>NW_028288594.1:5408519-6621529 GCF_059628265.1 Tinamus guttatus | reverse complement strand
ACTAAATGCAAATGGCTGTCCTCAGAAGCCTCTCACTGAGATGGTAGCTGCTTCAAAGGAAGGTTTCTGGAACTTCCAAAAGAAAAAAAGAAAATTTAGAGATAACTTCTGGACAATCTCTCACCAGTGAGAGGTGCTATGTCCTAAAGCATGAGAACTTATTCACTAACACTTCCTTTTTTCCATCCTATAGATGTGACATGGAGGATTAATAAATAATCAAAATACTGCAGTTCTTCCTACCAGATTCTTCTCTTGGGTGATGTCTAGTACCAGTGTGTTCCAAGTATCTTCTGGGAGAAGAACAAATACAAAAAAAAAGCTTTTGCTGGATATAACTTTAAATGGAGCCCATTCAGTCCCCCCCACCTGAAAAATTGCTTGGTTGAGGTGTTAATTAAAACCATCCACCATACTCTTATGGCACAACTATGTTTTAAATCAGCCAGAGGAAAACGACTCATTGTTATTAAACCCATAGGTTATAACATGTCTAAAATGCTCATAGTCACTAACCCACTGCAATCTCTGTTTCAAAGGATCCCCGTAAAAATAAATAAATAATAAATTTTAAAAAGCATTTGGATTCCATTAAGGCTTGTAAATAACAGTAATCTGTTTGGTTGTCTCAGGCTGCCCATAGGCCTTTCTCATTTCCATACAACAATATTGGAATCAATAGTCCCTGCTGCCCAACATAATTTTCATAATTTCCAAGAATTGCTCTGATTTTTTTCCTTTAGTCATCTGAAAGTCTGCATATCAAAACTTCAT
This sequence comes from Tinamus guttatus, assembly GCF_059628265.1. NCBI lineage: Eukaryota > Metazoa > Chordata > Aves > Tinamiformes > Tinamidae > Tinamus > Tinamus guttatus. The sequence continues at coordinate 6,620,755 of NW_028288594.1, read as the reverse complement.
GAGCCCACTTCCTATTTTTTTAAAGTCTCTACCAAATCCTATAAAACAGAAGTGTCTTTGGTGACTGAATCAGACCTAAAAACCTTTCATTTGCTCCTAATATGTGCTTAAAACAGTAGTGCCTAGGATATCTTTCTAGAAAAAAAGAAAGAGGATTTCTTGGTCCTATACCAAGTGCCAAACAGCATAGTTACATGGTTCCCCACAGCTGTGGCTTCAGCATCCTCTGAATTTTCTTCATAATTCCGATCTAAAATATTTTACAGATCATAATGGAGGCAAAGGAAGAAGGAAGGAAACAGAGAGATAGAGGAAGCCAGAGGTAGTGTTCTGTGATTTTCTAGCCTATATTAGTGCCCAAACCATAGAGATTTTAACCAGAACCTAATTTTAAGAAAGTGAACTTTCCCTTTGCTTATGTATTTTGAAAACTCTAGTGTTATGCCTTGTTTGAGATGTACAGTGGAAAAGGAGAGGTGAGAGGCAGGAGATATGGGAAGGAAAGGGGAGTATATAGCAAAAGATTCAGTGAAATTAAGAGATTGGGAGGGAGGGGGAATTGTTCCTGAATATCATGTGAAAAAATGCAAATGGTGTGATGAGTTAGCCTGCAAAATAATGTGCCAGGGAAAGTGATGGAGGCATTAGAGCTTGAGATGTTTAAATTACTTTGGATAAAGCACTGGGGTATGGAATATAAAGAGCACCCGCAAGTGTGCTGCATATAACTTAACAGCTCATTTCCCTCTCCTAGGGGCCTAGTTTCTCACTGCCAAAGGACAGTCACAGTCCTTCTAGCAGAAGGACAAGAGTTTCTAGCTCTGTGCTCTTCCCTGAAACAGCCATGGGACCACAAGCAGGGGGAGGTTGATGGAGAAATATGGGCTGTATCCTGCTGTTTGACCTCTCTCAAGTGTCTTCTTACCCCAGCACTGGTTATTGTGTTTTGCAAACAACATGGAGCACCTTGTCACTGGTATCTATCCCTATTCTCAAGCAGACAGAGAAGGACAAACTAGGAGGATGGGCTGCAAACAAGTTACGCCCCTCTTTGGCTCTGTGTGGAGTGATTAAATTGCTTGTGACTCACTCTGGTTCTCCATCACAACGGTCTCTCTGTACACACCACCCTTGACTCTGTCCCAAGATAAGCACCAGTCTCAGGAGCCCTTGGACTGCACAGAGCGTCTGCTTTGTGAGTCTCTGTCCTTTGCAGAAGGAGATGAGGCTGCACTCTCTTCTCAGTAGGGACAGAAGGGCCTAACCCCAGAACATGGCAGCTCTCTGCTTGTGAGTGATTAACCCAGTAAGAAGAAAATCCATAACAAGAAAATGAGGATGAGCTATTGAGCTCTGGCTATAGCTTGTCCCTACTGTTCACGTCGCAGATGATTTGTGATGTGCTACAGGGTTTTTTGTGCTTTTTCCTTCACCCCAAGTGGCACCATCACAATGAGAGGATGCCAGGACCACCATTTTCTGCACACAGAGACTTTAAACTAAATCCCAATGGCCTTAGGCTAGTCAAACTGCTAGTGACTCTAATGCAAGCCAGGCTTTTTTTTCACTCCAAAATCTTGCTCACCGGTAAGGAAGCCTGATGCAATAAGTTACAGAGGTCAAAGTAGATATTGTAACTTATTCGAAGAAATCTAGATAATCTACAGGCATAATTTCTAGCTAGAAATAGTTACAGCTGCTTTCAGGACTTAATCAAAGTTTTATCCAGCCCATTTTATTCTCAGCATCAGTCTAATAATAGCTCCTTGGAGTTTCTCTCCATTACTTCTCACTCTGCAGGAAGATAGTGGTGCATTTGGAAATAAATAAATGGCTTCAAAATCCTGCGTTCATATTCTGCACCTGGAAAATAAAAGCAGAACAAAACACAGAGCACAGCCTCCATGAATGTAGCACATTGCAAGTGTAAGTAAATAGTCAGAAAGCAGGGCAGGGTAAATCATAGTGGTGTATGAAACCTATATCCTTGCCCCTTTTCCAGTTTAACCTTTTTGAGTTTAACCTGAATGTGAATGAATGAAATTTGTCGTGGGGCTGTTGCTTTGCTAAGTAACAGTGTCTTGTGGTAATATTGCTATTGAGGGAAGACCGACTGGAAGTTTTTAGCACCAAGTAGGCAGATCTGTTTAACCTGCAAATATTGAGGAAGCCAGGCAAGCACTAGAGCAGGAAGAGAACTCTCCTGTTCCTTTTGTGAGATGACTTCAGATCATGTCTATGGGAAAAAGTTAGAAAACAACTCATCATGCTTTGAGTAGACTCCCAGCAAAGTGTTGCAACTCTAGCAATGCCCCACAGACAAGAATCTCATGCAAGTGTCATACAGATAATCCCAATGTTTTTTAAGCTTCCTTTATTCCTTTATCCTGACTACAAAATAACCCTGTCTCTTTTCCTGGTCCCTTTGCTGCATTTTCTGGAATTTGTTACCCTCCACATAAATGGGACCTCACAGCAAATTGCATCTACTGGACTCTCCCATGTAAGGCAAATCTATTCCAAATTGCATTCATGATGGTTCTGAGCTGACTTATTTGGATAACGCATGTCAGTGGAAGCATACAGACGTCCCAAACTCTCTTGTCAGAAGGAGAAGAGCAGAGAAGTCAACATGTTGTTTCCTTGTGGTTGAGTAAGACCAAAAATCTAGTTCTGTGAACTTTTTGATCATTCCTTCTCTAAAGGCAAAGCTGAGAACGAAATGGTCCCCTTTGTAACCATAGAGGGAAAGGTCACTCTCAGATCCCAACCCCTGGAATAAAGCTGTAGCCACTTTGAGATGTTGTACTGGAATACATTTTATTGCAACACGATATTCACTAAAAGACAGTGAACTGCAAACAAGTGATTTTCACTTAGGAGACACCACAAGGACCCCCACAAGTATCCTGGGCAAAAGATGGAAAACACTTGAAAACTAGCATTGTCTTTTCTAAACAACTTAGTTATCTATCACTTTCACAGCTCTTCTTTATGCACAAGAGAACAGTTACATGTGAAATAATGTTTCTGGGTGGTGAAAGCATCAGCCTTAAATCCCTAGAGACCGGTCAGCAAGAAAACACTCTCAATGCACGTGATTGCCAACAGCGAATTTAAAGTAAGCCAGCTGGCATCTGTCCAAGGACAGTGCATTGACTGCAGTTAGATAAAGGGGCATTTTCATCTTCTGTCCAGAGTAACCCAGCTGATGAAAACATTGGGCCTTCTTCATCTTTTCTATCTATGGACTGAGGAAGTCTGAAAGGAATAAGTGCCTGGCTGCACGCAGAGTCAAGAAATGCCTTGATCATTATCTGAAAATCACTTTATAGAGAGAAAATGCCAGATATCAAACTACTTTTTTCTTTTGTTTAATGGAGAAAAAAATGAGAAAAAAATACTTTTTTTTTTTAATCACTAAGGACAACTAATTTATAACTGTTGGCACCTTTCCTTTCGTGATTCTCTCTCGGCCACTGGCTAAAGATAGAAATCCAATGACTTTGATTAATTACAACTATTCTGTGATGCACCTAACTGCAGTGACGGCTACAAAATTTGCTCTTCCTACAGACTGAAACCCCAAACCCAAAGAATGTTCAAGCCTGGATTTATCACTCTGTTTTTTTTTATGCATCCAAAATACCAAGAATGGAGCTCAATGTTGCATACCAGTGACCAATACAGGGTGGGATCCCGGCATCCAGAAATCCATTCCAATGGATCCCATTATTGCTCTCTTTTTCTGTATATACAAGCAATTCCTTCCTTATCCTCTGCATCATGTATTTTACTATAGGCTGTTATCTTCTACCACATCTCTTTTATATTGATTGATCATTTTCTCCATACATGAAACATGATCATAAGCTTCAGTGCTTACCAGCATCTCATACCGTATGGACACACAGCCCCTGAGTGCTATGTTTCAGTGTTACCTTGTGTTCATGATCTCATGATCATGCAATCTCTAGGTAGTTTCCACAGAACCTGGATGACCTTGGAGCATATCTATTTGAACCCCATCAAAGAGCAGTGCTGTCAATCAGAGCTGAAGATACAGTTTGACTGATTTGAAATCATAACTCTGCTGATGGCCTTTAGGAAGTATCTTCTAAGGCTTTGGTCATGCCAGTTGTCAGTCATTGATTAATTTGCTGTTGGATGCCATGCCTTGAAGATTGGTCAGCTGCTTTGAGTATTAGGTCATTAATCACAGTACAAAGGCAATTGCTCTTTTAAAGGAAAATCATGCATTGTTTTTGGATGTAGAATGAAGTAATATTCCTCCAGTGGACACATTTGAAGCTGCCACATCACAAGTAATGACAGGCTTCCGAACTGTCAGTCTTTGCAATGGTATTCCCTTGAGGAAGAAAACAAGGAAAGGTAGTTGATTTATATCTGCTTTTTTAATCCAGGCATTTCTTTTAACTTTCTCTCTGGCAGGTTCTCTCATCCCTGTTTCCACAGAGACACTAACACCCCTTAGTAATTGCAGAAGTGATTGGCATTGTTTGCTTCTGTACAGCACAGCCAGCTAACATGGGAAGAACTGGCTCTGCAATAGCTGACATCATATGTGAGACAGAGGGTATAAAGAAAAGCACCAAGAATTAAAATAGCTCTTGTTCCAACATATTCAGTGATCTGCTAGGTACAATACCTTATACTTAGTAGGTTAGGGAAGGTGGCAGTTAAGCTTCGTTTGACAATTTGTTGTAACCTTAGGGAGCTGCCTTTTGTATATTCAATTTCTATCGGGAAAAAATATATATAGAAGGGTCAGTCCTGGAGCCTGGATCTTTCATCTGTCCACAACACAGACTGAGATTCTGCAAAGGATTAACTTCAGGGAGGAACCAAATAGAATGGAGATTTCAATTCAATGTTAACAAAACAGTCTGGTCAGACACAAAGAATTCAAATTAAGCAAATTTAAATCTTTTAGCCTTTTTATTTGGAAGGGAAGACCATAGATTTTGTTCCTAGAATATCTAGCAGCTTAAAACCTAAGGGCTTTGCATCACCAACACACATGAATATATTAGGATAAAAACATCAGAACACCAGCAGCCACTTCACAACAGCTGAGCTGTTCCTGCAACAAGACTAAGCAAAAGATCTGGTAGGGAGGAGATGCGGATCTTAGAAACCCTACCACCATCCTAATGCAGACTATGCATACTTTTAATGGCAGTCACTAGTTAGAAATGATTTCAGAATACAGTAGGGGAGAAGGAAATAGTTTAATTTTTTTGTTCTAAAAAAAGCATTTACATCTTCTCACCTCTTCTTGTCACTGCACTTTAAGCTTTACAGAAGTTATTTAATATCAATGAAAATTAAATTTAGGGGAAAAAGTTTTAGCATTAAATTAACTTTTCATTGCAGTTTAGCATTTTTAATCCAGCAGACAAAAAATCATTATTTTCTTAAATTTAATTAATTTACTAAACTCCTCACGGTTCATTGAATTCAATCCTGTATCTGCGATCTTTCTGGGTCCATTAAGCTCCTGGGGTTCAACTTCATCTCTTCTAACTCATAAAAATCTCATCAAAATGGAAATAAAATGCAATTTTGAACTTGCTAATGAAGGAAAAAAATGTTAACTTTCCAGTGCTGTTGAATTAATGGATTATGTTTGCCAGCCCATTTTAAAGGAGAAAACTTTCACACTGGGGCAAACTTATAAAAGTGGGAATAATTGCACCAAGAGGCATAAGCTGTGCCCGTATTTTTCACTGCTTTTCTCTACCAGTGCCTACAATATTACTGCATTAAGGCTTTTCTCCCCTGAACTTGCTTTGTCTTCCATCCAAGCAAGATGGGTAGGAATGTTCTTATGGCATATTACATATCGTTATTAACTGCAGAAATAGTCCTAGATGTCAAATACACATTTTGGCTTCGGTTAAATAAAGCACAGAAGTACCAGGAAAATTTTAAACCTGGGGGGTAATCCCAGGATATTGTTTGGGAGCAAGCATTTTTGAAGAGAGAAATGGATTGCGGTTTTTTCCATCCCTAAGTATATAAAGGAAAACTGGAATCTGGAAATTATAGAACTAGTCGTATTTTTCCTAGGATTCTTTTTTTAGTTTTCCCTTCTAACACAAGCCTTTTTTTTTTCATATTATCTTCTTTGTTTTTTGCCTTCCCTTTAAAAATAATTTGCATATGTTGTTTTCATTTTTTCTTTTCCCACTTTTTTCATACTGTTTCATCTCTTTTTAATCATAACATTTGTCAAAATCGTTTACCCTAAAGAAGTAACGGCTGAAGAAGAACCTTGGAAAGTGTAAACAAATGAAAAATGATTTTTTTTTAAGACTGCAGAAGTGGAAAAAGACTAGGGGAGAATTGAGAACAGTATTGAAAACAAAATAAAAAAAGTTGCTTGATGATTTCTGTAAAATGAAAAGTAATTCAGGAATCCAGACTGAAAGAAAATTTAATTCCTCAAACATTTCTGACACAGTGCTATGTGCATTGATAAATAGATATATGAGAAATAAACTATATTGTTTTCATTGTCATTAGCATCATTATTATTATATGCATAACTGAATCATGCTCATGAACCAAGCCAGACTAGGTTAATGCCTGTGCAAATCATGCACAAGCAGTGACCGGATCAATGAGTTTCTCATATTAATAGTACTAAATTATCATCCTCTAAACACAAAAACTTGCATGACAGATGAGCATGCCTCTAGGAATAACAGACAATATATTTCAGATAGACAAGGAGTTGATCTGATGACACCAGTTCAGTAGTTTTTTCCTGGTCCCTCTGCCCCCACTCCTGGGGAAATCACCCATGGCGGATTGAGGGCTCGGGAAGCTGTGGACAGTGCTCTCCAGGAGAAGGTGTCTGGTTTTAATTCACAGACAAGTGGGGTTTTCGTCTCTGCATATTTGACTTGGGCAATTACAGATTCTCTGTGCAGTTGCCACCAGGTCTTCCTGCTTTGGAGAAGAGGATCCAAGTTCACCAACCAGGATGCCTCTGCCAGGCTAGCTCTACCCTGGGCCGCTGATGCAGTGGTCCCAGTGGAGATTTTGTTGTGTGAGGCTGGATGTCAGTGCTTTCTAAGGTGGCTGATTTCTTTGCTCCCTTCATCCAGTTTCTGATTGTGAGTTAATTAATTAGCTAGCTAATTTTCCCAGCTGCATGCATGGGTGCTTAATGAAGTTTTGCCACGCTAAGAAAGCTTCACGAGTTTAAACCTGTTTGGATCAAACATCCAAGAGCTGAGTTGTAGCCTCGATATATTCAAAGCAAGGAAACCATTTTATTGGTGGGCAAAATGTTTCTCTCCCCATTTCCGTTGTTCACATTTGTTCTGGATCTCTGAATCACAGAGGAATAGAAACAGAGGTAGCTGGAGAGAGCATCAAAATATCACCCCTGTGACCTGCAGACCTGTCTCACCTCCTGCACGTCAAACATGTGTGGGTTTATTCAGTTCTCAGGGATGATGACCTTCCCCTTAGAGAGCTTTCCATAGTATCTAGCACAAATACCTTTCACTACAACTTAACCCACTATTTCTTGTCCTTTTCTTGATTAATAGGGAAACCAATTTTCTCCCTTCATCTGTATAGTATCCTGCTATGTATCATGCCTCCATTTGGTTATCTCTTCCCTGCACGAACCACACACAGTTTCTTCAATCCTTCCTTTCAAGTTTTCAGTGCTTTTCAGGTTTTCAGCATCTGCATGACCTGAAATGTGGGGACTGAAGCCCCAGCTCAGCTGAGCCCTACACAACCTTCCTAATCTATATCCAAGCATGAGATTTGTATTTGCAGCTGCCTGACACTGCTTCTTTGTTATCTTCTCCATCTTCTCTCTAGAAATACTGCCTAGATAACTGGCTCTCTTTTGTGTTTGCACCGCACATGATTCCTGCCAGGCAGGACATCTTACATTCACCTTATTGAATTGTAGGCTATTTTCTTTCCCAAAGTATGTCTCCATTTTGGTGCTCAAGCACATCTGCAGTCTCTTCCCATTTGGTGTTAGCTGCAGCTTAATAAGCATATTTTTATTCCATCATCCAAACTGTTAAGGATATTGAATAGTATCAGGACAGAAGCTTGTGAGATCCCACTCAATACATCCTTCCAGTTTAACTACAAATAGTTATTCTGCAGATATGGGTTGTTTCCAGCATTTTTCTTTCACAATATAACAGTTTCACCTAGACTACTCTTTCCTAATTTGTTTATCCATGTCATGCTCAAGCTTTCCAAGTGAGACAAGGGAATCTAACACTTTAACTCACAACTCCCATGGATGTGCTGCAGAATAATCACTGTTCACCCATCCTATTTATAAGTGGCAACCTAGCCTGGTCAGGCTGATCTTCACCTGCTCTGCGTCATCACAAAATGGAGATATATTTCAGTAAGAATTTTTTGGAAGTTCTGTATACAATAATTACACTAACACCAGTGTTTAATTAGCTTAACTGATAATATAGTTAATGCCAAAAAAAGAAATTCTGTCTGGGGAGTGGGTGATTTAACAACTACCAGCCAGCTAACGCCTGTGGTTCTTTGACTTTCAGTTCTTGCAGACAAATATATACCACCATCTCTGCAAAGGGTCTGTTTTGCAAGTGGATGAGGATTTTTATAAGGAAGTTTTTGTCAAAAACAGGTTGACCCAACCTGCCTTTTAGTTCTCTGATTTAAATGTTAAGGCCGATTTTAGATGATTAATATTCTGCCTACACTTCACATTTATCTCTATTACCTAAAATAACAGGAAATAATGCCCTAATTGGAGCCAACTTCTATAACTAGTATTGCTGCAGTCTCCTTCCATGTCTCCCTTTCTACACTTTCGCAGAAGGCAGAGGAAAATTAGCAGATTTTCCAGAGACAGTCCAATTAATAGTGATGGATTCTGCTTCCTCCATTCAAACTGAGAAACCCATCACTTTTTAAGTACCTAGAAGCTCTTTGGACAGCACAGAGGGCTCTACTAGTGCTAGCATTATGTCAGAGTATTCCAGACAAAACATTTCAAAAGTGGGTGCTCCTTTCCTCTGGTTTGTCTCTCAGTGCTAGTACTCAGTCTGTGTTTGTACAGCCCCTGACACACTGGTGCCCACAGGACCATGCCCGGGTGAGACCATCCCATGACACCAGGTCTAGATTCTCTCACCTGCGTTCAGCCCACATAGTCTGACACTTGACTGAGATATATGAGAACTCTAGACATATAATGCAAGCAGGGATGCCTCTGACGTGCCACCCGGAGCCCTCATGGGTTGTCTGCAGTCACCTGCTTCTTACCCGTTGCCTGTTTCTTGCCTGCAGAGGTATGAAGATGATCTCATTCTGATGATAAATCAGAGCAAAATGTGGCACAGAGAGGCAGCGCAGAGGAGCACTGCCTCCCAGTGCTGCTCCAAGCCAGCCCTGCAGCCCTTGCCAAACTGGCAGCACTTGCTAGTTGCTTCTTTAATCCCAGCTCCTGGAGTCCCATGAATATTTAGGATCTCCACGCTATCATTCTTTAAAGTATAGTTCTAGTCAGAATGAATAAAAGATATTCTGGCAGCCATGAGCCAGAAACTGTTTAAGATTCAAAACATGGAAGGAAAAAAATCACCTAAATATTCAGTTTATAGAAACCTTCCTATCTGAAGATGGTGCTGCGTGCCAGCGAACAGTTAATTCACGAGTCTAGAACACTTGTTGCTGTCAGCACCATCAGTCAGGGGAGTGGTGCCTCCTTTGTTCAGCACCCAACTCCCCACCCATGCCATGTGTTGCAATAGCATCACTCAAGAAAAAAGGCTTCCAAAAAAGCAGGTATAAAGATGTTTCTTTTGTTGTTTCACCCCTGCTTCGATCACACATAAATTCCCTTTGTTCCTGGAAAATCCCATAAATACTAGGCATCCACTTCCTAACAGATATTCTCAGAATAGCTTAGTGACAGCCATTCATTTCTATTCCATTCTGATTTTGATTCACTCCTTTTTTTCCTTCTTTTTTCAGATTATGTTTTTTCTCAAAACACAAGTATTTTAGAAAAAGCACTAAATCTTGATAATCTATTGTCATTAGTTTGTCAAAACTCTTATTCCCTGTTCTCCCCCACACACGGCTCTCAACCAGTGTAATTATACTAGTTTTATAGTTTCAACTTTATTAATTGAAGAAGTATGTTAAAATTACCTCTACTGCACTGGAGTCCTGTTGTTTGCCTCATGGAGATTTAATTCAACTGCAGAATGGTGACAATTAATTTGTGCCCTAATTATTAAATGATTCACTGATATAATTATGTGTTTTATGTCAAGCTACTGATAAACTGATAATTAATAATGCTGCTTAGCCAGATAAGTCATTTTTTTTCCGAAAGAGTTGCCTGTGACACAGAGTTTTGGTCATAATTAATATTCCCTTGGATTTGGATGCAAGCTGTGAGGATGGTTGATTTGAAAAGCCTTGTGGTTTTCTGAGGAGCTATCATGCTATTTGCAAAAAGCCATCTTTTCTAGTTGTCATGAGATGGGGCTCAGATGCCTGGTCCCAATCCTGATGCTGCCCATTGGGACCCACTAAGAGTCAGATGCTGGAACCACGCAGCAGCCAGAGGAGCAGGAAAGCCACCGTGGCTGACGATGGCTTGGGGATATGCTTTTATGCCACCTTTTTTTGCATTTTTGGGGCAATGAGCATGGCACAGGATGACTGTGAGTCTTTTTGACCTTCCCTTCCCATGCAGTCTCTGAGCTCACAGTCACCACCTCACTTGGTTTGCCCCAAAGCGCTATCACTGCGCCTGGGGGATGGATGCTTTCTCCCCAGATGATTGTGCACAGAGAAGCAATATCCAGCCCAAAACATTATTCATAACTTGAGCCATGTTGGGATATTGAGCCAACATCCCAAAATATAAGACAGGCAAACTGTCCCTGCACAGCCTGGGTCAGCGCTATCTTGTACCACCACACCAGCTATTTATCACAGAAAGCTTTCAGCCAAGTTAATTCAAGATGTGTCTTGATGTACTGTCATTTAAAACCAGGACTATAACTATAAGGAAAATCATTCTGGCAAGTGTATAATGCTGTGTTAAAATTCATTACCTTAAATCATATCCTCTTACACGCAGCACTGCAATGTTTGAATACATTAAATTTCTACAGCCCTGGTTTGGTAGCCTTCACTTCAGAGTGAAGGTTGCACATTTTTCCCTGCTAATTCTCTTAATAAGCGATATTACTGCTCATATCTATGTGAGACATAAAAGACACCACCAGCTCCTTAAAATCAGAGAATAAAACCACACAGTTTATGCAGTCCTTCTGCCCAGATCAAAAACCTCAGTTTTTACACAAAAGCTGTTGGTGCCTTATCTAAGCAGCAGGGAGTGGAGGTCAAATAACTTGCCCAAAGACGAGGAGATGATCCATGCCAGAACCTGAAATCAAGCTGAACTCTCCTGAAAAATATGCCCATGCCTTCCCACAAGACAAGCGTAGCTGCAGATGCCTTTAGTCCCTCCTATTTGTGGATTAGCCTTTCTGTTGCTCCTGTGTTGCATAAGGATAAAGAAAACTGAAATTGAAAAGTTTGCCACCCAAGCGAATAAAATTGCCTGACTCTGGAGCCTCTATCTAGTAAATTATTTGAATGTTTGCATGACCTCATCCTTTGGATTTATTATTGGTCTCTGGTGGGGGAAGGGAAGACGCAAGGACAGATGGACAAAAAGGCAGAATGGAGAAAACAGAGAAGTACTGACATACAGCTTAACTCAGCTAAATTTCAGGGTGCTTCCTGAAATTTGACACATATCCTTTTTTTTTTCCTAGGGAAAATGTGGTGAGCTGCAAACATCTTTCCCAGCCTACACTATCTGTTGCAAATGAAAAAAAAAAATGTTTTCCATTTCAGATTTGGATGAAATTTCAAAACATTTTGAATCATCTGCAAATGGAAAGCCAGAGGAGAAATCTGTGAATGGATTCGTGAAACTTTTATTTTTATTACATCAGGGTTTATTTTGTCAACCTATGTTTACACTGAACTGTTTACCTTTCAAAACAAAAAGCCATTTTGACTCAGAAAATGTTTCTCAGGTTAGAAAATATATAAGCAAAATACTCTTGCCAATTCAAAACACTCTCTGTAAGATATTACAGGAAGGAAAAATTAAATTATTAAAGCCCTCTCTACCACACACACACAAACATACATCAGTTTCAGACAAACTGAGACATTTGTGTGGAAAATAAAATCATGATTCCTTGAAAAAAAACTCCCTTAGCCTCCCTGTTGGAGGCTAAGCCTTAAACCACTTAAGAATGGATATGGTTGCTCCCACGGATGGGAGCAAAGCGGTTGCCCTCAGAGCAGCAAGCAGCAGCCCTTTCTTATTTAAATGGACTTAAAAGATGCAAATTGAAATGTTTGACCCATTAAGTTCCTTCTGCTTGGCACCTTCCAGCTGTACTGTGAGCCGTGGGATTGTAAAAGATGGATGGTATCCACCAGTGTGAAAAAAAGCTCTTGTGCTTATGCAGAGCTCCTAATCTAAGAGCTGATGGTTTCTGAGACCTCCAGGTCCTAGTGCTATAATCAGGCAAATGTGGTAACAGTGTTAGTTGTGTAATGTGCCCCAGAGCAAGAAACAGGACATGTTGGTTATGCAATGTGACCAACTTAGTGCTGCTGCAGGAACCTTATTTCTTTGCATTTCTTGGCTGTTTTTAATATTAACTGTGCAATCTTAATCGAACTGTAATGAACTCCTTTGGTGGACAGCATTTGCAATGCTGTGCTACTAAATCTTTATTTCACACATTATTACAGCCCTTACTGCATGAGGCTGCCCAAGGTCATTAAGCACAGAGTGGTGTTACTGAACAGACAGTGCAACTCAGCAAAAATGCCTAAATAGTAGGGGTGATAGCAGGTGCCTTACAATACCCACCCTAGAGCAATAAAACCTGACGTATTCTTGCACCTGTCCGCATTTCCGAAAGGATAGTAGATATAACCTGTGTTCCCAAATAAAACCTGAGGATTTCATTGTCTCCTTTGGTAGGTGCTTACCGCAGAAATCCCATAGATTTGTCCTATTGATCAGGACTTGCAGGTGACTCAGCAAGCCAAATCATTCATCTTCGAGTGCCCTGTTGTATTCAGGTGTGTTTCCAGAGCTGGAACAATTGATTTTGCTTTGGATTGTGTGGATCAGGAGTGCTAGGTTGGCTCCAAACTCAACAATATAATGGGATAACCAAACCTGAGACAAATCTAGAAGATGGAAATTGCCTTTTCTGTCCTCTATCTAAAGCTGCCCTGTACCCAGCATTGAACTACCACTGGTCCTCATATACACAGTTTTATACATAAGTGAGACAGTTCAAGGAGCTGATCTGACAGAAAACTAACTTGTTTTGGCTTGTAATTACCTACTCCCACAAGAACTTCTGACAGCTAAAGGGAGAGGAGGCTGACCCATGCATGCACGGCCAAGGCAAATAGCACAACAGTTTGGATGGAGACAGGGATCAGCTGCCATGGTACCGCATCCTTTGTGAAGCCACCCTACTCTGAGGGTATCTTTTCAGAAATATTATAACCTCTTCAGTTTTAAGGGTTTAAAGGACAGTTGGGGTGTTTAAAGGACTCACTGGAGCCTTTATTGCTGAGCTTAGATCTCTGCTGAGTGTTACTTTAAAAGTAGCCTTGCCTAAACGTACTGCTTTAGAAAACTGCTACAGATGTCAGTGCTGCTGCTTCTGCCGGAATAATAACAGCTTGTATGTCCTTGGGTCAAATTATCCCCCATTATATTCAGTGAGCTTTTCTAAGATGCATTGAGGCAGGCTTTCTCTCATTAATAACCAGTGCATAACTTTGAGTACAGATTCCCATACAATTAGCACAAGGCAACTTCTGCTCTCAGTGTCTCCCTTGTCTCCTCACCAAATATGAATGTTACACATAACAAAGCAAGGCACAGAATACTTCCAGTTGGCAATTCTGAGTTTCCATATATCTGGAATATCCTAAAATGCACCAGAGAAGGTATCTGGCTGGTTCTGGCAATGCTGCAGCTCAGGACTAATCCTATAGAACAATAAACAAATGGCAAAGGTAGAGCATAAAGCCATAGAAAATTGTTAGAAGATGGCATTTCAATTCATTAGGAATGTGTCATAAATATGGTAATTTCTAATTACTCTTCCTTTTGCCCCTTCAGATAGTAAAATGTGAATGAAAAGCAACTCTCATGTTCGATTAAATATTTAAAGAGGTGCCATTGGGTATTACTGGTGCAAAAAAAAAAAAGAATTTTTAGTTAAAAAAGAAGGCATATGAAGAAAAATAAATAAAAGACTCTCAAAAGGATAGAAATGCACCCTCCACTCATTTGAATATTTTGAAGAGAGCAGGATTCAATGTTGGTTTTTATGTTATTCATCTTTATAAAACCACATATTTTAGAAAAGGTAGATCCAAACACAACTCACTGCAGGTAAAAGAGAACTCTGAAAAATGATAGTGGTCTGTAAGGGTCTGTAAGTAAAAGTAATGAAGATGGTATTGAGGGAAAAACAGCCATTCTTGTAGACAAGTTCTATATTTTCATTTTGGAAATGCATCAAAGTAGATTTTGAATAGATTTCTACTTTTCCCTGGGATTTCTGCATATGCAGCCTGCATAGTATTTTAACAGGTCTGATCTACCACCAGAAAAATCCATGTAAGTTCATAATATCCTTTCAGATCAGCAGAACGCGTATCTGTAGTAAGTACTGTGCTGTTGGGAAATGCTGAACAGTCATGCTGTATTCATGCTGTCTAGCTAGTCAGTTCACACACAGCTGAAAGCTCTGGATTGAGTGCACATGCTCCAGCTAAGCAGGACAAAGCGATGGAAATTCTGCACTAGCATCTTTAATTCTAGCCAAATTATGGTAGAGGTTATTCATGATATCTGGCATTTTCTGTAGAACCCTAATTTCTGGACATGGTGTTCCTGCTGTTTATCAGAATAAAATAAATAAATAAAATAAAATAAAATAAAATAAAATAAAATAAAATAAAATAAAATAAACAGATGGAAACAAAAGCTGGAAAGGGTAAGAAAAATAAAAGGCATGAACACACATTTCTTACTGAAATAAAATCTCATGTTTTTAATTCCCTGATGATCTTTTACTGTTTTGAGTTGTCAATGTCACCACATGCTCCAAGTTGATTGGGTCTGCACAGCAGTTTTACAGGCAGGTGTTACTTTTAAAGGCTATTTCAATCTGCAAAAAGTCTTAGGTTTTAGTGTCTCAAAAACCTCTGTGGTGATGGATGAGTGGACCACCCATAGGTGAAGAGATCAAAGATCCATAATTGCAATTTAGCAACAAAGGACAAAGTAGAGAGACAGGAGAATCTGTGAAGTGAAAATAATAGGAAACATATTAAGGGACTAGTTAATATCTAGTTTCCTGGATTCCTAATGAGTCACCTTAGCACAGGATGATGAATTGCCTGCCAGCTTCAACTCTTACAGGTAGAGCTGCATCACTCAGAGCTGATATTCATTCATGACAAGGAAGAAGGAAAGATGTTTTTCTTACAAACAGTTTTATTGCCACTTCCAAAAGAGACCTTTCCATTGTGCATAAACCTGGGGAAGCCGATTTGAATTTCACTGTAGCAGAACAACCCTCCTTTTCAAGTTTTGGAACAGTGACAAAATTGAGTTGGATGATCTTGTAAAAGAAGAGAGGGGATTTGGCAGATCCTTTAGACCCTAGAATTCCCACACCACAGAGAAAGCCTCCATGGAGAATTTTGGAGATGAGGTTGATTTACAGAAGATATGTGAAGGGGAGGAAGCTTGGACCCCCAGGAACAGGTATGCATGTTGTCTCCATAATGCACATTTCCCTGCAGCAAGTGCTTTGAAAATGTCCAAAATCTCTTCTGTAGCATATTGCCTGTATATGCAATGTTACTGCCTTTCCTAAACTTGGAACAAGAAGCAAAGCAAGTGAAAGGCTCCCTCTGTGGCTTTTGGGCTGGTCAACAAAGTGTCTAGTGAACTGGCTGGCCAAAGTTTCCTGTCCTCAATGTGGGATATGCCATTTTTCCACGGATTCAGTGGCAGTAAAAAGGCAGCAAACTGGCAGTAGGAAAGTGTGAGACATTTTATTTTATACATTGAAAACTGATTCATCTAACCTTACATATTGGCACGTCAAGGAGACTAATGCAAGACATCTCCATTAATAGCTCTGGAAAGTGCCTGAACTCGACGACAGCTTGGGAGCAGAGCGGATCTGAGCACAAGCAATGCTGCACTTACGTTATGACACAGCCCATGAACACTTGAGCAGTCTGCTGTTCTCATGTATTAGTAAAATGAAACTCAAGCTTTTCACGTTTTATCTCCATTCACTTTAAATAGCAGCTTCATGGTCTCAAAGGCAAAGGCCCTGGTGAGGAGGTATCTGTCTGGACTATTAACTGTGAAAATCACATACTTGGAAAATACAATACTCAATCATAAATACAAGTAGGTTTCCAGTCCACCAGGTTCACAAGACAACAATACCTCCCATCTACATTTTACTGCTACAAAACTATGGCCTTGGCATGGCAGAGCCAGAGTCTGGTCTGGTTTATACAAATACTATTAATTTTACACTAGCTTCAAAGTGTTCATAGTCTAGCCCTTTATTCTTATTTCTCCCTATATTCCTTAACCTAGGATTCTTTTTTTTTTTTTTTTTCAGTTGAACGCCTTCAGGGTGAATGTTTCATTGTCTTCTTTTAGTATTATTTTTTTTCTTGAGCATTTCTTTAATGACCTCACCAGAGGAAGATCTAGGGTTGAAATATTTATGTATGCAGATGAAACTGTTCTTCTAGTTGCTGTTAATGATGTTTGCTTCCATTACTAATACCTTCTCTCCCAAAATGACATGTATGATCACTAAGCTTAATAATATTCATCTCTCTCAATCTTAATAAAACTCCAGTAGGCTTTCTGTCTGCTAGCACATTTAATCCTTCTAATACCTTTAATGCACCTGACCCTATCTCTTCAACCTGGGTGTGAGCAGATTATGTTTTGGACTTATGTGTGTCTTTGATAAATTTGTTCTCCAGATACTTAAAAATGCTCCCCTCCATTAGTAAACAGAGTAGTGATTAGGCTGAAAATATAATAAGCTGTTTTCAGCTGTTGCTGTTGGGGGAGGAAAAAAGTCAGAAATGTGGCTTTTGAGATGGATCCACTTACTGTTTTGATTTAATCTGATGGCAAACTTGCCCACAACCTTTAGAAAGCACGATGTCCCACCATTTTGCTCAGGCTTTTTATTATCTTAGGTTCTGTTAGGCAACATGATGTCAAGGGTTCAACAATGTGCCCCTCTTCCAAAAATGTTGAGATTGTCCAAATTTTTTTTCTTGTTGTTCTTGTTTGCTTATAATGTTTATTCTATAGTTGGAGTTTCAAGTCTCATCAAAATAAAATCTTTCTGACCATAGGAGGGCCAGCTGAAAACTGCTTTCCAAGATCTTTTTAGGAGACATTCATCCAGGCCACTTTTACCTGTTCGATTTTAATACCCAGCGTCTGCAAGCTCTGAGGTGTCAGTCTAGCTTCAGTTACGAGTCTGCAGATGTATGTGGGAGCAGAGCATGGCTGTCACTCATGGGACACCAGACGAGGCATCAGGACTGCTTTTCTTGAATTCAGCCCTTAGACTCAGGTCACAACACAAACATATATGTACCAGGATGGTCCCATAGCTAATCCTGCTTTGAGCAGCAGATTGGACTAGATGTGTTACTAAGATCATTTCCCACCTAAATTGTCCTGTAATATTAAAGCCAATCTCTTCACTTTTGGCAGGAAAGAGACAGAAAAGGAATTACCTAATATCTTTTGAGCACTTATATTTTGACAATTCTGGAATCCTTTCTTAATTCTGTATATATATATATGTATAAAATATATATTTATAGACATATGCACATATACAGGACATCTAATCAGTGCTGTCACAGCAAATAGATAGAAGGAAACTTTCCAAGTGCTCAAGCATAATAGCACATAAGGGAAAAAGAAGATAAAGTGAAACCTCTGAGAGAGGAGTACTGTGGAAAAACATTTGGGATTCTTGCTTCACAAGTGGCAAAGAGAATTAGGGAAGAGGTTGCAAAAGATCATCAAGGCTTATTTTGCCCCATATGGGCTGAAGCTCCATCAATGACGCTCTGTAAACAAGGTGTTAATATTTTGGCTTAAGTATATTAGTGCTTCAGAACTTCTCTTCTTATGGTTTCTCTTCTGCTATGAATTTTTCCCCCCAAAAAAGAGTCATTTTTCTCTTTTCTGATTATAGGAAATTCTCTGGACAGGCACTTTTAAATTCATGGCTTTGGAAATGAAACAAAATTTGCTGTGACTTCTTGAGGATTCATTTCTTCTTGTCTAGATTTGTGATCTATACTCAGATTTGCCAAGGACCTTTCATTTGATGTTAGGGGTTTTTGTCGGCTTCTTGTTTCTCTGCCTTTGTTTAGACTGACAGGGAATATACATCTCGATAAAGCAGCTGCAAGTGTGAAGCATTGCAAGGCCGTCTCCATTGCAGTTGGAGGAATATTTTTCCAGGACAGTGTGAACTGGTTTCATTCACATTTGGCCTGACCAGGGCACTGGGCAGGATGCTCTGGTATGCCCAACTTGGCCAGTTTTATGCGTAATAGGGGAAACCAGGAACATGGGGAGGGCCATATCAGGCCAGCTAGAAGCTGAATACTTGGTCCTAGGGAAATATAAATTGTGCCTCCTAATTTCCAGTCTTCCCCATAGGTGGCCTAGGGAGTGAAGATGGAGGAGAACTCACTGAACTAACATACCTAGGAACCTAGAAAGCCTTTTAAATTAAATCCCATTTTCTGAAAACTGACTTTGCACATAGTGTATCAAATAAATGATCTGGCTGTCTGATAATTTGCTCAGGATCTGGGCCTGTGATGTGATCAGTGTGGAAACACTGGAGAGAAAAAAAGATTAAACCCACTATCGTGCTAGCCCGGTTCCAGGTTCCTGGAGGTTACAGAGGGGCTGAGCTGCTCCCTCTCTCCCCTGTGCCTAGCACTGTTTTATTAAAGAGAGCAAAAAGAAACAACTTTAACGAGCTCTGGTAGAGAATGCTCCTTTCAGCCCTTTAAAGATTTAAGAGGTCCCCTATAGCTCCAGTAGCAGCACTCATTTTAGCAGCCCCATTTGAATAAAACAAAGACCTTGAGTATCAAGATATGTCCAATTCTGAAGCAAAGATGTGCAGTAAATTTGGGAGAAATTATGGCCTATGGAGAGGGAGGAGTCATAGACTTTTTGAGAGGAGCCTCTCTGTCATAGTAACATGAGTTTAAATGAATTTATTTTTGCATCTTGACATTATACTTGCTGGGATACAGATTGGAGGAAAACAATATCATCTCCAAATTCATTTTTTTTCTCTTTCAGCAATTTATTAAGCTGTAAACCCTGAACATTTTAATAAAAATACAGAAGTACAAAACAAAACTCTGGGTGGCTCATATTTTATTCAACAACATTGCTGAATAAGAGACATCCCCGTTAGGCCAAAAAAATGCCACTTCCATTTCATACTGTACTCATTTCTCTAATGTCTCTTAAATGATTATTTGCCAAGAAACATATTATGGGACCATCATTTTTCCTTCTGCCTCCCAGCACAAAGGCTGTTACTGCTTCTCAGCAATCACAGATCTGCTGTATCTCCCTACATTTTTTTTTCTGGCAAATTCACCCTGCATTATAAACAGCAACTCTCTTGCAAAGCAAGATGCTCTGTAGCCTCAGCATAATGCTCTTTTAGAACAGCATCCCTAGAGGAGTGACTTTCCGGGTTATTAGAAACATCCACAGAAATGGCAAGAGATATCCCTGTTCCTTTCTTCTCATGTACTATTCATAGGATTGTATATTTGTCATTGTAATTTATTGGGTAAATCACAGACTCTTCTCATTGCGACATAATCTGTGGACCTCGAGGAGAATAATGGCAGGTTTTGGGCACTGGATAATATGTATTAAAGTTTTAAGTCCTACCTCAAGGTGCTGAAGTTTCTCCCCTTAAAGATAGTCCAGATCAGAATGACAATAGACTCTGAGTAGCAGGAACAATTTATACTGATGTCGCAATATGAATATTCATCTGGTGGAAAATGGACTGAAACCCAAGGAGGCCTCAGAGGGACTAGCAAGTAGTAACTTTCCTTTACTACCAGCTGAGGTGCAGCTGAATCATGGTAGGGAAATGTACTGGATCCCATTTTCAATTACCAAGTGGTCAAAAATTTATTTTTACAAAGACTGAAATGTCTTTGAACCAAGTGTCTGAATTGCTTATGCTCCCTTTAATTTCTTAGGCCACACTAAATCTCAATCATTTTGTGCTTCTGTGATTAAATGGAAATGTAATTAAAAAGTTGTACAGTTCAGAAAAGTACATCTAGACAGTGCACGTTTTTATGTCAAAAATAAGAAAAATAAAAACAACATGCAAAACAAAATCAAACACGTATATGCATGAAATTGGGTGATTTTATGAAAGCATTACACCTCAGTGTTTTCAGGGTTTGGATTTTAACTTACTTTAGCTTGTTTTGTGTTGCTATGACTTCAAAGACAGAAAACAATTCATGTTAATATATTAGTTCTCTGGCCCATGTCTTCAATACATCATTCTAGTTTGCTGTTTGGAAAGTCATTGGAAAGGTATGGAGAGTGGAGGGCAACACAGATAATCAGAGATTTGGAACAGCTTCTGCAACAAGCAAAATGAAATAATTTCAAACTCTTTGTCTTGGGGAAAAAAAAAAAGATGACTCATGAGCATGTAGCAGAGGTCTATAAAACCATGAATGGCACAAAGAAAACAAACGCTGAGTCATGTATTTGGTATTTTCCAGAACATGGGAAGCAATGAAACGATGAGGTAGGAGATTCGAAGCAAACAGAAGAGAGACCTTTCTCATTCAGCACATATTTGCAGTGGGAATATCTCTGAGGTCAAACATGCAAATATGCTCAAAAGGAGATTAGACAAATTCAGAGAGAAGAGCCTGAACAGGAGCTCATCCTAATGATCTGAATTATCCACCCCAGAAAGCCTCATGCTGCCTTTTTTTTTTTTTTTTTGGGGGGGGGGTGCTACATAGATATAGCAGAGGAAGTCATATCTGTTCCAGCATACAAGAATAAGGATCCTCAGCTGAACCTGGAGGAAGACAAGTTCAGTCTTTTCCCATGGATTGATTCAAGAGGAGACAAACGGAGGGCAAATCCACTGAAGGTTACCATTAGGAATTCCCAGATCCATAAATATTGAAAAATAACACTCAATGGAAGTATCACATAAGCTTGCGCTGTTCTTACACACTACTGCTACCACCACTACTGGAGACAGGCCCTATATGATGTGACCCCATATAGCTGCTCTTACATCTATTCTTATGCTAGGAGTTGCTGTGAGTTTATGGTGAAGTGAATGATGGCATTGTTGGATTGTATATTAAATGGAATTAAATAGAGCTGGATTTAGCTCTTTACCTCACAAGAATCTATATGCACATCTCTGCATATAGGATAAAACTGCACTTTGCCATTTTGCAGGGTAGGAAAGAAACCGTTTAATGAAACGCGATAGTCAGCTGCTGCAGAGCCTGTGCCCATAGAAGTAAAAGACCTTGCAATCTAAGAGAATGATTGAAACAATAATTTATTGGAATCTCAGACATTATCAAGGTAAGCAGTGAAGTAGATACCTTCTCCATGCAGCTTAGGGTCAGATCCATAGAAGATCCTAACTTGCCTTGACCTCTGCAAGAGTTTGGATACTAAATACTTCTAAACATGACAGCTTGACAATGTTGATGAAGAAAAAAGATCTAGATGAATGGGGAGGGCTGGAACAATAAATATTACAGTATTAAGTAAACACAGCAAACTGAGGAATTTCCTAGTCAGTGAATTTTCCTTGTGATATTTACCTTGGAATTACTTTGTCTCTACCTGTATGCAGGAGATGATATGGTTCCATATCTGCAGCACATGCTAGGAGAAACCAGAAGGAAAAGAAAGGGGACTGGTAAATGGCAACAGCAATAAATATACCTGTCTGGAAATGATCAATTCTGTTCTGTCAGACTGAGGGAGATGATACTAAGTGATGATTTCATTGTCTATGTTCCAGGAACAAAAAGCAAGTGAACCTGCAAAAGTTCAGAATTGACAAATGATGCTCTGGTTCTCCTCCCACACAACATCTCCAGCAGAGCATGAAGGAAGCCTCTTAATACTTGTGAGGCAGCACCAGTACTGAGAAACAACACGAGCCAAAGAAAACAGGGAGCCAGTTATTCTTGTATCTGTGGCTAAGTTTCCATCCTGGGCTTCCCAGGGAAAACGGTCAGGAGCAGGTCCCGTGGGCCTAGTGCTTGCAAGATGCAGAGTCTGCTGTAATTCCCTGTGTGATTCTGCTTTGCCCAGCTAAGCTCCACATTGTAGGCATTGCAGCTTCTGCGAAATCCCAGTCTGAGGAGCAACCAATACTTTCAGAACAGAAGGTCACACAGATGGTCTCTGTTATCCCAGATTGATAAACTGGGTACTAATTGGCCCTTTGAAAGACATAGATTTCTCCTCAGATCCTTCCAGCAGGAAGATATCTCAGGAGGCCCTTGGCCAATAGCACTGTTAAGCACTCCGCACATCCGCATCTCCATGAGAATAATCTCAATACATTCCCTGGGTGGGAAGTGGATGTCATTTTTCACATTCACAAGGCCTATGTGTACATTGGTGAGGTCCTCATCCTCAGTCTGACAAATAATCCATATCCAGATGCCAGACTGGAAATTAGTCTACACTGCATTGCCAGCGCTTATCCCACAAACTTCCAGAGGCTGTGATCTTCTCACTTTCCCACTCAGAAAAAATAAAAGTATGCATGTCCATGGATACTTGAGAGCTCAGTAGTATCATTCAGACAGAAGGACAAAAAACCCATAACCTTAAACTAAAAGATCATAACCTTAAACTCTTCTCCAGTGTGCTATTTATTCTAACAATAAGATACACTTAAAAAACTCAAAAGATCATTGCCTTCTGGTTTCCCAGATAGTCCAGGCCTCACTTGAAAAGTGCAGTATCTTTTCAATATGTTGTATTGGCAAAGGAAGACAGAATATTTTCAAGGTACACCTGACATCTGCAGAGAGGAGAAAGTTCATTAACCCAAATAGCAGCTCTTCTGTGCACAAAACATTTTTCTATTTTTCCTCTAGCCAAATTGCCATGCCCTGTATATATGTCCAGGTGTAAAATCTGTGAAAGGTAATTACTTTCAAAGAGTGCTATCAAGGCTCGCACACTTTCCTCGGCACATAAATCTAAGGCAACCACCCATCTCCTCAAATCTGAGGAGGCTGCTTGGAGACATACAAAAACTCTGAACTTTCCTTTTCTTATTTAAACACCTGCCATTTCCTCACAAGGGCAGTGAGTGCAGAAGCCCCACGTAAATGGTTTGTAATGCAGTTCTGAATCGAGCCCTTAAGGATTATTAAACTAATCCATCTTAATTATAGTGAAAACCTGTTACTGGCCTTACATAATAATGCTTCATTTATAATTTCCACTTACGCCTTCTTCCTTCTCATGCTTTCCTCTCTCCCCTACAGTATTTTTTTTCTTTATCTTCCTTTGAACAGAATTATTTGACATCTTTAAAATGAGATAGAATATTCTTAGGCCAGTAGGATGACCTTGTAATTAAGGCAGAGGTCTAAGGATAAGGACACCTTAGGTTTTCTTACTGGTTATATCTTCAGCCAGGTGTGTCTCCTTTATTAACAATTTTCTGGGCATATTGCAGTTGCAGTCAAGAAGAGAGATGTATGATATGAAATACCATTAGGGTTCATCTCTGCCCCAGTTTAAATACATTTATCTATCTGCCCTATCACATACTTTGCCTGTGCTATTGGTGCTAATAAAATTTGCCTTCCTCAAAGGAAGGCTGTATCTCTTAAAGTCTAGTTAATGCAGTGAGGTCCCAAAAAGGAAAAGCAAATTATTATTCTATACTAGAATAATGATTAAAGGACTAGGATTGTATTTTGACAAAGTTCTCTGAAGAAAAGAAATCTAGTACTTCTATTGACCCCACATTATTATTTCCATTCGATATTCAGGTGAGCTTTGCGTAGAATAACAGAAATGTCACTTGGTTCTCTTCTTGCTCCTACCATGGGCTCACTGGTTCGTGCCATGCACAACATTTGTATTCCAGCTTCAAAATCTGTGCAAAGAGTGTTTGCTGACGAACACACTTCATTTTCCAGGGACATACCCATACCCAGACACAGATGGCATTTTGCACAGATAGACACTAACCCCTAACCCTTAACCAAGAGCCTACACAAGCTTTTTGCTCAAGCACTTTTAATTGCAGAAGTCTTCGGTGCTCTGTGCTTCCCTTCCTCTCTTTATAAAATGATGGGCGAAACAACTCAGCCCTTCCTCAGTGTCTGTGTCATCCCTGATACAGAACTGTGAGCAGGATCTCCTAGATGAGTGTGAGTCATTGCTGCCCCTTTGCTTCCCTGGAGAGCTTACACCTCTTCTCCATCACTTTTCAAACCTGTGTGACAGGGAATCCTCTTCCTTCTTCCACTGCCCCAGGCAGAGCCATGTGACATCCCACCAGTCTCTACCTCTGTCACCTCAGAACAGTAACACAATCTGGTCCTAAAGCTCTAGCAGTTGTCTCTTCAGGCTTTTTCCTCTCTAGAGCTTAAATAACTTGCTTTTTATCTCTAATAACGCAGTAGAACAGGATCAAGTGCACCAGAGTCCCCTCTCAGGCTAAAGTTATTTGCTGTTTGGGGACCTCAATGATTGCAGGGCTGAGTTTGAGGCTCTGAGCAGAAGTCACAGCAAAGTAACTTTGAGCGTTTGGTTATGTAGGTTTTAAGGCAGTGCCTTAAACAACAATTATCTCCAACAGATAAGTGCTACAGACCCTTAAAACAGAAAATAATGAAATAAAAATATGAAAACTGTGAGCTCTTTTTTTTGTCTGTTTTACACTTGTATACAATTATACAAGCAAGCAAGCAGTTATAATGCTCACAATCAGCTCAGCCACAAGGGAATCTGAAAATTCAGGTGAGGTCATGAAACACTTCAATTCTTCCAGTCAACGGCAACATGTACATTTATTGATATGAATTTATTTTTAATTAAAGTCAAATATTATCCCTTTATCACATACACCAGGGACTTGATCCAAATGCTTTGTAAGAACTTTATTTCTTCACTCTTTTTTTTAATGTGGTGTGTTGAAAAGAGAAATACTTCTCATCTTACAAATACAACTCTTGAGAAAATAAGATCATAAAACTGATCCACCAGGATTAGCTGAAAATCTTGCCACACACAGATATCTGCATTATGTTACTTCTGGGGACATTGCAGTTGATATTAGCACTGAGACTTCATTTTTAGAAGTCTTGCCTCATCTAAGTGGGAAAGGGAAACATGGTCTGTGGCAAACCCAGCTACAGATCAACATTCCCAAGATTAAATTTTAATTGACTCAATTATTCTTCTCCTTCTCTTCCATGGAAGAAAAGGTTAAACTAAATTTAAATAAGCCATGTTTATCTCTACATTATTCATTCATTCACTAATATATCAATGTCTTGGTAATTTATGGGTTCTAAAACCTACCATGACGTTCAGCACCCATTCCAACCTCTTGGGGAATCATCAGTTAATATGTCTCTTGGTTCCCGATCCATTTCAACTGTGATAGATTTTTAGGGACTGATCGGAATTATTATTCAATCCTCACTATTTCACATGGAGGTCTCTGACGCCACTGCACGCCATCATCTTTTCTTTCCTGATGATCTGGATTGCCTCCAAGCAGAAGCTTTATAAATTAAAGACTTCATAACCCGCTACTAATTCTATCAGCTATTTAATGTTGTAGAGTTTGTAAGTCTACCCTTTTATGTTAGATTTACTTAAAATCTCCATTCTTTAGACACATATGACATCTTGCACTTTGTTTCTAAACATGTTATAAGCAGCATTTTCAGAGGGAAATAGGAGAGAATTTAGGTGTCATTTTCAAGAATATTTAAGCACTGAGACTCATGTTCTCCAAAGCATTAAACACTTTTCTCCTACTCAAATAATCAGAACCACTTTGGAAACCTTAGAAGCAAAAATGCAAGGATTCACCAAATTTACTGCTACCTGTGGGTTAGCATCCAGTCTAGACTTGCCAACTAGGCTGCCTAGATAATACGTTCCTCTGGAGAGAGAGGAAGCTCCCAGGCAATTCACCCACCTTAAGGCGTTTGTAAGGCAGACTGAGAGAAATAGCCCTCCTGCAAGCACTGACATCTCTTTATTTGACTACAAAGGGAATGCAGACAAGCAGTAGAAGAGCAGTACAATGTGCAATCACCAGCAGCAAAATTAGAAAAGAGAGTTCTGATGCTGTAGCTTCTGCAGCAAGCAACACTGCATTAAATGGAGTTTCCACAAGTTACCGACTGACTCATTTTTTGAAAGTGACTTGGGCACTTAGGAGCTGAAGATCAATTCCTGGGAGTTCCAAGGACTCTATAGACATATTTGCATGTTGTGCTTTGTGTTACAAATAAGCAAAATGAATAAGTCCCGCTTAAAAGAATGACTTGACACTGGAAGAAAGATTTCATCCTACCTAACTGTAGTCTTCAACACCTTAGTGATCAATGTCTTAATATGCACCCACATAATGCGAAGAGATTTCATATTCTTTACTGCATTGGTCATAGCCACATGACTTTGGGCATTACTCTCTACCATTGTAGTTCAATGTTCCTGTTACATACTCCTCCTCTGCTTAGTAATGCAGAAAAAAGACCAAAAGCAATCCTGGGGAATTAAAGATAAAAGAGATCCACCCAACTCCAGACAGTCATAACTATGTATTTCCTCTGTCAGATTTCCTTCAATGAAATGAGTATTAAAATCAATGATCCATAGAGAGATACCTATCATTTCACTCCAAGATTTATAGAGGGAGTGGAATAGGGAGGAGACAGAGAAAGGTATTTTTTGGAAGACTATGGTAGCAAATTTCTCATAGTAGCTCTTAATGACAGCTCGAGATCTGCAAACAACCTTCCATTGCTCCTGGTGAGTTTGTCAGCCATCAGATGAAATGAAGGCAGCAGTATGCTTTAAAAGCAAGAGAAGAGGAGGCCAAAAGATTTGTGATGGAAAGCAGCACAGGAGTTATCAAGAGCTCAGTGAGCATACAGAAACATGTCAATCATTGTCAGGCACTGCAGAGATTAGAAAAGACACAGAACCGAAGTAAATGACAGCACTGTGATGATCGATGCATTACACTGGCTGTCAAGCCACAGGACTGCCCAAACTACCACTAACAGAGGTCAAGATCACTACATTCAACTGCTGATGGGATGTCAGGCTAGAAATCAGAAAGGCACATGGCCTTGAAGGACTTAGAGGGCAGGGAGAGAAAGGGATGTGTCTGTAAAAAATTGACTGTGAAACCACAAAGAATTTATCCTGGCCTGAAGCTGGAGGAGTTTTGTTTCAGTCCCATTTTCCCCTAGCTGCTGCCCAGGGGCCA
Source organism: Tinamus guttatus (assembly GCF_059628265.1). Lineage (NCBI taxonomy): Eukaryota > Metazoa > Chordata > Aves > Tinamiformes > Tinamidae > Tinamus > Tinamus guttatus. The sequence continues at coordinate 6,592,982 of NW_028288594.1, read as the reverse complement.
ACTGAGACCAGAGGGCAAGTACGTATTACTAGTAAGAGAGGTCTGAGGTGGCTTGATGAGAGAGTTTATTTGTGATTTGAGGACAACAAGGCCACAATTGATGATCCTGGCTGTTTAACTCATTTCATCAGCTGGTCTGAGATCCACCAGTTGGTTCTGCCTAGGAAAGGAGTAAAAGAATGGGAGAGATGCTTTGTTGACACTAAAGGAGGAAAGGAGAGGAGGAAAAAGCATTCAGATTTCCAAAAAGGAGCCTTTCTGGAATCTGTGGACACTAACCTTGCTCCATCCTACCACCAGATGCCATCCATGAAGTAAGAACTTGCTGGAAGGGCACTTCTGCAGCCAAATAGGGATAGGAACATCTGGTATAACCTTTCAGAAGCAGTCATTTAGGGTGAGGAAAGGGAGGAAAATAAATTTCCCTTTAGTGTTCTAAACACCTAAGCATAAAGGCATCCATCTTCACTCCAAGAGCAAAAATCCTCTCTTCTCTGTTTTGCAAAAAAAATTCAGTCACACATACAAAGACTATACCCATACACACAGTGGAAACCCCAAAGCACAGCCTGATGGACTACTCTACTGTGTTCAAGGTGCCAGTAAATAACTGACAGCAGCTCCCAGAATAGACGATGTTGCCACTGGCCCCCATCAACTTGAAGACAACTGGGAAGTTAATATTTGCTTTATTTTTGTGATTTGATTTTACCCCCTTCTCCTCCCTCCAGTTGCCCTAAAGCTATAAGAATGATACAAGATCTGTCTCATTGAGTATCTGTGACAGCTACAGCTCTGCATACATATTCTTGTAGAAGCAAGAGGTTCCCAAGCCTCCTGCAACTGTCTGGCAAGTGTGACTTAACTCTGTGTACATGGCCAAGCATTTCAGGACCAGGTCTGAGTTGCTACTTGTTAAGAGAGAGTGTACCTTTTTTCCATCCTCCCTGTTTTTTTATGGGCTGTATTTTCTAAACTACCATATGCTGCAATATTTAGAGGTATTTGGAGCATTTGGAGGCTGTGGGCACATCAGAACTGTCTGCCCAGGTCAGCAGTGGCATATGGGATCCTGCTCTGTGCCCGGTGCCAGACCTCATGAGTTCTCTGTACACCTAAAAAATCCCTCATCCCAAATCCCTCCTTCAGTTTCTCCTTTGCTCTGATGTTTGCAACACCAAACAGTTATGTGAGGATGTGGTGAGCTGTGACTAGCACTTTTTGAAAGCAGGATGATCCTGCTTTGGTGTAGATTGAAGAACAGGTCAGCTTCTGCAAAACACCCTGTTTTTAGAAAGGTTCTTTTTTTTTTAGGTTCTTTTAGAAAGGCTCCAGATTTTTGCCTACTGATACAGCCTCTTATTAGGGTCTTTGTCCCTGCTCTTCTTCCTCTCCTCCTGCTAGTGCGATTAGGGCTTCACCCTGCATGTCTTCCTGAGCATTGCTGCAATGTAAGGGACCACTAGCAGCAGCACTGACCCACGGCTGGAGTCCCACCACCCCATGCACATTTTAGAGCTACTCACCTACTTTACCCTGAGCTGTCCCTCAGACCGATACAGTTCATACTGTGGGGTTAGATGTCTAGCCCAGCACAACAGTGCTCCTAATGTCACCATGCAGGCAATCGGTGTTAGTGTGCTGCCTGAAGCACCCAAACTGGGGCTTGGGGAGGTCTGAAGACCCCTTGAACTGAAAGCAAGAAAATAAAATCAAAGCTGGATGTAGGCAGGCATCTGGACTTTATCCCTCCCAAATCCCCCTTCAGCTCAGCTTGAAGCTCTCAAATGTTTTTGTGGTCTTAAATGAGACTGTTGCCAGGCTGAGCACTGCAGATGTCCCTTGACATTTCAGAGTTTCTCAGCAGTGACAGGCACATGTTTCTCAGGAAAGCTCAGGCACAGAGTGGTCGCCAGTTGTTGCTCACACAAATGCCCTGCTGTTTCAGTCTCCTTTTGCTAATGGAACCAGAGAGCAAAAAAGACACAGGTAGTTCTTCATTAAAGCTGTCTGCTCCCTCTCTCTGTTTATTTCCATTTTTAAAAGGCCAGCTTCATAACTCAGAGCACCCTGCCCTCCTTGCTATTACCAAAAAGAATTTCAAACAGGTTTGGACTTTATCCTCTTTCCAGACTAATAGATCCTCAGTTCCAAAACACCACTCTGCACTCTGCAGGACATGGGGAGAAACTGCAGCAAGGAGATGCTCTGTAGGAAGAACACATCTATGCTGTCCAGCAACGTAAATATTCACATAATACACAAGCTACAACTTTTGGCTATCCTCGACTCAGCCAAAGATGCTTTACTGTAAATTTATGATGCCACCTCGAGCATTTGCAAGGGTTCCTCTGCCCCTCCAACCCCCTCAGCTGACAGTTATCTGCCTAGATCTTTTGCTCCTGGCTCTGATTTAAGGAGTGGCTTTATCAGGTGAATTTACTACTTACTCATTCCAAGACAACCAAGAATAAGGCCAGGTGTGGGAAAGCAGGGTTGAGTTTTGCTGTGCAGCCTGTCTCTATGTGCCTCCTGCCCACGACACAGGAGAGGTGCACGGGCCGCTTCCCATGGTGTCACTGACAGTTCTGAAGGAAAGAGATCCACTACAAGAAAGGTTTTAACCTGGGATTTTTTTATTATTATTGTTGTTGTTATTGTTTCATTTCTTCTTCAATGTTCCATGGCATGATGTACTGTCATTTTTAGAAGGAAGTTTCCCAGAGACCAGATAATATAAGGACAAGCCTAGATTAAGTACTAATGCAAGTTATCTTCTGCATATGCTTGTTAACCTGTGCTTGGGGACCCTGTGAACTGTGCAAGCCAGAAGAGAGGAGCTGCTCATACATACTGCAGTCATGCTTTGTGGGAGTGAAATCAGCTGACAGATGCAAAGGGAAAATTTAAAAGGACTGGGTAAAGCAAACAGCCCTCTTCCCTGATGTACAGCCCCAGGTTTTGCAGTCTCTACATGAATTCTGTGAGTCGGGATTGTATGCATCTATAGCCTTGGATGTATGCATATGTACAACTGTTCAGGGTTATTTTAGCAGATGCAGTTTTAATTCCATAGCTGAGCTTTGCATTTCTGTAGCTTTGTTTTATTCTGTTGCTTGGCTGCTCCACTGGATACTCTTATGTCATGGTGAATTCCCCACTCACATCTTCAGGTTTCTCATGATTTTAAAGGCTTCTGTCAAAAGCCCAACTCTATCACCTCTCTTACACATTTTGATTCTTCATTTTAGCTCCAAATACTTGGAAAGAGCCTTTCTCTCCCCAGTAGGAAAAAAAAAAAAACGGTACCTAGCAGACCAATTTTCTCTCAGGGAAGAAAACAAACAAAAAAAAGTCCTGCTTATTTGGGGGAAAATACATACAACTGGAAATGGCATGTTGTCATGGAAGGTAATAGGTCATCTAAGCCACAGAGCAAACTCCTACAAACGTCTTTGATTAAATGGACAAGTACAAACACCACATTTTTTTTCCTTTCTATTTTTCTCTTCCATTCAGCAGTAGTTGAATCCACAAAATATACTCAGGTATTTTTCACATACCAATAGCAGGGTATTTTGGTCCCAGCCCATCTCTACTAAGCAGATGGGAGAATAACCCTTCTGTTTTCTGCTTTACAGTCACTATAAGGAAACCCATAATTTAGCCTTCATGTACAGCAAAGTTCTCATGAAACGTAATGGAATTGTAAGTTCTCTTTATGTACAGACTGGAAACAAAAGGCAAGACTGTGAATTCATTTGCTGAGGTACATCTACAATCCCTCCCCGCAAAATAGAAAGATAATGTTTCTTCCATTTTTGCAGAGGTCTGGTGCTTACTTCAGGAGAAAGGGAATAAATAATCTGAGAAGCATAATGTCCTTCAGATCTCCTGCAATACTTAATATACTGGTAATTTAATACATATGTTAAAGCACCCAAGTTAACTCCCTGAGAAATGTAAGCAAGTTGAGAATTCCAAAATTGGCAAATATTAACAATGAAGAGACTAGGGAAAGTTCTTGCTTAGCTCCCAGAGTCAGTTTTCAGCATAAGAATCACAGAGCTGAAATATTTGATCAGCTAGGGAATGCAATTTTAGTAGTAAGCTTGCAGGGCGTCCCACCATTTCACCTTTTGCAAAATCTGCAAGAAGGTGCTCAGGCATGATAAGCTACTGTTGTGAGAGTTAAACTTCAGCGCCTACTGAAATAACAACAGGATAAAGCCAGAGAACAGGATGGTGTTTCAGCCTGGTTTTGCTCTCATCTCTTTACTGTGAATGTGTATTAATGTGCAATTTGTCTTATCCTACAAGGCACTCAGGGCAAAGCATGACTTAAGATCAAGAAGAATTATAATTTACCAGATCTTCAAGCCCTGTCTTTGAAGACTCAAAAAAGATGGTGTCATTTAATGTTGTGTGCTAATCTCATGATCTATGTTTAGTATGCATGCTTGGGCCTTCCTATATGGGGTATTCACAAGCTCATTATCTGTTATGGTTTTCTTTTATGTTGAATTGGTCCTCCACCCACAATCTGAATTCTTAATGTATTTCATTAGTACTACATCTCTTATTAATCATTTTAAGGAAAAAAAAAAAAAAAAGAGTGATGACCACTTGTTCAAAATAGCCTCAGAGAGGGAAGGTACTGTTCATCAGAAATATTCCTCAAAGTTTCTAAGATGCTCAACATCATTTCTTCTGATGGGAATACAGTGCTTGAGTGACCATTTGCTGAATGGTCCAAGTGGCAGGTTCTGAGTGAGAAGATGTAGAAGGAGAAGCTGATGATAATAAAGTATATCTGTTTGATATGCAAACCCAGAGTACATGCTTTTAATTGAAATGGCAGCAAAGGGAAACTTTTGACTCTGTTCTTCTTCCAAGAAAGGGAGTCACAGTGAGAAGACAGCTCTCCTGCTCCTGTCTTTTTTAGGAGCATCACTGACAGAGATGTGAGCAACTGTAAAAGCCAGAATCTGGGATGGCACAGCAAGAGTAGAGATACAGTTTAATGAATTTGCCCTGGATGACAGCAGGGCATTGTGTCAAAGCAAAGCCCAGATCTCCTCAATCACGTGCCACTATCCGAACCACCAAAAACAACTCTTATGGCATTGGGCTGGCAAAAGGTACACTTCACAACCACCAGAGAGGGACAAGGAGTAGAGCTTGCGGCTCCAAGAAACTCAACAAACTATCTAGTGTCATGGAGCTGGAAGAAGCCCTTTTATCCAAGGCTAACACAAGGTTCAAATGTAGTGCAGTGACTACCCACGTTGCTCACTAACTGTTGTTTTTTGTGGTCTCATTCAGGGCTGCCAAGCCAGCTATATTCCAGAGAGCAGAGATTTTGAGAAAAGCAGGGATTTAGCATCACATTAAGAAGCTATTTACCAAAACAGTGAGAAGCCAGCTGAAACTTGGCATGAAGCAAAACTGACTGCATCTCATTGCCTAAATGTTCAGCCTAATAACGGTGTTTATCTGTTGAGAATAATGCAGATTCATAGTGCAGGATAGATACAGCAGAGGCCTAAAGTACAGGGTGTTCTGCAGCATGCCCAAGCTATTTTCAAGGCTTCAGGTTTGTGAAGTTGTTTGCTCCAATTGCTGAGATATAATAGTCCCATTAATCAAATCCTGAAAATCTTCCCTTTCTTGTTAGCCACAAAACTTTCTGAGAAGCACAAACAAAAATAGTGACAATGGTACATGGTTATATTTATTGCAATTACTGTTATTACTTCAATCACTATTACTGTTATTATTTCCTGCTACACCAGATCCAAACTAGACCTAAAGCATCGTGTTTGAATATCATCACCCTCCTCAGAATTTCAGAAGTGGGCATTATTGCTGCTTTTGGAAGGATCCATATCCCACAATAAAATTAGTTTCCAATTGACACCATGCTGCTTTAATATTTCCTCTGGCCCTCTGCCCTCCTGGGATCCCAATGTGCCGCAAATGATTCTGTGCTCCAGATTTCATTCAGCTCCTGTCACATTCATTTTGGCTTTTCAATCAAATTTCATCACTGAATGGAATAAATTCCACCATAGAATACTTCCTTCTTTTTTGTTCTATAAAACAGCATGTCTTCCAGCACGCATTCCAAAGAAAAGTACCCACCAAAGAAAAAAAAAAAAAAAAAAAGATCATCATCATTTTATAGTGTTACTTTTTCAACTTTAACTAAAGTGTGGATCCTAAATGTTTCTCTTAATTGAAGTTCCTGTTTTTTGTAGAACAATCTGTTCTTAGAGCTGCTACAATATCGCATTGTACTTTACCAATATTATTGTCTTTTTATTCCTAATTAAGAACAGTGAATTGAACTATTGGATATGTATTTTTTTAGCATTGCAAATATAAGCATTGTCCAATATAAGTCAAAAGGTATAGGACAGGAAGGTTGGTCATTCATCTGTGTGGTCCTCCAGACCCACATCCAGATAGGATTAGAATTATCCTTCCAGCATAGCTGGGACTCTCTAGCAGCCCCAAAACCTGCGAGCCAGCTCAAAGACAAGACTTGTGTGAGGTTTTTGCTGGGATCCACTGTGTAGGCTGCAGTCTCATTCCAGCAGCATGATGGAAAGTCTGGTACAGGAGGGCTTCCCTTGGGCTTCAGAACAAAATGGATTGGGACTTAAGGAACAATTTCCAGCTCCCACATTTCAGGTAGATCTCTCCTTCAGAACCCTCAGAAAACTTCAATCCATCCTCTAGCACCAGCCCAGCTGCTCTCACCTTTCCCTGTTCTACCTCTTCCACACATAGCAGGGAGGGGTGTCATAGACAAGGCACAAATTACAGACAAGCTTCCAAGAAATCATCCTTTTACACGCTAACAAAATGCCCCAAAGTTGTTTACAAATTCAACTGCCTTTCTTCATTTGGGCAGGCTGGATAACACTTTCTGGGCATCCCAGTCAAAAATTTCCCTTTCCATTTTGTTTGAAAATATATTGCCTCTCCCTGATTGATCTCCTTTAACTAATTTCCTCTCCTAAGAAATAAGAGAAATAACAGCAAACAAGCAACAAAAACAGCCAAAAAGTGAGACTTCTGTCAATTTAGGCTTAAATATTTCACACTGCAGGCTTCTGACTCATCTGGTTTCCTTTGGTGTTTCGAACTTAACGTTTTCTTCTGAATTGTAAGCTTAAATAATCAGATACTGCCCACTGAAATACCCTCTAGAGTAAATGAAACTGCAAAGCACTGCGCACTCAGATAAATAATTTCTACTTTTCTTCAGGGCATTATGTACTGTTCATTCCTAAAGAATCTAAACAGTTTTCACATACCTCGAATCCTCTTTCAAGAAGGCTATTTATAAAATCAAAAGCTGGTCAGGATTAGCCTCCACCAATCTCTGACTTTTGTGAGTTAGTTCTAGTACAGGTAATTAGCTAAATTATAGTTGGGCAACAACACTCCATAAGCCTGAATTTCTCACAGAGTCCCAGCTATATGATGTGTTTTTCATTGCCTCACTCACCTCCTGAACTCGCTTTCATGATGAGAGTTGAGGGAAAACTAGAAATTCCAGCAGTGCTTTCAGTGTTAAGGTAAGAAGTTGAAAAGTTGCATTTTTTTTTCTGAAGCAGAAGTCTCAGAAAGAAATGTCATTTGCAGGGTTTTGTGTAAGCCTGACTTTAAGTTATGTCTGTTTACACCACCGGAGAACCATAGCTTGCACGGGCCATGCCCCCATAGCCATCAGCCCTGCTCCTCGGCAGGGGAAAGTCGCAACTTGAGGTACTTGACAAAAAACTCAGATTGGACATTGTGGCAGCTCAGGCAAGCACAACGTGACCTTTATGCAATCCCAAACAGCATTTCACCCTTATTTGCTGACTTTTTTTTACCCTGAAAAAAGCAAAGTCTCAATTTTCCCGTGAAAAATATTCATTAAATATATTATTATTTCCTGTCCGATAAAACATTAACAACAACAGCAAATCTTTAAAGTCTCAGTAGAGCTACACTGTTGTCATCTCTCACTCTGGAAATGGCTGATAATTCCCATAATAAATAATTCCCCACTTTTCTAGTGATTTTTTTTGGCTACCTTCAAATGAAATAGTGTTGGGCAGGTGTCATTTGAAGAGAGCTTTAGAGCTAGGTCGGGTAACATGCTCCATAAAAGAATATTATTTCCCCTCAAAAATGGCCTTAGAATGCAGCAGCTATTCAGTTTTAAATTAGACAGCTTGAGGGCCTTTAATTGAAAATGATTTTGTGTGAATGTGTTTTCTTTGATGAAGGAGATCTAGTATTCTCTGTTAAGGAAATTATATGCTGCACAAAACATGAGTATGGTAAGTCGGATCTAGACTTGATTATTTTTCCATGGAAAATGTGAGTAAAGAAATCATTAGCACTTCTGTGGAATATTTTTTTTTATTTCAAAAATTGAAAATCCATATTTTTCTGAGTTCTGCTTAGGTTTGGGCTTTTGACATGGGAAACATGACAACTTCAGATTTGTGCAAAATTCTGGTATACATAGCATTACAAAATATTTACAATTCATATTTTTGTCAAAAATAGTTCAGTTGGGACATATTTCTGCAAATTCTAGTGAAGAAATTTTAACTTTTTGCCTTTCAAGTTATTTATCTAACTTGGAAAATACTTGAGTCTCTTCATGGCAGATTTAGATAACTTTTGAATACAGCGCATATCCTAGCAGACAAGTAAGGAAAAACAACTACAAATAATATATTATTATTTTTAAATTATAAGGGATTTATAAAATGAACACAAAACTAATTACAGAAGTAAATATAGATTCAGAAAAACAGAAATCCTACCTTCTTTTGGTGACATTTTCTTGTTGCAAGATAATATTTTTCTTTTTTGTTTTACTTTAGGCAAAGTTTACTGTATTTTGTGAAGAGCTATGTGTTTTTCCCTATTAAACTCTATTAAACTAAATTTATGCAGGTGAAAAATAACTTACCGTGTGAGGCAATTTGTTACCTAAAGTCTAAAAAACTTAATTCACTACACCATTCACCACATGCCCAGGAAAAATGTAAGGGAAAGTGACACACCTTACGTGTCTGGCTACATATTGCTTTGCTCTGCCTTTTTTCCCCCAGATACGAAACTAAAGTAAATGTTAGCAGAGCTCTGCTCAAAAATTCATAACCTGTCCTCTTTCTCAAACAATAAAAAATACATAAAATAAAGCAAAACTTGTTTCTGCTTCCGTTGAACCATCAGAACCCTCACTGCCTTTGATAGGTTCTAATAAGGCCCTAAATAAATAAATAGATAAACATGAGCAAATTTGGGGGGTTTCAATCACTTGCTTCTTTAGCAGAACGCCTACAAAAAAGCATTCTCTAAGAGTGTCCCCATGCCCATCACTGATATTGAATCTTCAGGAATCTCATGATGGGGCCCAGCAGGCCTGGACTGCAAGTGAGACGCACCTGAGAGATGCTGTAGTGGTGGGATGGAATCAGAGATCTCTGCCATGTCAGGGATGCTCCGTTTCAGCCCTATTCAGTATCAGTGTAGGCTGTTCTTTAGCTTTCTTCTTCCCTCTGAAGACAAGCACAGAGCTCAGTTCCCTTTCTCCCACTTTCCAAGTGACCTCTAATCCCCCAGTGGTCCTCCCCTCTGCTCCCTCTCTAGGTATTCTTCACTGCAGTCATCTGGCAACCAATTTCCCAAACAACTCTTGACATTCAGATGTATTCCCAGATGTAATGTTGATAGCAATCAGCTTTAAATCCAGCCTTTGCCCTGGCAGATCATTAGACTGTGAATAAAACATGGAGATAGATACCTGGATCTCTGATCAGTGGTAGGTATGTTGATGACTTTCATGTGAGGCACGAATTGTGAGTGTGACAGAACTCATTATCTATAAATCACTGGTTGGATTGTGGTTAACTTTCTGTGCTAACAAAGATAAAACACACTTTCTCTCCCTCATTAGCTGAGCACTGACAAAGCACTGCAGGGATCTTTCTACTGCATGGAAAACATCTGCCTGGATTAAACTTCAGGAGATCGCTCATGAAATCTTTTCATCTGAGGCATCACCGTGATAAGTCACAGATGGCAGAGCAGTGTCTGTCCCCTGCCCCTGCTCTGAAGCAACAGGTACTTTCACACAGACAATTAACTCTTTACCTTTTCACGGCCTTCCTTCCCTCCACAGTGCCCCAAACCCCAAAAGTAAAGCTTACCCTTGCAACAAGCCTGCACAAGATCAGAGAGATTCGACTCTTCAGCAGTAAAAGTCATATTCAAGTAGGTTTTAAATACGGTTTCACCTTCTTCTGTGTTTACTTATTGAAGAGGTTTCAGCTCCCTTTGTGCAGTTTTCTGCCTGGTTCTATCATGTTCTCAGCTCTGGTAGCAAAGTCTCTACAAAATCCTATAGCATCCTCGACTGTCTATCTCTACATGTCTCCTTGCAATTTACCTTTGATGCCCACAAAATATGGGGCGATACAGCTAGTTTTCCCAATATGCCAAGACCTCGGCTTTTTATCGGCTTTGGGTTGCATCTTCTTTATTTTATCTGTTACCATGTGATTGGGCAGTGAAATCCTTGGTGCCGGGATTACACATTAGCCATGTGCTTCCACTGCTCCAGGATCAATGAAGCCCTGGCTCTTAATTGAAACGCAGAGATGTTATTGCTGTACAAGGAAACCTGCACCGTATTTGTGCTCATAAATTCACACATTAGACAGCCTGCACCCTTCTAAAAGCATTTCTCCTTGAAAATAAATCTTTAAATACGTACATCTCAGATAATCTACACAAAATCAAGGGCAGAGGCCTTTTTCTTTGGGAAAATAGCACAGAATTTGAAAGACCAAAGACTCTGTCAGAGAAGAGAAGTCTCTGAGGTAAATTTCCTGTGGTATTGTCCTAGTATGCTCATGATGCTGCAGGATCATGATTTTTTTTAAGATAATCTTAGTTATAAAAAGTAAAAATACAGCTATTTCAGCTAGGAATTCAAAATCCTAGTATTTTTCTGCAAACACTAAAGAACACTATGTAAAGTATCAAACAGCATCCTGTCATAGGACTATGGAAGACCAAATGAACAGGTTTTTCTGGTGCTGTGTCCTTGTGAGGGCCAGTGACTAGAGGGTCATTCAGTAAATGGTAGATGGGTGCTTGTCCATTTTCCACTGGTGAAAAGCAAGAGCAAGAAAGCATGTACGAGAGCAGCTACCAGGAAGAACAAGGAGACTGAGAGAGTTGAATCTCTTCCTGTCTTTGCTGCCAGCAACATAGTCCACTGCTACAGACTGGATAGATACCAGCTACTTTCTTCAAAAAATCTCATAGCTTTAATTGGGGGCATTAGTCAGCCCTCGTAATTTTCCTTGTGGATAAATACTGTTCTCCTTTTTTTGTCATGTGGGTACATTGAAACTAACTTGAATTCTTTCAGCATATTAGTGATAGGATTACAGAAAACAGCTCATCACTCTGTGATGCATTTTTTTCCTTCTACTTTTCACACCCATTTTCTGAAGTAATCCAGATATTCTAGCCTTTGCATCTCCATTAATTTTCAATGATTTAAAAACAAAACCTAAGAGCCCTGCTACTTGGCTCTAACCATTAGACCTCTTGGCCCTAAGCATTAGGCCACCTGCTTTCCAGAGATAGATACGATCCAGGAAGTCTGATTTTCTTGCTCTAAACAAGGGACTAATTTTCTACTTTTGCTGTAGCCATTCCTCAGAGCAGCTTGTGTCTCTCTCTGAGAAGCACATGGATCAGAGAAACTTGCAGGAAATGGTGAATGTCCTCTTTGAAAAGTAGTTTGGCAGCAGGTCATTACCATTGCATGGGCAATGCTGCTTCTCTGTCTCTACTAATAAAGACCATTCTGAGATGCATCAAGCAGCTGCTGAGGTATCTTGAGAAACCACTGACACATTCCATGAGAACAAGAGGAATCATTTTCCCCAGATATTAGCTAACCTACTCTGCCTTTCTTTTTTTCTCCTCTGGGAATAAGAGCTGGGAACCTCCATCCTCCCAAGACTCTCAAGATCCTGGTCTCTTCATTCCCAATCTTACTATAGTCAACAACCTTACCGTAGTTGAGCTGCATCCTTCCCAAATTTGTCTTTCTTGCTTTATCATGACTTCTTGGTCTTCACTATACCTTTTACTGGTCATGCTGAAGTCAATATTACATAACGGAACAACAGACTGAAAAGTGACCAACAGTGCGGAGAGAAGACCCAAGGGTGAATGAAAGACAAGTGAGGATATGTGGACTGTCAGAGAGGATCCCTGTGCTCATGCAGAGGAGGTCCAATAATACTTAACTTTTATGGGTTGCAGTCATAGTTATGTTCCTTTCTCCTTTCTTAACCACACACATTTACCTTGCATTGATGCTTGGATGATTTGTATGCCCAGGGTTTCTGCTGAATTTCAAGAAGAAATATATTAACCCAAAATGAATAGCATTGTGTCAGTTGAGGGTGAGTATTTATTTCTGGTGTGTTGCATTTCTTTTCTGCTGTGCTGTCAGATTCTCTGTAGGGCAGCAGCACCCGGCCTAGTAGGTGAATCATTGCACTTCATTCCACAGCATGATTTATACTTCTCAAGTTTTGGTCAGGCTGTTTCTGCCTCCTATATTTATTGTTTTTTCTGCAGGCATTATATTTAAGACTAGAATCTTGATCCTCCATGCTCTCACAGCTCATGGCACCATTTATGTCTACCGTGACAGCGAGTCATTGAATTAGAATGATTTATTATATCAATTTGTACAAGCAGGCCTTCTTTACATAGAGGCAGAGTAGGCAGTTGTCTACATCAGCAGATTATTAACAATAGTAAGGAAGATCTGAGCCTTAAGGAAGCATGAGGGAAGGAGACCATGCGAGAACCCCATCAGCAGCTGTGAGACGGTGGATTCCCTGGGATTCATCTTCCTTAACAAACTCAGGATTGCTAGATTACCAAGATCAGTCCAACAGGTGATGTGGTCTTACTCAAGTCCATCCTTCACCTGCCTCTACTGCTTCCAAGGAAGATGATGTTTCCTGTCCCTCCCAACAACTTCCCTTTCTCTAGCTCCCAATCCTGCATTGCCAGGGGAGGCTCTGGCAGATGTGTTCAGTACTAATACAGTGATGCAGTATTAATACAGGAAGATACACAATGGGGCCAGGCACAGCTGCAGAAAGGCCTGGACCTTCTGTTTTAAGGGCCAAGGATGTCATTCAGTTACAACCTCTATGAAGACATGAGTCTCAAGACATGAGTCTTGAGAAGGCTGGTGCCTGGGGAAGCCATTCTGTTGCAGCCTGAAATGCTGAAGGATGCAGCCAAAAGATCTTATTCCACTTCCATTTTTTTAAGGTTATGTTATACAGTTTTTCCCATGCACTAAGACACCTTGAGCTTATGTAAAAGGCAGTGCACGTTGCAGCTGGTGAGAATTCGTTCCATGCTCGTGCCTCCCAAATCCTTCAAGGATCATCACTATTTGACAAAGGAATTTGTTTTGCTGGTGGAATGCAGCCAACAAGACTCTCTTCTTCATGTGCTCCAAAGGCATTAAATCAGAACAGGTACAGGAGCAGATCACAAGAACAAGCTTGAAACCTCTTTAAAAGACCATCATTAGTGACCTGGCTGCTGGCTGAGTGCAGCTGGTATGTGACGCTCATATTGCAAAGCAATTCTTGATGGTTATTAAATTTCTAAGGTCAAAATAAAATCACGCAAGTGGGGAATGCAGAAAAAGTCATCTAGAAAATTCTAAACTGCATTATTAATTGACCATATCTAATTTCCTCTGTTGGAAAAGCAATATTTTGCAAAGAGTTGAAAACAGAGGTGTTTATGGGGTGAGGGCTGTCTTTTTAATATTGTGTATTTACAGTGGCTAGGAGAAGGAGTCTCATTACTACAAGATAATAAGTCTGCATCCAGAGGTCACTAGCAGGATAAAAGAATGCAAAAGCATAGAAAAATATGCAGTATTTGCAAAACAGGAAGCCTTCAACTTTTGAGTGCTACAGTTGCTACTTTCAATCCTTTTTTCCACTCCCATAAGTAAAAGAGCAGGTTCTCATATGCTTCTTGCTCTTCTTTTCTTGTGTAGCTGGTCCTATTGAGTAGTCATCTAACGCCTTTTGCAAGAGAGGATAGAGCCTATATATTAGAACTTGTATTCTAACCTGAGCTTCCTGATGTCCTGTAAAAGTTTGTCAGTGGAAATCTGGGAATTCTCCTAAGATATTGTGACTCTTCCCATGAAGCCCCTATTTTTCAGTATCTTCCATTGCAATGTTTAATAACATGATGCCTGTCATTATCAAAGCTGGCCTTGATGACCCAGGAAGTCTTATCTAGCCCGGCATTTCAGCATGTCATGCTTGTTATGGTTCCAATAGACTCCCACTGAAGCATGAATCAATCTCGTGAGAGATAAGGAAGTAGAGGGCATTAGAACTACGCAAAGTGCAAGAGCAGTCAAACTATCCTAAAACCTTGGAAAGGATAAATATCATTTTGCATGACCTTGAAACCTGAGAGATCCCCAATACAACTGAAAATGGATATGAGAGGTTTTGCTTTTTAGTCATCCAGAAAGTGAAAATCCATTTGACAGGTGTCACAACATCCTGACTGCCGGCTAACCCCCGCGGAACCCAGGCAACCCGCTTACTTGGCACCTTTTTACTGCAGGTACGAATCGCAGCCAAAAGGAAACTCCACACCAAAGTTCTTGCTTGAGGTCTACTGTGGAGGGCAAGCAAGGCAACTGAAGGTTGAAGTGTCCTTGCATCAGGTCTGTAGCTGGAAAAGCTTAGATAGTCACTCTAGAACTGTAACCGGTGTTTCTCTAATAACTAGCTTCTCACTTTACAAGGTGTCTTTAAGGTGTCCACTGTTCAGTGACATTTTATGGAATGGCAGTGAAAAGCAAAGAAAAAAATATTTTTTTTTCCATTTTTTGTTTCCTTTCTCAAATGGCCACCACTGAGCCTCCAATATATAAAATGAGAGGAAAGTGGACCATGAAAGAAGGAAAAAAAAAGAGAGAGAGAGAGAGAGAGAGACATTACAACATGTGCTAACAAGGTCTAGAAAATGCTCCTGGAAGTGGGCCTCTACCAACCTGATTTTCCCACATGCTTCTTACTTGCCATGTTCCATAATGTCTACATATACCTCACACTTGTGGAGCCCTCTTAAGAAGGTGAACATATTTATAATGAGGTCAACACTTTATCTTGTGCCAGCCATACCTCACCATCACCCCATACCAGCTCTTATCTGCCTTTTTGTGACACTGGTTAGGGACAAAAATTGTTATCTGTAGGTGGCTTATTCTCTGAAACAGACTCAAAAAAAAAAGAAAAAAGAAGAAAAAAAAAGAAAAAAGAAAAAGATTCAAAGGCCAGTTGCAAAATTTATGGGTGCCCAGTTTGAGATTTTTTGCAAGTTCTGAGGACTCTGCTTTAAAAATAAAATCTCTAAGAATTTAACAGAGAGGCGTGCAAGTATCATTCCTTCCCTGAAACTCCTGTTTACTTTGCTTTCCTTGTTCACATTGTAAACTGATTTGTTGTGAGGCTCTGAGGTGATGAAGGGATAGATGGCTGTTAGCATTCCTGATATCAGGAATAATGCTTAGAATCATAGATTCCTACTATTTAAAGACATTAAAAGGGATTTCTGGGATCACTACATTCATTCTCTCCTACAGGTCCTAAAATTAAAAGTTCTTATGTTTAACAAGGTCCAGTTTCTTGTTCACTGCTTCTTTTCCAGAATCGATTTGCATACTGCTGGGAAAGCTTCCCACTTTCATGATTTCTTCCTACATTCCCAGCAAACAGAGAAGAAGAGCTCCCTGCTGTGCTTTGTATTTGGTCACCCTTCAGCTCCATCTGTTCTGGGCACTAGACACTCTTCTTTCTGCATGACTCATTTTCCAGCCCTTTTGCTGTTTTGCTTGATTTTTCTCTCACTTGATACAGTTTGACCCCTCTCTTTTAAAAAACACATTTTTTCCCCAAAATGGACTTTGGGTAAGTTTGTGATGGCAATGGAATAAATTCCATCTTTAACGTGTAATAGATGGTACTTTTATTAAAGGAATTTCAGTATAGAATTTCCTTCTTTTGTGACTGTATCATTTCCACTTTATCATCTGCTATATAAATCCTAGCTCCTGTGTCCTTCTCAGTGGCATTACTGCCTCTCCAAGCTGATTACGAACTCAGTAGTAGATTAGCAACTACTTAACAGCAATAAAAGAGTTGTGTTGCATTTCATCTCAAGCTCAAGATGCGTTATCTATTGGTTATATTCCTCCTTTCTTTTATTCTTTTTTTTTTGCACTTTCACGAGCCACTTGCAACAATAGCAATGATAGCAACAAAACAGCTGAAAACGTTGCTGCTGTTTTGATTTAATGAGCCCTCTGTTCCGTAAAAAACTCAGTACTTCCCCAAAATAACACTGGTGTTTCCTGTTAAGACTATAAGATGGAATGGAAAAGCTTGCAACAGTAGCAGAGTCTCTTTTCTCAGTCATTATTCATCCATTGGGAAGTGAGGAAAGATAGAAAAGGATGTGTTCTTTGACGTCTGGGGAACTCAGCGCATTGGAGCAAATGACTCTGATAACAGGATCTTCTCTCTGAAAACAACGGCTGCTCTTCTTATATGGTGACAAAATGTTTTCACCATGAAGGGGGTTGAACGGCATCTTTCCATTTAGGTAGGTGTTATTGCAGGTACCCAACACAAAAGACTCTTGCACAGAGGGGAAGGCCACAGTAACAGTGCCTGTGTCAGGAGACATCATTTGGAGTCTCGGCAATCTGGTAGCATCCACATACAGCTGATGAAGGCGTATTTTAGAGATAGTGACAAAAGGCAATTTGGCAAGGAGTAAAAATTCTGTTGTGTTCTCCTGAACTTACCAGTGGCATTACCAGGACACAGGTCATTCCCATGGATGGGAGGAGGGGATAGTTATTCTACTACTTATTGCTACTTATTCTAGCAATTAGGGAAAAAAAAATAATTCCACTCTGAACTTGCTTACTTAAGGGTAAACCAGGCCTGCATGCATATAGTCAGGGACACTTTAACATAGTGACAATTTATTACTCACAAGTAATATTTTTTCATGAAAGTAAGATATTTTATCATATTCTTGATAATGTAGCGTTTATAAAGCAGAATTTTAATGAGTGATTTACAGAAATAGTAGGCAAGATAAATAGCTCAAAACAGAGAATAGCTAGATCTAAGAAAAGGGAAAACATTGGAATTATTTACACGAGAGTAAAGAAGTAGGACATTTGTAAAAGTTATTACTAAAAAGATTATGATCCTATAAATTAAATGCCCATGATCACCAGAATCTAGCACTTATTTCCCTGGTTTAAAAGTCTTCCAATACCACCCTTTTCCTGCTAGACTGAAAAGCTACCTTTTGTCAGAAATTCAAGGCACAAGTGCTTAATTATTGCTGTGACTCCCTTCCAACTACACTTCATGGTAGCAAGAAAGGCACAGACCTCCTATATTTTTTGTGTGCCAGCTCTTTGCTTCAAATAGAAATCTTGGACATTGCGGCACGGCACAAATGGCTCTAGGTTCCTGCCTTAAGCAACCGAACTGAGGCCTTAGCTCACATACAAACACCTACTTGTAAACACGTATGTATAGGTCTTAAGCTGGAACTGAGTCCCACTCGACAAGATTCAGTGGCCCAAGCGTTGGTTTCTAACACTATTTGAGATTCCACACAGGGCTTCTAGGCACGACTCACAACCTATAGAAGAGTCATGACATTCTGGAGCAGAGCTGAAAGTCAGGTAGATTTTGCATAGCATTACACTATGCCATGCAATGCACAGCAGAAATACTATTAGCTATTGAGTGTCCAGGAGATCTCTTCAGTTAAGTTCAATCAGTTTATTGACTGACAATCTATAATATTCTACTAAATCAGAGAGGCAAAGCTTATGATTCCAAATCATAACCTTTAGTTTTGTCCCAAGTGCTTCTGCATTTCAAAGTGCAGATTAATATGCAGAAATCACTAAGAGCATTTATCCTTGCTGTTGATTACACTTAACAAACTTTCCATCATGCTACTTAATTCCTGCTTGCCTTCGTCAGAAGCATAAATTAGAATATCAGCAATAAGAACACTCAGAAACTTTCCTTCAGAAAATCAGAAACAGAGTCAGCATTCTTGAAAAAGAAAAGCAAAAAAAAAAAGTTCAGAACACCAATCTCATCTATCTTTGCTATAAATAAGAATGTGAATCAACAATTTAATGAACTGCAAAAATAGTGAGTGAAACTATTGGTAGTTGGAGCTATCTCAGCTTCAAGCCTAACTAGTAAAGCATCAAAATCTGGCTCATTGCTTGTTCAGACAGAACTAGCACTTTAGCCTAATAACCACAAACTATAATTGACATGTAAGTAAGAAATGGACTACCAAAGTTTTGAGCAGGTTAGTATTGATATCAGAAACAGGCTGTTTGGAATAATATGGTGCTTTGCCATATCTGCTTCATGGTACCATCCCAAGACACATCTCCTACAGCACGGCCAAAATCTCATTCATGCCCTGGTGAAGTCAAAAGCAAAATTTTCATTGATGTTTAGGTTTATCGCTTTTGCTTCCAGGTTTCCTACGCTTCTTTATCTGTCACAGACATACAGTGTTATGACAACAGATGCTTTCTGAGCTCATCAGTTAGTGCTGCATATTCCCACTTGGATCCCTCATTGCCTCTCTGGCTGATTCGTGCATTCCTAAGGCATTCATTTATAGCACCATCAGTTTCTCTGGAAATGAACAAATACCCAGGTTTTGTATTGACTTTTAAAAGCAATCCTCCCATTCCCACGGAATGAAATGATGGCAACCATTGGTCAGGTAAGAGCAGAATGCATATTTTGTTCTGTGGATTCAGGTCGGATGCTACTGACCTTTACTGAAGTATAAACATATGGGAAATATGACCTCAAAAGAAAGATTGAAAGAATTTGTATTGTTTAGTTTAGAAGAGAGCAATGAGATACATTCCAACAAGATACAAATATATAAAAGGTAGCTTCAATGAGTAGTCTGGTCTCCATAGCCACTTCAGAGAGGAAAGGAAGTAGCGACCTTAAACAGCAACAAGGGAACTTTAGACTGTATGTTAGGAAAATGTTGCTTAATGTAAGGCTAGGGAAGCACTAGGAGGCTGGAAAACATTTGCTGTGGAAGATGCCTGTCCAACCACTGTTGAATAAGCATTTCTCAAAAATTGTTTAGTTCTAGACAGTTCTGTCTAGGGGTAGCAGAAAGGACTGGATGACCAAGGGAAATTAGCCAGATTGATAGGATTATATGGTCTAAGCGGGGGGTAGAAGAGGATAGAAGACCTGTAACATACATCCGTGTGAAACCCATATGGAGGTGTTCTTGTAGAGGCAGCTGAGGCCGGGCACATGCGCCTACTCATGAATCCTCTCTCTCAAGACAGGTTACATGTAGATTTGAGAAGAGAAACCAGAGCCAAACTTCACTGACCTGCACATAGATTAACTTTGCAACCCAGTGCCATACATTAGACTTGAACATGGTGACAAAGAAATAATTAAGGAAGAGTTTGTCATATATCCAAAGGGATATCTCTAACATGAAAATCATCTAAGATTTTTGAGATGTGTTTCTTAATCCTTTTGCATTTTGCCACCTGGTGAGTATCTGCCATGGCATGTAGCCAAGGAATCACTAAGTGTAAGAAATTCACAGCACGAGAAATGTCTACCTCAGCAAATGTTTCTTGTAATCTAGGTTTATCTTTCTTCCCGAAACTACTATGTAAACAGAGAAGGACAGAATATAGATACCCTGTCCAATACCTGAATCCAGTTACTGTTACTTTCCAGATGGACTTCCCCTTGGAAGAAAAGGAAACAAACATTGAAACTGCAGAGCTGGGTCCAAAACAAGCTGCTGCCCTGGTGGTATTTGAGTAGCAGTGATTTTTTTTGTTGTTTTCAAATACAACTTTGAAGCAGCAAGAGTCAGTGCTTCACATCTCTTATTGATTTTGGCTGCTGCATGTTTTATGACAAGGAGTCGCCCTGCATGAATTCTGAATAGGAGATCAATAGGCTGCTTAAGATGTCATGCTGTGTTTAGCAGCTTGATGTGTTTCCTTCCCATCACCAGTGCTAACACCTTTCCCCTATATCCTGTTCTAGGTTTGGGCTATTTTCCATGTGCATCCCTTGAATGGTTTCACCTGAAACATTATGTTTCTGATGTATTCTCTAATAGACTGTACACTCAGTTGGTTGGATATTTTTCTTATTATCAATATAATTAGCACCAGGGCACAGTCTGTAGGGAGGGAGAAAAAAAGTGAGTTGACAAAGAATCTGCTTTCTTTACATTGTCAAAGTTTCTATTCCACAAATAGAATCCTTTAAAGCAATCCTTTGCATGAGGATGACATTATTTCTTTTCTTTCCAAAAAGATCTATGTCTTTTCCTCATTGTTATTGGAGGACACTCTTTGGTATTTTGCTGAGAACTGGAGTATATAAACCAAATGCCCTTTTGAACTTCTGGAAAAAACTATCCAGAATCTCAGATTTAATTCCTCCAGCTGTTCTGGGCCTGGAAACACAACTGCTGCAACACAGAGAATATTTTCATTCTCTGGAAATCAAAGGTTAGTTCCCTCACACCTGCCTCCCCATCTCTGAACTCAGAAGACAGTCAGTGAGATCTCTTAGTGAGAGAGACCTGAAAAAGGATCACCCATGGTGAAGAAGAAACCCTTGCCCTGAGAACTGGGCTCACATCAATTCATTTTACAGAAACCAGTGAATCATACGGCCATTATCTGGTGCATCTCACAGCTCACCACAGTGGAACAGTCTTAACCCTGAGACTTGTTTGGCCTGTGCCACAGCTCTGGAGAGGTAGGCAGGCTCTGGAGGGCCTGGAGAGGCTCCTGGGCTCCTGGAGGACTGAGTTGTGAAAAGCACCATCCTGAGCTCACCTGGTGGAAAGAGGAGCTGTAAACCCAGATTATTAAGGCTTCCCTCATCACTCTGCCCCACACTTGACAGTGTCCTTTCTCATGAGCAGCTCCAACACAATCCCCTATTCTTCAAGGAAGCAAAAGTCAGTTCTGTACCACTGCTTTGAATCAGTTTGAGTTCAAAAATCACTCATCAGATTGGATTCCAAGAGAGAAATGCTCAGAACCAATCACTGAACCGTCTTGTCCCCTCATGCTCATTTACAAAGATAAAATTTGATTCAAAAGTTACACTTAGGTTTAGGGGCAGTGAATAAATATGCAAAAGAATTAACAAGCAAACAAAAAAAAGTTCAGAAAGTCTTATTCTATGCTACAATTTAAATGTTATAGCGGAGAAAGGATTAAAGAATATAGCATAGCTCCTATCCCAAATGACTATCCAGGGTATAGATGCTAGGAGGGGTTGAACTAGATGACCTCCAAAGGTATCTTCCAACCTCAACTCTTGCATGATTCTGTGATTTTTAGCAAGCTTAGTCCAAGAACTACTAATGTAGCAATGAAAAAGTCACTTTAATAACTTTAATTAGTCCCTTCCAATTAAAAAAAAAAAAAAAAAAACATGAATCTCAGGAAGAAGGAATCTGTCAGGCAAACAAGTCAGAAGAGAATACACTTCTAAGTATATCTGTGCCGCTCCATTTCCAAGAGTAATAATTAGTCATCAGTCATTAACAGCAGCTGCACATCTCATTCTCGCTGCTGTCATTTCATCATCTTCCTTTTCCCAGGAGCAGACAGTAAGGAAAAGAAACAGTTCCACATAATTCTTATAGGACTAATTTTTACATTCACAGAATCAGCTCCCTAATGCCTCTAATAGAATACTGTATAAGTGATTATACTGATATGGGACACCTCATACAAACATATACATTTCCAAATATCTCTCTCAAATAGGTTTTCTTTTTTCAGACAGCCTCTACAATAGATTGAAAACTATGTTCAGTCTTATGTTCAGAATAGAATCAGCAAAATTAAAATACAGAAATATTTTGTTTTCAATTAAATATTTGGCCTTTGTGAAAAATGTTACTTTCCTTTAAAAAACTTTTTTGTAAAAAACATCTTCAGTTTCACAGGTATTGCAAATTACAAAACACTTTTAGGTAATAAATATTTCCCTTCTGATTGCCACAGTGAAGAATTTTCAAGTTCTCAACTCAGAAAATTTAACAACTTGAATATTTAATAGTCTTTTTAAATAGTCCATTCAACCTTTTTTTTTTACAGGCTAAAATCTCCTATTCCCAAACAGTTTTATTTGATGCTTTTTACTGTTCATCAGTAATCTCTTTAAAACCCCTCTTTATCAGCCATTTCTGATCAAAACCTGGGTCTTCTGGGCTCTGGAGAAATTCCAGGAATGGAGCACTGGTCTCCAGTTCAGAAGGATGGGAAATGAAAGAAAGGCAGCATGGCACTGGCACTTCAAGAAAGAATAAGATCTGGGACTCTGAGCAACATCCGTCATCCTCCGGATATGAAAGACAGACTGTAAAGGATCCGTCAGTTCCTTCGGTTGTGAGGAAGAAATAGCATCTGCTCCAACTATCAGCAGCTCTTGGAGGGCTGGCAATTGATATAGAGGTGTTCAGGTGGGGACTCTGTAAGAAAGACACTCCTAAAAGCTTTTAACAGCATGTCAAAAGGTACAAAAGCACTTTAGCTAACCAGTGGGAGGCATTTTAATCAGACAGTACTGTAGGCCACAAAACAATCTAGCCAAGTAGTCGCCAGGCAGGAACTGAGAAAAAGCTGATCTTCAAATAAAGACTGCACCACTTGTATGCAGTCAAAATCACATTAAGTTAACGGAATATTGAAGCAGACTTTGGTATTTGAAGACTGCAGCAAATAGGTGGAGACATAGACTTAATAAAAAGTTGCTAACTGGAAGTTTGAAGACTGAATGAGCTATTTGCATAGTGCCTAAGAGCCCATAATAGGCGACTGTGGGGATAAGGAAGCAGAGAGAGAATAAAAGCATGTATTCCTCATCTGGACAACAGAGGCACCACTTTTATGAAACTGAAGATCCCTAGATGGGATCCCCTCACATACTCCTCCCAGGACTAGAGAAAAGAAAAGAGGTTCTGTGGAGTTCATGCATTTTCATCTGCTTTTACTGTACTCGAGTGCTTTTTTTCTTGAAGGCAGGTTAACTGAGCTTGAGAATGGAAGGAGGACAGGTTTTGGAGGGGCAGAGCCTTGAGAGCTCCAAAGCAATTTGCCATAGTCCTAGCCTGGCTTTCTACTCTGTTACTGCAATCACACTGCTGTCCAAACACATCCCTTGTAAAATTGTTTATCTTGCCTGAAAAATCTCAGTAGTTCTTAATGAAGCTTAACTCTCCTCTGGTGTCTCTGCAAAGGACACAGGCAAAGCATCTCATGCACCAGATGAAGAATGAGAGAATACTTGGAAATCTCCCTTCTTTCTTCCCGCTTTCAAGAAAAAAACATGGCAGGGGTGCTTTAAGATCAGTGTAATCCTAACTACTGGAAACTGGCAGAAAGAGCAAAGAAGGGACCCCCTAGATTGAATAGCATAACTAAGCATAAACTCCACACGTTTCTCCTTATATGTTAATTGTCCTCAAGTGTAATATGATTTTTTTCTGAGCTAAGTGATTCCCAGTTGAAATCTTTTAAAGCCATCTTTTTAAAAAGGAGCTAAACTATCTCCTGCTGGGTATAATCCAAGCAGAGCCTGTGCTCCCGTTTTCTACAAAAAGATTTGACCAACCTCCCTCCCAAAGACAAGGATGGTCTGACGGAACAAATCTGCTTTCCTATTCGGAGCTCTCAGAGATGCTTTGATGTCTCTTGATACTGCTATAAGGCTCTAAATCCTCCAGCATTTTAATCTCTCTTCAGGGGCTTTCTCCAGTGTCTGAATATAAAGAGCTACTGATATGTTCTGGCAAATATTTACAATGCATTTACTCTACAGCAGGGCTGAGACTTCCCAGACTGCCTCTTGGAGCTGGATGACCGGTATCTATTACTGTCAACAGAAATCAACTGTTCCAATACCTCAGAGAACTTTGCAGGTCATCACTGGAGCTGTAAGGACTTCATTGCTCCATTGACTTCAAAGAGTTCCCTGCTCATCTCCTTTCTCTGTGTGTCAGTTGTCATCTAAAGCAAGCAGAAGTCATGCAACACGTGTTCTTCCACCACAAAATGTCCTGCAATTGATACAGAAATTTTCTATCTATACAGAAACCTATCAGTTTTTTTAAATTTTTTTTTTATATTTGGACATGTATTTTATTTAATATCACAAATGGCCAGTGTATGTACTTGGATCTTTTAAAAGATGCCAGGAATCCATGAGGATAAGGGACAGTGCAATCAGTACAAGATCAGTGTTACATGAATAGAACTCCGAGACAGAGGTAAATCCCTTAGCTATCAGGTTTGGGGAAATTCCTTCTAAGTTTCCCTTCATCCAGAAAAATGCATGTCAAGCATCCTTGTCATCTTCTAGAAATTATTCCCCAATATCCACATATAAAATCAATCCCTCCCAGAATTTTATCTCATCAGACTTTCAGGCTTGGTATCACCTGCCTGCTAAGCAGGAATTGTTACCTTAATTGGGAATAGCACTGTCTGTTATTAGCCTACAATGTGTATTACTGAAATGATTTGTACAGCCTGACTGCCACATACAGTTAAGGAGAGTCACAGGAAAACATCTCATTAAGTCCCCTAGTCACCAACTGCCACACTATTTGGTAACAAGTAATTATTTAGGTAAAAATGCCTTCATGAAAGTTTTGTTCAGCGCCATGTCATCATTTATGAAGCAACAAACTTTCTTCCCTAGGAGTCAGACATAATTTAGCAGAAGAGCTATTTATCTTTTAATCTAAATTCTTCCCAGCTCTTCCTTAGTTCATTACTCCTTTATCATGTCTTTTCTATGCTTAAAACTGAAAATTCATAAAGCACAGGAATTCTGTTTTAACTTGCGTATCGCATTTGCCATTGACAAGCAGAGATGATAAGATATTCTGAAAATTTCTAGTTTTGAATGTTGATGAGTCCTCAGCATCCAACATAAGGATCATGCAAACTATCATGTCACTAGTGTTTTTGTGTTTTGTATGTTTCTTTTTAAGTTTCAGAAGAGATTGATCACTGCTATCCAAACTAAAAAAGATTACTCAAATAAAATAAAGAATAAAAAAGAAGTATAATACAAATAAATAATTGGATGCAGATGGTTCGGGAAAAATTGCTTTGTTGTCCCAGAAACATTTTATCTCACTGGATACCTCTGTAGTCCGTCTGAAACTGGTAGGATAGTACAAGTGCTAGCCCACATTATGCCTGCTTAACTTTAATTATATTAACTTAATCTCATTCTTGCACCATGATAAATCTATAAAAATGAGTTATTTTTATACTGATATGACTGAGACCAAAACTGATCTCCCTATAGCACTCATTAGATACCATCTGATATTCCTGTTCCTCAGCTCTTGTTATCCATTCAAATGGGATTAGAAAATAAAAAATCCAGGCTACTTGTACAAATACAAAACGGAGACTGTGCTCCAGTTCTGCATTACCAGAAGCAGTTACTAGGATCCTTTCCATAAAGTGTGTAAGATCATCGGGCCCCACAGATCAAATAGGCCATGAGTGTAGGTGAACACAACCCATGCTAGCACAAGTGAGTAATTTCAGGTAGCTGTCGAAAAGTAAAAAGCCATAGTGGGATGTAAACAGAATAATCTTTGGCACATTACATCAGTCCTACTCAGTGCTGACAAGGCCCTGACTGTTGAATTGTGTCCAGTTTTGAGCACTGCATTTCAAGAAAACCATTGATGTGTGTGAAAAAGCACATAGTGAAGCCAGGGCAATGGTCAATGTCTTGATTCAATAAGTTATGGGGACAGAGTAAATAAGTTTGTGGTCTTTAAACTGAAGTCTAGAAGACAGGAAAAGGGTGTGAGATTTGCAGTATGTTTAACAAGAGGCAAGACAGGCATTGCTGGGAAACAATGTTTCAGCAGAAAATTCTGTCACTGTGAGTAGGAGAATGAATAGCTACACCATTTACACTCCCTCAGGATTCTCCTGATTCTCCAAATTTCACCATTCTAGTGGCTCAGGCTCCAGCTGTGTGGCTAAGCGGTGTGGCTTGTGGCTGTGCACCACACTGCCATGAGCTTCCAAGTATGCAACAACTCCCAGCTTTAGTAAAGCAGATTCTTCGGCACAAGAAGTCACTGTCCACTTTGTGGACAGTCATGCACTGGATTTATCTGAACCTGAGACAATTTTATAAAAAATCACCAGTCTCTGTGTCAAAGTTCTGATAAGGAAACTCTATATGGCATGACATCACATCAGCAGTTACCTGCAAACAGTATTTTACCCTATGCAGCAATATGGAAATCCATCCTATGTCTAGGTGATGAAGAGTTCAATATCAGGCTAATCATGAAACAGAGAGAAAACACATCTGTAAGAGCAATATCTTCAGCCAAAGGAAAGTTAACAATAGTGAAATGCGGTCGGCAATTCTGATCTGAAGCTAAACCACCAAACAGTAAAGGGCCATGTTACTGCTCAGAGATTTTTATGTCTCTGTATTTATTCCCCTATTTACAGGGTAACTGCCGTGGCAGCCATTCTAGGAAGGCTTCTGTTGCCCATCTCTGCATACACATTCTGTAACTTAATAGAATATTTTTTGTTGCCATAGCTACTGGTCCCTTTTTTTATTTTTTCCCCTTTTGCTTCCACAAGCAGCAACACCTGCTAACCAATTAAATACCAAATAATACAAGGGAAAGTAGGAACACAAGGGTTTCATTTGCATCCTCATCTCCAGTTCATTTGAATGCTGAGTGGCTACCAAGAGAAAGAGGACTTTCAAGTTCAGAGGTTTCTAACAGAACTAATAAAAGAAACCACAGAGACTTCAGAGCAGCAGGATGCATGCAGGGCTTGTTGATGCATAATACTATCTGAGGCAGCTAACCAAGTACCTGGAGTGGCATAGCAATTCCAATCAGGTTTTAATTGTTGCACTCAGATGATCACAGATTCTGCTCACTATCCCCAAGTCCCTGACCAAAGCTCATTATGTAAATAAGCTTCCTTCAAGATGGATTAGGCTTTTCTATCCTGGGTTAGCTGAGTCACTGGCTATTGAACCCAGCCATGACTGGGCATTAATGTTGTGTAGTTTCACAGCCAAATCAAACAGCTGCTCACCTGGGGATGAACAGGTCAATAATATACCAGTTACAAGAAATTTATGCCAAATTAGTTTGTGCAAAGGGAACATTGTTGAGTTACGATGCACCCATTAGCATCAATGTGCTTTTCAGAATGATATTGATGACTACATGGCACAAGAGGCACAGATCAGCTGCTAAAGCTGCTATGACTCAGAACAGACCCAGCCCTTACCAAAAGAGGTGACCTTGCAGATTGTACACATATACCTCTGTACACGTGCCTATGAAGGGCATGTGCATTGGGACAGTTGCAAGGGGGTAATGTTAGATCTCCGTGAGCACTTCATTGCCTCCAGATACAAATCCAAGGCTCCCCAAAGCACCAGAATCCATATTCATAGCCCCCATCACTCATACCCAGCTCTGTCATTTCTCTGGGGCATTCAAGGAAAGGGCAATGCAGCTAAAGCTACATTCGGTGCACAGACTTAATGCACTAGAATTGCAGAGTGGTGAGCACAGCCCAAATGCATCCTGGTCTGCACCTGGATGCTTGATGGGATCAGGATCTGTGTTTTCTGAAGAAATCCAGGAGCAACCTGTGAATGCCAGGGCAGGTGTCTCATGAGTTGCTGCTTTGTTCCTTTCCACTCCAGAAGAAAAAAAAAGTTGTACCAGTGAGTTTGGCTTTGGATCAGAACCTTGCTTTTAGGGTTGAATGAGACTCCTGCAATATATTCTGGTGTTTTGGCACATTAGAAAGAGGTGTAGATGTGTAGAGACATTCCGGGGGAGGAGTAAAAACAACACTGTTTCCTCTCTTATTGCACAGTCAATTTTTTAAAACAATATCCGTCCTCTCTGTTGTCCCACAGAAATGATACTGAAATTGCATCCAACCTTTATATGCTGAAAGTTAGATAGCCTGAGTTAAACCAGCCATAGTTTTTGCTATAGACCTATAATATTGAGCTTTAGATCTTATCATGCAGCATTTATTTCTTCTGCCTTTTCTGAATCCTATCCATTTTTTTTTCTTTTACCTCCTTTTAATACCCTTACTAATCTTACAGAGAAGAACTTCTCTGCCTGCTCAGACATAGGAGAAAGACTGCTATAATGCAAATGCCATCACAGATGTTATCCTTGCCTGGCTATGGTTTAAGCAGAGAGCCCAGTGCAGCAGCAAAACACAACCTGAGTCTCCCTGGAGAAGTGTCTTTTCACTGCCATAGTCTCAAAGCTAAATCATAAGAGCACAAACAGCCCTAAGGCAATTAAACTACTTTGGTCTTTGTAAAGCAGTTTGAGATACAGATCCTTTTCAGTGAACAGAACAGAACAAAAAACAAAGCTTTTATTAACCCAATTCATTAAGTTTTTCCATTTCTGTTTTATTTAAGTCCAGTGTCTTGCATTCAATTTAATGAGAATGATTCTGTAAAGCATTAAAACACCCTATGACTATTAAAGGAACATTTATTGAGGTCTAATAAGAGACAAATCAACTTTTCATTTAAGTGTTCAAAAATAACGCAAGCAATAAATGACTGATTATATATTTAATGATACTGTAACTTGCACTGTATAAACAGAAAATGCTTTTGCAATTCCAATTTAACACTATTGCCTGTTGTTATCATTAGGGGAAATGTTTATTATTTTTCTAATTGGAAGTAGCAAGTTAAAATCCATCTTCATTTAAAATCAAATAATGCTGCTCAAATGCTTAAGGTGTATACATAACTCTTGGGGATTTTTCTGGGAATGCTTATGTTTACTGCAGTGTAAGCATGGGAATAATACAGTACTGGAGAGAGCCACTGAAATCAGAGCAGGGCTAAGATCGGGTCCAATAAGAAAAAGAGGATGGCCTAAATTCTGACATCAAAGTTAAATACATTTTTGTCAGAAAGCAGAAAAAAAACTATCCTGTGGCATGAGTAAATTTTTCTTCTTAGTCCTGGAAAGGTAACATCTTAGTTTCTTAATTTTCAGTCACACATTTGGCAAGGTGAAAGACCATCTTTTATTGTTCTATTCTATGTATTTTTTTTCCTTCTGCACTGCGTAACTTTATAAAACTTGCCAACCTGGCTAAGCCACAAAGTTTCTTCTTGCTAGTCTACAGAAACTTGGAGAGACCCAGAAAGACAACAATAGATATAAATCATCATACTGAATTGAGTTGGGAAGGAAATAAATATTCAAAATAGTTCAACCTCTATTCCTAAAAAGGCTGCTACTGAAAAACTGGTGAACAAGGAGATTAAATAGCTGGCAGCATACATGACAACTGAAAGGAGCACCTCTTAATCTTATTCTGGTGTACTGACCTCACCCTGGCATGATGTGGCTGACTGATCTTGTTCTAGGGATGGCAGGACACAGGACCACTTCTCTGTATGCTGTCTCCTGAGGTAGGTGAGCTTGCCCAGAAGCTGTGAAAGTCATTGTATGCGTAGGATTGTACATAGTCTTTCAGGAACCGGGACCAAGGCCTTGCATATAAACCTAAGGGTGTCCTCCTGGCATTCAATAGTAGCAAACAACTCAGGAAGATGGCATTTCGCTTTCCTTCCCAAAAACAGCTCAAACCTGGAGGACATGACAAGAGAGAAAAACCCATCCTGTGCTGTTAAATAGAAAGACACTGTGTCTGATTCAAGAAGTCTCTGGATCAACAAAACACTGACAGAATATTCTGAGGAAATACCACTTTTGCTTGTCAGATTTTCATGTTCTTCTCTAGATTTCCGCTTTACGCCATTGTGGAAAACAGGCTGCTGGGTGAAAGGGATCCCTGAATGACCCAGAACATCCACTTGCTTGTCACCAAAACTGATCCCTTGTAATTCCAGGGAGCAATGTAATAGATGTGTGGTCCAGACGAGTCCACAGGTCATCTGTTACAGACATCCCTCCATAAGTCACCCCCTGGCATCCTATGACAGACTTTAGACTTTTAGGAAAAGACCAAAAGCCACAACTATATGAGCATTACAGAAAAGGGAGAGCAGTAAAGGTCATGCCACTTTGCTATGAAATGGACCCAGTGTAACTTGATATCCATCGCAGTGTTGCCCAAGACACTAACTCATTCACCAGTGCCAGTGTCCACCTGTGGAGACAAAAAATTCCATCCTTTTCCTCGGACTTTTTCCTGAGGGAAAACTTTCAGCATGGGCTAAAGGAATCTACTTTGCACAACAGCTGTAATGAGCTAGTTCATCTATTTGTCCTTTACTTATGAAGAGACTGAAATAAATGGGCATAGCAATGTCAACTGCTCATTGTAAATGAAAGACAGATCATTACCCATGGTGTACTTCTCCATGGGACCATGACAACAACAGAGGCAGATGCACCTCTTTACTTCTGCTTGGTAATTCTTGAGTTTCCTCTCTTCATCCCCTCCCATCTCTAAGAAAGTTCAAAGTTGATTTATTTATTATCATTTGCAACTGGCTCTCAGGAAGGGCAGACTAGCATGGGTATGATTCACTGACAGACTTATTTTCTCTCTCCTAAGAATTGATTTAACTATAAAAGCAAAAGGATAAGACAGCTATTGAACCAGTTAAATGATTTAAAAATTGGGAACTGAGGATTTGATCCATCAGCAGGCATCAGTACTGACATTAAACCTTCAATAAGAAGGCAAGGACTTTATCTTTTTTTTTAAGGCCCATGAGGTGTTATTTACATTTGAGAGAAAGATTAAAGATGCTGTGAAATTTACTGCTCAGGAGCAAGGCAGAAGGGAGGTCTGGAGCTGACACTGCCATTCCTGACACCTTGTTTGCTTGCTAGCATGAAATACCTTTAGACAGTGCAGTAATGTTTGTAAAGCTTATTGGGAAGGATATCAAATCATCCTATTGTTTATTCAGTGAAGCTTAAGCACATCATCACTGAGGTTATTCTATATCCTGCTTACACATCTTGACTTGCCTATACCCCTCTTTTGCAAGGTCTCTCACAAGAGACCTGCATTTTCTTCTGTGCTCAAAGTGCCTTGTGTCATTTCACTGTTCAGTACAGCAAATTATTCAATTCACAGCTAAGATTCAAAACCATAAAGGCAGAGATTATAGTTTTCTATAATCCACATGTGATATAGAAAGATATATTTAGAGACTCTGGGGAGAATAAACAGGCAGTGATCCATGCAGTTTCTGCTTTTCTGGTGATCACATTTTGTTTGCTATTCCCTTCTATCTGTTACAATTTGTGTCATTAACCTGTAGTATCCCATTTGTCAGACAGCAATTTAATTTAAGGGGCCAAAAATGTTTTGTTATTTGTTGTACAGATTCATGTATGTAAAACAGCTATTGTTGAGACAGATTCCTAGATGCTCTGCAAAGAGAATATTAAAGCTGGACAAGGACAGTTGTAACCATGGTAGAGAGACTAAGATTTGTCTCATAATTAGGTTACTTGCAGCATCAGCTGTATATGCTTCAGATAAAGAGCACATATATTACTATCTTTTCTTAATCATGGTTTAAACTTTTGCTAATTACTGTTGATCCACAGCACCTGATATTTGAGTGCCAATGCGAGCCATTTTAAAGGGCTCTCATCACAAAAGGGAGGGAAGACTTGACACATTTGGGGTAAGAAAGAAAAAAGGAGAACTCCTTTTAGGTGTCACAAGCTTAATGCTTTACTGTTTTGAAAATGATGCATCTAAAAGGACATGCCTGTTTCCGACATTTCAAACATCTGCCAAATAGAGCAATCAAAAGAAAGGAAGGTAGCATGTAATATGGAAGATGATATATGATGATATGTAATAAACCAGAGTAAACTTTTGTATTAATTTAAAGGCAGATCCCATTGGAGCCTGGTGTGGTGTGTTCCTGCATTCAGTTATTTATTAATCTTCTTGTGCTTCAAGAATTAATACACCTTGAATTTATAACATGACAGATACACCATCCCTTGCTCAGCTTCAGATAACTGCATCCACTTCTCATAAAACATATAATTAACTAAGGGGAAATACTTTTTAATTAAAGCTATCTGAAATTAATCAAGGACTGGCTTTGCAGGGATGCTCCAGGTTCTGTTCTAACTTCCTTGTTTTCTCAGAGTAAAGCTCAACCATTTGCTCTCCTTTGTAGACTGATAAATGAGTGATAGACAAAATGGCTCAGCAGAACTGTTTGAATACAAAAGTCAGCATGGAGTGACATGAGAAGAGCTGATATATTTATCATTGTTGGTATGTGCTTCCTCCTGGAAGAGGTTTTTGGAGCAGCACTACAAACTCTATATATGGATGGGCAGTGAATAACCTCAGAGTGGCTTGAAAGAGCTCTTGGGCTGGATTAAGAGGCTGCCATGAGACAAATTACCTGATTTTTATGCTTGTAGCCAAGAGACAAGTTGCTGTGTAAAAGACTCCCATTTGGCAATGTCTGCGAGATGTGGCACAACTCTGAAGAAAGACAGTGAGCAAGCACAGCTGGTTCATGGCAGGGTCTTAAAATGCACTGGCAATTATAGCAAAGGAGACCTTGCATTGGCAAACCTGGTCAGGTGCCAGCTCAAATGGCAGGTGTATTGAAATCCCAGGAAACTATAGGAAAGAAGACATATACGGAATAATCAATAACTGAATCATGTATGGGACATGAAAAGGAACACAGAGGGTTGTCTTCAACACTGGCACTTAAGGCTCAGGTTCTTCAGGCTGGGTTATAAAGTCCTTACCACCATCTGTAGGCCTCAGAGGACTCTGTGTCACCTGCCCCTCTGCTCAACAAAGCAGATGCCCAAATCACCAGTGTCCTTCACGCTCCAGTGTAATGATACAGAAATGCTCAGCTTCCTAACACAGCCAGGGCAGCTTAATTTCACAGCCTTGGAGAGAAAACCTCCCAAGTCCTACCCATCAGTAAATGAAAAGTAGAGAGAGAGAAAACAGTAGCCACGAGCAATGTTAGATTTAATTTACTGAGAATTATTCTGATTTCTCCATTTCTTCCTAAAACAATACAGGAAACAGGCCAAAATGCTGTTCCTCTAGAAGAAGCGAACTCAGTACCAGAAATTCCATATCCCAGGGCTGCAGAGATGCTCTTTTGGAAATCAAAGGGAAAAGCAAAAGGCAGACTTGAACATGGTATAAAGCTCTTCAAATCTACTGCTTTCATTGCTACTTCTGTGCTTTATAGCCTAGCCTAGTACATCACAGTTTTTCT
Source organism: Tinamus guttatus (assembly GCF_059628265.1). Taxonomy (NCBI): domain Eukaryota; kingdom Metazoa; phylum Chordata; class Aves; order Tinamiformes; family Tinamidae; genus Tinamus; species Tinamus guttatus. Next base: position 6,559,419 of record NW_028288594.1, on the reverse strand, counting down.
TTCTTTGGTTGTAGATTTTTTTTTTTTTGGTGATGTTCAGCAGAATATCTTCTTTTCATCTTATTTGATGGATTATCCCCTGGTTGTTTCAAAACTTTTATTTTCTAAAACCCAGCTTAGGGCTACCTTGTTTTCTCCTGGAGTGTGGCATCATGGACCCTCTTGCTTTATTACCTGTTACGGCCTGATCTTACACCAGAACAAAGCCCTTTTAAACTGTGAGTTCAGCCTCCAGGGCTCCACACCTATGGAATTCAGTTAAACTCACTAAGGTCTTGTACCTTTCATTTCCATGGAAAATCATTGTTTTGGCACAGAAAATAGAGCAAGAAGTTGTGGAGCAGGAGGAACAGAGAATGCCCTGAACTGAAGTGGGATATGAGTCACATCCCTCTTTGCTTCCCCTACAAATTCAACCTCTGAGCCTATCAGGAGACGCAGCATATTCAGTGCTAGAAGGTACAGGAAATACTTAGTACCTCTGGGGGTAACCATGGCATGAAGAATAGAATAGAATAGAATAAAACAGAACAGAACAGAACAGAAGAGAAATCTGTATTCCCAAAAGACAAAATTAAATGTTACATTTCTGCTAAGGTTGAGAGATTGCCATCGGAATTCAAGATAGACTAGTTTAGAGAGATGATGAAAAATTAAGTGTTACATTTCTGCTAAAGTTGAGAGATTATCACAGGAATTCAAGATAGACCATTTTAGATTGAGGTTTAAATTTTCTAGAGGAAAAAAAAAAGTAGAGCAAGCTGAGGGAGTTCAATTTTTCAAAAGTCCAAACACATTACGGAAAGAAATGGCCTCTCGTACGATGAAGAGAACTTTAACCCAGCCCTGGAAGTGATGACCGGCACTGCTGAAGCAGCCGTGTGGCTCAGCTGGGTGGGTTGTGCTGGGGGTTGTGTCTTTCTTGCCCTTCAGCCCTCTCTGAGTATCTGGGGAGGAGGGCTGCAATGCAGAAAGAACCTGTGATATTTTTTGTTCCCATGTCCCCTGTTTTCCTGCCAGTAGACAAAAGCAAAGAGAGAGATCTGTTGATGTCACTGTAAGAATCAGAATCTCCTCATTCCAAACCATGACACCATGGACTCAGTTATCAAAGGGATCATGCTCTGTGCTCTTTGATCTTAGTTTCCTCTAGCTTGGCTGAATCCCCTCATCAGGTACTCTTCTTAGCATATGCTGTTTGCAACTTTGCAGGATGGGAAGGGTTCCCGGGAAAAAGATTCTGCATGAGAATGGTCTTGCTAACAATCTTTTCTGGGCACCAGGACTGAAGCAGACTAAGGGTCTGCTTGCATGGGATTCACTAACAAACAGCCGTGCACTACCAGGTTGCTCTCATATGCACAAAGGGTGCCGCTTTTATCCTGGCATTTTATCCCTTTCAGTCTCAGAATGTATTATTGTTTCCTTCAGATCACGTCTGCTGTAGCCCACAAAGACTGCTTTTTCTTGGTCTTCTTTCTCTATTTCTCTTTTTCTCTTTCTTTGCCCTCTAACTGTGATCCAGAAGATTTTTTTATTATTTTCCTTATACACACAGACAAATTTCACATTTCTTCTGAGAGGAAGATCATGGCTGTGGTAAGCACTGCATCTCTATTACTGTGAGAGAAGCACCATGGAGCGTGGACCAACGGTGGGTTGCTCTTGTGCTCTATGCTTGCAAACCCCAAAGACAGATAGATCCTGACATCAAGTGGGTACAACATAACTATCTGCTTTTCACATACGGAAAAAAGGCACAGGACAGTGTTATGGAGAAACCTGAACACAGGCGCCCTCTCTTCTTTCCTATTCAAAGCAGAAGAAAACCAGCAGTCATCTGTGAGCAGCAGAGGTAGGACATGGAGTGGAATAGGCCACTTTGCACAAAGGTGCAACCCCAGACACAGGAACTGCAAGGCAGCAACTTCTCTCTGAGTCTTGCAAGGTCTGAGGCAGGGTCCATCCCAGCGCAGTGACCATCACTGCTGAAAACAATGTTTTTTGGGGACCAAAAGGCTCCTTTGAACAAGGTATTTTCAGATATGGTCCTGACTGTTAAGAAGCAAAGTATTGGCTCTGCCTGGTGTGTAAAGAGATATCCTCCCTTTACCACAGACACGGTTAGAAATGTCACACGCATTTGGTTTCCATATTTACAGCCTGGGGAGACAAGGACCTTCAGCTACAGGCCAGCACCTGGCACGTTTTTGAGCATTCAGTCATGAAATAACATCCGTCCATGAAAGGAGTGTGAGGAGGCTGCTTTAATGATTTTTTTTTTAAGCTATCAGGAGCTTGCACCATCTGTCCTGGTGACATGTTCACTGAGGGGAAACTTCCGTGGTGTGTCCTCTGTGTTTCACACCAGGTTTCCTCCAAAGGTGTCTATGTTTAAGGGTACTGGAGGACTGTCATTCCAGGAGATTTTTCACCAGTACATGATACGTTGAATGTCAGCACAATTTGCAACACTTACGCACTGTAAGCGGCAGGTCCTGAGGAGGGTGCCAGCTACCACTACCCTGTTTCACCGAGATATTCCTCTTTGGTTCATGAGGAACAGCTGGCACCCAGGATTTTTTACTGCCATAACCTTGCAAATGTTTTCATGTCCAATTTATTAACAGAAGTCACTGATGATTTCAATATGAATGAGAACAAGCACAATATCTCACCCAGGAAGTGAAGGGTATTTCCGAACGTGATAGTGATGCCAAATTTTAGGCTTTTTAGTGCCTGGAAGCGCAGTGATATGATATATATCGTACATGCTCAAGGAGGATATGTGGGTTGATATAAATGAACGCATCTGAACAGACTCACTCCTCAACTTTTTATAGAAAGAAGGTTAAAGGAACAACTTACTCCTCCACAGCCAAAATGCAGAAATCTGATCTTTCTTTCATCAGCCTGTCTCCGGCCCAGCAACTATCCGTGATAAGCAAGGCCTATGTCTTTGTCACAAGTGACCCTCTCCTGCTTAAGAATCCAAATCGGTCTCAGGAAAGTGTTTCCATTTTAAGAAGATACAGTAGAGGCAAAATTCCTTTTGGCTTCTTTCACTTCCAGAATCAAAAAGACTCTCAGCTGAAGCAGCCATCCAAGGTCTTTCTTACAGGCATTCAAGCTTTATGCAGGGAGTCAAATTGGTATAATGATCACATTGAAGAGCACCTCAGAGAAGGAAGATGGAGTAATCTGAGACAAATGAAGACTGAAAGCAGTAGCTGACACTTATTCTTGCATTATAGCCCATGGGACAGAAGGCACAAATACAGTAAATTACCTGTAAGATGTCTCTTCTTCCTAGAATGAATGACTTCTAAGTTACTGTAATACAAAGAATTGAATGAAAGATTCTCCCTTTTTGTCTTTAGAGGACTGAGTAATAACTTACATGCCTCCTTATACAGCAATACTTTAGTCAATATTTATAGGACAATGCCGTAAAGCAGCTTCAAATTTGTTCCCTATTTGATAATAAATAAAAATGGAATTCAGATTTCTAGTTGCCTTTAAAACTGTCTAGTCTTCTAGTTTTATGTGATTTCAGTCTGAATAATTTAGTACCATAAGAAAGCTTGCCCCAAATGTATGAGGTCTCAAAACATCCAGAAGGGAAATTTGAGAAGAGAAAGAAAAGGTTTGTCTATGTAATGTAACTACATATGGCACATCCAGATGTTTTACCATGAGACAGATCAAAACTCAGGGACAAATTTTATTTCATATTTCTGTTACTACCTAGTTTTGATAAATAGGAAGGTGATAATTACACCTGTTACTGAGGCAAAAGCTTCCAGTCCTCCATTCTTTCAAAATACCTAGCTCTGCCCTGCATTTAGCAACTTCATCAAAATTCATGTGTCTCTTCCGCTTCTCTTAGTCTGGACTAAATCAATTCCTGTAGCCCAAGCACATGGGTCACACTTTGATATGATGGTCACAGTTGTGGGAGTAGAAAGAAACCAAGCTCCTTTATTTTCTTTGACAGCAAACACCCATTTGCTGTTCTTCCGTTATGCTACACACTCATTACTCCAACTTCATGCTTCCGGTCACTGGCTAAATCTGTAAACTTAAGGATGCTGAACTGCTGGAATAAAAGCCAGAGAGGTTCATCAGCACTGAAAAGCGTGTTTAGCACCAGCTGTTTTAATATATCATTTGTTTTCTTCAAGGCTACAGGGTATCTGACATTCATCTCAGGTCTGCCACTTCTTTCTGTTCTGCCCATTATACTTCAGTGAGTGAACTACAAGAAACATCACTGCACAGTTCACCTCTCCAAACGACTTACTAAATCACTTTGTATTCCTCTGAAGTAGGCAGAGCTTCATAACCCTAAAAAAGGGCTTCTTACATTATTATTTTTCCAACAGAAATGAATAAATGTATTCTATTTCTCTTCTGAAAATCAAATTCAACTTAAAACTAAGGGAAGGAATCAGCTATGAGTGGGGTTAGCTGTACCACTGAAGTGACTGTGTCAGTGTAAGTTAGCAACCTTTGTTGAAAAGATTGAGGCTGAACAAATTGCAGACTAATCCTGAAAAGCTGCTGCATGCAGAACAGGCCAGGCACCGAGCACTGTAGTCCACATTAATCTTGATTTACAAGAGCTGCAGATCAGACCATGAGGCATCAGCTCATCACATCACCAGAGCACAGTTTTCCATCTCACCAGCTGTGCTGCTGACCTTGGGACCATGCACACCACCACGTTAGCTGAGCAACCACATTATCCATCACTATAACAATAATTGAAGTGCAGTAGTCAGTGATACTCTACCTGACTTTATTTAGATTCATTGCACTGTAACCAAGAGTCTTCTTTGCCAAAGAATATATCACTGACATTCTGTTTCTGTTGTTCATTCCCAAGTTTGACTAACGTACAAATTTCCTTCAAAAACATTCTAAGAGAAGCTAGAAAATTAAGCTTTCAGCCTTGGTCTATTTAAGGTAGTTAGTTTCCTGTGGGTAGATGATAGACAATTAAAACTCCCCAGCATGAGTTAACGTTTCCCGAAGCTGCAGGCATGCAGCAGGCTCCGGTAGGAAGCCCGGTGCAGCAGCAAGGTAGCAGACACGCTCCTCCGCGCAGCCGCTCCCGCTCCGCGCCCCGATTAACAGGATGCTGAGCTCCGGGCTGACGGCTGCGTCCCGTATCTTTGTCTCCAGCATCTCAGATGCTCAGGCATCATCCACACTTAAACACGCCAGCTCAAAAGGAAGGACTGATTTGTTATGAAGCATCTTCATGTCTCTGAATCCTTTCTCATCTCTCCAAAGCAATAACTTGAGCTTTACTCATACTTTATGTGCCTTTATGTGCCTAAGGGCTATTCTTTAAAGGATGTTTCCCTCTGTTAGATGCTGTAACCCTGACTGCAATGAAGAGTTTCATCTAAAATCAGAAGGAATGGGTTCTCCTTCCAGCTCTGCCACAGCATCTTGCATTTGACATTTCAGCTCCTGGGCCCCAGTTCTCCCGAAAATGAAAATGAAGAGGATCTTTCCAACACATTTCCCTGACAGGTCCCTTGGGACTCACAGCTCATTAGAACAGAATCTAGCTTCTTACTTTGAAATATAGAAAGCATTCTGTGCTTAGGACTTAGTCCCAGCAAATGTTTTCACTTTTGTAACCCAGATTGAAATAATAAGGTTCAGTTACGGAGAAATGTTGGATAACTTGTGGCACTCCCCCCCAGCTGGATACCAGTCCAGTGAAGATGCTTTCCAAACATCATGAGCAAAATCCAGGCAAACACTCCTCTGCTTAGGCTTTACTTTTCTGACTTGTGCAAACTATAATCCTCAGTCAAGCCTGAGTCATTGCACATTGATGAGTCCCTCTGTGACTGTGCCTACAACGTGGCATTTGAGAAAGGGGCTGAGGGTTCATTAGCAGGTTCAATCTACATGTAATTGCAGGAGCCATTAGGCTGCAGAGAACTCCTGCACTCTGCTATGAAGACTGTAATGACACCTCTTGTTTTGCTTTTCAGCTATTATCTTGGTAATGAATAAAAGCGTATGGAAACATTCTGCTTTACAGGGGTGTGATGAGCCAGAGTGGAGACTGCAGAGCAAGGAGGGACTGGAAGGTTATGAGAAGATGCATTTGGCATACACATTAAGGCCCTTTAGGATTTTTAACTATGAAAAATGGTTATAAATCCATTTTATTTCATTAGGACACATTTCTTACCTCCCATCTGGGCCAACCACAGTAATTCTGCTATGCCAACTCCAAATATTCTGCTGAACAAGGACTAAGTAGATGGGTGTTTCAAGGGATGAAAGGGATAAAAAAAGGAGGGGGGAAGTGAGTAACCCTAGTGTTCACTGTTATCAGCAGCTCACAAGAACTGCACTTGTTAAGCTGTGATCTGTCTTGTTAAACACAGAGCTCAGCCTCCAATGTACAGCACCATGACACCACAGCCTAATTATGGGCCTTTCCAAAGTTGTTTCAACTGAATGCTGCTTGTCAGTCTTCCTGGAAGCAGGGGAAACGTTTGCAAAGAGAAGGGGATTGATGGTTTGTTTCTTCTTGAGTTTCAAAGGAGGAGGTGTAACTTTAATTGTTTTGTGAGCAGGACTTGTCAGGGACACAGAAAAGATGCAAACACCTTTCAAACACAAGTGGGTTTTGTGCAGTGAAAGGCAGGGCTCAAGGGATGAGGATTGACTCTGACTCTGCCACAGATTTCCCAGGTTACTGGGATAAGTCCTGCCCTTTCTTTGCCCTTTGGTGATGAGGTGGTTAAATTTCAGGAAGCTATTTTGGGTAATAATCCCAGTCAGCACATCATTTCCTTCAGGAAATGGGGCTAGGTAACTTCTGTGCCTAGAAGAGGAGCAGGAGTTTAAAACCTACAAAACACGAACAGTGCTGTGCTCATTGCAACATCTCCTCATGCTTCTTCTCTCTCTCTGTCTCTTTCTTTTTTTTTAAATGCTCACACTCTCTGCCCATATTTTTGAAGCACTTGCAGTTTTGGAGTGGCATACAATATAATTGAATAGATAGGCACTACTATCTATTTATAATGCACTCATTTTCACAGCAAGGTACTGTTTGTTTTTGTACTTCCAGTGTCTTTGACCCAGAGCATCATCAGCCACTGCTGCTTACAGAAAACCTTGATGAATAACATAGTGGTAACAGGAATACAACACTGGTATCCTGTACCAATCTGGAGCACTGCAGCATCCTTAACAAATAAACAAAGAAATCCCAACACCAATGTTCATGTTAATTGGGACTGAAATATATATACCAGTCAACCACTATATATGCAGCTGGTTTGCTTGACAGCTTCTGCTTCAAGCAGTGAACATTTTGAAGCTGATGTTCCCTTACAAACAAGTCAATGCTTTAAACGCAGGTAGCAAATGAGTGTTTAGTCCTGACACCTTAGCAGGCCTCATCTCTGCTGTGGAGATCTGTGCTAGGAGTGAAGAGATCATCTCAGCTCCATCACCCATGGGTCCATCAGCAACAAATCTGAATTTGGTCCAGGCAGAGTGGGCTCCAGGTGTAGGCCTTGTAGCTTTTGGCAAGGGGAAGTTTACAGGGTAATTGCTCACCATGGTCAGATGGGGAGGGCTCAGATGTGGGACCCTGTCAAGTGGCACAGCCCCAGCCGTGGTGGGAAAGGCAACCTCTCCTCAGCTCCTCTTGGTAAATCAGACAGGTTGGGTGCTCAGCTGTGACTGCCTACGAGGTCGGTGGCTGAGGAGAAGCTGCTGCACAGCCACAGATTCCTTAGGCCTCTCTCTGGGAAGCTGGTGCTCACAGCACAGAGCAATAGTCCAAGCCAGGAGATTGCTTAGTGCTTACTGTAAAAGAATTAATACTTCATGTGGAAGAAAAAAAGATGGAGCTGTGCTTCTTTCTGGCATCATAGTGATCACTACGATTTCTGGAAGCTGACAAACTCCACTGAGCCTTTGAGACTGGTAATTAAACTATTTATTACTGGAAAGAGGGAACAAAGGCGAAGAGCAAATTGAATCGTAACTAGGTTCATTGTCTCAGCATTGAACACAATTACAACTGATGCTCAGGACACCTTCAATTTTCACCATCATTAAATGGAGAAATTTTTCAACCGTTTATTGAATAAAGCCTCAAATGAGGTCTTTGTTTCAGGAAAAGGCTCCTCCAGTGCAGATTCACCCATTTGGGCTGCAGGGCCTCAAGCTGAAGCCGTTACAGCTTGAGTTAATTGAGTTAATGAGGCTAATTTAGTTCTTTCTTGGGCTTCTAATGTCTGTCCCAAAACATCATCCTTGCTACATCCTGTGAGAGCAGAAGACTTAGGGTGAATTGGGATCAATTTACAGAAGTTTCCTGGGAGAGGATGTCAAGTTGATGCCATGACCTCCCCAACTTCATGAAGTTTAAATGTTCTTAAGTTGTGGTATGTCCAGAGCACATTCTTAAAACTGAAAATGTGGTAAAACATTTTGCAAAGGCCATAGACCAACGTAAAACCAAAACATGCAGAAAATGTAAGTTCAGTGGAGCAAATAGGAAGAAAAACAATACTAGCAAAAAAAGAAACCCACTAGTTATTGCTATGCTAAAATGAAACCTATTGTGATATATTCAACCAGGGCCACAGAACCCAGAGGACTGCCCAAATGTCTAACAGTGTCCTTTCACTTCTCACCTGCTTTCTGTGGCTATCTCAAATATCCCAGACACCTCAGGGAAGAAGTCAACTCCTTCTACACCAGAGCATGATCTGGAAAGAGTCTCTTGTTCTAATGCACTCTCATTTCAGGGAGCAGAGTCGTTCTGAGAAAGCTGGGCCAGGACATATGAACATAGGACATAGTCAAGCCTTGGCTTTGACACTGCTCCACTGGAAACATTGGGCAGGCACCTTGTTGCTTCATGCCTCAGTTTCCCCATCTGTAAAATACTGCTCTCATTGCTAAAGCACTTTGGATGTGCATGACTCCCACTAGGAGCACAGTGATTGCCTCTCAATTTGTCTGCTGTGCAGTGGACCCACTTCTGCGTGACCTGGTCCTGCGTTCCCAGTGCAAGCTGCAAGCTTCCTACATGGTGCCCTGCACTTGTACATGTCCCATAACGACAGCCCCTCCCGGTCCATCAGTCCTCACTTCCCAATGTTTTTACTCAATATATCAGTGTATCCTCAATACATCTGTATTTTCAGATATACTTTTAAAACTGAGCTCTGATGAACTTTGAGCCTTTTTCCTACTGCTATTAAGTTCATCAGTGGTGAACTCTAGAGGGTGCAAAGACAAGCCTTAAATCCCTCGTGTGGCCATTTTCTCTGCGTTAAGAGATTAATTCTGGTCAGATCCCAGAATCCCTAGCAGCCTGGGGTGCTTCAACCTGAGCCTGGAGGCTTAGCCCACTGCTATGGACATTTTACACTCTTGCTGCCTTTTTTGATAGGATTGACAATTTCACAGATTGTTTCACTTCTGTCCGTCTCAGCCTCATTCGTATTACCACCTGCAGAGAAGTAAATGAATTTGCGATGGTCCGGGTCTTCACTGGTCAGTACATCTAAATTGCCAGAGCCTCCTGCACACTCGACACGTTTGCATCGCTACAAAGCTGACTAGATGGCTTGTGACACCTCCCAGCGGGAGCGCCATCGCTGTCCAGCAGCCGGGCTGACCTTGGGAAGTCCACACGGACCTCCCGCCGCGCAAAACACAGCGGAGGCGCCGGGCTCCTGCCACGCAGGTAAACACAGGGCAGATCCACTTCGGTCTGCGCCCCTGCGGCCGCCTCAGAGCCGCATGGGGCTCAGAGCGTCGTTCCTGAGCCATCCACAGGGCACAACTCGTGCACGCTTTCTTCCCCAACCTGGTGCCAATCAGCTGATACTCAAACACCGCAGCTGATACTCAAACACCGTCATTACTGATGATCTTTTTTTGTTTTTGAGCACAAAGAATGCTCTCTTGGAAAGTAGCTAGGAAGGGGAGGAAAAAAGCAAAAGGCTTGCAGGTGTGTTTATTTTGCACAGCCAAATATTACTTCGGAGGGAAATGCAGAGGCCAAAACAGAAATCCAGGCCTGAGGCACAGGACCCTTTCTGAAAACATAACTTTTCGGCCTCGGCACCAAATATCTGAACAACGGTAAATAGTTTGGAGGCACCTGAATATGCCCTGAAAAACACAGGCTGAAATGAGTAAATTGTGACTTAGGATGGACCTGACCCTCACCTCCTTCCTTCATGGAGAGAACCCAGGAAAAGTGTAGGGCCTAAAGGCACTTCTTTTCCTCAGAGCCAGCTTTGGCGGTGATGCCGGTGGTGCTTGGTTCTCTCTGCAGCCCACAAAATGCTACTGGTTTACTTTTTTTTTCCCTTTTTTTGTCTTAGTACTAGATTTTAGAGATTTTTTTTTCTGGAATTCAACCTAACAAAGATTTGCTTTTCAGAGAGACTTTCTTGTTTTTCTTTCACCTGTGGTTTTCTTGATTGTGTTTGTTTGTTTTGTTTGTGTCTTAACATTAGTTTCAGCAGGTATTACTAAACTTTCTAAGGTTTCCTACTCTTTTTTTAATCTGCCTTCAGCTTCCCAGCAGAGAGACCAGCATATTTCTTAAGCATATTGTTTCATTTCCCTCTCATTGCCAGAAGCCTCGTAGCAGGCACGGCGAGGGGCTCCTGGGGCAGGAGTTGGCACCTCCTGGCAATCCCGCTCGCCGACCTGCTCCCGCTTGCTGTTCGGAGGAGTGGTTTTGATCTCGCGTGGATGGAAATGAGGAGTTGCACCCCTGAAGCAAATCGAGCAATGGAAGCAGCAGAATTTCACCTTTGTGCCACCCCACAGAGGCAGTCTGTGCTGCATAATAAACCTTGCAAAGTCCCTCACAACTTAAACACCATCTTCTGTGGATGCAGTGAGTGTTTCTCAAACAGGGAAACCAGAATAAAAGCTTTGGAGGCCGTTGCATCAAGATCTAAGCAGTTACAGTTTGCCCACTTCTGTCTCTGCAGAGAAGTGACTTAATCTTCTGCTCTTTGTTCACTGTCCAGTTTGTGTGTAAAATCCCCCAAGCAGTTCCATTTTTAAAATATTATTTAGTAGCCCTGGTATGAAATTTTGAGAGGAAAAGTGCCTACCTTGGCTGAAGGAGTGACTGAAGCTGAAAAGGCATCCAGGTCTTGTGTATATTTAATGTTTCAATCAGAAATACAGTCTCCATGTCTTGTTTTTAAAGGCAGAGAAGCTCTAATTTTTGCTGTGCTGTGTGCTGGAGTTCGCAGTACGAAACGAAAAAGGAGTTGGGGAAACTATCATAACCACTTAATTAGCTGCTAGATTAGCCACTATAGCAGAGCAGGATTTATCTGAGAGAGGAATGGGATTTCAAATTTCCGCCTTACAGTTTTATGATTCTCAACATGAAATAAAACAACTAAAATAACCCAGAGTAAAACACCAGAATAGGTTTTATGTGACGGGTGGTTTCCCTTCCTTCACTCACCATTTTCGCTTGTCTCAACCCACTCTTCAAGTTAACTCAGTGCTTCCTAAAACTTTTCAGGTCTAAAACCAAAAACTAGGAAGACATTGAAGTAACATTTGGATAATAAAAATCTGCAGAATGTTTTCTTGTTTCTGCATGAGTAGTCATAGGGGAGTCACAGGATACTGAGGAAGCATCTGTGCATCATGAACTGGCTTCATTTACCTCAGAGCACACGGAAGATGTGGCCTCAGGAACATGATGTGGAAGGTCGAGGGCAGCAATCTGCTGCCCAAAGACTGTGTTTTCCCATCAGTTTTTGATGAGCACAAGGGCGACGCTCCTCCGTCTCTCTGTATTTGCTCTTTTAAGACATTGCACACAGGTCATGGTGTCTAAAAGCAGATCACCATGAGTCCTGGTCCATCTGTCCTGCCTGCTGTCGATGATGTCTCATCCGCCGGGAGCACAGAAAGTCCAGACTGCCTGTAAATTATCCTACAACCTTTCTGCCTCTGTGAATACTTTGACCACTGCACTGTAATTTTCCCTGTATGCTGCAACCACTTTGCTTTTTTCACATGTAGCGGCTGTACCAGTAATTCATCCAGTATTTTGTAGTAGGTTCAGTTCTGCATGGCACCCTTTGAAAAAGCCTTGAAAAGCAATATGGTAATAATGCTTTTATGATGATAATCTGTTTTATGTCCATCTGTGCCCCTTATAAGTCAAAGGATATACATTGCTCCTACTCCTTGATTCTATAATGCAGATGCAGCAAGAGGAGAGGGCCTCACCTTTCATAGATTTACAGTGGTTGGAACCAAGCTAGTCATGAGCTGAGGGGTGCTAAGAGTATATGAACCTATTTCAGGGCTATGTGGTTAGGCAGCTAGGTTAGACTTATGAGAGACTCACATTCAGCAATAAAATTTATTTTCAGTATAATGTAGAACATGTAGATATTTAGATTTTTCAGCTAAATGGGTGAAATCAATGTCTTGGCTTTATCCTTGAACTAACATCTATCTTTCAAGTCCATTCTCTAACCTGAAACTTTGAAGGGCAAATACACAAATAAAGTGTTGTTTGTCTTCTCTTTCTCACTATGCTTCTAAATACCCCTATATGCTGAAGTGCAATTGACATAGAAAATAGCTCCACACAGTGATGAATCGAGTCTGCCTAGTCCTGTATCTTCCCTCCTTCCCCCAGACCAAAAGCAGATTTCTAAGAGAGAGGATAGTAATAATACTTCCTCCAAGGATTTTCCAATCTTCCCCCAGCAAAAAGGCTTCAAATGGTTTGTATCGAATTGTTTGCAATGAAGAAGTTTGAAATTGTGCATTTTTTTCTCTTATATTCCTAAGTGGAATTGTTTTCTCTCTGTCTTCCATACAAACCTTCTTTTTTTTTTCTTCTTTTTCTTTTTTTCTTTTTTCTTTCTTTTTTCTTTTTTTCAATGATCCTTGCTTAAAAAGGAAAATCAGCTTGGCTAAAAAATACTTCAGGCAGAGAAAACAAAACAATTGGAAATTATCAAAAGATTTTTAGAGATCTGATGAATCTTTCCTTCATGCACAGACTGGAGGCTCTGTCATACAGTCTTATTCAGCTAGAACATCTTCATTGCCTTCTTCTAATTTGAAACTGCTATCTTGGATTTTAATGCTTTGAGGAATCCCGTCTGGACTCTCAACTGTTCATGATCATTATTTCTATCAACAAACTCCTAACGCCATTTTCGTAGCCTTTCACTTCAAAATACTTAAAAAATGACTTGATCACAAGAAATAGGTAAGTAGTGCCAGTAACTTAGGAAAAGTAGCAACAAAGTTTGGGCCTGAAATAATTAATAAATAAAATGATCCTTCTGAAATGCATAGGATGCTTCCAGTTCCCATCAGCTTGTTCCTGGCAGAAAGCAAGCCTGTTTCTTGCAAAATCTCCTTTAGTGCACTGATTTCTGAATGTCAGATTTATGGGACTGCATTTATGACAGATCCCTGAATGCACAGAGACAAGCAGCACTTAAAGAATCACTTAGGAGTTTCCTTCCAGGCTCTGCTATATTTGGGAGCAAACTGGGGTAGATGAGCAAATTTGACAACCATGAGGATGCTGTATGCCAGTGCCAGCAAGCATAAGCACAAGAAGAAAATGACGGGCAACACAACACTAGCTATTAAACTCTGAACGAGCCTGAATGCAATTCTCTGAAATGAATCTATTTATTTCCTTTATTCCCAAAGTGGAAAAGGTCACTGTGCCTAAAGAAAGAGGGACATTGCCACCGGCCGAGGAAAAGCGCTATGCGTAGTTCAAATTTTACTCATCTTCCTTTTGCATTAATCAATCAGTTTTTATGGAGAAGTTAGGAGGAGCTAGTGGTACAGCCTCTTCACTGCAGTGAAACAATAGGGTTTTTGATGAAGAAAATGCACATTTGGGTTGACTGAAAGATTCTGTGGATTTGTAGGGTTTAGGGCTTATAGTTGTTTTTAAGTAATAAAAGTTTGAAGCATTTCTGTGGCTTTTTTCATGTGGAATTTCTATGCTCCATTTCAAAGCAAGTTTATTAGTCCAGATTTCTCTTGATAAAAACAACCTTACCTTAACTCCAAACTTAACTGAACTTATCTTCAAAATAGTTTCAAATAAAAGAATTTCAAACCTTGAAATCTTTGCAGTGCTTTAAGATAAGGGTGATTGTTTCTTTCCTCTGAAAAGTTTTGGACAGCTGTAAGCCTGAACATGTATTTAGATGAGTCTGATATAAGTAGTAAGGGAGATCTGGTGGCGGGGGAGGATTTTAACTCAGGAAACTCTCTTCAGTGTCCTCTGTGACTGCCTGGAAGGCATAAAACCACATGCAAAATGCTGTAGTGATGTCTGGTTGTGTCCAGGATGAACTACAAAAAAATATATTGTCTTTGCACCACAAACAATTGGCAGAGGTTATCCACTTGCCCAAACAAGAGTCTGGATCTGAATTAGCTAAAGCTCCCAGTGACTTCCTCACAACAGAGATGTCAGAATTCACAATTCTATATCAGAATTTCCATTTATTTTTCTTCCTCCCTCTGACATGCCTGGCACAAAGGAACACAAAAATAAATCTTCCCAAGAGACCTGACTACAGCATTTTCTGTGTCTAGTGAAAAGAAGCATATGGTTTTATTCTACACCTTAAAATCTACACCACACTTTCAGTTTTCTTCCACAGACTCTTGCTCACTTCTTGAGGGGTTCTATAAAAAGCCCTCTTAAATTTGTTCATTTATTGCTCAAGAAATATTGAAGCTGGGAGTCAGGGAGTTCAAAGGTAAGGGAAATGCGCAGTCCCCTGTAGATACAGATGTTGCTGAGACTTTCTGAACAGTGGGTGATGGTACTTCAATGTGCTGTTGTCACATTGTGGCCCCTTATATCTCGCATTTATCACCTCTCTTTTCAGCTGGTCCGTGTGCCACTGCAAAAGACCATCCCCCCAGGCTTTTTTTCATTCTGTTTGCTGTTGTAAGGACCATGTTGCAAAGGGCAATCTTCAAGGAGGGACTTTTCTTTACTCACACACTTTTTTTTCTGCAATTCCTGCTGAGCGAAATAACACATCCACTAGAAAAGGTGTTCCCTGCAGCCCTTAAAAATTCTCCTCACATGCACCAACAGGGAGGAAGTACTTATTCTCTCTGTTGGCTTTGCCACAAATCAGTGGAGGCAGTTATTGCTGGCTGACAGGGCAATTGAAGGAAGATGTTTTTCAGAGGTGGTACTATAAAGGACGTTGACCCTCGATATAAACTACTCCATAATAGCTTTGTGTGAGTTCCCTTATCAAGACTATGTGCCAAATAGCAAAGGTCTCTCTGTACAACCACAAATCAGTAAGGGGTCCATCTTCTACTTCAGTTCTTCTGGTAAACACAACTAAAGAGAGCAACATGTTAGAATAATGAGGTAAGTTATCTAACTGATGCTTAAGAGAGGACCTATGGTGTTAAACTTGATCAGATACAAAGATAAAGAGCACTAGTTCTGTAAATGACTCTTGTGCTGAAGGCCTGGACAAAGCAGCAGCTGTATTTAGACCCATAAATAACTGGTCTCCAATCTGGGCTGCAGCTGTGCCCCACATAAACCTTGTATCCTACCTCCACATCTGAATTTCCTCTGAGATCACAACTACCCGTTCACACGCTCTATAATCTTGGGTCATAACCACTACTCTGAGAACCACTGACTTAGGGAATGATTAGAGAACTCAGACACTGCATATGGCATTTTCTGGTCCTCTAAATATCAACAAATTTCAGCTTAGATAATAAAATGAGAGAAGTCTTGGTACTGAGGAGAAGAGGATGGGTTTTTGTTTGAGGGATGACTACCTGAGATGGATAGGCTGCAGTAACGTTTTAGAACAGAATGAATGAGCCTTGCTGATGTGATGCTTTTTCTTTTGTTTTTTCCTGCCTAAAGGAGCATCTTTGTTTTGTCTAAGAAAACAGGGTCTGTGAACTCATCAGTCCGAAAGTCCATGCACCTGGGACAATAAATTTTGAAAGGAGTAGTTGACTCCAACCAAATCTGGCAGAGGAGCAGAGCTCTCACATATCTACCTATGAGCTCCAAGAAAATCCAGAGGCATGTAAAGAGGGAACAAGCCTTCAGGTGTCCTCACTGATGAAAGCGCTGCAGAATGAGCACGCTCTTTCCTCAACACCAGAGAGTTCAGCCACAATTTGCAAAGCTCTACAGATGGGATTTCATTCATTCTGCTGCTCTCAGTTATTTTTATTTATCTAAATAAGCACATGTGATGAGCTGCTCAACAGGAAACTTGGGCTGGGTGACATTCATGAGCAATCAGCTTCTCAATGAAGCTGGGACAAATGGGTCTGTGATTAAGGTGGACACTCAGGGAAAAGAAAGTGAAATTTCATAATCATGTCAGCTTCATGCTGACAGGGTGAGCCAGACACTTCATTTTTGTCTATCAATTCTGTTGTCTGCATGCAAAAATTAGAAACAGGCACATTCAAGCAGAAAGAAGAATTTGCAATAAATGATGCATTTGACTTTGGTCCTTTTCCTGACTTAGAAAATGATTGTGAAGAGACTATAGTTTGCACTTTTGAATGGTTTTAGTGCGTATCCTCTGTGATACTTCCTTTGGTAACCCTGCCACCTTCTAACAGTTCCTACTAAGGGAAAGAAAAGTGAGCAAAATGATTCTGAGAACCTGAAGTCAGAATTGTCTGTCTACCACTACATTCATCCTCAACCAATAGCAATACCATATGAATAAGCAACATATGTGTGAGTAAATTGTCTATGAAACTTCAAGCCCATTTAAGATTCTGGAAAGGCAGTCTGTCCAAGAGGAGGCAGCTACTAGATTTCCTTCTAGCTGCTTTATCTCTTTATCAAATTGATTCTAGGATCAAATTCTTTGATGGTATTACTCTATCATCAATCCAATTATGCTAAAGCAGAAAATGACTTTCTGATCTTGAATTCAGGTACCTAAGAAATATTTCTAAATTTAAACATATTTAAACATATTCTCAGTTTTGCTTCTTATGCCTCAAATAAATTTGGCATTTTCTTCTGTGATGTGGTAGACCTGAGTTCCATAAAGTTTAGATGACTGAAAATGAACCTGAAGTTAAAGAAAGTCACTTATAAAAAGGAGGGAAATGAGATCTACAGAAGCATTACACAATCCTAAAGTGATTGTGTCTCTTATTTTGTATCCCTTTCACACCTGCATCCCACAGTCCCACTCAGCCCAGTTCCCTGCAGTTCAAATGCTCCTTGACCTACTGTGCCAGGAACGCCAGCCCAAGGCCAATGCACGTCACTGACTGCATGGGAGGTTGAGGATCCCAACTTACTGATCCACTGGCCAGCCAGGCTGCCTTGGTATTTTTTCGCCTCCACAGTGCATTGAGGGGGAGGATGAGAATTGGCTGCTACATGTCTTAACTTTCAGCATTCTAGCCCAATTGCTCTTCGGACGAAATACCCAAGCACTGCTGATCGCTGCTATATTCCTAGAAAAGTTTTCTCCTGAAAAGCCACTAACTGCCAGGGAAAATCAAGTGAGGTATAAGAAAGTACCTCCACAAACCAAGCTGCTGGGTAACCCCAGCACTCCAGGCAGTGTGAACGTTGCGGGCTGCAGAGCAGGGAGGAAGTCTAAATTCTAATAGTAACGAAGGTGAGTGGAGAAGAATAAATACTGTCAAAGTCTGCTAATTATGAAGAGAGATGGATGGCTGCTGTAAATCAGTGTGCTGTGGGGAGAGAGTCTTGAGACAGATTATGTTATTATTCATACTGGGGCTGTTCAAATAAATCAATAGAATTCCATCAGCAGCAGGTTCCATTTTTGTTTCGCTTCTTGATTTATGGATTATGCCTTTGGTCTTTTTCTTAGAATCCCCTTCTGCTTTATTCCTAACAGGTAGATATAACCTAATCTGAATCACCAGATACCTCCTAGAGCAAAAAGATTTTCATAAGCAGCCCAAAGAAAAATGCAAGCATTTCTGAGGAACAGAGCTGCAACGTGAGTATTCACAGTTCAAACTGGGTTTTTTATTTATTTCAAATGCTTCCAAAGTAGTCATTTCATTGCTCTTTTCTTCCATACCCCATCTGTATAGTAAGGATTACAACAGTAACTTCTTGCATGTAGTTCAGGAACTAACAGGCACACCATGTGTCTGTTAGCCTTTCTGCATCAGATTTTGTAATCTCTTCACCTATTTCAACCAAAGTTGTTGAAGGACAAAGGTCTCAGGAACACTGAGTTCCTGGTGTAATGAAAATAGGTAGTTGATTGGAAAAACCCAAGTGTTCCCCTCAGGAAAATATAGTAGCACCAGCTCAGATATATTATTAACAGAGAAGAATCTGCACAGGAAACAGCCAAGGACCCAGGACCTAAGCACTACCACTCACAGGATTATTTGCTTGTCTATTTAGATCACAAATTCCCTGTCTTTCTGTGTTGATGTACTGGATGTCATGTATCATGAGATTTTTAGGCACTGCCATGGGATAAGCAATCCACGATCCAGGGCCCAATGATCAGGGATCCCATGACCCAGTGATCAGGGAGTCAGAAAACAGTGTGTCACAGGTTTACCCTCTGCTCAAATTCATAATGATGCAGCCTTACCTACTGTATCAGCAAATATTCAATATCTAAAAATAAGTAGTGCTGTGAAATCTTGCTGGGGTCAGTGTCTACTAGCTTTCTTAATGAAGGTGCAGATGCAAGGCAAAAGGCACAGTTTATATGGTCAACAGATGAACAAGCAGTGCCTACTCAACAAAACAGAGCATAAAAAGCATTTCAAGGATACTCTTAAGTGATTGACAGAGGACAACCAGCCACTTCTGTTGAGGGTATAGTCATAGACAGGCAACTTTGGGGCCCAGCCTTTTTTGAATAAAAAGAGCAAGCAAGTGGGTTGATCACATATAGCTAGCAAAGCAGAAAGTGGTTGGGTACCTGCTCATGTGCATTATCATCAGGCAGGTACCTCAATGTGCACTCAAATGGTACATCCACTCCCTGCAAACAATTGTTTAAAATCACATATCGAGACATCTGGAGCACAATTCCTGTAGGAACTATGATGTAGGCAACAGCAAAACTGGATGGAAAGCATTTGTCTTTTTTTCTTAGCCTTAGTCTCACTAACTTGACTGAGTCATTCATACCAATACAAGAAGCTACTGAAATGTAGGTGCTGCTAGGCCCTTCTTTCCAAAATGCTCTCTTGCTTAGCAACTGTAAAAAAAGTTTTGTTCATTTTTGAAGTGTGGCATTGTGTGTTAAGATGGCCCATTCCCACTAGAGTATTTGCAAATCCAGTAATTGTATATTATTTCCTTCTCTTATTGCTGTTGTTGCCTGTGCACTGGTTCACCTGTGGCTTTGGACCACTTAAGTTTGAGCTAGAGAGGGTTACCTTTAATGTTGTTCTCTCCAGTGGTTTGTTTGAAGCAATGTCCACATACCTTTGAGCTTTGCAAGTGAAGCAGCATGAAGCGGGGTTTAATTAAAGAGGAAATAAAAAAGTCTTTCCTTGAGAGCTGAGAGAGTTGCACACTGATAAAACTGATGGGCCAAGATTGATCGTCTGATGTTAACAGGCAGAAACAGGAAGATTTTGGCAAGGGTGTGGGAAATAGGTTTCATTAGAGAGAACACCATTAAAAAGGGCATTCACTTATAATCTGCTCAGATTTTTTTTTTATTATTTCTGTATCCATCAGTGTTTTAAGTAATTCCCATCTTGATTCCTACTGTAAGCTTGGAAGACTAAGAAACCATTTTTGTACTTCAGAACTTCACAAACCATTCACATGAGACCTGATGTGCCCAGGCCACAGCCGTGCTACTTCCCTAAAATGCTGGGCCTCTTCCTGGAGTCTCTATGGTTATTGCATCTCATCTGACTATATGTAACTGTTTTCAAGCCATATTTATAGCTACAGGGGAAAAAAGAATCTATGTTTTCAAAGAGATTTTTAAGAAATATGAAGCAGAGAAAATAAGAACCTGGCTGGCTACAGTCCAACATATTCCCTGAAAGAAACTCTAAAGCAAGGCCTTCATTCTCTCCTGCTGTTTGCTTGTTTTCAAGGCCCCCTCTTGGCATGAGGTACCAAAGGGAGGATCTACCCCCTTCCTCCCCCAGCAGGACACTTCCACACCCCTGCACTGCCCATACAAGCCTGCTGATTATATTTAAAGTGAGCCTCCAGCTCTCACTGTCCTATGATATAATGGCCAATGTGGCTCTTTCTCTTGGTCCTTATCAGCTAATCAACAATCTCTGTTTTTTGTATCATTTCACAAATATTGCTTCTTCCCTAGGATCATTTTAGCTGCATAATAATGACCCGTAAGTGCCAATTGTAATATTCAGCTGACCTTCAAGGTAAATTGTGCTTTGCATCTGCCTTAGACACTTTCGCTGGAACATAATCCTCTGTCTAACATAAATGATCATTTCCAAAGAACATAATGGTTCTGAGTGCAGACAATAACTGGCAGCAATTTGCTTCATGAGCAATTTTATTTACATCGACAGCAGCAGAACTAAATTGAAAGGTCTGCTCTTTGACTGCGGCTGTATCTGTGCTAACGCCAAAAGTCTGTTCAGCTTCAGGAAATCAATTCACCTTTGATTTAGTCCTCTGTATTATTAACACAAGAATAATACAGAATATAGATTTCCTGCCCAGATGAAATGTGAACGTCTTTCTTCATGCCAAGGCAAGCACCACCCAAATTATTGAGAAATAACCATCTGATGGAAGGACAGTGCATCTTTCAGAAGGGCTGTGGACAGGATTCATACAAATGGAGCAAGTTGAGGACTGCTGTCCTGTAGCAATCCTCCAGGTGCCCTATGGTGTCATGTCGTACACCCATTGGGTTGTCCTCACTACATGATGAAGGTCGCCCTGAGGCAACCCTCAAGGTCAGATTGACCTGCCACATAGACTGCAAAGCAAGGCCTGAAATGTGCCTGGATTACACTGCCCAAATCAGGCTTTGCAAGATATAATCTGAAAGATGAGAAAGCCAGAACTCATTCACTGTCTTTTAAAGTGCCAAAAGTCAGTTTTCCAAACAAAGCCATTAAACTGCATGGTCGAAACAGGCTGCTCAGCTGGACCAGTACCTGTTGGACACAGGGAACAGGGTGGGATGTCTTAGGCTGCATTGCTTTCTCTAAACCTCCATTCCTGGTGAGACTTCATGACTGGGGGAAGCAGATTGCTGCAACATAAACTCCAGTTCTTGAAAACTATTCTGCTTAACAAGGCTGTATGACATTTTTTCCCCCCTTAATCAGAAGGATACATTCTGAAGTGCTGCCCACGTATTAAAGGAGAGAGTTTGAGACTTTATTTGAAGAAACGAGAAACCCTACTGTATTACCTCTGTCAAAGAAGTTGCAAATTAAGTAGAAAGTGTACAATGCATAAACGTGACTATGGAGAATGCTCACATGTAGAAGAGATGTTTATGATAGACTTTAAGCTATAATGAATGCTGATCCAATGTATTGGGCTTGTCTCTTATTTCAGTAATAGCAACATATTTCTGTTTCTGTTCTATAAATCCCCTTAAAATCAGCTTACTCTGCAAAAAAAAACCGTGTACAGCTCAGAAGCAAGGAGCCTTGAATCTCAGCACTTTGCACTTTGTGGCTACAAGTTCTCTGGAATATTCAGAATAAAGAGATGAGCTTCTGCTAAAGTGTTGTCAGTTTGTGTCTGTGCATAGCAGAAATTTAACATTTGCTGAGATATGACCTTGATGTTCTTGTGATATATAAAATCCCAAGACTTTAAGATGTCTACATCTAAATAGTGCAGAGAAGAATCATAGAATCGATCATGAATCACTCAAGAAGAAAGAAAAGGTTATGATGTCCACTTTATGTGAAGTGAGTGGAAGCAGAGAGTGGATTAAAGGAGTTATCTAAGGTCTTTTTGTAAGTATGTGCTGGAGCATTTTAACTGTTAACCTAGTATATATATTAACAAGAAGTCGACCTCTGTGAGCCAGAACCTAGTAACAGTAGGCGCACTGAATTTAGTGCAGCTATTCCAATTTATTCCCATTGAATATTTGGTAGTTGTGAAGAAGTCACATAATAAATTACATTTAGATTTTGCTATGATGAAAGTCTATGAAGAAAACTCAGCCAAATTCAGGCCAACAGAGCCACAACAATCTGCCATTGCTAGGAGGGCACTAACACCATAGCTAGGAGAGCACTAAAGAAAGATTAAGGGTTTGGAAGGTCAGAAAAAAAAAAAGAAAGTAGTTTTCATTATGAAGACTGAGAAATGGAAAGGAAGTCTGTCTCAAATGTTCCAGCAACCCTTTGGACTGTCACCAAGAAGACTTAAGACTTCGCAAGTGCTCTGTGAACTCTGTCACAGGGAGTGATGGCCCTGGTGTGAAGGTGACATGCAGCAAGGAAGAGAGCAAGAGAAGGAGCCCAGTGCAGCAATGATGTTTGCACATACAGTCATGGACTGATTTATGGCCTTAGTTACTGATGTCTCATTCTGGAAAAGAACAATGAAAATAACTGTTAATAAAAATAAGTATAACTTAATTCAACAGTGGCCTAATAAAAAAGTACAGGAAAAATATCTTATTGAATTTCCTCTTTTTGCTTCAGAAAATATACAAATAGTCATAAAAATGCAAATGGGAGAGCGGAAAATGAGTAAATAAAAATGAAGCATTCAGTAATTATATGGGGCTTATGACCAGATTCTCTCTCATTATTTGGGAGCCAGTTTTCACCACTGCAATTGGAACAATCTGGACAGACCCTGGACCAAGTGGCAGCGAGCAGCCAGGCCTGTCACATTGACCACAACCCCATGCTAACATGCAGCTGCACTAGAGCATATGCTTGTAACAGCAGCCAGGAAAGGTGGCCATGGCACGAGGTGAGTGCAGCTAAAGCAGGAAGAGAAGAGGAGGAGGAATGCAGCAAGGAACCACAAACATGCCTTGAAGAAGAGGGAAGATGTAGCCAGGAAGGAGCTTGAAGCAGCATCAAGTGGGAGGCCACCTGGTTGTCTGCCCTGAGATGGAGGGAGTAAACAGGACTCAATAAAATGGCTGGGTCATCATTGCACGCAGTCGTTAGACTGGGTGCTGCACCTCGTTCTGGAGAAGCACAAACTGGAGTTGCTCCTTCTCTGCTTGTGGTTGGAGCTGCAAGGAGAAGTTCTTGGAGAACTTGCTGTCCCACCACATCCATGTCCCTTGCGTACAAGCTGCTAGACTTACCCACACGGTCCTTGGAGCTAAGAGCTCAGGAATACGACCTGTAGCCCTGGCACTCCTTCCCCTTCTTAGTTTCAAGCTAGAGTACTAAAATACCACTTGTATTAGTTCAAACGACAGCTGCTAATTTAGTTACCCACACCCCTGCAGATTTGGATCAGAAATATTTCATCAAAATGTTTAGGAAGCCAACTCAAAGCCATTTAAAAAAAAAAAAAAGAAAAAAAAAAGAAAAAACACCATTAATATTTTTTTAATCTAAACACAGAAGGTAAGTATTTGCTTGTTTTCTCAATGACTGCTTTTATTTTTGTTTTTTAGTCCAGCTCTATCATCAAGTAGCCACTCTTCTGATGTGAAGACTTTGACAGCAAGAACAGAAAGAGATTTGCAACAAATGCCTCCAATCTAAAAGCAGAAAAGAACAGCATGAGCAAAGGGTGTCCAAATTATGAAGTCTATAGTTCTGTCTAAGATGGTAATCATGGTTTCACAGTGGGAAAGAAGACATGTGCCCTACCATTATAACAGGACATTCTGCTATCATAGATTGAATATGTATTCCTATAGAGGAAGCTTTCCTTCATCAGGCCTTCAATTTAAAGGGTTCTGCTGTATCAAGAAGTGCTGTTCATGTCTCAGCAATGCTGCATGATTTAGATATTAGATGCAATCAAATCTATTAAGGAATGCAGTTTAATAATCCGCATCTTCTTTCACTTCATTTTCTATTTATTGCCACAGTATGCAGCAAATGTGAGGCATTTCATGGGTAACAAGATTCAGAAAGGTGTATATATATGTAATATATGTATATATATAAAGACTTGGAGATGCTTTTGTTTTGCTGGTTTCACACAGTTCGTAATGGGACACTCAGCACAGCATGTGGTTCACAGAGCTGTGCTCATTCCAAGAAGAACACAGTGAATGCAAAACAGGTTTATAACCTGTGAGATACAGATCAAGTGCCCTGCTTTCATCAAGTAGGTCCTGGAAACTTCTTTTTCTCCCCGCCCCCCACACACACAATATACAAACACAAGTTTTTTTTTTTTTTTTTGCATCTTGTTCAACTACTTTAGGAGGAGGCAACCGGAACCATTCCTGTGCATGCAGAAGGTTTAACCAGTGCTATACCTGTGCCTACCTACCAACAAAGAACGGTCTTGTACCCCAGAAGGTTAAAACTCAGATGCAGGAAAACATTTAAGGATGGTTGAATCCACCAAGAACTGTAAAAAGAGGGATGTGTTCTCTCAGCCAAGCCATGCCATAAATATATCTAGGGGTTGTTTTGCCGCACATTCCCATTACTTCACCTCCGGCAGTGACATTCAAAACAACTTTGACATTCCTCCACAAAGAGCTTTAATAAGTGCCTCCCCAAGCTTTACTGCTGATAAATGGCAGCCTTGGTAAGTGTTGATGTAGAAGCACAGGCCGAAGGGAGGTGCAGGGGACCCGTCTGTCCCCCCGCACTTTGCTCTCATGCTGACCATTGCCAGGCAGCTATTTGGCCCTGTGGGAGTATCCAAAAAGGAAGGGCAGTTACTATGTAACTGCTGAGCTTCCAGC
Source organism: Tinamus guttatus (assembly GCF_059628265.1). Taxonomy (NCBI): domain Eukaryota; kingdom Metazoa; phylum Chordata; class Aves; order Tinamiformes; family Tinamidae; genus Tinamus; species Tinamus guttatus. Next base: position 6,534,496 of record NW_028288594.1, on the reverse strand, counting down.
CACCAGAAATGCCAGACCCGAAGTCAAATCAAAGAAATAATTAACAGTTATCATATGCAATAGGGATGCTTGAGGTGGAGAAAACATCTTCCACTACTGAGTCCATCTCCCTTGAGGGCCTGGATAGAGGGTTTGGCTTCTCGTACCAAACATTTCCTTTAGGCTGAAGCATTATCTACCTGATGGAGAACAAAAAGCATCCCGTTGGTATTTCTGGGGTGTGACATCGCTCCACTTCTCACCCCATCACTCACATCCTGCGCCCTAACTGGGGTCTCACCTCCCTGGGCACTGAGAGAACCCACGTTGCTGCAGGCAGGCAGCAGGATAATCAGCCACAACCCCGGGCAGAATGCTCAACCCTTCTGAAAATTTTGCAGATTTAAATATATATATATATATGTATATGGAAAGAACAGCTAGAGGCCTTTTGAGCCAGCCGGAGGCACTTTTCCAACAGATATCGGCTACCTTGCACTCGCCCTGCAGCATAAGAATATGCCCCAAACCTGTTAGCAAAGAGTTACTAACACAGTGAATTCTCCATCCACCCTAATTCACTCATAGTAATTTACTAGGAGATTTTATTACATCTAAATCTAAGTGGGCATCTTTTGTAGAAAATTTCTCTGTGAGGTCCTGGAACAAGCAGGCCACAGGGCTCAAATACTCCATACTCATACACTGGGGACCTGGAGGCTCATTTTCCCAAGGGTGTAAAAGGTGACTGGTGCCTGGAGTGCCCTGTCCCGCTGTGGTGGCACCTGGGCTCTCCGGAGAGGTCGGCCTTGCTAAGAGGACAACGGCCACAGCCACCTGAGCTGCATCTCACAGCTGGACCCAGGCAGGGCTGGCTCAGGGTCAGCTGTCCCTGATCCCGTGGAATGAGTCCATCTGCCTGCAGACCATATCCACTAGCCTTCTTCAAAAGCATCCTTTCACCCGTCCTATTCCCTCCTCAAAAAAGAGGATGTATTTTTCTGAGTTTAGGGAGGTTTAGCTCATCCTGCTCTGTAGCTTTATAATTCCTTCTGGTTTTTAGCTGAATGCTGTTCCTTGGGAGGGCCTGGCTGTCCAGCAGCTGTTTGCCTCAGCACTCAAAGCCTTTTCTATTTGCAGTTATTTCAGTTGCTGCACCTCCACGACAGGGCTGATAAATGCAATTCTGGCTGCAGCGGGACTAGGTGACAGCTGAAAACAAAAAAGTACAAGCGATCCTGACAGTGCCTCACTTCAAAGAAAAGAAAAGGCAGGTTAGAAAAATGTTCTTGAGGCAATCTGGTGAAAGGGAGCCTCTACTGAGCTGCTACATTCATCATTTTTTTTTTCCAAAGGTCACTTTTTTCGTCTCTCTTTCCCCAGTCTCCCATACACCAACTGTGGTTCAAATAACACTGTACTTATTGGGCTCCCCACCTGTCTCAGGCAAAACCTGATAATATATATTTTTCTCCTATGGACATGTCCCCTCCTTGCCTCTATTCATCTGTTCATCTCAACCACATCAAAACTACTGCAAACTCAAAGGTAGCTCAGACATTGGGAATACCTGAGTCCACCAGAATTTTTATAAGATTCACTAAAATCTTTCTTCGTCCATCTGCTCTCATAGTGGCCTGCAACTGTGGTATCACACAACCAGGATTTAAGAAATAGTGTATAAGTGACACTGTTGGTATGACACTAACAGGACAAACATTTTTTTTTCCTTCTTGTATGATAACTAAAAAAGCGACCACTATCTCGTAAGGATACTTTAACCCTCCTACTCACACGTTTTCATACTCGGCCATGTTGCTGAGTGAAATTAGTCAAAACAAAAATTTATGGAAACTAAGCAGTTATGACCTCATTTTGTTCATTCTGAGATTTTTAAAAAGTCATTGAAAAATACTGATACAATATTGATATGAACAAAATATCACACCTGGGGTATATTCCCAATTACCAACATTTTAGAGATTTCTGTGGAGCCTTTGGATCCTGCTATATATAAAAAAAAAAAAAAAAATCAAACAGCAATCCAGGAGCGCTATAGGACATATCTGTGAAATGTTCCTTTTCTGCTCAGATGCAGGGCTGCACCCAGGCTTGTTAACTGTTCTTGGAGAAAGACGTAAACCAACTTTAAAGTAATTTGCAAAGGAACGAGAAGAATGATCAGGTAGCTAGAAAGCCTGACTGAATACGGAATGACTGAAAGAAATAGACAAGTCTAAGTCTAAAGATTAAAAAAATAAATAAATAAATGAAGAATAGCAGATTTCAAATACACTAAATATGGCTGCAGAATGAGTCATAAATATATAAATGCTTGTCCACTGTGGATAAAATAAGGTTTTAGATTAAAAGCAGGCAGGAATTTCAGTGAGACATTAAGAAAAGGCTGGCAAGGCTCTAGAATGTATTGCTAGGGGAAGATATATGGAATAGCCGTGTTCATACAGGATACACATCTCACATCTTTGGGAGCTGAATAGAAAAACGGCACACAAAAGATACTGCAAGTTTGTATCCTTGATATATTAGTTCTCTTTCAGCACTCCTTGGCATCATTTTAAAACTATTTATAAAGTTATACTGTTTTGTACACATTAAAAGGCTGAGAAAGTGTTCAATGATGAGACCACTTCTCAAAATTTTCAGCCTTTTACAATGCACTTCATCCCTCCTGACTGTGGGTAACACCAGTCCTAATCTAAAATACTGTTCTGTGTGCCTTGAAGTATTTCCCAGTTCATCTTCCTACCAGTGTTTTTGCTCCCAGTGAAATTAATGGCCAAGCTCTCTCTGCATGGCAAGGCTGGACACTGGAAGGCACATTACTCTTCAGCTGTGCTAAATGAGGCTGGCCAATTTTATAGCAGTGCTTCCTCCTTTCGTAGACTAAATCTTTCAGGGCACCCTAAAATTGCTCCACATCCTTAGGCTCTCTGTGAGGTTTGGAGCTTTGATGCTATTGGTTTTGTGTTTGCTAAAATAAAGTGCCAATTTACTTGTGGTGATAAAAGAGTTAGTTTTAACAGTATCTTATGAAAGGAGCAGAACCCCTAGGTGAGGGGGCCTCTGTTCACCCCGCAGAGCCAGCTAGCTCTGATTTGGGAGGGTTTATGATGCTGTTTGGGCTTTAAATCAGGCATCATTGAAGTAGCAAGAATAATATGCTGCACATTGCCACTTTACAAATTAATTGCGGCCATGTAAACCACTTCAGAAACAGGGGAAGCAACAGATTTAGGCACTGAAAGGCTGACTTTGCCACGTGGCTGACTCCAGACTTAGCACAACTACAAAGTGAAAGCTTTTTAACTCGTCACAAGAAAAAGGTGCCTTGGGAAAGGGTCAGAGAGTGGAAGGCAGAATATGAAACAAACTTTTCAACATTACCATGTAAAGCAGCAGGCTTTGTTTTAAACCACTTATCCCTGAAATTGTCTCCTCTTTAGTAAGCTGTATTGTATGTTTCCTAGCATTCAAAACCATCCAGATACATCCTCCTACACTGAAATAGACCACCCTGGGCTCTCTGCACAAAAAAAGTAATTGGCTTTAAGTGAAAATAGAAGAGCTACCTAAATAAAGCTTCCATTCTGGTCTGCATAGATAGGCAGCAGGAAATGGGATGGCTTTGAGGGTAAGACTTCTTGCAGCGAAAAGAAGTTTCTAGAAGGTCACTCCCAGCAGGACAGAGATGCATTAGAATAGCCTACTATTCAGGCAGCACTGCTTATTGCCAAGGAGAGTGGCAATTTCCCTTTGGTTGTTCCAGGAAATAAAAACCTCCTTAAAATAGCGTATTTTACATTGCTCTGTAGGATAACCGCATGATTCCTAGGAAAATGAGCAAGCCCAGAGCACAGGGCATCTCTGCCCTGTTCATAAAGGAGCTTTACCAGAAAAGGGGCACAAACTTACCAAAATGTGGAGAAATCACCTAGGGCTCTCCCTCACATGCATCTGGAGTTGGCACATCCTGCGGCTTGGCCCTGTACCTGCTGGTTCCACTCCATTACTGCAGACTGACCCTTTGCTTGGCCCTCCAGGGTTTTCTGTGGCTCCAAAGTGAAAATCAGCTCATCATCCAATCATTAAGTTCACCTTGCTTGGGACCATATTTCAGCTGCTGTGAAGCCACTAATTCTGTTAAGCTTTGCTTGCAGGATCAAGCAGTGCTGCATTTGTTCAGAGACAAGAGACGCTAGGTGGGTTTCTAAATGTCCCGCTGAAACCCTCTGAAAAACTTGATTTCATTTTTTCCCCTAGCATGCTACTTCACACTGTGAGGGAAGACAAGATGCAACAGGGCAGGAATGGTAGGAGAAACAGAGAGAAAATAGAAAAATTGGGGAACTTCATGCAAAACACAGGCACAACCCCAGCCTCGCTTGTGTGATCTGTACCACTTTTGGTCTTAACATGCCAATTAGAGTTTCTCAGCACAGAGCCTATTCATGAGCCTGAATACCTTCTCCTGTTGAAGCACTGTCAACAAAGAACTTTGCTCTGAGCTGTCCAAATATTCTATAATTAAGATGAATTAGGAAGGGGAGAAGTGACCGCTGCAAGAAGAAATAAGTAGGAAACTATGCAGAATACTAAATTCTTTCTTAAGGCATAGAAAGTCTGAACTGAGGGACCTGTAGGTTTTCTTTTCTCACTCTTTCTCCTTCTCCTTGTCTCTCCTTCCCTTCCATTTGGTAGCAGCAACAAGCAAAGGACAGAACCCACTAAACTGAAGCAGTGTTTTTTTCTTGTCTTTTTTTTTTTCTGTGCTACTCTTTTCAGAGCCCTTTAAGTTCACAGAGCGTCTTGCCATTTCTTCCCTGAAACACTGATTAAACTAGAAGAATCTTGTGCACAGGAAGCAGGAGTATGATCCTGGCATCTGAAAACACTTCTCATTCCATCAAAGACATTTCTGTAGGAGAAAGAGGAGCTTTAAATGGTTCTGGATGTTGCATTCAAGGTGACCTTGAGCATCCTCCAAGAGATGGCAAGGGCCAGCAACAGAAAAAAGATCTTTCTCAGCCCAGATGTTCTCTGCTGTCTTCTCCCTTTTGGTCTGTTGGGTGAGATATGATGTTTGGATGTGTCAGACCATGATCAAGAGAAGCTCTCTTTGCTTTCCCTCCTGCAGGTTACAAGCACAATGGAAAAGTTCAGCTGCAGATTGTCATCAACCCCCTCCACAAAAAGGCCAGTCCTTGCCCTTTTTAGCCTTTTCCATCTTACAGTGTCTATGGCCCTCAGAAAAGTCTCTGAGATGCTTTTGCTCATGCCCTGTGCTGTGCTGTGTTGGAACAGCTCCTTGCTGAAAAAAACCAGAAGTTATAATAAGCAGGATAGACACTTTAGGTCTAATTCCGGAAAAAGAGAGAGTTTGAGTTGAGCATGCAAGCGGCAGAACCCTGCAGCTCCTTCCTTAAGCACACTCAGGCTATCGCAGGCCTTTTCATCCACCTTTAGAAAGACACCTCATCATGCCCAGGGACAGGAGCAGAGGAGGGCGAACGTTCTGGCTTGTGTTACGCTTAGGTGAGAACGGAGTGCTCAGTTCAAGACTGGAGCAGCTTGGGGCATGATAACTCTCTCAGGGACTGTAAACTCTAAGCAAAAGTGTCTGTGTAGTGGTATATGGATGCTGCTAGTGATTGCAACTCTGCACGTGACACTTAGCTGTCCCCCTGGTCAACCTTTAGGTACCTAAATCCCTGCAGAGTCCTAGCTGTGAGACCTTTCCTAAAATGAGGAATGTGATTGTATCGACACATGGTGTAAAAAGGGTCTTGGTCAACATGAGGAGAAAGCACAGTTCTAGAGCTTACATAGACACCGAAAAAAGAGGTTTAGTTTGTCTGGGATATGCAATAATCTTGTAAAATAAACATCAAAATTTTTAGGAGAACTTTTTTCCTCTTGCTGTTGTGGGACGGGTTTGGGAGTTTTATACCTCTGTCTCTGGAGATCTTCCAAACCCACTTGGACACAGTCCTGTATCATGTGTTCTAGGTGACCCTGCGCACGCAGGAGGTTGGACTAGATGATCTCCAAAGGTCCCTTCCAACCTTAACGATTCTGTGGTTCTGTGTGTGTGGTGGATTTCTGTTCCTCCCTTGTAGGACATGGCCTTATTCCCCTGCCTAATAAAAGCTCCTTTTTTGACAAAAAGGGGTGGAAGGGGAGAAAGGATGTGCCTTTAAGTGTGACTCTAATTAAGGCTTTATTAGGGCAAGGCAGTTTGGTTTTGCTACAATTTCTTGACAGGGATAGAAAGGAAAATGGGCGTGAGGCAATATGAAACAAAACTCCTGAGTTTTCACTGGCTAGAAAATTAGAGACTAGAAAGCTGCTCAGCCTCTTTCACCCCAGGAAGCACGTGCCCAGTCCAATCCCCAATTCTTTGTTTCCCAAGGAGCTCATCTGATCAGATTCGGGCTTTCAGAAATGCCCAGTAGTAACGGTTGCATGGAAAGTTCAATACAGAGAACATTCAGCATCCAGTCACCCCTAGCCCTGAGGTTCCTCATCACTGCAGAAATGTAGCCATGTTCCTCCTTATAGGCAAGATTGATGTATTTAGATCGCCCTGCAGCTCTCCTGAATCAGCTATCTAATTTTAGGTCTTTGCATCTAGACTGGAAAAGGGAGGAGGGAGGTTATTGGCAGAGTTCTTAAAAAACTGTAGCAAAAACCTACACTTTCTTAATCATTCTCTTTATCTGATTTATACCTACAGATATAAGCTGCTCTTCCCTCACTCAACTCTTTTATTCTCTCCAAGACTCACACTCCAAAGGGCTAAGATCAACTGTAAAAAAAAAAAAAAAGAAAGAAAGAAAAAGTTTCTCTTTGGATTTGTGTTATCTGTACTATATTCCTCACTGCAGCAAAGTGCTGAGTTAACCCTCTCTTAACTTCTTAGTTGCAACGTCTGTTTAGCCTGGATTTCCAAGCAATATCAGTCCGACCCATTGTCATCCACAAGCTCATAACATTCCCTCCCTTTGGCTAATTTAAGCCACATTCATAGATGAGTTTTGTGGCTGCAACAGCCAGAAGCAGAAGGAGAAAGCCTTCAAGTGCTCCCAAGATGTGGACTGCAAAATAAGCTCATGGCTGCTCAAAATGAGCTCATGAGAGAATCCACTTTTACCATACTTGCCTACATTGATATCCTAGGACAGCTTATATCCATTCGGTGCAGAAGAAACAGAGTGGGCGGCATTATACAGGGGCGTCCCAAATGGCCCCAAATGATGGAGGAAGTCATTTTAATTCCAAATGCATCCTGACAACATCAGTCTGAGTCTCAATACATCAATGTCACACGCAGAGCACTAGTTATGTAAGTTCTGCCTGCTGGGCTTTGCCTCTGCAGGCTGTGAAGCCAGCACCTCACCCTCTGGCAACACAGCAGAGATGAGCATTACCTCCCCTTTCGTGCTGGGCTGAGGGATCATACTGGTTCTGACAGGTGCAAAACAGAAGAAACAAAAAGCCTTACCAAGAAGTCAGCATCAGACTCTGCAGACACTGCCAAACTTTCCACATTTAGTTTCCCATTCAGCCGCCTCTGCTGGGAAAGGAAATTTTCCAAGGCATCTCTGGGCATCTATTCAGACACCATCCCAGGTATCATGGACCTTTGCCATGATGCTGCAGTCACAGTGTCTGTGGGGAAAGCAGCATTCCCTGATTATCCCCAGATCTCGCTTTCAGTTAAGTGAAACTCAGACAATGCTTGACCTGACTTGCACATGCTGCCAAATGATTGAGTGATCCATTAGTTTCACTCCAGGTCCATTGCTAGAGTTCCCACCATTAGCACCTGAAGAATCTCTTCTGTTCCTAGCTCTGCTCCTGGCTGCCTGTGAGAAAGCTTAAATTCAAATGCTAAGCCCAAATCTTTTGAAGATCCCAGTTCATTTTCTAACTCTAACTCTATGGCCCCTGCCATATCTCAGCCTGGTCCTTGAGGAGGCAAATTTCCTTCTGGTGCTGCCCTAAAGGACAGACAGAATATGCTAGAACATCTCGAATGTGTAAAGCCCCTATGTGATAAGGTAAGATGACCGCGCATACCTGTGTGTGATCAGCTCATATGTCTCTGAGGTCCACTGGCTATATTGACTAGTCCTCCAGCTTGGACATCTAGTACACATCTAAACACAGGTATCTTCATCTGGACCTGTGCACCACCCTTGGAGCCCAAACGACACTTAACCCTAAGCAGGGTGGATAGGGCATTGGATTCCTTTTATCTGGTCTCAGGTCTGCTTAGCATGTCCCACCACAGCTGCAGGGTTCCCTGGTACAATCACACGAGCTGAGCTTTTTTTGCTGGTATGAGAAACCCAGGGACTGCATTCCCAGAACACACAAGAGCATTCTGACTTCTGCAAGCTGGTGATTTATCTCTAAGCCTCTCTGGAAGAGCAACATCAATAAAAAGTTATTATAACTCTTTCTTTTCCTATAAAACCACGTCAGTAAGGTATTGTTACAGTGCCCTGTTTTAAAAGTAACTGCAGTAACAACTGCATAAAGAAATAAGATGGGGATTGGGAAGAATCTCTTAAATACAGAAGTTATGTGTTTATCCACCAAGTGTGTCCAAAGCATCAGTTCAGTATCTAAGGTGTACTGAGTGCCTCAAGATGAGCTTGCTGCAGAACTTAGGTCTTTTCATTTTTCACAGCAGCACTAGTCAGGAAAGTGCAACTGTCCCTCTCAGTTGGCATTTTGCTGCAGCTCCCCTAAATAGAGACACCGAGAAGACTAGACTGAAAATCACCCGACTAGATTATTTTTCAATGATAGAATCAATTAAATCCGAGTCAGGAGTGGCCTAACTTGATCCTGCATTTACTTCAGACCATTGAGACCTATGCTAAAGAGACGAACCTGTGTGTATCTACTGCTCTATGGGCTGAAGTCCAGACAAAGGGCAAGGAGAGAGCTGCAAGAGAAGTGTTACACATACTCTGCCAATGAAGTACTTCCTACAAAACTTCCTCCAAAATCTGTCCAACAGCATCGCATTACCTGTTTGGCTGGCATCCTATTGTCTATGTCACACTCTTCATCCGTGTCTTAATGTATCTGAATGTCTACTGAATACAGAGCAGCCTTCCATCAATGTAAATCCATACAACTTGGCAAATGTAACCACTTTGTCACCCAAAGATCTAATTTGTGACACTTGGCACAAGCCCAGCAAATTAGAATCTTAACTGCTTCAGTTATGCACCACCACAAGGTCTTCATGTTGCATATACAGCGATTTCGCCATATCTTTCTAGGACCCCCTCATTCCTGTAATCTGACCATGGGCATCATGTACCACCTTCCTCTGGGCAACATTTTCTTGTAGTTGTATGAACAGGATAAATGCCTCTCGTGTCCAAGCAATGCAGTTCATTCTCACTCAAGATAGTTGCAGTATTTTCTTTGCACTGCAAAGCCCTTCCAGTGATTTCAAGTCTTGCACCTTTCAACACTAACATCAGATGGATCTCCAGCTGATGCATCTTGGGCTACTGATGTTCATTTCTTTCCACCTTTAGTTAAATTAACCTTTAGTTAAATTAAGTGCATTTGTTGGGAGTACCCACAGGAACTTGCTCGATTCATATCCGTGACTACAGTCCCAGAAGTTTTTGCTCCTGTTGAAAGTGCAAAGCAAAGTCTAAAGTAAAGTTAGTTGCTTCACACTACATGTACTCTGTCAAGCCTTCAGGTTCTGATTTAAGCAAAGGATTTGATGCATGGAAGAAAATGGAACAGAAGGAAGAAAAAATTATGAAAAAATGACTCTCCAAGGGTCCTTACATTACTAGGATTTGCATATACAGTACAGGTGTCACAGAGAGAAGAAGTAATGCAGCAAGATGTAGGCAGGCAGAGAGGGGCTGTGTCTTAGCAAGATAATGCAGGTGACAGACTAGAGGGACTGTTCCTTTGCTTGCGTGGCCCAAGTGAAATATATGCATTTCCCAGCATAGTAGGGGGAAAAAAAAACACAGCAATTTGATGTTCACTAACCTTGTTACTATATAACTGATGGCAGAAAGAAGCAAGGAAGGGCTGGTTATAGCTAGTCCATTAATCATGTCCCTGGTGAAGCATCTCAGCTAGAGTTAAAATTAATGTTACCAAATTAATCGGGACTTCACAATGGAAACCGCAAAGCATATGGTGTCAACTAATGGTGAGGCTGTAGGGCTGAAGCCTCTGAAACTTTGTGTCTTCCTGAAATCTAATTAGATCCTAATGGAAGGAAGACTCAGTGAAGACTCTTAATTGAAAATTACACTTCCAGTTCAATCAAAGCTTGCTTCCGTGTTGCTATTAATGGTCTTTTAAAAATAGCTGAATTCTTCAGTGACCTTGCATACGAAGTGTTCACTTAAAGAGAGTAGCTGTATGGATAATCAATGGATGCCTCAATGATGGATTTGGAACCATTTTGTAATAATTTGTGACTTGTGTGTATTGACCTGGTTCCTGGGATGTTGTCCATATGAATGAATATATGGTTTAATTTAATAGGGACTGTCCAGAAAGAACAAACAAGCAAGCAAAAATGTGTCAATGCGCACCACTTTGGTAAACACCTTGCAGGTGTTAAAAGACAGGAAGCACAGACATGGAGCAGCCTAGAATTGAGACAGATTCGGAGAAATGTTGCATACCTGAAAGGGAAAAGTTTTTCCACAGAGGGAATAGATGCATTCCAGGTGGGATATAAAGGTCTAGCTTTGGTTTTCTAGCTTTGGACATTTACTGAAGGTACCCAAGTTAGTGTGTGGAGGTGCCCAAGTGCAATTGCTATGGGCTCCCTCTATTACTCCTGGTTTTAGAGTCTACTGCCAAACAACCTATCTAAGTGTCAGTGGAACTTACAGCAAATAGATACCAGACTGGTGTCAGAATGGAGCAGCAGAACATCTCCATCAAAGCAGTGCAAATTATATGAACTGTTGCAATTTGAAGACCAGGCTAGAATCTGCTCAGCAAGGACTGCTTGGTTAAGGAGAGGTCAGGAGTACTGGCACCTTCTTAGACCTTCAGACTTCAGAACTTTCTGATTAGTTTCCTGAGTTCTTGGTACCTGAATCTTTACATGTCAAAGCAGCTGACAGCAGCTCTGCTCAGCTGAGTATTTTTGTGGGTCATTCCCTTTGGTACAAGTATCCAAATGTACATCACATATCTGTCTATGTGCTCTGTGAAGCATCCACTAAATTTGCTGGCTTGTGGTTAGGAAGACAGCAGGATTCCCTTCTTTCCTCAGCTCAGGTTCCCTGTCTCAATGCCCCCTGCCTCACCACCCCACTGTTTTGCCTTGAGGCTTGGAGTCCTTCTTGCACCTTCCACAACTTCTCCTGCCAGTTTGATCTTTATCACTTCATTTGCCTTTACTCTCAGCAGTGGTTGATGTGCAACTTTTCATATCAGCTGATGATTATAATGCAGCCCATCAAGCTCTCCTAACCCAATCTGTCCTATCTGAGAGGCAATGGTTCATCCTGTATTAGGGTGTTTTTTCCCTCTATGTGTTTGTGAGTCCTGTGTACCTTAAAGATATCTTTCCACTGTTCCGATTCTGGCATGGCATTGCATAAAGGTTTGGTGTCACTGCTTGCCCCTGATGTGAATTTCCCATTCAATACAGTTCTGTCTCTTTTTCTCGGGCTTTGAATTTTACAGGCTGTGACAGGAGATGCATGAGCAATTATTTATTCATGGCTTGTGTGACTCCTGGCTCAGTTTGGTCAGCTTAAGTTTGGAATGGAGCAAAATGGGCGGCTTTCTTATTTTTGGATGATTTGGAGAAATATGCAAATGCCCACTAAATAATAGAGAATAATTTAAATCTGATATCAAAATATTTCAAACTGCCTGGACAAATCTTTAGAAAAGAGGACCATGGTGCTGAAAGAGACCAGTCTTCCCAAACAACAGGCAACCATGGAGTAGGAATCTATTCCAGACCATTTCACGCAGTATCTCCTCTACACACCTCACAAAACATAAGACATTTCCTATTAGACAATCAACTCATGCTTCATGCAGCAGAGAAAGGCAAAACCAGCCCATAAATAAAATTTCAAGGGACCTTCTTTCTTTACACATAGAGGATTTTTTTTTTTCTTGTTGGTCTTTACAGTACAAATGCATGGATAACATTCATGTAAGAACCTCTCTGCAGTGGCCAGCAAGCAGCTCTGGGTACGCTGCTGCTGCTTTCTATGGGGAGACCTTAACAAATCCATGAGGACTAACTGCAATATTAGATTTTCCTGTGAAATGCAGCTTGCAAGCCATGATGACAGTACCAGAAATATAACCCAGTGAAAATTTATCAATACTTAAAGTAGCTCACAGAATAACAGTGGAATAAATACCCATGCGAGCTTTGCATATGGTATCTTCATAAATGGGAATTCCGTAGGCAATTAATTACCATGCCACAGGTAATTAGCAAGTTAGTTAGAATAACTGTACCAACAAAGGTAAGTAATTACTGCTAATAAATATTACATCTGTGTATATTAAAATTCTGACAGCCAGCTCTGTATTGTGTTACAGACAGTGACAAGAAAATATTAATTCCTTCTGATACAAACTGCAGAAGTCTCTACTTAAGGCAATGTGATCTTTTATCTAGGCCAACTCCATTGAAGTGATTTACATCCAAACTTTACAGAAGTTGTAGTCACAGACACTTTCCTTCCCAACCACCTGCAACAACCTGCCATGTCCATTCATCACTGTCATGCTCAGATCACTGTACATTTGATTAAGTCAAAAATCAAGACTCCTTGTGGAGAAGAAGAGGATGTCCTGTCTCAGTATGACAAGGGCTGAAAAACAGAAACTGCTGCTCTTTACTGTCTGCTCTGCCAAGTCTGTACAATTGACTCTTTCTAGGAACAAAGTCATTCTATCAATATTTTGTTACATGGCTGAGCAACAGACTCAGTTGTGTCTGCCCATGGTCCACAAGTCTGTACTGAAAAGCATATTCAGTCTGTTATTACTGCAGAGATTGTCATGATTTAATTGTCATGATTCCTTCTTAATTATACCCCTTACTCTGCTCAGCTCAGTGTCATCAAATACTGAAACAAGACATAGGATTCCAGTCTACTATATTTTGACAGAATCGAAACTCTTGAGTTTCAAGTTACTTTCCCCACACACAGACACTAAAAACCTTTCTTACTTAATGAGTTTTGTCAGAGGCCTCTTGCAATTTGCTCAAGTGCTTGTTTTTATGGTCTGGTTTTGCAAGAATTCACATCTGCTTCTCTGATGTTATCTTCCCTTCACTGCTTTAATAAGTAAAATCCAGTGCTTCTGACTAATCTGATATAAAAACGAGTTCTTCAAACTGAAGATGAGCATTTTTATTTATTGCTACTGATAAATTGGCTCTACCATGGGCAGAAGAGCTTTGAAAATAGGCTGTTTCTCAGGATGTTTCACATCTGGAATTCAAAAGAGGCAAACTGGCTGCAGTGCTTTGATTTTGGTGTGTGAGAAGTCTGAGTGAATGGTGAATGACAACAGTGATTCGTTCTGGTCTAGTAAATCTTTGATGCTACAGATAGCTATTTAAGAATGGAAAAAGCACTTTCTTTTCCAAAACAATCAACTTTTTTTTTTGGCAGTGTGTCAGGTATGTTTTTCCAGAGGGGCCTTTCCCCAAAGAGGCATAGGGTGACAAAAGTATTAAAAGAAAGGCAAAACTCCCTCCCCAAAAGCACATCCCTTATCCTACTACCCTTTACTAAAGCAAAAAGGAGAAGGAAAGAGTGAAACACCCAATGCGGATGTTACAGAATTTCACACACAACTGAAGAGCATTTAGGTAGGTTGCAAGAAATCCACAGCTGAAAGCAGCTCAATAAGATTTACTCCACCCTGTAAACTGAGTAGTCCGAACGGATATAGTTCAACTCCAGTTGGTCCAGAGACCTTTTTCTCTCACTGTTTCCTAGACATTATTGGGTCCAAGGTCTTATAGCCTTCCCACATTACCCATCCCAGTATTCATGTGTGTTCCAAATAAGAAGGTAGTACCCAGTCTGGGGTAAGAAGCTAGCATATAGGATATACTGGAAATAGTTGCATTAGTGCTAGTGACATGATGTCGTAGCTCAGTAAGGAACAGCTTTCAGGAAGACCAGATCCATATACAGATCATTTGACCAATTGATAAAGCTGAAAAAAAATGCATTCACTCATACAAAGCCTCTCAGATTTTTTTTTCTGTTGTTATTCACCATCTGTGCTTAGATCTTCAGAAACGTCTGTGAAACTTCAGCACCTAATTGCAACAGGAGACCAGTGAGATTCAGATACCTAAATCTCTTGGGTGCTTCTAAAAATCCTTCCTTTTATGAACATATCCTATCTTTATGTGAAGTGAAATCACATTTTTCCTCTTCTCTCACCACCTTCCCTTTCCAGGAGCTGTCTCCCTGACAGCGCTCAGTAAATGATGCTCCTCCATCTAAAATGGCTGCTGTCTTCCATATGTTTTTCTCATGCATGGATGGATTAAAGAGCTGCTGCTCTTTTCTTTCTGAGGGAGTTAAAATACACAGAGGCCCACTATACTGAAGAAGCTTTACAGGGATTGTGGAAGAATATAAGCGGCAGGGAGACATTTAAGCCTCTTTCTTCTTTTTAATCTAAAAACTATTTGCAGTTATGAAACAGGGAGTAGAGACCTCATTCGCACTGCTTCTGGCAGCATTTCTGTTCCTTTTAGCTTTTGGCAGAGCCTACATATACCTAAAAATGCAGAAAAACTTTCTGAGAAGAGATTCTTCCAAATCACGTTTGTAAGTAGAATAATCCATGCTTGACCTACATACAAACCATTTTGAGTTTCACAACTAAAATTCAAAGTGGCACCTGCCAGTTAACAACAAAATCTTCTTATTACTTGAAGGGGAGAAGAAAATTCAATTTGATTTGCAAGCTCAGTAAGGATACCTCTCTCTTGCAGGGTTGTAGAGGGAAGGGTGGGTAGCATTTTCCTGGTCAGTTTGAATGTCTATCTAGTATCTGCAGTACTCTAAGATGCTTAGTTTTTTGAAGCCCAGGCTGAATCCTAGGAAAGTTGACCTTGAGCATGAGCAAAGCAAAGTTAGTGGGTGCCCAAAACAGCAAACTGAGAGGAGATGGAAAATCACATCCTGTGGTGCTGAAGAGATGCAGCAGCTCTGCTCCCAAAGAGAAGGTCTCTCAGGCAACACGCTCCTGATGAGCAGTAGCATCCAGGCACAGCCTCCCTGACAGATAGCCATGGTCTCAGCACTCCCATAGCCTGTCGCAGGTGTCATTCTGCTTGTTAGGAACAGCCCATGCAAGGAGCGACCACAGACCACCTTCCAGCATCAGCTGGTTCTGCCCACTCTCCTGAGAAGGAGTAAATGACCTGAGCGTGTTCATGATGCCCCACTATTACTGATATACTAGGTAGCTTCCTTAAAAATAACAGAGGTGTTCCTTCTCGAGCTAAAGTTACACCTTGGCTTTCAAAATAGTGCTTCTTAAGTAGCTAATAGGATATCTGGGGTGTTACAGGGGCAGTTGTCAAAGAAAAATAAAATAAGTTGCTGATTACTGTTACAAGAAATTTGAACCTGAGGAGTCCGAAGTGCCTCACAGTTAGTCCTTAGTTCTAGCCAGGAAACAGCATTTTCAGCTTCAAAGTGATCTACAAGCTCATCATGTTGACTGGAGTGCCCCAGTGACATAGAGATTAAACTTATTGTGGCATATAGGGAAACTGAGCTATGGAGATCAAACTTTTCGAAAAAAAAAAAAAGCAAGCTGAGCAATTTGGAAGGTTTTTTCAGAGCCCTTGCAGCTCCACCAGTATCTATCATGGGAACCCTTCCCTCCTAGAAGAAGGCAAGTTATGAAATAGAGCTGCCATGAGGTGCCACAGAGGTACTGCTGACTTAGAAAATGAATTAGACTTTACAATATTAACATTTTCATCAAAAACTATTTTTCCCTAGAAAACTAGTACATTATTTTTTAAAACCTTTTTTTTTCAGCAAAAATCTTGACTGGCCATAATTTTCTAGAGACTCAGTCCATTCTTGTCCTGGGAGACAGTTCTTCAACGTATTGCATATTCCACAGTAAGCTGACAGGGACAAAACCTTATGTACTTCCTCCTCCCTATCCTTCATAGTGCTAAGAATATGAGTCGTTTCCCAGCATAATGCTGGCAAATAACAAAGCAAAAATCTGTCAGGAAAAGACAAACAGTCTTGGGCTTGAATTAATGCTAGCCAACCCAAAGTAAGAGTGAGGCATTAAAATGAAATTCCTTGTTACGTCAGTTTTCTTTTTATAAAATGAAAAAGAGATTCCTCGGTGTAGGAATTTCATATCACATCAAGTTTGCAGTGGCAAGAAAGCAATGTGTCATCAAGGAGGTTATATCAGAGACCACTCCTGTTTTTTCTTCACAGAGAAAACATTTACCCCAGGTGTCTCCACGGACAGCTTTTCTCCCTCAAAGAGTTTCGCTGAGCCCTACACAGCAGTGCAGGCTACAAATCCTGATAAGCCCCAAGTACCACACAGACACAAGCAGACTTGCAGACCAAGTCAAGTAGGTGTTGCAGAATTTAATGTGCATGAACAAGAGCATGCTTATTTAGCCCCCAGTCATATTGACAAATCATGACCCATTTTCATCAAATGACTGTCAGTACACTTTCAAAAATTAAGACCTGACCACAGGTTCCTGTCTTCTAAGGGCAGGAGTGACTTTAACAAATTTGTTTCCTTTTTTGTCTCGTTTCTTTTGTTTTATCCTTGCAGCTAAACTGCTCTCCTGACTTCTCACCTGAGAGACAAGCTGTCAGGCTTTAGAGCTGGGATGGTGGAGACAAGAGCTCTCTCTGCCTTTTGGTGCCTATGTAGGGAACAATACTTGACTAAGTCACTCTTTGGACCAAGAGACTGGTATGAAAATGATCCTGACACTGAATTGAGACAAGAAGAAACCCTTTACAGTTCTGGTAGTTAAGAACTAAAACTGCCTGTGCTTGTGGTGATTTTGTATCACTGGGAAATTTAGAATCAAGGCTGGACAGTTTTTCTAGTCAAGCTGTTGATGAAACAAGAGTCAATGCAGGGAAGCAGCCTGGTCCATGGAACAGAAGGTATCAGGCCAGGCAGTCACAGTTGTATTTTTTGACCTTCTGAGTTAAGAAACAAGCAGAATGGAAGACTAAAAGGCATAAAAACCTGAGTACACATCCTCTGACAACATTAGTGCTGAGTGTTTTCATCTCTTTGGTCTTCCAAGCTGAAGGCAATGTTACTCCCTGTGCAGATACAGTTTCCATGTGCCCATGTTAATGGCAAACCTCTCCAAGCTGGACTCAACTTGATCTGCAGACCGCAGGCCAGCTTTGCCTGGAGCCAGAGCATTCACTCCAAAATGGATGTTTGACAAGATGTTCTCATCGGGGTAGACCCCATTGTGTGGGTGCATATAGGAGCAAATGCCAAGTCGTTTTCCAGCAAATATATTCAGTGCATATTTGAAACCCAAATGCCTTGGCGTACCCAGTGAAAAGAAGAAAGTTTAGAGGAAAACATGGAATGCTGCCCAGGACATTATCATCTGCTATGTCAGTGGCTTTTCTCATCAGAAAGTAGATTATCATTGATGGGAGCAGTCTATGAGCTTGCTGTCTCACTCATCTTTTGGAGTCATTTCAAAGACTTCCTGCTCTGATTGCTCTGGACAAGTTTGAAGTTAACTCCAGACGAGATTGTTGGCTCCAAAAAATCAACAGGAAGTCCCTTCTGCAGATTAATCCATCCGACACTATTACTGTTAATAACATATTCAGAGTGTATAGCAATACCTACAGCATGCTGGGTGCTTTCTTGGAATGGCTGGATGATTTTCTCAATGAGCAGTGATTAAGCTCATTTTACTTGTAGCTTCCACATTTTCTCTTACTGATTTGGTGGGGTAGTTTTGTTCCTAGCCAGGAAGCTTCCTTGCCCAGCCATTAGCAGACATGCCCCCCTCCAGCGCAAAACCTGAGTTAGAATTGTCACAGACACAACTCACATAGCGGATAGAGAGAACAGCACAGCAAAGCCCACCCCTACTGGGTCCAGCTGTGGAGACAGGGTTGCTCTGGACTCTCTTCTGCAGTTGTACCCATTACAGAACAGGGCATGCTCCAATCACATTCCAGATAAGACATTCCAATAAGAATTACTGTGCTGGTTTTGGCCTATATCAGCCAGGTTATTGTCACTTTGTGAGCACACCTGCTTGCTGATCACAAGCAGCACCATATTTAAGCATTAACCTGCCAAAATTTTATACCTTGCACATCCTTTGTGGTGTTTTTTCTCCATGATGCCTCATCCCATAGTGATTGTGAAGACAGATCCATTTCCCTGTCAAGAGATACTTCTAATTATTTTCCTTATAAGCTGTTTGTTTGTCTCGTACTCAGTTATCATAGTTATCATCTGTAGCCGTGTTTGCTTGAAAACAAACAAAAAAACAAAATATGAGCCAACTGTCTTTTTTTTTGCTAAAGCCAAAGTTAGCAATAACAACAGATGAGCTTTACTGTATTTACAGCTCCAGAACAGCAGAAATGGACAGCTCCTCCAACAATACGTTAAGAAACCACTTCAAAAAGCTATTATTTTTGTCTTCAAATAGGCTAATTTACATAATAATTAATTAGCTAAAAATAGTACGTATGGCCCCACAAAAAACTCAGGGTAACACATTCTGCAGTAACCTTATCTTGCTTACCCTTATACACAAAACAAATAGTTGGAAATCAAAAGTGTCTTGGAATGAATTAGCTAATTTTATTTCAACTTTTTTTTATTTCAATTTTCAAAGCAAATTTTATTTCAACTAAGTTAAAAGCACTTCAAACACAATAAATTGGCACATAACAAAGCTTATTGCTATGGTACTTATTTAGCAAAAACAATCCAGGCAGGCACAAAACCATACAAATGTTTGTGGGAAGTGACCTCTAGAGGTCACCTAGTCCTACCTTCTTCTGGAAGCCAGGCTACTGCCAACTCCAGAGCACATTTTGGCCCATATATGCCTGCTCTCGTTCTGGTGCATACCTACACAATAGCAGGCCAGGGAACACTCAGTGTAATGTTCCCAGGAGGAACATTAGTGGAGAGGATGGAGCTTTAACTTGTAAGCTGTCCCAGCATGCCCACCTCATCTCTACCAGTCTGTTCAACCTCAGTTACCTTGATGAGACAGTCAGTGAGAACCAGTTGGAAGCAACCCTCTTCCATCTCAGCAAAACCTGCACAAAGCTGGGCAATGTGCTAGCTTCTATTCTGGTGCTAACTGCATTTTTTACACACCAGCTCCCCCAGGGCTTAGTCACCTTTTACACCTATCTTAACCACTAGGTGATCACAATGATAAGACGTTTCATCAGTCTTCCACGCCGTGAGCAGCCTCACTTTGTGGGTATCCAACTGCAAGCTAATTCAGTGAGTGGATAGATGTTCATTTCAGAATACCAATGTCAGCCCCTAATTCCTGAAGGTACTTCTGGGAGAGGCTGGTTGTCTCAGACATTGCATAACCAGGCTGGGATTGGAGGGATCATCTAGGAGTTCACTGCCTTTAGGAAAAAGGCTATGAAATGGTTCAGTTCAAGGTTTCATCCTGTGAAAAGAACAGAATAGCATGCTATTAACTTCTCAATACCCTCTCTAGGTTTGTGGCCAGCTGACCTTATTGCTACATATATTGTGTTTTACACGTTCCATACCTCGTTGGCATGAAAAGAGCACACAGACCAGTTACCTCTTGTGACTACATTCTGCTTTCTGGTGACTAGTGTAAGTCTGGCTCCAATGCAGTACACAAGACTTTGGCACTGGGAATTGCTTTAGATTTATAGCTGAGCCCAAGAACGTAACGTTCAATTCCTTTCCATATTGCACACCCTAGAAAATCACTTCATTCTTGAAAGCACATATTTTTCTCAATTAAATATGAAAGCTATTCAAACACAAAGATGACCCTTAATTATTGCTTTAGATGCACTTGGTTAGAATTACCTTCTTGTTCATCTTGGGAAAGTAAAATAAGGAACATGACCATATGCAATGCTGCAGTTCTGTAGTAATTGTCTACTATGCATGAACTCTGTGAGGCCTTTTCCAATTATATTTGTAGCTTGCTAATGTTTGGGGATTTTCCAGGATAAATTACATTAATTGTGTTCCTTGGATATGTTTTCCACAAAAAGTCCAATAAACAGCAAGAAGGGAGAGGGAGAGAATTAAGTGGCAGAGTTAATTAGATTAGGCCTGTGCTGTAGTGAAGCAGGAAGATTCCACTAAATCCTATAATAGGCCCTAATGAGGATTTTATCATGCTTGTTAAACGGGTCATTTAGTTGTGTGACGGGGCCATTGAGTATAATGTAAAAACTGGTTAATAAAAAAAAGTCTTAATTGCATATAGAGGCAAAGCAGTATCAAAAGAGTCCAGGCAAATGGAATAGCCTCCAACCAAATACAGGAAAAGCTCTACAGATCCTGTAATGGTGAACATGTAATATGATTAGGCCAATTAATTTTCTCTCACTGGCATAAAAATAAATGCTCCATGAATGATTTACACAGGGGAGTTTGAATAATCCAGATCAATCAAGATAGATATTATGTCTTTTTCCCACTTTCTTTCGATTTTTTTTTTTTTTTTTTTTGTAGACAGGATGGGAAGGAACATAGACGTAGTCACTGCTGAATCATCTATACGTTTCCCCTTCATTAGCAGCTGCAGGAAAAAAAAAAAAAAAAAGGCCTAAATAGAGTTACTGACTACTCTAGCTAGTATCCTTCCAGGGATGTGATCAAAAAACCTTTCCATCTTGTTTCCAGCTAGGCCCTCTACTCAGCCCTGGTGAGGCCGCATCTGGAGTACTGTGTCCAGTTCTGGGCTCCACAGTACAAGAGGGATGTGGAGCTGCTGGAGAGAGTCCAGCGCAGGGCTACAAGGATGATCAGGGGCCTGGAACATCTGCCCTATGAGGAGAGGCTGAGGGAGCTGGGCCTGTTCAGCCTGGAGAAGAGAAGGCTGAGAGGGGATCTAATCAGTGTATATAAATACCTCAAGGGAGGGAGTGCAGAGGACGGGGATGGTCTCTTTTCAGTGGTGGCCACTGATAGGACTAGAGGAAATGGCCGGAAACTGAAACATCAAAAATTCCATAGGAACTTAAGGAAAAATTTCTTAACAGTGAGGGTGACAGAGCACTGGAACAGGCTGCCCAGAGAGGTTGTGGAGTCTCCTTCTCTGGAGATCTTCAAAACCCGCTTGGACGCAGTCCTGCGCCACGTGCTTTAGGTGTCCCTGCGTATGCAGGGGGGTTGGACTAGATGATCTCTAGAGGTCCCTTCCAACCCTAAGCATTCTATGATTCTATGATTCTATGATTCTAGCAGGTAGAACATGGTAAAATGACAGCCCTGGAAAATGCACTCTATACAGCATGCTAACATAGCAGCTTTATATTTAGGTAAAGACGGGACTTCTAGATTAACTGATTGATACCAGGCACAGGAAGACCCACCATCTGCCAAGTCCTGACCAAGGTGCGCAACTGCTCTTCTTAGCGTCAATCTCTGATGGCTCTCTGCTCTCCCACTGCTTAGGCCACCTCCGAGAAACCTTATAAATGCCGACAGATTTGGGGACTGCTTCTTAGCAAACAAGGGAATGAGCAAATCTAGGCCATGGACAAAGAGAAAGGAGATTTCACTTGAAACCTTGACACCTATCAGGCTTTACCAACTTGAAATGGAACATAATATGGGAGAACTTTCCTGTGAGGGTGACAGAGCCCTGGAACAGGCTGCCCAGAGAGGTTATGGAGTCTCCTTCTCTGGAGATCTTCCAAACCCACCTGGATGCCACCCTGTGTCACGTGCTCTGGGTGTCCCTGCTGGAGCAGGGAGTTGGACTAGATGATCTCTAGAGGTCCCTTCCAACCTCAACCTCTGAGCTCAAAGGTCTCTGGAATGGCTGGTAAATGGCTGCTCCCTCCTTGCTGCTTTCTTAGGTATTATCTGACCTGCCTCTCTTCAGAGGCAGAACCCATTTCTTCCCATGTTTGTTATTTCAGCTCAGAGTCCAGTGCCACTATCCATTCTGACACTCTACTTTTACATCAGAAGACATATTCTCCACCTTGCCCTTGCCTTTGTCTTGAACTTTACACTTTCAGTTACACTCCTGGAGATGACTTCATTGATGACTCCCTTCAGCATTCATCCAGTGTCTCCCTGAGCAGCATGACCACCTTCCGCTCACTGGAAGACTGTTACAAATTGGTCTTTGATACTGCCTTTTTTGTGTTTTAAAATACCTATTTGTTTTCTTGAGGGCTCTACCAGAGAGAAGTTCTGATTTATACCAATCTCAGTGGCATGTGACAGAGACCAGGTGGTGACTGTGCAGAAGACCACCATGATTTCCACCCACCCAGCAAAAGACAGTCATTACTCCAAGGTTCCCACTGAGATGTACCAGCTGCTGCACCCTCCAGCCCATCTTGATGGCAACCACAGAGTCAGTGATAAGGAATAGCAGGTCATTAATAAATGCCTCTTCCAGCATTCAGTGACTCTGGTGCCTCAGCAGCTGAACATCTGCTGAGGAAAATGAAAACAAGAAGTTCATCTCTGTTCTGCTTATTCATTCTACACTAGTAATTTTTCAACAACACAAATGTTTCAAAAACCCAACCCAAAATATGTAAATAGTAAATATGTAAATGGGAAAAGACTGAACTCAAGACATCCAGAAGTCCCATTCATCCAACATTTGCACAGTTCATGGTGCAGTTTCACAAATGCAGCTTCATTGTTCATGCCAGATAGAGCAGGAACAATGAGTGTAAACTCTTAAATGAAGCAAAGGACATTTAGATAAGACATCAAGAGAATTAGGGGCTATTAGGGTAGCTTCATCTCTCACTAAGAAGTTTTATGAATAGCACAGACAGACAACTCCCTGGGACAATCTCTGGGACAGAGAGATGGGTTAGGTCATCTCTTGAGTCACTTCCATATCTTTGATATCCATGGTTTGATACACTTTCTGACAAAGCTGGATGAGGGAGATGAAAAGACTATTGCTTCACAACATAGCAGAACATCCTGCAGCTCCCCTTCCAATCGATGAGGCTCCCAGAGCATGAAGTGCTGAAATAAACTCCAGTCATTTTAATTGGCAAGTTTCTTTGTTTAAGCAATAAAGAAATGATATGGTTCACTTCTGTTGCAAAGCAGCTATTTGTCTAGCACAGAAAAAGACTTATATAACAATGAGACCGGAAATGTAGACTTCATGTTCTATTATATTTCTGACCTGGACTTCTTCCCTTTCTTCCTTTTTTCTTTCTCTTTCGCTTTTTTCCTCTTCATGCTAGGCCCTGAAAATACCTTGACTTGCCAAGTTTTCTTCATTCATACAGCTGAAACTGCTAATTACAATCTAATTCACTGAAACACAGTCATAGAATCATAGAATCATAGAATGCTTAGGGTTGGAAGGGACCTCTAGAGATCATCTAGTCCAACCCCCTGCATACGCAGGGACACCTAGAGCACGTGGCACAGGACTGCGTCCAAGCGGGTTTTGAAGATCTCCAGAGAAGGAGATTCCACAACCTCTCTGGGCAGCCTGTTCCAGTGCTCTGTCACCCTCACTGTTAAGAATTTTTTCCTTAAGTTCCTATGGAATTTTTGATGTTTCAGTTTCCGGCCATTTCCTCTAGTCCTATCAGTGGCCACCACTGAAAAGAGACCATCCCCGTCCTCTGCACTCCCTCCCTTGAGGTATTTATAGACACTGATTAGATCCCCTCTCAGCCTTCTCTTCTGCAGGCTGAACAGGCCCAGCTCCCTCAGCCTCTCCTCATAGGGCAGATGTTCCAGGCCCCTGATCATCCTTGTAGCCCTGCGCTGGACTCTCTCCAGCAGCTCCACATCCCTCTTGTACTGTGGAGCCCAGAACTGGACACAATACTCCAGATGCGGCCTCACCAGGGCTGAGTAGAGGGGCAGGATCACCTCCCTCGACCTGCTAGAGATGCTCTTCTTAATGCAGCCCAGGATTCCATTGGCCTTCTTGGCCACGAGGGCACACTGCTGCCTCATGGTCAACTTATCATCCACCATGACACCCAGGTCTTTCTCTGCAGAGCTGCTCTCCACAAGGTCGGTCCCCAGCCTGTACTGGTGTCTGGGGTTATTCCTCCCCAGGTGCAGGACCTTGCACTTGGTCTTGTTGAATTGCATGAGGTTTTTCACCGCCCAGAGGTTTTTCACCGCCCAGTCCTGTCCTTCATGTGTACTGTGCCATTTGTGTCTTTTCCCCTGAGTTAAAGTGTCTCACACTGAGAAAGGAGTAGTTTCTAAGCCCAAGTTTCACCCAGACACCTACAATGATGTGTTCACAGCAAGGAATTTGAACCAAAGCCTTCCAAAATTCAAATAATGAAGAACTATCCACTATTTTGTAACCTAGGTTGTCAGAGGGCAGCAAATGATTCCAGTTAGCTGGTGATAAGTGTATTGCCTAGATTTTAGGTGTTAAGTGTAGCTCTCTGAGCCACTGACCATTTGTTTTTGTTAATCCCTGACATAGCACAGCGAGGTCCTTGTCCAAGACTTGGCTATCTGGCATTTACCAAAAGGCCAACAATAATCATGTGTTTACAGTGGTTGCTGGGTCTTTGTTTTTCCTTGTTAGACAGGGAGAATGTCCATATGAATGAACATCGAATCATAGAATCATAGACAAACTCTGCTAAGTCGTGACTCACAGCCTACTATCACAACCACTGCTGCTCGTGGAGTTTCTGTGTGTCTGCCATTGACTCTGTCATCTGTGCAAGTTCAAAATTTGTACAACATCAGGGCCCAGCTCATTGCATCACCTGAGTCAGAATATGTCTTTAAAGATGAAACTAATTCATCTAAATAGAAGAAAAAAATCAGTACTGGCCCTCCAGGGGAGAGAAGCTCCAGAGAGCAAAATGTGGCAATGAATTTATGTCAACACCTTGTCGCTTTAGAAGACCAAAGCTAGCTAGCACTGCTGTAGCAGCTATCTCCACTTTCTAAAGGAAGGGTTGAAAGGTCTCTGTCTCAAAGCACTGTCAGACCCAGGCATGGAAACAAAGTAAGCAAAGCCATCAAACACATAGGATTTCAAAATTTATGAAAATGGAGGAATTTACAGGATTTCCCTTCCCCCCGGGAAAAGCCCATATTTAAGTCTTATCTCCACCTATGAAAGAGAAAACTATTCATGGTTACCCCCAAGTTCCGTGGTTAAACTACTCCCTAAATATCTGTGAAAGGAGACTAAGCAAAGGAAGGTAATATATGCTGTACTATAATCCACAGATGCAGAATTCCAGAAAGTCTCTTCCTTTCTATGGGAAGTGTTTTGGATTTTGAAAAATTGTAACTGTTTGGAAATGTTTTTGATTTATAAAGCTACAAGCACAATGTCCATCCTTGTATTCCAGCATCCATCTGTGTGCATGTTTCTGGCAAACTCTTCTTAGGTTAAAAGTCCCCAGATCTTACTGATTGGGA
Source organism: Tinamus guttatus (assembly GCF_059628265.1). Lineage (NCBI taxonomy): Eukaryota > Metazoa > Chordata > Aves > Tinamiformes > Tinamidae > Tinamus > Tinamus guttatus. The sequence continues at coordinate 6,508,801 of NW_028288594.1, read as the reverse complement.
GTAACAGAAGCAAATTGTGCTGAAAGTGCTGCCAGCCAAGAGAAGAAAGAGGCAATGTGTCCTGCGTTGAGTCCTGAAGCCCTCCCCAGATGCAGCCAACTCAGCAGGAAAACGCACAAAGCTTTGCCATGCTTGTCATGAGGTGCTAAATCAATTCCACAAAAGTGCTCCCAGCCAACAGAAGCTTTAGTTTGGGCTCACTTAGTACTGTTAATGAGAGAGAAATGCATATATCATCTGCTAGAAACGGATCTCCCACACTAGATGTGGGCAACTATTTTTCAAATACAGCTCTGCCAGTACATCTCAGTCAGGGCTGCCCTGTGGCTCATCTGCTGGCCCAGGCTTGGGGTTGTCCATATTGCCCAGCTGCAAGATTTCCACAGATGTCCCCTGAGCTGAGACCACCTCATCACTCTGCCTCACTGTAGAGCTCTGCTTTCAAGAGGTGAATAGCTATTAATGTACCTCAGTGCTGCTAAAAAAGTTAATAAGAACACATACAGAAAAATCAAGAAATTCATCAAATTAATGGATAGCCCCTGAAGCACTATAAATCCAAACACATGAATTTTAACATCTTCAGGGGGTTTAATGACATTTTTCTCTTCTGGTATCTGAGCATTATAAAACTCCAGGCAAGTTAGTGAACCAAGGAATGCAACTGATTTGAAATAAAAGCAAAATGACTTAGGGGTTTAATTGTCCAAGCTGGGCAAAGTGCAAAAAAGTAAATAAGCAGTTTGTTATACATGATGAAAAGCAAATTGTAGTACAGCCCAATTCTGCAAACTTTCTTCAGGCAAAATTCTCATCAGTTTCACTGACAGGGGCATGCTTTAGTTCCCAGAGGGAGGCTGAGTGGCTGAAAATCATCAAGAATTTCCAGAGCTATAGGGCATTTCTGAACATCAAACCTGAAACAGCTGGAAGGTGGGTGAATTTTAGAGTATTTCACCTTTGAAAGTCTGGTCTCCTTAAGGGACTTCAACCTGGGCAATGAAAAGTCTGATGATGAGATTTTGCATCTCACTTGGGTGGCTGATATGAAGAACCCTTATTAAATTGCCACCCTACAGTGGGTTCAGGGTTTTTTTGACAAAACATTTCCCTAATGAAAGAGAAAGGTAGAGATTTTTTTTTTAATTACAAATGATATTTTTCAGAAGGAAACTTTATTTCAGCTTGATGAACTATTTTTTTTTTAGCAGAGAGGATTCAAATAAAAGGATTTTAGCTTTGCATTGACATTTCAAAAATGCCAAGGACATCAGCGTTTGTTTAGATCAAGCATGTCACCCTTCATCAATCTGATACTTCAGAATTGGGATTTTCCAGAGCAAAAAACATTCAGCAGAGCCTCAGTTTTCCCCACAGAACGAAAATTCCCTTTTTGAAAAACTCCATCAATCCCTTCTTGAAATGTCTGCAGATGCCTGCAGTGCTGTGCCTCAGGAGTGCCCAAAATGTCTTGGGTGGCTGAGAACCCACCACGTTTCCATTCCTTGACTTGCATGATGCAGCTGCATCAGCATCCAGCTCCTCCACCCCTGGAAATAACCTTCCAGCCTCTCACATGCAAACGTTCCTCATTTGAGCTGAAGAGACAGATCTGCTGGGAGCTGTGGGGGACTTACCTTGAGTAGCAGAACGAGCTGCATTTCAGAGGGGGACTATAGGTAGACTGAATAGAAATCACGGCACTGATGATGCTTCTGCCATGAAGCGAACAGGCCCAGGATGGTAGGAGCTGATGTTACTGTGGAATCAGCCTTGTATGATGTCTGACCCTGCTATGCCTGAGCCTCAGAGGACCAAGAGGAGAGTCCACCTCTGTCTAGCAATGTTTATCTCCCACCACAAAGCATGGTTGGGACTGCAGAGCTGCTGCCCAGACAGAACAGAGAGAACAGTCCTGTGGTCTAGGAGAGAGGTGTCTGGCCTAAGTAGGTCCTATGCCACCAGGGTATTGAAGGAAGAATAAGAAGGCGTGCTGCAGTGTGAGGCTGCACCACAGCCATTGCTGTGAGGCAGAGGAGCTGGAAATCCATTCACTTTTTTCCCTCAGACAACAGTTTCTTTAAAGGGAGAGCCCGGGCTAACTCATTTGCCTGTCTAGTTTCTCACTTCTCCAGGTGGCGGCACTAGGAACAAGGCACATGATTTCCCCGAGGCCCGTTCACGTTGCGAAGCTGAAAACTCCTCTGGAATTGGCATTGCTGCTAAAATCTAATCAGGTGCTGGTGCGCAACAGACCCAGAAGCAATTGCAATCAAGCCAATTGCTGCATCTGATTACTCATGAAAACCCTCATGCCACTAAGTGTTTTGCAGTCCTTAATAAAATGTGCCTGTCATGCCTCAAATTGTATCAGGCAGGCTGTTTTTTTTTTTTTTAATATTAAGAATTACTAGAAAAGAAAGGAGGAGGGAAAATAGAGCAGAATAAGAAAAAGTGATAGGTGAAATAAGGTAAACTAACTAACTGACTAAACTAATGCATCACTTCTATAAGGCATAGTCAAATGGGATGTTCAAGATAAACTTCATGGAAATCCCAATTTGATTGAAGGAGCAAGCGAGACTATGGCATGATGAGCTCCCCAGTTCCTTCACAGACTTCATGAGATGGTCGTGCCAGTGTGATCAGGACAGCGATCAAATTATGTGAGGAATAAGATTTATATTTTACATGCTATGGATTTGGTTGCCATTGTGTTTATCTCTGCCTACACAACCTCTACACACAGAGCCACATGCACACGCACACACATACTGTAAGGACACTGCACTATCCTAAACAGCCAAAGCTGCAGTATTTATATCCCTTCTAGCTGAGTGGTCTTTCGAGTAATTATGAAGTCATAAAATAGTTTGTGATATAATAAAGAATCCTGAGAACAGTAAATCATTAAAATTATTATTATTTCTACTTATGGGCAAGATATGACCTATAGACAGTGCTGCTATTTCCTCTTGAAATGATTCAAACTCCAGGAATGGAGGGAAATCTGGATTGTCACTCCTCTGTGCTGTTCCATATGTCCATTATATCTAAATCACTCCTTTGATTTCCCTACACAGGTCTCTGGGCCATCTTCCAAAGTCCACAGAGCTACTCAAGAACACTTCAAATGTTTTGGAGATGCTGCTGAAGCCTACATACAACTCTAAAGCAGAGGCACTGGAAGGGCTAATGTATCCCAAGTGCTGGAACTTTCATAAAGGGAATGAGATTGTGCATGCCTGTGCCTCACCAGGAATTAAGCCTGCAGTGCTTATTAATAATAATGGGACTAAATGCTGTATTGCATGTGTCACAATGGGAACAGACTCCTTCTGCAGTGTGACACTGTCCTAAACAGTTGATCTAATTAGTATCTTATGAGTATTGATTTTGGAAATAAATGTGACTTCACAAAATATCTCTAATTAGCTTCTGAGCCCAGCAGTATGTGCTCCACGGAAACCAGAAAGCACTTGCTAATTTAATATATGCCATGTCCTAATACTGACAGGAAATCTTACAACCACTGTTCATGGCAAGACCAAAAATAATGGTCGCCCTCGTCAAGTTGTGTCTCTAAGGTAATTTTTATAAATGGCCTTCCCTTACCCTTGCATTGCAAGTAAAAACTTTCAGTGGTTGTTTTCTCTATTAAAAGATTTTATTTTGTTGTCACGGAGAACATATTTTGGAGGAGTGGGAATGGGCTTTGGTAAAGGGGCGCAGGGCATGGGTCTCAGCCTTTGGCTAAAAATGTCATAATTCACTCACAATAAATTATCTCTGGACACAAGCATTCCCCTTTTGGTAGCAATGCCTCTGAATCAGATACCTCTCCAGCTACCAGGACCTGCTTCTGGTGTGGTTTAAAAAACTGTGCTCTGTGCAGTTCTTCTATATCCCCGTCTGTTCACACTCTCCTCTTTCTTGCCATGCTTTTTTTTCTTGCTGTGCTTTTTCTCATTCATTTAAACTCAGTCAGGGGCTAACCAATACTGGTCGTTCACTTCTGTAAACAGGGAAACATGTAAGCAGCAAAAAAGGGGATCTACAGGGCTTTAACCATGGATGCTTTTCTCATCTGCTAATGCACCTGAGTGATCAATGAGATTCCCAGGCAGTCGGAGACTATGAGCACTACCAGGGCCAGAAGTGAGTTTTCTTCTGCAATCCATCAGCAAACGAGGCCTTTCCCAGTAGCCCTACATCTCTTGATTAATTTATTTTCCTCCTCTCTTTTCCTCCTGGGGAAGGCATTACTGATGACTCATAGCACCACCAAATTTTGTGTCTTCCTTGCCTCATTTGAGTACTCTCAGCCTGGAGAGAAGGAACAGTTTTTTCTAATAACAGTGAAGCAACTTTGGCAGTAAACAGGAGAAGGATTCTGCCCAATGAATTTCATCTTCATTTAGTGTAGTTCTTAATAAATATATATATGCAAATATAAACAGAGTATTTATCTGGAATATCTGCCTTTTTGCAAAGGCAAAGCTTGACCACGCTTGTACATATGGTCATTAGCTGATGCTTTCCCATCTGCTCTTTGGAGGGAATATGCACACCCGTTGATAGTATTAGACATGGTAGTCAAGGGAAACATCTCTGATTGTTGTGCATTAGGTCAGCTTTTCTCTCCTCTGGCAAGTTTGAATTATCATTAACATCCCAGAAATGCCAGCTCTAAAAATCATTTTTACTATGATGTTATTTTCCACCTCTGAGAAATTGCTTCTCTCTTTCTGGGATTTGATTTTTATTAGAAACTTTTTTAAAGGCCAGAAAGCTAGAGATACATCAAAAAAAATCAAGCAATTCCACCTCTAATTCTGACACAGAGCCAGAAGAACTATCCCATGTGTTGTTTATTTATACACAATCATTTTCAGGTCCATCTCATTCTTCCCCATTCTTTGCTACCCAGATAAATGATAGGAAAATGGATTTTCTAGTCAAAGTAAGTTATTAGCTACTATGTTATAACAGTACTTAAGAATGGTCATTCTGAGCTTGATCAAGTGTCTAACTAAGTATCCTGCCCAGCCCACATAAACGCTGCTCAGTGAAGCTCAAGAAAGCATATACAATACTTCCTCCAAGCATTCATTTGATCCATAGAGACATATTTTCTTGGTGTTTAGTAACCCTCACTTGACTTCTCCTCCAAGAACTTGTCTGATCTCACCTTGAACTCATACAATTTTTGGCATTATTTATGCCCTTCTGCAGTGGGCTCCACAAATCCCATTAGACATTATGAGAAGAGAGTGGGGGCACTGTATAATCTCAGAAAAAATCACTCCTTGCTTGGTTCTTAGTCCCCAGAGTACTTCCTCATCAACAACTCTTGAAAAATAAGGTTTTAGGTAGTGCTGTGTCTTTGCTTTGTTAGTGTGCTAAGCTGTGATGGATGCCATGTTACTGGTATCATTTTAGGAAACTGTTTAATAATAACTAGACATGTGTAGACCATGCAGCTCAAATTCAGGGTTACCTGTGTTCAGTGTTAAATAGCTAGTGCTAATCTACAGCAATAAGAAGTTCAAAATGCAAAACAAACCTGAATTAAACTCAAGTGGTTGTAACTCTTCTTAGATCTTGAGTGAATCCTGGGCTTTGGATACTGGTTGGTTACTCAGTGAATGGGATCTGCAAAAGAAACCAAAGCATTCATGCTTTTGCCCAGGGAAAAATGATCAGAACCTCACTATCGTCTCCCAGCAAGAATTCAAGCCTTGCCTTGGACTTGCTTGGAGTCACTGGTTAATCCAGTGGTAAATAAGAGCCGGAGATTCAGCTGGGCTGAAGGACAACATGTGAGAAACCAGACTCACCGTTAGTTCAGATGGCTGTCCAGGGAGGTGGGGCATCTACTGCTGGGTTACTTGCTTCATTTTGCAGTCAAACCATCCACACAAAAAACCAGACATTTGAAGCCTGCCAAGCTTGACAAGATTCCTTTGAGAATCACATAAGACCCTAGAAATGAAAAAAAAAAAAAAAAAAAAAAAAAACATGTGAAAAGCCTGAACCATGCTGTTTCACAAACGCCATGTGCAGTGGAGCATTTCTGGTCACAGATGGATGGTTACTGAGGCTCTCTGGAGGATCAGACTTGCATATACAGAGGCATCAAGTAGGAGACGTTTCTCACGATTTCCAGTGCTCTCTTGAGAAGAATTTCCACTGTAAATGTTCTCATAACCTGGTGTACTAATTCGTCGTTCTTGTCTGGTCATGTCTCCACGCTGATACGTTCCCTATCAACTCAATGGATTTGTCGGATAGAATCACTGTCACAAATGAATATGAATACAGGGTCAGTTATCAGGAGCCTCAAATGCTCCACTAGAAAGCTCACTAGGGAAGTTGAAAAATCTTTTTATTCCTCCTATTCCTTCAATAGGAGGAATTCCTTCAATCTAAATAGAAAGGAAACCATGGGAATAGTAAGGGAAGGGAAATAAGGGAGAGCTGGCAAAGGTTGGTTCGATGTTTTCTTTTCTAAGCAATGTGTTTTTCCTCCAATCCTCTGTGTAAGACCACCTCGTCGTTTTGCTGACATACTTCCTAGTCCAACCACAAGTGAGCTGTATCATAGTGCACACAACCTGCCCAAGAACACCACTTTGTCTACTAGCAATAGCATATGATTCTTCTCATTGCAAAGTCAAACAGGACAAGTTGGTACCACAATATTGGTGTGGTACTGTCCTGTGGTACCGGATCATCTCTGATTCATTCCTAAAATATTTCCTATTGTCCTATCAGTGAAGAGCCCTACAAATGTTGTAGTGCCAAGGTGCACTGAGACTTGTGTTTAAAAGGGCCTTAATTTCACACCAAAGAAGGAGTACTGTGACTCTGTGTTTTTCTGTCCTTTTGTGTCTGTAGCAAACAGCATCCTAGACTCATTATTTCATCCAGAGGCTGTTTTGACTGATAACTAGTGGACAGGACAGGGGCAGAACAATACTAAGGAGATATCAGGAAGCGCAATAGAAAAATGGACTCTGGCAGTGGTTGTGTATGGAGGGACATTTTATCCTTGCCATGTATTTTTCACCATGTAATTCCTGTAATTTTATCAAGCTCCAGCTTCAAACCCTAATTTCTACTCTTAGTGTTCTAGAAACTTTCTCCAATTACTAGAAATTATTCCCTGGTTTCCAGATTACATCTGTCTAGATTGTATTTATTTATTTGTATTTATATCTTTCAAAAACTGAACATCCATGTTTGAGTTATCTTTTTTTCTGTCTGATGTTTACTTATGTAGTCAAAAGTGAGTATTTGTATCATGAATTTACCTTGCTTTTCAGAGAGCAGGCTCCGACTGCTTTCTGGACAAAATGTTTCTGAATTTACACCTGTGATACTCAGAAAAATACAATGCTGTTTAGTTGCTAGAGTATATTCCTCTGTGAACTGTTTGTCTTCCTATATGAAAGCAAAAGAAAATTATGTAGTGCTCATTTCAGTTGATTTGGGTTGGGAGAGGGAAAGTTATATGAAGCAGATCCTTTCAGCCGTGCAATAGTCGACCTTACAATGGTAGTCATCACCAGTGGGTGCCACACATGAAGTCTGTACTCTCACCAGGATGATGGTCTTGTACCAAGTCTTGCACTGGCGTATATAAACCACTGATGAAAAATCTGCAAATTGATGATGGTTCTTTCCACCTTTCTGTACTACTTGACTAATCAGAAGTGTTTGCCCTCATGCAGGAATAGTCCAGGCCTGGGAAACTAACAGTGACACTTGCACAGAAGACAGCTGCTCCCCATCTTGTGTAGAAACTTTGCTCCCAGAAATGTTTCCCTGAATATTTCTATCTTAAAAAAATCTCTGTGAGAGTGAACCTTATGTCAAGATAACAGGCTTCATGCATTCAAATGAGAGCTTGAGTGTTAATTAGGTCACTCTTTCTGGAATGATTTATTGACCTATATTCACTATTAGTTGCCCTAATCCTTCCTCCATTGAGAGTCAGTGAGAATCACCTCCATCAATCTTCAGGACATTGATAACCTTTTTTTTTTTTTTTTTTTTTTTTTTTCTATTTTAGGTTTTCAGAGCAGATTAATAAATAATCTACTCTGAGCCTGATTTTGTAGTTCTTCAAGATGTTGAGAAGCCTCAAAAGAAAAGATCTTGATTTTAGGTTTTCAGAGCACATTAATAAATAGCAACTTTTGGGGCCTGATTAACTATTTTGAAGTGAACTGGATGGCTTTCATTGATTCCAGTGGTCACTGGATGATACTCCTATCTAATATATCACACAAAAGAAAATGGCCTAGCTGATTTATGTAGGAAAAGGGCTATCTTAAATCTCCAAAGACAGAATCAAATATCTGATGCTTCAAAACATACTGCATAGCTTGTAGAAAGAAAGGGTGTTCAGACTGAGAACTTTTATTCCCTTCTTCACTTCTGGTCTCAAAAGCTCTCCAGAGCTCTTGGCATCCCTGGCTTTCCAGGCAAACTGTGGCCCAGTAACCTACAGCTTGGTAGGTACCTGTACATCTAGCACACCCTATTCAGGCTGGTCTCTTGAGTGTTTTGGGTTGAGGCACTTTCTGGCACTGACCGGGTTGCTGCAGATTACTTTACAATTGTTTTTTTTTAATCTAATGAGCTTCAAGCCTCTTCCAGTGCAGGGGCATGCAGGCTTAGAGCGAACAAAAGGTAGTCATACTCACAAAATGCAGCTTACCTGAGCAACTTACTACAGAATGCTGTACATGCTAAAAGTTCATATGGATTTATTTTTCATATAAAGAGTATCCTTTGAAGGATATCAAAAGATATGACCTTTGTTTTGGAAAACCCTGAACTGGATTTTCGGGAGGGCAGAAAAATTAGAAGTAATATTACCTGCTTGCTTTTCTCTAATGCTTTATCTTAGGTATCTGGCATTGATCAGCACTGGAGAAAAGTTCCTGAATCCTTTTGTAGACCTGTTGTTTAGAGGTCATTAGGCTGATCTGGGAAGGCTGCTGTTAATCCTGTGGGAGTTATTGGTTTGAACTTTCTTTTTCTCCTGGTGATCAAGCAACCTCTGCCTATCAAAAACCTAACTCTATAGCTAGACATTTTTAAGTGGTTCCATTCCCATGAGATTGTTTCTGTTGTGCAATCACACACATCTCAGTAACTCTGCTGGAATTTTGAGGATTTTTCCAAGAAAAAACGTCTAAGAAAGCCACTCATAAAGTCAGGGTCTACAGCATCTCAGAGTGCCTCCCCTTTTGGTGGTGGCTCAAAACACCTCTGTCTTGTTTGTCCAAGTTGTCCAAGAAAAGCCTCTTTCGACAAGCAGTGATTCGTCCAGAGCCAGCTGCTATACTTGTGTTCCTTGGTTGTTTTTCCTGCTTTTGTGTGATCTTGGCTTTTGTGACCGTGCTTCCTGTGCATGGTCCTGTGTGTGCTGAGGCATAGATGCCCATCTTCTGCCCATTGGATTTGAATAATCACCAGATTTGGCAGAGGAGCATAAATCTCAGATATAGCGTGTTCCTACACATTTGGTAAAAAGAAGTGACCTAAAAAAAAAGGCCAGGGAAACCTCATCTGCACAGCTTTTACTAGACAGTAGAGGATCCACATAGGAGTATGCTGTTACTAAGATCCAGACTTAGGAAAAGCTGCAGAGCTCTAACTTTATTGGACATCAGAACAAAAATGGCAAAAACACAGTCAACCAAACAACGTATTTTAATTACCTCTCATTCAATGTTTTCTCTGCAGAATTAGACCTGTAGAAATTTCGCTGAAAGAAAATCATCATTTTTTTCTATGGGCCTGATTCTACACAGTGAAAATGGACTTCTGGGAGAAAGAAAAAGGCTGTCTCTCCTCCTCCTGGATACAAAGATTATTAATATTCTTAGAAATGATCCAAGATTGGCCTCTGCAGAGCCTCTATGACATGATTTTTATCCAGTTCATTTTTTTTAATTTAGGTCTATAGGAAAGTCTTGCAGCAAACAGTCAAGCCTTAAAGTCTTCGCATTACAATATTTGAATCAATGGGAAGAAAGAAAGCCTTATTCCAGCCTGTGGATAGGAATTATAAAAACACACAAGGCCAGACTGTTCTTCTGAGTTAGAAGGTTGCTCTGGCCAGAGTCCTGTTGAGTGCAATGGAAGAAGTCGGCACTTGGGAAGGAGGGGCAGAAGCAGTCCCAAATTTACTGGCTCTACAGAGGTAAATTGGCTGCTGTGCTGGGACTGAAATACTGGCTTGATGGTATTTCTGACCATTAGCAAAGCCAGGTTGGGTTTGCTCACATATGGTAACTTGCTGGGTGGAGACCTGTTATGGTGGTTACCTGAGCCTGTTCTTCAGATGTGGATGCAGATCGAGAAAAATATATCCCGCTTGTGCACTGCCTCTTCCTTACCAAACTGGCAGAAGAAAGTAGGAGACACAAAATGGAGATGGATCCTTCCAGAAAACTGATGTCAGAAAGTTCAGCATCAGCAGGGAGTTACTAATCTGTAATACAATCAAGCAAAAAGAGAAGGAAGACTGTCAGTTCACCACGGAATTCAGATTTGTTTGGGTTTTTGTTGTTGTTGTTTTGCTTAGACTGACGAAGGATGAGGGACATTTGGGAGACTGCAGCCCTGAATCCTTTTGGTGCTCAGTGAATGAAACAGCTCGAAATTTAAAGAACGAAAGAAACAACATCAAAATATTCGTGTTTTGTAACCAGCCTGAGGTTTGATATTCATTGCCAGAGCTGTTCACTTCTCCACTCACTATATCTCTGACAAATCACTTAGCTTTTCTGTGCCTAAATTTCCCCCGCAAAATGGAGATGATCTCATTGTCTGATTTTACATGGAACTTAGGAAGAAAAGTCTAATGTGTTCAAATGCCACAGCTGAATGAGTAGATGAATGAGGAGAGAGTGAAACAGGGCATTAAGAGTCATATGTCACTGACATTAAGTAAAACTTAATTAAAACTTGTTACTCTGGCTAGGTTTGATCCTGCCAGTTCATTGCAGAAAGTCCCAGACATAGTGAAACGCAGACTGAGTGGAGCCAAATTAACAATCCTTATTATTAAGTTTTTAAATATTTTTACAAAGTGAAAGTAGTTTGCAAGTAGTTTGTTATTCTGGTCACGCTCACAGAAAACCTACACTAGCATAATAAGTTGCTTAAGTGATGTGGTACTAGAGAAAACCTCAGAGAACCCCATCTCCCACATGTCCTTTTATAGTTAGGCTACCTTGTTTTCATGTATCTCTATTTCACTGTATACATCCGAGGGTTCTTCATCCATTCATTAAGAATTAATTTATATTAACAGGATTTCTATAAACTTTAATGTCAGTAAGATCACTGTAAACCTTAATGTCAGTAAGATCACTGTATTGTTTTGAATATTCTCTCAAATATTTTATGGCCACAGGGACTATTATATCTTATAAAAACCTTAAATGTTCGAACATTTAGCTTTACAGTCACCTTATTAGTATTTTCTCACCACCTAATATGAAAATAGCCTCATTAGTTTCTAAACACATTCTAGATGAGCAAATTAACACAACACACAGACTTAATGCCTATGACATGCAAGAAATCAGTTGTGTTTATTGGATAAAAGTGACTGGATAGAAGTAGACAATTCCTATTTCTGTAATGCCAAACAACAAAGTTCCCAACAAGTTCCTCCTACTTGTCAAAAAACAAACAACAAAAAATTTTAGTAAATGTATGGCCAGTGGTGTCAGATAGACACAAACAGAAAGACAGAGAATCTGTTAAAATCATACCTGAGTTACAGAAAAAAAAAATGGCTCTTACGGTAAAAATTCAGTAACCAAAGGACATAGATTTGACTTATGACTCTTCCAAAGACCCCCTACATGACCTTAGGAAGTTAATTAATAGTTCTGTGCATCAGTTTATCAGCATCAAAACAGATATGATCATTCCCACCTCCAGGAGGATATTGTCTTGAAGATGAACACCTTGATGCTATGAAGTGTTCAGATATTGCCTTGACCAACTGTCTAATGACTTGTACAAATAGCAATACTTTGTGATCCATTTCTGGAACCATGTTTAATTACCATTCTGTCCATGACACTGCAGGAAATTATCTCCCAAGTGGGAATGGTTATTCTTTTATTATTTCATGCTGTGATGATGGGAAAATAGGAGGGGCTGTGCTAATGTGAAGTAAAACTGACTGTCAACAACAAAAAAAATGAACTTAAACTATGAAGACCAATTAGGAAACAAGGAAAAAATACTGAAGGGTGGAAAAAGAACTGTAGAAATAACCAGTCTACTTTCAGCTGTAGAACTGGTGGATTCTACCATTGATAGATTCCACCATGTGATAGAAACAGTGTGTTTTAAACAGAGCCATTAGGAATAAAAGGTAGGATATATCACTTTAAATATGTGCCTTTATATAGGTACTTACACATATTTGAATTTACATATTTATTCATATGGCTACATTTTTATCTCTTCAGTGGGTAGCGCTAAGTTCTTAATTCACCCTCAAACATGGTTTATGGGAACTGGGCATAACATATCACAATGTCTTAGTAGTAATAGTTTTAAAAATATGAAGGAACAGTCAGCTTGCGGTATTTGCCATTAATCTATGATGGAATCTAGAAACGTGACTTCAAGCAGAGACACTGGAGGGAGGAATAAGTATGGAGCAGTTAAAGGGTCTGAACTTTTTTCACTTAGGCGATAGAAGTTTTGTCATAGATTACCTGTGTTTTTAGAAGTATGTTATAGCACTCTTCCAAAGTTGCTTCACTCAGGACTAATAGTAAGCAAGCTAGAGAGAGAGAAGAGCACAGGCCAGTTAAAGAGCAATGCCACCCAGAGCCTCAGGACATTAGAATCTCATGCACTAACGTTAATGATGTAACCATTAAAAGCCTCTCAAGAATGACAAAAAGGACAAAAGCTATTGAGACTTTGGGTACCCAAGTGCCATCTTTTAATATTTGTTGCTTGATGGGGTACTGATGTGCTCAAGATGATTCTTAGAATCCAGATAAAAACTCTATGAGCTCTTTCAGTAAGAGATTATACAACACTGAAAGAAGCCAAACTCATTTTCATTAAATCTGAGGTTGTTGGGAAAACAGTGAAAATGAGACACACTCCTTTTCACCTTATGAAAGGGACTATAATAGCAACAATCCTGCACATCCATCCATTCTGCTTAGCCTTATAGAAACCTCACAAAAACATCTCAAGTAAATAAAAATCCAAATATTATGCTTTCTACATTGAGGATATTTTTAAAGTTTTTAGAACCCCTGTTGGGCTAATTTTTTGATCCTTTCAAGAAAAGAAAATACTCAGCAACACTACTGGACACACAGACAAAGTGGGATCTAAGTAGCCCTCTTTGAGGGTTAAAATGGCATATTGCTTCCAATTTTACATCTGCTATTTAACAAAGAGAATCAGAAGGTCAGCAAAACTAATTAGATCTAAACCACACACAAGCAGATCTTCACTTCAGCCCACATGCCCCAATAACATCCAGTCAGCAGACAGAAAATCAGCAGGTTAGCCATGTCCTCTCTGCCCACTTGCTAGAACAAATGGTGCTATTTCAGGCTGCTGTGGCTGCAGGCAAGAGATTAACTCTCAGGCTGATGAATTGAGAACAGAAATAAATGAAGCAGCCCATTTTTTCCATTGGGTTCTCTAATTGCAATTCACCACCTAATAGGAAGAAGTGTAATCTTGGATTTTTCCAGCTTTTTTTTCAGGCTAACATGATTACACTGTAAGGGCATAATGTCTGAACAGTAGAATGGCATATACTTTACAGTGACTCTTTGATGTTTTAGTGGCCTTGAAACAGAAGGCCCAGGCTGCATTACACATAGAATATCCCAAATCCCTGCCAAAGAGTTGAGAAGAAAAGACTTAGTCAATCAATGCAGTGCCTGCAAATCCTCCCTGCAATGAAGCAGCAAGGGAGAGGTGAAAACAGAATATGATTGAATCAAAAGGAAGTGCAGGCAGGAAAACCAGACATTCAAGAGGAATAACGAGAGGAGTCACCATCTGAGAAGTGGAAGAAACAGAATATGAGGGTACATTGGCAACCAGGATGAGGGAGGCAGAAAGGGGAATTCAGAAATGCTCACTGAAGCTAGAGAAGGAGAGAGAAGAGATGGTATTCAGGTATTCAAAAAAATGACAGGACTAGTTTCAATGGTGAGATTCGTTGGAGGACACTTGAGAGAGTAAAGATGGAGCAAAGAAGAGAAGAAGCAGGATTGAGAAATTCGAGTTAGAAGGAGACAGGGAAATGAAATCTGAGAAAAGCTGAAAAAATATGCAAAGAAAAAGAAGTGTAGAGATATTAAAATCCAGAAAATGCGATCCTCTGGGAACTTTGCAGAACTGACACATGCCAAGGCACTCGCAGCCTTGTTCATCTCTGGATCCAGCTTCAGACAGAAGGATACTCTTTCACCTCATCTATAGGCCTAGAGAAAAAGTCAAACACTTGCTAAAAATCTGACACTCTTCTTTTGTCTGGGGTAGAGGAGAAGGAACTTTTTTTTTATTCTCTCCCAGGGAAAATGTGCTAGTGACCTCTGACTTGGACAGGCACCTTCTCTGTCCGTATGGACCAAACCCCACAGCCCTAGTAGTTCCTTGTTATAAGAGATGCACAAAGACAGCTTCTAAACTCACCACTCCTTGAATCTGCTTGGTTTGCCTTTTGATTGTGTCACTCTGCTTGGCTCAGAGCAGCTGTCAGGAACAAGCCTGATAGATGTGTTGAGACTGCCTGTCTTTCACCTCCATCCCAGCAGCCTTTCACACCCCTCCATTAACACCTCCCCGCCTGGTGAGAGGGCAGCAGCTCCCTCTGCCTTGCTGCTCGGCTGCTAGTAAAAAAATGCAGTGGATGGGAAACCTGCTGAAAGGAAAGATTGTTCCCTCTGGCTTCTCTGACCTCCTTTCTCATGGTTGGTTTTCAGTCGACTTCTCTGTTGCATTGGGCCGTGGCACTAAAGGAGAGGGACAAAACTGCTCTTGTGTCTGAGCCTTTCATCAGTTATCTAGTCAAGGTGGAACTAAAAGACTGGGGCATCCCATTCAGCTAAGGTGCCTAAAGGGAAGGGTTTAACCCATTCGTATCTCCCATGGATAGTTCAAGGTTGCACCAGAAGGGAGTTACTGCCACAAATTTGTAATGATCAAGTGAAGGCCTTTCCCGTGGTAATTCCCATTCTCCAGGCTCTGCAGTGTGTGTAGATTCAGGCTCCAGCTGAGCTGCCCTACTTTGGAGACAGGCTTCAGGTGGCATTTTAATGCAGCTGGAAACTAAGGACCCAGACTACACAGCTGCAAACCCCTAGTCTTGTGACTTTATCGTTTAAATTTCCTGCAGAAAGTGCCGAGGTTGTTTGAATCCCCCACAGCAGGCAGCTCTCCCTACAGCACAAATCCCACCTTGGAGACCCCCTTTTTCCCCCAACCATTAAAGGAATCCAGACAGCAAGTTCTCAGAGAGGTCAGCATTGCAGGTCACTAAACTGGCCAGATTAATTCTAGAGGCTGCAAAATGGAGGTAAAAAAATACCCGTTTGGGGCCTAAGCCCTCATTACTACTATAATTTTGATATCACTGGCTATTACTGCAAGAGGAGTAGACAGATTATTTTTTCCTGTTCCTTTAATTGCCTTACCCAGGTGACAAGCTGTTTAAGATGAAATGGGGTAAATGTCAAGGAGAAGGAATGTCTGGATGCAGAAGAAAATCTCCTACTTTGAGAACTAATCAAACATCCACAGAGTTTTAGAAACTTTTCAAAAGCTTTTTCCTTTTTTTTTTTTTTTTTTTTTTTTTTTGCCCCTCCAGAGATCCTGTTTACAAGGCAGATCCCTAGACTCCTGCAGCAGATGTTAGCTAGAAGTCATCTCTTCGGAGTGAACTGGTATACTACCATTTCAGTGGCCCAAAACAAAGACCCAATCCTGCAACCATTCACAATATACTCAGTGCAGTATATCTGAGCATTAGCAGAAGAAATTGCTCCTTTCCAGAACTCATGGAACCATCTGATCCATCAGTAACCTGGAGCACTCTGGCAAAATACAAATTCACAAATGCTACTAAGACACTTTAGTACAGTTTCTTTTAAATGTTTTATAAACTGAACACACCCATTAGCATGAAAATCGGACTCACTCGCATCTGCACAAGAGCAAGCTGGGGCCAAGGCATCCTGTGCATAACACCTCTGCTTGGTAACCACGGCTTCTCTGTAGCAGAAAACTTTTTGTAGAAAGTTTTGCATTTTGCAAAAGACACGAACTGTAAAAAACAATCACAAGCAACAGCAACAACAAAAGAACCACCCTGTGGTGTTTTCTAATCTCAGAGTCCCTGCACAGCCAGCCCCTTCCAGTTACAGACTGGTCAAAGACCATGGTCAGATGATTCTGCTGTAAATCATCTGAAACAGCCAAGATGGGGTTTGATTTATACTGCTTTTCCTTCTCAGAGCCTGTTTTTACCATGTTAAAATCAGAAGAAAATAGAACACAGAACCAAATGTTTCTTTTCAGCCAGAGCAGCAATCTGAGAATACTATCAAAGTCTGCATGTTCAAAAATGCTTTATTTTAGTGGGATTATTTAATTGATGCGTATGTGTATGTAGTGGCATCATTAAGGCACAGGGCCTCACTGACATATAACAAGTTTAACATGACTTACTATAGGACCTGGCAGCAAAAAAAAATCTAGACAATCTTTCTATAGCAATTTAGATATCCTGTCCACTGTCCACTTGTCCTTTCTGGTGCAGAAGATGATTCTGCCCCAACTCCTACTAAGAGGACATCACAGCAGGCAAACACAAGTCCTAGTGCCGGGAGGGAGGCGAGGGAAAGACCTGAAAGAGATCGGAGCCCAGAGAAATTAAGCCCTCCTACATGGCATGCTTAGCTCCCCCGAAACGGCATGAA
The DNA here is from genome assembly GCF_059628265.1 of Tinamus guttatus. Classification (NCBI taxonomy): domain Eukaryota; kingdom Metazoa; phylum Chordata; class Aves; order Tinamiformes; family Tinamidae; genus Tinamus; species Tinamus guttatus. The sequence continues at coordinate 6,491,789 of NW_028288594.1, read as the reverse complement.
AACTGTGATAAAAACTGTGTTTTTATGGGGAAGGCTTTGAAACACAGGGAAGCAAAAGCGTAAGGTCCCCACTGCGGCACCAGCATCCGGTAGAGCACTTTCCCCAGCAAGCAGATAATGAGCTAAAACCACATCAAAAGTCAATTAACACCTGGAAGCCCTCGCAAAGATGGCCTAATTCTTACAGTTTTTGCCTTTCTCAAGCTAGCATTTACAGCAGGCACCTGAAAAGCAATGCTAACTAGACATAGAGTAAATACGAACAATTACTGTGTTTTACCCATGTGCTATCCCAGCGGTACTTGCCATTTTGCGAGTTTAAAGTTTAATTACATTTTTGCTTTTGGTACATTGGATAGGCATTCACCTATGAAGGAAAGCATCTGAGAGGGTTTCAAACTCATTTAAAACACTCAGAAGTAAAGACTGCTGAAGCGTGCAAGGCTGGCTCTGTGTTTTGATGTGCTATAGAATAATGTATGGAATTATTTATATATTTGGTAAGTGCTGCATTTTCTTTGAGCTTTCAGCTAATTTGCAAACTCCACTGGCCCCAGCTCAGGAAATCTTTCTCTCCATTCTTGCTAAGGCTTCTGATGATATGCTAAGTTTTTCCTTACTCCATTGCACTGTTGGGCAGAAGAAGATATTTGAAATACTACCCAGGCTGCAGATGTTACAGGACTGGGAAAAAGAGATGATAAAAAGCATTTCAATCAACTCATTGCTCACAGGATTGCTTTTTTATTCACATTTTTCACTTCCATTTCCACTCATCAGCTTGCTTTCTGATGCCTTTTCTGCCACTTCTTTGTGAGAGAGGAACTGGGGCCATTAAAATCAAGTGTCTCCGAATGAATCCACTAATGAGGAACTGTCGTTTCAACATTAGGATCCATTAGGATCCACAAAGGCCGTGTCTACAAAACTGTATTACGCTCTCCAGGAGGGCTGTCATGGCAGGCTGCTCAACAAGGGACACAAAAGGCCACCTAAAAGGCGACTCAATTTCATCAGAGGCTGAAGAGTGTGAGCAAGGGCAAAGAGCCCCCAGGCTAACCACCAACAGAGGGAAACTCAAGCAAAAGGTATGGCCCTGGTCTTGAACTGCGCCCCTAACCACAGCTAGCTGAGCAGTGTGGAGGATTCTGACACTGTCCTAGACGCAACAAGGCCTAAGCATCGTGAAACTTCATGTTCTCCTTTCAGTAGGAAGCCCTTACCACCCAGCACCCCAGCCTGGAAGAGGCACCTGGAAATCAAAGACCACAGAATGAAATCATGGAAATCACAAATTCATTTTACTCTTTGACATGGTGGGACAAAGCAGATCCATGTGTGCATCAATCACTTCACACCCCAACTCTGGTGGTGCCGCAGCAAGCTCTGCCTGCTTAGCATCCCCGGTGCTGGTTGATCCTCAGTGTTGACTGTCCCCAGTGATGACTGATGGCTTGGAAGATGCCCACCAGTGGTGTCTGCAGCGATCTCGCAGATAGACGTGGGCGCACAGGGCCAAGGCCGTCGCTCCGCATGCCTGCAGCAGCTTCACTGTGCTCCTCGCATCCGGAGCCCCGCTAACTGCAGCAGCTTCACTGTGCTCCTCACACCTCGAGCCCTGCTAACTGCAGCAGCTTCACTGTGCTCCTCACACCCCGAGCCCTTTGCCAGGCCCAGATGCTCACCTACCCTTGCAGCAAGGCTCCCATGAGGTTCAGCCTCCACGAGCCCGTATTTAGGAGCGGGTGACTTCCTTTCACAAACACATGCCTAGAAACACTGCTTTTCTGCTGAGGTAAATCGCACAGCTCCACAGGATCAGACCAGTAAAACAGAGCAAGTTGGGGGGCCCTTTCCTCTGCGTGAGGGGTGCTCCATCACTCCCCGCTGTGATCGCCACAGCCCCGTGCCCCAATCCCTTCCATTTCTCAAATCCAGTCTCAGTAGCGGGGTGTAGGAGCACATCATTGCTTGTTTAAATCTAATCACCATTTATTTTCAGATATCCAGGGGAAAAAGAAAATCCTTCACACTCATAAAAAAGTATTTCTTTTCTTCTGGCTATGAACTGTCAGGGTACAAAAATACAGGGCCTGGCCACAGAGGCTCTGATGCAGGGGAAAAAATGGAAATTGTGTCAGCGAGCAAGAAAATTATAAAACAGCATAAAGCAGCAGTGGGAAAAATATGATCAAAGGGAAGTTGCTGAAACAATTGCAAAAAGTTTTATACAAATATTATATACACATATATTACATATAAATGTAAAGTCACTCTGTATCCATATATAAAGGCATATATATGTACTTATATAAAATGCTTCCCCTACCATCTGCTGGATTTATTAGGAACTATGAATTCTAAGCCATTAATAGGAAGGAAATACACAACCAGGTGGGTTTTTCAAAGCAAGAGCCGCAGCGGGAAGAGCACTGAAGATATTAACTCCTCCACTGCCTTCCCTGGGAGTTAATGGGGCCACCCCCATTCTGTTTGCTCTGTCACTCAAATGCTTCGAAGGCTTTCCTGGCCAGCAGACACCTTCTTCGGTCATAGGGAAAGATTGTCATTTAGAAAAAACTTCATCAGAGGCCTCTACACCTCATCACTGTTGCTTCGTTTTCGCTGAGTTTTTTTTTTAATGTAGCTGCAGAAAATGTTTAAGAGAAGTGTTCACTGCCTTTCAAACCACTTCAAACTGTGCTGGGAAAGCTATTTTTCCATTCTAAAAAACTCCTTTTTTCCACCCTACAAACTCTCCTTTAAAAAGCCACCTGTGTTTCCACTTCGGAACAAGGTTTCCAGGCACAAAGGACAGGGACAGTGTCTCCCTGCCTTATGCTCATCACTAGCATGATGTATTTCCCACTTGCACACGGAACTGAAATTCCCAATGATTTTGGTTTTGCCAATTGTGTCTTCAGACTCCAGTGCTAATGGAGCTGCTGCTGACATCAAGGAAAACAGTAACGGGTGTTGTGGGATCAGCCCTTTCTAAACCAAGGACCATATGAATGCAATTTTAAACCATTGGAGAGTTGTATCAAAAATGATTTACAATCATAGCTGTTACAGAGCAACTCCAATTAAAAAATAGAGTTATTCTGACTGAAATAAACACAACTGCAAAATAACCTTTCTGAGGCACTAGCATTCAGATGTAACATTGCCTGAAACCAAACTGAGACTGCAAAGAAATAGATTTCTGAAAAACCATGCTATAGTCCATTGGCTGGGTCATGCACGGAAACTAAACTGTGACTCCTGGATCTAAAGGCATCAATCACTCCTGCCAGAGCAGCCTTAGTTGCAGTGAAGCAGGAGCCAGGATCTGATCCCTGCAAGGGGACATAGGCAAGTTCAGTCAATGTATTACTTGCTGTGTCTACATAGGCTACTGGGATGGATGCAAGGCCCCTGGCTACCCTCTGGATTTATCAGTGGCTTTTAGAAACTGGATCTCTGCTTCAGCAGAGATGTGCCAGGGTTACCAAGACCTGCAGAAATCCCCAAATGAGGGTAGGAGTCAGTCAGGGCAGCAGAAGCCGTGGGCATAAAATGGCAGGTTTCTGTCAGTGTCCTGTCAGAGCTATTATGGCTGCACTGGGAGAACCTTTTCCTAAAAAAAAAAAAAAAAAAAAAAAAGAATAAAGATGCTCTAAGGCTCTAAGGCTGACTGCGCTTCTGTTCCTCTTCAAGGATACTCTCAATTGCAATTGGAAGTAAATAGCTACAAAGCGGGATTTTTTAGTTGAATTAAGATCTTTTTGTCTTGACCAAGAGTGAATAATCGCTCTCTCATCTTCTCAAAGAAATATCTATACTGGATTTCCACAGGACCACGGCTGTGTTCTGCTACAGCGTCCCCGCAGATACCTGTCTTGGCTCATTATGTCAGAGTTACTCCGGCTCTGCTGCAGGCTCCCCCATCCTCGAGATTGAAAAAGAACAGCAAAGAGTCAGAGCGGCAATGAGAAAGATACTACTTGAAAAGTCCTCCATAGGCTTAACTAATACACAGCGAGCTGTGAACGCACCCCAGGGACCTTTCCAAATCACTCTCAAAGCTCAAACTCCAACTCAGTTTGGAGCAGATCATGAAGCTGCTGATCACCGCATTAGGACACAGCAGCTGTGCCATGGTAACTGTCCATGCTCAAACCTAGCCTGTGATAACACCCCGATAATCAGGATGGCTTATCCTCAGTAAAAAAAAAAAAAAAAAGGAAGCTACATAGTGCTGCGCTTATCATAGATTAAAAACATTTCAAAGGGGCAGTCACCACTGCCCAGCTACCTCCCAATAACGGAATAAGCTGCTTTCATTTGAAAAATTGTCCATAGCCCACATTTCAGAGTATCTTTTTAGATATGCATGCTGGAGGCTATTTCTGATGTTAGGCTGTGTAGCTTAGGGCTCTTCTGTGGTCTCTTATGGAGATCAGTTTATTAAGTTTCTTGACAGCACCTTCTGTGGGCAGTGGGGAGGATCCCATGCATTAACCTTCATGCCGGGAAGACACGCACTATTCCTCCCGGGCCACCTTACCACCCTCTCCAATTGTACAGGAGTGCTCCCTGTGCCATTTTGTCCATTTAAAAGTCCCACTAAGGCTGACACTTATGCAAATGTAAGCATCTCATTCTTATTAAAAGGGACATTTAACTCTAAGCTCCTAAAAGATTACGTGTACGTCCTAGCCATCCAGGAGTCACTCACGCACCTTCTGCTTTTTGAAGAAAATGAGTCATTTCCACCAGCCACTCCCCTTCTTCCCAGGGAGACTATGGGCTGCCTGAGCAAGGGGAGAGAAAAGCCAGTGATGTATTGACACTAAATGCTTTGCTTGTGTCTGTCTGAAAAAAAATCAGACAGATGTATTTTCCTTAGTCTTCATAGAACAGAACCCTATGTCTGAAAGGAAAAAAATACCAAACACTGGGAAAGGACAAAGGAAGCCTGACAAAATTAACACAGGACCATCTTCCTACTACTCTTATATGGTAGGAGAAAAGGATCCTGTGAGCAAGACTCTGAAGGGAGTCTCCCCCTTGAAGAGATACAGGAAAGCCACCTCCTTTGGACCATTCCAGTGTGCTGCACTGGCCTCGCCGTGAGGCAGCTATCCCTAGTTTCATAACGCCTTTCCTCCCAGAGAGCTCGCAGAGCGCACGCTGCGCTCCTCCTCCCGTTCTAATGTTCCTGTATGCCTCAGGATTTGTAAGTCCAACTGGCCGATGAACCAGTTCTAACGTAAATGCCAACCAAACCACAGTAACAAAGGACTAAGCTGCTATCTTTTCTCTAGAGCGATTTCCATTTAGCTTGGCTACTTGGCTGGTTTTGGTCACCTGACTGGTGGTCCTGAGGTCCTGACTGGACATCATTTTACAGCTAGGGTAAGTGAGGTATAGAAGGAAAGGGACGTTGGCATGTTGGATAAGTAGTATCTTTTGGGTCCTTCCTTGAGGCATTCCATAGACATTGACCTGATAAAGTTGTTCATCAACTATAGCTTTTTTGGGTAGGGAAAAGACCCTAAAAGCATAAAAGTACATAGACTATTTGCAACAGCCCATAAGATAACAGCCTCTCCCAGTTTTTCTCCAAGCTCTGAACTAGAAGAGATCGAGTTCATTACCCTCTACAGAGCCACTTCCCTTTCGAAGGTGCTCCCCAGCCAACTCTGGAAGTATTAACTCGTTGGGACTTCATTTCAGTCTGGCCCCCATTGAATATGTAAAATACTGTATAACACTACAGTTCCTTTGTGTCACTCCATCATCCATAACCTAGGCTTATGAAGCTTTTAGGAAGAGAGGTAGAAAAGAAAGAAAAGAGAAAAACTTCTGAAATTCATGTGAACTACTTCCTGTGCTTTTGTAACACAGCAGCGCTTCAGAGACAGACTGTGCATTGTGTTCATTCCCTCTCTTATCTGCAGCATTAATATTTGCTTTAATGATCTTCTTTCATTTCTTCTCTGAGTGTTCGGTGGGAATCATCTGCATCTCTGTTTCCCTACCAGGAGTGAATGGACCACGAGTGCTTTTTGTATTCAACTTAACAGGCTGATTGACTTCAGACTAGTTTCACTATTTCCCATCTGACTTTCATTACCTAGAATAAGATGGTAAGTCAACCTGAACTGAAAGTAATTAAGGGAGCTTTAGAGGTGGGGAAAAAAAGAAAAGAAAAATGCATTCTCCCTTCAAACACATAATTGTACGAAAATAACATAAAATGCAAATAGCTTGTAGATGTGCCGATCTGGCTCTTTTTTTGTCACTTTGAAGGCAGCAACTACAAAGGCCTAATGTTTGTAATCTGCAGACACAGTAGTACTGCTCAAGTAGGCTATTTGGCACCTTCCAAAAACATCTCCTGCGTTTGTGCAAAAGTATCTGAAAGGAGCTTAAAAAAAACCTCCCATTTAGACACCAAAACAGTGAATCAGGCAGGGTGTAGATCAGGCTCACACAAGCTCACATCTCCCATCTTGGATGCTACATACTAAGTGAAGTACAACCCTCTTCTTGGTTTGACTGGCAGCAAGATCAAAAGGATATATCTTTAAAGGCTGCATGCAAGGTCAAAAATGTCAATGTGCCTTTCCCAGACTTATGGAGGCTTAAGGCCCAGTAGGTATCAGTTGGATGTTAAAGGGTATGGAGAAAATGGATGAATGTTTTATTTTGCCACATTATGTTTTTTATTGTTAGTAATAGGAAATGTGGGAAGAAAAAAAAAAGGGAAAAAACAAACAAAAAAGCAGTATGTTCTAATCTTAAAGGCAAGATGTCATAGGTATTTAGCATCACCACAGTAAGATCTGCAACGGACCTCAATGTGGTTTGGCAGGACTTGTTAGCTAAAATCAGCAGAGGGAACTTTCAGTTCTAGGAGATCATAAAGGTGAAATCTCAGAGAGCTGCAAGTTACCACTAGGGAAGAAACCTCACAAAGTCACACTTGAAACAATTCAAATGGATTCAGGTTCATTCTCCAAAAAAAAAAAAAAAAAAAAAAGACAGACTCATGGGGACAACACGTGATGAGAAGGTTACCTTCCAGCACTTCCAGAAGATTACCTTTTCAGCACTGTCTGCTTCATCACATACTTTTAAAAGTCTCTCTTCAGCAAATGCCACTGGCAGCCTGATATTTGAGGGGAAATCAGCAATCATTTCAGTTAGGAGCTGTTCCATGAAGCAGGACAGGACAGACAGCTGGGCATAGCACGCTCTTCATTCATTCTCCTATGAACTGCTCTTCCTCAGAAGATACCTAACAGCAATCTGAACTGGATGTTATATTGCCTAAACCACAAGGTCTCTTTGCTAACAAGTGAGAAAGAAAGCAGAAAGGAAAAATAATAATAATAATAATAAAAATGTAGTTCAAAGATTGAGACAGGGAAAAGAAACAGGGGAGTAGGTCTATCCAGCACTAGCTTGTTTGAGTCTTACCTTGAACACCTGGTAAAATCCTGCTGTTGAACCAGCTTTTGGCCACTAAGCTAAATAAAGCTTCCTGATAAGCAGAAGGCTTCAATACACCATGATTCAGTAGAGAGAAAAAACTAATCTCTAATATGAAAGATTTTCTTAATTTAGGCAGCATGGCAAAAGGGATTAAAGGTAAAGGTAAAACTCACGTCACTTTCAGTCGGCCGGTGGTAAGGACTGTTAGTTACCAGAGATTTTCTCTCCCTTCCACACAGAGGTGAGTCACCGGCATCATTAGCACAGATGGTGGGTTTCTTCTCCCATCACAGGAAAGGAGAAAGCACAGGGAAATCACCCAATCACCAACCCTGGTGGCACCCAAAGCCACCAGGAGCCGTCTGCAAGGCACCGCCAAACCTCCACTATCTTATTACAAAGAACGTATCCTAAAACAGCATGTTCAAACATCAAACATAATAAAAGACGATAACTTATATGTCAAATAAGAAGCTGCCACTTTGTGATGGTGACCCGTGTGAAATTCAGCTCTCTCAATGCCTCCTGGCAGCACCTGAGGGAGTGCGGACGTGAGCAGGAGGCCCTGGGCTGCGGGCGTCCGCAAACCAGGGTCCTCCTCTCGCTTTCTGTCAGGCTCCAGGACCTCCTTTAGAGACTTACAGGCAAGATTTACATGTAAGACACTGGCAGGGAGTACCTGTGTAGGGTAGGGTTGTTTGCTCACCTGATATTTAAGTGTTCTTCATTTGATACCTGTAGCCAAGTGCTATCCTGTCAGGTAGAAAGTAACACGCCTAACCCTTCTCATGCTGGGCCTTTCGTCTATGCTTAGGAAGGGAAAGTACTCAACGTCTTTTCTGGTCAGGAACGTGCTTTCTCCCGAGTTTTGTCAGACCTGAGTAAGGTCTGGTTTATCTACAGGGCACCACAGCAGTAAGAAAACACTCTCCTTGCTTAGCTTCTAGTCTCCAGTGACATCAAAGCCATTTCAGGAAATCAAGCCTCACACCATTACTCACAAGACCTCATTAACCTCGTTTTGTGGGACAACCAGCTACACAGAACTGAGGTGACCTATTGGAGATGCAGGAAATCTGTGGCAGCCCTAAGAAGAGAAGCTGCGTCTCTCTGCTCACCCCCCTGCTGCCATCCTGAGGCCGTCATTCTTACATCTAAAGCTTTCCTTTTTTTTTTTTTAATATAGATGCATATAGTTATGATGGTCATTATCCAGTAAATACACATGCTGAAATTTCACTGCTGAATCTACATGATTGATTTGTTTACCCATTAGGTAAACCCAATAGGTGAGACCTATTTCCTTACAAGCCAGGGGTCCTTGTGAGCTCTGGGCCTCTTGAATATGCATCTATTTCTCTGCCTCCATCATGAAACACCTTCCATCCCTTTGGATCTTTCTTTGCCACATCTTTGGTTCCATGGTATGTGATACAGACAATCTTTGGACAGTAGGCCTTGATACAACTCTGCTTGTCCTATATGGCACAAAAATGGCCAGCCCATCCTTTCCCTCTCTGCTGATTTCTAGTGTTGCCAGCTCCAAGGAGCAGAAAGGGCATCAGCTTTTCATAGCACTGGTTGTCCCAGAAGCAAAAGGGTCACAAGGTGGTTTTCAGAAGCGACTTCCCTCTCTTATTATTTCCACTATTGTGCTGTGGCTTGGAAGAGAAAGTTTAAAAAAGATTTTTTTTTTCACAAGTTATTTTTGAACCCACTCATTACCCTGACCTTGTTCACAGCACCTTTGCACAAGCAGTAGTGTCAGCGGAGCTACAGTAAGACCAGAAATAAACAGCAAGGGCAAAGGCAGGGGTTGAAAACCCGACTCACTATCATCATGAAAACATGTCTTGGGAAATCAGACCTGAAAGTGCCTACTTGCTTCTGAGATTTTACAAACCACTTCCTCTCTAATTGTTTAACTAATTCAGGTAATTAAATAAAACTAGGGCAACTGTCCCTAATGTTTATTTACCTGGGAGTTTGCTACTTCTGTTTCAAACCCAAAGAAAGACTGTTATGCCCACAAGCCCGAAGTATAGCCCTGGATCTAATGATAAAAGTTATTAGCCCTCCCTGCCAATCTTGTCTTGAGTATTTATGGCCATCGTGCTACTAGAGACTGCAGAGTTACTTATTTGTCAATATCTTCTCACAAATTTATGTGTTCACAATCTTTTTCTTAATTTACCTTGAGGCCGTTGTTCCTCTTCTTTACTTCTATTAAGCAATAGATCTTCCCCTCTGGACATGATCCCAAACACCAGAAGCAGGATGGAAGGAAGCAAGAAGAGGAATTATGCTGAAAGGCAAAAGCAAAGCAAAAATCTTGAGGGAATCCAGTGCTCCCAGATGTGAGATCTTTGGAATGATAACAGAGGATTGGGCAGATCTCTTCCAAAATCTGCCAGGACTCTCCCATTTGACTTTAGCCATATCTTGAACAATAGAATAGTGGATAATTAGGTTTACGAAGGATTATTGAAATGCCTCTTTCTCCCCTTAGTGCCATCTCTGCCATACAAGGACCTCATTAGGGCACTCAGTCTTATTCAGGCCAGAGCTGAGTGTTCTGTATGGAATCTTTTTGATGAAAAATTGAAGATTTCTTTTATTTTTGTCCCCCTCAAATTGCTTAAACGATAATCAGAGAAGGTAAACACTCCTCCACTGCACAGAATTTTATCTTTTATTCAGGTCTCTTGAATCTCTGCAGAGTTGGGCTACTGGCACTCCCCATTCATCACACTTCTACTCATCCCATTCCTTAAATCTGATCACTAGTTTGATCATTTGCAATTTCTCAGCACCCTTTCAGGTCCTGCCAATTGGGACAAGAAAGAGATTTTCAGACAAAGCTGACCCAGCAGAAATACTGTCTCCTCTATTTTTTTCTGGAGTCCCCAGACCTTTTAGTTTTCAGAGTTCATTTGCACTTCTGAAATGGAGAACTTTACATTCTCCTTCATATTGTCCAACCAGAAAACACTGTCTGAAAGCCAGGGCTAGGAAGAAATGAATCCACATGTTGGCCAATAACCAGGCATTAACTTTGGTAAACAGAGCAGCATTGGACTTGAAATGCACAAATTGCACTGAAACCAACAACCGCATTCTGCATGTTCCTTTAACTTTAGGGGCATCCCTTTATCTCAGCACCCCAGCAGCGAGGAAGTGGAGGAGCCACGTCAAATGCAAAATAAAAATGAGCAATGCCTATGAAAGAGAGATATCATGAGAATCTGCCACTCGGGGATAATGAAAGGCTCGAGCAGGTTGCGCTGATTGTGCAACCTCCTCGAGGCCTGTCAGCTTTGATAACAATGGCAGCCATCAATTCCTGTAAAAATGGCAACAGCATGAATTGGAAATTGTGAAGCACCATTTAGGGTCGAAATGAGATTTTCTTCAGAATGCATTTGTCTGCGTGTTCCCACTCACTTGAAAAGCTCTGGACAGATCAGAAGGAAAGTGAAGTAGCCGAGGTTGTGAGCTTTGCCTTTTTTTTTTTTTTTTTAATCCCCCCCTCCTCTTTCATATAAAGCAGTTTTAAATGCCAAGAGCTTTCAGAAAACAACAGCAGTTTCAAACCTGCCAAAGGGCAATTTAAAAGTGAAAGGTATTCTCTTTAAATTACCTCAGAAAATGATACATGTTATGAAAGGGGTTTACTTTCTGGAGTGTTAAAGAGATACCAAAAATCCAATTTTATTGTCAGATTACTGAGGCAGGCAGTAGGGGAGAAAAAGCTGTGTAAAATTGCCTGGTCTCTTCTTTATACTCCATATATGTCTATTCATCTTCCATGCAGACATACAGAGGTATCAGATGGGATTGAACAAAAAAGTTATGATTGTTTGGAAAAATCTTTTATGTTAGAATATTCAAAAATAAAGTCAAAACTTCCATTAAAAGTACATATTAGTAGAGAGGAAAGTAAACAGCTTGAGACAATGTTTGTCAAACTTGCTAGAAAGGAAAGGGTCATGCCCAATTTTTTTACTGGCCAGAGGAAAACTGAAACAGAAGAAAATATGTGTGTGAATATATTTATCAGTGCCTGATGGCAGCGTTTTGGATAAGTGGTTTTTTTAATATATATATATATGTGCTTTCTCCCTGTGTCCAATGGTATATGGAAAAGCTTTCTTTCTTTTCATTTTTCTAAACACCATCACGCATATTATTCTCAAGAGAAAAAGAGCAAATCAGGTCAGCCTCTCAAATATACCTTTTCTAACTCTAAGATTGGCTGGATGGGAAATAACAGCACAGGCTTTAGAATGAAAAATTGAGTCTGGATTCTGAATAGAATGAACATAATTGCTATGTTCAGTGCAAAGGAGAAAGCAAACTTCAGGACTGAATTTTATTCCAAGATGAGTGGTGAAATGTAAACCAGAGGATGGATTCATGCCTGATATACAGCATATAACCTGTATATAAGCAAAAAGCATATAAGCTTTTTATTTATAAAACCCAGCTTTATTTTCCTACTTTTCCGTGTTTCTTGAATCTCTCACCTTTCAGAGCAAGGAAAACTGTTAAGAAGAGACCATGTTTTGAGGAGTGCAGCACACTTACAATCCAGCCAATGGACATTTGTTCCCCTGAAATCAGAGATTTCTCCCTTCTCTTCCAGGCCAGATGGTGGCAGCTTTGTCCCTGCGGCCTGTGTAAGTAACTGGGCACAGCAACGAGTGGCCATGTGGCTTCTGACATCCGGATCTTACCGAAACAGGCTGTTTCAGGCAGGTCTGTAAAGCATCCTCAATTGACTTTCAGGCTTGCAGAGCTTAAACTTCTTGCTTGAAGCCTCTGCAGTCAGCAGAGGCAGCACTCATCCACCCAAACCCCAGCGTGACAGCAACAGAAGACCCCTGCTGTGTAGTTTCTAGAAGACAAAAGTTAACTCCAGTAAAGTGGAGTGGTCAAATCCAGCTCCCATTAGAGTCAGACACTACACTCACTGGTTGCAACCCCACAAAGTGTGCAAGTAGTCAAGGAAGTCAGACTGGTTTGAGCTAGGAAGGGGTTTCTGTCTCCCCATTTACACTTCCTGGAAACAGCAACAAGGCACCTCTTCCTCTCCCAGAGTCTCTTTTCAGGGGGAACAGAATCTCGCAGCCTTTTCCCAGGGGACTCTCCCCTTGCATTCATCAGCTCTGCCCTTCTGCTTGGACTAAGTCGCAAACTGCAGTCTGTGATTCCACAAAACCTACTTGAAGAAGCACCAATACTCTCTTGGTGTAACAGGAGGGACCAGCAACCTTGGTTTACATGAAGGACAGAATGAGAGCGCATTTACCTCTACAAGCCTTTGCATTGCACACAAGGTCTTCCTTCCCCGTGACCGCAAGCAGCACATCTGCAAGGAGGTGGCAGAGAATGCAGTTACCTTTGTGACTTCCTTGAGCTCCCAAACTTGCCCTCAAGGGGCAACAGCCACAGAGGGACCCTCTGTGAAAACACTCAAAGTTACTGTAATCCAGGCTATTGCAAATAATCGTTATGAATGAAACAAGCTTCAGACTCACTGCATTGTTCTCTACTTCCCCTTTTCTTCATCTGACAGCTTAGGTTTATATAACTGCACCAGCATTGACAGGCGGGAGAATTTCCTTACAAATCAGAAAGGCCAAAAACAAAAAGAAGAGTAAAAGTCTTTTTTACGCTTCCCGTTGCTGTTTATTTTGCTGTTTGAACTCCAGAATTCTCTCATCACACAGTGGGCTGCAGATCTGTGTTTTCTGAGGTTGAAGTGCACATAGGCAGAGACACACGTAAAAAGTTTCACTCCGTTGCACTTGACAACTGCAGCACACTCCTTTGTTATGTGTTTGTTGGAGAAAGCTGGGGACTGTGTTCCCCCAGCCCATGCAGTAGTAAACACAGCAATGCAGAGAGATATAGACGCTCAGAATAAGGGTGACTCAAAACATTTTTTTTGTGTGAATGTGTCATGAGAGAAAGCTACCTTTAAAATAAAATTTGAGATTACCAAACCAAGTGAAGCATTAAGCCTTTTTTGAAAGCAAACTCTAGCTCACCTTCACTTTGCAAATTCTAATTCCAGGATCAAATAAAGGTCTTACCCTCAGGGGGTCCCAGTCTCATTCAGCATCTAAAATGGACAGTGCTCGCAGGGCACTTAGCAAGAGTGCATGTGCATGTTGTATCTGTTCATGTATGTATACATAGAAATAGCTTCCTTCCAAGTCCTATCACCAAAGGCTCTCTCATCTTACCTGCTCTCTGAGCGCCAGGGTTTGCTGCTTCATAACTGCACAGGAAGTTTTCAAGAAGAAATTTGGCTTGCTGCGGGGAAATGACATTTATAATTCATAGCAGTGACAACAGCTTGGGGATGGAGGAGGGGAGGTGGAGAGGCCGTTTCCTCAGGTGAGATATTAAAAAGCAGGATCATTTGTCCATTTGCAGTAATGTGGGTTTGCCAAGGACTTCACGCCGTAGGGCCTGAGGGTCGGCGTTCCTCCGACCACCTCTCAGCCTGGCTGGCTGGATGGCTCCCTACCTGTCACTGCAACTGGAACGAGTTTTTCTCTTCTTTTCTTATCCTCAGATGCTGGCTTTTCATTCTTACCATGTGTAAGCAACAGATGCTTCACTTCAGGGGGGAAAGAATATGCTTGGCCAGGTAGAGAAGGCAGCCAGGGAAAAAGCAGCAGCTCCTTTTCCAGCCAGAGCTCCACGGCAGTGTTTGGAACAGGCTGGAGCCGCAGGTGGCACAGCTGAATCCAGGTGAAATACAGAGGTAAAGAGCCCTGAGCTGCAGCACAGGCTCCCAGCGCAGCGGGAACGCCAGGATGCCCCCGGCGCCAGGGCTGCAGGCACAGGCCTCTGGAAGTGGCTCCGTGTTGCAGCCCTCTCCCAGCGCGTCCCCTGTGCCCTGGGTGGCCTGTGACACGGCTGCACAACTGCTTTCGTTGCCCTGCTTAGATCAAGGTAGAGCTCCCTTTTTCTGCCACTTTCTTCCGTTTATGTATGTCCAACTCCATACACCATCCTAGGGTAGCTTATTCCCACTGAAATCAAAGAATTTAAGTCTCTCTCCTGCTTTCACCTCCTCGTCTGTAACCCTGTAGTGGCACCGCGACAACGAATGTATTAGATGTTCACACAGTACCAGGAAGCAGACGGCTGTCCCAGGGTTATTTTGGCAAGTTGGAAAAGAAACGAAGCCTGAAGAAAGAAAATGTGGAACGCTATTTGCCCATCTTTGATATTCCACTTTCATCATCATCTCAGATAAGTAACTGATTAAAAATTAATACCCCAGCTCTGAGGTACAAGTATTATTTCCTAATAAGTTTCTCGCCAGCCACTACAAGGCAGTAAATCTGATATGACACAGTCATAAGAGGAAAAATATTAAACTTCACTCTTTTTTAATGTCTGTTCAAAATTCACCCTAATGCTTGCAGGAATTTCCAGGTGTAGAGAACCTTGCCCTTTCTTTTCAAGCAATGTGAAGAGCCCTGGTGAGCAGCAGCTTAATTAGTATCCAGCCCAATGAAGCATTTGCAGTGTTTGGCAACACCCTCACCATTACAGACAGGTCTTTCCACTATGGTGCTTAAGCCTGCTCATCTCATCATCATTTCCCTATTCGCTGGCAATTACCTAAATTTGGACTGCAGAAAGGTCCCATACCTTTGGCTACAAGCTGGCTCCCAAATCAACCACTCTCTTTTACAATTTTCTTGCTCAGAACATTCATAAACCATAACACAGATTTCCATCTCTGCTATTTCTTTTCCCTAAGGTCTCACCCTTTCCCCAGCAAAATGATGCTTGGAGCTGATACGTTCTTGCCCTGAAAGCCTAGTGCTTGTAGCTAAGCAGGGGATTTATCTCCTACTAACCCTGCACCTCTCCAAATTTACCTTTTGCAGTGCTCAGAGCTACTTACCTGCTGCAGCCCAAGTGACTCAGTCTTCAGCATCTTCAGGCCATTTACTGAATATGAGCAGACTCTGCCCAAAGTGGGGCATTTCTATCCAAAGGGGCTAACAAACAAAGAGGAAAACAGCAGCCCAAAGGAAAATATATGGCCATGTTGTGAGCAGCAAAGTCTGATAATAGCCACTAAAGTCCTTTTACTCCCCATCCTAAACATATCTGCTTTTAGGATTAACTCATGGCTAGTCAGCCTTCTCGCCTTCATCTGTTTAATGTTTAACATAAAATATTAAAGCAGAAAACAATGCCCCTGGCTCTTTTTCAGAAAACGTTACAGAGTAAAGTATGTCATAATCTGCTTCTTTATCCTTTCTCCAAGGGAATCTTTCCCTTCCTTCCTTCATAAAACTTCCTGCTATATTGGTACTGTTGGAGGTCTCCATTGCGCTGTTTCTATCATTTGCTTCCCTTTCACTCTGTTCCTGCTATGGCCTCTTTGCTCCAAGATGCAGTCCCAGCACTCCCAGCAACCAACAAATAAAGTCTCTGCACTTTGGTTTTTAAGTGGACACACTGTGTGCAACGTCCTTCTGAGAAGAGGCCCTGCAGTTCTTCATTCAGCTCCAGCTTCCAGACAGCATTACAGGAGGGGAGAAGCTACAGAACAGGCACCTGGGGAGAGATCACACTCTGTGCACACCAGCACACTGCGAACTTTTACCCCCCATAACAGCACAGGCTCCTCCTGGCTTCTCTGGCAGCCCCGGAACAGAGAGGTTTCCATTTTACTGCAGCAGAAGCTGAAGCCAAAGGCAGCCAAGGGCACCGCGGGCGTCCCGAGCGGCAGCCTGTCTGCGGCCGAGCAGCGTGCGGAGCCCAGGCCCCTGTCTCAGCCCTGTGCCTAAACCACAGGGCTATTAAGCTAATAGGCATTAGTGTATGACTTTTCCCAGAGGAGCATTTATTTCCTTGTGTGGCTAACAGCTCTGTCTTGTATTTCTCACTGCCATTGCTGTGTTGGCATTCTGCAAACCTCCTTATTTGCTGTTCTTTGCCCTTCCCGCTTGGGTTTCTGTCTTCCCTGGGACTGAGGTGTATTTCATTTTGCCTGCTGTAGTAATGACGTTTGGCATGAGAGAAAGGGTTTGATTGGGGAAAAGGAGTGGAGGATTTAGAAGGAGAAAAGCATCAAAAGAAACATGAAGGAAAAGCACCTCCAGCAGATAGAAAAGATTGAAACTGTTGGTTTGAAATCTGATGCTTTGGAAACATTCTTGGCTGTACCAGCTAAAGAGGGACCTTCACACCTCCTTCCTCTCAGCAGCAGAGACAGCAGTGGAGACTCACACTGCAGAAGGTCGGTGGAGTTCCTCATCCTCCAAAAAAGCAAGTGCTTTCTCTGGTCCAAGGAATAAAGCATCCTGCTTGGATTTTTCAGGGTTTGCAAATACCAGAAAATGACACTGGCTCCATTTTACACATTGCTGCTTTTCCTTATTCCTTATGCTTTGCCCTTTCTCTTTTAAAGCCAAAGTCTCCAAAGCCTTGGCAAAATATCCCTGCTGGCTTATGCCTGGGAAGAAGAGCACAGGGCTAGACAGTGACTGCCCTTTCCATGTTGGAGCCATTTGCCCTTGGCAGCGTTGAGTTTGACTCCATGTTGTAGCAGGGTTGTAGAAAACAGACTCGGACAAGAGTGCAAATGGTCGCCCACCACCACGCTCTGCTCTAAGTGAAGCACTGCTGACACAGTGCTTTATAAGCGCAATAATTAATCCCCCTTAGGGCTTTGGGTTGTTTCCCTGCTGTACAAACAGGAGATCCAAAGCACAGCAAGGAGAAAGGAGCTGGCAAGGGAAGGCTGTGTGTGGGCCAGGAGCAGAAAAGCCAACAGTCTTGGGCTTTGCCAAAACTCAGGGGAAGCCCTGATTCGACCTAGAACAAACAGATGCTTTTCTTCCCAAATCAATATAGCTTCAAGGATGTTTCATACCTTAAATCTGTCACCATTCCAGGATAGACTATCTACAATTCTACTTCCCCAGCTGGAATTACCCTGAGTGACATACTACAGAGAAGAAACACACAGCTATATATACATACTTGCTTATACGCGACATTACACGACACATAAGGGACACATTCCCATCAGGACTCTGGAAATTTTCCTCTGTAACACGAGCAGCTCTGTTTCAGCTGCTGCATACGGGTGTCTGTTGTCATAAATAGGTACACGGGTAGATTTCTATTGCACAGGTACCTTTCTACATCTATTTACGCATCATGACAGCTGCCTCATTTCCATGTGGGAGTCCCTGGGCGAACGTACATGCTGGTAAGCACACAGGCCACAGCTTCCACAGCAGCTGCACAGAGTGTCTACACAGCACATCTGCTGCTCAGGGAAATAGTAACTATACAGCATACCTTAGGTTAGACTATACGTGAAATGCGGAAGAAACATGGGAGATCTTTGAAATAAACATGAACAATGTGTTTGGATGGTTAAAGAGGACATCCATAGGGAAAAACACCAAGCATCATTGCCTTCATCTCTATGCAGATGTAGCTAATTAGGTAAATAGATTAGATTATGTAAATAAATAGATTACATAGATTACAAATTACACAGGAAAATAAACGAAACTGACTTAGTAGGCAGATTTTGCTTCTGTGTATTGGTTGCTTGGAGCTTCTCGGATACACGAGGCACTGGCAGTCATCCCCAAGAGACAGGTCAGTGCCAAGGAGGCCAGTGAAACAGCAGCCAGTGCACACAGGGCTGTGTCCCTGCCAAATAGATGTGCCACCGCTATCTCCCAGGCACAGCAAAGCTCCACCGACAGCCTTGATGGGCAGACAAAGTGCTGTCATTCTCAAGCTACAGTTGCCTTTGGTTTGGGCACTTCTAATGATTTATGACCTTGTAGGTTTTAGCTTTTTAGACTGCTCCTTCCTAATGCTTCCTACAGTTGCCTATTTTTTTTTAATCTATTGGTTGTAGCAGAAACTGTGTTTGACGCATGTAGCCACACCAAATGCAGAAAGTGGAAACAGTGGTCCCTTCTTACAGGGTAGTGATCAAATATCACCAGATATGGGCCCCAGCACAGCCTTACTGTAACACCACTTGTAACACCAATGCAGTTTGTCTGCAAGGAGGTGCAAACAAACAGGGAGTCCTTTAGCATCTCCTTAATTAAAGGTATGGCACTGCTTTCTGCAGTTTTAGCCAATGTCTTTTTCATGTGAAACCCCTGATGCTCCCTGTGGGGATACAACTCCCTATGCAGCAGCAAGGAAAAGAAACCCAACCAGCAAATGGCTCAAACCACATAGCAGCACTGCCACCCTGAGCTCTTCTGCAGAGTAGCAAGGCTGGACTGCCGTGCTGAGAGGGATTTAGCAACATAAGGGATTAGGTTTTTTTTTTTTTTTTTTTTTTTTTTTTTTTTTTTTTTTTTTCCTGGTTTAGGTAGCATTTCCATAGCTATGGAGAAGCTCTCAAACCTCTTCTGGCTTCATCCAGACGTTTCATCCCTATATCACCTTTGAAGCTACACCAGAGAAGGCAAAGGCAGTGTGTGACCCCGGCAGGAGCTCGCAGCGGTGTGAATATACACACTGCTCCCAGGCCAGCCACTCAATCTGCAGGCTCAGAGAGCTGTGTCTGCAGAGGGGCTTGTTTTTGGGTCCTGACCAGGGAGCGTGTCCCCCTGCATGTATCCCATCACTCAAAGTCAGGCTAGCCCCACACACCTCACACTCAGAGTGGTGATTTTCTGCCCCCTGAGAGCACTTGCATGTGACTGATCCATTGTGCATAGAGACTTACCTGAGATTTGGGATGAACATTTTGGGTCTTTCATTGGATGGCAGAGCTCAAACATCATTTCGACTATTAAGTGAACTGGACTTGATCTGGCCTATGTCCTGTATCTACTACCAGGTATATTAAGACTAATAAGTGCCTGTTGTCTCCCCTCCTGGGGACCGATAGCTTAGCTATAGATATCTTCTACTGAAAGCATTTATGGTGGCTTAGATGTATCCCACTCCTAAAGACCAGGTAATGTATCAAACTGACATTACACCAATATCTGCGCTGACCAGATAAAAACCTATCAGGTGGCAGCACTAACACCAATCTGTCAGTCCAGATTCCCTGATTGTTCTGTATAGACAGAAGGTGAACAAGAATTGGAAATTTGCCTTAACTCCAACTGTGGTGTAGGAAACCTGCCCCGCTGGCAGAGGGAATGTCACTATCTCACAGTTGAATGAGGTATGGTCAGATAATCCATCTACACAAAAATATTCAACTTCCATGGTGGTAGCTGCTAGAAACCAGTCACCATCAGGAACCAATTTTATAAGTTTTTGTGGGAGCAGAAGTAGATCTGGACCCTGCTAGGCAGAGCTTCTCAGCAAGACGACAGCAGCAGAGTAAAGAGGCATTTTTCAAGGGCAGTGGATGGATTTATTCCCCCGCCATCTTCACAGTTGTAGCCCTTTCAGTCAGCAGCCACTCGATCAGCAGAAGCACCTGCTTTGCAGGCTTCCTAATAGTTCTTTAAACACCAAATGGCTGCCCATGTGGATCAGCTGCCTCCTGTGTCTGCTGCCCAGTAGTGTCCATAGACTTGGTCTTGCCCTGATATTTGAAGCTGTCACACGGTGATGGACACAACACTATGAGGTGATCTTAGGTGGTATTTGCTACTGCTGAACCTCCCAACCTTCCTCAAGGAATGAAAACCTGTGATTTCAAAACAGATGCAATGTGAAATGGTTAAGGGAAAGTGTCTTTGCTTGATGCCATGATATAAATGCTGTCTGGACTTTTAACAACAAACTGCAGCTCTATCTCAGCTTTGACTGCAAGACGCCTTTTTCTTCCCTGCAACAAACTGCTCCCTTTCCTCAGGACCACCTTCCCTACATCCACAGCTGCCTCCTGCGACCCCCACATGCCTGGCAGACCCTGACATGGAGGGGATTCCCATGCCACGCTTCTTCCAGGCAGCTGAACACCTTGCCAGGACCATTGGCCATGCTGACCCACATGGGATGATCCATTTCTGAAAGAAGAAATATGCTCTTGCATGAGTGTGTCAGTAACACATACAGGTTTCCGCAAAGGTGCTTCAGGGAGCCACCAAGAGTATCTTGTCTGCAAAATTCACAAAGTGTTAAAGAACGTACTAGGTCTTTAACACTGGGCTGAGTTCAGGAACAAGAAGATATACTATATACTTCTTATAATGTATGGCTCACTGCCATAAACCTGTCCCTTTACAAGCACCAGGTTTGATCCTATTTCTTTTGCTTCTTTTACAGTGTGAGTATAACCAGTTCTGTGGCTTTCACTCACCACAGGGTGTTGCAAATGGACTATTTCGGACCAGCAGCCTGGGCGCTTTTACACCGCTGAAATTTGTTTTGTCACCGAATCCATTACAGGGAAATGGCGCTGTGCAGCAAAGCAACTCTTTCGTACCCCTGTAAAATCATATAAATCTACTAGTCTAACTGCCAGGAGGGATTGCAAACAGGCTAAGGGAATTCTGTGGGAAGCCAAGGCTATTAAGTGCTACCGACAGGACTTTAAAATAGAGGCCACTGCTGGTTCTTTTAAACTCTGTGCTAATGACTGTAACACACTCTCTCCCCAGCTCCTCATCTCCCTCCTCCTCCTCATTGGAGAGAGGAGCCTTTTCCGCTCCCCCCCTGCAAAGTCAGCCCTGTGGTCATTATCCTCTGCCTTTCCCTCTTTGGTGGCTGGACCACACACACCTGGGACTGACACAGCCTCCGAGAGCACAGCTGGTATCCTCTGAGGAAGAGGCAATGCAGCTTGCTTCCACATACTAAGTGAAGCAGAAGAGAAACTAGAGCTGGCAGCTGCAGGGCTTTATCCTAATTGTGGAGCCTGTTTCCCCAGCCAAAATAAAGCCCATTGACTTTTCTCCATCCCATCACACTCACCAATATCACCTGCAGGTCCATTTCAAAAGTCAGAAGGAGGCTAAAGGTGGGAGCATGCTGTTCTGCAGAGTTTCCAGACTTTTTTTTTTTTTTTTTGCTTTGTTTTTCCCGCAAACCAGGGCTGAGACACACTGAAGAGTTAGAGATGCACAGGACATCTGTGTTGAAGAATAGCAGCCATGGCATGACAGCAGGACCATAGCAGAAAACCCTACATGCAATAGTGGTAAATCCTGCACCACCTGTAAAGGAATTGCTTGTAAGCAAGGGATTAGCTTAGTTCCAGCTCCAGAACCAGATGCATCCCAGATTGTACCAAGTAGCAAGAAAAACCTGAATGCTGTAAGAAAGTGTCGGGTTTGACAGTGCCCAGATAGGAGGACACCTTTGGTTCTGGGTTCCTCCCAGCTGAAGAGACCTGCTGCCCATACATCAGCCTAATAGTGCAGGGCCAGTCCCTCTTCAATGTCTTTATTGATGGTGCGGATTGAGAGGGAGACTGAGTGCACCCTCAGCAAATTTGCAGATGACACCAAGCGGGGAAGAAGAGTTGATCTGCCTGAGCGTAGGAAGGCTCTCAGCAAGTCTGGGAGAGGGTAAAGACTGACATCAGCTCTCCTGAAGCCCAGTCTAGCTGACTTACTATTTTCCTGACTCAGTCCTGACTCATCAATGGTCTCTAAGGTTTCAAAGGCCTCTGACCTACACCCTTTTTCAATGGCAGCAGATCCATCACCTTATGGATTTAGCATGTTTGCTGCACCTGAGCATCAGGAGTTTTTGTAGCTCCAGCTCTCCATGGCACAAGGTGAACTTTGAACATCTTGCAAACGGGAGATCCTTAAGTATCGAGGCAACTCAGGCACCAAAATGCTCGACTGCAGCCAGCATCAGATGCTGTCAATCCCCCAGGCACTTATCTGAATCTTCCAGCACCTAAACACCTTTGAAAATCCAGCCCAAACATTACGCTGTAGCCTCCCACCAGGATGTCTGAATCATTTCTTAATCGCCTCAAAAACCTAGCAGCTTCTGTGCAATTATCCATCTGACAGCTGCTTCCTATATAGCAGTGCTAACATTTGTATGAGTAAGTACCAAAGTGGGACAGCTTTTGTACATCAGCACCGGAATATTTGGCCAGAAGACAACTAAGCAGCCCATCAAAGCTGGTGCATGTAACAACACAGACAGCAAGAGACGGTTTCCAGGTATGACAATGTATCAGCTCACCCTTTTTTTCATTTTCCCCCCTCTTTCCTTGCCCACTCAAGTGGCTGATTAGAGCTTATATTACACCTGAAGGCCGGCAAAGCAGAAGCAGCGTCACTGCTGTGAAACACAGCATGGCCTCAAGCAGCAATGTCACATTGCAGCCTCACTGGCTGTCCCACAGACCGGGGCAAGCACCTAGGGCTGGTGAAACGCTGGTACTACCCCTGTACCAATGTAACCGTTCCCCTTTAGCCACAGAGAGAGCAATTTTGTCTTGTTTAGCACATTTTTTTAAAATGAAAGATAGGGCTAGAATCATGACCATGGTCACCAGCTTTGGCCATTAAAAACCCCTCAGCTTTAAAAACTAGGCTAAGTCCACATCCTTCCTCTAAGGCCACAGGCTATAAATGCTCCTCTAGCTTGTTTAAACATCTGTGCCCTGGTCATATGTGGATCAGGACATCAGTATTGCTCAGATATAAAATCAAGAGTTGTATGCACAGCACTAGAAAGACACAGGCAGGGATGACTTCAGTGTCAGATGTGCATGGTGTACTGAACACACACATGTGCAGGAAGCAGCCTAGTTCTCTCTGTAGAGAATGATGCTGCCATGACAATTGATATCTTAAGGGCCATGTCCTCCTCAACTTACAGTCAATCCCTTCACCGACAGTGTCATTTACACATGCATTAGGAGACGGGAGCAAGGGAGAGAATTATTCCTCTTCTCATTCAAGTACTTTGATGGAGCCTAAATTAGACCTTCAGGAGCTGAAGAGTGCCAAAACAGTAGAAAGTTCAAGGAGGAAAGAAAAGAGGCATTTCAGATTTAACCAGCTGTAAACCCCCAAAGCTTAGAATTAAAAGCTTTTAAAAAGCCTTGACTGGACACATTGAATCATGAAAATTTAAAGGCAGAATTATTTCAAAGGAGATTTTAACTGGACCTTTAGCTCAATAATGGAGGAGGAAGTAGGGCAAAAGAAGATTAAAAAAAATCCCTTAGAAATAACTGATAGACTTAGGCTGGTTGAGTTGTTGATAGCAATACTTCTGAGTCACTTTAAATCCTGCACTTAATCTGCACTGTGGATTACTAGGAAAATGCGTAACTGGAAATTACATGGGATGTTTTTCCAAACACCTTGAATAAGGTGGGGGTCTCAGATTCCCCTTCTGAGCAGCCTGTTTCTCTAGGGCTTGCAGCCCCAGTGCCTGAGGTTGTGGTCCTGCAAGGTCTCTCATGGTCTGCATATGCTGCAGTTCAACCAGCAGAGCCCTATCCTGGCATTGGAACATTTTGAGTGTCCTGTAAATTGAAGCTAGATAAAAGACACTGAGTAACCCCATAAAGAAGGGAGCTGGCCATGGCGCTCTCTTTATAGGAGGCAGCTCCCAATGATCTGACCTCCTCCTGTTACTGTCTCCCCACATTCTTCCTCTACTTTTGGGAGGATGCAGTCTTCCACAATTCCCCTGCATTCCCCACGTTAAATTGTTTGGCCGAATTGCACAGCAGTTGTTGTGCCCCATCTCAGGAGGGATAAGAGCAATGCACAAGATGGTGCCTTGGAAGGGGTGTGCGCGCAGCCCACAGGAGTATCTCCAGCTACATTCTGATAGGTGAGATTGGCTCATCTGCAAAGGACAGTTAGTTACAATGAACATAGGTTTTCTTCCCCACCAAACACTCCTCTTCCTTTCTTCTTGACCATCTCTTACAGAGTTCTTTCAACTCTTGCCTCCCCCTAGTCCGTGTGTGTCTCAGGGTTCGTAAATTCACCCATGATTCTAGCCCTATCTTTCATTAAAAAAAGAGATTTTTTTCCACAGGAAAAGCATGTTTCTGACCAAACCCCAGCTAACCCAAAGTTTCCATGCTAGAAGCTTCCCCAAGCTAGAATCAAATTAATATTATTGGATTTGGATCTCTGCTTTAATCTAAGGACCTAAGGCAGCCATGGACTTTCAAGGATGAGGTAGTCTAACTGGGATTCATGCACTCTATCCATCACTGGATCCTGGTTCCTAGGGATCAGCTGGAATAACACCAGCTGTGACTCTGTGTTGGCTTTCATCACTTTTTTCCTGCCCTTTCATCTATTTAACCCAGTCAAGACTATTGTATTTGAGTCCTGCGTACATCCTTCTTGAGATTCAAGTCCCAGTTTTAACACCTGAAAAATTTCTGTAGGAAACTTAATCTTTGTCTTTCGGGCATCCTGAAATTCTGTATTTTTTTCCCTTGGCTATTTTAATATGACCACATCTATTTGAGCAGACAGATGCACTTTCTCCGCCCTTAGGTTTCTTAACTCTCACTAAGTCCTACCAGATTCCCTCCTGCTGATGGAAGCAAAAAATAGCCTAAGCCTGGGGCCCTTCTCCCAGGGAGTGCTCCTTTTATAAGCCAAGCAAAGCTGGTCAGCATTTCTCCAGCTGGGTAACCTTATGTCAAAAAATGTTGATTTAACAGAATCATAAAGTTTTGTGGAACTTCACTAACTTCCCTCACTACTTTATAATAAAAAAAGTTATGGCTAGTTTTAGAGTTTCAGACAATACAGGTTTTACTTGCACTATAACATTATGTAGGTAATTTCAGAAAACAGGTGTTTATAATAAAATGGAAATGCTCAAACAGGCAAATAAAGAAAATAGGAGTTTGGCAAATAGGAGTTTGCAAAATAGGAAAATGCTATTCTGAATCAGTTCATTGAAACTCAAATCTGATTTTCATCCCAGTTTGCTCTGAAGACAAATCTGGAAGTCTCAAACTAGCCCACAAGTAGAAAATGAAGTTTTCTGTCAGCTCCAGTCCACATTCATGCCTATGTCTGCTTCTTCATTCAAAAGCATTTTTGGTCAGAACAATAATGACAGTAATCCCTGCTCTCTATTTCAGCTTTTGTCCAGCCTTCCAGCCTTAATAGATAATTCCTATGAATTAAGGTACAGTTTTGCAAAGGGACTTACAAAGTCCCTATGGCTTTTTCATGTAACTAAGGCTGTCTGGCTACTAACCCCCCTTGAAGATCCTACAGAATGTCTATGAGAGATAACATTTATAAGGAGCTTGAGAAACAACATGAATCATGATCAAGTCATCAGACCATATTTGTAATTGTACATATAGGGAGGAATCCAACAACTCAAGGCCAGTTGCAGGCAGAGAAGACCTTCCCAGCTGTCTCACATGCACGTCAAGAAGCTATTTGTTTATACATTATTATTATTTATGATAAATGAAGGGTGCTGTAAACCCAAGGCCAGAAGAGCCTGTACAGATGGAATAAGATGCTCCTCAGATGGCTGCTCTAGGGAGAATGAAATGTTTTCACAGAGGTAATTGCCTCGTAAATTGGTTTTATTCTCCTGACTGAGGCTAATGTCTTCTTTTAAAGTTCATAAAAAGAACTCAATTCGCTGATTGTTCGGGACTCTCTACTAGCTAAAAGAGCTGCTCAGGGACTCTGATGGGGCCCAGACAATTCCTCAAAGCCATTGCAACTTGGATGCTAAGTGATGACAAGCAAGGTGTTCCCTGCCTACTATTTAATCTGCTTTCCAAGGATTCTATTGTATCGAATATCTTAGGCAGTCCCCAGTAAACGTTTGAGGAAGAGAGAGAAAAATTGGCAGCCTCCTGCAGCAAACCCCATGGTTCACAATTTGAGAGAACAGCACACATTTACACCAAAAAAACGTATTATTAACAGGCTTATTACAAGCTTCAGCGTTACAGCAGTTCTTGAAAGATAGGCTAATTTTGTTCCCTTCTGTGGACAGCATCATAGATGTTAAAAGCTAAAGAATCTTACACGTGGTCTCTTCTTTATCCTTCTGTTTCACAGGTCAGTCTCATCAGCTAACTATCCAAGTTAAAGTCATGTCCATCAAATCATCTACTCTTGGACAACTCTAGAGTTTTGTCCAACTGAACCTGCAGAGTTGCACACAAAACCTGGCCGTTGCTGCAGCCTGTCCAGTTAGCTCAAGGTCTCAGCCAAGCTTAGAGGCTAGAAGTAAGTGAAAGAGCACCTACATCCGCTCTTTTCCACAGTTAGGTGAGAAACAACCGACCATTCCCAACTTCTGATTCATATCCCAAGATCCCACGTAGAAAGTAAGCCCCTCATAACCCAAGTTCCTTGCCTTTCTAGCCAGGAGGAAGAGAAAGAAAGACTTACCTCAAACATACCTGAAAGAAATTCCTGGAGAGATCTGGATTTAAAAATCCATGGATCTCTTTTTGACTTAAATTTTGAGTATATCTTCTTTTTTGGTGAATATACTTTTCTTCTCAAGGGGAAAAAATGGCACTGCCAAAATCTTCTCCCACATCATTGGTCTGTGGTAACGTGAAGCCTGTTCAGGGTGGAGTCTCCTCCATAAACAATGCTGGGTCATTCCATGCACTGTCTTGGCCTTCTCTCTTGTTTTAGATGCAAAGATTTCACCCAAATGCTAATGCAAATATTAGGAAACGACAAGGAGCAGGTTCAACTGGTTCAGTGCCAGGATGAAAAAGCTTTCAGTGGGCATTTGTGACATTCTCAGCACCACTAACTAGCTGTCTGCCCCAGGGCTGCTAGGCAGAGGCATGTGTATGATACCAGGTTTGCTGGTGACATTTGCAGCATGTCCCAGGAGCCAGAAAAGCTTTGGGCACAAGGGCTAGAGCAGCAATCCCAGCCCTCCTTGATAATAATCATGATGGCAGCCACCATGAACTGAATCCAGATTTAATGAGCATTCAGATTAGGTCTTTTACACTTCTTCTGACATGAGGATATGTTGCTAAAAATATAAATATGTATATACATACATGTATATACACATATACAGATATATCTACACACATCTTTTAATATTCATATATAGGGGCTGTTGCAGGTGCTCTAGGCCTCACCAGGGCCTCTTGCTGCTGGAGCTGTGGCTAGACACTGTACACAGCCACATCAGTGTCATTACACCAGCTGCAGCCACCACACAGAGGAGCCCCTTGATAATCTGAGATAATCAGGAGGGTGTCAAAGCTACAGATTCTTACCCAGATGCAAATTTCTCTGAAGTTAAAAAAATGACTCCAGGGAGAAAATCTTAGCAGATATCCAAGACAATTGCTTTAAACTTGACCCCCTCATTCCTCCTGTGTATTGAAAGGGTCAAGTCCTCTCCTACTGCTGAACACACAGAGAATTCTGCTCTGATGCAGAGATTAATTAAATAAGAATATAAAGAAAGAAAGGCTAATAAGATAGAAATGCAGAGTTACAGGATGCAAGTGCTGATTATCTTAGTAATAGACAATAATGCTGTTAAGAGAAGTTAAATTGTTTGTTTAATGGATGGAATGATCTATAGCTCACATTATATAAAGTAATCAATGGTAAACATTTAACTGCCAACTTTAGTTGCATTTTTATTCCCAGTATGAAGGAAAGTGTTTCATAAATGAGTCACTAGATGGGAGTAATTTACACCCTTGACAAAAAACAGTGTCTGTATCATATATGAAAGAGCAACAGTGTCGGGTCTAGGCTGAACGCAGAAAACCCAAGAGCACCCAGCAGAGCCTGCGAGACGAAGTCAGCAGTGCTGAGACACCAAGCAGGGCAAACGTGCAAAGTGAAACGCTTGTTCTCCTGCCCTGGCACACCTCCTCCTGTCCCGAGCCCTTCCTCATATGCCAGGAGGCAGGGATGGGTACCCAAGGCCCTAAGACATTGCCAGGAGCGACTTGCTAAGGCTCCTTGTTGCAGAAGGGCAAAATCCATCTCCCATTGGCCTTATTGAGGGAAAGCTGCCGGGGTTGGCGGCAGAGCTGGAGAATATGATTCCTTAAATGATCAGTCAGAGCAAAGGCACTGACTGGCCCCTGAAACACCCCTGGATGCTCCCCCTTAGAGACCGCATTGGGTTTTCCTCAGATTTCTCAAGAGGATCCTGAAACCTTGCGGTTCTTATGAGGGGAATTACATACCCAGGAAGAAAAAGATCCCTTTCCCATGGGAAAAAGATCCCATTGGTTTGGTGCTCAGATCTACGTGTTCTCCCAAGGGGAGATGTTAGTTGGTGAAGTTTGTGTGAGGTGTTCATCACATATCCGGAATGCTTCGCACCCGGGGGAGGCACTCGCAGAAGGTGCCCTAAAGGGGAACGCGACTTCCCGGCCTAGGCCACGGGATCGAGGCCCTTCTGAGGCCAGCAGGGCCGCGCTGCTTCCCGGCTGCTGTGGAGCAGCACTGCTCATGTCGCACCCGTGTCACACACCTTGGGCCGTGTCGTGCTGATCAAAGGCAGGACCGGGTGCAGTTTAATATTAATACCTCACATTCCTGCTGAAGCTCTTCTCCTGTCCTACAGCAGGGCAGCTGGGACCAAGGTGATAACCTGCACTTGGTCCCAGCAATGCCGAACGGTCTGAACAGGCCAAGGATAAAAACAGCAACAGCTGAATTCTTTTGCCAGGACACAGGCAAAAAATGATTTCCTTTCTGATCTGAGCAGTTCTGCGGGACAGCTCAGATCCCCTGCCCTGCAGGGTCACCTGTAGAACGGATTGATTTATCCTGCTTAGATTTCAAAAACTAGCTTCACTTGAATGTCCTTGTTACCACAGAGCTCTGCCACTTCCGTGTGTCTGATGTAGCCTAGCTAGCACCTGAATTTCTGTAAATTAATTCAGGGGAAAGTGTCCAGCCAAGCAGAGTACATAGGAATAAGCTGCTCACTCTCAATATCAGACTGTGTTTCCAAATGCAGGCAGACATGGGAGAAAGCCACTTCCAGGAACAGAAAACCACAGAAGGCCAAAGGGAGCTAGATGTTATAGTTAGTAAGTCCCCTTGCAGATTCAGCCCCTTGGAATTAAAAAAAAAAAAAAAAAATCTCACCAAATACCTATCAGCAGCATATCAATACAGCTTCCAAATACTGCCCGTCACTCCTGGCAGACAGCAGTGCCTTGCACACAGCTGGGTGCTCCCACCCCAGTGATGAGCAACACTCCCTTACTTGCATCACCAGGCCAAGTAGGGCAGCCTGCAATGAGCTAATTAATCATGGGCACTTGCTGAATTCCTGCTCCAGCACTCTTATTAATGGCTCTGTGCATTGGGCCACGGCAGCGGGAGGCAGCGGCTGCCCCCCATGGAGGGGATACTACTGCTTTGCAGAGGACACCCCCACATCCCCCTGCCAGGAAAGCAGTGCCCACAAAGCAGGAAGAGCCCACTGCAGTGACAAGGGCCTCCCTGGAGCTCAGCACCTCACAGCTTTTGGTGCTGAGCTGCACACCCTTGCCTATGCTGGGATCTGGCTGCAGTGCCCAAATCCTGCTTTGGGCGACCAAGACTTTCCAGTGCCTATGTGAGCCCATCCCCAAGGACTAACCTTTACCATCCTTCACCTGCTTGCAAGTCTGCGCTCATCCAAAAGCACATGAGCAGACAGGGAAAGCAAGAGTTAACAAAACCTCCTCCTTCCTGAGCAAAACCCTGTCTTGGTGCATGCCTCCAATGAGCATTCAACCAGCCTGGGCTGGGATTTGTTGTATTAACAAGACAGTTAAGGGACAGCTCTCTTCCAGCCCCAGCAGGCCACGCATTTATCACTCCTGCCGACCTTGCCTCCACTGTTTCACTCCTCAGGAGAGACTATTAAAATTCCAGCAGGGTGAAGTCCCATCTGCAGTTTTTGCATCGGTACCGCTGGACCGCCAACCCCCAGGGCTTCAAAACTCAAGAGGCCTTGGCCAAAAGCAAAGAAACAAAAATAATGTAGCCATTTTAGATTTTGGATTATTTTCTGTTTCGATTTTTAGGGTTGAATTGTAGAGGTCTATTGGGACAGCAAACTCTTTCAAACCTCTCTTTCCATTCAGAGTTTAGCCTCTCCCTATACCTGTGACATCAAGCTCAAGTGGAACATGCTGACTGCATCCTGCTAACTGGCACTGATTTGCACCAGATCATATTCCAGTGCGTTGGTATTTCCTATTTACATGTGTGCTGCATGCTCTTGCGTGAGTCCGGATTCAGGCTTCTGAGGGAATGCTGCAAGGATGGTCCACTCTGAATCGTGAATCCCTCTAATCCCTGCCATCTCAGGATCCCAAACACTCTGGATGAACAGCAAAAACACCCCTTCGAGTGAAGAAACTGCCGGATTAAAAGGCAGACGCCAATGAAACTAGTCATCACCTACAAAGCCAGCATGGGAGCAAAGCTTGGAGCTTTCCACCTAAGACTTCCAAGACAAGAGCTCACCCCAATGTGGCAAGGCAGAAGGAGTTGAGAGATGTCCTAGCAGATGGCTTAAAGCAACTGATTTGGTGTCATATTCTCATTAAAAAAAAAAAAAAAAAAAAACCACTTACCTTAAATATCGAAAATTACATCAGCCTAGTGTCAAACAGCTATTAAAAAGCAAAGGTCTTGATTCCACCCATACAATGCACTCACTTGTAGCCAGCTC
This sequence comes from Tinamus guttatus, assembly GCF_059628265.1. Classification (NCBI taxonomy): domain Eukaryota; kingdom Metazoa; phylum Chordata; class Aves; order Tinamiformes; family Tinamidae; genus Tinamus; species Tinamus guttatus. The sequence continues at coordinate 6,460,688 of NW_028288594.1, read as the reverse complement.
CTTACAACAGGCAGACTCAGAGATGGCTGTAAAGGAAAAGCTGATTTTGCCATTGCACTCATTAAGGGAAGGACCAAGAGAGGCAGCATTGCTTTTTCCATTTCATCTGTTGCATTAACTCCCAGATTTAATAGCACCTGCCCAAACTGAGTCTCTCTACTCAAATCTTTGAGGAAAGAGAAGTCCTGAATTGCTTCAGCTTCCTAAAATAAAGGAAGGAACGGCAGGGAGAAAAAAGGAGAGAGAGAATGAAAGAGAAAAACTGACACAGGACTGAGGATGACACAAATTATATTTCTGAACATTGCCAAGAAACAAAATGGGACAAATCCATCTAGTACTTGTCACTGGAACTGGGCATCACAGCTCTGAATACAGTGGGAATTGTTCAGCTTTGTTTAAACAAACAGAAATTAAAATAATTAAAAAACACCCAAAAAGCAAACATTTCTTAGGTCATTAAACTCAGAGACTGAACTAACAGAAGGAAAAGAGATTGTCAATACATTGCCAAAATCATCTCAGTTTGATTCAGTTAAAGATAAGCAATAAGCCCAGGACTGCACCTGGCAAGTTTCACGCAGTGACCATCAACTTGCCATGCAGGCTAGGGAACAAGGTTAGCAGAACACACTGTAGAAACAGGTGAAGGAATTACAGCCATAAGACTCATCAAAATATAAGCTCATACAGACCAGTTTCACCAGATAGAGGTTCTCCATTCAGTTTCATAAATAAACTTTCTGAAGTGACCTTAGAACAAGGAGAAAACATCCAATTTTCAGCCTCCATGTTGCAGCTACAAACCCCAACCTTGACAAGGGCTGATGGGCACAATCCCATCTGTGGGCACCATGGAAGGTCACCTCTTCTTGGCAGGAGTTTGCTGCTCCAAAATGCTTGTAACACATGATGCAAGCAGCGAGGTGTGTTTGCACCAGCCCCAGGTGTGAATGGACTGAGGTATCTGTGTAGCAAGAAATAGTCACCTTTTGGCCAAAAGGAGAGAAGCCTTTGCTTATTTTCCTAACACGAGCATTATCAAACTGCAATGTTGTTCAACATGGGTTGGTGCAACTTCTAGTTTTATACTTTAGGCTGGTGGGAAATGACCATCATCCTCAGAGCATGGGGCAGCTGGGAAGCAGGAGGAGCTGGAGAGCAGGAGCAGATTCAGAAAGACACGGAGGCTACTAGGGTCAAGAGGACTTTAGGCACCCTAGTATCTATAGGGATTCTGTTCTCATCTATTTTATGGCATCAGATTCAGGACATCCTCTGCCAACTGCACCACCAGGTCACACCGAGTGGGATCAACAGCCAAATAAAGACAGAAGATGATGCTCCTGTGGACTTAACTTAGCTCCTCTTAGCTCAGGATAGAGAGCATACGGCAAGAGATACAGGAGCCTGCTCCTGCATCCCCAAAGCAAGCTACAAATGCCAAAGGAGCCAAAAAGTAAAGCAACAAGAAGTCAAGGGAATGCAGCCCTGGGCCCACTGCTGACCCAGACCATCCAGGGAATGGATGAAAATCTAGGCACTCACTGAAATACAATCTCTAGCCCCTTGTGGGCACAAGGCCTCAGTGTCATACTACTCTTTTTTGCCTCAACTAAGCAATAGTGTATTTACTTCCCTGCACACCAGGGCTTAAGGGACTTAACACAGCCTGACCCTTTGCTTTTCCTCACTAACAGGGATCCTCTGCCAGCTTTGGAGCTTCTGACTCAGCTCTCTTCCTACCCTATGATCTAAGGACCTTGAAGCAGCTTCCTATTTTTTTATCCACTCCCACTTTCCAGAATCTGGTCACTGGTGAAGATGGGACATTTGTATCACAAAAAGGAGTGGCCTTCCAGTAGGAAAAATTCCAGATTCAACCAGAGTAGTGATGAAGCAGTGGCCAGTTCTTGTCATGGCCAGCATAGAAAGCACATGTATGAAGCTTTACTCATTGACTTTAACGGCACTTGGAGCACCTGCTTCTTTATACTGCACAACTGCACTCAAAATGACAGGAACCAAAGTGATGCTGAAGACCTGCCCTTCGGAGCTGCCCTTTCAGCTATGGACACATATGCTGGATCCAGTACTGCCCAGGCTAGTACGAAATGTCCCAACAACCATCATTTGTGGAAATGGACTGCACAGTGTCCAAAACATCCATGCTAGATGCCAACAGCATTTAATCCCTCTGGCACAATGGAAAAGGTCATTGAACAACCTTCCTCCTCCACAGCATCTACTTAAACTTGAACCTTTCCCTTTCAAGGAGCTGCTGTGACACTGAATAAAGCAGATACCTTGATTTCAGGTTAAGCATGGAGCCTTCACAACCTGCTCCAGGTCATGAAACTGTCTTGGACATCTTTGCTTTGACTACAGTCTTTGGGATGGAAGACAGGAAAGGGTTTGTGAACTGGAAAACTAGAGCTGGCGGCTTCAAGGAGCTAGTCCAACTTTGTGATGTTTGCCACAACCTGAGCACCTGGAATGAAGCCTACACAACCATTTTTTTTCTGCTACACAACCTTCACAGAAAAGAGCAAAGGTCCTAACAGCCAATGTTTGAGGAATGCCCAAACAAAGCAATACACAGCAGGCAAGTGTCCCACTCAGGACAACACATTCATCCTTAACTTGGAACCTCTTAGTCTAAATTCTACATATTAAAGATGTCTTACAGTCAAGATAGAGAGAAAAAGGGAGAAAGAAGCCTGATTTCCTTCCTACCATTTGGGCAAATGAAAATTCCCACCAAACAACAGGATTAGACTCAAAGTGGATAACTGTCATAAATCTACCACCAAACTGAGACTGACAGAGCAAGAATGTCTTTCTAAGGCAGACCACAGAACTATTCAAGGGCAAGGGCTGACAAATGCTTCTACAGTTCACCCAGTAAAACAACCAAAGAGAAGATTATTAGATGGACAAATGCCAGCTTTGCGCTGTGCAAGATACTCTGCAATCCTTGAAGCGTGCAGAGTAACAGTCAGAGGAGCAGAACTGGGCAACAGGCTTCTTTGGATTCTCTTGAATATATAATGCATGCACACACCAAAAAAAAAAAAAAAAAAAAAAAAAAAGAGGCAGTTCTGAGTTTATCAAAACTATTTTTCAGATTAAGAAAAAAGCAAAAACACTATTAAAACATATTCTTTCAGCATTTTCAAAACAAAAAGATTTATATTTCTGCTTCAAAACAACTTTTCATAGCCCAAGTATACTTAAAATCATAATTTTTTAAAAAAGTGAAAAAGCCATTCTAAATATGAAACATTTCATTTTTGATTGTAACTATCATACGTTTTGATTTTCCCTTTTTTATTCCCTGAATGAAAAAAAATTCTTTTGGGTCACCCTTACAATTTTTTTCCCCCTGCAGATTTTTCAGTTTAGCCCGCAAACTGAAAAAACACTGTGGGCACAGCCTCCTTCAAAATTTACTGTCCCTCTGTCTATGTGAATTAATCCTAAACCAAAGTAAATGGGAAGTTTGTAACATCAGACTGGAGGTATTTAGCTGATGTCCAAATGCTAAAAAATCAGAGGAGCTGACCCTGCTTACGGCGGGCTGAATGGGACACAGGAGATGACAGACCTCCTGGCTCCAAATAATCCCCACCACCTACAAGCTCTGGGCTAAGCCATCTCAGTAAGGCAATTTATGAATGCTGACTCCAATCCTGCACTTTCAGAAACTGAGATGCACTTGCAACCACTTATATGCAAGCAATGTAAGATCTAGGTAGCCCACCCTACCTGCTTCAAGCAAGGGTGCTGGAGACATGAGCAAATGAGGAGAGGGGCAACATCCCTCACACTAGTAACACTTGAGCATCGTTCACTTGACCTGAAAACAACATCCCTTTTGCGCAGAGTGTTAGCACATCTGCAGGGACAATACAGTACTGGATAGTTACTTTGCAAGCTCGATAAAAATGAAAAGGCCTTCAAAGGATTTCTTTTGGGATAGCCATCTAGGTTCAAACACAGCAGAAAACAACAGCAGCAGCAAAAAACAATAAATTAGAAAACAGCACAGCTTTCTAAATGCTCTACAACAATTACTTGCAAGACAAAAATCACAGCTCTGGTACTCAGAATCTTATCTTTTTAAAAAACAATAATCCACAGGTTTTGCATAAAAATAAACATTTTAAGCTGAGAGCATTATGTTAATTGGATCAACCCGCTTTTTTATATATATATATATATATATTTTCTATGTATTTAAATGTATATTTTTCTAAGATTATTCTTTAAAGGAGTAGATGGGGGTCACAAATACATAAAAATAGATATTTTGGAAAGAAAGAGTAATAATAAAGACAATCCTGACCAAAAAAAAAAAAAGAATTAAACAGGGCATTTTTTGAAAGCAATGGCTCACCATACTATAAGTTGGGGAATCCAGTCCTCCTGTATTGTGAGCAGTTACTCCTAAACACTATCAGGTTTTGTAATAGTGTAGTTAATAAAAATGAGGGGGCAGTGGGGATGGACTTTGGACAGATTTTGATACCCGTTATATTGCTATAAATACCTAGAACAGATCATTTCTTAAGTTGAAAGCAAGAGGAGCTCCGGCAATACTTGCATTTACAAGAATATAGTGTCAGATCAAAATCTGACACTTCCCTTAGACCAAAATTAAATTAAAGAAAAAAAAAATCTATTATTCTATTATTGCCCTATTTTTATTCCTGTTGTTCTACCAGTAAGGAAAACAAGCCAAAAAGGGTGGGATTTTCAGTAGTGTGTGTCAGCATTCTCTGCATCTTTGACAAAGGCCAGCTCCTAAGTTAGGAAGATTATTTCATAGAGTGATCCTGTCCCTTTGCAGCGGGGGGGACCTCACTGTTGAAAATCCCTTCAAGGCAAAAAGATCATGGGGATAAGAAGCCATAAAAAATGGTAATAGCCCGACCTGCTTGCCAGCTGCATCAGTATTCAAGTAAAGTTTAGAAGTACCTTAGTGGGATGTCAGAGTCTTGGAGGGTCAGAATTGGCTTATTTTAACTAGTGTAACATGCACTTCGAAATATCTGCTTGCTTAAAAAAAAAAAATCTAAAGTAAACAGGAGCAAAGAAAAGATCTAGGAAAATTCTCAGCATCAGTAGTAGACTATGGAGTGTCTTTGTGACACCGACACTTCGAGATCCTTGCCTTCCACTTTTAATGCATTAAAATACCACAAAATCATGAAGTCATTTCAAATGAGTAATTTAAGAGTCCAGTTTTCTTGTAAGTTAACCTGATCACCAGCACAACACTGGAGAAATCTGATCTAATTATACCTCACTTAAAATTCTTCAAATGAAAATAAGAAATACGATTCCACAAATAATTCCAATTAAAAACACAGAAAACAGATTGCTTTTTCCTCAGTGTTTTTTTCTTACATAGCCTTTTAGGAAAAAAAAAAAAAAAAAAGTAGTCTTCCATTATGTCTTCTTTACAAGCATACCGTCTAACAAGCCAGATAGATTGCTATCCTCCATCTACACGAATCTAAGCTCTTCTGAATCTGTGTGGGGGCAGGGGATTCTCTCTCCTAAATTTCAGAACCATCTGATGTTTCAGCATCTGCTTGTTTTGTCGTGTTTCTCCTCTTCAATTTGTCAGTTCCTCTTGGCATTTCACAGGCCAACACTAGTTTGAAAAATTTCATTTTCTGCATTTGCAAAAACTCTGGACTTAGCACAGCTTCACATATGTCATCTCCTCCACGCCCTTCCCACATAAGCTTCTTTTATCTTTAAATGTATAAAATCACAGTTTGCATAACATTGTTTTAAAGAAAGAAAATAAAGCACACACACACGCACCCACACACACATACATTGTATTGGTGAACACTATACACTAAATATATCTTTTGAACAGCATAACAGGTATTTTGGCCTACTGTAAGTTGAACACATGGGGAAGGCTGAATGTTTACGGTTGCCATGCAAGCCACCTTCAGGACAAAACAGATGAACCCACCAAGAGCAAATGGAGCTTCTATTCTCAAGCCATTAGACAAATATTGCCTTTCCAGGATCAGGCTGACACCTCACCAATTTAGGCAATGCAGTATTTACAGAACCACACTGAGTTGCTTCTGTATCAGTCCTCTGAATTCAAATGCTGTTAAATCAAAGGTGGAAGAGGGTATTTGACTTGCCTTATTATTATTAATAATATGTATATATTTTAATAAAGCTTTGAATTTCAATTTACTTCTAAAACTTTGCTCTTTGAGAACACACCCTTCAAGTTGACACTTTTTTTAGGCTTCTGTTCCTTGAAAATTCTCTTCTTTCATTTTGCTGTTCTTTTTCATCTACCAGCAAACTTGCTGTCTTCCCGCAGAAAACGGGGCTGGTGGCTCAGGCTTTCACTGCACCCGTTCTGTGAAATTCTCTGGGAAAACCCCCCGGCATTGGTCAAGTTCCTTGTGCTGGATCCAGTCGGACTCCTTCACGCCCATCAGCCATCCTTCATCCTGCGAGGAGAAGACAGAGATCAGATGCTGAAGGAGAGGTGAGAGAGCAGGAATTCTCTTAGGGAGTGCAGGCCAAGGAAATGTCAAGGTAGATATCAAAGCCATGCTCATAGTCAACTTGGAGATGATCCAGGAAGGCTGGGAAGGGGGAGGAAGGCTTCCTTTCACTTTTAAACAGTGAGAAAGCCAAATCCCACAGGAGTCAGTGCCTAAACTTCTATCTGATGGAGTGTCTCTTGGAACAGGGAAATGTTGCAAATAATTAGCAAGACACATGTTATAATTTATACTCACAGAAGCAGGGGAAATTCTGCTAAAGAAAGTCTCTGGAGCTATGGCATGAGAATCACCTACCCAACCCTACCTACCACTTCCTAAACCATCAGGGTCTAGCACTCTCCATAGCAAGAAAACAGATGGGAAACTCCACAGTGCCATTCACCCCTTTCATCCTGGGCACAGATCTTTGAAAAGGGTGAATAATATCCAGAAGACAGGGCTCATTCCCTGGCTCTAGTCAGGGCAGCTGCATGGCTTGCATTTTAGAGAGCTGAAGGAGGCGAAATGAGTCCTGCTTGTAATATTAAAAACCCCCTCTGAGAATAGGGAGCTGAGGAGCCTGATCCGGCTCCCCCAAAGCCTGTGCACTGTTCAGCTTGATGCGGGATGTAGTTGGCAAACCACAGTCTGACAGTCTGTTATACACAATGTCAGACTCCAGGTCTATGAACTCAGGATGAATTTCTCTGAAGCAAAGAGAGTCCTGCCTGTTAGAACCTGCCCGAGAAGAAAATCAGACTTCCCACCCTATCCCTGTTCTCTGCAGTTTGTCCAGCACTGACATTTCTGCTCCACCTAAAGCACCTTGAGCATCTTTTCCACCTCATGTGGGAAGGCTGCCCTGCTTGTAGCTCAGCTGTCCTGAATTCTGTGCACAACTTGGAGCTGCCAACAAGGAAGCATCCCATTAGCATGCAAAAGTGCCAGCTCATGTGAGTCATCTGCAGTGGAGCAAGATAGGGGTTAACATTGCAGCACAGGGTGACAGCTACACAGATGGTCACTGCCTCCAAACTTTGCATCCCCCCCTCTGGGCAAAGCATGCATTAGACTGGTGTAGAGATGTGTCGCCACATTCAACGACATAGCTTGCCAGGACAGAAATGCTCAGACAACTAGTTGCTCTAAGCTGTGGGAGATGGGACATGCACGCGTGTCCTCCCTTCCTGGAGCCGGCAGGAGTCACCTGTGAATTTAGCCAAGCCCAAGGAATGCCTCACTTCAAACTTGTTCTTTAAAAACATGCCTGCACAGTAGCCCTGGATAGAGGATAAGCTATGAGGCACACACAGCTCCTCATTGCCATTTTACAGCCTCTGACCTCTTGCCCTGTTCTCTGTGCACTTGACATGGCAGTAGCTCAGACCAGCCACTGCAGCCAAATCCCTGCTCCGTGCAGGCAGGGCTGGGTGCCTGCAAGCCAAGGCAGCCCCTGCTGCTGGGGATTGCAGCATTCACGGGAGTGCTGCAAGATAGAAGCCCATCTGCAGCTGGCAGCTGCAGGGTCTGTGGGGGGACTGACACACCATCCATCAGGAAAAAAAAATGCTTGGAGGTCACTGGGCCCAACTGTCTGGAAGGGAACTTCTAGCTCACAACACAGCAAGTGCAGAAGATCATTTTTCTACTCATAACACCTGTGTGATACAGCACAAATCCCTCCCACCACATTCAGCTACGAGAGTCCTCCCAGCTCTAGAGATTAGAGACCAGGGCCTGGGTTCACTCTGGTTGATCCTGAACGGCCAAGCTAGAAGCAGAGCTGCCCTCGGCACCTCCCAACAGGGGAGATGAATCTAGGCCTGGCCAATCCACCCACAAACTGGCACCTAGGGTGCACAATGGAAATATGGTCACAGTATTTCCCTAAGCTTTCTCCACTCACTTGGCACAGTCCATGCACCTGTAAACACCCAATGCTTTCCGGCTGGACATGGTCAGGGTTAGGAAATGAGCTGGAGCACAGGATACACTGTTAGAGGGCTTCAGTGCAGCTACAGCATCGTGTTAGCAACACTCAGAGCTCACCCTCTGCAGCTTGGAGAGTCTTGAGTTCATGGCTGTTGCCCCCACATCCAGCTAGAGGGCAAACATAGGGCATTGAAAAAACTGCTCAATGCATGCCATCTTCTACCACTGAAACTAGGGGAGCTCCCACTCTTTTTCCATCTAGGAGGATTTCTGTGAAGGAAATGCTCACAAAACCTTGGCCAGGACAGGCCCAATCAGTGAGAGGTTCTGTATACAAAAGGAATCACTGCTGCTACCCCATACAACCCTTCCCCCTAGAGCATCCAGCTCTATGGGAGCAGTCAGCACATCACAGTTCCCATTTCACAAGCAGTAGCAATATAATTAACAAGTCAACAGTGAAGTCACAAAGATGAACACATCATCTGTGGCCAGTAAACTACATCATCCTCCCTTTAACCCTTGTAGAAACCAGACCTCGTCTGGGCTCCTCTATGTCCACTGATCTACCGTCTTCTGAATCAATTTGGAAAGGAAAGACATTCTCCAAACTAAAGCCGGGCAATTAGAGTCTGAACAAATTTTTACAAAACTACCATCTCCCTTAGCCAAAACAATGAAATTGCTCCATCTATCAGCTGGAAGCCCTCAAACACAGCAAGCAGGGAGGATTTATTCAAGGCTTTTACAAATAGCTCAGATTAAAGAAAACCATTGCCAGCTAAATTCAGGTTGAAGCTGGAAAGGGAGACGGTTCTTGAGCTGAGCATCCTCCTCCAGCCTTTGGTTCTGCTGCCATCTCCTGGCCAAACACTCTCTTTTGGAAATAGGCACTGCTACACAGAGTGCAAGACAACATCCATGGCAAGCTGCTTTCTTAGTGCTCCAGCATTTCTCAAAGGGAGAGAAAGCTTCCCATATGGAGTGGGTTACTCCTACCAACGCCACACTCCACACTGCAGTGATCGCAGAGGATGTTCAGCACGTTTAGAAGCACCAAGAAGGCTGAGTAGGGACTCTGCTGGGCAGGAAGCCCTGGCTATTTCAATGCTTTCCACAAGGTAGTGTTCACTTCCCAATCACAAGCAGAGTGCTTCGCTGTTGCAGGAAGCCAACCCCAAGCTCAAGGACAACCCACCTCTCCAGCCAGCTCCCAGCCACAAACTGATGGCTCTGCACCCAGCCAGCAGACTGTTAGTGGAGGAAGCAGCAGCTCTGGAGACCCAGCAACACCCTCCCAGCTCACCCCAGCCCAAGGGTCCCCCACTCACCTGGTCCTCAGGGTTCTCAAATGGAATCACAAGCACAACATCGCCAGCCTTCAGCTGCAGCTCATCACTGTCAGTGGCTGTGTAATCATGCATGGCCTGGACCTAGGAGGAGAGCACTCTGGTGAGATCAGCCCTCTCCAACCCAGCTCTGCAACACGTAACACAGCGCCTCGTTTGATTCGCAGGATGATTCCGGTTGGAAGGTACCTTAGAAGTCCTCAGATCAAACTTGCCGCTCGGGGCAGGGCAGGATTAGATCACAAATGCCATATTATAGGGGAAGAATCACCTCCCTCAAATTAGTGGCTACATGCTTGTTACTACAGTCCAGGATGTTGTTGGCCTTTGCCACAAGGGCATCCTGGTGACTCCTGTCATTCAACTTCTTACCAGATCTTTTTTTTAGGAGGCTTCACTTCCCATGCTATCGGTCTAAAACCACATGGGGTGGAAGGCCTGTATTTATCCAAAAGCTGTCCTGGATTGTTTTTGCAGCTGGGCTGCCAGAGCATTAGATATTACAGCCTCCTAGCCCACTCACAGCAAGGAGAGGAAACATAAGTAAGAGTATCAATTTGAAAGGGCTGCTCTCTGTAGTCTTGTTTCAAAGGTCTCACACCAGAGGAACCTCCTGGGGGGAAGATTCATCCAGTGATCATATCCTGCCATGGTTTCTCTTTGGTATTCAGCCTAATTTGTATCAACATCTGTGTCACAGCTTTTCTACTTCAAAGCCCATCTCTCCACTTTAAAATCTACAGCTGCCTGTAACCAATCCGAGCATTCCCTCCAGCTTTGCTACTCTTTTAGTTTTGGTATCATCTCTCTGAAAAAGTGACGCATGGACCTAGCTGAAACAGAACAAAAGCCTTCATACACCAGTATAAACAAAGAGAAAATGAGATTGTCATCTCTCACTTCCAGGACTCAATGGTCATTATTGTCTCGTTGCCATATTTCATAACTCATGTTAAATTTGTGACTTACCCTTACTTGGAATCACTTCTTCCTCCACACTTTCAAAACAAATTGCAAGTGGTCTGCTGCATATTCAGATTCCCCATGAAGCATTGCTGTTTAATCTTATATTTTTCCCTTTTTATCACAACTTTCTAATCTCCCCCCAAATAAAATCCTGTCCTTACTGGTGTTACCAACTCCAACTATTTCTGCTGGCAAAGTTTCATTTGCTGCTTGCATCAAAGAGCTTAACTTTTCCAGTTTGGAGCCCAACTTCCCATTTACCACCCGGAGTCTGATACCACCACTCTGGAGATCAGCAATAGCTGCAGAATAGAGAAGGAAGGGCTGTGTTTTACATCACAGCGAGACATTTACAGTGCTTTTACACTGTCTTTTGAAACACCTGGAGCTGAATAAAGCTAGAGGCATATTGCTGGAGAGGACCAGCACCTCTCCTTCAACTTCCTTTCGTCCCCTCAGTGTGGACCCCATGACCGTGCTGAATAAAAATAATTCATCTGGTTAATTCATTACAAGGAAGCATCACACTCACCTTGAAAAGAAACCCCGGGGGCATGTCAGCTCTTTCGGAGGAAGCGCCTCCTTCCACGGTGCCATTGACGGTAGCAGGGAAAGTTTCCACAACCACAGCAGGCAGAGAGCTCTGGCATTAGGCAGCAGCCATGGAAGGAAAAAAGCACAGCTGAGAAAAACTCCAAAATGGCAGCTCCTACTCCCGCCCTGAAGGATCCATGCTAGAGACTGCTCTAGACCCCAAGCCCATTCAAGGTGTCGGTAGGTCTTCCCAGTGCACTAATCTGTGACAAAAACACCCCAGTGACAGCAGAAGTGACAGTGAGAAAAAGCAGAACTGGTGACTGGTGTCTTCCTTTTGGCTGCACCAGAGCAGAGATGATTGTAAGGGTTTTCGTGGGAATACCCTGCCCAACATTTCCCACTCAGAGCCGTCACCACACACCTCCTGCAGAACCTCTGTAGGACAGACAAGTCACATATGACAGAACAGCTGGAGAAACCAAGCATGAGACAGGACTTATTCCAGCCCCTAAAAGGGTGGCAGTGTCAGAAAGACAAGAAACCTGGAGATTCAGAGTGAACCAGTAGAGCCCAGAGGACAGGAGAGAGAAAGCAAGTAACAGGCAAACAGGAACCCCAGAGAAAGCATAGGCCTAACACAGCATCTACGAGCTGGCTTCAGGGTACGAGTGAAGGGATGAAGGGACAGTTTCATTATTAAATCTTCCTGCAGAGCTTCTCCCTACGCATCAAGCAAATCCTGGCTTTAACGTGCACAACAAAACACAAGTCTGGCCTCTGAACAGGAGGACTGTAACTGCTGGAATGGCAGAGGTGTTTTTCCAAGCACTCGCACACGTCTCCTTCCAGCCCCGTCTCCCGCGTGTCTGCTGTACCACAAGGGAACGAGGGAGAGCAGGGACTGCACTCCTCCTTGGTGCTTACTGAGGCAGATCCTGAATCAGCTTCCGCTTTAGATGCTTCGGCTCCAGCTGCTGCTTCTGATCCAGCTGCTTCGGCACCTGCATGAGCTGCTTCTGCAGGCTGCAATACAAAAGCCACCCAGGTAGAGTTATGCCCATTACAGCTGTGTGTGTGCAGAAACCGCAGCTTATTCTGCCCAAGAGATGAATGTTGTTGACTGCTGCCATCTGCTGACAAATACTGCTGCCATCTGCTGACAAATAGGCGAGGAACTCCAAGGTTCTTGCTAGGCCCTTCCACCTCCTTTGCCTGTGACCTAGCAGAACAGCAAAGCCTGGTTCCCTCACTCCAGCTGCACAGCAGACGGCGCTCCAGAAAAAAAATAATCATGCTACCTCAAAACTCTTGCATGCCTCTTTCTTTCCAACAACTAACTTACACACCTACTCTACAGATGCACAGCATGTATTACCACATCTAGGGTTCCCACCTCTAACATATATGAATACACAAGCCTACTTATATGTCAAGAAGCAGAGGTCTCTAATAGGCTAGTTCCAAGGATCAGTAATCAAGGAATATTTGCCTCCACATACTCTTAGAAAGAGAGGACCCTGGTGGAAACATGTCCAGGTATGGAATACTCCCCAGACCCAGCATCCTCATGACATCAGTCCTGAGCTAAACTAAATTGGAAAAGCATGTGAATTTTTCCCCAGCTTGATCTGCGACAGGTCCACACAGTCCTGGATTTGGATTTTGCTTTTAATATTCTATTCATAAGAATTTGCTAGCAATATTCTACATGGCGTGAACACTCATGCATGCATTTGTGTAGGTGAGGAGATTCTAACACACAAAAGCTACTACAACCATGGGGAAACATTTACCACCACCTAGAAAGCATCCCCTGCCTGGCAGCGGATGTTCATGGAACCCTGAGGATTATGGTTTCTAAACACAGCAAGAGACAAACCAACACGTATGATAATTCTGGCTGTTCAAACTTTCATTCTTTCTCAACAGAGGTTTTGTTAACTCTGTTCCAAAGCAAAATTAACCAGGTTCACTTGCCGCTCCCGTAGCCTCCCAGAAGATGCTAAACAACAGAAGAGTCATGTACTAAACCTATTCAGAGATGGGGCATTCAACTGGGCCCAACTGAGAAGTTTAAACTGATATTAAAACAACTTGTGTTGAATCTTACAACAGAATCACCTCCCACCACTTCTACACTACTTCTAGACATTTTCACTTTGGTGAACAGATGAAATAAGGGCTCTATAAGCTGTCCTCTATGGCAGTAAGGAAGGCAGGTGTTTTTAAGAGATGATTCAATGCACATAGCTAAGGTTCCTACTCAGAACAGTTGCAATCTGCTAGCACTGCTGCTGCTGATTGGTCCCTTTGGAGATTCACCAGGCAGCATTTACACACACTCCCAACAAGAATCTGTGGGGCTAGTCCACAGAATCATGTAACGGTTGAGGTTGGAAGGGACCTCTGGAAATCATCTAGTCCCACTCCCCTGCTCAAACAGGGTCACCTAGAGCACACTGCACTGGATCATGTCCAGAAAAGTTCTGAGTAACTCCAAGGATGGACTCCATCACCTCTCCGGGTAACCTCTGCCATGCTCAGCTACTCCTACAGTAAAAAAGTTTTTCCTTATATTCAGACAGAATTTACATTTCAGTTTGTGCTTACTGCCTCTTTTTCTATCACAGAGCACCACTGAAAAGTCCAGCCCATCATTTTCACACTCTCTTTTCAGATATTTTAACCCCTGAGTTTTCCCTTCTCTGAGCTTAACAGTCCCAGGTCTCTCAGCCTTTCCTCACATGAGAGATGTTCTAGTTCCTTAACCACTCTAGTTGTCCTTTGCTGGACTCACTCCAGTGGCTGCACCTCTCTCTTGTACTGTCAAACCTAATTTGTGACCTGAGCATCTTCATGGCCAGTTCACAGCCATTTGTTCTCTATAGTATACAGTATGTGAGCCTCTTCATAGAAACTTATCTGAGTCCTACTTCACCCTTGCAAAATACGTGCTACTATGTCTAGATTTCCCATTTTTAAAACACGTGAATATATAAAGTCTTAGCATGCCTACCCACCTTATACATTTGGTACACACACACACACCTGAATACAGACACATTCAAAATAAGGCACTGTCCAGATTTTTTTAATGATGTAATTCTCATAATCCCAGTCCTACAGAGCACATTTTCCCAGGCTCAACTGACCAGGGACAAACCTTGCTGTCCATCAATTCTGCTATAAAACTAGATGCTTTTCGGAAGTCTGAGGTCTGCAGATATTCCTAGTCAGCCCCATGGGGTGACTGAAGCCCAGACAGATTCTCTGGGCTAACCCCAAACCTCTCCCCCTACCCTCACTCCCATGAGAATGCTCTCTGGCAAGATAACACATGGACAAACCATGTTATAAATCAGATTCTGCATTTGCTTCCCTCACAACTTCCTTCTTTATCTCACTTCTTCCATCACATCTGGGCTGGCCCCAAGCCAACATAAGCATTTTCATCTGTGTGTGAGCAGACCTAAAGCACCAGTCAGCCTAGCAAGCTTCTACACAAGGCTAATGGTGAGCCTGGCCAGAGCAGGCAAAAACCACAGTATCCCATAAATCAACCCTCATTGGCTGCTAGCAACACACTGGCATGATACTCTAAGCAGGTTTCTAATTATATCTTGCTTATTGCTGATCATAGAATCATAGAATGCTTAGGGTTGGAAGGGACCTCTAGAGATCATCTAGTCCAACCCCCCTGCACACGCAGGGTCACCTAGAGCACGTGGCACAGGACTGCGTCCAAGCGGGTTTTGAAGATCTCCAGAGAAGGAGACTCCACAACCTCTCTGGGCAGCCTGTTCCAGTGCTCTGTCACCCTCACTGTTAAGAAATTTTTCCTTAAGTTCCTATGGAATTTTTGGTGTTTCAGTTTCCGGCCATTTCCTCTAGTCCTATCAGTGGCCACCACTGAAGAGAGACCATCACCGTCCTCTGCACTCCCTCCCTTGAGGTATTTATATACACTGATTAGATCCCCTCTCAGCCTTCTCTTTTCCAGGCTGAACAGGCCCAGCTCCCTCAGCCTCTCCTCATAGGGCAGATGTTCCAGGCCCCTGATCATCCTTGTAGCCCTGCGCTGGATGTTAATACCTTTAACCGAACTCCTTCATCTAACCTTCAGTTGCCCCACTTTTGGCATTTAACACACTTCTATCTTACCAACGTCTCTCTCATGTCTCTGTATCACCATGCTCACAGGCCTATACTGCTGGGATACATTAAAAACAGCAGAGCTGTGACTGCCCATGCTGCAGATGATACCCACAGAAGTCTTAGAAGTACTAACAAAAATGCATATACATGAAATGTTATAAAGGCTTCTCCAGTCTATTTAGATTCACTCTCAGGTTGCTTTCTATTTGGATTCAGTAAGACTATAACTGGGATAGGTGCCAACTCAAGGCTATCTTGCCCAGCATGGCTTCTTATTCGGACAAGTGAGAAAATGCTCACATTGAGCTACAGATTTTTAAGGAGAGCTAATTTGCAAAAATAACATCTAATAACCAGAAGAAAAGAATCCAAATTAACCTGTTGGATTTCAAAAACATGTATTTTCATGCCAACTAACTATTTTTCTATTTTAGCTACCTGCAGGCATCTCAAGGCCTATACGAGCACTTACAGTCACGGGGAGATAACACAGGTAGAACTGCCCGCTGCTGGCGCTAGTTCTGAAAGCTCTGTGTGCTCCAGGAGCAGCACCACAGGCCCCACATGAACGCTGAGCAGCCTGCAGAACTCGGCTCTCCTGCATCCCGGGTTCTGTGCAGCTGGTTAACCTCACACCATGCAGGACTACAGACCCGCTCAGCACTGCTGCTCATAACAGCTAGAGCAAACACTTCAGGGGGCTCTTCTGGAGCACAAGATGGGGATTCCTCAGGCACCGGGAGCTCTGCTTTTCAAACAACACTGTCAAGATAGAAATTGCCATAGTGAGGCCATCTTGTCTATTAGCTCCCCTCCATTCATAATACTGTCTTTTGGGTCAAATCAGTTTCCCCATATGAGAGGACAAGTAAATACAGCTCAAAAAATCTTTTACTTCCCAGATTGTAGATTAAGCATAGCTCAGACACATCTGAAAATCTGTTTCCCATCATTTGTTTTCCAGTGACATAAACATAAGATTCTAGAATCTGCAAAGCTGTTCAGAATCTTAATGGATACAGGGTCTCACCTAAGATCTGCCACATAAACCAGTCCTTCAAGGTTTCTAAGCTATGTGACTGCCAGGTATCTAAATCCTGTTAACACCTGAAGGTGATAGGTGTCTAACTACACCTGCTAGGTGTACTTACATTTACCCATGCATATCATCTAGTATCACCACACTTGGGTCTCCACATGAGCTCCCTGGTGGTATCATGCACGCAAGTCACCATCGCATTCTGGCCAGAAACACCAATGCTCTTAAGTATTTAAAGTCTCCTTTCTTCCAATACTAAGAAAAAAAATCTGGTTTTATTTAATAACTAAAACACCCCCTGCCTCCCACAAACGAGGGACAGAAAAGAGCCGGTTTGAGAAGCTCTTTATTTTGTTCAAGCAGCTTCTCTCCAGTCACATTCTGTCTAACAGCCAGAACTGAGTAGGACAGTTGGTCTTCTCCTAATCTTTACTTGTCTTTGACGAGACAGAGAGACAAGCTGTCATTTTGTGACCCTTAAGGACACATCGGTGCTTCCTCCTGCCAACACAGTGATCCTGAGAGGTAGTAAAGACAGCAAGACTACAGCTTGCTTTCTGGTTTGTGATTTGAGTGTCCAATAAACACAGGAGGAACCCTCTAAAAGTCCATAATCCAAGATTTTTCAGGGGACCACTCCTCTGCACTGCTCTGCTAACAAGATATAGCCATACCTCAGCTCTGTCCATCCACTTGCAATGCATGAGATACTGACTTACAAAAACAGATTTTTTACTTTATTGTCATTTAAAAAACAACAAGACATAAATGGAAATGACAGTTGTTAAACATTGATGACTGATGAAATGCACAAGAGAAACTTTTTTTCAGCAACGTCCAGGCCCATGTGAAGGAGCACTGGCCACAGTGAGTCTTTGGGCCAGACACTCAGCAGGGATAAAGTTGCAGCCTCCAAAGTACATATGTGCAATGGCACAGGCAGCAAGGACCAGAGGCAAGTGAACATAGGGGCAATTGAGAGGTATATGCACTACATACAATTGAGACCAACAGGACATACAATGTTCAGGAGACAGTGGGGTAGGAGCAAGAGAACATGATGCCAAGTAGCATCAGGCTTGAGAAGGAGCTCACAGCCTCATGCCAAGGGAAAGACAGGCAAGCCATTAGGGAAAGGCAAGGGGGCTACTTGCTGGTGGAGGGAAAGTGCCAGACCTGACTTGCAAACAAGTCAGCCCTGGGGCTTCGTGAAAGATGCAAAGGTGAGTTCAGCAGCTCGTGGAGCAACTCTGGGTTGTGTTGCAGAGAGGGAAAGGAGAGGGATGATGCACAGAGATGGTGCTGGCACATTCACAGTGTATGATGAGAGCAAAAAGCTGTATGAAGTTCTTACCTCCCATAAATCCCAAGGTAAAGACTAAGCATGTCAAAGAGCAACAAAAATAAAAATATATTTATATGTGATTATTTCAGTGAGCACAAACATTACATCAGACTGAGGCAGATGTTCAACAGCACTTCTGTAGCATTTTTAAGTACCCCTCCCATGGCAAAGCCAAATTTAAGCACCCAGGCATCTGAGTGAGGTAATTCCTACCTCTGGTATAGACGGGAAAAAGCCAAGTCACATTCAGTTATGAGTGGTAGACCTCACAGAAAAAAAATCTTGAGTCTGAGGGTCTACCAATGTCAATTATGCTCCCATGCCTTCATAGCCCACAGATTTGGCATGATTTTAGAACAAGATTTCAATTTGTAACTTTGGTTCAGTAGCGAGATATCTTACCCACTGTACCACAGTGCTCCATACAAAGCAAATTTGACTTAATCAAAGACTAGGTGGTTTGTGATAGATGTATAGCTGAGTTTGCTATTGGCAAACATTGATTTCAGATTTTTCAGTGATTTCTCAATAGTGAATATATTACTATCAAAAATCAGCTAGTGCTGAGCAGTTTTGAAAACCCCACTCCACTTAATACTTGTTGCTTAATGGCAGAGTAACAAATTGTTTCATTTTAAGGCAAATTTATACTAATCCAAAGACAATATACCCATTATCCATCTTTTAACTGGTGTTCTGATGAAAGAAGATCCCAGTACAGAAAAATGCCATCTTCTGGTTTGTATCTAGCAGGCAAACAAACATATCCACTACTCATACCCACTGCTAGACTGTGACCTGGCTCAGAGCCACCCGGCCCTCATTGGACTTGCACATCTAACAGAGATGGCCAAAAGGTGCCAACCTGCAGAGCACAGGCCTGGGCACCCAGCCCAGCCACCAGCTCAGGTCCACATTAACACTCACACGGGTGCAGGTCCTACCACACTCAGCATCAAGTCAGTTACAAATTGAGAAGGAACAGTGATAGGAACCAACCTGGGAGGCAGGCGTGGGGGTCTTCCCCACAGTGGCATCTGGTTTAATGGGATCAAAATCCAGATCCAACAGGCTGGCTCCCTCCTGGAAGGGCCCAGGGGCATCAAACTTGGCAGCAGTAAGGAAGAAAAGCAGTACGAGCATTAGACACACAGGCACACGAGGGAGGGTACGTGACATCCAGGAGCTAAGGCCATGAGCACAGAAGACACGGTGAGAGCACAAACACCCGACGTGACTCCTGACTGCGTAGTACCTGCAACCACAGGCAGCACAGCACCGCAAACCAAACTTGTCTCTTCCTTGGGACTCAAGTTTCACTCATTTTCTCACCTTCCCAAATGAGCTGACCTGCTATGGTCAGTAGAATCACCGTCACCACCAGAGAGGAAAGGTTCTATTTGTACCTATGCTCCACAGCTCATGCAGCTACCTAAGTACTTCGAGCTCAGAACAGGCTCCCCTAAATCACTTACCGAAAAATGGCCACCCACACCACTGATCTCAGGAAAACAGGTCAAGAAGAAGAAAAATAATAATAAAAAATAAAATTCAGGTTTCTGAAACACAAGTCTCAGCGACCCCCATCAGAGCTACTCCACAAAGCTCCTACCTCCAACACAAAGAGATACAGAGTATGACAGCTCACTGCTACCCTAACTAAGGATTTCAAATCATTCCCCAATCCAAAAATGCTTTTCCCAATACTGTTCCATTTCATGATACTCAAGAATCACTCGCACACTAGTCTAACACAGAATAAACTTGAGAGGCTTTGCTATTCTCTTCAAAGTCGTAAGAATAAGTTCCTTTGACTCTGAAAAACACAGCAGACAGACACTGATGGTGTATTTACTGATGACCATTAACAGTCACAAGTGAATGAAACATCAATATTCTAAATCTGAACTATCATTTGTCATTTTTAGATTTAACGCAAACACTACGAGACACGTCTTTTCACTCGGCTTCAGAGGAAGCTGTTCTGTTCACAAAGTGCAGATTTGCCCCTTTCCACTAGCCTTCCAAGCTTGCTGGCCCTACTGCTTCAACCATCTTTCCAACAATACAAGTTTGTCAAGTTGGTTCCTGCAGTTATTGCACAGTCCTACCATGGAAAAATTCCTGGAAGGTACCAAGAAATCCAATTTATGAGAAAGTCCTCTGCATATGAATCATCTTCCCTTCCTCGAACTTCCTCTTATCCTGATTCTTACTAGATTTTCTTTACGAACACCTTCTGCTCTTTCGGATATCCACAGGCTTGAAGACAAGGAACCAAACTTCATCCCTGGAATAAACCCTGACCAGCGATCTAAAACCCACTGGTATTCCAGTAAATTCCTCCATCCAGGCCTCCAGAGGGGTTCAACCCCCATCCTTACACTTCTTGGTGGCAGGACACCAAAACTTCTAGCCATAGGACACCCTTACCTGCTATTTAAGACTCCCATGCAAGGGCTAGCACCTCCTACTTGTACCCATCTCTCCCACATGGCAGCTCCCCGGAGCAAAGGCATCTGGCACAAACAGCCCTGACCAACACACTTAATACTAAAGGCTGCTGGGTGCTCCAGTGAAGGCTGTTCTGGCCAGGAATGGTTCTCGCTCAAATCTCATCTGTTTGAACGTCATCGCAGATCCCATCCAGGGTCAGGGCACTGATCAGATGCAGAAGAGGATATCTGGCTAAGAGCAGGCATTTGCATGGGAACACATGATACAAACCACAGGGCAGAGCCATCCGTGATAATACAGGCGGAAGAAGTATAGGAGAACAGTAGAGGTGCTCTGCTGCCCATGGTTTCCCCCTCTTCCAAAACTGCTGCCAAATCAACTGTCTGCTCCGTTAGTTTCACCTACTGCCTTGCAAGCTTTTGACACAGTTTTCCTTTCTTTCCAACTCTGTATCTGCTCCTCAGCATCTGGGTGGAAGGTGGCAAACCACAGGCAGTGGAAGAGCATGACACATGGAAAATTTAAGGAATGAGTAACAGATGAGCATTGCTAGAGGCATTACTTGTGCTTTAAACATTTCAAAAATATATATATACACACATATGCTTGTATCTCTTAAAAAAAATAAGAAAGATGCAGGTATCTCATGATGCAGCCAGAAAACTGGTCAGGCTCCTGTGTATATAGAGACTCTCATTCTCATGGATCCAAAAAAGAATTCCCCAGCTGGATCCTCTCTCTCACTGTGATATAAACCAAAAGGAAAGAGAAGAAGAAAACCTATTACTTGAAATTGTTATTCCGTTTTCAGGGCTACAAAGTGCGCTATATCACTGGAAAGAGCTGTTAGTTGACAAACAGCAATAGACTGACAAAGGGCGATAGACAATATCAGAAGCCCTGAATTTACAACAGGTATCATTTACAATTATTAATATTTGCAACCAGTGAAAATTTGGTGCCCTCTTCAGCAGCTGCATTCCTCCTGTTTCTTCTACACGTGAAGCTCTCAAGAGGCACCATGCTGCTTGAAGCTGCTGTCTAGCCACCCTGCTTTTCTCTGATGGCTTCCTATTTCTCTGTCAATAGTGACCTTCCCTTCTCCCTCTGCCTGACCAGGTTTCATGGCATAACACCTCCAGAGAGAAGAAAGGTCAAAGGAAGAAGTTCAGAGGTAGACAAGTATAAGGCAGGGCATAGCAGCTAACCTGCGAGGGGGTAGTCACACTTATCTCGGGGACAAAATTGTCATCAAACAGACTGATGATGTTCTCCTGCTTGATCTCCTTGGAGGGGGTGACTTTTGGAGGCGGAGGCACTGGAGGCCCTTTCCTCAGCTGCATGCAAGCGCGCACATGGCCACAGCACAGATGGTGACACCCAAAAAAACCAGAGACAGGAACCAGGTTAGCCACAAAAACTGAACAGGGGGAAAAATCAGGGGAAATCGGGGAAACCAGACATAGAGAAGTTTCCTCCATCTCTCTGGATGGAGTTGAGCAGGAGGGTGAAGGGTAGAACAAAATAAAACAAAAACAACCACACGCCTCCAGAGAAGGTTTGGCATCATTAGTTACACTTCAGCTGTGGGCAAGTCTCTCTGCAGAGGAGAAGCGTAACAAAATTAATATGCATTGCCAGGATATGCATACGTAATTAGAGCATGTGCAACCTTCCAGAGAAACACTGGGAAAGGAGCTTATCAGTTACTGGGAACGCAATTCAGTAGACCAGACCAGCACTGCCTTCCTTTGCCATACTTACCAGACCCAAAGGAATGAGAGATAAGACTCAATTTCTCCTGCTACAGAGAGATATCTACATGGTCAGATTCTGATCTGCCCAGCAGTGGCTTCCAGACATCCATGTATGGTAAGAAATGTCAGGAGCTTCTCACCGAGCCCTATCCCATTGTAGTTTTGGACAAGAACAATTCAAACTCTTGAGAAGCCATAAGCTGCTGTGGGTCCAGTTCTGCTCTCAGTTTCACCACCAAGGGACAGCACTGACACTAATGAAGTCAAATGCGTTACCCAAAACCAGAGCCCAGAAAAGGAAAAGCAAAGTCTGATCCAGTCTCTCTAATCCACCCTAGTATCTCCTATCCATGCTAAAAGGACTCAGCCTGACACTGTGCCCACCTGCCCTGGGTAGCTGTGCTAGATCCCCTTGAGGATTAGGCCAAACCATCTACACCCTTTCCACATTTTCCTGCGTGCATCATCACTCATTTCTGTATCAAACCAACCTTCACGAAGCTGCTGCTATGTTAGAACAGAACCACCACAGCGCCATGGCAGCCCTTAGGATTGGTAAAGCTTTTAATTTGCAAAGTATTGCTTTTGTTTTCATTTTTTTTCCTTTGTTTTTGCAATTACTGAGCTTCTCACTGTATCTGAGATTCCAACTTCACAGGGGACAACCAGGCAGCATCAGGACACAGCAGTCCCTGACTCCTGGTCCTGTATTCATATCTGCCGGGATGTTACTATACAAGGCATTTAGATTGCTACAAATATACCCAGTTTTCTAAAGGGTTAGCCTACTTCAGAAAGTGTCAGTGAGAATGCAAACACGGTTTCTACTGTGTTTAGGGTAAACGGGTGGATAGGGGAAATAATGACCGTAATGTTTTCACTTCTGGCTTTTTACTGTTTCCAGAAAGTACTATGTCCATATTCCCCAAGAACAATCCCTTCCTAAAATATCCCCTGCCTGTCAGTTGCAGGAGGGACCAGAAACTTCAGGGAAAGGCTGTTCTCAGAATAGTGCCAGTATCTGCAAGAATAGAAGGCTCCAATTACAAGCTCTAAGCCAAAAAAAAATCCTCGTTTTCTGTTATTTACTTCTCTAAAATTCTCAGTCCTCTGCACTCTGATGCATTAGTGTCTTGGAGGCCACCACTTCGTAATGTCCAGCACATCTCCAACAGCAGGGACATCCAGAAACAAACCAAGCATAAAGAGCTACGCCACTGCCTAGAATAAAATGAATCCATTAAACTCTTTCTGCTGTTCTCGGAGCCTACAGAGCGTTATCAGACTACATTCAACACAGTTGAGCTGATTTCAGAAGTGTCATCACAATGTTTCAGTAGTGTAACTGAGAGCAAAAGTTTGACCTTTGAAATTTCATAGACCAATGAAGTCCTGTGCCGTCATCAGATTACTCAGTGCAAATAGCTGCAAGCAGTTGCTTCTTCCAAAAGACAGAAATATGCTATTTTTGAGAATTAAAGGACAGGAGGAGTATGAGAGATGCACTTGACACAGGGAACAGCTAGAAATGTAGATAACACTTTCCTGGTCTCTCTTGTTTTGCTGCCTTTTTCTCCACAGGCTCTGCTTAGTGTTTGCATTGGTGCATGAGACAGGAAAGAAACAGCCAGAGAACTGCACTTGTTTGCTGCTTTCTGCTCCATCCTCACCATCCTAGAACAAGTCACTTACAGTTCCCAAGGTAATGCTATCCATAAAGCTTCCCATTCAAGTTGAGCACTGTTGACCCAGAAGACCCGTAGGCTTTCAGAGAGCTGGCAAGCTGACACACACCGAGTTTCAAGACTTGGTCCAAACAAGCATCAGAGCTTGGAGTATAAAATCCTGCTCTTACTAACCCTCTCTCTGCTGCCAGCTCCATCTCTCAGCACCTAGTGAGATATGGAGTGGATCCCTTGTTCTTTGTTGCAGCAAGGCCGAGGAAAGTCAATTAATATAGACCAGGAAAGAGTTGCCAGACGGTGGCAGCATTAGCTGCAAATACCATCTAATGGTATCTTTGGCCCATCTAACGTTACAGATTGGACTTTGCTAGAATATTCTCCCCGTTTAACAACGCGGAGCCTCCAGCTCCCACTGCTGTGGCCAGCAAGGCAAGTCAAAAAGCAAGCACTTGCAGCCTAGCACAAAACAAGGCTAATGTGTGCTATTTAAAGGAAAGACAAGAAGCCAGATTCAGCAAGAGAATTCCACAGACAGCATGAGTGAAGTCTTCAGTGAATGGCTCAAGAAATCTGTACAACTTCTTGCTCCAAATTTTCATCGAGATGTGCAGATGTCTGAAAAAAATAGGAAGGCAGTCCTGGAAAGGTAGTGAGTATGCACACTATCCTCTCCCATACCCCATTCCAAAGGTCTAGCCAGGGCTGTGGGGGAGCTACTCCATGCTGTGCAATGCTGAGCAGTGCAGAGACCCGAAAAAAGTCCTAGAAAGACACTGCCAGACATTCACACATCTCAGTGCTGTGAAGGATGCTTTTGCCAATGTATAATCATCCCTTTTGTCCTCAGATGCCACTTAAAAAAAATAAATAAAAATTAAAAATACATCAGAGAAAATATCATGGGAGACTACCCAGGAAAAGGAAAGTGCCTATACCACAGGCCTGGATTTGTGTCAGGCTACTACCTGTGACAACGGCAAGGAAGTTCTGGGTTGCACTGATGACTTTTGGGGACTTTTTGCTAGGTGTTTTCTTACCAGTTTGGCCAGAATCCCTCACAGGTTTTAATTCTTCCTGGAGACTCCTCCTTGGTATCCCACTTACTGAAATGCAATGATTGGCACCAGACGTGATTCTGGTCTAGCTACTATTTGTTCCTTCTTGTGTTTGCCCCTACTTGGGGAAACAGGAAAATGGGAAAAGGAAACAAATGCTTTATTTTCCTTAAACCCCCCAAAAAACATATAATGTGATGTGCTAAGAAGCAACAGCTACATTTTTCTATATTAAACATGCTGCTGGGCATCTCCAGTGTAAGAACAGTATTAACAAAGGTCACACAGAAGGTATCAGAACCCAGTAATGGACAATCTTAAAATTATAGAATGCTTAAGGTTGGAAGGGACCTCTAGAGGTCATCTAGTCCAACCCCCCCCTGCACACGCAGGGTCACCTAGAGCACGTGGCACAGGACTGCATCCAAGTGGGTTTTGAAGATCTCCAGAGAAGGAGACTCCACAACCTCTCTGGGGAGCCTGTCCCAGTGCTCCGTCACCCTCACTGTTAAAAATTTTTCCTTAAGTCCAGATATTTGAATTTCTTCATAGTATGAGAATTGAATGACTTTCTTTTACATGGTATTTGATATTGAGATTAAAATACAGTACCATGTAAAATACAGTTGCTCGCCTTATCCATATCAATTTTAAACAACTTTTTAGTTCATGGCCTGTGAATCAGGGAAGCTCTCATGAAGAACCTGGACTACTGAAATACACAAGTTAATTCAAATAAAAAGAACAAACTTCCTACCCTAGTAGAATCCCTAACTCCTCCTTAGCTGTTTTACTAGATGGCAAAATATATTATTACTGGATCTCCCATGTCATACTCCAGTCTCTTTAGAAGAATTCTGAGACAGCTTAGTTCTTCCCTGTATGATATAGGGAAGACCAAGGGGCAACTTGTATTCTCAGGAACATCATGCCTGCCCCTGCTGATGGGGAACAACTGTCTGCTCATACTCTCTGTGCTCAGTATGTCAAAACAAGCAAAGGATGGTAGTGTTTGACTCAGGTAGTCTGGGCCATCAGCGGTCACACTGTGGTGGTGTGGTCAGTGTCAAGGGGACACTACCTGAGATGGTGACTTGGGGATGCTTGCCCCAGGTGCTTCCAAAGACGATGACTCCTGCTCATGGTTGACAGTCTTGTTCTCAGGGCTGGTGATGGGGGATCCATCTGGTGGAGGCGAGGGGCTTTTATTTGCTTTCGCTGGGGTGCTATCACTGAAGGGAAGAGAGAGAAAAAGAAGTTTGAGACAGACCTTGACTGAAGAATGGTGCTACCCAGCACAGAGCCATAGCCACCTATTTCTTTGTTTCACTGCCCAGATGTATGGTCAAGTTATCGGAAGCCTCCATAAGCTTCTGAGAAGCATCTTTGCTGAGCCACAGGTAGTCCAACACCCTGGAGCAGGATTACTGTGCAGTAGGGTAAAGCCACTGAATTGCTACTGCATGGATACACCTTGCCTCAAAAACAGAAAATAATCCAGGCTATCCTTAATTCTGTTAGATCCTAACTTAAGTGCCTGATGTTACAAGACAGACATTTAATGTTAGGAGAGAAGAAGGGAAAAGGACTCTTTCACTGCTCATTTATTTTTATAGAAATGTAAAGGCAAAGATGTCTTTGTGAGGTCTTGCACTGGGGTCACGATCAATAGGATCCACCAGGCAGAGCTAAGGCAGAAGAACACATATTCCTCTAGATGGTGGAAACTCACAGAGCTGGAACAGGGTCAAGGTAAACAGAAGTTTCACAGACAACTCCAGGCCGGGGCGGGATTTTGAATACTAATAGTTCTGGAGTATGGAAAAGCTCCTGACACATAGTCAGGAGAGATTTTTCAGGTAATAAAGATGTAAGAAGCACATGCCAAAGGCATTTATTGGTTCATGACTTAGCCAGATTTGCCACAGGAATGGCAAGAGGCATACACTGTACCCTAAGGGCATGCCCCAGCCAAATGTCAAGCCTGTATTTTGAAGTACAGCAATATTAGAAACTTAATAAAAAATGGTTACCAGAGAATTTTAAAAGGGATAAAAGTCATTTTCTGGTCTTGTTCTGAGAATAACTGATTAATTTTGGGTGAAATTCAGCTCCCCCCAAACTAATTAAATGAACACATATCAAGTCATGCAGTGTACAGATCCAGGCAGGGGATACTTTAACGTAAGTGGTTACAGCTTGGCAAAACTATACACATCTGAAAAATGAATATTACAGAATGCTGCAAAAGGGCTGGGCAACCTCAGCCATCAGGAATGATGTTTGCCTCCGCTCAGAGATGAGGGCAGCTCCTGCAGGGTTAAAGGCCTTGAGGCAAAGCTGAAAGAAACAGAACATTTCTACAACTTGAGATCACAGATTCTGTCACGGAACCAGTTTGGAGCAGTTTAGCCCAGGCAGAGAGGAGACAGCAAGGGAATCTCCTCTTCACCCTGTCCCAAGAGAGCTCCCAAGATGTCTCACCAGGATGCCTGAGGTCCGGCAGTCATCAGCTAATGTGCACATACGCCCCATTCCTAAAAACCCAACCCCTGGGGGACAACAGGTGAAAGGGACAGCAAGGCAATTCAACCAACCTCCCTCTCCAAGCACCTTCCCCTGCTCAGCACTGCAGGCTTCAAGCTGCCCCAGGCCCTCTCCGTTCACTTCTTCCTTTCCCTCCCATATACACACACCACACACATTCCCCACAAAGCTCTCATGTCCACATGCAGGTCAGATGTTTCTGATGATGCCAATGCCAGCAGCACACCAACACGATGCAGCAAACCCAAGGGTAATATATGCCAGCAGCTCTCAAACAGGGGACATGGGCTGAGGAGAGAAAGGGGAATGGAGGGAGAAAAGGAAAGAGCAACAAACTTGACCCCAAAGCTGTCAGTATAACAGGATATGCCTGTGGTGTCCTTCCTCGGGGATCCCAGAAACCACTTCAACAGGATGTGTTATGTGAAGGGTTCTGGGATAATGCCAGGACTGTGCTACAGATGAAAAGTAGTAATGGTCAGAGGGGGAAGGTAAGGAAATCTGGCTCTAAATGAGAGTCACCATGAAACAGCCCTCTCCATTCAACTCATTTGCAGGACACAAGCCCAGAACGATTTCAGGAGACCCCTGTCTTGCTGCCATTCCCACGGCAACATCATTAGAGACTGTCTGAGGCTGATACCATGAACTTGCCAAGCCCAGGCTGGAAAAAGCAGCAGAGCTGAATCCCACAGCACCACCTTGGGGATCCTCAGATGGACCCCAGCAGCACCCTGCCCTGCTGAGGGTTGCTGGAGAAGGATCATCTGGAACTATCAAGGACAGAAAAACAATTAGAGAAGGGGGACTAAACAAGATAGGGGTAAGCACATGTGCAAGGACTCGAATGTGAGAAAAAGCCATGATAACCACCTAGGGAAAACACAGAGTGGGATAAAGATGATGTTCATCAGTCTATTCTGCGTGAAAAGATGTGGAAAAAAAAAAAAGTGTCCCTTGGTCCTGGGCCAAGGGGGAAAAAAAACCCAAAAAACAAAAAAACAAAAAACCCACAACAGCATGTTCCATTCTCCCCAGAATAGAAGGTACCCTGCGGGAGATGGAGAACACAGTGACCTACAGCTGGCCTCCCAGGTCTTCTCAAATGCCCAAACCACCCTGGGAGGATAAGCTATCAGCTGGTCAGGCTGGCCACCAACACAAACGCTGGCTTCTCCACCCACCATTTCTTCAGGTGAGAGAGGAGTTCATGTTCTTTTCCACAAAAACAGCTTTTAGGTGACTTATTTCTGGTGCTTGGCAGTGACTTTACACAGAGGTATAACGGTTAAAGGTCCCACATGAGAAGAACCCAGTTTCTTTCAGTCATCCTAAAAGGGCTGTGAGGGCCCCACACTAAAATCCTCATTAAGTCACTGCTGTTTACAGCTTGTTTGATGTGTTGGCTGATCCCCCTAGGAAAATGCCAGTGCTAATTTTGACTGAGCCTTTTGCAGCCCCCAGAGTGGCACCTTCATTCCTGCACTTGTTGCTTTGCACACATTTAGCTAGTCAGAGGAGCACACCAGGATCCCAGGGGCTTCATGGTTGCCAGGAGAGCACACGCTGCCCCACGCAGTGCAAAACCCATCTCCAAACTGATGGGCTCCCCCAGGACACATGGGGGAAGTGGGAATGTGGGACTGGTGCCTCACAGAACGAACAGGAGTTCGGAAGAAAAGCCAGAAGAAAATGATTGCTCTTTTTCCCCCCCTCCCATGAGGGGCTGGCAAGCATTGACAAATCCAGGAATATCAGGCAGGGAAGGGAAACAGGTGTCACCTTTCCTCTGCAAAGCAAGAGCTAGGAACAGGCTCTCGTACAGTCAGTTACTACAGTTGGAGGAGAAAACAAAAACCCACAGTTTCTTAGTGCTGAGTTTCCAGATCCCTTCTGGAAGATCAGGCTAACATCTGCAAAAGGGGTTCCCATGTGCCTGTAACAATTCAGCTTTAGAGGATGTTAATCATGTTTACCTGACATGGTAACTTGGCATAGCCTGCCAAATTAAAAATAAGAAGGGGGGAAAAAGTTAGCATCTTAGGTAGAGGCTCAGAAAGGGCCTTTTAGACAATAAATTTATTTTAAGCATCAAAGTGGACTGAATAAACAAATAATAACAAAATAGTAAAGAAGGATCTACACACCAGATGTAGGGTGGCACAAATGTACTCATGCTGCAGATCAAACAGTGACCAAGCCCGAGGGCACCTTTCTTTCCTGTGCCAGGAGCTGCACATTTCCTTGCCACCCCAGCAGCTACTTTGCCAGCAGAGATCCCAGCACTCCCAGGCAGACACCCCAGCTGCTGGGCTTTCTCTGGGCAAAGACAGAGGCAGTTGTGGTTAGAGCTCAACCAGGTGGGATGTACTAGCTCTCCCTCTGCTGCAGCTGGGCTAGCAACCATGACTGGCAATGCTATACTTCGTGCCCACTCTGGTCTGCACACATTTAGACACAGACATGCAGAGAGGTATTTGGGTAAATAGCCATTTTCCTATAGTAGAAAAATTCAGAAACTTCGGCACACACAGCTTCCTATTTTAAGATAGGATTAAGTTTTGCTTACTAGCTTACCAGTAAAATTATCAACCTCCTCCCTCCCTGCATTTTACGAAGGGTGCACAGCAGAGACAAAAAGGGTTGTGTCACTTGCACCAGTCAGTGGAAAACTGGGATAAGAGAGCAAGGAATCCAATTCAGCAGCACCTGGTTTCATCACCTTAAGAATTTAATGATTTTTCCTGTGCATGGAAAGAACATCACCACCAAAACAAAGAAAATTGAGATAGGGGAATTTTCTATGCCATTATGCAGTAATTCTCACTTTGCTCGGGTGCATATACTTATCAGAGTCCTTGGCCTTGACTACAGTAACTCCAGGCACTGGAGCTATCCAGTAATTTAGTGCCATCACTGTCTTGAAAGAGAAGCTGCTGCAAGTGTCCTTCTCATAACCCCCCAGGAGCTAGGAGAGGACCTTTGCAAGAAGGAGGACCTGCCGCTGGTCCTCCCTGGCCAAGCAGGACCAAGAACGCAGCATTTCAGACTCGTTCGAACAGGCAGGCCCCATGAGGTAGAATAAGATCTTGTCAATAACCAAAGCTGCCTCTAATCCCCATGGGAAGAACACTACCACACCACTTGTAGCCACACAAACAGCTGAACAGACACAATGCCCGTGCTTTCAGACTGCTTTCTCAGGTAGGAAAGGGAGCGAGGATTTCAACCAAGC
Source organism: Tinamus guttatus (assembly GCF_059628265.1). Lineage (NCBI taxonomy): Eukaryota > Metazoa > Chordata > Aves > Tinamiformes > Tinamidae > Tinamus > Tinamus guttatus. The sequence continues at coordinate 6,430,090 of NW_028288594.1, read as the reverse complement.
ACACAAGCGGTTAATGGGATTATCCAGATAGAGAGACCTCAGCAGGACCCAGCAGGCCATGAACACACTCTATCATGCAACAGACCCCTCTCCCATCACGGAGTTAACACGTGCCAGGCTGTTAGAATCCAGGAACAGCCCCTCCAGTTGTAGAAACCAAATCAAACATGTATCGAAATGCTGCTCTCCGTACCGGTACCTGCTCATCTTTTTCCTCAGCCTGGCGAACAGTTTAGTTTTCTTTCTGTTGGAGATGGCACGCAAATCATTTCCGTTACAGGATGGCACAGTCAAACCAGGGAGGAAAAGTTAAGCTTCCAAGCACCAATTCACTTGGTGCCACAAAAGTCCCCCTTATCAAGACGGCAGACTCTCCTCTCACATACACACATACATGTGCATACACAAACACACACACTTCCTTGCAGTTCACAGACACTTTTGTCCTGGTTTGGAGAGAGGGTAGGAAAAACTTCTTTGTGCCTGTCAAAGATTTACATATATATATGAGCAAATTAAAGAGTTTTCCCTGCTCTTTGGAACATGGAGCCAGGATACATACAGGATACTTCCCGGCAAGTAGGGAAAGGCAGCTATGTAGACAGCAGGGAACTGTAAATGTACTTTTCCACAGATGAACAGTTCCGCATTCTCCCTCTGTATAACTGGTATATAAGGAACAAGCCCACTGCATTTGTGTCCTGATGTTCAAAGACTTTCAAAAACATATCTTGGGTATATGTCTGATGTCCCTAGAAACGTGTTATCCAGCTTGCACTACTGTGCTATGTAGCCAGGCTGATTTTGTCAACCACAGCTAGGGCTTCTGGAGGTGCTCACAAGGATGCTGTGGTCATGTAAAAGGATAAATGCCTCTTCTCACACCTCCCAATTCATTTCCTGTTATTGTATCCACCCCCAACCCCTTCCCAGTAGGGAAGGGTTAGGGAAGCATCTGCTCTTAATGTGCAATCAGAACAGTCATGGGTATTTCCTCCTGCATGGTGTTGTTACAGCCCTACGAACAGCCTTAAAACACACCACAAAGAGGGCCAAGATGTGGTGCATGACCCAAGTGCCTCGCTACATTTACTCGTCAGTCCAAAACATTTACTGTCCTGGCAAATGTTTGATTCCCTCCTCCAATCCTCTGCTCCGCTGTGCTCAGGGGAAGAGAGGTGATTTAGGCTAAGTTTGGCATCTTAGCTGAGACCTGAACAGGGGAGGGAGTGATGAAGCAGCAGCAGCTGAATTGCTACCTCACAGGCTCCTCTCTGTGTGCTCATTTTAACAGCCATATAGCCCTCCAGGCAGCCAAAAAGAGCAGAGCTACAGCAGAGACACCATTATATCCCCAGATTAAGTTAGCAGTTTATGTGAGGAAGAATCGTGACAGCAGGTAATTTACTTTCTTGGAAAGTCTTTCAGGCCAGAAACTCATGCCATAAGAATAACAAACATGTCTTGGCCAAGCTGTCACTACAGCCTGCAATCACCTCTGTGAGGAAGGAAGGAGAAGGAAGCAGCTGGACAACGCAGTGGCTACAACCTTCACCCTTCCTGCTACCTCATCCTTTTCTGGTGGATGCTGCGATCAGAAACAAGACACACAGCAGGAAAAGGCTGTGCACCACAACCCTCTCACAAGTCTTTGGTCTTTAGGCTGTGATGACTAACAGGCACCTTGCGCTAATTTTAGAAGAGGTTATTTTCACAAGGAGCATTTCTACTAGCATCTTGGAAATCTGATGCTAGCAATCTAAAATTCAGGGGCCGAATTTCACTTGAGCGTCCGCTCACAGTTAGCCAGCACCATGCTGGAACAAAACGTGCAAGTCATCTACGCACGACTGCAACAGGGGGTTGAACAGGGAGGTGAGACAAGGGAGCACAGAGGTCTCAGCAGCTGATCTAGCCTCTCCCAACCCATGTGCTGAAACTGCAGCTCGCCCTCCCTTCACGCTGACTTCACCTCCCCCTCCACCAGCACAGCAGCGGGGGCCGCGGGCTGCGCTCCCGCTCAGCCGGCCCATGGGATTAGCGGCAGCTGGAGGCCGGGGCCCTGCGTTGTTTCATCACTCACGCACTTGGACGGGCGCCAGACGCCGCCTCATCCAGCGCCTGACCTCTCCCTCCCCTCGGCACGAGGGAATGTGCAGATCTGCAGTTAAGCAAAAAGGATGGGACCTAACCAAGGAAGGGAACTGAAGGCCTGCAGGACACGCACTCCTTGCCCACAGGCACGCTGGAGGCGTTCCGAGATTAGAAGGGCTCATATGAACAAGGCTGCACAATACACACGGAGGCAATGCAACCCATTTCACTACAGAGGGGCATAAGACTTTGGCCAACAAGACACTCCAAGTCTGCAGGGCCAAAAAGGAGCCTGGAGAAACAAATAGGATCTTGACTCTTTAGAGACTACAAGTTGCAGGCATGGAGGGGGAAGCTTTAGAGTAAAGAATGGGGTGAGTACAGGGCAACTGGACCAAGAACAGCAGCTCAGTATTACAATGTTTGTGCATGGATTTCAACTTTATGAACAGCAGGACAAGAGTTAGTTGCCTAAATATCAGTGTGCAGTGAAAGTTTAGGCTCCCAGCTGCTGTTACAGAAAAGGAAGTTGTCTTATGTTATCTGTCAGTCCCAGATCAACCTTACAACATGCCTTAGGGAGTCTTAGAAAGGCACTGGCTGGCTGTAATACAGGAATCAAACTGCTTCCCAAGCAGCATGGCAGTTTCAGTGCACCCGGAAGAGACATCCCTGTACCACCTCTTCAGCCTGCCCCTCCATCCCTGCCAAGGAAAGATATTTCTCCCACAGTTACTGACCTGGGCTGTGCTTTAATGGGGAAGGCGTTGCCTGAGTACTGCTTGTCTAGACCCAGCAGGACATCATGGAGGTTTTGGTTCAACTGCAAAACGCAAAAACAAGAGAAGAGTCCGAGAAGAGCACTCCGAGTGCCAAAAAAGAGCCTGGGCTGGCCAGCACAAACCAGTGAAATGCAGACTTTGTGCCCACACACGTGCACATGCTCAGCTATCCCAAGAGGGGACAGCCCTCATCCATCTTCATCTTTCGGGGGGGGGGGGGGGGGGGGGGAACAACAACAAACAGAAAATAAAACAAACAGCAACACCAAAACATACTACTGCATTCATATAGTTGAGATGCCAGATTTATCATTGGTAAGAGGAGGGATCCAAGACAGTCCCTGTCAGAGGCATCCTGCCAGCAACACCAACAGTTAAGTGGATGCTGCAGCAGTAATAAGAAACAGACAGTTCGGAACAAATCAAAAGCTCTGCTCTAATACAAAAACCCTAGAGAAATAAAAATCCAAGGCACAAAAGCACAGACACCTTTCCTATTTTTTGGTAAATATAAGTTAATAGCAATAAAGCAGTAATTATAATAATCCTCTCTGCCCTTAGCAATCAGTTTGTCCTCCAGTGGAAAAGAGCAGGCTATTAATTAGAAAAGTCCCCAGGCTCAAATAGTAAGGCTCAAAATTCAGGCATTATACCAAGGCAGCAGGCCCCTAACTGTTAAAAATTAAATGACTATAATGTTGCTCATTGCTTGTTGCAGTGGGGGTAGGGGAAAGGAAAGGTAGGAGTTTTCCAGCTTGGTTTCCAGCTGCCCATCAATATTAGAGCACCATAATCAGAGGCAGTTTAATTATTAGGGGCAACGTACAGATTTAGGGGACTCTGACTTTTAAGCAAAGTGATGCTAAGAACACACTTGTAAGCTGAAGTTATAATGGGAAGTTTTCCCATACACATGTGCTGAGATCCCCACTGGATGTTGGCATTCATCACCAGCATCCACTCTGCTACCAGATTAAAACAGTGCCTACTGCTGTGATTCCCAATCCATGGCCAACTGGTAGCCCATGTAAGGGCTATATTAAGCACTTAAAATTTTCTTTTGGGTCACAGGGTAGGAAAAAAGCCAGAGCAGCAAGTTACTACTGACAAGATCAAAGGAAGGCCCAACTCAATCAACTGTAGAGTGGCATACCTACTGCCTGCTGGTTTTCTTCCCCAGATCTAGATAACAGCTCCCAGCAACCTTCTGACAGGCAAAGCTAGCAAATAGGTGTCAGGCATCAAGACAAGCTTCAACTGATTCTCCCACTATGGATCTATGAGGCCCTATATCCAAATGAGCCCTGCCAAGTAACACAAACTCCCCACTGCAGCATGACCCTCCTGTCTGGCCCTGGGCTCCGTTCCTTTGCACTACCCTCTCTGCCCCAGTGTGGTTCAGAAAAAATGAAAGTTAAAACTTGGATCTGATGCAAGGAAAATGCTGTTTTCTCCAGCATACTGTGTTAGTTTGGTGCCCAGTCTTTATTAAGAGTAAGAACTAGCAGGATGAGTGGTTACAGTACCTTGCTCATTTCTTTATCGAAGTTCTCTTCTAGGGCCCGCTATACTCTGGAATGTGTTGACGTAGAAACCAACAACGACTGCCAAATGAAAAACAAGAAAAAGGGATTTTATGAACACAATGCTTCCAAGAGCTTTCAGTGCTGCCTCTTCTGTTACCCTCCCACCCACCATTTTCCACTTGAACTAAACTCCTTTGGTCTGGTACATGGAGAGTAGAAGAGTGGCACAGCAGGTAGAGGGGGTGAGGCAGCAAACATTTCCCAGGTGAGAGCAGCTATAACAGATTCTAAATTTCTGCTGGCAAAAGGAAAAGGGAGGTGCAAAGAAAAAAGAAATAGAAAAGAAGATACAGCAGTGGTGGAGAAATGGAAGGAAAATGGATGGTGTAATGCAGATGGGCTGCATGGAGAGTCAGGGAAATCTGGGTGAGAGGGTAGGACGGGAGGGCTGAAATTAATTCACACCTAGCACCAGGGAAAGTGCACAGGTGTGAATTGTTTGTTTCCAGGGCAGGAGACATAGAGCAAAGTGAACCCTGTTGCTGTGACACCCCTAAAGCCCCAGCAGCCACGTGCCTGCCTCCTCCAGCCAAGAGGGAGGGCGCACAGGGGCAGCAGGGAGGCTCCCCGCAAGGCCAGCAGCATCGCCCTCCTGCATGTGCAGCCACCCAGATGTCCCCATCCCTGCCAGTTCCTCCTCCACATCCTCAGCCAGGCCTGCACACTGGCCTTTTGTGCACAGTCACAACCCACACTGGGAAAAAAGAGGGAGCAAGGGCAGAAATCAGCACTTGGCTTCCAAGTTCTCCTGCCTGTCTGCTCCCTGATCTGCTGTCTACAGTGGAAGCTGGGCCAATGCCTAGTAGAGTTGGCAGAGTTTCTGAAGAGAGCAGGGTACAAAGTGAGTAATCACAGCAAGCACAGAAATACAGTTTCTGCTTGCAGTAAAACTATGAGTTACAAAATCAGAAAGTCTAGGGTAACCTGACTCAGGGAAACATTAGGACAGTCTCCAAGATGATTCAAAAAACAAGAGCTGGCACCCAAACCCAAGGAAGGGAGTACAAAGATACCAGAACTTAGGTCTTCACCTCATTGAAACCATCCCAACAGGCAACCCTCCAGCACTTACCTATTCCATAGTGAAGGCAGCTCCTCCTGCAGATCAACATTCATCTCCTCAAACACCTTCTGAGCCTTTACCAACTCTTCTTCAGCCTTAATAGACATGGGAGTGTGTCAGTTCCAGCACAGACAAATACTCTGCACGGCTGAGGCTATCATTCACTTCACTTCCTTGAGAAACCAGGCAAAATCCTGACATGGGGTAATTCCTAATCCCAAATGGGCTTCCCAGGAACCAAGGTTATACCACAAATGACCTGATACCCCTCTCCAGCTTCCATGTATTTACCTTCTAGGTTTCCCCACCTAGCTACTCTGAAGAGAACTCAGACATCTCCTCTCCTACGCACTGCCAGTTCCTCTGGCTCCAAAGACTGAGTGGGACTAATCATCCACCTCAGCCTCCAGCTCGGGCACAGATAAAGCTGTAGTGTCCCTGCCCCTTGCTAAGGTCTTCAAAGAGGTGCAAACCATTCCAAACAGCGCTGAGGAGTTCTGCCTTGTGAAAACTTGTTCTCCTCAGGTATGGTCATGCCAAAGCATCACTTTTTTCAAGGAAGGAACAAGATATCCATACAGCTCTCCCACAAAGCAGCACGGAAGCAAGGAAGTGTGTAGAAAGCATAAACTCTCTCAACAGGAGTCCAGGCTGGAGTGCTTGAGCAGCAGGACTTTGTTTCAGCAACCTCACATGCTCTCCAGAAACACTGGAAAAGACCAGATTAAAGGTAATCCTGGTTGGCTGTAGGCTACCAATGCAGAAGGGAAATGTGTTTCACATATGACCTACCTCTGTTTCCCTAAATGAGTTTAAATTTGATTCACTGACTCCCACATTGACTCATAAATCCTGACACACTTCAGTGACGAAGGATGATCCTGGTGTCCACTGCTGACAGCAAGCATCAGCAACAAGCACATTCGCCTTCCCACACTGTCCTGGATGACCTCTTCTTCTTTTGAATGCCCAGGCTTAAAATCCAGAGTTCTCTAAATAAAATGCTTCTATTTAATAATTTGCAACACCACAGCATTCTCCAACAGCCCAGCACAGGGGGATGCAGGACAGTGAATCCCCCCATGTGAGCAACACCTCTGAACAGGAAGGGCAGCACGTAGGTGCAGCAGCAACAGGAACGTCGCAGCGTCCCAGGACTCTGCAGAGGCAGCAAGTCCCTGCGCCCTCAGGGTGGGACCAACTCTCTGCCTGCACTCACGGGAAACTCAGCTTCTTCCCCCTTCCACAAATTGAGATTTTATCTTTTTATGCCAGCCTCACTAGAGAAATGCAGCTTAGCACTACTCAAAAAAGGCACATATAAAAACAGGACTGATGGGAAATAGGACTCAAAACATACTGTGCAATTTAGAGTCCTGTTCCTCGCACTGCCGTGCAGGTCCATTACTCTCTCCATCCCTCTCCTGACTTTTACAAACAAGGAACAGAAGTTCCAGCTTTCTAACTAGCTCCATCTTTCAGCTCCATCACTATCAAAGGCAGAACCAAGACTCTGAGTTCAAGACTGGAGATGGTGATGCTCCCAAAAAGACATCACAACTTGCAGGTATCTAAAACAAAGGTGATCCCAGCAAGAAACAAGCAGGAGAAGCACGGATCAGGATGTTTCCACCTAGAAAGCCCTGTATTTGCCTGCTATACTGATTTTTATAGATATATATGTACACACACACACATATATAAATGTTTGCACAAACAAACAAATTCCATGTAACAAGATAAATAGTTTATGTCAAATCAGCAAGGATCATCATAAAAAAAAACATTTTTCTTAAACTGCCTCCAAGAATGTTGCTAATGCAACCATTTTAAAGGCAAAAAAAAATCCTAGTCCAACTTTCACTTCATCTTATTCTAATTTCCACATTAGGCAGAAAATCAGCCCTGAGGACCTGGAAGATGGGACACCATTAAACACTGTTAGCTTTTCAGATACAGTCCTTCCCTCTCTCGTTTACCTTTTCAGAAGGCCAAAGAACCTAGAAAGCAACATGTGAGTATCATGACATCTCCAGGCAAAAGCAAAACCAGCCCCAGGCAACGTTCACTCTCAAAAAGCTGCAGAACCAGCAGTCTAGCAAGTACCCGTGGCTCTGCTCACGCTGTTGTCCTCAGCTGCAGGACTGAATCAATTCTTTACTCCTTTGCCAGCCCATGAATCTTATGATTGAAATTATTTTGCTTAGATGCAATGGTCCTGACACGTGGAATAGCACAGACTGCTTCCAGGCAGAGCTGCCAAGAGACAACCTTAGCCACAAGCCCTGCTAGAGGGAAAGGCAGCTCATTTGGCAGCAACGCTTATTTGTGGGGAAAGGAGGAAATGTGCAACTTGCTATAGCAATGGGCTCCGTCCCTGCATCTGAGCACCTTCCTGTTCTCATCTTTGGTAGCCTGATGGAGAAGGCAAAAGAGGTAAGGTCCAGGTCCATGAAACAACCCCAGAAAATTCTTAACGCTAGCCAAGGCACTGGGCACCAAACAGGGCCTGTTCAGCAGGGTAGGTGAGATCTACCACAGGATATCTCGGTGCTCATCAACGCCCTGCAGTGCCAAGCCTAGGGCTTTCAGAGGACCCCGTGAACTTGTCTCTCGAGACACTGCTGCAAGCCACGCATGGCTCAGTACATAGCTTAAGACACCCATGAAACAGACTAAGGAAGAGAGATTTTTAGGTTAGTCCCAATCAAAACAAAACAAAAAACAAACAAGGGAGTCAAAAGCCCACACAATTAGAAACACACAGTGGAGGTGGGCAATACCATGATTTAATTCAAGAATTAAAGAAGAAAGACTTAAAGGAGGACTTAAACTGACCTGAAAAAAGTCTGGGGTACATAAATCTTTGTCACCCACTTTAGGGCAAAGTCCCCCAACACAGTCAAATTAACTCCATCTGAAACAGCAGTGCAAAGGAGGACACGTACTGTTCCTCCGGGTAATCTGTGGGAGGTGGCACTGCTCCCAGTCACTCCAACCAGCTGGAGAACAGGAAGGACACCCACAAACTCATTTATTTAGCTGTGCCTTGAGAAACTTCCCAAACCTGCTCTCTCCAAAGATACCACCAGTTGAACAGATTATTTCCAGCATTTCTGAGACATAGGAAAAGCCTTCAGAAGGCTGCCAAATTCCCTTCTCCCTTCAGTCAAGGATGAATGCCTATTTCCTCACTCTGCAATATATCTTAAGCAGGACTGCCAACAGCTGTTCTGTTCCCAGACTTTATTTATGTAGCAACCTAGTATTTTCATGGTTTGAAGTCATAAACTGACAATGAAAAAATCAGGTGCTTCATAAGGTGAGAACAATTACATGTTTCTAAACCGCAATTCGTTCACTGATGAGGAATCTGGAAAAGTTCAAGCATTTGAATCAGACCAGATGAGCTCACCAGGAACCGAGTAGGTAACTGGCTCTCTCCCAGTCTGCTTAATAATCATTTACAACCTGCCCCCCCCACTTCTTCTCTTTGGTCAGTTCACTGTTAAGGGGCTCCAAGATAAATACCAAGGAAAATTTCATTAGGAGACCATGCTCTTCCTATACAAGTAGGATTGAAATTTTGACTCACTGAAGCTTCTCTGAGCTCTTATTTCCCTCCAGATACTATAAGCTAAGTATTTAGCCAAGTCCTGCCACACTAAGCAAAATGGTTTCAAATTAAAACTGCTCAAACCTATTACACAATGTGCAAATTCTCTGGTCTGGGGTCCTCTGCAGACTGAACCTCTGTATTTTTGGAAATGGCTCTTCTGGACCACAAGAACCTGGCAATGTCTATTCAGAAAACCTGGATTTTACCCTGGGTGAGTTTTACAACCAAACCCAGCAGCCACAGAAAATGCTTTTGAAACCATGTTTTGTTTCCAGCTTTACTGAGCAGCAGAAACACCAAAATCAATTTTTGAATGTTTCCACTTAAAAAAAAAAAAAAAATTGAATGCTTCTCACTTAAAAGAAAAAAGGAAACAGGAATAACTGAAGGAACTACAGAACACTCCCCTGTCCCTTAGTCTTCTTCACACAGCCTTTTCTCATTCTCATTTGATATTATGGGGAGAAAACAATAGCCTAGTATAAAAACACCTGGTTAGAAATAATAGTACAGATCCATTCACTGGTCAGTAATTTCTAAGCATCCACCGTGGCTCCGAAGCACCAAGGACAAACCTAGGAGGGCACCAGAGTGAACGTTGCCTGGGGATGAGTTGCACAGTGGGGCCCAGAGCCCGGCATGGCGCATGCACGCGGGTTAGAGGCAGACAGAGCAGCAGTCACCTGGTTTCGGAGCAGATTAGTTTGCGCAACGAGGTGAGCTTGCAGCTTCCCTTGACACCACTGAGGAGCGGCTTTCTCAAGCAGTGAGACAGGCTGGGAGGGAGGCAGCATGTGTGAGTGAAAAGAGAAAGAAGTGAGCAGAGAACACGAAAGACACAAACATTTTTTAGGATTAAAAAAAAAAAAAAAAATCACAGAGAGAGAATTTACAGGCTGGGCCAAACCAATATCACCACGGTGAGAGAAAACACAAACATCCTGGTGCCGATCAGTTAAGAATCCTTTGAAGCATGCCAAGTTTAGCAGTAATTAATGCTCCAGTGTGGGCTGGGGTTCTGTTGACCAGCTGCAAAGAGCAACAGATGAGTTGTTAGAGATCTAGCACGTGGACGACCCCGCTCCGAGTCACGGCTGTGAAGGGCAAGCTCCCTAGAGAGAGGTCAGGATTAAACACTCATTATCTGCATGCAGCAGCTCAAAGTTCATAGTAATTTATTTTAAGGGCAGGTTGTGAGTTTAGTGATATGTAGCAGGAGTCCTGGGTGGGAGAAGAACATCCCTGTATTAGTGTAGGGGAAAAAGAAGATCGCACAGCTCCCAAAGGTCTGTACAGGGCTGGTCGTGTTACTGTATTGCCATGAGACATCATTCGAGTGGGATCCCACTTGTATCTTACATTACAAGCATTATCTCTTTCCTAGGGGCCTGTTAGCACATTTCAAAACACCTTACACTGAAACATCCCTACTTCCAGGTCAGATCAGCAAAACTACAGCCACCCCCTAAAGCACTTGATCCCTGGCTCCTGCCCACAGCTCCAGAGGCTGTGACTGAAAGGGTGCCAGAGAGATGTGGGCCATGAAAGCTGCCTGATAGTGGAGCACATGTCACTGAGGGACTTCTGCTGCTCCCAGTCTCATGCAATCAGGACTTGTCACAGGTTATTCTGCACATGAGCTTGTGGTCTAAAGCACAGACAGGGGAAATACTGGCTAAAAGGGGGAGTGAATCAGATAAGAATAGTCCCACCAAGTACTAAAAAGCATTTGCACAGGCTCAATAAGTAAAAGGGAACAATCTCTTAAATCACAACACTTAAATCTTCAAACTGCACTGCTCTTCATACTTCAACAGGAGAAAAAACAGGCGATCCCTCATTAAAAAAAGTTTATTACATAGGCATTTTGGTCAACACCAGCAAGTGCAGCAAGACAAGGGAGGTGCAGATCACCAAGTATGAATCTGAGTAGATAAATTCCTACAGTGTTGCTACTCTGGCAAAGATCCCACAGACACACATGAATAGCACCATGCTCCAGGGAGATTCTGCTGAACAAGCTGAAGTACTGCTTCCAATAGAAGACACAACTGTCTGATCCTCATGCTTTGAATACAGAATTAACAATTTCTTTGCTCTGCGAATGATGCAGTGACACCTGAGCCGTCAATCTTTCTTCCCTTTGTTTGTCACAGTTAACCACGGTGCATGCACTGACGAGCAGATGACTGATGACCAGCAGCTTAAAACACTGTCAACTGAGCATTAAGTGCAGTCCGTTTGCCCGTGGTAGAGAATTGGCTTTACATCATCCATACAGGAGACACCCCACTACTGCACCCATCACCCCCACCAGAAATAACCGTAAAGGAAAGACTAAGAGAAAACCCCTCTGAGCCTGGCTACTAGATAGAGACTCAAAGCTCTTGTTTTCCCACTCTCCTCTGGCCTGAAGGACCCTGATGTGCCATGATCCACACAAGAGAAATGTGAGGGGTCTCCCCACCTCCAAGCTGTCAGGACCCATCCTGTGGAGCCAGGCACATGGGTTTCAGTTGTCTCAGGCTGCAGGAGTACACTACAGCCAGGTATTCTAACCTTGGGACTCCTCTACATTGAGACTGGAGCCAGGTATTCTAACCTTGGGACTCCTCTACATTGAGACTGGCACCCTCACCTTTATTTAGCTGTTCATGAAACAAAGTTATTTAAAAAAAAATAAATTTAAATGAAAAAATATTTTAATGAAAATAAAATCCTGCACCTGGATGCAAGGCATGCACCTGTTCACAGAACACTGGTGGTATTTTGCTGTCTTCCAGAAGGGGCTGAGACAGGGATACTTCCTCAGATAGGATTGTCCTGCCAGGCATACAAGAAAGAACTAAATATTCAAGAGAGTTTCCAGATTAAACACTGCTACTGTCTGTGAGATCAAGCAATCTGAAGCCAGAAAGTCACTAAAGTGAATTTTAGGACCATTGTTTCAGACTTAGGGCATATATTAAATTACAGTTTAAGCATCTGTAACATTTTAAAGCTCCAATGCTTCATAAGACTTTAAAATCCCATCAGTTGCCTTCTTGACAAGCTTCATCACAAAAAAAAGGCAATACCAACTTGAACATTTAGGCCTTTAGGCACATCAAATGTTAACCTTTATGCCTAAAGTTTTAGTTTAATGGAGACTAAACCATTAGTCTAATGTAGTTTAGTAGTATGTAGTTTATTAGTCTAATGTAGTTTAGTCTAGTTTAGTCTAATGGAGACTTAACCATTAGTGCAGGAAGAAGGTATGAACAAAATGAGCAGATGTCCTAATGAGAAAAAACTCTTATCTTCCTGCGGGAGGAACTCTTATATTCCTGAGGTATATTTAGTTTCTAGTAATTATGGTCAACAGAAGACAGGCTTCCTGTGTGCACAAGGTGCATTTGCACTGATGAACTTGCAGCTCATACACTGACAGTCTCTATCCTAAGAGAGCAGAGGACACAGCAAGCACCACTGATCTCATGCTCGCAATGCTCACTGGCTCTCACCACTGCTCTGACATGGGGAGAGAGAGCCCAGAGCAGATAGCAGCCCACAAATTTTGCTGTGACACTCCAGGGTTTTGTTTCTCAGAGGCCCATATACTTTTCCTCCAGAGCTTGCTGCTCCTGCAGCTACAGAGGAAATGCACACATAGGCTTGGACACCAAGCAATGCTCACTGATGGTGCTAGGACTGAACTAAGACACAGCAGTGCATCCTGCCTGTAGGAGGATTAAAAAGATGAGAAGGAATACCTAGCCAAACCTCGAAAGCGCACAACACCTCTCTGAACAAAACACACCCAATGAAGAGGCACAGGTGCACTTTAAAAGTCTGCTCAGTAAGCAAAATCAGACCTCCCAAAATGAAAGGATGGCTGCACACCTTTCCACGTGCTTTACCTTGGCAATTTTGGTTTCATCCTTCTTCTTTGCAGTTTGCAGGGCTTCAAAATGGTGTCTGGCGCTGTCATAATCCACAAGCTTCCTTCCTCGCTTCGCTATACGAGACTAGGAGAGATGGAGAAAAAAAGCTATGACAATCTACCTCACCGACCGGGACCACAAAGCCCTCATGAAAACCCTTCTCCTCCACTTAGCCCAGAGTTTGTAAAGGATCCCATGCTTTGTCCACACCAGGAGATACGAGGTAGCAATACCAGGTACTCAACATCGGCTGCCCACAGAGGCTGGCCCAGGAATCGACTCAGGCCAGCACCTACTTGGGGTCAGCTCTTTAGGAGGAGACCAGAAGGGAACTCGGCCAGGGAGACCAAAGGGATATAACAACTGCACAGGCCCCACCTGTGGATGACAGGAAAGCTTTCCAAACTGTAGCTTTGGAAGCCTCCCCAGGTACCTGGCTCCCAGAGGCACCTGCTTCTTCATTTTCAGAGCCATCTGAGGGCTACAGCTAGCCCCTAGGTGAACAGTTCTCAGCCCAGGTTCATCTGGTAGCTCTAAGTCTTTTGAAGGTCAACATGAGCAGTCATTTCTATGTTGCCAGCACAGCCCTTCCACATGCTCAGGATACACCTAGGAGCCAGCATTTCAGACACTGCCACAGGAGACTTGGGCACAGGCACATACCAGACATTGGGACCACAGCCAGTGGTTCACTGCAACTGGCTATTTCCCGGAAAAGCAGGAGGGAGAAGATGCAGCACTATTCCACAAACATACAAGACACAACAAAGTTGTGAACAAGCAAGGGGGAAGTCACTTGTGTATCACACTTGCACGCAGGCCAAGAGAATCTGGAAAGTTGGGACAGTGGCTGGTTACTCTGAGATACTGCTGTTAACCAGAGGTGCCTCAGGCTCTCTCTCCCATTCAGGTTTCACATCTGCGAGGCTCAGCACCATTTGGCTGCTTTAAGAATCAAACACTTCACACCTCTTGTCCTACACTCTCTACTATCTCCCAGGCTTTATAGGCTGGAGCTCAGGTCTCCCCAGCCTAACCCTGGCAGCACTGCAGCTCAGAGCGAGCCTGGTCCAGTGACAGCCGCAGCAGCCTAGAGACCGACTGGAAAAGCTGCATGGGAAGCCACAGTAAAAAGCCAGCAGGGTTTTTATTTAGTCACATCATCCAGAGATATCAAAAATGCAAGAGAAGGAATCAGCACCGAGATCTACTTGCAACCCCAAATCCCCCTGCTGCGCTCAGCAGGGAGTTGTGGTCTCAGCTTGAGGCTGTTGCAGATAAGTCGCAAACCACATTCAGGGCTGATCTTTCTGCCAGACCAGCTGGGGCCACTTCACACATCTCCCCCACACACAGCTCTGAACTTTCAGGAAATGTCCATGCAGCTCTGTGTGAATCACAGCAGGGCTGCAAAAGCTCAGCCACATCACACCCAAACTGATTTCAAAGGCCCCTGCTCCAAGAGAGGAATTACAAAGAAGCCAGGCTATCCCTCAACTGAGATTACTGGAAAACACCTCTCCAGCATGAGATTCTCCTCCAGGCTTCTGACAGCAGGGGGGACCGCTGTGGCAGTTGGCCATCCTGGGAAACACTGCCAGCTGGACACAGAGACAGGATGAAAGGGGGGCTTCCAGCAGCATTAAAATCTCATGAGGTGCCATTTAATGCATCTTCCACACACTCCACATGAAACACATTGCCAGATACGGGTTCAAAGGGAAGGAATTTTTCCTTCAGGTAAAACTGGCAGAGAGAGTTTGCATTTGGAGGGGTTTTGCCCCCCATATTCAGGTCCCTCTGCCATCTCACCAAATGGTGTCATGGCACCAGCCTGTCACCCACATGTTCAGCCACCGCACCCTGTTCTCAGGGTCTTTGATTTTCTAACAACAGGTCTCACATTTGTTCTGGAGTGCACTGAAGAGCTGCAAGACACAGATACACTACGAGTCCTTGTGGAAAAGCCACTGCTCACGCAGTCACCTGGGACGGCAGCAGCAGGATTCAGCCCAAGCCTGCAAGGGAGCTTTCCCTGTCAGCTGCCCTAGCTCCATCTGACAGCAAAACGCAAACGCCTACAGATGTGTTTACTCCTCTGTACATGGAGTAAACCCGTTTCCCATCTTAATTTGAGGCTGCACTTTAAAACCAAAGGGGGGGGGGATTTAACTTAGCAGAAACAGACCACCAGTGTCAGGGTGACAGACATTCCCCAAATTCCACACCTATCCAGAGCTGGGGTTCCAGCTCACCGCAGCCTTTGGACAACTGTGCTCCTTCCATACTCTGCAGCCCAATCCAAAACTTACTACAAAATACTAATCAAGAGTGTTATTGCAGGAAGCTAAAGACACTGACTGGTACTTACTGATATGAGAAGGCGTAAGTGGTATTTGTTTTCCTTTCCTTCCTTCTGACTCTGAGAAGATTCTGTTCTATTTTTCCCCCAATGAAATTTAAAATTAATTTCTTCTAACTTACAAAAATTCCTTGCTGAAGGAATACCATGCCTTCAGAACCCTGCCTTAAGCCCTACTGGCAGCCCAGAAAATTCAAGGAAATTTTTCCAGCCCTTCAAGTGAAAGATTTGGAATACTTTTACTTTAGTGCTTAACAAATAAGTAATGCCTGCGCGGTCTAACTGATCACATATTTGAATTATTGGGCTGTTAACAAAAGCTAGACCTTTACGTAAGTAAATTAAAATCATCTTTTCTCCATAAATCAACTTTCATTATCAGAATAATGCCAGAATTCCAAGAAAAGCAGAAACATTTGCTTTTGCAGAAAACTCAAACAAGAAAACTATTACCACGACAACACAAAAAAAAACAAATCAAAATATTCTGTAAGTTATATACAACTTCTTTCACATGTCATCCTCAAGAACCCTACTTCCAAACTATACATCTATAAAACTGCATAAACTTGCAAGAACTGTTTTTGTAATAGTTTTAATAGTCAAGACACCAAACATGATCTGAGACACTTCTCAGTGCTCTGGGATAAAAGTAACGATGCATCCAAGCAAATACGACTTTTCCAAAAAACATCAACCTTTTTAAATTCATACCACTGAAAAGTCCATTTTAAAGAAATGACCAAAACAATGTAATGCACCCATTTCTTATTGTAGATACCAAAAGAAAAGTAACACCTTGCTGGTCTGAAGAAGGGAGCTCAAGTTTACTAGCATTCTCTTTAAAGAAAAGTTTAAGTTTCGCACAAAACTGCTTTAATTTTCATTTTCTAGAGCAAAACCTGAGGATTAGGAAAAAAGTCACATAAGTTATAAACACCTTAACATCCCACCTGGAAATCAGGAGGGACCTTTATTTGGGACCCAACCCCATGAGTTTGCTAGTGAAATTTGGGTGGTCTCACCCTCATTTTCCTTTGAGAAGATCCCCAGCTAAAATCTCAGCACTATTCCAGCAGAATTAAGAGATGACCAAGATGCTAAACATCAAAGAAATGTGACATGCTGAGGTGACCTATGGCACAGGCTGGCAAAATGTGATTTGTGCAGGAGCGGTGCAGAAGTCAGAGTCTGCAAGAAGCCTGAAACAACCTTGTGCTACAGAAACAGTGCAAGAACCACCGCACTGCTTAGACACCTTCAATCACACCACAGAGACTGGCCAACATTAAAGCCTCATATAGGTGAGAAGTTGGAGCAAATCTCTTCCTTCTTCCTTATCTCCTATTTCCAGGTACAAAAAGATGCTGGAAACTGGGAGGAAAAAAAAAAGAAAAAAAAAAAAAAAAAAAAAAAAAAAAAAAAAAAAAAAACAAGGAGTCCCAGAAAGCAACCTCTTCAGCAGCAGTTTTACGAGCCTGTGACCTGCCTCACACTGGTACAAGATGCTCCTCCTCCAGCAACAAGTGTTGACAAGCACCCTAGGAGCCACGTGGTGAGGAAAGGGTTGTTTTCACTGGGAAGAAGCCAAGCTGATACTTCCCATATGGTGATATCATTACTAGTGCTTCCATATGGGGAAGACATTTCCTGCACAACCTTCTCAAAACGAATGGAGAGGAGATGACAGTGGGGGAAGGGAAGTTCACAGGACATCATCAGACCCAGGTCGGTGAACCCCCAAATCCTGTCTATGACTCTGCCCCTCCTCTACAAAGGGCTGGCAATATGCAAAGAACTAGCAATAAGCAGCCTCCTGTTTTGCAGTAATGTTTTCTCTTCAGCGTTGTTCTCTTGGCTTCTTCACTGCCATTTTTAAGCTCAAATGAAACCTAGTGTTTTCATACAACCTAGAGCTACAGAGATCTTGACTGCTGGAAAGGCAAGTCTGCAGCAGTGCAGCCTAAAGGAGGTATCCAGGGCTATGCCCCATTGCAAGACTCCATGCAGGCAGTGTATGACAGGCAGCTGCTGCAATTTCTTGCACAACATGCATACAGGTTCCCCTCAGTGCTTTTGGTCCTACTCCTGTTGACTCTGTAGAACCTGGGCAGAAAGAGCTCATCAGTTTGGGGCTGGAAAGCTTCCTGCCCTGCTATCCATAGGAAACAGATCCTGCCACCTTTCAGCAGTCTATTACCAGCAGAAACACTGCATGGATGCTCTTCCTCTGCTGGAGGGCCGAGTCAAACAGGTTACTTAAGGAAACCTCTTTGGCTTTAGAAAAGCATAGATAAAGATTGCTCACATGCTCCTTTTGTGATATCAAAGTTTCCGCATATGCCACAACTGTTACAAACACACTGCATCCGTGAGGGCAAAGGAGGGAGCTCCAGCTAGCAGAGGACTCGCTCTCCAGGGATCCCCCTCTCATCAAGAAAACGCAGCCCTGAGCTGCAGGACCTGTGATGGCAGGGCACTCCAGGCAAGCAGGTCTCAGGAGCACAAGATGCGCTCCTGCCCTGCCACACTGCACAGCTCCTTACCTTCTCACTGCTGAAGGGGAAAAACGTGCACAGAATCACCTCAGTAACCTGCCCAACCAAGGCCAGCATTAACCCACAGATTCTGCAAGCAGATCTCTTGCAGCACAGTGCATTTCCTCACAAACAGTCTGCTAAAGAGGATGTCAGAACTGGATTCTTATGAAGCCTCCACTGCTATAACACCCTAAATCAAAAGGCATAAGAAGAATCTTACTTTAATGTCGGGGAACTGGCCAAGGTATGTATCCATGGTCAGAAGTGCTTGATCCACCAGCTTTTGATGGAAATCCGTCCAGAGGAGGTCATTGTTCTGAAAAACAAAAGCAGTGAGCTCACTAATGGTGAGAAGAACAGAGCTTTGCATTTCTGTTTGTCTCAGCGAGTGCTACAATCAACAATTTCCTTTCCCCCGGGGTTCCTGAAAAATAGTTGTTTAGGAAAAATAAGGAACAGAGAAGTGACTTGAAAACATAGCTCATGCCAACAATATAGAAACAGAGAAGACTTGATGCAGCTAATTCAGGCAACCTCTACAAGGACACAACACCCCTCACAGACCTTTAGAGCCCTTTTCCCCTACAGTGCCAGCCCAAATCCATGCAAGAAAACAGAAGGTGAAGACTGGATGTGCTTCACCTCCTCCTCTCAGCCCCCTCCTTCCAGCAGTCACAAGAACAGGACACTTGACACCATTTTTTGCTTTGTGCTCCAGCACACCTTACCTGAAGGGTAATGAACAGCCAGAGGCCAAGCCAGCAGAAGGCTTCAGCCTCGCACAAGCTGCCTCAGGAGCCCCATGGAGATCACGTTCAAGGCTTGCACCCCAACCGGAGCCTAATTTACCCTTGATCTCTGAGCCATGCTAAGTTTCTACCAACAGCTGGCATCAGGTGGAAATAGTCCTTCCCTCCCTTCTGTGTTTTTTTTTCCTGCTTAAACCAATGGCTTCAGTTAAGACATTGAGGAAAAAAGTCCACTTTACGTGGGAAATTTATTTCGTCAGGAACAGCACTTTTCTCCTGCTTCCTTTCACTGAAAGAGGGAAATATAAACGAACAGAGGCACTAAAAGGTGAAGGGGGACTGGAAAAATCTTCTGTAGAGCCTCAGAGCAGCTTCAGTCAGTTCTCAGGCCTCGTGCTCCCTTTGACCTCTCCGACTCAAACCCCCTGCAGGGCTGTCACCCAGGAGGCACCTCAGCAGCTTCAGAAGAAACAAGGCCAGTATAAAAAGTGGAGTCAAACCAGCTGAATTCCAGCTCCATTATTCACTGCAGCAACACATCCTCGTGGCAAGTTTCCATGCGAACGCAAGAGTTGACCTGGAAACGTTCAGGTCTTATTTATTCGCTTTGAAGTCAGTATGTCCAAGGTAAACGATGCAGACATGATTTCAGGTAAGGCTTTCCGCAGGGGCAAATCCTCCTCCCACCCCACTCCATGGTTCCGTCTCGCTGCTCCGGCACCACAACCGCTGCGGCCCCATCCGACAGCCCCAGGGCTGACCCCCCGGGTGCTGCTCCGCAGCCGCCTCAGCCAGGGACATGGCGCCCGCTGCCCAGGAGGAGCCGCCTGCCACCGGGCAGGCCGTGTCCCCACGTCACGGGGAGCGCCCGGGCAACGCGCAGAGGCGTCACCTCACCGAGGGACGAGGAACACAACAGGTTGGGAAACACGTGGCTCTCCCAAACAACATGGCAGCAAATACATAGCAGCTGCTGGTGCCACTGTGAGAGGGAGGCTGCTGCAGCTACACAGCAGCAGCTCTGGTGATGCCTGGGGTACAGGTTTAGGTTCCCTACTTCATTTCGCCCATGGGGGCGGAGAGGCTGATCTTTAAGAACCATGGGCTCAGTGGGACCTGCATAATAGAAGTTGCCTCCTGTCACTTACAGGAAGGAGGCCTGAAGATCACTCTTGCTGCTAGCAGAGTTTGCACAAACACAGACACAGTACGGAGTGCTGATTCTGGATTTATACCTTAATGTAAAATATTACACCTGAAATGCTTCCTGCATTCATCAATGGCCATAC
This sequence comes from Tinamus guttatus, assembly GCF_059628265.1. Lineage (NCBI taxonomy): Eukaryota > Metazoa > Chordata > Aves > Tinamiformes > Tinamidae > Tinamus > Tinamus guttatus. The sequence continues at coordinate 6,410,083 of NW_028288594.1, read as the reverse complement.
TCAGCTCGCAGCCAGCCTTGGACTATGATGTAGCCTGCCAAAACCACGCCTGAGATCTTCCCTGTTCCATATGTACAAAACCCAAGAGTCCTAATTTATGGTCTGCCCACAGACCTCCAGCAACATTGCATGTCAGTGCATGCCAGCTCCTTAGGCTAGTATCCCTCCCAGTGAACCATCTCCAGAGACACTAGCACTGAAGAGTTAAAGGGATCTAGGAAAACACCCCCAGCACTGCATACTCTGAAGAGATTAACTCTAGACAAAAGCAAGAGCACAGCTGGCAGTGACAGCACTTATGAACAACACAGGGAGGGTGGCAGCATCAATGTTAACAGCTCTGTAATGGCACAAGCTGGCTATCAAAAGCAGCAGCATGGTTTTCTTTGGCAGAGCGAAAGCACGTAGTGCTGATGTACTGATGGAAAAGCAAGAAGGGCATCTAAAAGAGCTGCTTGACATGTTATACCAGAGGGAAACTGAGGTTTATGATACTGTAGGAATACCATGGATGTGAGGGACATAGGAAAAGAGAAAATGGAGACCTGGAGGGGTCAGAGACAGACCAAGGCTTGAAGCCGTGGAAGACAGTTTAATGAGACAAATCTCTCACGGCCTGGAAGAGCCCATACAACAAGCTTGCCCCTGCAAGCTTTCAGAAGCTAAGCAGGAAAGATTAGTGGGTACCACCTACAACTGCAGCAGAGCCCAAGGGCAGAACCACCTCCTCCTCCAAGGACTATGACTCCCACCGACATATCACAGCACTCTTTTGCGCAGAGTATAAACAATACATTCAGTTGGCCCTCTTAACCCCCACCTGCTGTCTGCCCAGCCACTGCCGGGACAACAAAACTACCTGTGGGTATAAACAAAGGGTGCTCTCTGGCATTCAAGCATCTGTGGACAGTATGTCCCATTTTTGCCTTCACGAATATGAAGGAAAACACAGGCCACCTCCCTTCATCTTTCCCCTCCTCCCAGCATTAAGGCTAGTAGGATTTTTACTGCCAAGTTCTTTGTCTGAAGGAACACAGCTCTATGAGCTTCCAAAGCTCATTTCCTCTAACAGGCCAAGCCCAGGGACCCCAAAGCCTGGAGAGAGTCTTACCTCTGCTATTTTATTTGTGTCATCTCTCCCAGGCCAATCCGGCTCATAAACTTCCTGCAAACACTCTGTCAGCTTCTTGGAGGCCTCATGCATGGCTAGGAAAGAAGAGAGAACCGCTTTAGAACCCGAGAACTCCCATTTTATCCCTCATTTCAAGGGATGGAGAGTCAGAAGTTGCTGAATGAGTTACAACCCATGCTAAGCTGTTCCCTACTGAATGCCTGATGAAACACAGAAATGGACAGCAGTTAGAGGGAGAAAGGAAACTCAAGAACACAGGTGCACCAAACTGTACATGTTCATCTTCCATTAGCAGAGGACATAAGAGCTTTTCTGCAAAGATGGCACAAAGCCACAAACCCACCCCACCTAATCCCATCCTCTACCAAGATCAAGTTGATGGTTCCTAAAGCTCACCCCTGAGATAGGGAACACCGGGAAGCACATGGGTTAGAGCAAACCTAACCACACACATAAGCGCTAGAGTGAAAACCCTGTGCTTCTACAGCCCTTACCTTTTACGGAGGCCAAGTAAGTTCGGAGGTCCTTCTGCAGCCTTGTGCCTTCTGACTGTGAAGATAAAGATAAAATTATCAGTTATTCTCCCATATAAAAACAGCCTAAGAGGAAGGAGTCAAGCACTGAGTAAAGGAAATTTTTTTCATCTCCTCCAAGCTGTCCAAAATAATACAGCGAACAAGAAGTCTTTACAGGGACACAAGAATAGCCTGTTCTAATTAAACCAAACTGGATCAAGCTGAACAGAAATACTCTTGAGAAAGGTGCACAGTCCAAGGGCCCTTGGTTCTAATAGAGGAGTGTATTATCTACAGCACACAGGCTAGAAGTGCCCCCCGGCCACCTTGTACACTGGTTACCCCATATACATGGTTACCTAAACCTTTTAAAGGTACCTACTCTGCCTGGGAGGCCAAATAGATTTTGCAGCCTGTGAGGTTTGCCAGCAAAAAGATTCCCCAAGAGAGGCTCATTTTTCAGTTTGCCCATGAACCCTGTTTCCCCAGCTCTCCTAGCTCTCTGGGTGATTTGTGCCTGGGGTTCCTATCCAGCCTCCTCTCTAGTATTTCCTTTTGTTGTTCAACTGCCAGACAAGGAATACAAGTCCTTCACTTGCTACAAGAGTTTCTTTTTAATATTTGCAGGATTAATGCTTTCCCAAAAACTCTTTAGCAATTGCTTTTCCTCCGTGCACGTAGCACAAGTTGTTCTACTCAGAGGAATCATCACAGAAGAGCAATGACACTGCAGCAAGGCAAGTGCAACATGCTTCAACACACAAGCATCATCTTATTTAAGCAGATATCACCCTGTTTGTAGTCACAGTGCAATATGACTCTGACACTAACACACAACCAGGTATAATGCGAAGGACAGTACATGTAGGAAGATGCACATTTAAAAATAGTAGTGCAGTGCTTGGGAGGCTGGAAGTCTCTCTCCAAAGCCCTAGTGAATCACCTGCTGTTTACAGCGCTGGAAAAGAAAGTTGTGAGGCTTGTTTGTTCACTTTATTGTTTTGATTTATAATTATTTACAATACTCTGGTATCGTAAATACACTGAACATGAACTAAACGTTCCACAGTAAAGACCAGTTTCTTGATAGCCAAAAGGTTTCTAAAAGCTTTCCCCACTCTTGTTTAAAAGAAAGATTTTCACCTGTTTTCCCCCTAACATCAGACTGTAGCACCTTCCTTGCATGTCCTTGCTGCTTTTACATGTAGGATGGGAGGCATTTTTAATCAGCAGGGACTTCCCACACCTGAGAGGAACAGGGAATGTCTTGTTCCATAAACGATGGGATGGAAGTGCAGAGTGTGGGAATGTGAAGGAGGAAAACAAACAAACAACAAAAGAAACACCAGCTCCAGGTTCACCCCAGGGCAGCAGTAATACACAAAACCTGAACTATGATAGGAAGCACCCAAGGTACTAGGCAAGCTGTTAAATTTGCTTTGCTATCTAGGGTTGAATGGGAAACGGCTGGATGAGGAGGGGTCTTGCCTGTGTAGAAATTCTCTCTCCACTAAGCGGCTGCTGCCAAAGACTTAAAAATTGATCCAGGTCTTTCTAGTCCCAGCCTCTTATGTGCGAGGTAGAATAGTCTCGTGCAAGTCAGATCCACAGATCGGGGGCCAAATACTTCTAGAACAGCAGGCAGCACCTTCCACCACTCCTGAACTAGGAGCTGAGCAGAGGGCTGCACAGACTGACAAGGTCTGTTAGCACAGGGCAAAACGTACAAGTGTCACAGCTTTCTATACCCAACGGGCTCTGGTCTCGACCCCTCTTCTCATAGTCAGCAGCTTTGGGCATTGCACAGGAGATTCTGTACCTATGTAGGTCCTCCAGGCCTGCCATACACTATTGCTATTCCCAGCAATAAGCTTTGTACTGAATTTATAAGACCTCAGGCCCAAGACAGGTCAGGTTTGCTCTGCCTGAACTTTTCTAATAGCAGTTTTGTTTCTCTCTAATTGACTAGACATCTAAATCTAACTTGTTTTACTTGTGTTTGTGTGGTACAAGCATAGTTTTATGCAGATAACAGTAAGAGTTAGTCATAAATATCATTGCACATAGAATAACACAATGATGCAACGATGCAATGTAGAGAAACAGGCCTGGTATCATAGAAGAGGCCTTGAGAAGTGGAAACACAGGCTGCAGCATACAGGGAGGATAGTTAAGAGATGGGACACAGACTTGGTGCTGGAAACAACTCAACTGGTGGTCAGTTAAAAAAGGTAGAGCTGGAGCTGGACAAAATTGTTTTTAGAGTTGGGAAAGAATACAAAACATATCGAGGATATGTAAATGACACTAAATATAGCAAATTTGGATTGCTAATTTGGAAGGAGAGGGGGAGTCTTCTGAAGAGCCCATTTGGTGGTTAACAGCCAAAGACAGCTTGCAGCAAGGGAGCAGCACCCGGGCCAGCTGCGCTGCCTGTCAAACCTCCAAGAGATGTGGGGAGCCACAAGGTGCCTTGGTTGAAGATGAAGGAACCATTTTTAGGTCTGCCCTCTGTGTCAAATGGCCCAAAGCACTCATTAGAGTCAGAAGAGACCCTAATTGACTGAGCAAATATGGCCAGTGCCACTGGAATACATTTGTGGCTCTCCTCCTGCTGTAATAATGCTCTGGAATAACCTGGAATGTGACCAGAGAACCACTACTCTATAACATGCCTACAGTAAAACCTCAGCTTTCCTTCAGACTTGTGTGTCCTTGCTTAGGAAAAGATCAAGAAGTCTCTGACACAGCTCTACCACACACACACTGATATATATACAAGCATGTATATATACGTACACATACAGCTCAAGTTCCCTTCCAAGACAACTTAGCATCAAAACAGCTCCTTAGCCCTGGACATTTTAACAGTCCAACCAACTCACACTTATGGCTTGTCCCATGTAAAAGGTATTGTTTAAATTTATGCTAGTAATAGGGAAACTGAGGGCCAAAGCAAAGCTGTGAGACCACAAGCAGCAATTGCATAGTGGCTTCTCATTTCTTGGGTAAGTCATTTGCAGGTTTTATTTCATAGACTACCCTGCAAGATAACAACAGAAATTTAGATGCAGGGGATGCAGCAACAGCAATTCTTTACAAGGCTCCTCAATGCAGCTTGGAGCTCCTGCATAATGACATGGAAAAAAACACCCTCGGTAATATCATGTCTCCAGAAAGAAGCCAAATTGTACTCCTCCAAGGTGACATCATTGGTAGACATGCTATAGAGACATTGCATGCAGGAAACAACAGCTACTACTACTGCCAAGAGAATGAGCATTAGTCTCCAGGAATCTGTAGTCAGCTCTCGTTAGTCATATCTCAAAGCTGGATTGAAAGCTTTCCATTGCATTCAGCTGTGGTAAATCCGTTCTCAGCTGGTTTTGGGACTCAGTAGAGTCACATCTGCTGAGTCTTAACAGATGAGATGCAGCTGCCATTAAAGGTTCCAGAAAAAGGCCCCAAACATGTCAGGGTACATTGAAGGATTTCTTTTCCCTGCCTTTCCCACTTCTACCACCACCTGCATTTTGGTGTGGTCTGCACTCCCCACCAACCAGCAGACAAGTAACATTTCCTCTAACATAAAGCAGCACTCTGACCACATCCAGCCTTGAAACCTCCCGGAGAAAATAACGTTTTCCTCTAACATCAGTGGTTGAAAGTTCCAGGTACAGGACACACCCAGTTCCAGATATAATCCTATCCCTGTCTAAACAAGGGGGAAAAAAACACAAACACAAAAAACACCACACAGACCACACCATAAAATGCTTGTGTACACCATAATAGAGGAATGTAGCACACAGGCGAAAGAATGACGACTGAGGGTTGACACTGTGGTTGTGCAGGAATGGAAGAGGAAGTTAGTTTTAGAGCTTGATCAACCCTGGAAGAATGTTCCCTTTCCATCATTTGCTTTGTTTCTCTTTTGCCTTTGACTGTGTTTAGGAAAGTGAGTCTGCCCTTGCTCCATTTTATTTTCATTTTCTAATCAGCTTCCCCTGTTATCCGTCTCTCAGAAACACAATGTTGCTCGTATGCCTCCATTTCCAGCCCAGCAGGAAGAACTCACATCATTTCCTAAACTGGGTCCAGAACAAGTATTATTTTCTAACATACATTCTCACTCATTCTGCAAGAGGGATTGAAAACATCAGTGTGATCTCTTGCAAGTGAGCATGAGTGATTTAAGAGTAGTAGGTGACCATGGCCTCATTTAACTGAATGGCTTTTAATTACACTATATAAGCAGACAACTAACACAGTTTGTAATTACATATTGCCAATTATCCTACCAGCTGCTTGTTGAAGTTCTGCACACACTGTTCAAACTGTTCATCTTTCGTTTCATCTGCTTTCCCAAGCTTCTGAAGGACCTGCAGAAGGAAGAAAAAAAAAAACAGACTTCAAGAATCAGATATTACAAAGCAAAAATCAAACTGTGAAAAGTTGCAACTTTTTGCTCATCAGCAAAGAGAAAGATTAAAACATTTCTCTTACTCTTGTACTCAGAATTTCTGGAATATTTCTCCAACAAGTCACAGAGTGCTCAAGGATGAGTCAGGATGAACTCAGATCTGTTATATTTTGCTGTACAGAAGAGCCTGACCCATATTTGCCCTTCACAGGTCTAATGCTTTCTGTGAGCAAGGCAATATCAAAGGCTGTTTATCTCCCAGACTAGAAATAAACCACATCCTTAATGCCTTTTGCTGCATGGTCACACTCTCTCTCATTTAACATTAGACTCCAGTTCAGAGAGGACTTTTTTTTTTTGGGAGGGGGAAGGTCTTGGAGCAGCCCAACTGTGCAGCCTCAAACACGGAAAGCCACTCAGTGATTTCCAAAGAAAGAGAAGGTGGCTGAAGCAGGGAATGTTCCATCATTTCTTCCTTTCCCTGCAAACCACAGACTTGGCTAAATTGGAAACCATTTTGGATCTTACACCATGAATCTGCTCCTCTGAGTGCCACATCAGAGACTGTCAGGGCAGCCAGCGCGATGCCCTCATAGCCTCCCTGCACTGCACAGCTTCCCACAGCCTGCACAACATCCCTATCGGGCTACTTCCCTAATCACAGTTCTCTTAATCATCTCTCTGTACAGCTAAGTGGGCAGCTTGAGGGCTTTGAACAAAGCACTGCATTTTCTGGGCAGGCAGGCCGGTCCCTCAGGAGAGGGAGGCCAAGCACAGCTGCAGACGGGGCAGCGGCTACTTGCGGTGCCCCAAGCAACTCCAGCAGCAGGGACACAAGGGGGAAACTGTATGAACATCATCTTTGTTAAGCAAAAATAAGAGTTGGCCATGCTCGAAAAAGCTTCTTTTCCCTGGGCCAGTAGAAATAAAGAAAAACCCACTCAGTCCTCAGTTGCAAGAGATTCTGGAGAGCTACAGTGGCTAAAAGGGTGCTGAGGGAAAGCCCTGTAACAGAAGCACACGGCTGCCAGAGGGCAGATAGCAGCGCAGAACAGAGGCTCTTTTAAGCAGGAGGCCTCTGCCCACAGATGTCTCAACCACCACACTCAGGCCCTCCTAGAGAGGGGGCTGCCAAGGGGGAGAAGCAGGCGTGGGCTACACCATCAGGGAGCCACCAGTAACTGCCCAGACCAAGCACTCAAGGAACTACCAGGCAGCCACCTAAGCCACCCAAAGCAGCTTCTGCAGCTCCAAGCTCAGCTCTGCAGAAGACATAAGGAGGATTTTCTCATGTGGGGTGAGAACCAAACGCGTTTCTCTCAGTTTCCAGAAGGACACCGAAGCAGCCACACAACAGGCTGGCCTTCATCTACTGCCCCACTCTCGTGGGGCCAGGGCTGAGCACATTTGTGCTATACCTATGCAGCCAGCCTGAATTCTCCTCTCACCCATACAAGCAAACACATTCCCCAGCTCGTTCCTGGCTCCAGTAACTCACCCTAGAGCTATGGATGATAAATCAGTGCAGACTTTTAGCACCTGCCTCATGAGTCCTCTTACACAGGGTTTACGCTGGGATGGGGCATTTAGGATTGAAGCACTCATTTTCATACTCAGTCTAATCAACACCCTTCCTTCACTTCCAGGAATCTTTGAAGCTTTCAAGATCAGCAAAAGGGGGAAGAAAAAAAAAAACCTGGCACATACAGATGAACCCCACCCTGCTCGTAATCAAGAGCCGATCCAAAAACCTCCAGTGTCAGAAGCGAAACCCTACAGTTCAAGAGAGCAATAAACACTGTAGCTGCAAGACCTTCCTGCGCTCAGGAACGTACCCAGGATGTACCCAGCATGAACATTTGCTTCTTTCTCTTCAAGAATTGGCACACAGGACCTTGTCGGAGAGCAAAAAAATAAAAAAAAAAAAAAAAAAGCAACACTGGTGAGACAGGCAAAGCCCTGTACGACAGCCAGTGGCGCCTCCGCTCCAGTGAGGAAAAGTGCCTGCCACAGGTCTGCTGCTGCTGAGGAGTCTGTGCATTTCTGTACCATTCCAGATGAGGAGGATTCAGCCCAACTTCATCTTTCTCAGCTGATGTTGGTGAACCATTTCCAGAAAAGATGTTCAGCTGCACTCCAGCAGACCTATGCACTACCAGACCTATGGAACAAGGATTTTCTGTCTACTGAATGGCTTTTGTACATATCAGGCACAAAAAGACAACCAACTCAACCAAAGTGCCCATCAACAGTATTTGGCAAGTATGCAAACTGCAAATTCCAAGGAGGAATGAAGTTCCCAGCATGAAGATTAATAGAATTGTTGCAGATAAAAGGGAGCTTTTATGAGGCAATACATCTGTCTGGCTAATCAGGAGACAACATGACGCTTTGAAGCCTAGAGGGAAGAAAAGGAGACCATTTAACTCAAAGGAATCTGGAGTACGTTGCTAGGGTCAAAGGTTTAGAAGAGACTCAGGGCTTCAGGGTACCAGACACCGATCAGCACCCGCAGACTGTTCACACGGGAAGCAGGAGCAAGGGCCACACCAGGGCCCGGGAAGCCCATTTGCACTTCCACGGCTTCTCACCGGAACAGAGCCTGGGATCATCCAGCTACTGGAAAGACCTTGTCCCACCATGCTGAGGGGCTCTGCACAAGCCCTGCAAAATACCTGGCATTTCAGAGAGCTCTAGCAATCCACTCCCCAGCTCTAGGAAAATGCTCCAATTTCCCTTTTTCCTTCACCTCCTATGAGAGCACTAGTGACTACAGTCCTCACAGGCCCCATAAGTGAATCCCAGCCACACATCCCACTCTAATCCCCCTCATTCCTTCCCAAGGCACAGCAGAGACCACAGCTCTTGACCAGGGTTATCTTCACACACAGCTCTCCCAAAAACACAGACCTGCCTGAAGGAAAAGGCCCGCAGGTCTAAGCCAAATTCCTTGCAAGCTGTTCAAACCACAGCTCCAAGGCTGCCCTCAAACCCACTCCCCATGCCAGCCAGTCGCACTAAGAGGTCCCTGCAGACCCCCAAACCCACACGGGGAGGGAGCAGCTGGCCCTGGGCGCGCTGCTGACGGCAGGCACGTCCGCTCACCCTGCGAGCGGCCCGCCAGCTCCCGGGATAGCTCCTCTCCCCAGGCCGGGCAAGTGGCGTCATAGGTCAGGCTATTCCTGGTGAGCCACGGCCGCTCCCTCCCTCCCCGCTGCGACAGACTTTAATCCTCCCAGCTCATTGCAAAGCCAGATAAAGTTCGGATGGAAACTTCAGGCTCTTTGATAGCTATTAATGGAGTGGATTTACCAGGGCAGGAGCCAGGATCCCACCACAGCTCCCAGATCGCAGGGCAGATAGGGGAGGGTGCCATGTGTCAGCTGCTGTCTGGAGGCAAAGCACACGGGGCAGTGGGGACGGATCTGGCATTTACAGGATTAAGGAGCAGTCGTGGCCAGGTTCTTTGGTCTGCCCTTGACCTGAGAAGCCCTGGCCCTGCACAAGGGAAAGGGACCCTCTAGAGAAAGTGGAAAGTGCAAGCTAGGCTGAAGGAAAGCCTACTTGGTACCGCTGAGGCAGTGGAAGAAAACACATTTCTGGAGGGATTTCAATTTGGGGGCTCTTGATCTTGGCTCACCTCCAGATTCACAGGGATGTCATCACAGGCAATGGTTTTTGGTTCAGGAGCCTAACATGTATTTAGGCATTTATATGCTGATTTTCAGTGTCACTCAGAACCCGGCTCTGTCCTGACTATCAACAGAATGCTCTGTTGCTTCCAATGAACTTGGGCCACGGGCATAGGACTAAGCACCCCAGTGCCTCCAACACAGCCAAGCTCGACTCTGCTTCCCTTTGCTTAAATAAAAGAAAGGAGGAGATTCAGAGACGGAGAGAAATGTTAAAAAGCGCTTTATCCGAGCAGGCAAGATGTTCTTAAAAAGAAACAAAACCAAAAGAGAACCCACACTTCTCATATCAGGAATGTGTTTGTAATCTTGTTGTTGCAGCTTTGAATTGTTATGGTCAGGGCAGCAAAATACCACAGATAAAAATGACGGAGGAATCTGGAAATTCTTCTTTAGCAGAAGTCTGGCATTCTGCTGGAAATGAAGGCATGCAATAGCTTTTCAAAACTGCAAGTTTGCTCAGCAACACAGGAAATTTGCCTAAGGAAATCTGAGCTTCAGGTAATCCCCAGAATCAAGAGGTACATCTCACAAGATGACTGGGTGTTATCTGCAAAACATGATTTTGTAGGAGGATTCAGGAGGAGTGACCTCATCTGCCTGCAGTTTAACCTCTCTCCTCCGGGTAGCGGGAAGCGTTCCCAGGAGGGAGCGCCCGCACGGCTTAGCCCAGAGCAGCTCCCTGCAGACCTGATGCTCACAGACAGGATATTAGTGCTGTGACCACCAACCTCTGACGCAGGAGAGCCACCACGGCTCAGAACACTTTCTGGCAATGCAGCAACAACCAGTGCCCAGCAGCAGCTGCAGAGTGGAACACAGCTCTGCTCTGTTCTAGAAAAAACAGTTTTAAATGATTTTTATTTATTGCTATCTAATAGGAGAATACACTGCAATTGCTTAAATGCAAATGGTTAATAGGAGCCCTGAAAACCCAAATGTTCTCCACATGCTGCACACAGGTGCACTACATAAACCACTAACCCAAGAGGATTGCAGTTTCCATGGCACAAGGGTCATCTAGGCCAGAGGTCAGTTTAGAAAATGTAGGTGATGAGAAAGTCGATCTGACTTTCAGATCCCAAAGGGAGTTAAATTTGGGTCCCAAAAGTCCCCAAATACCTGCATTTAGGATGGTCCAGTCCTGCGGAAGTGGGGGTTGCTGAGCCTACAGCCAACAAGGATGAGCCTCAAGGATTCACAGCTCTCTTGCTGCTGTATTAGAGGAGCTGCAGTCACACCCCACAGACATAGGCCCTAAACTTTAAATCCCTCCATACCCTTTACCTCTCCTCCCTTCACAAATGCCTCTGGACCCCTGCTCCATCACCAGCTTCCTCCAAAGCCTCCCACTACCAACTGGGCAAAGAGACAGTAAACACCATAACTAATTTTGAATTACCAGAGTGGCATTTGCCAATGGTTGAAACTTGACAGAACAAATCTCTGATTCATACTGCAACTTACTCTTTCGTGGAGCACATTACACTCAGAAGACAGTGAGAAGAGAAAGGGACCCAAGTCAAATGGAAAGTACAAGCAACAACTTGAATAAAGGAAATTTTATAAGCTGTTTAAGCTGGGTTTCTTCTCTGCCCAAATAAAGGAAGACTTGCTCCATGAAGTAGATTTGTGCTCATGGAACAATCGGGTTTTTCCACTGAGACCCAGGGAGAATGGAAGTGGCAGCTCACCTGCCCTTTGACCCCTCCAGAAATAGGGCATGATCTCTTGCCCTTTTTCCTGCCTCTAGGTCTATTTGGAAGACGGCCTGGTTCTCCTCATCCAAGCATGGCACAATCAGGTCTTTCTCTGAAAAAAAGTGGACAACAGCAGATGGGGGCAGAAAGGAAGAAACTCCAAGTGTATTAATGTTGCATTTTAAAATGAGAAAATTATTCCTGGGGCTGAGCAGCGCTCAAGGGATCACTGACAGATGGGGAAAGGGCAGCTCCACGCTTGGCGCAGACAGAGCACTTCTTGTCTGCTTGAACAAGGTTCAGTGAAGCCTCTGAAGACCAGACACTGCCTCGGTCATGGGGCCAAGAGCTGGGAGCCTGGGGTTGTGTTAGAGACTTCCTGTGTGACCTCTAGAATCCGGGCCCAAACATCTCACCAATCCAGCGAGGATGAAGAGGAGTGCTTCTTCACCATGTCAGAGCAAACAGATTTATCCTTGGCATCCCCAGCTGGCAAATGGGAAACAGAGGTACTAGAAATGGAAAGACCACATTGTTCTCCTCCCAGTGCTTGACCCAAGGTACTTTGCTTTTGATTTTCCAAAGGTGTTTCTTTGAGAAAAGTCTATGAGACACCTAAGTGGTGCAAGATACATCCAAATATGACTAAGTAATAATAGCAAAGAGTTTATCAAAGAAACTATCACTGCTACCTCTCCAAAGTGGCACTACACCACAAAGGATCTCCAGGGGCAAGGGTAACAGCGCATCAAAATTGTAGCTATCAGAAAGGGTCGTCTGGGCTGTTGAGGCAACTAAAGAGCAGTCTCACCATGAACTGCACCTTTAGGACACGCTTCTCGAGTTTAATGTGACTCAGGAAGGCTATATTGGCTGAATTCACAAGGTTCATCCCTCCTCACTCAGTCTATAGTGCAGGATCTGCACTTTGCTGCTCTGAATCATTCTCTGGAGAAACCTCTGCAAAAACCTCAAAGGACTTCAAGGGAACAAGCTTCACCAGGCTAAAGCTAATATCTATTTTATAAACATACTTGTTTCCAATGGCTGCACGCTGGGTGGAAAATAAGATAGACACAGAAATAAGCACAGCAGGTAAAGAATTTTTTTTTTCCCCCAAGTCTGGTAACTTGATATGATGGTCAGTCAGTCCTAATGGCTAAGTCAAAAGTGAGTAATAACCCTAGGAGATACTTAAGATTACCTTATGATCTTCATTAGGAAAACAACTAATTCAAGCAAAAATTCTTCATATCTCTCTGAAGGTGCTTCCTCCAGTACTTCATTCACTCTTGGGACTCTTTCCTCAGGCTAGAGACTACGACCAAGGATTCACATCACTCCTTCGTTACTGAGCATCCCGAGACCACAGCACCAGGTCTGCTCACACATGGCCAGCCCAAGCACAGGGCAGCAAATAAGGGCAGGGAAGAAGATCTGGGCATTTCAGCTCCCCATTGCCTGGTCTCCCAGGCCCACCCCACAGCCTAATGATAAGAATAATGCTGTAGCCAGCATCGGGGTAGCAAAATTACCAAGTATGCACAAGGTCCAGAGATTTTCCTTTCCCCTAAGAGCTGCTCTGTGAGTTTAGCAGATATCAGACTATACCTGCACCCAGGGCCCAAGGGGTTGGATTACGAGCTGTCAGAACTGCTGCACCTGGGTTAAGATGGAATTTCCCTGCCAGCGGGCAGGGCTCTATGTCCAACCTAAAGAGCCCTCTTGGAACAGAGCACACAGGATCAAAACCCTAGCCAGTCTTCTGTGCTAGGCCAAGGGCCATAGTGATTTTCATCACCAGAATGACCCCTTGCTCCAACTCTACTCCTCCCTCAACAAGGGCAGTAACATCTGCTGAGCCCATTCCTCATCTTAGCATGACATGTCTGCCGAGCAGCACAAACAGGATCCCTGTGTTTCTGGCTTTCCTACTGCAGGCTCCCCCCATCCCACTGCTTTAGGTGTTCAATGCTTTGCTTTCAGTTTCCACTCTGCAATCAAATCACTTTTCTAAACCAGGCTTTCCTCACCTTAATTCCACTCTCTTTAGCAGTCTGGGTTACACCAGAATCTAACACTGTCTCTAGCTACAGTGCATTGTCCACAAATAAGCTAAAGAGAGTTTCATGCTACAAGAGTCAGTCACCGTGAAGATGCCCAGGTTTCTCACACTTTTGAAATATGTCTATAGGCACACATGTGTTTTTCTGCATATTTCATTCATCAAGACTTTAGGGTCCTGACCAATCTGAACAGTTGCAGGTGGCTGAGAAACAGTTTGAGAGCCCCTGCGATGCACGTACCATCCTATGACTTCAATGACTCCCAGAGCACGCCTGCTGCATCGAGGAGGGCTTGTCAGCATGCATCAGCACCCTGATCAACCCAGCACAGGTTATGCAAACTGTTATGAAAGTTAAAGCTATAAAACTCTGAAGTGTTATTCACAATAAACACACACTTTGGCTGTTGACATTATGTCTTTTTCCAAACCTATCTGCTGGTTTGAGAAAAAGACCTCTTGTGTTCCAGAAGAACATAACTTGGCAAGCCCTTATTATCTACAAGTTAGCAATCAAATCTTGAAAACAGTAAATTAGAAAGCCACTAAGAAGACTGAAATATCAGGTCTCTGAGGAAGTAATAAATTGCTTTCCTCTCTTTGCATCTAACTACGGGCACACTTCCTACCGGAAGCCTGGAAGCACACTTGCCTTGAGGCACAGGCTCTGGGATTTCACTGCCAGCTGCCACATCTAATAGTTGTAAGATACATTTGCAACTTGCATTTTAGCTAGTATCCACTATAAAACTGGGTTTTTGGTCAAGAAGTAGGCTGGGTCCAAAGTGTCCATCTGCTCACTGATTTCCATGGCCCAGCCTCTTCTCTCCTAGGCACCAAGTACTCCTTTGCCACTTTAATCTACCATACTGTGTGGAGTACCAAGACATCGTCCTCTTCCTCTTTCTGAGCTTCACGCTTACAGGAGTGATAACTCCTAAGCTACTATGACAGTGTCCTTTTATTCTCCCATCTTTGACCATAGAAGTCACATATATAAAACACATATGATGTATCTCGTGTATTCAACACTGTTTGGGGGTTGGAGCCAGGGTTAAACATAGGGGCTACCTGTCCTGCCTCCATCAAGCACTAGCAGATATCCAGCCAGTTCAGAGATGCTTTAAAAGCAGTTCATAGCCATTCGCTTCCTTCCTAAGATTCAGCACTCTAATTCTCATTAAACTAGGCTACAACACCTACATTTCGGAAAGGTTGATGGATTAACATGGCTGTTTTATGGAAAGCTGAGAGCCATCCGTTCTCCGATGCATGGAATCGGAGTTTGGAAACCAAGAGGCACAGGAAATACAGTGCGGCTACTCTGCACTAATTCCAGCATCTTGCTGGCTCATTAAAGAAGGAGATAAAGATGATATTCAAGTGGAAGTAAAACCCAGAGGCTCAGCCAATTCCGCATGGCATCTACTTTGGCAGAGAGCCCACAAACAACAAACTCTTTGGGGAAACAGGCAAGTTCTATACACCCTCCCTCACCTTCATGCCCAGTAGTTCTTTAACAGAAATATGTTTTTCGTAGTACTTTTAAATGAACCCATTTAAGTGTTAAAGCAAAAAATGAATATTTCAGACCTTCCAGTGATCCCTAGGATATATTTAAGAACTACACCACAAGCACATAACTCTCTGCTCCCGGAGAACAGAGTAAGCAGTTTGCTAAAACTTCAAAATTGAGTGGAAAGGCACCATGGAAAGACTAAGCCAGGACAACCTGGCTGCAAACATTCCCTTTGTTCCGAGGGTCAGATGCAGAACTCTTCACACGGCTCCCCAGCGCACAGTCTAAAGACAAGGGACACAAGGATGCCCAACACACATTTATCAGGTACCTATAAATTACACAGTGCCTGATACCACACTTGTAGGGAGGACAGTGAAGTTTGAGCACACCACATTCAGGCATGGATTGACTGGCTCTGTAAAAGGCTATTCCCATGTCGCCAATCACATATGTGCTCCTGTAGCAAGTGATGACGTAAGTTCAACTGTTCCCATCGGACCACAACTCCACAGGACCGTACAGGCACTGCAGCACTTTCTTCTGTGGCAGAAGAAACACCCGACACGGGTCATGATAGGAAAGGCCAACCCGAAGAGCCTTGCTCATGTACCACAGCGCTGATTTTGGGGGCTCTCCTCAGCTGATATCGTGACCACAGGGCAGAGTGCCGAGCCAATGGGCTCTCACATTTGTATCCTCCCTTTTTTTTTTTTTTTTTTTTTGGGGGGGGGGGGGGGCGGCAGGGGAGGCACTTGTAGCTGCAAATTCAGCACACAGTGCTCGAGAATAAAAGGGGAATAAGAATAATTCTTTCTAAATAAAGAATTATCTTCCTCTCTCTTTTTTCTTTCCTTTCTTTCCAGGGCAGGGTGCTTCTCATTAGCGACAGGATCTGAGTACCTGACCAGGGAAGCAAGGCACAAGCTAGAGCAAATCAAGGACAGCAGCTTTTCATGCTCACCCTCCCTTGTGAAAGCTTCACATCAAGATCTCCCAACCAGGGCAAGACACTGAGTGCTTCTACTTATCAACTCGGTCACTTCTGCCCTTCACACAGTTCCCAGTTCTCAGATAACCACCTCTGATTTGAGCTCAGCAGCTTTTATTTTTGGCAGCAGTCTCAGGGCTCAGTTACCAGGCTTGGACAGGAAGGCTCCCTGCGCAGCTCCTGCTGGGAAGGGTGGCGACAGATGCTGAATATATTACAGACAAGTGGACCCGGGCTGTCATCCCTAGAAGAGAGGCACACTGAGCGAACCTGGACACTGAAACGCAATAGGGGGCTGTTGGAAAACCTTCAGGGCCGCTTTCACTCCTGCTGTCCACCATACAGCAGCATTAAAAACAGCGCTAGGAAACAGTACAGTGGAAGTCATTTAAAACAGTGCTGCAGAAAAACAGAGAGCACCAGGGAGGTCTTTGTGACGTGGCCCAGAAAAGTCCCTTTAAGCAGGCGGGACATAGGCATAGCCCAGAGAGCCCCAAGTGCAGGCAGCAGAGGTGAGGGCTGCATGCCTGGCCCCCTGCACCACACAGCTCCCTGCGCGCAGCCGCATCGCGAGGCGCCTTCCTTGCTCCAAAGGCACTTGACCACAGTGGGATCCTCACTCTGGGGTTTCGCCTTTAGGAAGGGCTGCAGAACATAACCACATGAACAAGAGCGAGTCCGGATCGTGTGCTGGCCTGGCAGAGGGCAGAAGGGTTGCAGAGCACACGGAACTGAAAATCCGCCCCCGTCTCCCAGAGACAAAAAGACACAGCTTGACAGATATCAACTGACAGTTTAAAATGTTCCTATCACTGCTTATGTAAGTGTAGCTTTAAACTGGAAAGGAAGGAGGAAAGTGGAAATAGATGGAGAAGAACGGAACAAGAAAAACCCTTTCCAGCCAACTCCTTTCTCATCCCATGCAGGTATTCAATTGCTCCTGACAAGGAGATTGGAAACAAGCTAAGGGAGATAGGGCAACACGTGAACTGCTGACACGAAGTCCTGAAGAAGTTGGAGTCAAGCCCCTCCATACATTTGCCCCTTCATTTTAGAAGGAAAAGGAGACAAAACCAGGGATTTCCTTCCCTACAATGGATGGCTGAAACCACTTTTCTCAACACTAGCATTATTCTGAAATAGGTTTATCCGGCTTGTGCAGACGGCCTCTCCACATAGTACCTGCCATCAAATCTCTGCCCAAGTAACTCCATGGGTGCTGTCTGAAGTCACAGGTGAGCTGAGCTCAGCCAGCTTTCAGAGCCCATTTCTCATCACTATGCCAGGAGAACACAGGTGCAAGTCCCTCATGTGCCTAGCAGGGGAGATAGAGTATCCAGCCCTGAGGGGTAAGGCTAAAAAGCAGTCACTCCTATCTGGTTTATATGACCAGTTGCCAGATCAGGTGTTGTCAAAGACAGCTCTGGAAGAAAGTCATGCTCCTGCAAACCTGACAGCACAGCAGGAGACCCACAAGCCATTCCCTTTTAGGTTGTTCATCTGAGACAGGCTCCAGTGTGACAGCGACTGAGCCCTCCCCACCCAACCACCATTCAAGAGGTCCTCAAAGGCTCCAGACCCCTCTTGTTTGGCCATCACCAGGCAAGGACCTGCCTTCTCGCTCACGCAGCACCTCAGCACCACCAGCGTGGGACCAAATGGGACAGACTTAGCCAATGGCCCCTGTAAGGCAGGGCCGAGAGCCACCCTGCCCGCTTGGTGCTGCTGTGGGAGGGCAACGGGGGGCTTCCACCAGCAGGATAAGCCTCTTAGAGTAACATGCGTGCATGGAAACTGAAATCTCAGCAGGCAGCTAAGATCACAAGCTATTTCCAGATGGCTTGGGGACATACACCCATAAATGTGTCATTAGCTGTGCAAAGGTGGGGCTCAGGCTGCTGGCCAGCTCCAAGTGCAGCCTGCCCCCCCCCCCCCCCGCCCCCACCAAAAAAAGACAACCCAAACAGACAGCCCTAAAGCTAGGGATAAATACCCCGCATTTCCAGAGAGGAAAACAAGACTGACAAAGCAGGTAATAGATCTTTAGCACCTGGATGTCTTAAACAAGGCTCTGCAGCAGCCTCATGTGCCTCCCTCTCACCGAGTCTGATCACAGTTTGAAACTCCCATTCCATTTTTACTTGCCAATGTCTTCTGCTTTTTATCTCATTAGACAAACACAAAAATCATCCCCTAAACTTAGCCCGAAGAAGCGAGCTCTGCTCTAAATGTCACTGGGTTTAAGCCACGGCTGGGAGGAGCACAGGGTTGTGTCACTGTCAGTCACAGGCAGCAGAGCCGAGCGGCTGTAGCCAACACCACTGCCAGCTGTCGCTGGCAGAGCGAGCGCAGGGCCCTTCGCAGGCCTGCCCGCCTCTCTCCGGCCATTAATCACCACAGGAACCTGCAGCTCCCCAGCCCTGTCCCCCACACCACCACAGCATGTCACAGCCTTACTTGGAGAGGCTTCCAGATTTTAGAGCAGGCCCACGTCACTCATACAAACAGGCAGTACTTCACACAGGAGTCAACGCACCTGCAGAAGGCTACACGAGAGCAAACTGAACCGAGCCCAAACTCGGCTCTCATGTCACCCGCTCAGGCGCGTGGGTGCCACCAAGAACTAAACACCCATTTTTTAAACTTCTGGAAGTTCAAGGGATTACATTTGGGGCTTCTTTGTTCTCTCCTGCAGCAGAGAGTTGTTCAAGTCAAAGTCCTTAATCCTTTGAGCAGTTATGAAACAGAACCATAAATTTATTGTGGCCAGATAAACAGGGGAGAAAATTCCTGGGAAGGTAACAGCTAACTCTTTAACGGCCTCCAACTCATTCTGATTTCAAAGTGAAGATTGTAACTTTTTAAACAACCCTTTTACCTACTTCATCACAATACTTGATAAGCCCTGAGCAACTCGAGGTGTTTACACAAATGACACTTTCCTCAAAGAAAACTGAAGGAGTAGCTTCACATCAACATACAGAAAGCTTCAAAACATTTTCAAGATGACATATGCACTGATATTTCCAGGATCGCTCTTTCTTTGGATATGTTTGCTGCATTATTTAAAGGAAACTTTAGAGAGACAAAATAAGGGTAGTTAGTCTGAGTCTCAGCCTACTCCTACCATGGGAGCGCTCTGCTGTGGCATAGAGGCCAGCTCTTCACAGGCAACTAAGGTAAGAGGGCATGTCTGTATTGCAAAATATACTTTTTTTAGCACAAGTTTTGTTTGTTATAGGAATTAATCTACTTACTAATACTGTACTTATGCTGAAGCAAGCCTGAGCAGCTTGCAAGCTGCAAGCACTCACAAGTCAAAGAAGCCAAGGAGTCCGGGACTCTAATTCCAGAAAAGAGTGTGGTAGATCTTGGACCTTCAACCACCACATCCACTGCTGCCTTGTACCAGAGGCTCAAGCTCCAGAGCTCCATCAAACCACCTCTGCTTTCATGGCACAGCTGAGGAGAGTCTCACTTTCTCTGACCAAAATGCAAACAAAATCCTTTTACTGGCTCCTCTAGGGGAATTCTCTCTTTTTTTCTCTCCCCCCTTTTTTTTAAAAAAAAAAAAAAATCAGTATTCAGTTTTCACTAGTGTTGAGAGTTTCTACAGAAAACACTCTTTTCTTGTCACTGAAGACCTGATTTTGTCAGAGTTTTCAGCCACATTCTGTCATGACAATGAAAATGTTTTCATGCAAACCCAGTTTACACAAGATTAAAGAAAACCAGCCTTGTTCTATGAGTCACTCGGTGCTCAGTTATACAGGCTAACAATAAAGTAAAATGTCTGTCCAGAGCCTGGAGGCCTTGCTGACCTCTATGATTAAAGCCTGCTCATTTCTATAGCCAGAAGCAAAGGAAAGCAAAAGCTGGAATTTGCATTTCTGCTTTTCTTCCCCTGCCTAAAGGCAGGTTTGCAGAAGGTTACCAGGAGTCAGCCTCCAAAGCCAGCCCAGGTAACACTAACTCATGTCTTTGAGCTACAACCAGGCACTTTGGTTGAGCCCCAAGGTGGTTAAAGTCATATCCATTCACTATTTCCCCCACTCTGCCACATGGCCACCATTTGTGGAACTATGTGGAGGTCCAGACGTGGGTGGTGAGGGCACAGCCACAAGAATATCTGTATCTGCAGAGGCTAAATCTGTCTTCCATGCCACCCTCTCGGTATTTCACAATTTATTTAAAGGTTTCCTTGCAGTACCAAGAACAAGTGCCTCAAAACTCCACCTTATGCAGCTTAAGCCACATGTTTCAGTTGAACATGTAGACACTAGAGCAAAACCAGAGACCCAAGGTGGAGTGGAGCCTCCAACCACCTCATGCTGTAGAAGATATAAAACCCCTTCACTCTGCACTGGGCTGGGGGCAAGGAGGTTTTCATGACTACAGACTCTGAGTTTACCATGTCAAACAGGTCTGCATCCTGCCTAGAACATAGATCTTGGGAGCCAATACTGTAAAACACCATCCCAAGGGCTCAAGCACAAGAACAGCACCTGAACCAGAGAAGCCCACTCCACAGCATTCACAGGCTCCCGCATTTCCTTCACACAACACATCAGATGTGATACACGCCAGGCTCCCCGCACCATGCTCAGACTTTGTACTGAAATCTTTCTCAGTCATAAGAACTCAAACGTAGGAACCTGCTAAGACACCCCTCCAGTCCCCGACTCACTCCACACCAACGTGGGTCTCGATGCTTCAGCCCCTCGGAGCGCCTTGCAGCAAGGCAGCCCTCCTCAGGAGTTTGCCAGACTCCTTTCTGTTCAACATCAGGGAACACCCAGGCATGACAGCACACACTGGGACAAGAGCACACACAGAGCAGCATATGCTTTTAACGTGCACTAGATATGACATTACAGCAGTATCAGCTGTGCCCTCAGACCAGCTCATCTGCTAAAGAAAAGCCACTTCATCACAGTGACAAAACCACCAGAAAGAGATGTGGCCTAGAGGTAGACTGTGCCAGAGTGTTTACAATACAGCAGTCCTTTCCAACCACTCTACTGTATTTTGGGAAGCATGCACCCAATCAGCACAGCTTCATGTGAAATCCAAATAGCAAGAAAGGAACAGAGAAGCTTTTGTGCTGTCCAACAGGATGCACTTAAACACTTTGTTAAAATTAACTGGGCAATTTATCTATTTTAAACAACAGTCTCATTTAAACATTAAACTTCTCCACACAGTCCATGGGCAACTTTGGATAACAATCACTCTCCTATACAGCTTTTTTGAAAAGCTTCTGCTTTTGAAATATCATTCTCCCCATTGTGATCTTTACATCAGTACAGCAACACTACAAGCATTTATTATTCCACATTATTGCATACAAGTCTGTGCCCTGTTTTGTCCCACAAGTTGAATTCAAGTGGAGTCTTCTTCCTCTTGCTGCATTCCTTTGAATGAATTTCCTCCATCGTAAATCTGAGGTCTTCCTTTCATTTTATTTTGACAGTCACTCTTATGCTGGTGGTTCCCAATGCAGTTTCTTTTCCTGCTGCTGATGTCAGGAAAGGGGCAGAACCAGCAAAAGGAAACCAAGATTTCAATGACTGGAGGGACTTAGAAGCTGAACAAAACTTTAATTCAGCTTTCTGAGAAGGAATCACACAGAGCAAAGCCCAGACCTACACTAAACAGGTGGCAGGGAGGGCAGTGATGAACAGATCAAATAGGGTTTAACAGTAACAGATGATCTGACACTGGGGGAAGCAGAAGGTGGTTCAACGTTGCCTGATGGGGCCAGGGGTCGCCATATTTGAAAGGGTGGATTGAGGGTAATGAAGAGAAGACCGCTGTGCAGACAGAGGGTGTGCGAGAGAGACACGGCTAGTGTGCATTTAATACCTCTGGAGCAGAGCAAAGGCCTCACTAAAATTTCAAAACATCAGCCCAAACACATCTGCTGCATCAGGTGCTGAGCACAGCAACAGTGGGATCAGAGAGAGGAGACAGAGGGTATAGAAGGGAATCAAATAGGGGTCTGAGCTCACTCTGCCAAGAGTTATATCTTTACAAAACCAAGACAAATAGCAAAGATAAGCAGGAGAATACCTTATCCCTCCATCCTAACTACTCTTTACACAACTCCAAGGGGCATTTTGAGCCCTACACTCCACTCCCCTAGAACCACGAGTTCTGCCCCGAGACAGAGCAGACCATTGCAACTGCAATCTAAGAAAGAGGCCCAAAAGCAGAGTCCCACGCAGCATCATCAGGACAGGGAGTTAACAACTTCACACCCTGCTCTACACCTGCTTTCACCCGATGGCTACTCAGTCAGGGCCTGTGGCTCCATCAGGGCACGGCAACACTAGGAACCAAAGCCCTTCCAGCTTCCTGCTCCAATCCAGAGAAGACTTTGTACAGAGGCAGCTGTTCCACAGAGCTATTTTTGCTGACAGTCCAATCCACGTCCAGCTCTACTCCTGCCAACGAGCAGACAGCAGAGCTTTCATTGCCCTATTCTTCCTTTTGGAGCCCTCTCTGTGGTTCAGGGGAGGGAGTGAAGTCACACAGCAGCTGGAGGAAAGGAGACACGTCCTTCTGATCCCCTCACATAATGTTCATTTCTAACAAAAAAAGATTCCTTTCTAACAGCACCTCAAGGGAGGAGGTTACTATCCCCAATCACAAGGTAATGGGTTATCTCCAACAGCGGTGGAAGTGGCAGCAGCGTGAAGGGAAAGAAAATCTTGAATTTGCCAGATAAACACAGGTTATAAGAGGAGCAGTCTTGGCCACTAAGGGATGATCATGAGTTTCAGGACTGGAGTAGAGGGAAGGGAACCTAAGTGAATATGGAGAGAAGGAAAAACAAACAAACAACACACACATATGCAGAGCTCAATACACACATTTGGGCTTTGGAATTAAATGCCTTTTTTTTTTTTTTTTTTGGAAAGTTGAAAAATTTTTCCCTCACACAAACAGACCAAGGACAACTCAAGCACACGCACAACATCTAATAGGTGTCTGCCCACATATAATTATTTGCTTAAAATCACAAAGTGTAAAAGAAATACAGGCAGTTATTCAGAAACCAAGGCCAGAAAGAACATAGCGAGTTGAAATTACAGATCTGGCAATAAATGGGAACACTGCATGATTTTCAATATGTGGTCTGCAGACTTCAAGGTCTGGGCCAGGAAGAACACTATAGAAAGCAGTCTGTATGGCTGACACAGAGAAGCCAACCCCCAGAAAATAAATAAATAAAATAAGGCCCACGAGCAAAGAAAAAGTTTGAAACCCTACTCTAGTCCATCTCTGAAGGGCAGGTATGAGACCTTTTCATGAGGTATACTCCCCATCACAGCTTTAAGGGTCTCCTACAATTCTGCTGCCATGTTCACAGCTCATCTAGGTAAGGGGATGAGAGAAAGCACCACCCTAGACCTAGCTCTGACCCACAGGTCTAACCCCTTCAAGAGCAGTCAAAGCTTTTGACCAAAGAGCAAGCACTGCATTAATCTAACAAGAGACCATCTACTTGAATTACGAGTAATGACTGAGAGGTAAGCCTAGAGAGTGCATGCAGGATAAAGAAGAACCTAAAGTGGTAAAAGGTTTTCTTTCCAAAACCTCATAAATTCTACTTTCTTACAGTTCCAGAAATGGAGGAGAGAGTTGAGCAATATCCCCTTCTTGACCCGCACACAGAGCTACTCGGAGGTGCCACGTGGCTGCGCACACTCGGCACATGCCAGGTCACCACCCGGCAGAGCTCTGGGCCTGCCGGGAACCCTCGCGCTGAGGGACCCCCGCGAGGCCGCAGGAACCGCAGCGGGCGGCAGGCCCAGCCCGGCCGGCGCCAGCACATGGGGCGCTAACCCACGCGCCGTCCTCTCCATTACCGTCACACCAGCCTCCCGGGCAGCTTCCACAGACTAATTTTGGCTTAGCGTGACTTTAATAAAAATGAGTCACGACAGCAACCGGCAAGTGTTCTGTGGCTGCCACTACCCTCCTAGCTCCAGGAAGCAAACAAGGCATCCACACACCTCTCCGTGCCTTCCTCCCCACAAGGAGGATGCCATCAGCTAAACAACCCTGCAGTCACCTGTGAGAAAAGGCATAGGCATCAGGGCTACTGTCAATGGTGACAGAGCAGCTATCTCATCTGCCAGCCACACTGAAAGATGCTGCAGAGATCTGCTTGGCATTGGTTGTTGGTAGGTTAAGCAGAAGCTTTAGAGATCTCACTGCCACCTCTCCATCTCCACCGGTCATGGTCACATAAGAACCTATCCCAACAGGGAGCCTCTCCAACCACAGATTTCACTTCTCCCTCCTTAATCAGAGGCAGAACCACAGTCAAGCAAGGACAGGAACTAGGTGCTCCCACCAAGGGGAACAGAAAGCCAAGGAGGGAGGGGAACCGGCACCAGGTGGGTGTTCCCAGCTTGTGCCTCTGCTCCCGCTCCCTCCTCAAACTCTCCACCCTGTCACAGCAGCGCTGCGGTGTCAGTGCTGCGCAGCCTGCAGAATTTGACCGTTTTAAAAGCTGTATTAAGGGCGATTTTGGTTGAATAAAGACAGGTTTAAACAAAAAACTGAGCATCAGCTGTACAAACACCAAGTATTTTAACAGAGAAAAAACTGTGTGAAGTTTGTTACAGGCATCTGGCTACATAAAGGCATGTTGACCCAATACTTGCCTTCCTCTCTTGTAAAAATTTAATGCCACTTGATTCAAGCATTTCCTCACCTCCCTCACCCAAAATATGGCACTCAAGCACTCCACGGCCTGTGCGGCAACGTCAAGCTGAGGGACAGGCATCCTGAGAGACAGAACCACCACAGCACATGCCATGGGAAGAGGTAAGTGCCAAGAAGCATGTCCATGTGCCTGACTGCAGCTCTCAACAAAAGGAGCTTTTGTCCTGGGGTGGCTTTTCAGCACAGCCACGCCAGAGTCAACAGGGATTGATTACAGCAGTGCTAGGAAACACGATGGCAAAAGGGGAGGAAAGAATAAGCTGGGCTGCTTCCAACTTCTGTGCACCTCCAGCCAGCGCTGACAGAGGCTGCACCTCAAAGGGCCCCAGGTTCTTAAAGTCAGCATCCTAGAAGCCTTTGGACATTAGGAAGGAGACACGGAAACCTCTGCACACTATTCATTTATAAGAGCATTCAAAGCTACTGCCACCTAATCACTCTTAGTGAAAAGATCTCCATAGCCTCAGTTTCCAAGGTGAGTACTCTGCTCTAAATTTACTTCTTATAAGAAAAAGTAAGACCCTCCCTTGAAGTACATTCTCCAGCATAGATGGACAGAGCTGCTTCATGCTCATGCACTAAACAGGATGGGGGGAGGAAGGAAAGGGGGGGGGGGGGGGAAAAACACCCACACAGAAGAACCTCAAAAGTAGCAATGTAGATCTGCGGTAAGAGTCACCAATGGTTTCTGATTTCCCAACCTGACTCCGAACGAGTGGGACAGATTTTCTCAGCAGCAGCATCTACTTGCACCTTCTTACAAAGCGCTGGGTCGCTGTTTTCACCAGTCACGCTGCCTGCAAGGGTGGGTCTTTGGCTAACGGGGTAGATTCAGCAGCCAGACAGTTGGAACAGAACATGTCCTGTCTCTATTTGTGAGGTCCCCAAAAAAACATCAAGATTGAGTTGCCAAACCTGCATTTCATCAGAACCAAAAATTCACTGCCACTTCTAAAGGAAAAAGATCACAGCAAAGCCTTTTTCTATCCAAAGACAAATTGCTGAATTCTAGGGCAAGACAACGACTGGCCTTGCAGGCTTCTGGACAATATTCCCTGGGCAACAGAGTCAACGACTCATGAACAGACCAAGAGGGACAGAGGGTCCATCCCATAACATGGGATGGCAGCATCTGTCTTAACCACACAACACCCACTCATACTAGCATGGCTGCACTTCCTTCCTAGATTTCATGTGGGCCATTAAGGGTCCAATACTCACTACGGTGTTACAAAGATACTAACCCCTTATGGGCAGATACTGAACCAAGGAAGACTTGGACATGGTAAGAAGCCACATAGAAGCAGGCAAATGAGCAGGAACAGGGCAAGAGGGAACAACCCAAATCAACTCCCAGGACAGTCTGTTCTCATCACATTAAAGATTACAGCAGCTGAAGGGTCTGAAGATTTAAGACAACCACTGCAGTGCACAGAGATTATAGTTTATTAGCCAGCTCTTTGATTAAACTTTCAGATGAGAACACATCAAGGTGCACTCACTCTTTTATTTCCTCAGCAATAACCAGAGCCCCATGATTAAATGTAGGCAAGCATCAAAGAGGCAGCTCCATTTGCATTCTGGTCTGGTTGCACAACTACCATAGGCAGAAGTTAACAAGGACGGAAAGAGAAAGAAAAAAACACAGCAAGAAGGATCTAGAACAAGAAATACAGAAACATCACTAAAGAGTAACAGAATGCTGAGAACCAAGTATTAACCTGGAAGAGGAAGGAGGGTCCCCTTTATTCGTCAGGACCAGTGAAAATTTCAAGAGCGAGATGTTGGATGTGACTGCTGAAGGTAAAGGTTTTTTCTCTCCCCTCTCTCTCTTTCCCCAGGAGGAGAGGGAAATGGTCAAAGCAAGGACACTTTCTCGTATGCTCAAAAGGCACCGGGTACACAGCAGCAGGCTCCTAGGGCTTCCCCTAGATATCTTGGGGGTACGTCCTGCTTCGTAGCTGCCTGATGAAACATCCAGGTCTTGGCTTCCTGCCAGGCGTCGTGATGACTGGAGAATACAGAGTGGAGATGGAAGGAAAGAAGAGACCGAAAGGAGGAATGATCTGCTGCCTGAAAGTAGTGAATGTTATCAAGCAACTCTAAATTACTTGTAGTCAGTAACAGACATTAACCATAACCCACTCCTCTTAAGAGTGGAAGTGGAGGAACTGTCAGTTCCCTTCAGAACTGTAAAAAGCTGCCCTAGAAACTGTCTGTCACACATCCAGTTTGGGCTCGAACAAGTCATGATGGCTCTCTACAGAACTCATTTTCTTTCTATCACTGGCTGTTATTTTCACATAGCCCCTGAAGAGAGATTATCACAGTTAAGTGCACGACCTCACAGCTCCGGAATGCTGCTCCGTATCTTTCGGACACCATCACGCTGTCAGTACACACTGGCAAGATAAGGCTTTGACACTGAGGCAAGGCCAGCTATTGCTGCAGGAAACAAAGATCTTGACTGTATTCCTGGCTTTCAGGCTTGCAGCTTCCAAAAGCTGAGTGATGGGAAAGGCAGGATGAAGCCAAATTTACTTTTCCAACCTTGAATCGCTCTTGTACAGGATGAATCCCATCTGCAAAGCGTCTTTTTCTTCCAAAAAGCCAAAACTCTAACTGCACAGTGAAAGCCAGTTCCAAAGGGCATCCCCACACAGTAACTCTCAGACAAAAAGAGATACGAGATCAGGACACGCAGGATGCCTAGGCTTTAGTCCCCAAATAGCCTAGATAAATAGACTATAGTTTGCCCAAACTTCTCGTTTTTTGAATTTTTGAAAATATCTTGGGGGAAGTAGGGAGAAGGGACAGATGTACAGGACGGGCTCAAAGAAGTACTCGCAGTGCAGCTCTGATAAGCAATCCTTACATATTACAGTAACAAACCAGGGCAACTACACTAATACACTCCTCCCAAAAAGTTTAAGTTCCCCCACTCAAACTTTTTTTTGCCTTTACAGGGCAAGGTACATCTGAGTTAAGCTCTCAATTTTTACGGCGTGCCAAGGAGCTGTCTGCAGTTGAGGTTCACAGGGCCTCCTCAACGCTACAGGACTGGAGCTGGCTCATGGGGGAAACAGAGAAGGGAGCCATAATGGCAGCAGATAACAAGGATGACAGATTTATCTCCAAAAAGTACTTGTTTCATCTGAGGAGAAAGAAAAGGCATTTTACTTTCTGCTCTTCACTCCACGCAACAAGGAATTAATCATCCTTGAAGACCTCTCAGTCCCCTGAATTATGAGACCAAAAATGCAAGAAGTCCTTTTTTTTCCAGGTGTGTCTATCCCTTGTCCCTACTCACTGTCTAAAAATACCCACCCGGCTTTGGTTCCCCTCCACGCCTGCAGGAGGATGGGCCCTGGCCCCGTGCCCGGGCTGCCCCCGCTGCGGCGCCCACCAGCCCAGGGCGGCAGGAGGGCACCGAAGGCTCCAGAGAAACTTCACATCCAGGGCCCGCCACTGGGTAGCCCCATCCACAGCCCCATGTGGCTTTTCATTCACAGCCCATTGAAGACGAACTTTAATTCACCCACGAAATAAACCTGCGTTCCTGTTACTCTGCTGGGCTGGGAGGCAGAGGCATTTGTGCCCATGCAGGGCTCTGAGGACACACACAGCCAGCACTGCACGTGCAGCTCCCCCAGCAACAGCAGGGCAGTAGGAGCCTGTCCCCAGGCAGGACTCGGTCCCAAATTCCACGCTACAGAGACAAGACCAGCCATCACTCCAGCACTGCCATTCTTCCCTGTTCACCTAGAGCAGCTCTTGTAGGAAGGAGAAGGTCCTCTGTGTCATTGCCACTGCAGACAGTGCCCCTTGTCCTCATGCCAACTCTCTCGCCCATTCTTCATTGCCTTTAATACAGTTGCTTTGCCATGCAGCTCTGTGAAACACCATGTCTGTTCCTTTAACACATCAGGTATCCTCTTGTGACTGGGAGAACATTCCCATTTTGCTCCTCAGCAAACAGCCTGCACAATTCCCAGCTCTCCCACTGGGCTATCGAAGTGTTTTTAGGGCTAGGTCACCCCCTCGCCTCCCCCCACCATCTCACCTCCATCCTACCCACCCTCGCTCTGTACAGAGATCAGACTCCAGCATTATTTCTTAGCCTCCTATTTGGGATTCCACAGAGTCCCATTTTGCAGGGCTCTTCTACTCATAAAAGATAGGAGAATGCTGCAGCTAAAAAAATACCGGTCTTTTGCACAACTCATTTAGCTGACAAAATCTAGACATATGGAAGAATCTTATATTTAATCTACATTTTATTCCCAGAATTACCCATAGTACCTCAAACAGCACCAAAACTCCCTCATGACAATTTTAATGACCCAACTTGCCATACCCCTTCCTATCTGCCTCCTCAAGCTCCTCAAGACAGGATATAGCTACTTGTGCCATCTCTTGAACTTGCTTTTTAAACAAGCAGACTGCACTGTTCTGCATAACCAGTCTGCTAACTCATTCACCTCACGAGCACCTCTTCCTTCCTCCAAAATATCCATCAGCTGTCATTAATCCACCCTCTGGATAATCACAGTAATGCTCTTTAAGCACGGAGCTATGACGGGGCAAAGCCACATTGTGTCTGCAAGCCGTGTTAGAGGTGACCCTGCAGGTGCTGTGATTGGAAAAGCTGTGCTCTGGAGCCTCCAAATAGTCCATTTACAGAATCAGCTTCCCACAGCAGGGCAGGAAGAACTTTTGCTTTGAGGTGGGTGGGTTCCTGGCCCACACAGCGATACCCGGCTGCACAGCAGCTTATTGCAGTCCTGCACTGCATTCCCTTCCCTATCCCTTCCTCTCTATGCATCTTCTCACCTGCTTTGAGACTGATTTTGGATAGATCAGCTCTCCCTGGGTGGAAAAACCTCGATAAGTGCAAGTAGCATCATTCCTCCTCCCCCGCCTATAAACTACTGTTTATATCATCAGCATCTGAACAATATGGGCTTAAAAAGTCACAGAATGGTTGAGGTTGGGAGGGACCGCTAGAGATCATCTAGCCCAACTCCAACACTTCCAGAGAGGCAGAAGCCATTCAGGGGACGTTAAGACCTTTTACCTTCACTACATTAACATTGATGCACAGCAGCTACATTGCCAAACATTAACCACTCCCTGGCAACACTCACATTTTAACAAGAACTCGGAGAGGCCTTGGGAACACCATCTTTGGCACCCATGGCAGGAGAAATGCACTGGTGCAGCATAAACCAGCAGGAAAGGAAATGTGCTGTTAGCAGCTTTGAATATCATGAAATTAAGGTGGCAAGGAAGGACAATGCAATTTTTCCTTCTCTGACAAGAATCAGTTAGACTCCATTAATTTATGCAGACACAGCCTTTTATGTGCAGAAAATAACGTACAGGGATGAATGGACAGCAGGGCAGAGGGAAGCCGCATTTCTGCCAGCCTGAGCTTCACCACCAGTTCAGCCAGGAATGCAACAGTCAGGGATGAAAAACAAACCTTTGCCATCTCGCAGCAACTACTGAGCTTCGCTGACACTTGCTTTAAGGGGGGTGATGGGAGAGCCTTACCTACAAGGGCATGGTATTAATATTTACATGTGTAATATGTGTTTAATTGTATGTGATAAAACTCCACAAGGGGCTTTCAAAAGGAAGCATGGTGTAGCAAGGGCATCTTTGAAGCTGCTCTCACAGCACTGTACAAGAACAAGCACAAGACCCTGGCTGAGAAGCAGAACAGCAAAAAAACAAGTTATGGAAACGAGAATATTATTTGTCCAAACCCTACAATATGAGATGAGCACCAAAGACTAACTGAATCGGTATTCGCTGAAGGAGAAAACTGACACACCTTCTGTCTTTCAACATCAGCCTTTAAATGGTCTGTTTTCAAGAAGGAAAGGGAGACATGATGGCAGTTTATGAGAACACACGCTATATCCTCAGGATGCAAGAGTTATCTTCCTCATGACAGCTTGCACCAAGCATGCTTTACAAAAAAGGCATGCAAATCATCAGTTCTCAGGAGGTTTTACCACCATCAGTCTTCTGCTGACTGGGGTTCCTGGTGCACGTACGACACTGTTCCACGTAACTGCTTCCGACGCACACGATGCTCCAAATCCCAAGTTTCAGTACGTGTGTACAGAGGGCTTTCACCCCCCTCACTTGTTTTTCCTCTCCTGGAATTCCATTTTGCCACCCCACGGCATGCAGCTCTGTGGATTTGTTTCTATCATCGTACAAGTCTCAATTAAGCCACCAGACAGCAGGGGCGAGCACGGAAGAGCCGGCTCAGCTCTACCTGGCACCACATCCCAGCCTGGTCACTGCATGGTCCTGCGCTCCCACACCTGCCACAGCTCAGGGGCTTCAGGATGTTCAATCACCTTCGGCTGCAGGTTCCTGTAAGGGCTCTTATTGCATTAACCCAGCTTTGGTCTCCTTGTTACCTCTGTCTATATCTCTAATCTCCTTAAGGCCTTTGACCTTAAGCTTACCCTGAGCAATAGCTACAACACTTAAGTTGCAACGCTAAGCTTGCACCTTAGCATAAATTCCAGACTGAAGAATTATCCTTCACTGGGACAAAAAATAAAAAAAATAAAAAAAAATCCCCACACTGAAGCAAGAATTCTTTCTCCCTCTGCTGTACCTATAGCTCCACTATAGGTATGTACAGCTCTGCCAGAACACTCAGCTAGAACCTGACCACAGAGCTGTTGGAGGTACTTGTACAACACAGTCACCCTGGCTATATCCAACTCTGGGCATAACTCTCACTCTGGGCAACTTTTTTTTTTTTTTTAATTCCTATTTGTCTTGTTCTTGCTTGAATCAGGCAGGGGAAACAGCAAACTCCCCAGAATCTCAGCTTTTCAGCAAACCACAGATGGGATAAAATGTTTATCTATCATTACTCTGAATATACTTGAAAATAAACAGACACCAAACCCACAAACAGGCAAGTCTCCAGGAAGGCAGGTAAGTTTCCACCCTCCCTTCTGGCTGCCTCAACCTCAAGCTGGCATCAAGTCGGAGCCCAGCGAAAACCGGACACTCGGCTGTGGGGCTGGGTATCAGCTATGCAGTAACTGCAGTAAGGCCAGAACGGCATCGTTTAATTCAGCTGGCATCAGTGTGACATTCCAGGCAACAGGACTTCACAACATCAATGTCTGTTATTTGGGTAGGCATTAAACATAGCTTAATTAAAGCCTATCTATAGCTAGTGGTAACACTAGTAAGAGGAACAGATAGCATAAATAGTGCTGGTTGCACAAATCCCCCTTCTCATCTCCTCCTCCTCCCCTGCAACACTCATTTTAAAATACTGATATATTTGCAAGATATATTTGTTTCTATGCAGACACTCATGTAAAATGAAGCTACCAAATCAGGACAAAACGTAAGAGGCATTTGGGACCATGCCCGAGCTGGAAAGAGATAAAGGAGCAGGTGCAGTTGGGAAGGAGGGGACAGAGGAGCTCTTTGAGGCAGGACCACAAGAGAGGAGGGCTCCAGAAGAGACAGACCAGATGCAGAGCCCCAAGAGGCAAGAAGGGCTCCGGGAAGGGTTCGTGACTGCCTTGCTGAACAAAACAGGAGTTGCTCAAGTACAGGACAGATCTGGAACACGTAACGTGCAACAGCATGAAGGGGAGAGACACGGGACTCTGGATGAGCTGCTGAGACTCCTGGAGCCACAGGCAGATAGAAAGAAACTAGGGACCAGGAGGAGGGAAGACTCAGGAGTGCTGCCCTCCATGGCCAAGCTGGGGTTGGGAACGTGGCTGGTCCTGGCAAAGAGGGATCGTAAGAGATGATGAGCTCTTCATGGGTCTTCCCAACCACGTCAAAGACTCTCCCTTACTGCGTGTTCCTAGGGAAGGTTTTAAACATCAGTTGATCTGACTTAAAAAGGCAGAAGGATGCAGCTTTTAAACATCCTTCCTTTCTTTCCACCTGCGGAGGTCACCTCTGTCTCCAGAGGAATTGGGAGCTGAATAACAGCAAATCCAAGAACTCTTTGCTGGGCCAAGTTTTCCTGCTGCAAGTGCGGATGAGGCTGCTGCCCTCTCCCACTAGACTTGCTGAGAACCTGGCCCATGTCATCTTTGGGTAGGGAAAGCACCACAAAACCCTCCCCAAAGATTCACCTCAAAACTTCCCACCCAAGCTGCAGATCTGGGACTGGCAGTTGGAAAAACACCCAACTAAACACACCCCGGACCTACGCAGACTGCCAGCGTGGCAACAGCGTTCCTGTCACCCGCTCCATCCACAGCCACGACACAGCAACATCCCACCCCGACACTCACAGTTCTCTTCCTCACTAAACTATTTATGTTCACCAAGGGTCACAGGAAAAAAGAGCCCAGGTCTCCAGCTTGGCAAAAGGTCTAGCCCAGCATCTTGCTCTGACCACCCATTTCCAGACAAGCAGCAGATTATGAGCAGCCCGGATGCAGGATTCCAGTGCGGGACTACGAGCCACAAGTCACGTCACCCCTTTGACTTTCCCTGACCTCCCCTTCCTACCACATCATAGTCTGCTAATTCTCGCCCCCCAGGCCCTATACAGGGCTGCACTTTTGAGACAAAGAAAGCCAGTCTCTCTTCCAATTTCTTAAGCTTACGTATTCTTGTGATGCTTTCCCCCTATTCAAAAACAGCCTTGCGTCCTTGTCTATAAAACCATCCTTCCTCAACCTCTGTAAAAAGCATGCAAAAATTTCTTTACAGTGTATTGAAACATGGAGCTTTACTTCAGCAGCAGCATCTTAATTGAGGCTGTCCAATATCTACCTTGAAATTGCTTCAGGAATGGCCTTTTTTCAGTAATGTGCAATACGAACACACTGCTGTCATGTTTCACAATGAAGAAAGGATTACCAGAGTCCATCCATCCTATGGATGGCTCAAGTTTACTTATTCACAGATAGGCTTGGCCTTTTCCATTCAAGTTACAGGAAAGAAAATTCTGGAGCTGGTACCAGCTCAAGGGCTTACTAGTAACGTACAGGAATATACAGCACTACCTAGAAGGCCACTAGAGCTGCATGAGCAGCTTTCTTGGTACACAGCTGCAGAGATCTGCATTTCTTCAAATCTCAGTCTTTACAGCTAATTCTCTATACAATCAGAACTGTCACTGGCACCTTTTCAGGCAAGTTGGATGGGATATAATCACTTATTTCACAAATACTTCCAAATTCATCTCTAGATCGGTTAAATCACACAATTGTGTCTGGCCTGATAAAACAGGCAATCAGGTCAGGCAGCATGAAATTAAAACAGACACACACAACTTAACTGTTTTTAAAACAGTTTCCATCCCTTTCCATCCCTACTAGCAAGCAAGCACTGCAGTTCGGTTTAACTCAGTTTCAGACAGGAGTGTTGACAACAACCCAGGGAAAAATACCTGCAATTTGGCTATCCCAATCTGTAACCACCCTACTAGAAAGATAACTTTCAAGAGAATGGAGAAACTAGTATAGTTCTTACGCAATTTTAACAAGAAGTCATAAGCCTTCTGAAGATACACAAAACAAACATCACAATAATGAAGAATTCCCAAGAAACAAGTTGATTCAAAACAGGCTACCAGCCTTCTGAACCTTAAGGTCAGCTCTTTGCTAAGGGCAGTATGTCAGGCTTTGATACCTGCGTGTCATTAAGAGATTAACAACAGCCAACAGTTTTCACAGAGGCTTTAGTTGCTCTTTAAGCACAACCTTCCTCCAAAACTGATAAGTTTGCACTCTCCATCCTGCCTGGTGGGCTATATTAAGGACAGACACCACACAGACTTCTCTTTTTTTTATTTTTTCTTCTAAGAAAGGCAACAAAAAACCAAGTCAGCACTGTCTGGCTTTTGCGCCCCATCTCTCCCTGTTTCTCAGTTCCTGGTCCTCTCTGGAAACGCTCACCAAGCACAATTACCCACAGACTTTAACCCGGGGCTAAACAGAGCTCACCCCAGCACAGTTTCAGAAGCAGATACATCTGTTACACCCGTGTGCTTGAAGAGAGCTGTGATCATGGTAGTGTCAGGTGGCCAACACAGCACTTTGGGGAAAGAAGGTTGGATCTCTGCATCTACAGATTGGCAGCCAAGACTGTCAAAGTCCCACCATTTCACAGGTGGGACACATTCACATCCTGTCACCACAACAGCGAAAACAGGTACCCTAATACCTATCAACCTAATATAGCCTCTTATCACTTAAAAAGCTTCCACAACCAAAGCTTTAAGGTATTTAAGAGAAGCAACAGGATCTTGTTTCTATGTCCAAAGAGTCTGGAAGGAGAGAAAGTTTGCAGTATTTGTTATCACTATTATCTTCTGAACAAGCCCAATCCTGCAAGATGCTGAACACCTTAGGCTGCAAACAGTTTGGCTGCTCATGCCACTTGCTAGTCATGTGCCAGGAGGGTCTGTGATGCTGAAATAAACGTCATTTGGGGTAGAAGAAACAAAACCTTGCTCAGCAACCAGCACGCACCATATGGAGACAGGACAGACTGCTTTGGTGTCACGAGTGTCCTGACATGAATCCCACCCTGGCTAGAGCCTCACCAAAACCCTTCATTGGACACGGCTCTCCCAGGTGCTCCCACAAGCACGTCCCTGTGCATGTCCCTGGCCTCACACGAGCAGCGCTGGCGAGAGCTGCCGCAGGAGCAGAATCACAGCGAAGAGACGGCAGCCGGCAACAGCTCTGGGCTTTGCCCCGAGATTCTGCTTCTCAGAAGCACACGGTCAACCCCACACGTAGAGGGGCCTTCACCGAGACACCATGAGCGCCCTGCAGATCAAACTGTTCCTTCCATGGGCAGGAAAACATGCAGAGCCTGGTTTCCTATTTCATTCCCCCACCCCAGCTGCCTCCCCTTCCCGTGCACATTACCCGGTACCCAGTAATACAGTGTGAGCTCACACTGGAATCATCTGTACACGAGGAGCATTAATTCAGATCACACTCCCCCCAGCTCCTGCTTTCAAGCACTCTTCAGACCTACAGTATCTTTGAGATTCTACCCATCACCTGAGGTCTACCCATCACCTTCTTGAGAAACCAACCTAATAGAAATAAAGCCCATTCCTTATCTTCTGGGAAGCTTTCCAGGAGGGGAGAAAAATTAATTTCTTGATGAATTGGCAAGAGAGCAGCTGTCCTGGCTCTTCAGGCTCTATCCATTTTCTCCACCTCCCCGAGGGAACCAGGCATGCTGCTCCACACCACCCTGCACCAACCCAGGGAGAACCACATGGGCTTTGAGGAGACGGAATGATCCTGAGGCAAAACCGACAGGGAATTTCTGCCTTCCCCCTCCCCCCCACCTTGCATAGATATATGTGACACTTCCTTCTCACTAAAGGAACTTTTGGGATTCATAACATTTTAAAGTCTCCTATCTGCTGAGTTCCTGCATATCAAGCAGCTTCCAACAGGTGAAGCTGAAGATGCCTTCACTTAAGTTACAGGTTTTTTGGGTGCTGTTCCTCAGCAGAGACTCCCAGCAGCTTCAGCTGTGTCATTGGCAAACCCTGTTCCACCCAAATCACAATCTTCTCATGTTCAACAAAGGATAAGGAAGGGAAACAAAAACCCTACAAATCTGGGAAAAGAAAAAGATTCTTTTCTTGAGAGTCTGTGCTACTATAATTATGACATGAGATATGTTAACTAGAAGAAAAAGAATTGGGAGCCCAGGCCACAAGGCCTGCCGAGAGCAGCCCTCTGCCCTCCTTAACCTGGAACATCGTCTGGGTTGCAAATCCTTCCGGAGAGCCTTTGGTTTATCGGCATACAGACCCTTTTGCTCTGTGGTGGATTGGGAATAAGCACCAGCGAGCCTGGCTATGAGCAGCTACAGTCCAACCAGCCCTGCGAGACGAGGAATAAAACTTCCAACCTGCCCGGAGTGCAGAGGAGACCAGAACGCATGGCAGGTTTTAACAAGGGAAATCTTGCAAAGATGGAGATGGGTAAATATTGAGGAGATAAATGACGACAAGCACAAAAAGCAGAAGTGACATCTCACGGTAACAGAATAAGTCAGTAGCAGAATCTATGATCCAAGTGACACTCTCAAAGACAAGGGTTGGCCAAACAGTTTTGCTGGGTCCTAGAATGAATCCTTCCCTGCGGCTAGAGGAAAAGGTCATGACTTGTCGATACGTGTATCAGATTTACAGAATGAAAGAGAACAATAGCACAATGTCACAGAAGAACATGCCCCACAGACACCAGGTTTCAGATATCTAATTCGACCCAGCTTTGCACTGATGAAAACAGAGCAGAGACCTCTGGCTTCTATCAGCATAGGGACTTCCCATGCTCAGGATACATCTAGAAAAAGAACTTCATCCACTTTTACTCATCTCAACAACAACAAAAAAGGCTCCTAAAGGCTCTCCTTCCTACATCAACTTCACTATTGTGAATCCTCAGCATGCTCACACTCCATTCCCTCTCTGTTCCGAATATCTCCCTAGCCCTAAGGAAATGCTGGAGAAAAACAAACAGGCTGGTCCTCCAACACGGCTTCTCACTGCCATCTGAGCAACAATAAATAAATAAAAAACATTTTTTTTGCTCCTCTTGGAACCTCACAGAGTAGTTACCATGACACCAGGCTTGCATCATGTCACTGAGACTCTATTTTAATTTGTTCAAAACAGGAAGGTTTGTAGAAATAGAACATTCCTCAAATAAAATTAGAACCATGGAAGTTCAGGATATTTTTAAAAAATCCAAAATTTAAGATAAATAGCCCCCATCATTACATATTTTTGCTCAGAAGCTGGCTTATTAGACGTAGGGATGAAGTGTTTATCGAGGAAGAGCATTTATATATACTAAAGAGCATGCAGACTCTAGGTTCTCTCCAAGAGTGTAAAGCATCAAACCATCTTCTCAATTTAGAACCTATGAAAGGTTCAGAGCTTGAAGTCTCAGTCTAAAAATCCTGCAGCTCAGCACCAAGGAGAAATAACCAATTCACATGACTCCCAGCCTGGAGCTCCTAGTCGCTAGCTACAAAGAAGGTTGAGTTTGCACTGGTTGCAGGGATCCTTTTCACTACGTAAGTTCCTCTTGACAGAGGCAACAGCTGCATGCAGATCTCTGGACAACGAGCAGATTATTGCAGAGTATCAGACCCGAGGCCACATTTCAATTGAGAGAAGGGTTAAAAGGGTGCACAGCCCATTAGCAAACAGCCTAGTCAACTATTCTGCCCCATATTTCCTGTTGAACTGGGAAAGTATCTTCCAAAAATAGCCAACAGTTTTGATGAATAGCTCAAAAAAAAACAGTACTTCTGAAGGAATATCTTACATACTTTGCACAATAGCCATCTCAGAAGGGAGAAAAGGATGTGTGGAGTGTTTCAGCGCAGAATTTGCACTGAACAACAAGACATCATTCTGTGCTTAGCACAAGGCTTATATTCACCATGAGGGAAAGGCTGAGGTCAAAGTCCCAGGGCTCAAGAAAGCCAGGAGCAGAGAAGAGAGTTGCACTGAAGGGAAGAATTTTTATCATAAATTCGAACCAAAAGAGGATACGTAGAAGGAACACTGTCAGCTTGTTTTAGCCTCAAAAGCAAAAAAAAAAAAAAAAAGCTAAACCCCATTCACTATCCCTTCAGAACACTCTTCTAATACA
This sequence comes from Tinamus guttatus, assembly GCF_059628265.1. NCBI lineage: Eukaryota > Metazoa > Chordata > Aves > Tinamiformes > Tinamidae > Tinamus > Tinamus guttatus. Next base: position 6,371,637 of record NW_028288594.1, on the reverse strand, counting down.
TTTAAGCACCTGCTCTGTTGTGCACCCTGATTTACCTCTGCATACTTTGCTTGACTCTTTTTAAACACCTAATTCCCATCTCTAAGCATCCAGACTTTTCACTTATCTTTCCTGTTAAATCCACGTTAATAACATCTATGATTTTAAAGAATATATGGTATGATTAAGAGCAGCACAGTACGCAAACCGCTGATGCCACCTCTTCACACTCAGCTGTGTTATTCCTCACTAGCTGGAAGAGCCCCACAACAGAGATACCAGTAAAGCAGAAGCTAAAACAGCACAGAGAAGCCAGTCAGGTGATAAAGCCCCTGTGTCTTGTTCCATTTGTTTTTTAAAAAACCCCAAAAGGAAAGTTGTTTCATTTCTTTCAAGGTTATAACAGCTGTAAAGCCTAGGATTCATGTTAACTTAGATACAAGTGCTCTGGGCTTTATTTTCTTTTCTCCCTATAATGAAAGCACAGCTGGCTTCCCCTATGCAAAGCCACAAAACAAGGGATCTCGGATCTCACAGATTCCTTGAAACGCACAGCTCAACACTCCGTTGTTGCTGCTGTTCCTCCCATGGCCCCTCGAACCAAACACCACCCTTGCCTCAGCCACCACGGAACGATATGGGAGCAAGGGAACAGCGCTTCCAGCTGGGATGATTTGACAGGAAAGCCTCTGCTAGGACAAAACCACACAGGCGTTCAGGCAAGAACAGGGAAGGGCTTGGGGCAGGTAAACGCGGTTATTTCACCAGCAGGTGAGCGACTCAGCCCTTATCTACCTTGATATTAGCTAAAAATATGGTTGCCATCTGGTGGCTAATGCAGACTGAATTTAGCGGCTATGACGACTTCAGGGTGCACTAGACGTCAGGACACAGCTTTCCCATCCTGTCACCTCCGGGGATTCCAATAAAGGAAAAACCCACGTATTCATCCACGCTCGACCCCAGAAAAAGGTGCCGCAAAGCAAAGGCCGGCAGCGCAGGGAGGCAGCCGGGCGCTCGCCGCCGCCGCCTCTCGCCGGGGTCGCCATTCGCTCGCCTTGTCCCGGGGCAGCGCAGCGCCCTCCGCCGCCCCGCGCGGACCGGGCCCCCCGCGCCGCCGCATCCACCCCCGCGCCGGGGATTAGAGCGGCTAAAGATAACGCGGAGGGACAGGCGGCCGCCATGGGGCCCGCTCCTGCTCTCCTCCCTCGCACCACTCCAGACCTTATCGGGTCAGCGCCACCCGCGGCAAAGCCCGGGGATCCCGAGCCCTGCAGCAGCGCCCGCGCCGCCCGCACGGGGCTCCCGGAGCCGGGCGGCCGCCTCCCCTCCCGGCCCTCCTTAAGGTCACCCACACGGCGCAGCAGCCGCGCTCGCACCGGGCGCTGCTCAGCGGGTCTTCGCGGCTGCCGCAGCCGACAGACACCCGGTTAAAGCGCCCGGGCACCTCCCGCTCCCCGTCCCCCGCGCGCGGGGAGCCCTCGCCGCATCCCCGGGCGGCCGCCCCGCGGGCGCCGCCGCTCCTACCTTCTCCTGCGCCCGCGTGAGCTTCTTCTGGACGTTGCTGGCGATCTTGCCCGCCGTGACGCCCTTGCCGCCCAGCTCGGCCATCTTGCGGGCTCTTTTAACGGCGGCGGCGGCGAGCGCCGGGCCGGCGGCGAGGGGCACGCGCCGGGCACACAATGGCCGCGGCCGCGCGCCCGCCGCGCCCCGGCGCCGCCTTTTAAAGGGGCCGCGCGCCGCGGCCGCCGCGACGCGGCGCCTTAAAGGGGCCGCGCGCCGCCCCGGGAGGGGGCAGCAGCAGCGCGGGCCGCGCCGCCCCGAGAGGCGGGTGAGGGGCAGCGCCGGCCGGGACCCCCCGCACACCTCCCGGGTCACCTCCCGCCTTGGGATTTGCCAGGGGGTTGAGCAGGGCCGCCCGCGAAGGCCGCTCCAGGCGGGCGGTAACGCAGTGGCGCAGTGCGGTGCTTCGCGTGTCTCTGCCGCCGAGCGCCGCTGAGAGACGCTTAAACGTCACGAAACTTGCACCAAGTTCCAGGAGAAAACCGGCCAGGCCTGGTGTACCTGCTTCCTCGGTGCCTCAGCCCCTGCGGAGTTGCACTTCAGCAGAAGCAGCTTTTTGCTGCGCTTTTCCCGCAGCCCAAGCAGGAGCAGCGCAGCGGGCTCCGTCCTGCCGGGTGCCCTCCTTGCCCCTCAGCATCCCAAACTGCAGCACGCCACAGCGCGCGTCCCCCCAGGGCTTCATCTCGCCCTGCGATACCCAGGGAGCAAACGCACATCCCAGGAAATTCTGCTCCTTCACAAGAAGGCACAAGGGATTGCTCCCTGGGATGCAGTTAGCCCCTTTGGTACTGGCATTCAAACCCAATGCTCAGCCCCAAAACTTCATTCTGTTCCACACGCCAGGCTTGTCAGGTGGAGAGGAGTCTCCTTCCTTCTTGGCTGCTGCACATTCTCCTTGTGCTTCTTCATTTGAGTTTGCATCTGCCCCGTGCACACAAAGTACCCAGGAAAACACCAACTGGAGCCATGCTGCACTTACCTGAGAAACTTGCATTTGCCTTTGTTTAGGATGGAAACTTGCACCTCTTACACCTACTTTAATTGAAAAGTGGTAGCAAAACCTACCTGTGTCCCAGGAGCCTTTATTTTGCTAGATGAACACCATTACCTCTTGAGCTTTGTGTGCGTAAGGAAGCATTTGCTATGGTGATCTAAGGCAACAGAAAAATGTTAAAGGGCGTTACTTGGAAGAGGTAGTCCAGATTTTTCCTCTTGTATTTCCCACATTTCCTTCTTCTGCTTCAGAACTATTTTTCACTCAACTTGAAACAAAAAAGTTATTTTGACAGAGCCCTCAGAAACTGAGCAGAGAACCTGTCAACGTGCCCTTGTGAGGCTTCACAGAGCGCCCTGCATTTGTTTCTTATCTTGACAGTAACTTTTTCTACACGACAAAAGCCCCAACTCAGGAGCACGCTTAAAGCCATGCTACACTTACTACATTATGTTAGTAGATGTATAATTCATATTTTATAAAATACTTATATTCATTCTTTCATTAAATATAACAACAATGCGGTGAGGTTAGACATATTCAAGCTAATGTGGATACCTGTAATGCCACACTGCACTGCAAGCTGAGCTGCAATTTTACTCAATTCTTTCTTGGCTTTGCATTCTGCATCCATTTTTCAGTGCTATTTTCTGTAGCTACGCAATGGTGTATTTGTCCCAAATGGGATTTATTTTGCCCACAATCTGAACCACAGTAGGTATTTCCATTACTCCTCTTTATCCAGTATCATCTGTAATTTTGCAGTATCTCACTATTTCATATCATCTGTGAACATAATTATGTTCTTTCTTTCTTCTCTTATTCCCCATCTCCTTCTTAGCTGAGCTTTTAAGAGTGAAAGATGCACATGTGGTTAAACATTTGCAATGTCAAGTATAAAGCAGCAGACATTTCAAGGGCTGAACGCATTCCTCCACATCCTACCTCACATACTTGCTCCTCCTGCCTGGATCCTTCTTCAGTGAAACTGCTTTTTAAAACCTTTTTTTCTGATTATATCCCTTCAAATGAAAGGAGGATGAGATTGCAGCACACGAGCTGAAAAGAAAGTCCATAGCAAACAGAGTCAGATGATTGTGAAACAAAGATGGCCAGACAACCACATTCACCACAATGAAAAATGATGACAAACTGTGTACATCTGAAAAGCTGGGATTAACAGAAAGCATCCATGTCTCAGCATGAGTCATTTTCCAGTTACTTCAGCGCTTGATTGGATCAACCCTGAAGCTCCGAAGCACGTACGGGCCTCCAGGTGAGGCAGCAAGACGCATCCTTCGCCTAGCACGACACCCAGGGAGCACCGCACGCAGCGACTTTCTGAATTAACCTCACACAAACCATTTCAGCCCGCTGACGTATGCCAAAGACTCCTGCTATGTGACCAGAAAAGGCTTCAGTCTCAGGCCTATCCATCATCATTGTAACTTCTGTTCTACAGTTTTACAGGGGTAAGGCATTTCACATGTCAGCAGGACTGCACACAGTAATAAACATATAGGCTAGCAAGTGATGGATGCCTTACATTCATATGTGCCTTGCATAAGGCTGGGCTATTTAACCTTTTAAAAACCCCTTAGTGACATATCCTGCACAAATGGACTTGAAAAGAAGAGAAATTCATTTCTTATATCCTATTCCTAGAATAAGATTTGTTAGGTTTAAATTGTGAATTTAAAAATTTATTGTAACAATGGAGCCTACAATACTTTCATTTCACCTAACTGCAGCCAGCTAATCATGCCTAATCTAATCTACATTGATGCCACCTAAACTCCTTCTGCGGTCAAGAGAAATTTGAAGCTCTGAAGGATCAGTCAAGAGACTAAACAGCTTGTGGAAATATCCCCACTCCTCCTTAACTACAAAGGGAGATCAGAGGAACAGCTTAAACAGCTGAAGTAAAGAAACCCAGGTGGGTTATGAAACCCACCTGTAGTCAATCTCCCTGCTGACTGTATGACTCATTTACAAAGTTCATACCAGGGAGGAAACAAATATGACAAACAGGATAGCACAAATGTGGTTATTGGCAGGGCATACAAAGCATTTTGTAATTAATTGATTAATATTCTAGTCAATGATACTTCCTTTAGGTCTCAACCCCATAAAAACATTTTACTTCTCAATCACCTCTTTAAAGAGAGATGAACAGCTCACATGTTCACAGAGAAGCATATGCTCAAGTGCTTTGCTGGGCTGGAGTCTATTACTTTGCAGTTTAGATGCGATTGATTCTCTTCGTTGCACAAATTGTTGTTAATTTTTTCCCCCTCCTGTTTTTGCCAAGTTGGTCCATCTGCGAGCAGGACGTTGTTTTTATGATTTCCAATTTAAATCAGTATCAAACTTTATTTTTAAAAGAGTGATTGCAGCACTGTGCCCATTAGTATATCTTTATCTTTTCTGACTTGAACCTTTTGATTGCTTAGAACTACATGCTATGATAATCAAAGTAGAGCTGTTTCCCTGCTGCAGGTGTCAGAAGCTTTAAGGTATAATCCATTTCATTTAAACAGAGGAATTTTAGAATGACAATAGCTGCTGTTTTTCACATTCACACAACCAGTATATATTCCCTGTTTCAGTTATAAGGGAAGATTCAAACGTAGTAGCACCAATTTTTCCCCTCTTTCCATCAAAAAAAAATATATTTAAGTTTGTACTTACTGTGTTTTTCGAAACACCAGAACTGGGCTAAATAAGAAAGATGTTTATGGTAAATACATCACTACTAAATTCTTACTATGTTCAGAATAGATAACGTTTTTTGAAGTGAATAATTCAGACAACACTGAAGCACCACTGCTCAAGTACTAATGTAACAGAAGATGGTGAATCACAGTTTCTTCTTTGTATTCAAAGCTGAGGCTCAAACTTTAAACAATCCCAAAGCTTTTGATTGCTTGAGCCATAGCCTTGTTTCTGCTCTAGCTTTAACTGCAACACTGAAAGTCAGTGGGTCTAATTCAGTGCCAGCAACACTCCCTTCAGTGATCTCACCTGAGGAACACCATTTTAAGACATTAAATCTAACCCCTTGAAAACAACAAATTACATAAAATATATTACATACCGAAATCTAATGAAGTTCTGACTTCATCCTTGCTTGTTTTAAACAGCCTGTTTTGCTTTTTTTCTTTGGATTTCATATAATGCATTCTTCTGGGAGAACATTTGGGAAGAGCCTGAGGTGACTTCTATCTTTGCATTTAATTTGATAAGATTATTTACTCCGGCTAAATCAGACATCTACTCCACCATTATCTAGTTTACTTTAGCATTCCTTGCTGACTGACTCTATTCTCCCTTTGTTCTCTCTTAAGAAAGTGTTGGGAAGGACTAGGAAGTTTCAGCCATATTAATAATAGAGCTCACTGATCCTGTGTTCTGTCCCTTAAAACAAAAAAGGGTTAAAACAAACTTAAGAAGGGCATCCAGAAGCTTCACATCCAAGTTACAACTTCTGTTGAATCTCTTCACCGTTCTGTTATGTGAAACAGAAGATATGTTCCAGTAACTCCTCTTTTCTCCCAAATACAAACAAGTATCTCCTAAGCACCTCCTACCACAGCATCAGGCATGGGCAGGGCTCCTATTTTACTCAGCTTTGTCAATTTAGCGCAGAAAGACTTCTCCCCTCAGAAGAGAAGAGAAGAGGGGAGGGAATGAGAGACGATTCCTTTGTCTCTTATCTCACTGAAGACAGTGCTTTGCTTGCAAGCTTGCTTGAATTGTAGGGAATTATGTGGTGTTTGCGATGTATCTTGCTGGGACCTCAAATGTTTGAAAGATTTTTCAGTGAATTTCAAAAATCAGATAAAATGTCTTTTTGATCCGTTTGCCATGTTGCATACCTCATTCTGCTGCACATAGCTGTTTTCTGATTTCTGTCTGTGAGGACTTGCCACCACAAAGTCAGCTTAGGCTCTGAATTTGTGACAGTTTAGCAGGCTTCACTAACAAATAAAATGGTGAATCTTTGGAAAAGCAGGAATGCTTTGCACAAATATACCTCCCAAAATCTGAACAAAAATTCTTTGTGCTCGATCTTGTATCAAAAGAATAGTTTTGCGACAGAGGAAATAAATTTTGTTATGATCAATAAACAAGGGAGTAAGTAGGCAAATCCAATGCCTGCTTTGAAAACCATTATGAGAATTCTGGAAGCCTTTTACTATTTACCAAAATATTTTAAAAATGGAAATGAATTATACACTCTGATGGGTGGGAGCAGTGTATCCCAATTCTGAGCTATGGGAGAATCCCTGGCTGTTTGGAAGCCAGCCTGGAATCGCACAAAGGAGATGAGGAGCCAGATCAATATCCACGACTGACAGACTTGACATTAGGAGTCAAATAACATTTCGTTTTTGTTTTAACGTAGCACCAGCACAATATACCAGTGAAATCTAAAAAAAAAAAAAAAGACAAGAAATTATAGGATGTATGTAGAACTTACCTCTGCAAGGTTTCGCACTGGTGATGACCACAACAGGTAAAGAGTTGCGTAATGGTAACAGCTGGCCCAGCTGCAATTTCTTCCTCCTTGCTTCCCTTTCCCGATAGCCTCATTTCTCTTCCCTGGTAACAAAACTGACTCATTCACTACAAATTATTTATGAGAGCTATCTCACCTCCATTTACTAAAGAAACTCACTATCACTTCAATTTTTTTCTTTTTTCCTTTACTTCTAGTGTTTGTTATTTGATTTTCCAGAAAGTATGATAATTTATTATATATGTGCATTTTTCTTCATATATTCAATATAGCTCATTACTATCCACTCTAATTAATAATTACTGAAACTTACCGTAGTGTTTCCAAAGTCCTGGGCAAGACCAAACTGCAGAAAATAGAGGAGAGGCAGATGCAAGAAATTCTTACCTGTAACAATGCAGCCATTTCCAACAGATGGCTTTTCCCAACTCTAAGCCTTTCATACACTCAAGAACTCTGAAGAATCAAAAATCCCCAGTAGGTAATTTCAAAGTTTATCATCCAATCTTCCAGCAAGCACTACTCAGTCATTATTTTTTATTAGAGGCAAATCAGTACAAATCTTTACTTTTATAATCAAAAACAATTTGATAGATAATGTGGGGATTTCAAGTAATTTTTAAAACTGTGCACTTGTCTTCACTCTTTGTATTGTTACCAGTGCAAACCCAAAGGTTATCTTGCAGTGAAAAGGACAAGTCCAAGAGAACTGAAATAGATGGATACTTTATGTAAGCCTGTATGCATCAGAATCACTCACATTATCAGGACACAAACTGCATGACCTAAATATTCCATCTTAAAAATAATGGGGGTCTTTCATGCATTGTGATACTACATATGCTTAAAAAAACAGGAGTGAAGTCTAGGCCATTCTGAAGGTAAGAAACCATCACGAAGGTTCCTAACGTGAGCTGTTCCAACATGGTTCTAACCTGAATTCTAAACACTGCTCTGGATTGCTGCAGATAGATTGGTAGATTAGCAGTTTTCTTTCACTGATGGATGAATATTTGATCCATGACTGACAATGCAGTATTAGAAATATTTGCTCAGTTACAAGGCAGACTTAGAATTAAGATTCACCTACTTAGTATTGGCACATTTCTCTTCACAAATGGATAATCTGACAATTCCTACATGTCATTAAGTGCTCTGACATCGAGAAATATCACTGCCAAATTTAAGAGAAAATATTTACTGAGTCTTGAGTAAGCATCCTTGACAGCTTAATGACTCATAGCTTTGTATATATAGATATTAGGGTCATCAGCATGCTAGAAGGAACAAACATAAATGTCAAGCTAAATTTCTGTTCCACATTCTGTTCTTTCTGTCCGTTTAACTGAAGCAAAGCAACTCTATCAGATAAATCAGCTAAACATCTTGATTTTTTAAAGATTTTTTTTAAAATAGGTCACTGTACAAGTGGCATGAGCACGTGCTATTTCTTCTTCTCTACTCTGAAAGCCAAAGGTTGAATCTGGAAATGCTGCAATATCGGAGCAGCCTTAGCAGGAGTTTTGCAATACAGGATGTTGTCTCAAAACCCCATCTTTGCAATCACATGAATATGTTTCTAGTCAAGAGGAAAGACTTTGATGTCTCCCTAAAACTCAAAAAGAAAAGGGGGCAGTAGGGAAGGAAAATCAAGCCATCACTTAGATGCTTCCATTAGTATTTTAAGGCACCCATGATTGTTCTCCTTGGTTACTTTGATGATACTGACATTGAGTCATAAACTAAGAGAAGACACAAGACTGTGTTTTTTTTTCTTGGATAGGGAGAGAAAGAAGAATTTAGTTTCTACATTTCAAAAATGGAAAGCAACCAGAACACCCCCCATGTCACTATGCTGAGCTGGAGCAGTAGCCTTCTCCCCTCCTTTGCACATGTGCAACAGTGCTCCCTTCACTAAATAAAATTCTGAAATTCCCCCACCATTTATATTCCTTCAGAAAAACTGCTTATAGCTCTAACAGGTACAGCCCTGACAGCTTAAGAGGAGAGGGGATCACTATAACTTTCCTATGAGTGAGAGGGGAACGTGGTCACAATCAGCATCATCTTTTGCTTAATGTCCCTCAAAAATTAGGCATAAAACAGCACAATGACAGGAAAACTAAAAAGCAGCACAAGTCGATGAGGCATCTTGTGTCTTCACATCTAAGCAGATGTTCCACAGAACTGAAGTTGCCTGGTGCAAGACAGTGTCTTGCTGCCAAACTAATGGTAAAATGATTTTTGCAGCTATTTCTGGTAAAATAGATTAAACTGCATAGCCAGAGTCTAAATGTATGTTCTGAAATGGAGTCACCTGGAAGCATCTTTGCCAAAAATCTGAGAAAGAGAGTTAAAAGCTTGAGGAGAAAAGCTTGCTGCTCCTGCTTCACTGAAGTCACTAGCAAACGTGACATCTACTTTACTGGAAGCAGTAGACAGTTTGCTTCTATCTCTGGTCTCATTGCTCTGCTGTTAGCACCATTAGACTTCATACCCACAAATAAATATGAGAAAAAAAAGCCACTGCATATTGCAACTGCTCATATTTAACTTCCAGAAATTGTTAGCAAAGCAGAAACCCAAAAGGCAGCTGTAAGAAGAGAACGGTGTATTTGGCCTACATAAGCTCCATCGCAGGACAACAAAGCAAACTGCCTGGACAAGAAGAATCTTGCATAGTATTATCCTCCTGATAATACTTTGGAACTCGTAGATAAAATAGGGCATCCTTCCCTAGCATGCCAATGTATTCAGGATTTATCAAGTCTTACATGGTAAACATTTCAGAAGGCAACCAATCCTACATTCCCTAGATAGAGCTGCCATTAGGTGGGAGTTGGCTGTAAATAATATCAATCCTTCTCCATTCGTAGCCTCACAGGCTAGTGGTAATTCTAGAAGCCACACAACTCTCTTTTTCTAGAGGAAAACAGGAAGATTTGATCTTGCCATTAAGGCAGCATTTTCTAGGAGATAATTAAATATCCTATCCACAAAACTGACAGCAAACAAGTTTTTGTCTTCTTATATAAACATGAAAAAGATAAATAAACAGACAGGATTTTTGTTTGTAAACCATATGGGATGGAACTCTGCCCTGAATATGAATTGATAAAAGACAAATCAGAAGAGTTATACTCATTTAATGTTTCAAGGGATCCTGTTCACTGATGTGCAAGCGCATACAGAGCTATTTGGACAAAAGTTCCAGTTATCCTGACTTTACAGATTCTTACCCCTTCTTCAGGAACACCCCCAGATGATCACGAAGAATATACAGTGCAAATTGCAATATAACTATTGCAATTTGCAGCCTGGTATGCTGAAGGAAACTGGAACCAGAACTACTTTTCTTTACCACACCAGACTGCCCTTTGCAAGAGTCAGCAGCTGCTGCAGCAGGAGCTGTGTTGCACCTGCAACAGACACTGGACCCAGGAAATCATCTCTGAACAAGGGTCTGAGCGTGCCAGGTGGTTTCAGCCATGCTAAGCTCCCCTTCAGGGAATACAAGTCTGTTTTACTTTTCCAGGCTTTTTTCTCCTTCCAAAGTCTCAGCCTTTTGAACCAGAGCTCTGGTAGGCAGGTGGATCCTTTGGTATTTGTTTCTGCCAGTCACTACTGAGCGCCCCCCTTAACAAATAATGCAGGAGACAACGGCCTTTCTTGTCTTTGTCCTTCATAGAACACCTAGAAATAAATAATGGACTCTCTAATGTTTCCTGGTCCTTAGGCTGAAAACTGCTCTTCCAGTCAGCTTTGAAACTTCAGATGCAAAGCACATGGTAATAATCTATAGAGATCCGGATGATGATTCCACTTGTTGCATTATCTTAAAGACACCTAAAAGTGAACTAACTCTTTTGTTCTAACTTTTTTTCTAACACTATGCAGTTGCTAATACTACGCACAGAAGTGAGATGAAGTAGCCTAGGAGTTTTCCACTGATATTTAGCCCGTACAGCAGAAAAGCTGTAAAATATCCTGGCCTAAGCCACCACCTGGGAATCATGGTAAGATTATTTCTACCACGTGTTTTTCAGTATTTCAATTTAATATTATTTTACCTGATTCTAACGAGAGACATATTATTGCTTCTCTGGCAGAAACTCAGTATTAGATGGCCGTTTTCTGTGCCAGTAGAATGAATAATTTTTTTGTGTACTATTCTTTCCTAGCCAAATAATCATATGAATTTCATTATGTTTTCTCCCTTAGTGGTGGTGAGTGCTGGTGAGTGGTGACATGCCAAAACCATGTGAGTAAACCACATGTTAAAATGATTATTAATGTACATAACACCAAATTAGAAAACGTCAGAAGATGCAGAAAATGGAGTTCAAAATTCTGATTTTGCTCCCTGTGGGTCTAACCCCACAATTCAGCAAACCTAATTAGAGCCATTTGCTTTCTTGGAGAAGCATGGCTGAACTACATCTTTCCTGTTTGAAAGCAATCTCACAGAGCCAAGGAATGGACAAACAGACAGTGCATGCAGTGTGTTGGCTGAGAAGCTAATTGATCAACTTGCATCGTGATATGAATAAGAAAGCTGTGCCAACCCAGAGTAATCTCTCAGCAATCTGCATCCTGTGTGTTTCTGTAATTATATTTAAAATACAAGCTGGGGTAGAAGATCAACAAATGGTTGCCTACAGTTTATCGCTCTGACACCTATATATATCACCAAACTAAGCTGACTAGCAACTAGTAAATTATTATTTTTGGACAAATTTGGTGCTAAAATGCTGTGAGAAAGGTGTCATTTCAAACGACTTAGTCTGAAAATAACTGGTGTTTTATAGCGTTATCATGATTAGCATGCATTTTAGTGGCTGTAAATTTGTGACAGTATCATAGAACTATCTGTAAACTAAATTTCTGATAGTGAAATACTGATTGCCTTTTCGGTAGTATCCAAAATGAGTATTCTTAACCAAGCCCTTCTAGATGTGTGTAAATAATTCCCCACGTACCTCTTTAATTTTCTAACCATCAAGAATTACCACTTCCTTTTTCTGTCTGGGACCAGACTATTTTTGCAGTATCTGGGAATCCTCATGCAAATTCAAGTGAATACTCCTGTCTCATAAAGAAGACAGGAAGATGATCACAAATAGAGCTAAGGAGAGAAAGAAATTTGTTTAAATGATAGTTTTCAATCTTCCTTTTGCCTGCACCTGAAGCCGTAAATCAAGGTAAGCACTAATTCAATTAGAAAAACAACTGATAATCAATGGCGAAAAGTAAACAGAGCTGAATTTTATGACATTTCTTGAGAACTTAGTTGAGGAAAGTCCGTATGCATTCCTTCTCACTGGCTCTCCTTAATCTTGGGCTAAAAATCGATCTCCTAACGTAAATTAGCATCTTTAACATCCATGTTTAAGAAGCTAAAGTTTTACACTTAATAGCATCCTAGGTTTCCCTGTTACAAATTCATCATCCAAAGCAAATTCAGCTTCTTGAGTAGACTGCCACAGTTGCGGATGAGCCCATGTTGATGTAGTATTACACATTTCCCAGTCAATAATTCCTTTAGCCAGTTCGTCATGCTCTTACCTACAGCTGAGTGATACTTCCAATAAACACTTTTAAAAATGGAAAAAGTACTGTCATATTTTAGCATGTTTTCGCATTTTAACAGGTAGAACACATGCTTGTGCTGTTGGGAAAGATATTACATAATGCAGTTGTGACAGTTGCTGCTTTTGTATGTTTTGTTTTCATATGCTGACCAGGAAATGGGTCTCATTTCTCTTTTGGTCATTTTGTTATACTCGTTCATTGATAGCTTAGTTTGTCTTCCAGCATCCACTTTAAACTGTATCTCCTATAACTGCTAATATTAGGACTAATGGTTAAGTTAAAACAAGCCAGATCAGCCTGATGGCTGCCTATGTGTATGCTCCTGGCCCACAGCAATTCCATTTTGCTTAAACAATCTTTAGGTCACTTACATTGTTTTGTATTTATGGAGGAGCTTTATGTGAGCCCTCATGAAGTGCCTGCAGTTCATCTCTCAAGTGGAAACCTGAATGCAAGCCCTTAGCTGCATTTTCCATATGAAGGAATTTATCCTACATTAAATGTATCCCAAACAGCTACCGTTGCTTACCAGTTCTTCAAGAGCTCGGACTGAGCAACTTGCTTTTGGAAAAGCAAGAAGAAATTTGAGCTGGGCAGTTTCTCTAGCTTATGTTCTGCATACAGGAAAGTACAAAGATCTTTTTTTCCATTAACAAAAAATATTTCATTCGTGTTTTTAATTCTTTACAACTTTTCCCTCAAAAGTATAGAAATAATACAGTCTGCACAAGGTGTTCACCCGTTTCAACTTCTGTTTTAAACTCCAATTCTGCATTTCACTGATTTTAAACATGAAAATGGTAAAAGTAGATCTTATCCTGCAACTTACAATGCCCACTATTCTCTTGGAATTGCTTATGCCTTAGCTATCTTCTTCCCAAAGCACTGACTGCAGCCTTCCTCTTATCTGGGCAGTCTGCTCCCGTGAGTTATCATTCACATTTCCTTGTTTCCCAACTAATCAAGTTTGGCAGCAAACAGCTATTTCAGACAAACATTGCCAAGACTGCTACAATTCCTTTTTCAATTGGTGTCAAAGGAGCCGCTGTTTGCTGCCATGCAGGAGCATAATTAACAATGCAGCCCGAAGCAAGCAAAATATCCCTCTAAACTGTGTCCTGTCTTCCTTGCTCTTATCTCAACTAGGCCGTAATCTTTTCAGATAGAAATTGTCTTTATTTTGCACGATAGTAGGTACATTGTTGAACCTTAATGATTAACGGATTCTGTTAAAGATACACCCCAGCCCAGGGCACACAGGACTGCAAAGGCTGAATTTTGTCTAACCAGGCCTGCCTGAAACTGTCATCATCTCATGCTCTTTGTTACATGCAAATTATTTATATACATATATATATATATGCAGAATACGAACTGAGCACACTGACACACTAGCACACATACAAGAACATATAGGAGCTGAAAGTCTTCTTCAACCAAGCATTACAAAATTCCTATGTCTTATGTCTTTAGGAAGTCTTAGTAAATACACTGCTTTTAGCTAAAAGGAATTTTTTTTTCCTTAGATCCATAATCTGACTTGTACTAAGGAATACTACAAAGCAGCACCATCTAGTGGCACTAAAACCAGAAAGGTATTTTTCAGTTTTTCTCAAACAAACAAAATAGAAAAATACCCACAAAAACCTGCAGGAAAATTGTGCTTTAGAGACCACAAGGGAAATTCTCAGATGAAATTCTTTTAAAAGTTCTACATGACATTTACATTTATTATTTTTTTAAGTCAAAATGAAAATGCGTAAGCCTTGGGAAACAATCATACACCTGCAATCTCTGGGTATACATACTACTATATATATTTAGAGACTACCCTCTGGAAAAAAAAAAAGATACAAGGATGTATTGATGTGTTAACCATGGTGGGTAGAAAATCTATTCCTTCCTTCTTCCTTCCTTCTCTCCTTCCTCCCTCTCTTCCCTCCTTCCTTCCTTCCCTCCTTCCTTCCTTCTTTCCTGCTTTTAATAGCCTCTTTCTTTTTGCAGGAATAAGAAGGGTCCTGTTGGACCACTGCATCCAACTGTATCCAAAAACAGCTGAATGTCTTTCCACACTGCTTGTCTTGGCTTATCTGTTCTGTGTAGCTGTGCAGTGCTAGGACTGTAATTTGGTAGCATTTTATATCATCTTAGCACCTACAGGTGCACAGGACTCAGAAAATCTTCTATTGCTTCTTCAGGCAGTGGAAACCCCTGCAACCCATCAGCCTCCCTGGGAACTCTCCAGTGCAAACCCAAGTTGCTCTGGATCCCTGGGAATGAAGGGTTTGTTGAATCCATTAGGAGTGCTGGGTACGTTTGGAATTACCTAGAACATGACCCTTTCATGTTCTGCCTGGCATGGTACCACAGCCCAACTCTCTCCATCCTGCCCAGCTCTCCTAGTTCCCATCCTCAGCCCTCGAGGTGGCTGCACAGCCCCCCGCCCGCCCTGGCGCTGCCCGCTCTCCTGCTCACGGCCGCCTCGGAGCCAGCGGCACGGCGGCACTGACCGAGCTCCGCACGTTCTTCGCCGCCGGCAAACAGGTTTTCTGGAGTTGTGACTAGTCCCACTGGCCTCATAGGCCTCCTGGCCTTCGTACCTACAACAGAGTAAGGAAAAACAAGAGAATAGACTGACTGAATACAGCAATTTCAGTTTCGAATGTATGAATTATCATTTAAAAAAAAAAAACACTAAGCATAATTCTGTGTTCCTAAAAATTCATTTGCAATTTGCTTTTTCTTCCTCATTTTCTAATTAAGGCTGGATTTGCCTTTTTACATTCCACACTATACACTGAGCAAGGTATTAAAAACACCATGTAGTCTACCAGTTTCTGAATTTGCTGGCTTTGGGATAGTACCTTTTCAAATTCTGTAACTGTTGGTACACGCTTCAGCCTCAATTAGGTTATGATTTTTGAAACACCTACACTTAAGCAGTAATACTAGTAATACTTGCTTGTATTGATTTCCAGAAAAATCCTAATAGTCCCCTTACCTGTTCGAATTGCGCTCCGTGTTCCTTGAATACACAACCAAACTGTGCTTCAGAGGCACTCTCAACAATTTTTCTCCCATTCTCTACCAGATATTCTGATACATTCTGGGTTTAAAACTGTATTTTCATTATTGCTGTACACTTGCAGTTTAGAGATGTCTAGGGTTATCTAGGACTTCCTCCTCCAACATTTTCAACTGATGAGCTCCTTAGATAAATTATTTTTATTCCCTACATATATGTCTTCCGCTGTAACTCCATTCCATCTCTACTACTCATATTCTGGATGTGTTGTTTCTATAGTTTATACCTTCAATTTTTGTATCATTAATGTTCTTTTATATACTAAGCAATTATCATTAATCAAAATATACATTAAAACTGGTTGCAGGGTATTTCTTGAGTAACTTTGCTAGCAATTCTCTTCCAGAATGACTATCTTCCTTTAATATAGCACATTATTATCTCTTCTTCAGGAAGGTCTTACATTATTATACTAACCCCCACCTTTTGTAGCTGAACTAGAAATTTCTTACGTAATACTGAATCTGAATACTGAATTAAAGAAAAAAGTAATTATAAATAGCAATAAAATAAAAACCAGGACTTGTAAATTCTGTATAAATACTTTATTATGTATAAAAGAAAAATTACATGTATAGATGCTCTATTTAAAAAATCACAGATTTTCTGTTTCCATGAAAAGATTTAAATGCTTTAAACAGCATTTTTATAATGCCTCTTCCTTCTTGTAGGGTGATGTATTACCTTGGAATTGGCACAAAGTAAACAGAGGTACTGAACATACCAATAGCTGGCGTTTATAATGACAGGACAAGGCAAAAGGAGGGTCCCAGGAAGAATCCAAATTTGGATTCAGGTCTTGGGCCTTTGATCCCCAGGTCCACATAAACTGACAGAGTTGCAGAGTCAAACACTCAGTCCACAGATTTTTAAACAGACCTTTGCAAAATATCCTTCAGGATGTCAGCTAGCTTTTGCGAATAAAACTCTGTTCAGTTTACTTAAGATAGGACCATTAGAAATAGCAATGGAAAGAAAATAAAAAGAAATGAGAACAATATAAGAAGGAAAGCTCACTCAAGGAAAAAACATCCACAGACGACCCTCAGTTCTCATAGTACATATATATGCTCAATACAAGATTAAAGTTTTAAAGTCAATATGTAAACATTTAATCTTCTTACAGATCAGATCCATTTGTTTAGTGTTATTATTTTACATAGGAGATCCATAGGAAGAATGGAACTTCTTTTTCTCTTGTCAAGACCTTCAAAAGGCACTACAAAGAGTAACTAAAATATTATGTGTCTGTAAAACTCAGCTCTGCAGAATTTCCTGTTCACCATTAAAACTGAAGTGTATTATTTAATTCATAACCTACCTTTCACTTTTCACAGCTAGATGAGCAAAGCAGATTAATGTGATTTTAAAAACTGAGCTGCACAACTTTTTTCTAACTGTGCATGTGTCTGAAAGTTTATGATTATCAGTATGTAAACTATCTCACAAACATCAATCAAATCTTGGCAGTTATACAGTTAAATATATATCATTACACAGTTAATTTCATATTAGGATATACAGACTTGACCTCTTTACTCAAGGAATAACATGATCCCACGGTGGAAGGTTTTTCTCAAGAATGAGAAGGTAAAGTTACCACTCAGTGAAATTAAGTTATTAAAGTCTCGTGCAGCAGAGACTTACCTGTTAGTGTTTCCAGGAAAAAAAAAAAAAAAACCTATCAAGTTTACATTCTGTGTTAGCCACAAGGTGTAGAAATCTCCAAAACACTTAGTAGTCACATTTTCATCCTACAGAAGGCAGTTATGCACCTATCTATGGTTAAAGATATTACAATGGGAAGTTTCCAGTTCTTACTGTTAAAAAACTGTAAAGATAACTTTAGTATTGTTGTAGCAGTTGTATTTTAATAAAATTAAATGACAAATTATAACAGCTACTTCAATTTTATTGTTTATCTTGATGTTTGGTTTTAGCATGGCATTAGAATAATGGAAGTGGCTTGCACTATTCCACTCAGCTTATGCTTTGGTCATGTGGACACTGCGTGGGTTCCTAATTCTGCCATGGGAGGTTTACATTTTCATGTTTAAGTTTTAGTTTAAAAAAAATCTAATTATATAGAAAGATTTTATGGGGTTATGCTTGGGTATTTTTTAATTGACATGAATTTTGGGTCTATACAAACACATATAATTTGTATTTTTTGTATACTTACATTTCATACTACTATTTTTAACATGTAGCATAAATGCCCTTACAGATAAGAGAAGCATGATCTTGTAATTTCACTGTTAGATAGAAACTCAAAAAAAAAAAAACACAGTATAGAGAACAAGAAACACAAAAACACCAACTCATACATGCAGCTAATTTGCATATATTATATAATAATTCTATGTGTTCTCAAATAAATTCACATGAGCAATTGACTTTTAGGACTAAGCCCTGTAACAAAACCACTGGATGACACAAAACTGTCTGAATTTCACTTGCTCTTTTCAGTGCACGTACTATTACTACGTTCCGAGGAAAGGAAGATTCCCAGTGCAAAAGGGATATAATTCTGCTTCAGGATGTAATTCCCAATGTGTAAATATCTTTTATGAGACAGGTTATTTCTAACTAAGATAGAAACATAAGACTTGATCATTTTGCCATATAACTACAAAACTGAGAACAAATATGATCAAACATCCATGAGATGTGCCTGTGTCCGTGATAATTAGATAATATTTCCAAAACATTCGAGTCTCACTTTCTGTCAGAAAATCTCACATTGATGGAGTTTCCAGGAGTCAAAAGTCCGTGAGTTTTGGCATAAACTGGTTCAGTTTTGGGAGAAACTCTGATTTCAAAATTCTGTAATAACTGAAAAGGCAAATACGACAAATATTAGAAAAGTTGCACAGTTACAGAGGAACAGTAGACATTTGCTAAAAAAACAGAACGCCCTCAGTTTGAAACAATTTCTGTTGTGATTCCCACATAAAAATAGTTACTGCAACAATCTTCCTTTGATTAAAGGGGATTTTCTAAAACAAGAAAAATAAAAATAAAAAACACAGCTGGTTGTTTCTGAAGAAATTCACTTTCAGACCTCATGAGCTTTTTCTCTCTGTTTCCCTACTTAATTTTCTTTATAATTAATCAATGTGTGTTTTAATAAAACAGAGCAGTAAAAAAGTCCAATTTCCAAAAAGTTCCATGCACATTTCTCTTCCTGGGCAGCAGAAAATAAAACAAACATGAAACAGCAACTGTCCCATGCACTAGTAAAACAATCACAATAGTTTTAGAAGTCAAACAAAAGAACCTATCGAGAACAAAACCAGGGTAGTTCAGTCACACAAGTTCTCTATACATTAAACTTCTATTTCTGTACATTTACACTGTAGTGAACTGGAGAGGACCAGTTGCAAACATAAATCAGAAATTACAGGCTAAACCAAAACCTCAGAGATTTAGCACACCCCTTTGTTTTGACACTCAACACAGCCAGCTCTTCTCAAACTTTCAAGAAGGAAATACCAGCACCTCCTCAGCCCTAATAGTTCTCTCTTTAGAATAGAAAGCTTTTCTTAGTATCTAGTCTCAAAACTTTTTCTTCCTAAAATTAGACCATCTTCTCTTAGCCTGTCCTAGTGAGCATGGTGAAAAATTCACTTTCTATATCTACATATCTTTCACATATTAGAAGATTGATCAAATTTTCATCTCATTCCCTTTACCACATCTCTAACTCTTGTTATCTCCTCCTGAATTTCCTCCAGTTCGACTGTACTGCCCTTTTACACCATTGCTGGCTTCACCAGTATTGGGTAAAACAAAAAAAAATACCTTCTCTTTCTGACATATGACCTGCCTGTTAACGCTGAGAACTTGCTAAGAATGACAGAGCCTTTTTACATTTAGCATTATATTGTTGTCTGATTTTTACTATATCCTCTATTTCTAGAGTGCTATTGCCTAGCTAATTATGTATTTGACTTATTCTTAAGAGAAGTAATTTGCACATGATATCAGACAGGTGTGACAAAACTTTGAATTGATCAACTCCATGATTCATGGATTTCAATGTTTACATCACTTAAATAAAATCTAGGTTTTTAATAAATGGATTGTGTAGAAGTTTGCTTATTCCTTAAGTATTCTAGGACAAATTTAAACAAACTGTGCTTTCAATGCAGACAATGTATCTAAATAGTCTTACAGTTAAGTAATTATTGTAAGTTTCCACATCTTGAGATTTGATGGCACAATCTGATCTGAATGTTTGAGCTTAGCTTGTAAGTGATGCAACTGTAATAGCTGAACCCTTAAGCAAGCAGACAACCAAGCTAATGTATGTTTAGAAAGACTTGTCACTTGGTTACAAATCATCTGTACTAAATCTCCATACAGCTTTTTAACAATCTTGTTCTTCGTTTTACTTCACTCATACTGTATTTTTGTTCTGCAGTACAGTTAAACTAAAATGCTACATTTTAAGCATGAATGTTTTCATTTTTAAGCCTCTCCCAGGATAAACGTGCTACATAACACTCCAAAAAAGGAAAAAAAAAAGAAAAAAGAGAGATTTTGTGCACAATATGATATCCAGAAATGGTATGCAGAGAAAAGAATCATACCAATATATTTTTCTTCTTGTAATGCTGTCACAGATTTCTAACCTGAATCAGTGCAAGATGAATTTCCAGCTCTGCAATTCTTTTTCCTATACAACTTCGAATGCCATAGCCAAATGGGATTGAACCAAAATTGTCTACTCTGTCCAAAGTATCTTTCCTCAGCCAGCGCTCAGGACGGAACTCATCTGCCAGTGGGAAATTCTCTTCACTGTATGAAGTAGTATAATGACAGAGTGCCAGCTGTGTCTGAGGAAATAAATGACATTTATATTTAGTTAAATCCAATACAGGTTAAAAAAAATAATAGTTATTTGTAATTACTGTGCTGTGAGGTTATACAACAGAATATAAAATTTAAGTATCTTTCACAAATGCAAGAAGAAAAGAGGATACCTGAAAAAACAGATCCCTTTCTCAGCAGGTCAACTGAAATATTCTTCCAATGTTGTTGGATATATTAGAGAAGATGCAATGGGGAAGATGGTAGAAATGAAAGTCAAAAGAATTGAGAGAGAGGAGAGAGATATAAAACAAAGGAAGAGTGACAAAATGAAGTATGAGAGATAAAAAAAAATCTCAGGAAAAAAGCAGCACTAATAGATACGGTCACACCTCCAAACAGATATACAAATACACTAAGAATTTCAGAATCCTGTCTTAAAGCTACATTATTTTAAGACTAAGGTAAAAGGGAACCTGACAATTTAGATGGAGCTGAACAGCTCTGTCCTGATGTGTCAACTTTGAATAGTATAAAGGAAAGATCTATAATTTTAAAAGGAAATTAAACTCTTTCTATAAAGGATTTGAACAGTCAAGAATTAGAAAACTGACAAAAATAACAAAATTCATGCTTTTTAATCAAATAGTAACATTTCACAGAAATATTATCAACTGAGTTCTGCATCAAGAATATTAAGAACAAGACAAGACAATAGATTTTATTAAAGGGTGAGAAATACTGCTTCTGTTGAGGAGGAAGGTCTTGCATTTTTGTCAAGATAAAGTAAAAGATTAATTATAAAATTCCTTTTCTTTGCCATATAAACATGTATTACTGTAATGCTTTATTCTTAATGCTCTAGCTTGGTGACATCTTTTGAAATCAATGAAGTGTATGTATGTTGTAACAGATCACATCTCACATAGAAAAGAAATTTCGATTTTGTTTAGTTGCAGTCCTCTAGAGAGAACCTACCCCTTTAGGTATCAAGTATCCTCCAACAATCAGGTCTTTTTGAGTCACTCTTCCATTTCCTGGCAATACTGGATATAATCTAGAGACAAATATTTATGAGAAGTTGAACAGTACCAACTAACACAACTTGTAAGTTTAGGTTACACTCTAGTACACATTCACAGCAAAAAGGTTTTTAGGAAGTACAGATCATCTTGGATATCAAAACACTACAAAGCACCTGTGAGAATATGATTAAATCTGAGGGAAAACATAACAAAACAAACAGGGCAGGGGAAGGGATGTAGGCATGCGGAGTGCTATAGGTTTATATTTCTTGGAGAACACTCGGCTCTATTATCTGGACTACCAAGACTGCAATACAGGCAGTCTAAGTGAAAAGATGATTGTTTTTTGGGGAGTTAGCAGGGAATAAATCCAGAGAAGTTGTTCAGTTCTGTGGAACCAAGGATTAGGGTGAAGATGGGGAGAAGTTCCAACAGAAAAGTACTTCCTGGAATTACAGCACAAATTCTGAGAAACCTCAGGATAACTTCGGAGGAAATGAATTTGGAATTGAAAGATATCTTTGCCCTCAAATGGAACTTTTTCAAAAGCAACCTGCCTCCCAAGAAAATGCAGATTCTTACACAAGAAACGACACAACAACAGTTCTTGCTGTTCTGTTTCCTGTGCTCAGAGCAGCTTAGAACAGTAAGTTAGAAAGGAATATGAATAACAACAAGAAGTTTTATGACTTTACTACATCTTCTAGAAGAGCAGTGAAGTCCTGTTCTACTGGAAAAAAAAATGAGTTATCTCAGAAACTAGAGTATAACATAGAAATAGCAGGGTAATAAACCCTGGTGATTCACATGTACTTCAAGGGTTCATGTGAGAAAAGCACTTTTTGGGCACTAGCACATTATGGCTGAAATTCTTGCCAGGGAGAGAGGAACACAGTTGGGGTTGGTTGGTTTGTTTGTTTCCAATTATGCTCAGCAATTGCTTTGGCAGTCAAGGAGCTCAGCACAAGGTGGAGAAAGAGTTCTCAAGCACCTGCTAGAAGAGAGACAGAAATGCTGAAGCTCCATGTGATGCGGCCAAACTATGCTCTCTTCTAACAAATAACATCATTGATAGCAGTCAAGGCTTGAGTAGATTAGACTCAAAAACTTTTTCCTGAGAAACTTGACCTGGACAACTCAGCTTGACCTGGACAACTTGACCTTGTCTAGTAACTTCAGGAACAAAAGAAAGCCAACTTCTCAGAAAACACTGAGGTAGATGTAAAGAAAATTATTCTGTAGAGATAAGATGGAAGGAGACTGATTATTTGAAACACAGGTAGCTGCTGAAAAAATGATGGCATGGGAGCAAGGTTTCACATTTTCCTCATTGTAGTTGTAAGCGGTGTCCAGAACAGCCCCACAGCAAATAAAACAGCCTGGAGTCAATGTTACACAGCTAAGGCACTGCAGGTGGTCTGGTCCTGTAGGACCATGATAGCCCAACTCCCCTGGGCATACTAATACCTATTACTAGACACACCACACGCAAGCAGAGTGGGGAGAGAAATTTGAAGAGAAAAATCTGAGACTACTTTATCAAAACTGCTTGGGTTTACAGCTTGGATGACTGTACACATACACAAACCACTTGAAAAAGATCCAATTCAGCTTCTGACAAGAACCTCTTGCATGGTCTTAAACAGATTAACTAATCTGTGTCTGACTCAGTCTCTTTATCTGTGGAAAAACAGCAAGAACAGGAGCCTGCTGTTGACCACCATACACAACACCCCTGCCTGAGTCAAATCACAGCTGCCTAGAGCAGCACCACTAGCACAGGCACTATGGCCAGTGCGTTCTCAAAGGGACAGTCTGTGACCACCAGCCAAGCCATGCCTAGATCCCGCAGGATGGGCACATCGCACGAGCTCGCTGGTCATTCCTGGTTCCCACCACATTCTCCTTCCTGGAACAGGTCCCTCTCTTGCTGTCACCCTGTCAGTCCAGATGCACCAGCAAGGCGCTGAGGGGTTTACAGTCCATCACACAGACTAATGCTTAAAAGGCAAAAATACTTTTCCAGTTACCTATCTTAGCAGGCTCATCATAAATATGTGATATTATTTCTACCATACTTTAAAAACCAATAAACATCATATAAAATATCATATTCAGTTGCTTGAGACTTGTTGGACACATTACTGCTACAATAAATAAAAGCAGAAGCAACAAGGAACAATAATTAAAAATAAATGTTAGCTTTGACTCAAAAGTCATTACAATCATATGGAGTTAAATATTTTAACTAATGATTTGCAGTTGTCTTCTACTTACCTCAGGGTTTCTTTGAGCACAGCTCTAATCAAAGGCATCTTGGGGACATCATCAGCAACAGGAATTTGGTTCCTCCCCAGCTTATTGACTATTTCCTCATAAACACGTTGTTGAACCTCGGGATGTTTTGCCAACAAATATGTTGCCCAGGATAAAGTAAAAGAAGTCTAGGGAAGAAACCACTACCATCACCATCAAGTCCAGTAAGAATAGATTAAAAATAATTTCATGCCAAGAAAAACAATCAGTTTTCAGTTATTTGTTTCACATGTGTGCTGTTATAAAACAGACTGGCAATGATTAACATCTGGACTCAATGGCATGTTGTAAGATTTCACTATCCCCTACTTCAGCCCTTTTCCACCTAAAAATCTCCTACATACAAAAACAATCAATGTTGGTATGCTCCCAGGGAAATATCAAAAAGCAACAGAAAAGACAAATGCAAACAAAATTGCGAAAGTAATATTGAAACATAAACACTATAAACAGCAATTGATTAAATTAACTATTAGTCTTCAGCACATTCTTTGTATTTCCTCCCAACAGAAACATTTTACAGGAAACAAATAGCAGAATGATACCCCCGACATCAACGATCCATTTTAAGAATATGGCAGTCTCTTTGTAATATCTGCACAACAATAAATTTTATATTAATACTGCTAAAATTGTATTTCATCCTTTGATAAATGATACTACATCACAGTAGGCACCTTTTATCTCTTTAAACTCCCACTTGAGTATTTACCATTCACTCCATCAAAACCCCTTGTGTTTATACAACCTGGACTTCAGGGACTGTTCCTTCCAAATACTAGATTCGGGACTTTTTGCTTCTACCTATCAAGTGCATTCAGAAGTGAAGGTCAAGCAAAGTGCCTTATCTGAGCCACCTTCCCTCACAATCATCACTTAAAAGACTATAATAAATATTTTCAGTATTCCTGGGTAGGTGTGGCAGGGAAAATGACACTGTAAGCGTATTGTTCCTTACCTATATTGTTTTAAATACTTTAAATTAATTAAATAAATTTAAATTAGAGGTTATCGTTTCTCTCTGTTAAATGTTGTAAATTGTATTTTTTAAAAACCTCTATAATGAAGATAGATTACCAGTCTCATTTTTAGGCACTAAATAATTTTATTTTCAGCTTCTGGAAATAATATTATTTGGGACTTACATTTAAGACTAAATTGGAAACTAAATTTGACATGACAATGACCTTTTATGTCATGACACTAGAAGAATTATTCTCAGAAGGCTTCCTTTCTTCTTCTCATAATGCTGAGTGGCTGTCCCTTGCTAAAATGCAACCCCGCTCTGTTCCTCAGAGGAGGTGGCAATTGTGCCAAGTGCCTACAGAACTTCTGTGATATAAACACTGATTCTTCTCAGCTTCCCAGCTCCTTCAAAACCTCTTAAAAATTAGCAGTGTTCCAGCAAGAGCCGAAATGCTTTGTAACCCAAAACAGCCTTACAATTTTGTTGAAAGCTTTTATGACCCTGAAAACCTCCTTCAGTTTCTGTGATGAAATGAGATCTGAAATGACAGCAGTAGGGAAAAAAAGGCTCTCTCCATTTCTGTCTTGTACTTGGGACTGAGGAAATCAGAAGTACAGACCTCTCACAAAAGGTTGCCAGCTGAGGATGCTGAGTCAAATGGAAAAACAGGCACCCACTGGCATGAACTCAATCACTGTCCTTTTAGTTTAATGAAAACACTCTCACACATTAAAAATGGAAAATTAAGGGTGTGAAAAACTAAAAATGAATGGGATGGATGATTGTGCTTTAATTAGGACCAAAACATCAAAAAACTCTACAGACTCATAAGCCTTTGGCATATTTACCAATTTAATTTAACCTTGAGCATATAAATAAGTGTATGTTCCTTATTCTGGAAGTCAAAAACTACCGCATCTCTTAGTTAAAAAAAAAATCTAAATTCAAGTATTAGGAGAGCATTTTTACTATTTTTACTCTAAGGCTACTTTACATTTTGTTTATCTCTTTTTTTTTTTTTTTTTAACTCTAGAGCTATTTAACACAACCTTACATTGCACTGACTTTACCTAAGTTATCTAGCTTTTTTTAAAAATAATATTCAATCACAGTCATTTACAATAATACTATGTTTTACAAGGACAACAGTTCACAAGAAAAATGATAATAATTAGCTTACTGTGTCCACTCCTGCCAGGAGCATTTCCGTCATATTGGCATAGATCTCTTCCAAAGTAAGTTCTTTACTCAGTAGGAGATATGTGAGCAATCCACCATTCACTTCTTTTCCTTGGTCCAGTTGAGACTGAATAGCCTTTAATTTGTTGTCAACATGGATTTGACCTTTGGGATTTAAAAACAATTGCTTAAGCCTCCATTTTTATTTCTCTGGTGCTTCCATTCATTCATGACACTACACAGACATAAAGAAAAAGGCTATTTAAAACAATTTTATCAAGGAAAAAAAAAGTACAAGAGAGGTGGTGGAGGTCCTTGGGTATTCATGATAAGGAAGGACTGAACTGATGAGATCCTTGGGACACTCACAGCGTGAAAGAGCTGAGGACTGAGAGAGGACAGTAGATGCTGGAGTTTCTGACAAGGAGTGAAGGAAGCTCAGGGTCAAATTTTATGTTAAGTTGGCTGGGTTTTTTTCTGATGATTCTGCTGAAAGGGGTGAACTCTGCAGAGCGCGTGGCAAATCAACCTGCAGCAACTGCTGCAAGATGGTGGCAGCAACTGGCAGGTGGACAGCACAGAAGGTAATCACACTGATCGCAAAGAGGAGGAGCATCAAGTAATAACAAAACTGAAAAACTGCAGCAAATGATACTTCTTTTGAATCACTTCACCCACAGGTCCCTTTTTTTTTCTTTAATTACTACAAACAGCATCATCAGTGAAACAAGTGCTTTAAAGATGATAACTTTAAAAAACAACTAGAATCAACATATCAATTAACAAGTCCACAAGGACATAGTCACCATATGTAGTGATGGCCTAGTTAAAACATAGATTAAATATATTTAATTCCCTTTTTCACAAAGAAATAGTAGGTAAAAAAAAAAGTTTCAAATGGGAGAAATTCCTGTTTTTCAGCAGTTGTTCAAATAAATCCGAGGTCTATTGCTGTTTTAACCTACAAAAGGGAGCAATAACACTGTATCATGGGAAATAAATTAAAAGCAGCAATGTAGAAAGAATGCATAGTGTCTCAAAGAAACCACTTGACCACCACCATTAAATAGCTTCCCTAATGTCAAATGTTGGTACAGTTCAGTAGACTGAGGCAGATTAAAACTGTGAAACTAAAGACTCTAGTCAAGGATGATAAAAGAAAATAAATGAAGAGATGCATGCAGCTTCCTAACATCACAGAGGGAGAGTTTAGTTTTATTTTATACACTCTGCAATCTTAAATAAAAATACGACAAACAACACTCCTCCTCTTATAATACCCTAGAATGTTTTGTTTATATATATTAAAAAATGTAGCATAACAGTGTATTTCTTCATCAACTTCTATTCTTGTGTGTGTGTGTGTACATATATATATACATATATATATAAAACACCTGCTATTAAGAGCTCTAAATTTAATGCTAGAGCCCATTTTTTAACTTCCTAGTCAGTTGCAGAAGAGAAGTTTCTATCAAGTGCCGACTGAAAACTCACGAAGGCCAACACAGCCACTCTCATTAAAATCTAAGTGGCTGAAAAGAAAGCCCTGGCACAGAACCTGAACTTACAGGGATAACTAGGCAGTGAAGGACAAATAATGAAATAGCAGCATAAAACAGGGGAATATTTAAACTGTGCGGGAGAAAAAAAAAAAAAAGTTTTTTTAAAAAATCATTCCCTTGCTCAATATAATTTTAATGTGAAAAAGTTACTATTTTGCTCTTTGCTATTGCAGATCCAATGAAAAAACTTAAGATTTTTTCGGTATATAGCTCATCAAATTTCTCCAGATTTCTTACGCTAAATAATTAATATTTCACATATTATTTTATCCCACTATTGTGATACCTCTTTTGCCACAATGGCTTATTATCATTCCAGAAGAGAAGAACGGAGTCCTGTTCAAACACAAATACAGAATCTGCAGAAACACAGCTGAACTTTTCTACTACGAAATCTTACTAAATTTGAAGAGTCCATCCCAGGATCTGCAGAACTCTCTCCAGGGCTTTGGAATAAGTGGACGAAGCCATTTGGGAATGGCACCAGCATACATAGTAGTCTTAAACATACTAAACATCAGCTCCAGAGCCTCAATATATTCAATAGTCTGCTGCGGGACGTTGTTTTCCAGGCAGCCCAACCGGCATTCATAAAGAATAGTCGCCACACCTGCACATGAGAGATCAAAGAATTCTCTATAAACATATAAATATATATATATATATCAGCCTCTGAAATAATTAAAATAATAAAGAAGTGCCTTTCAAAACTGTTCAGTTGTTATAATTACAGCCGCAATATATAACATATATACTGGAACAGCAGTAATTGGATAGTAATTGGACAGTGAGTACGCATCACGCTTTAGCCACACAGCACATGAGAGTCCATGTGGCCCTCAAAAAGAACATGCCCGTGACACTCCTGCAAGTGCCATTATTGACTTCTCTCTTCTTTGTGACTTATGATTTCCCAGATGATTTTCTGCAGTATTGTAGTGTTCCCCACCTTGAATCCCTTTCTTTTCCAAAGAATGGTATCTCATATATGTTTTTACTAATTTTTTTCTTCCTGGCCCTGGGTCATTTCTTTAAATTATCAAGTTGATTCAGAACTGAAATCCTGTCCTTTAGTGTGCCTGAAGTCTTTCAGTTCAGTTTTGTAAAAGTACTGTAATTATTAATGAAAACACTTGCAGACTTGGAGCACAAACTGACCTGTTGAATTTAGTCGAAGTGCCCTCTCAGTATGACAGCAAAACATTTTTAATTGCTTTCTTATTCTAGACACCTTTGCTCCCAACTTTTAGTTGTATAATCTAGACCAGAGTTCCCATTTTTAAATGAAAATACCATTTTGTACAGTATAAAAGCATTACTATAATCAAAGTAATTTTATTTAGAGATTCTTTTTATTGGGTGGGGCAACTGAGCAAACTGAACAGACAATTAGATAATTTCTCCAGGACCTCTGCATCAAATTGCATGTTTTAAAATAAACTTTGTGTTTCTAAGTTAACTGGTTTGTCTGTATAAATAGTCTGTTCACATCTTTTCAGGAACTGTAGTTAGTCTAACTAGTCTATTAACTCTCTCCTTTTTTCTTTCTGTATTTCTGCTATTAAAAACAGGTGCAATAGATAATGATGTTCAAACCTGATCTAAAATAGTCTTCTCTCAAACTTTCCATAAATTCTCTGGAAAGTTTACTTTTTAGATTTCTTTTCTTTGTTCTTTCCTTCATGTTTCTTCTTTACTTACATTGGATTGCCAAGTAATCAACAGTAGAAGTTAACTGAAAGTGGATTTCACACATGAAATAGGTGTGTGCCAGGCATAAGTTATACATGTGAAAAGAATGTGAAGAATTTAAACAAACCCATCAGTTAATCAGAATCTGCAAGCTCAGAGTTTGAAATTCCTTAAAACTGGCACCTCTTTGCTGAGTGCCACTTTCAGACATTATTCACGCAGCACAGACTCAGAGTACCAGACAGACAGATATTTGATAGGTCAGCAGTTCTGAAGCATTTGCAATTCTCAAATTATTCAGCTGTCTCTCATCAAAGAGTGTCAATGTTTTTAGAAGGCACCCACACACAACAAGAGCAGGCTCTATGAAGTCAGCTAAAGGAATGCATGAAATATGAATCACCATTAAATTTCTATAAGGATACAGGAAATGCCATACTAGCTCAGGCTGGGGTTCCATCTAGCACAATATTATGTCACTAATGGTAGCGAGAGCCAGATGAGTTAAAGGGAAGCACAGCAATCCTATACTAAGTCCATATGTCCCAGGCACTGGGAACCAGTAAGTTTTCCCACATTGAAACTATGAACAGAATTTAGACAGACCATACTGACAGCCTGACCTGCAACTGGGATAGCAGACTGCTTTGTTACCACGTCTGCTAAGTTAGACTCCGAGGCTAACACCCTTATTCTTTGGAAACTAATACAGAAACATGGAGTACTGAAACCAGTTAGGGACCGGATTTTATATTCTGTATATGCATCAGCATTTCCACATGAATCTTCCCTTACTAAAAGGCACCCCCTCCTTGGACTCTATGAAGGATTTCTACTGATATCCTAGGCAAGAAGATCCCTGAATGCAGAATCATTCAAATTAATCACAAGGCAGTAGTTATGACAAACATGCCTAACCATAAGCACACAGCTTTACATCCACTTGCTATACAGCGATTATACAGTCTGTGCTCACCTTCCATTGAATATTTGAAGAAAAGGTTGTTAACATTGGTCACTGTTTCCCTGTCGTCTTCTTGACTTCTGAGGGTGTGGATTCTTTTAATTAAATCTGTAATAACTTCATTGACTCCTCCAGAGAAAACAGCCACATCTTTGGGTTTCAGAATTTTTTGCCTCAGTACACTTCTCATTTTTAGCCATTGCTCTCCCTCCCTAGAAGAAATTATTAATAATGTCTATTCACAATTCTCCTTGGCAGTCACTAGGTGGGCAGGAGCTCCACAGTGAAAGCTGTTGGCACTTTTACGAGCAGAAGAAACATCAGGTGGTGAAATAAGAATAATAGGGGAATTATAACATGTATTTGGTTTTACATTCCTATGTTTTTATCGCACATTTTATTAATTTCACAATGTCACAAATGTGCATATATAAATTAATTTCTGATCTGAGTAATGACAGAACTTGTCCACTCAATATTCTGAATTTGACAAGTGTCTCTATATAAGTATTCTAGTAGCACTGACGCAGGAAATTTGGATTTGCAATTTTTTAATTATAATTGATTTAAATATTTGAATGGATTTTCTACAAATTTGTTTTTAGCTAGAATTATTAGCATTATTAGCTAGAATTAGCTAGAATTGGTGCATAATTGCCAAAGGCACGTAACTCATCCAAATTGACAAACTAACGATTTGAGCTAGTACTGCAAATTCAGCTCATAATGTATCACTTTAAGGCATGTTAGTCCTAAATCTACAAAATAATATACTTTTTGTGACAAATGGCATGTACTTCAACTCCTGAGAGGCTTAGTCAGTTTTCAATTCAGATGACAATATACTCAAAATTGCATTGCATAAACAACGTGGAAGTGAAAAGTTGTGGAATTGAAAAGACAGATTTCAACTGTGTTCACAATATGCACATTTTGCACATATGCAACGAGCTTGTCAAAGTGTACTTCACATTTGGGCACAAAAACAAACAAATTTGGTATGTATAGAGAACCTGCTTACAACTAGGTCCTCCTTTTGCTGAACTAGGTATTAAAACCTTAGTGTCAAAGGGTAGCCTTGCACATTTCACATAAGCGGAGCGCTGCACAATTCACATCTGGGACAGTGTTGACAGCAGCATTTGATACATTTAGTTGAAATTGCTATGTAAGCAATTAATTTTCAATGAAATTCAGCTGAAATAGTGATGCTGAAAGGTGTAGAAACTTACTGGCAAACAGCAGAATTCAATTCTTTTAAAAAGACATTTTTTCTGAGTATCTGTTGATTTAAGATTTTGTTTCACAAAAATATCCAAGAACTGTTAGTCTGGACTGCAGCTTAAGAGCCCAGCCTGAGGTCTAACGCATAAAGGCTTTTGCCACTGTGAAAGAAAGACACCAGCCATGACTCAGACAGTCAGTTTCAAACAGTTTCCCTCTAAAAAGCCTCTTATGTCAGTGGTGACTTGAGTAGTTGGGCAATTAATCACACCTCGTGTGCAGAGAGTTTATGTAAGCTTTAGCAGACAGAGAGCACTTGTAGACCGGCCACATACATAGATATACCTGCAGGGGATGCACTCCAGTGGGCTTTGCCACACCGTGGCTTCTCTGCATTGCTCCACAACAGAGCAAATTTCAGGTAGAGCTGGTGAATCCACACAGGACGCTGCCAAGCAGAAGGATGGGCGCGGATCGGAGGCGGTCAAACCCCGTCTGCGCGGTGCCGCGCCAGAGCTGCTCAGTCCTGCTCACCCCAAATGACTGAGGCAGCTCGGGCGGCTCTACCTCACAGGCACATTTGCCAGAAATGGTTTTTATCTGAGGTAGATTCTGCCACAGACTACGCATCAGGAGGGTCCCTTTGAAAATTTGTATCACCATAAATTCAGAATTTCTGTCCTCCCTGCTGAACATACAGATTTCCCCAAACAAGTCTGGACTCTCACATGATGTGTCCTTCAGAAAACCAGTATACTTTTATAATGAAAGTTAGAAAATGAGTAACAACTCACGCAGAAATAAGCCCTGTAGCTCTTCCTCGTAAGTCCCTGTATTCCTGCCACGACTCCATGTTAGCTCTTTGCGGTGCTCTACCTTCCGCCCGGAGAACTTGAGCAACCATATCTCGATCTGCAATGGACACAACAAACTGGGGACCAAAGTGAGACTTGAAGATCTTCCCATATTCCTGCGTGTGCTTTTGCTACAGTATCACCAACAAACAGAAAAAGAGGTAAAATATTATTAAAGAAGTTTTACAGGACACTGGCAATTTGTTGTACAGTAAATCAGCACATTGCATCTAGAACCTGATTCCCACCTCTCCGATCAAGGAACGGTTTGAAGTGTCTCTGGAAACCACCTAAGCATTACCCTGAAATATTCACCGCAAAGACAGAGAGGTCCCATTTAGTCTATCAGTTTCTTCTTTACAAACAAACAAGAACTTACAGTCTTAAACTTAACCCAGGACTACCACAGCGTAACAGTCTAGTCATAAACCCTACGTTTTGGAGTGGATGCATCAGGATGGAATTTTAGAAAGACATGGATTAAGTCTGGGGAAAAAAAAAAAGGAAAAACTGAAGTTTTACTCCTGCAGTGAGTTTTATTTAATGGCTGATCTGCAAGCTGTGGCAAACAACAGGCACTTACAAAACAGGGCTGAAAAACATGAAATCATGTAGAAACAGAAAGGTTTTCTCACAAAATTATATCATTGCCCCATAAAATATTACTGATGATTTTAAACCAAATTAATTCTGAGTCATGAAACAAAACACTCAGCTTTCAGGAATTCACTTGGAATAGAGCCATGAAATCATTTTAGGAAAAAAGATCAGGCTTAACTAATAATAAATAAATAAATAAATGAGACATTGCAGGGAAAAAAAATGTGTAGTTCAGAGGTAAGACTTTTTTTAATATAGTTAGGATTATGAATTTAGGGCAGTTTAAAATTTAAAAAGGATTTCATTTTAAAATAGCAAAATAAGTTAGTGGCAAGTTTAGCTTTGATATTTAACTTGCATTTGATCTAGAAACATCTGCTTGCAGAAGCATGTTGATGATAAATCAAACATGTGATGAAACTATGCTAGTAAAAGTCTAGTGTTGACCCACGTTTAATTTATGGAAGATGTTTTAATTAGTCTTGGTTACAGAGATGAAAGCTTTAATTGTCAACAGTGTGTTTGAGACACGTGAACCCTTGTTTAGAGTATGGTACCAAACACTTGACAGACATATAACTGGTTTTGTGTCATTTCCAAAAGAAACAAAGTTGTACAATTGTTCTAACAGTCTCCTCTAATTACCACATGGACCACTTTTAGTCCAATTTAACACAGGCAGAAGGGCTTCCTACAATTATATACTTATTGTCTTCAAAAATCAGCATCTGGTTTCAAATGAGAGATGCGCATTTGCCATCATGAGAAGAGAGGTGCTAGAGCAGGAACTCAACAGTTACCATCTCTGTTTGGTCTCCTGTGAACCAACTACCATATGGAAACCAGGCAATGAACAAGCACTTCCAGGGCCAGAAAACCTCTTGCCTCAGAGGTGGCTTAGGAGAGATGAAACTGAACAGCGACAGAAGGGAGGGCATGAGAGGCTTTTAAGAAAACCAAGAGTTATAAGACAAAAGCTGTAAGGAAAAGACAGTGGGAGAGGGGGATCCAGGTCACAGCAAACAGATTCAGCGGATTTTGCCCTTCGTGGAGCAGTTTGCTCTTTTTAGTTACTGTGAGGTTTGCATGGAAGGAGTAACTTCAAAAAAAAAATCAAATACATAGTCATTCAATCAAACAAATGAAATACTAATTTTAAAAGAGGAATAGACAAGAACAAGGTATTTTGACTTCTTTTGCTTCCAGCAAAACGTTGTTCAGCGTATTAAGCTCATGTTTAAAGAAATGCCCATTACATGTTTTCTGTCACAATGTAGGTTTTCTACCCCTTGCTCCAGACTTTAAAAATATTGCACTTTGCCGTCTCACATACCACTCGCACCCCACGCATTCCCTCACATGTCATCAATTCAGACTGCCAGCCTCCAAGCCCTTCTCCTTCATCCCTTCTTTTCTATCCTGGTGTAGTACTGATGAGACGCAGGAGACCTAACTTCATCAAATTAAAAATACTTTCCCTTTGTCATAACGGCTGTAGGCATTAGTGCTTTGGCCAGGGCTAACTGGAATCATGTTACTGAGAACAGAACCTCCTTTGTGAAAAAACGCCCCGCTTCCCCACCCCTTCTGCATATAGTCTATGAATATTTGTGCGTGTCAGGGGACATCGTTTAAGTAGCCGTGCTGGTTACCAAAGGGTTTCAGATTAATTCATTCCTGATGTTCACTGTGTTGTTAAATTTAACAGACTGTTACTAATCCGGTTAATGCCAGTTTGCATCCAGCATGTATGCAAAGAGGCCATCTACGAGTGGGGCTTTTTGAGACTCTTAACAGAATAAAAACTAGTGTCACATTCCAACTCCTCCTTATCCTTCCTCTGGCTCTTTTTTTTTCTCTATAAATAACATTCATTAAAAGGGAAAAAAATCTCTCTTTTCATTATTAGCTAGTGAAAAGCATATGCAATTTAAGTCTTTTTAATACCTTTTAATGTGTTCAATGGATTTACATTTCAAAACTTTTAAGTTTCATACTTAGAGCAGTAAAAACTTTAATTCAAGGTATATTCTCAATGTGATGACAATACTGTGAGTAGCGCTCCAATTCTGTCCCCACACTGCAGATGCAGAGCAAATAAGGAACATGAGGTAAAAAAAGAGCTTTAGCTATTATAAAGAGAAGTTTCATATGCGTGTGTCTTGATTAGCAAGCAATTAAGTAGTTCCACCATCAGAAATCTCATTTGTTTGTCCTCAAACTCAGCACAGACTGAACAGCCCAACATCTCTGCAGAAACCTAAATGAACATTCCAACAAAGCCAGCTGGTTTCTGTGCCCCCCGTTTCCTGCCTCTTTGTGGTGTTTTTAATCCCCTGCGTAAACCTTAGTTCTTGGTTTTGATTGCCAAGATTTTTATAGTCCTGTCCTGTTTGGCTTTTCTTTCCTTTTTTTTTTTTCCCTCCTCATCTCTCCCTCCAGTGTATTTTAGTGGTTTTCAGCCAGTGGAGTGCTCAAGGTGGCCTGTGAGTCTAAGCGGTCTGGAAGAGGTGACTAAGAAAAGCCACATTAACAAAAGCCACACGTGCATAGTTCCCAGCAGATCTGCACCTCCAGCTGAACACCCGGGACCACGAGCGCACAGCAGCGAACAGCCTCGCTCTGCTCCCCTGCAACGCGGGCAAAAGCTAACAGGGAAAGGGCCCCAGGAGACGCAATGGGCCTTTTCAGCAATGAAACCCACATGTTTGGCCAAGCAACCAAAGCCGGCTCCTTCACAGCGCTGGAGCCTAGTGGTAAGGGAGTTACCCAGGCTGGTACCGGGGAAAGCGAGCACAAAATCCGGATACCCGTCCACCCAACTGCCCCTTCGCCAACACGGAGCCTGGCGGAGGCACGGACGGGCGCACAGCGAGCACCAACCGCCGCAGCGGAGCGGGCGGCCCTGCCCCGCCACACGGCGGCTGCCGCGGGGGGTCCCCGCATCCCGCACGGGGCCTCCGGCCGCCGCTGCCCGCCCCTCCCCCCGCGCCGCCTCCGCGCGGCCAATGGGGGCGCCGGGGGAGGGGGCGGCGCGGGGGGGGGGGGGGGGCGCGGCGCGAGGCGCGACCGTTGGTGCCGCGCGGGAGCGCGCGCGTGGAGCGGGGGCCCCGCCCGCCGAGGGGAGGGTCGCGCGCGGCGGGGCCGCCCGCGCGGGGGATGTGGAGCCCAAGGGGAGAGGGTCCGCGCGGCGGAGACAAAATGGTCCCTGGCCCGAGCGGGAAGCAGGGGAGCCCCGCTGCCCCCCGGCTCTCCACGCGGTGCCTCCGCCGCGAGGCCGCCCGCGGTGTGCGCAGGGCTCCGGCCTCACCTTGAGGGCGGCGGCGGGGGCTCGCTCCGCGCTTCCCGGCCGCGGCCCCCAGCAGGGAGCCCCGACGGGGCTGCGGAGAGGGGACGTTTCCCGCTCCTCTGAGGACAATAAATAAATAAATGAATAAATCAAACTCGCGGAGCACCCAGGCGCTGAGGGGGCTGAATGGGGAACGTCCTAATGCCCCGACTCGCTACCGCAGGCATCGAGCAGTGTTTTGTGTGTGTGGGGGAAGCCGGAGCAATCCCGCCGGGCGTCCCCGCGGCGCGTCCCGCGCGGCCGTACCTGGATCTCGTGGATGCGGCCGAAGCCGTCCTTCCAGAAGAACTCGTACAGGTTGAGCAGCGTGTTGGGCCCCGGCATTTCCTGCAGGCTCTTGGCGCGGCGGGGCGGCAGCAGCCGCTCCGCGGGGCCGCCCGGCGCCGCCGCTTTGTTGGCGGCCGGCGGCAGCGCCGCGCACGGGCAGCCCGGCGGCTGCCGGCACCGCTGCCCGCTCCGCCTGCCCGCGCGCGGCGGCCGGCGGCCCCCGGCCCGCAAAACCCTCGCGAAGAAAGACATGTCCTCCTCAGGGCGCGCCTCGGCGCCGGCAGCCGCCTTTTTACTGTTATTATTACTGTTATGTGGTGGCTCCTTCCCTCGCTGCCTGCGGCGAGCGGCGCTTCTCGCCGCGCTGCCCGCACGAGCATCAGTTTACACGGAGCATCATGCGAGGCGCCCTCCCCTCGCGCTGGGGAAGGGGGGTGGGCCCGGGATGAGACTTGAGGAGAAGGAACCTATGATTTCCTATGATTCAAATCAGATAAATTCGCCCGTTAGGCACGCAGCCCAAGCTCAGGCGTCCCCCTGCCCCTGTTGCTTTGGCAGAAATCTCCCACACGGGTTATCCCTTCCCCTTCATTAAAAAGGTGTGTTTGGGGCTTTTTTTTTTCTTTTCTTTTTTTTTTCCTGTAGCATTAATTCTAATTCTAACCCATAGGTTAGAAAATACTAAATCGTTTTTGTGAAGTTTTCTCAGTACCATTCATCACCCAACAGCAGTCCTGAGTATTTTTGCATCCACACAGCAGTGTTCTTCCAGGGTAACGTTAAAGGCAGTTAATGTGAAATGCAGCGGTATCCAGGGATGTTCTTTGCATCGCAGAAAGTTTCATCCTCTAGATATGCCACACTAGAGCAGACTGCGATTTCTGCAGAAAATTCACGTGCCTCCTAACTGCACTCACGGCGCCACCACCCCATTCTGCCCAGTTGGACCGATCTATAAGCACACACGGAGAACTGGAGTTCCAGCATACACACAGGTTTGTTTTGCCCGCTATTGGAAAAGGCTTCCTGCTGTCTTCATATTTATTTCTGGGCATGTCTGAAGGCATCGGTGATAATTCGTAAAATCTTGATTAGTTTCAGAAATTGTGTGCCGGATACCACTTCAGTTATCATCGACTCAAAGGCTCATCTAGAACTTCAGGGCTGAGGGAAGTCTCAAGCAAAAGCCACATTTCTGGAAATTACTTTTGCAGTGAGTTAGTCATAACTCAATCTAGTGAACTTCAAAGTTATTTGTCTGTCTTCTCGTTGTTTATTTTTCTACATTTATCTTTTCTTGAGCCAAAATCCAATTAAGATTTGTGCACAGGCTTAATCTGATCACAGGGAATAACTGTTGAAATAAATTTACCTGTAACAGCAGAGCTAGACACATGCAGCAATCTTTGTAGCTACAGCAGTAAATAATACAGCCATAAAGGGCACACAGTAAGACTGTCAATATACAAAGTACATGTTGTTTTAAGCTAAAACAATGTCTTTAAAATAAGCTTCATCATACCTGAAACACTACAGAGACCACTGACCAGAAAAATGAGAAGTCTTTCAAAAATGGTGTGTGGAGGAGATTGAGAGAATTTATTTCATGTGCGTTGGTAGACTAGTGGGGCTGCGTCGACAGCCTTTAAACATCTACGTTTTGTAAAAAAAAAAAAAAAGAAGGTTAGAGGACAAGAATATAGAATTATACAACCATTATAGTGGGAAAAGACCTTCAAGATCATCAAGTCCAACCATAATAAGCTCAGTTTGCTGGTGCAAGAGATCTTGGTTAGATATTCCCAGAACATCCAGTCTGAGATTATGTAATTGCCTGAAGCCTTCCAAGAGCAGGTTCAGTCG
This sequence comes from Tinamus guttatus, assembly GCF_059628265.1. Classification (NCBI taxonomy): domain Eukaryota; kingdom Metazoa; phylum Chordata; class Aves; order Tinamiformes; family Tinamidae; genus Tinamus; species Tinamus guttatus. The sequence goes on along the minus strand of NW_028288594.1, from coordinate 6,333,222 downwards.
GTATCTGAGACAAGCTCTGGGTCTGCCACAGTTTAGATGGTTTCCAGAGTTCCCCTTTCCTCCTGCACCTCTGCGTGGTGCAGCTACATGATTAATATTTATCTAAAGATGCTTCACGGGCAACTATTCATAAACAAAATAAGTATTTCTGGAGAGAAATTAAAAACAGATGATGAATGTGAAATTCACTGCAAGTATATCCTTATAAGTAAATGAACACTAATTCCACGTCATACATGAGAACAGTTATTCATTAGGTAGGCAAGATGGAGACAAGTCCTACAACACAGACAGACCTGTATCTAATTTATATTTGGCATATGCTGAGAACAGTTATCACCAAAATGTAAAACTACTGAGCAAGAGATCAAAGTGAAATTTGTTTTCAGATCTAGGCTGCCGTTTTCCAGTTTTTAAAATGATTTTCATATTTTAGTTTCTACACTGAGAGAGGAAACAAATGCACCCTTCACAAGAACCTCCTGTGCACATCTTAGCAGCATGGCAGTTTGTAGACCCGTATATCAGTAAGACTGTATGAAGCAGATACGCTGAACGTCGGCTCCCGCTGATATGCTAGTGAGACAGGTATTTGATATGGTAAAACTACAGTTTTGCAAGTGAAACTAACTTACCTTTTTGCAGGCATTTGCAGTAAACTCCATATAGGGATCATCTCTTCCCCTGCACTGCACTTGTTCACCGTGAATTACCTCTTTTTTTCATCAGCATCATTGTAGGAATGAGGGTTTCTAGCCAACTACTTGGAAAAGTGTTTCAAGCCTGAACTCTTTGTCTTTCAACAGCTCCACGCGAACAGTACCTGTTGTCCCACTGAAGAGTTTCAGGAGGTGGCAGTAGTCCCAGCATAGGAGCTTTTTAAACATAACAGAAATGAGTTGTTAGGAGGGATTGAAAAGAGAGTAAGGATGCGGTCCTGCACAGCTGCACACAGCCCACCTTCCTGGCACAAAGGGAAGTATGGGGAATGGCATCCCTCGGATCATACATTTATGTCATGCGGGTGATGATGCAGTAGGTTTGATGATGGGATATTAGGGAACACTTGGTACAAAAGAGCCTTCAAGGCTACATACCTAGTTTGCTGTAAATGAAGAACAGATAACTGTAACATCACAAAGGAGTCTGATAGTCAAACAACTCTGTTGCAATATGGTGTTCCAGGCATTTATAAGCAACAGATACTGCTAGGAGGTTAGTTAGATGGAGCAGTAAAAATGCAGAGATGCCCAAAGCAACGGGCTGAGCCACGCGATTATCCTAACGCTGCGGTAGGAGGGGCGGCTGTTCTGGCTGTTTTCAAGCAATGTGGAAACAGAACAATCTGAACGACAGCACCAGACTGTGTCATGGTTAGTCAAAAACAACAAAAGAATACTTAGGAATATGAATGTATATTTGTGGGCTACCACAGCACAGACTGTGTAATTAAGCTATTTGCTTCTCTTTTGCATGCCAGATCATTCTGTGGTTTTGCTTGACTTCCTGTAAGAGTTGTTAGTATATGGGCCACTAAGGCTGCAGCTCTGTGGCCACCCTTCAGACCCTTCCTTGATAATTCCTACTACAGAGTCCGAGGTAGAGGTCCCACCTGCAAAGGCACCTTGTACATTCGAGAAGAATGCAGAGGGTTTCACTGCTATTTTGTGGTTTAGGGTAAAACTCAAGCTGAGTGATGAGTTGGCCCTAGTTCCTCTTTTCCTTCCAGGTCTGACGGAGGATTTGTTTCAAGATCTAGATAAAAGAAATCCAGTAATATCAGGGAACTCTGGAGGTCCCAGAAATAACAGTGAATAAGGCAGCTGCGGCAGTAAAACCTGCTCCTCCCAGGCCACACAAACCCACCAGATGATAAAGGACCATCCACACTAGCTAACCAAAACACAGCTGTGTGACTTGACACATCAGCATTTTTTCCTATTTCCAAAATCTTCCAGCACTTGAATTTATCAGAAGTTGTAATGATGGCTTGAAAACACAACCACAGTTTTGAAAATTTAAACAATCTCCTAGTCTGTTAGGCTGCTGGGTCTGGAAAATTGCTCTATGTAACTGGTCAGTTTGAACTTTAATTTTTTCAAACAAGTTGGACCACTTGCCTCTTCATAGAAGTGCTTCAATTTTATTTAACTTTTGATATGTAACCAGATCACAGTATAAGCTAACTTGACCATTGAGAGTTTAGAATATGTGTTATTTTTGGATGATCATTTGTCTTCAAATCCACAGTCATACTGTTCTCTCAGTCTAAATAATAGAGTCATATTAATTGTACTGTTACCTTCACTATGTTATTTCTAAATCCAATTTAAACTTGCCCTCCTCTTTACATGAACTCTGACAAAGTTCACTGGGAGTTTTCTTTGTCCCCTAAATAACACGGTTATTCAGAGTCAGTGGTTCCATTATCATCTTACCAGGAATTTTGTTTTCTCAGCTATTATTCCCACTTTTAAATAATCTCAATTATATCTAGCTTGTAATTATTTTAAAATATTTTATGCAATATAATACTGTACTATCTGTAAAACATTACAGTGCTTAAATAACTGATGCATTTCAAAATAAAATTTATGAAAGTGAGGTGATCTGAGACTAATTTTTGCCCAAGTAATGCCTTTCAGCCAAGGCTGTACTTAGGTTCTGAAGAACTTTTGAAAGCAAAAAAGCTTGAAAACAGCAGCTGAATGGCAGAAATTCAGAAAAAAAAACCCCACTAATTTCAAACAGCTCTTCACTGAAAAAGCCACGTTGTTAGCCATAGTTTTTGCCTTTTCTGGCTGCCCTCAAACGCATCTTCTGAAGGGTCTTCTCAAGCTGAGTAGTCACTTGTGTGGAATCTGAATGGTTGCCAAATTCCCAAGCATTTTTGCTGCGAGAGAGGCAAATTTCAGTAGAGTATGAGGTGAGAATAGAGCTTACAGAGAATTTACTATCAAAGCAACTTTGGTTTAAAAGAAATATGAACTAAAAGTTAATCTTTGGTTTCATTTGCTATATGATGACCATTAAAGCCTTAATCAAATATTGTACAAAGAAAATGTACTTAAAGCAAGGCTGCCAATCTAGGGTACTGACAGCTCTGCACGATTTGCTATTTAGTGCTTGAAAAAACACATTCATCAACTGCAACAAATAGAGAATTCATCTCCTCTTGTGCATTTTGGAGCTCCTTTAGATCCTTATCCTTTCTATGCTTCTTACCACATAGCACATTAAGTGATCCTGAGAACTAGTTACCTTGGAAGTCCCAGATTTCCAAACCTTCGAACAAAACAGGTCACTGCTAGAGAAAAATGACAATCACGAGCGCATGGGAAGACTCGGAGAAGCAGAAGTTTCCCGTAGTTTAGTGCTCGGCAGAGCTGTACAGCTGCTGGGACTGACACACCAACATCACTGTGCCCTCACATCTCAGCCCTAAAGGCCACTTGAATGAAAACCAACAACATCCTTCAGCATTAATCCCGTCACTGACAGACACTCGTCGTTTTGCCATATTGAGAACACAAAAAATACTGTTTTCAGTATTGCAGCCTGTCAGAAACAGAAAAAAAGGGAACTATAAAAAAAAGGAGAGAGAATTCCTCAAGGAACAAAGAAGTTCCTTAAGTTTCTTCAGTTTGGGATTCTGCCTAACTAAGGAAGTGGCAAGAGGGGAAAGAAAAAGCTTTTATTTCAGTTGGGAAGCCTGAATTGCATCCAAGAAAATCTCAGTTCCCCTCTGTCGCGGCCTTTCGGGCAATATGTACTTACCCTCAAGTTCACCCACAGGAGGAAATTCAGTGCTGCGTTCGCGCCTGCACAAATCCGTTCCGTGTCCTCGAGGGCCTCTCGGCCCCGCTGCAGCCCGCGCGCCTCCGAGCTGCCCTTGCAGCGCCGCGCGTGGCGGCAGCGCCGAGCGGCGACACCAACGCGCCACGACCCGCGGCCAGGGCCTCCCAGCACCTCACAGCCCTGTCCGAAGGGAGAATTCCCTGCCCGTGAGCACAGGGCAGCAGCTGCTTCGCAGCGAGTCACAGCAAACCCGTCTGCCACTCGGCTGTGGCCACCCGTGCAGAGTCCTGCAATTCCTGCAGGAATCATCACAATATCTAAAACTAACCTTGCGATAGTGACACGCAGCCCTGCGACAAGCAGGGAAGGATGCTCAGCTCTTGCAATTGCTGCACTTTACTTGGTGTTGGAAGCACCACGGCCCATGCAGATCCATTACTTGGGTGAGAAAAATCATGAGACATCCTGGCCAAGACTCAGAGCGCAGGAAGAGCAAGGACAGGTGCCACCTCCAGCTGCTGAAAATGACCCGATTATAAAAACGAGCACTGCTACTGAAGCCATCTCCACGTCTAGCAGTTGGGTGTTTTTTTCTCTCTTCAAATTTATTAAGAGTGGAGAGTACTTTCAAGGCAGTTTTAAAATTCTCTATGTCTGGTGGAAATAAGTATTCACTTATCATACTTGCTGACTTGTTTAGGAAAGACAAAAAGGAGAAAAAAAAAAAGTAGCAGTTTACCTGTTCCAGTATTAAGTCGCTGGTTTTCAAAAAGGCTGCTCCTGCTGCAAACCAGCCTTTCAGCATTTTCTAGACTGCATGAAGACCAAATGCAGTCTTACAAATTTAAGCACAGTTAACCTCCCCCCAGCCACACACGGGTTTTTATGTCAGCATTGTCATTTAACCAAAATATAATTAAAAAACCCAAAGCCCAACTCAGGGATTTCCCCTTCACGTCACAGCTTCTAAATCACTCTACGGCAAATCAAACACTTTCGGATTCAGCAGTAACTTTTGTAGTGGCATCAGACTGTCACCAGTAGCTACAATGGTTTTACTTCATGATCAATAGAATATAAATGACAAGGGAAAACAGCCTTTATTTCAACAGCTTCTCATCAGTAACAAAAACAAAGAAAATGAAGAAAATGGAGCACAGGAATCTTTATCCAGGAATGCTTTCCTTGAGTTAACTTGGGAAATGAAGTCTGTCTTTCTTGTCTTAAAACTTCAAAACACTTTCAACCAATTTGTTAGACTTTTAGGATAGGTTAAATCATGAGTATAAATTAACTCCCAGTTTAAAAATACTATGTAAAGTGCTCCTATCAGGATTTCTTTAGCTCAAGAAATGATTTAAGCATTCCAAGCATCAATATTTAGGCTGAGCATACACAGTCATTTGATAAATATTTCAAACATCAGTACAAACTTCATATGCAAAACCTTTACAGAATTCTTCTGAAAAGTGGTCTTCAGCTGACAAAATAAATTCTATTAATTGCTCTGAAAACCAGATGGGTTGACCAGGATTCAGGACTTGGATAACATCTCTGCTGTGGGGAGATTTAGTTCCTGTTTTTTTTTTTTTTTTGCCTTTCAGACATCCACGAGAGCACACACGTTGCTAAGTAGATATGTGGCTACACAGACCCATATAAAAAAGTCTTCCAAAGGACAGGTAAAATCTCAAGCTCCATATTTTTAGCTATGGAAACGTATGCACAGATGCAGTTTTACCACCGTCATTTCCGGAAGCGCTTGAACAGCGGATGGATGTGCTTGTTTGCCGATGCCTTACTCCGGGAAGAGTGGTATTCCATGTAAACCGTGTCGTCTGCTCCTGACATGGAGCTCATGGTGCCCACGCGGCGGGACACCTGCAGCAAGGGAAAAAAATAAAATTTGAAAAACCCCAGACATACTGAAGTGTGTGGTAACACTTTAACCTACCAACCCCGCTACTGGAGGGCAGCACTATCCCCTTACTGACCTCAATGCCAGGAGTCTTGCACATTTCTTAATATTTTTCTACAGCAAAACTCCCTGCCTCCCACTCACCATAAGTATATATAATTGTGTAAATTTTAACAGGAAAATTATCTTGGACTAGTGCAATTCCTACTGCATTTCACCATAATGCACTGTAAAATCAACTCTATCAACTAAAAAAAATACTTATGTGTTATTAAATACTTAAGGCAGCTTTTCTGTTAGAAAAAATCTGTTGCTGAAAATATTAAACTACTACCTGCAGAAATGCTGCTTTTCTTGAGTGTGAACAAAAGTGACCTGCAATCTTCTACCCTCGGGGCATTAGGTGATTCAAGGAGCATGACACCACCAAAGAGCATGTGCTCTGACATAGCTGCATCTTTAAAATATTTTAAAATGTTTTCTTTGCTTGTGAAAGTGTCTCTCGCAGTATTTCACACAGACATTATGGCACCAATCACTCTTGCACAGAAATGAGAGGGGAATGGTCCAGTTCTGCATCATTTACGGTCATCCTTTCAAAGCATTTGGTATTACCTGAGCTGACTTGGAACCATATTCTCCAGCTACTACTTCCTCCTCAGCATCTAGGTCTGATGCTTGCAGGACTTTCTGGAGAAGCTGCTGCTGTTCTTCTTTGGATGAAAATGAAAGCTCTTCCTCCTCCATGCCAGCCAGCTTTGTTATCACCTAGGGAACACGGCACAGCACAAAACGTTTCTCTCTTTCCTTCCATGCATCCCGCACAGCTGCCTGCAACCAAGACAGGGACCCCTGGTCCCACATCCTCCTTGTGACTGTCTCGAGCTTTTAATGAGCAGTTCCAACAGCTCGGCGCTACACACCACAAATACACACAACACCTTCCTAAATGTGGAGAAGGTCTAAATTTGTGTCCAGTTTGAGATCAACTACTTTATATTTCATAAAAAAGATCCATTAGCTTTCCAGAAACTGTCAATCTTGGCATGAACACGGTTGAACACGGGCAAAGCAGCCTACCAAATTCTGAGCCGTGAGCTCCGCGGCCGGTGCAGCAACCTGCAACACGGCGGCGCGGAGGGCACCTAAGAGGCCCCTCAGCTCTTAGTGCCCTTGCAGCCCCCGGCAATGGGGCACGCGCCACCTCCCGGCCACGCAGGGCTCTCTGCTTCGTCAGACGAACGCTCTTCCCTCCGCAGCTGAAAAGCTCCCCTTTCTCTGCTGCAGTGCAACAGGCAAGATGCTCTCTTACCTACACGTTCCACACACTCCCCAAGAACTCTTCCCATGATAAGCAAGTTCCCCTAAAACCCTTAATTAAAAGGTACTACCAGTGTTTGGCTATCCAAAGCGTTAGTGATTTGAGGATCACCCCAGCAAATAATTTTTAAATTCTTTTCCTTTTATCAAAATATTACTCCTTTCATCAAAACATCAGCCTTCTCTCTCCCTTCCCATTCTTATAGTGGTCAGAAAAAGAAAAGCAAATGAGCACGTATGCTTATTCATGAGAATCTTAATTGAAACTTGATGTCTCAATATGTTTCTAATTAGAAAAGATGATTAGATGAACTAATTCAACAATTTCTCTTGATTATTTACCGGTCCTCCTCCTTATTCTCCTCTTTCTGCTTATCTGAAGTCAAAAGAATTAGAAATTAATCATTTCAGTAATCTGGGCTGGGTCTAAATACAAAGACTAAGGAAGAAATTTAAATGCAACTTAAAGCAAAACAACTGCACACTAGACACAAAATTTGAGTTTTAAAAAACAGATTTTTTTAGTGATATAGTTGGTGGTTTTCAGTGGGGATTTTAAAAACAGAAATTGGCATCATTCTGAGAAATATCCAAGCACTAAGAATCTATTCAGAGAAGCAACCTGTCCTATTACATAGGCTGACTGAACTGTACATTAGGTCCCCCCTTTTATTCATTAAGGGCTGCATGTTCTATGATCACCTCAAAACTAAAGAAAAATGGATCAAGGGAAGCAATTTTAAACTGCAGCAGCCTGTCAGGGTGGCTGCAGAAAAAACTCAGTGATTCATGGAACTTTCCACACTTTTCACTGCATCATCCATTTTTTAAGTTGTCAATTTGTCAAGCTTAAAATTACCCCTGATTCCTTGATACAGCAAGTATTTCTGCTGTTTAAGATTTAATACATCCCACATACATCCTCCAAATAAATACACTAAGCAGTAAATAACTAAACTTCAGTTAGCTAAGCAAAAAAATACCTAGACTCCAAGCAGTAAATTGTATTCACAAAGGTCCTATTTAAGAAGCAGACAAAAAGCCCATGAGGTAGCCAACAAGCTACAAGCCAACATTCTACAGTTATTCTACTCTTTCAGTTTGCTAGAAGGCAGAAAATGGAGTTGTAAAGAGATAATAATAAGAAAAAAAAAAGCCCTAGAGCAGTGCAGAGCATTACCTTTATGGAGAAATGTGGAAATACTAAAGTTTTGGTAAGGTTAGACATTAGAAATAATTATTCTGAAGGACAGGACATAAGCACTGAGATAACTACATAAAGATGAGGTAGTCTCCATATTTGAAGGAGCAGAATGGCCAGCATAAGGAATGGTGCATGTATGGCTGATCCTGCCTTGGAATGGAGTAACACACCAGATGGTCTCCCTGAAACTCCTTCTAGCTCTGTATTTTTGAAGGCAGCTATGTCTAAAGCTTAAAAGATGGGTAAACAAAAGAAAATAAACACTCCCCATTTTGTTCCTAAGCTTTAAGTAAATAATATTCCAGGACTGGTCAGCTAGATGCTACTGCAGACACTCAGCTGTCGCTTGTCCTGCTTTTTGGTTTCAATACAATGCTAAAATGCCTAGGACTAAATCTTTGCAAAACCAAGTAGCTCTATTTTAACTTCTTAATTAGTTCTATAATCCAAAGCACTCAAATATAAGTAAAGGGATTTTTCTAATCTTTCTGGCTAAACACTGAAGTGTTTGTTGCAGTTAGCTGCAGATTAGTTCTGATCTAGAGTGTTGTCAAAATACATTTGCTACAAAGAAAAACAAGACTTTTAAGAACTATAAACACTATGACATGACTGTTTCATTGTGAGAACCTCCTCTCTCAAGCTCTTTTTAATGTGCTGCTGGTTACAGTGCAGGTATTGGTTTCCTAGAGACTTGATCCCTGGGGATGCCACTGCTGCGGGTTTGTCTCATGAGCAAAATCCCTGAAATTGTCGACAAAGCGCGGCGTGACTTGTCCTCACGCCTTCTTAGTCATCTATTAGATACCATATGATGGTCTTCAGATTTGTTGTAAAAATGAGCTCTGCCTATAGACACACTTAGTCCCATACAAAGAGGTTAATGCATGAGCACCCCATCTTTCATTAACCCTATGTATCAGGTAACCCTAGGTAAGTCTTGGAATCTATGAGGTAGACGAGCACTGATTTAGTGGAAAGAAATTTTATGTTCAGAGGAAGGTGACATATACAGAGACATATACGGCATACAGGTGAACGATACACAACACGGGACAAACGTTCAAGGTTTCCTTCAAAGATAGAGCTAGTGCCTTCTGATTGCAGCAGCTCGTTTTGGAGAAGATGGGCAGTTCTCTAAAGTTTTAGCAATGCCCCAAATGGCATTAAACAGTGAATTTCCTTTCAGAAAGAAAGCTGCAAAGACCAATCACTTTGTTTAAATGAAAGTTTGTTTACAGGTTGGTATGAGATCTCTGCATCACCGTGTCCAAGAGAGGACACTATGGAGTTTGTTGAATCTCCTAGCCAATAAAATTGCAACCAAGGTGACAGTCGTGGCAGTCAAGATGATTTGCAAGGCATTCTTATAGGCTATAGCACATGAAGAAAAAAACGCTAAGAAACTTTCTCCACAGTGAAATTTTAAATTGGTTAAAGGTGCAAACTTTTTAAAAAAGCAAATAAGAAGAAACGACATATGTCTGGGGACAGCAGATGAGATAATGTTAAATCCTTTGCCGAAGGGACTTTAGGAAGAACTTTTAAGTTACAAGCCATAGCTCTTTATGCTGTCATAATAATCTGTATTTTGATGACTACATTTTATTTGTGGGAAATTTCCTACTCTGCAGCAAGAGTCTTTCCCCACAGTAAATTCTATCATTTCTTAACCAATCAACAATCTAATGCATTCCATATCATGCAAAGACAAAAAACAGTAAGGTCAAACTGTCAGTGGAGGCTAAATGAGCAGGGTCTGAAGAGCTGCATTCAGTTCAGCTAACAACAGTTAGAACAGTTTCAGCTAACAGAGCCATCAGTATCAACACGGCTGCATCCTGACAATCTTCAGCAACACTGCAGGCTTTGGACAGCACTGAAAGCAGTGCACGAGATCAGTGTGTGACTAAGATCCCAGGCAGAGAATTCTTTTGGAATGAGTGGCTAGTTTGGATACATAACTTTCTGATTTCCAGAGCTGGATGCATGAATCTAAGATAGATACTGTCTTTGAAAGTTATTTCTGACTTAGGATGTTTCAGGAGTTTGCTGACTCACCACAGGCTTTTAGAGACATGAAGAGCTGTCAACAATGTTTTATGCACAATCAGTATCAGAACGCACACTAAGAGGCCTGCCTGGATAGCTTAAGAACATGAATCAACCATTCAAGTAAACTTCTGCTTTGCTCCCCAGCAGTTGCTTGGTTTCAAGCTGAAATACCTTCCTAGAAGCTGCACTACTGATTCTCACAGTAATATAGGTGATAAAACAGTCCTGTCAGCATAGTTATTGCCTGCAAGCATAAGCTTCATTAATACCTTCCACATCCAGAATTCTCAAGTATTTGACCTATTGCTAAAATAAAACACAGAATTATAGGCATAAACGTAACAAATAGAAAGGACAAGTTACCTTGAAACTATAACCTTGATCTACAAGAAATCGTTGTCGCTTGGTGGAATATGCCATTTCCTGAGTGTCTTGAGATACAAGAGAATAAAAAAAGGCATTGTATTCCTCTGCAACCATGCCTAGGAGACAAAGACACTGGATGATTAGTTTCATTTGGAACCCTGAAACCAAGAACAAAAAAACACTAAGCAATGAAAACTGGTGTTACAATAACTTGTCTCTCTACAGAATCAATTTACATAGTTTATTTTTAAGACGAGGCATGCCCGCATCTTCATAAGCTGACTGACAAAACTCATGGCACGACTTTCCTGCTCTTGCTCTTAGGAACTTTCATGGGGGTGACAGGAAGAAACAGAAAAGAAAATGCAGGTTAACTCAGTTACACTTAGTAACTTAGAGCTCTGAGCAGAACCTGCTTCTTTATTATGCTAAGCAAGGTAAGAGAGAAAAATATATATTTAAAAGCCTCTTATGTAAGGAAATTGCACAAAGTTAGGGCAAAGATTGTAACAGAAGTTTAAAAAGTTCAACAGAACAACACAAAGGAAATTTTATGAATGTAGAACAGAATTTGCAGTGATTTTATACTAAAAGTGTGAAACAAAGATATTTAGCTAAGATTACATCATGCTGTCCATCACTTTCTACTTAGGGTCCCCAGTATCTATTACTCAAAAAACTCTGGATTCTCCTTTAGAAGCCGAGGCCTCTCCAAGAGCGTGTTCACGACCGCAGCTTCCACACACTGCCTTTTGCAAGTAAAGCCTCAGCTGCACAAGGCACAAGGTGCAGACACACACAAAAGAGCGTGTACAAATGTTAAACACAGAAAGGATTTTAAGAATCCTTTTTTTCTAAAAAGGATCCTTGCGTATATTTTGAAAAAATGCAAATAATTTGTGAAACTAAGTCCCATTTCTAAAAGAAAATAATCTGTGTATAACAAAAATGTGCTTTCTAGAGACTCATGCTCTCTAGGGAAACACAACATATGCTTTCTGGAGAAATATGCTGCTCAGAGTAATACTGTGTTTTTTAAAAATAAGGATTTGATGCTGAGGAAATTATCAAGGAATGAAAAAGAAAAGACGTAAAGGTTCATTTTCCTTCATGAGAAGGAGGAAACCAGAGATAATAAAATGATTTTTCTCTTATTTGAAATATTAAAACAAAACTGGAATTCCCAGACTTTTTAAATAAGAAAATAAAGCAGCTTATTAATTGTCTCCAACAGTCAAAGTTGGCCAGAGAACGTGCAAAGGCTTCTCTCTCCCTGCGAGTTCCTTCTCGGAGCAGTACCTGGCGTGGCCTGTCACTGAGACGGGTGGAAAAGCAGCTTATCCAGAGAAGCACAAATGGGCACACATGCGTATTTTGCTTTTTTAAGTGTGGGCTTGTTCCAGTGTACTGCTCTGTGTACCAGTACTGCTCTCTGTACGGATGAGATAAAGGTGCACAGAACAGACAGACTCCCAGAGCAGCCTGATGTGCTACCAGCAGCTCCTCTCAGTCTCCATGCATGCAACGAAATAAACCCCAGTGCAGGGAATTCTTTACTTAAGCAGAAAATTTGGTTAACAGCCCGTTGGCTGTCACCTTCTGATTTAAGATGATGCAGTTTATTCCACAATTTAAATTGAATGATTATTTGAAAGCTGTGCTATGATGCAAGACTCAGAGCCCAACCACCACCTCATTTACCTTTTTTGGCTCTCAGCACTCGTCCCAGCCTTTGAGCCTCCTGTCTTCGAGACCCACCATGGGACGAAATCTGAATGAGGACATTGGCTTCTGGGAGATCAAAGGATGTGTCACCCACCTACAACAGAGGAGCAGCCTCTGAGCAATCTACTTTTTCTGCATATCATAAATAAAGATTTAATGAAATATATGCCTTTGAAAGCTGAAAGGGCAATGTCACATGCACAACTTGCCCACATAATCTGCTCTTTGGGAAAGTTCACTCTGGAGGTGGATACAACAACATACTGAACGCCCTCACTTACCTTGGAAATAAAAATAGTGTTGATTTTTGGATTGTGCTTGAAGTTCTGTAGAATTTGCATTCTCTCTCCTTGTGCAGTAGGACCATATATGTAGGGTCTAAAAGAACAGGACATACTGAGAAATCTTGAACTGATGCAATTTGAGTCATTTCTTGTTAGGTACAAGAAGGGAATGTGCACTTAAACCAACAGGAATATGGAATATAGATTTTGACAGAGCTTACACTTTAGCTTGTTTAGCTCTCTATGGCAGCTACCCAGTTGTTTGCAGAGCAATTTGCAGCAACCCACTCTGCCAGAAATAAATTCTGACAGTTATAAATGTTTTGCAATTAATGTACCCCCAGGCAGCTCTCCATCAACAGACTGAAGACATTTGGTAACAACACGAAAGACTGAAGGGAACTGTTAAAATAAAAGATTTTTTTCTCTCAAATCAACAGATCTAGTGCAGCGACAGCTGCAATCTTTGCTTTCTATTTAAGTACTTAAAAACCCAGGCTTCTCTATTAATTACACTCTGAGTGTCAAAAATTGGCTCATGAAAATTCTTTTGGGAAAATTATTCCTATTTTTGCAATTAACCTCTTGCCCCTCCTAATAACTTCTCAAATCTACTGAAATTAAAATGAGGTCCCCAACTTTCTTGGCTGTGAGCAGCCCAAAATGGCAATTCATCTAAAGTTTGTGATGAGTTTAATCCCCATCAAGACTGAAGTGCAAGAAATCCCACTGAACTAAACATCTACGAGTCTGCTGTTTTTAAACCCTTAAGGAAGAGGTGTTAAACACATGCACATTCCTATTAAACACAGAATAATCCAAACCTCCTGCCTGTCAATCCCCACCTTTTAACCCCCTTTGCCCTATTGACAATGATTCATTGATGTGTATCCAACTACTTTCCCAGCCCAGAACCTAAAACATCAAAACTCCTTTTCCTCACCATGAAAAGACAGAACAGGGATCTGCAGAGATCTCTCTTCCGGCAATACACAAAATTAATTGCCAAACACACAGCCCAACTTCAAATTCAAACACACAACTTGAATTCTGTGGCCCAGAGGCTAAGATAATTCTGGTCCCAAGTGCGGTCTTCCCCTTCCAGCACCACAGCAAAGGGGAGAGATTAAAGGACGACTGGTGCCAAGGCAGCCAGGCAACAGCCACCTGCCCAGCGCATGCAGGTCCCACCTACGCTGCCCACTTCTCCCACTCGGATGGCACCCCATAACCCACCAGACTGCTCTTTCCTGCTTCAGCTTATCATTCCTGCCCTGCCCAAACTAACTGTTCAATTTGGTCATGCCCAAAGCCAACTTTGAATATGCTCATAGTGAACTATGCAAAGCCAACTTTGAATATGCTCATAGTGAACTATGATTAGAAAATTCTCCGCTTAAAAGAAATCCCACCTGACATTTAGCTGGCACTGTACCCCTCCTTTCTTTCCAACACTGACAATTGTGTAACCTGCTCCGCAGTTGATGAGCAAAGGAGAATTCTCTCAGGAACACAAAAAGCAAACTGTAAACACTCCAGTTTCAGTGGGCTTTCCTACACCATGCATGGCTGCAGCAGCTCCCCCCAGGTAGCAGGAGTTCTGCTGCTTAGGAAGCAGGCACCCCTCCCAGCGCTTGTCTTTACTCAAAGGCCTTTTCCTACGCGCACTGAACACAGCTAACTACATTCCAGAAGCATCATTACAGCTAATCTCTGTCCAGACAGACTTAAAAAAAATGAAGAAAGAGACCACGGGAGCTGGAATTCATCCAACACTATTAATTCTGCTTATTAGATGTCACAGCAAGCCAGCAAAAGATGGCTACTAAACTACATTTAAAACCCAGGGCAAATTTTGCAACGTGTAAGGAGATTTCTTTAGGTCTGTGCCTAGAAATACTGATTAAATTCCTGGACAGGAAATCACACACAAACTGCCTCACAGCTTCCCACAGGAGACATTACTCAGGCTTCTTGCAGAAAGGCTAAGGCCCCCTCCTCTGCTCATTTTCCCCAAGAAAAAGATCTTAAAAGATGCAGAGGGTTCTCCTTTCAGAAATCTTTCCCTCTCAGACACAAGAGAACCTACAGTTTCTTATAAGAACAGTTGTAGTGACCTTTTTGAAAGGTTTATCATTCATTTTAGCACAAGTCTGACAACAGACTGGACTGAGGAATACTAGCAGCCCTCAACAGAAATCTTGGATTAAAAGCCCTCCGAGGCATCTATTAAACAAAGATTCTTTTGAAGCAGTTACATGCAGAAATAATGCTGCAGTGCCAGTAATACTGATCCCAAAACACCCTCTTGAGGTCCTTGTTATACAGGAAGTATTGGACTTAAGTCAGTATATTGTAAAAAACATCTAAGGGATATTGAAACCTGTGGAATTACAGGGTAAATTTCTAGGAATGAGGAAAAAGATAGGGTAATCTTTGACTTACTTCCCAAGCCTGATTGCATACTCCTTCAGTGCAAACACGTTGTCAGCAAATACGATGATTTTATCATTCCGCCGCTCGTGAAACTTTATCAGAAACTGGCAGGCTCTGAATTTATTTGGGTTCATGGTATACAGCAGAATCCGCTTCTTTGTCTTGATAGCCACGTACTCTCTATAAAATTCAGGCGACATTGGGCACCAAACCTAGAAGTAAAAAACCCACACACATACAAAGTGGCCCACAGTTATTTAATTAATTTTATTCCAGTGAGAAATTAAGACCCTGCATTAAAATTTCTCTAAAGTACAGGCCCCAAATCATAAGACAGTATTTGCTACACTAAGATAAACACTACTCTGATCTAGTCACCAGCAAGAAATTAACAGAATACTGCAGCAAAATGCCTATTTCATAGTCATTGTTCAGCTGTGGAAGATAACAAAAGATCTGCTCAGAAAGTTAACAGGTTACAGCAGTTTATTTAACAATCTGATTTGTTCTGTACTGTTAGGAACTACATTTTAGGCATTGTAAGCACTTGCCTACAGTAATGATGGATTTATGCACTGAATAGGCACTACTTCTCATTGACGTGCCAAGAAAATCCAAACCAATGAGCAGTGCAGTTGTGCATATATTAGACTCATCATTTCCCAATCAACACTGTTTTGTTTTGGTTTTCTTGGGGGGTGGATCTTTGTTTACAGTAGTAGCTCGAAATACAATTTCAACAACAAAAAAATGCCCTAAGTAATATAAATTGACAGAAATCTGCAAATCACTCAAAAGAAAGTACTCTGTGATTAGCTTTTCAGGACCTACAAGGCAATTTAGAGGTTGAGAATTATGCTTCTTGAACAGAAACATCTAAAGAGCCTAAGCACAGTGAAATTCATAATCACAGACTGGTTACTCTCCCTTCAATCTAGTTACTTTCTACATGCTCTCTATTTACATTCTGTTACTTAAAAAAGTAACTCTTACAACCCCTGGTTTGCACAAAATTTTCTATCATTTCAAACAAATATGTATGTAATAAAATTGTTTTTGTAAGTTGTCTCTACCATGTACTGCAGCTTCAATACTTACTTTGGACAATTTTCGTAATAATCTCTCCGTGTTAATAGGTAGGAGACTCAAAATTCAATCCATTTGTGGATTTTAAAGAAAAGCTATTTATTTCATAAGGAAGACTCCCCTGATTGTAGAGTATGGGTATGAAAAGAAACAACTCTGACTCTTTCTTACTAAATCATGTTTTGTTATTCAATATGAAATCGAAGTAGAAATAAGGTTTTTTTAAAAAAATTGGGATTCGGAGAACCCATTCAGCAATACCAACTGGCATTCAGCAATACTTACAGAACAATGACAGTCATACAGCCCTTTACAATAAATATTACTCCTCCAATTAAAGAGGCAGCTTTTCCAGTTGCATAACCTTCCTCTAAATAAAAAAAAAAAAATTAAGCATACTAAACATACCCTAATAGAAATAAAAAAACAAAGCTTCACCTCAGCACACTGCACTTTAGCAATGTAGCCACTGTTCTGCAGCTCCATCCAGTTGGCTTCATAGAGCTTTGGCCCAATCAGGAAGTTCAGGTCAACAATTTTATCATCTTCTCTGACCAGGGTAGCAGTCAGTCCCAGTTTGCAGTGAGCTTGTACTATAGTGAGCACACGTCTGAACATTTTTGCTAAGAAAGACAAATTTTCTGTTTAGTGTCATGAATGGATGTAAAAGGTAAATATTGGGGGGAAAAAAAGTTCCATGGACTCCTAAACACAAAGCTACAAAGGAAGTATTTCCCATTTCACACACTATTCCAACTGATCTGTGCTACTGCAGAACTTGAGGCTGATTGCGGGCTCAGTTTACACCTTCAGTGCACTCTGCAAATCCCTGTAAAAAGTCTGTAAACCTTCAGCCATCTGTGTTATTTCTCCACTTCTCTCAAATAAACTAATGCACTCAGCTGTTATGTGACTTATGTCACGTATTATTTCGCAGGAAGAACTACTTTGTTAAAATGATGGTCAATCAGCAAGGTCTACTTCTGAAGACTACCATTTCCACAGAGGCCAAATAATGTTAAAGCCAAACCATATCAATGAGGTACAAAAGCTACCAGAATCCTGGATGGCATTTTTGACCAAGATTATTCCATTGAAACTTTTAACACCACATTATTCCTTCCCAACAGTATGGATCTAATTTGAAAGGTTTGGGGGAAGTAACGCACAGCTGAATTCTCCAGCAACAGCAAAAATAATTAGGAGATGGCCATTTACCAAAGTCTCAAAACCTTAATTTTTGGACTTGCCCTCTGTATTAAATGTAAAAAAGGCAACATGAAAAGAAGCTTTTAGAGAGCAGAGTTACATTAACAAGTGAATATAGCATGAGGGAAGTGCCCACTGCTTCCTTACCAGGGATAGTATGTACTTCATCAAGAATCATAAGGCCCCACTCTTGACTTTTAAGCCATTCCATTACTCTCTCTGCTTCCCAGGATCTTTTAGTTGTGTGTCCCAACATGGAGTATGTGCTAATAGCAATAGAACAGCCAATGGGTTTGTCTTTGGCATCTGAAGTGAACCGACAAATCTGGCTGTCATCGATGGTGGACCACATCTTGAACTGGGCTTTCCACTGCTCCACGGACACTGCGGAATTGCCGAGCACCAGACACCGCTTGCGGACAGTGCACGCGGCTGTCACTCCTACCAGGGACTTGCCAGCACCTGCAGAGGGAAGGGAATGACACTCGTTAGTCACTCCAGAGATACCAGACAGAGGAAAGCAAGAAAGACTGAGAGAAGATATGAAATCATACCAAAGAAAGGCAAATTCTTCACTGTTTTTTTATAACAGTCTTAAAAAAACAAACTACTGAGTTACTGTATAAAACCAGCTTGACTGTTTACTAGGCACATTACTGTGCAAGTTCTCAACAAAACCATTTTAAACATTGCTTTTGAAAGCTAGAAGCAATCATTTTAACCTGGTTTTGAAATGAAGAAAGTATTAAGTTCTAGGTGGTAATGGAAAGCTCTTATTAGAGGTCACCTATTCCACTGCTCCTGTCAGCTATGCGCATTCCACCACATTATGGTGGAATGGATGCACATACGTGCATTCCTTACATATTTTCCTTCCTCCTCCACACTACTCTCTTGTAACATCCCTCACTCGCCTCTTTCAGGCTCTCCCTGTATCTCCCATCTGCTCTCTCACCCAAACCACAGGCACTACCAAGTAGTCTCCTTTTCTCTCCCTCTCCCACCACCTCCCACAACTTATCTCAATCCATGCAATCTTCATTTCTTTTCCAAATTGCCCTGCCCAGAACTTGTGTGTGTAAACTCCTTTCTTCGCTTTTCTCAATGCCATATTCGTATTCCCAGTTCCTCCCAGGTCTTCTTGTCCCAAAGAACAAATTACTTAAGTGCCAACAATTTTAAAAGTCACTGGAAGATCAGCAGAGTTGTTTTAGAAAGAACTGTGAAAGTGCTAACAATAACTATTATCACAACCACAAACCCGTTCTCCAGTAACTACAGGAAAATCAACAGGCCTGCTAAGCAGATCCTTAAGAGCTCTACAAATATGGCCCTCCCTTGTCAGAGCGTCCCAGGCCACACATTAAACATAGATAGGGCTCTACATGCTGGCACCTAGAACACTCTCTAGTGCTGTATGAATCTAAGCAGATGTAATATTCAGAGTTTATTTGATTATGGGCAAAGATGCACACCTCTTGCACTGAATGTCTTGAATCATTTAGCCAAAAACAAACCCCCCACCCCTCACCGCCCCAAAGGAAACCCGTGACTTACCGCAGGGCAAGACAATAACACCAGATCTAGCTCGCCCATTTCCAAACATCTTCCTTAGGCTTTTCTCTTGGTAGGGTCTGAGAACAGCTGTGGGTTTCAGATCTATATTAATATCAGGATTCACCGAATCATTTCTGAAATCATATTCTGCCAGCAAGGGGTATTCCAAATGGATACAACGCTTCTGAAGCTCTTCAATCATCTCCTGAAGAGGAGACAAACCTTCAGACAGCAAGTCCTCCATAGCTGAACTATTCCTTTGAAACAGAGACTTATTGCAGACTACCATACAAACCTATAGTGTTTTTTTAGACTCCTTACATCTGCAGAGTTAAAATCTATTCTAAGAACTTCAGTGACGACAACTCCTACCCCCATATCTGAAAGAAGAGTCCATATTTAAAAGCACTTTTTACACAAGGGAACAACGCACTCAGACAAAACCAGCTCCGGAACCAACCCGAGATTTGCCCTCCACTGAATTCTTACTCATCTTGCAGAGTAACATTCAGTCCCATGTGAGGGGAGACCATCCTTGGCCTTTCTCTAACTTCTGAGCACTGCACCCTCTATGCAGGGAAAGAACCAGTCTACATCCTCTGCACTAAAAATGAAGATCCTAATATAATATTTTGGAAGGCAAAAAAAGGAAAGACATTTCAACAACCACAGTGAGCTCTTCCACCAAAGAGCCGTGGTACTTTATAGTTTAGTCCCAACACTTACTCGTGAATCATGAGCATCTCCCTCACAGGTACAAACGCCAGGAGACTTAACATAATCATACCTGCTTGACTTCAAAAGACACTGTCTGTGTTTCTTCCTCCTCCTCCTCATCTTTGTCCATTTGTTCATAAAATTCAAATAAATCTGCTGGGACATCTGGCTTATTCTGAGCATCTGTTCCTTGTGATGTTGATGGACCCAGGCCTCCTTCACTGGATTTGGAAATCTGAAATAGATGGACAGGAATCTTTATTGAACTCTTCATTAGAGATCCCCCTCCCCAACTAAAATGGGGCTCATTAACGAGGCACAGAGCACTAACGACAGAACAGAATACAAATGCTGGCATGACACACGTACAGTAACTGTTCTGAACTACTTAACAGCTTATGTAATGTTAACGCAACCATTTTAAACCTGGGGAAGCATACCGCTGATTTACTGGTAAATGTCTCTGTAATGAGCTCGGTTTCTTCACCCTCAGCGTTTCTCAGGCGACATTCTTTAATAACATGGTCTTGCAGAAGCTGCTGAATGACATCAGGGTGGGTACTTTCCACAAAATACCTGCATGGAAAGACCAAAGGAAAAGATCTGCTTAAGAACTGATCAACTGAATAATTCACAGGAAGAAGAGCATGGATGCTTTGATTTATAGCTCTCCCCAGTGCACTCTCAAGTATCCCCATCTTAGGGGATACTTAAAAACAACTATGGTAATCAAAATTTTTAAAAGATACTTCATACCAAAAGCAGCATGTATTTTACTGTTAGCAATCCTGCTCAAATTACCTACTGTTAATATAACATAAATAGAAAAACTCCAAAAGAACTGCTTAGACAGAGCTGAAGAGTTCTCTCACATTACAGTCTTATCTGCACCAGGAGAAAACATTTTTCTGAGACAACATTTTTCTGAGACTGAACTGAGGTGAGTCTGTGAAAATTCCAGATGTTGTGTCCTGGTCACAGGAAACAAAATAACCTTGAGCATCCAGAAATTCTTCTTTCCCTTAAGATTCACCAATAATGACACTCATTTAAGAGCACACTTAAATCCCCATGCTAGTTCAGACTTAAGTGTCCCTTGGCTCACTTTTTTTTTTTTTCCCCCCCTAACTGACATCTAACATGACAATAAAAACCTGACAGGAATCCTAACGTTAGTTTTCAGTTCAGAAAAGAAGGAACACCAGCAAAGCATTAGATTATAGTGCTAGGGCTCAGCTGTAGCTATCAAGACAGAAGAAATCTTTTTGAAGAAAAGAAATGAAAGCAGAGAAAGCATAAGAAAGCACAGACAAGTTTTCATTTTCTGCTCTCTCCTTCCCTTTAAAATCATAGTTCTAAATAAAACTGGTCAGCTCTAAACCTGTAGATATCCCAAGATTTCTTCCAACATTATCTTCTATACATAAAACACAGCAAATTCAATTAATAAGCAGATTTCACACAAACACTGAGTTCTTGTCAGTGGATTGTCTTGTCCTTCCTGAATAATGATTACAAACCAAAACACATTAGACTGAAAGACAGCTATAGCAAATCTTTCTAATCAATGTTTCTGCAAATTCAGAAGGAATGAAACAATTATCTGAAAACCTAGTGAGGTACTGCAAGGCCAAGCAACGAAGAAACAAGCTAGAACATCAAAGCAGTATCCTAGTTACAATAGCGATAACTGCCAGTAGTCCCAAACAGTCAAACCAAACCCACCAAGGAATGTATTAAACGCTTACAAACCGGGACCAGGATCCTGCTGGAACACATGGGGAACCCAACTGGGAGCTGCATAACAGTTCTGAACACAACAGCTCTGAGCCCCAGTGCTTGGACCCGCTGGCTGAGGAAGGAGCTGCTCACCTGTTGTGTTTCAGCACCAGCTTCACCTTCCCGTAGCTGACAGTACACAACTACAACAAACAAGAGCAGGCATTAGGAACAGGCACAGGAACATTTCTAGATTTGAGACTGGTTGCTGCAACGTGTTTCTGCTCTTTGCAGAAAAGAGTGCAGAGTCAAACACGCACTTGCAGGGTTGTTATGGAACAAGCCTACTTTAACAAGTAATTTCAGAAGATGCACATGTCATCTCGCAATAGGAGATCAGCCACAAGACATTCAGTTTTTATATCTGAGTCCAATCTACTGCCGAGACTGCAGAAACACACTTGCAAGATGAGGTACATTGTGTTTTATAGGCACTAGCTCTATGCTGTGCCAGTACTCCAGATAACTCTGCACGTTCACAATCTTCAGAGTAAATACAAGGAAACTTTAGCCCTCAGGCATTTCGTCTGGCACAAAGCATGCACACTAAAGGCTTTGCTTAGGACTTCCATTTCAAGCTATAAACTGCATGTAGTCCACATTATAAAATTATTATTTGTGTAATGCTATACTACAAAGACAAAAAAAACAAGATAAAGTCTCCATTCTCTTGAAATGGACCAACAGCATAAAATAAGACTGTGAAAGCAACGAGCGAGTAAAAAGCAATGAAGCAGCAGCAGCAGGAAGATATTTCAATAGCAGCACTAGATTAAATTCCATAATGTACTTACCTTGATGAACTGAACTATTCCATCTGGGACACCAGTTTTGCTCAGTTTTTGTAAATACTCTGTGATGTCGCTTGTTTGCAAGCCAACACTAACTGCAGCATAAAGCGAGTAAGCGGTCAGCTTGTACTCGTGGATGTGTGTGGGCCTGCACACCGGCTCAGCAATAGCAACTAAAAAATCCTGTGCATACTTGTAAACTGGAGAAAAGGCTTCTAGAAAGATATGGCCATCAGGAGCCTGTACGTGGAAGAAAAAAACATGCATTTTCTCACATGCTTACCAGTGCAAAGTGAGAAAAACTAGGGACTTTCCTGCTACAAAGCTGTCATGACATAGAATGACTCTGTTCTTTAGGAGGTAATATATCACTGCTTTCCTCTCCCCATCCCAAAAAAGGCAATGACACAAACAATGAAATTACAACAACACACACACACACACACACACACAAAAAGAAACTAAGGCACTAAGACAATGCAAGATACACCCAATAAGTTTCAGTGCAACTGTTTTTCCCCCTTAAGTTGTTGATACATATGGATACATAGATACATACACACACACAAAACTACAAAAACTAAAACAAGAACTGAGAGGAGATACATGACTATGAAACTTTAACCTTCTGCAAGGGCCTCGGCATTGCCTTGTCAGAGGCCTTTATAGGACACTAATAAAAAAACCCATGCAGAAAGGTTTAGCCTTTCCGGACGGGCACTTCGGGCTTTCCCTCCTTTCTATTTTTTCTGCAAACAACAAAAGTGCGGAGCTTCCCTACTCCTGGAGGCTGTTTCTCCCCGCCCCATCCTCCCTGCCTCGCTCCCCCGTCGCGGTGGCGCCGCTACCCCGTCCCGCCACCCTCCCGGCCCCGCACGCACCACCCAGAGAGGCCGCGACGCGTGGTCGCCCTTGAGGGGCATTTGCGGCCGGTAGTCCTTGGCGCCGTACTCGTCCACGCGGGCGCCGCTCTCCTCCACCTGCTTCCCGGCCGCCGAGGGCACCGCCTCGTGCGAGTCCCTGCCGGGGGCCTCATCGTCCTCCTCGTCGTCCTCCTCGTAATGGCGCTTCTTGGACTTCTTCTTATCTGCGGGCGGCACCGTTAAGCGCGGGGAGGCGGCGGCAGCGCCCCCGGCCCCGCTCCCCTCCGCCCCGGCCCGCCGCGCTCACCGCGCTCCTTCCTGCCCATGGCCGCCTCGCGCCGGAACCGCCGCCGGGGCGCTGCCGCGTCACTTCCGCCGCGGCGGGCCGTGACGTCACGCACCGCCCCCGGTGCGTGCGGGGCGAGGAGGAGGAGGCAGAGAGAGGCGGAGGCAGAAGGGAAATAAATATTGTGTTTATTGGCACGCCCCGGGCTGCGGGCGGGCACGACAGAATTCCGTTAAAAATAAAAAAATGAAAGAAAATTATACAAGTTCCTTGTTATTTTTCCATACAAGCACAATTTTTAAAACACAACTAAGGCAGATGTGCACGAGCGGGCACAGAGCACCGCCGGACCTCTACGCAGCTCCTCAAGCCTGGCCAGCGGCACAGGGCCTGAGCCCCCAATGATGGCCGCTCTGTGCGAGGGTAAATGAACCAGCCCCGTCCTCAAAGCACGTCCTCAACATGGCACTTGTGGAACCACAGGGGGACAGAGACGCTCTGACCCTTCCCAACCCCGGCCTGGCAGAGGGCCTGAAAGGGAAGGGCCAGGCCGGAGCAAGGAAATTGCAGCTTCCCAAAGCTGCCCTAGATCTCACCCCCAAACACCTCCGAGAATCCAACGACTGCGGTTCAGCATTCCAGAACAGCCTATTTCCTCTGCATCCATTCAGTACCTCAGCATTGGGGTTTTCACCTTGTTTTGTCCTTTTTTTTTTTTTTTTTTTTTTAAATACAAAATTCTTAAAAGAGAAATCACACTGTCATCCCTATGGAGTGTTTTTTAATATATCTTTAAGTACAATTCGTGTCTGATTTTGGAAATACAAATACATTTTGAATGGTTAAAAACAAAAAATTAAAAAAATATTTTGAACATCAGCCAGCTGAAAATATATTCATCTAGTAAATCATCTCTCAAAGCTTTTATATATTTAATTATTCTAACTAAACATAGTACCCTTAGAAAACAAGTTCATAAAAATGTAGAAATGAAACTGTGGAATAAGATTACTGGGATATATATACACACATACACACACACACAAATTCAATGCATACACGGAATTACAAGTACTCTTAAATTCAGAAGGTTGTTAGACAAATGGAACTAGTAAGCAACGCTCAACTCCTGAGTTCCTTAACCAAGGTAATCATAGCCTAATTTTTTAATTTTTTTTTATACACAAGATATTCCATGTAAAGCAGCAACAGCAGTGCAGTTACTGATAGCAACATCTCAAAGGTAATAAAAAACCATACATCCGGACAGTAGTACATTGCACACATACGTGATTCTCATACACCCATCAACAATTGGTCAGAGTATTAAATCAGTGTACAAATTAAATATTTCCAAAAATGTGCAAAAAAGTCAACGTTGATAGAAAAAAACACCTTTGTGTACATACATTACAAACTGTGCCCAGCATTCAACTGAGAGTAAAAACATTTACAGTGAGAAACCGATAGATTAAATAGAGAATTTAATGACTACATAAAAATGTACATTAGATCAAGAGTAAATTTACAAATTTTTATTCATAGCTTCATGAAACTAAAAGCCTACGTTCCAATTTATCTAAGTCTCCCTCCACATTATTTACAAGGATATTCCTTTATATGACTTACGTGACGTCTGAGATGACAGACACTTTTTTTATAATACACTAATTCATTTTTAGGATGACACCATCTTTTAAACTGGTGTTAATGAGAAACAAACACTAGGAAACTGACCATTTAATGCCTGTTCAGAAGAGAAAATGCAATCCTTGTTTTTAAACCCATATATATATATATAATCTTTGGGGAAAAGGATAATCTATTATTGGGGGAAAAGACTCAAAAAACCTCTGAAATTACCACAAATATCCACTCTAGAGTTACCATATCCTTTTCCTTATTTCCCCACAAAAGACCTTGACCTCCAATCCTCATCAGTAAGGGCTGAAACATGAGATATGATTTTAATTCATTTAATCCAGTTCCTCTCCCTTTAAAGCAAGTTCATGAAAAACGAATACGTAGCCGAAGCAGGGCTGCTAATGTATCAGACAGGAGGTTTTTTCCCCCCCATCTCGTTTCTCCCCCTCTAATACGCGATGTCTACATGGCTGGAGTGCAACCCAGCGGTTGCCTTGCAGAGCGCAGCGCGTGGCCACAGGAGCCGCAGGCCCAACGCCTGGCAGGGGCTGCAGGACACAGGTGACGTCCCCAGGGCAGGGCCCGCACGGTGCCAGCAGCAGCCAGGGCAGGTTGTGCCAGGCCGCCCTGGCCAGGCCGCGGCCCTCGCGCGGCCGAGCTCCGCGATGAAGCTCCGTGTCAGCTCCCGCGCGAGGCCACCACCTACACAGCGTCCGAGTAACGCCAATTAAAATGAAAAAATAAAAACAAATCGTGCGCAGGCCAAGCAGAGAAAATAAAAAGAGAAAAGCTCCTTTGCTTCTGATCTAGATTTTTGAGTTAGAAACCCCAGTTTGGAAGTAATTCTGCCCCTCTTTAGTGTGTGTTTGTGGCTCCCATTAAGGGCAGCACAGAGTATTGTTGTGGGTAAGATTTGGCTCTTAAATCAAAGAGACTGCTTCACAGCAGCTTTGAAATGTCCTTGCTATGGTGCACAGAGCAATGCAGATCACAAATCTACCTCTCCTTCATGGCATTCCACAGTATCTGAGTCCCAAAACCCAAACTTGGCTACAAAACAAGTTGCCAAATTAAGTCATCAAGTTTGTACATTATTATTTGAATGAGATCAATAAGATTAAGTTGATTTTTTTTTTTTAAAAAAACCAAACTCTTCATTTTAATGAAGACATGAATTTTTGCACATCAAAACAGTAATAAACACCCAAATCTTAAATATGGGCAGTACCATCACGTTTTACTAGTACCTGCTTTCTTCAGTTAGCAATAGCTTACTGATAGATATATATGTATATGTAAGTTAACAGTACAAATCCATGAAACACCACTTTTGGCTATATGTAGATAGGGACAGAAAAGCTTTGGTAATTATATGTGATTTTACATTGCTTGTCATGAACACAAGACAGCAAATTACCAGCAAGAAGAGGAGATACTGGCAGTAATACTTTTGCTTTTCCAGAAACACCATATGGACTTACATTTAAGCATGCTTTTTTCAGATGCATGACAAACTTTCAAGACTGAAAAAGTATATATATAAATTACACTAACTCTGAACAATTGCTCAAATCTCTGAAGCTGCATACACATTGCTCTACACTGTTTAAAAGAAGAGCTTGCTGTACTGCACTGTCCTTCCTGGTGCTGCAAGGAGGCTTTCAGTCAAGACAACAGCAGCATTAGGATGATCTAAGAGAGACAGGAAACAGTTTAATGGGAACAAATGTAATTTCACTGAGCATTTTGTTGATTTGTTACAAAAGAACTAATATTCCTGTCTATTGAAAGTAAACACCTTCCATTCCCGTACCAGGTTTAGAAACGTACCAACCATCACTTATTCATCCACTAAGAACATCTAAGATCTCTACCGTAAAACCAGAGTCTAGTACCCAGAGCGAGACAGCTACTCCTTGGCTGTAACAATATCTGTATGGCTGCAGAAGTAATTTTTCTGGTATGCAGTTTACAATCGCCAAAACTAAAATGCAAAAATTGTATTACCTAGTTAATACTTGGGAAGTCCTTCAAAAATACTCTTTAAAAAAGTCTTAAATCAAAAGCCTACAGTGGAGTATACATAAAGAACATTTTTCAATGCAGTGAGTGAATTGGGTTTGGGTACTTTATGCCACCAAAAGAGTCTTTAAATACATTTTTAGAATTGTGTGACAGCCATAGTATTTCAAAACTGTGTTCAAGTATGAACAAACTTAAGGCTACAGATAAAAAGGCACTAGCTAAAAAAGAACAATTAAATAACCGATCATTCTGGTATTCTCAAAGGAAAGCTTTGCTACCATAGAATTGCAAACTAAGCAAGTTTAAGACTTGAATTCAAAATGACAAAGTAACAGATGCAGGAACCAAGAAAGATCAATCATATCCATAACCTTTGTTCATTTTTGTGTGATAAAATATCCTTGCAAGTACTGAAAAATGTTCCTCAAACACAACTGAGCCATATCAATGCTCAACCATTTGCGTTCCCACCAAATGGAACTTGTATTAACAGCTGTTCATAATTTTTCTCATTCTAGCCATAAAAAAGCAACCTGATTAAAAAAATACACAGAAGATAAATAAGATTGGCTGAATCAATAATAAAAAATCATATTTGTGCCAAAAAGAGCCAGAGGCAAACAACGCTGTGAAAAGTTATCAGCAAGGTACAAGTAGTTAAACTTCTGTTACTTAATGTGTGGCCAGAATAGTACAATTCATTAGCAGATAATAAGTCCGCTGAAAATGCACATACTCACTATTAACCTTGACCCTTACTTACTGTAAGTTGGCATTGGCAGAAAAGCAAAACATCACCCTGCAACAGTATTCTTTCCATTGTTATTTTTTTTTTAAATACTTGGATCTAGTACTCAAGCGTAACCAATGATTCTAAAATGCTGGTGTCCGCAGCAGGAAGGTATTAACAGTTGTCATCAGGGATCTCCAGTCCACAACCCTTCTTTATAATGGGATTTTACACATGCAGTTCAGTGCGTCTCTGAAATTCTCGAGTTAGGGGTTTTTAAGCATCATGCCAGTAGTACACAAAGTGTCTTATGGACACTGTATACAGAAGTGGTACATTTTTTTTAATACAGATTGTTTTTCTGTAATACCCTAACACAATAACATTGCAGTGCAACATGCAAGAGGATAAACAACAACTAACCTTTTGGTAAAACAGTCTCCTTTAAATTTGTATATATTTCTAACTCAAAATACAAATGAATGGTTAATAACCATCTAATTTACTCTAAGTAACTTAGGTCAACTTAGGGTGAAAAAGAAGAAACAGCAGAGGCCTAATCTTGATGCATGTAATATAATTTTTACTATAATCACTTGAACTGGCAAAAGTCATCTTTTAAGTAGTACCATCTTTACTCAGCAGCTTTCTGACATCAAAGAAAGTTTAGGGAAGATTCTGCAATTTCTCTTTTCCAGTTCCAAAACGCTTACCACTGTCATGACTGAATGCCATTTTTTTTAAAAAAGGCACAAAAGCAACAATTTCAATTACTGCCAGTAACTAAAATCACAATGAGGAAATTATATTGCAATATACATCAGCCAGCACTGCCTCACAGAAAGGACACTATAGTTATTAGAAAACTAGATTCTGAAAGTTTTCAGCCTTCAGAACACGCAGTTTCTTTTTAGAACAGTATCTTTAATTTTTTGAATGCTACAGATAAACCTGATTACATTTTCCCTTTAATGTCCTTTTTCGGTAATAATAAATTTCCTTACATTTTCAGATATCACTGTCCACTACTGATTTTATATACATTTCCAGCTCAGTTTTGGTACCTTCTTGATCTGTTTGAAATCAGTCACTTCAATTACACAATCTTTAAATCAGCTACATAAATTATTAGACTCTACATTAGACTTCCCTTCCCTGCTACCACTAAATTTTGCTTATAAAGCAAAGGTCCTTTATAGCAGAGTACACATAAATTGTCTTTAAAGGCTGCTTTCATACCTTTTGTCTAGTTACAGAGAAACTAAAAATAAGTCAATAGGAGTTGACTTCCATTTTGGCCTTCTAAATTTCCCCGGTTGGATTAATTCTTCCCACATTTTTAAAGTCCTGTACAGTTACACACCCTAACCAAAACAAACTATATGCTGGATAAACACAGAAACTGAAAAAAGGCCACACTGCTCAGTCTCAGAAAAGGTGGCTCAAAACAGAAGGAAAATCATGCTTACTTTGCTACAGGTAAAGTGATTAGAATAGATCCATACTCCTGCTTACGGACCAGAAGATTTGGGAATTCTTAGGATAAAATCAGAAATCTCATGAGTTAACTGCCATGAGATGAATAAGTTAATTTTTCTCTGTCCATGCTCTTTATGGTTCTGACAGTCCTCGAAGGATGCAAACTGGACAGGAGCCTGGGGACTACAATGCATAACCTCATCAGAGGAGACAAGGTTCACAGTATCAGCCCCCTCTTAACATAAATACAAAAGCAAGAAATGATCCCAAACAGTTGGCATTCAGTGCTGTAGTCCAGTAGTTCCAATTATCTTTTAGACTATTTAGAGTGTACTTCTACAAAAATGAGTTTGACTTTTCTGTAGCAAAAAGTCAGTTATTAACTATATCTGATCAACACCAGGCTTCTCAGCTGAGGACTTGATTACAGATTTTACTTTTCTTCTTTTATTATTCTCTTTCAGAAATGGAAAAAGTGATTAATTTTAATGACATTCGGAAGCCTGATAAACACTGATGATCTGGATTACCAGGCTGGAGTAATCATGCTCACGTTGTTTAGTTTCTGGCTCATTTTGTGGTTTTGGCCTATTCTTTGTACAATCTTATGTGCCATGCCTTCTTGTTTAGGTGGACTCAACATCATTATGAAAAGTAGAACCAGAATTTTATATTTTTCTGAAATGAAGATACTGGGTTTCATTTCAGAAATTTTCAATACATCCTAAATGACTGAACTGTTACTAAACTTTTTTTTTTCTTTTTTTTTTGTAGTGCAGAAGGGGAAGAATTTTACATTATTTAGGCACTTGATGTTGACATACATTCCACCCTAGTGCCTCTCAACAGCTTTGAAGATGTTATTTCTTACACCTCATTCTAAATTATACTGCACAAGGATTAGTCACTCCCATTCCCCCCAACCATTCATGGGCTTGTAGAGGAAGATTTTCTCTCAATATCACTATTTTTTTTTTAAGTTTAAGATAAGTGTCTCCCCCCAAGCTCATGCAACAGAGGATTCTCTTTGGCAGAAATAGCAGGAGGCATTCTCCAACTTTTTACATCCAACAACTGACTCTATTCTGGAAGTTTTTGCCTTGCAGTATAGCAGTTTCCAGGAGTCTGTGTCCATAAATTAATTACCTGTAAATCTTCTCATAGTAAGAGAGGGTTCTACACCAAAGCCTCTAATTTACTGAATCCATGCCAAGTTCTATTTTATTATTTTCTTTTGGTCACAGAGGAAGTACCAGGTAGACACGCTGCTGTACAATGAGTTCCAAGTTCTTCCAGCTTTTAAACAGCTCTCAAAACAGGGTTTAAGCTTGAGCTGTTGAATCCAGAAACTCATTAACATGCTGAAATATAAGAACTTGGAACTCTGCAGCAATAAATACACCTGCACCTATAAATACAAAGAACACAGATACGTACCCTTCCTGTCCTCTAGCTGCATGTC
Source organism: Tinamus guttatus (assembly GCF_059628265.1). Classification (NCBI taxonomy): domain Eukaryota; kingdom Metazoa; phylum Chordata; class Aves; order Tinamiformes; family Tinamidae; genus Tinamus; species Tinamus guttatus. The sequence goes on along the minus strand of NW_028288594.1, from coordinate 6,302,488 downwards.
TGTTTTTCCCTGCACCCTGAGTCAGTCAGCAGTGTCAGAAAAAGTCACACAGTCCCTGACTGTCCAATCATTTGTCTTTTTTTTTTTTTCTCCTCTTTAAATAAGGAACAAGTATGTACTAAAGTGCTTTATCTACATGAACCACATCAGTACATTATAGAAACAAAAAGTTCTAGTCCTGGTGCGAGTGGGGGAAGGAAGATTCTCATTTTACATACAAAATTCAGATTGTTTACAATCTAAGTGAAACAAAGATTCAAGAGAATGGGTTCTCTCTCTTGTCTTTTTCTTCTTTTTTGTAAAAAATAAAAAATAAAAGTGCAGTCAAATAGAAAATAAATGCAGTAGATGCAAGCAGAGTTGAGGCAGGCTGTTAGTGATAGTGTGCAAACGTGTGTCTTAGCAGTTCATCTGCAAACGGTCGCAGCTTGGCCTCGATAAAAATCCGTTTCAAGAAATCCCGAGCATGGTCTGAGACATGAGGTGGTAACTGGGGGTTCGTTGGCTGAGTGGCAATTTTAAAGATGGCAGCCATAGCTTCGAACTCTGCCCAAGGGGGCTTCTCAGTGAGCATTTCTACCACTGTACAACCTACGCTCCTGAAACAGAGGCAAAAGTGAAACAGCAGGTTACAACAGAGTCAGGCTCTTCTAGGAAAACAAGAATATCAGAGAGCTGCTAGAACACCACAGATGAGTGCTGTCCACATAAAGCCCTAGAGCAACTTCAGTAGAAAATACGATTTCACGCTCTTGTGCTATACTTCCTCATCTCCAAGTTACGCAAGCCACTACCTGCATCTTCACCGGACAAAAGGCAGCTACTTCAGCGAGGAAATGTATGTATTTATTGGTCTAAAGACAACACTTATTGTATTATGACAGGGACACTATTGAGAGATTGAGAACTAGTGCTCAACAGGCCAGTAAAGCCAAGAACATCACAGAATCCTTGGACTTGAGCTCTTTGGACACCTTTGGGACTTGAATGCACTTGAAAGCTTTCTTATTATGTCCTAGTGGTAATGCAAAGTACTCAGCAATGCTCTACATTAAAATAAGATAGAATATACTGCAGAGCTATTAGAAATGCATATGTTATCAGTGAAGTATGGGTGTAAGTATTTTTTACTTCCATGTTATATTTTTTGTGCTATTAAATGGTAATCTCTTCCTGTTTCAGCTACAGATACTAGTATTGTCCAGACTGTCAGTGTTTGAAGAAAGATCACACATGATCCTTGGGTACAAGGATTTGTACCCATTAAATTTAACGGGTACATTTACATTTAAACTCTTTTTGAGGGCAGAAATGCGTGCATATGTCCAGAAGAACATTTCACCATGAGTTCTACAAGTTTGATCTGTCAGGAATATGTGAATGATACAGCCAAATTCATAGTTGGGAGTAATTTCTGAATTTTCAAAAAAATTCTATGGTAGGAGATTTTTTTTTTCCTCAATACCTGCTGCTTAGTTAAGGATTTATTCAACAACAGAAATCCAAGTTCAGTACTTGTTAATACTAACACATCAAAAAGCATGTACTAACCTTGATACGAATGCTTCAAAGCTCAGTATGCCAACTACCACTAATTTATAAGGCTGTTCTATAAGTACAGACGGATTATTACTAGGTGATCTGTATGAGGCTAAATGAACTTCCCAGACAAGAAAATATGTCTCTTGGCTGGAAAAAAGTGTGTCTGCTACTATTGTTTAAACAATTAATACTCTTGTGTTCACAGATCACTTCCAATGCAAGGAGTCTAGTGGCTAAAACCATGCTACTTGGGCTTTTGCTATCTTAGACTGTGATAGACTATACTATCACAAACATTCATCTTTGAAATGTGCCTTTATCTTCACTCTTGACAGTTTAATACTAACTTACAACAATGCTTTTTCCTGCTCTTCTGTTTAAATTTGATAATTTCCTTCTTATCTATTCATGTTTTAGAATTACATTTTGTGTCCTGTATCAAAAATACTTTTGTAATAAATTAAGTTCCAATAAACAATGTATTAATTCATGGGACACTGATTAACTGACACTTCGAAGCTTCACTGCAGCTTTCACCCAGTAACTCACCAGGATTTCCAGTCTGGCACTCCTACCTTCATGCAAGGCCGTCAAAGGATTCTTACAGGATCTCCAAATTCATGGGCACAGGAATTGACAACCCCAAAATTCCCACATTTCATGTGTTATTTTCTCCAAATACCAGTGCTCACATCTGTCACATTACTTCAGCTTAAACCCCAGGACAAAAAACATTCCAACTTCAGCTAGCACCTGCACACCTGTGAGAAAGAGACCATTCTTAAATGGTGCCTTTCTGCAAAAGGTTTTTGACATACCAGATATCTGCTTTTCTGCCATATCCTTCTCCACTAATAACCTCTGGACTCATCCAGTATGGAGTTCCTGTGACAGATTTCATTCCTGTACCAGAGAGACAGATAGTCTGGAGTCGTTTGCTGGCACCAAAATCACCGAGCTTCACATTGCCTGCTGAATCTCGCAGAATATTTGCTCCTATAAGAAAGCAAACACTGCATTACGTTCATGAAAACCCCATTATGACTTTGGCATGGAAAACAACAGTAACAAAAATTTGAGTTCACTGATACAATACCAGATGGGCCCAATATTTCAAGGCAGAAAATTGTCTTTCTCTGCCTACTCCCATCATTCTTCTTTCAAAGCTCAGGAAATAATCACTTGTTCATATTGTTTTGCATCCTAGAAATTTTTGAAGTATTTTCCATCACCTTTGCAGTCCCATACTGGCAAAATACACAACGTGCCAATTACGCTTTAATATAATAGAAGTGAAAAGAAATGGGAAGCTTCCACAGCACTAAACATATTTTGATACTATATTAAAGCAAAACCACAAACTATGTTATAAATATGTTCAAAATAAGTATCTCGTATAAGCAGGCACAGATACAAAGCAACAGGAAAACAATGTGAAAGTTTTAGGGACTACAATGGCACTGTGTCTGGTGTAGCTATTTTGCACACAACTGATCTTATCACATATGCATAGCTTGCTTAGGCAGCACTTACAAATCACCTGTATCTATTTGCAAATGATAAATATCTGTTCCATTAGCTTTCCTGGCTGGAAGATGGAAGAAGTCTCAATCATTTGGATCAGGCAAATCAGCTCTGCCAGTAAGTTCTTTCAACAGTGAAGGGCTGGGTAATTTTTATATAGTTGATAGAAACAAAACTGTGTGCAAGTACTTTAGAGTCATAATGCTTGGTGTGTTCCATTTGTAATGATGGGATCCTCTGATATATCAAAAACTATTAACGCACACACATATAAAATCAGACCTAAAATTTACAATTGCTTTGCAGACTTTTGTTTTGACTAGGGAAGCATTTTTAGAAGGCTTAAGACAGTATAAAGATTATTTCCTCCCCCTCTGTTTAGAATGGTGAGGAAAAGCCCAGAGCTGTGCACAGACCTGTGCTTATTACCTTTAATATCTCGATGAACAATCATGTTACTGTGCAAATAGTGAACTCCTTCCAAAATCTGCCGTGTGTATTTACGAGTCACATTCTCTGTGAGTGCTCCGTATGATTTTAATTGGTCCTTGATAGAACCCTATGGCAAAGAAAAAATATTAAACACTAACATTTCAAGAATCACAAATGGATTAATATGAAGTTTATGTCTAAAATTAGACAAAGTTGCAGAACTTCTCCACTACCTCCACTAAGAAAATCTTCAAACAAGACCAAGCCATATACTGAAATAACAACTATTAACTTCAAAACTATCAAATAATTTAATAGTGCCAGCCTGTTATACAGAAAAAGAGAACAGCATTCAACACGCTCTAAAGTGTTTGGAAGATTAGATGACAAGACTTCATTTGGATCTGTACAGAACAAACAGATGCTATTTATTTAAGGAGAATCATATTCAGAAATACTGATCTTACATTTTTCTAAGTTCACATTTCAGTCAGCTCTGCTAATCCCATTTTGTGAGAAAACAGAATCTACAGTTTTCAGAACACAAAATCTTGACAAAATAGGAAAAGCAAAACAGTTCAGCTTGCACTCGTGTCACACAAAAGACAAATACCAAGATTATTTTTAATGCACTTACAACTACCTTAGCTACTTTTTCTCAAAAGTTGACATGGTGACTAAACAACAGGTAGTGCAGTAGGAAGAAATACTACACTTTAGGGAGATTCCAGAGTCATCTCCTAACACTGTCTTTTCCAAGACAGCACTAGGTACTTCTTATGCCAAAATCAAATGCAAACCATTTTTGTACAAACGGCTGATTCTGAATACATGAAGGAGAGGAGTCAGACTGCTGTGAGCACCTCCCGATATTTCTCTTTGGCTACTGTTTTTACTCAGGCGTTTCTTTGGTATTTGCATGCACTGCTGCAAAGCTGTCTGCTTGGGTGCTCATCACACTGTGTAGCAACGATGGTGAACTGGGTTGGTTTTCTTGCTTACCCCAGGCATATATTCCATGAATATAGAGAGTGTCCTTTCTGGCGGATCTCTTAAGAAGCCGTAATACTGGACTATTCTTTCATGATGCAGATTTTTCAGCAATTGAATTTCACATTCAAGTGCATTTACTTCCTAAAAGGAAAAACAACAACAAAAAAGAAAGACTTTCTACACTTGATATAATAACATGAAAAAAACATTTGGGTATTTTTTTCTGCAGAATATGAACCTATTTAAGGGATATGTGAACTATATCACACTACTACTCTTGTAGTTTTTGCCAGGTTATACATTAGATTGAGGGAAGCGAGAGAAGTGTTTGTTTTCTGTAAAATGGCTTTGGGATGATTTTGCTCTCATCTCGTTCTTTCCGTTATTTTGAAGTTATATCCATCTCAGAACACAGCAGATATCAAGATGTGTGTCTATTTATGAATCACTATGCAATATATCCTAAATTGCCAACTCAGTAAAAAAAAAAAAAAAAAAAAGTGTTAAATCTATTAGATTAACTAGCATTAATACCAACTTTTCTAATGCATCATCATTTTGCTTAGGAAGGATAGGTTAATACTGTAAGTATGAAATGCATGAACAAATAAGGTCCTTTCACTAATTACCTAAAATGATTTACTTCCTATTTGTAAAATTTACTGTGTATTATCTTTCAAAAAGCCCCATCCAAATGGGGATGGATTCCAGATTTTACCCAGCAGCCTTTCATCAAAATTTACTTTTTAATCCAGTCTACAGGTGAATATCCCAGATTTCTAAAGTTAGAAGGAAAATGGATTTTTGACAGTTAGCAGATGCACATTACAAAATGCTATGGTGAGGTTACGAAACTGTTTCTACGAGAGAGATCCTGCAGAGGGTTTATTTTTTATATATATATATATATATATACATATATATACATACATATATATATGTATATGTATATATATATATATATATATGTATGTATGTATATGAATAAATATATTTACCATTTGCAAAGCAAAAAATCAGCTGTTTTGTTACATTTTTAAAGAAATAGCAACAACTGCACTAGAAATCTACAGCACAAATGATTCTTTGCTTTTCTGGATCCAACATCACTAGTAACAGCAGCTATAACTGGTAGCTACTAGGTTCTGCAACAAGGCTTATATGCATTGCTGCCCAGGCCATGCTCCCCGAAGTGTGGAATGCAGTCCTAACGCAGGAAAATTAATAATTCTTTTTCCATCCTGTATTTGGAGAAAAAAGCCACACACACAGAAGACTAGTGCTAATCACGTTGTTTCTCTTCTTAAATGTCCAATATCTGAAGGACAAGCTCAATTTCAGAGAGATCGCATCTAGGCAGCTTTTTTTGAGGAGATCATTAAAGAAGCTTTCCTCATATTCAGATGGAATGATGCAGTTAAATCATAATAAACTGAAGCAAATACTGTTGTATGGAAATTTGCTTCTAGAACAGAAGAAACTTTCAACTCATCAACTCTCAACAAAAGTTGTGCTCTTCAGAGAAGTATTGCTAATAACAATTGCTAGTAACTAGCCCCAATACCCAAAGCCTTACTCAAAAAAGCCCAACAACCCATACCCAAAACCTTATAGTTTTCCACACCTAAACTGCTCCTAAAAAACAGACCAGAACAACTTTATGCAACATGAGTATATAGTCTAGGGCTTAGTCCCAGCAGAAGCCCTTTACAGATTTCTGTTTTACATCACTTACCTTGCTGGTTTCTGGACTATCCGGATCGAACTGAACTTGTTTAACAGCGAGTTCTCTTCCAGTATCAGCATCGTAGCATAGGTATACTCTACCAAATGCACCTTGTCCCAGCAGTTTACCAAGTCTCCAGTTAGTTGGAGCTCGTGGCGCTGAAAATATAAATATGCTTTGGTTTTCAAATGAGCTTGTTATTCAGCTGGTGAACAAAAACGGAATATGCAAAAAGTAACTTTCTTTTTAAAAAGACTATGTTTTTTCATCACACAGACTGCGTTTCCTAATGTTCTTTACGTAAGATCAATAAGACTTCCTTTAAAATGGAAAACTATGAGTTAAATTCCAAAATTTCCAGTGCAGATAGATATATACTTAAAGGAATTAGTAATAGCTAGTCTGAAAGAGACAAAGCATGTTAAGGAAATTTGGAAACACCAATAATTGAGGAATGATTAAAATGTATCAGCTCCTGAAATAGCATCATAAAACAACTAGAAACTACAGTTTACCAGAAAAGTTGATTAACATAAGCAAAAATAAAGTAAAATTGCCTCCTATGTGACACTTCTGGGTTCTCGGTAGTCTAATATAGCATCAAATTTATTTATTTTTAAGCGATTTGTTATCACAGATGTAAATTCCATATGAAAATTTATATGAAGGTTAGTACAATAAGCAAAGAAAAAATGTATTTAGTTTTGCCATGATTCACCTAGGGAGAAATTACCCCATGTATTGTTAGATTTTAACGGGTTGTGGGGTAAGCTGCTGGAAATAGCTCTGTGCAGAAGAACCTGGGAGTGCTGGTAGGCAAGTTAGCTGTGCTGGGGGTGGCCAAGGAGGCTGGTGGTCTCCTGGGTTGCGTTAGGAGGAGTTGTCAAAATGCCTTAACTTACAGCGACTGGGAGGGCTGATGTCCATGACTGACAAGGTCGGATTGTCGATGTCGCTTCCCCTCCTCCTCATTCTGTTATCCTCATACTCGGGCGTGAAGACGCTGCTCCCGCTGCTCGTGCTCAGCGAGTGGTCGGTGGGACTGAAGCTAACGGGGGATCGGAACGTGTTGCCCTGAGTCCTTCTGGCTCTTGGAAAAGTTTTACGGCCTTCGATGACATACAACAGCATGACATTAACACCATAAAAAATAACTACTATGCAAATATATGTGTGCATACACTTAATGAATTGCACATAATTAAAATCTTCCACAATATATGATATGATGTAGTGATCATGGAATTTACTGGTTCAACTTTCCAGCTAGATGAAAACAGGCATTTATCACAGATATAGTTGACTACCAGACTGAATCATAAGGTGGGTTAAGGGACCAAAATTAGGAGGGATTCAGTTTCAGAACAAACCCACAAACTCCCTCTCCTCCTTTTTTATACACTGCTGGCTTCAGAGTTGCTACTATTCTTACTGCTCTATTACAATGTATAAACCCCTGATAAAAAGGGAAGAAAGGGTCATGTTTACATTCCAGCGATGAGCAAGCTGGCATCTTCACCTTATGAAGGGATAAGAATTGAAAGCAGACAAATATCTACAGTAATAATCAACAGGATGACCACTAAAAAAAAAAAACCCATCACACACCCAAACCCCAGAGATAATTCAAAGATGATTACAGCATTAGAATAAAAAAAGGACATTGATCTTCAAAGAGGTTAATTACAATCAGATACTTAAGAGGTTAATTAAGAACTCCTACCATCATTGTAGTCTTGCTGATGATATGAAATATGATACCGTCGGGGATAAGTCCCACCTTTTCCAAATTTCTCAAATATTGGGATATCATACTCTACTAGAAAATAAAAAGAAAATATATTTCAAAATTAAAAACATAACGAAAACACATGGAATAAATCTGGTTTGTGTTTTAAGTCTCAATATCAGGAATATACCAGAGGACAGGTTTAAGAGTGAGGTGTCACCAAAAAAAGGGAGTTCTGCGGATTTTCTCTATAATAACAAATCAAAAACATAAAGGATATTCATCTAGAAATTTTTAAGGTATCTCAAGGATTCAGTAGCTCAAGTGCGATCTCTAATCTCTTGCTCAAGAGTATCAGAAGACAGCAGCATGGCTAGTAACTCCAATTTTTGACATTATTTATAGGGAAATTCTGGGAAATTACAACTCACTAGCAAGAAAATTGGCATGAACTATTACAAATAAAATTAAATGGTGAATATATATGATATACTGCCACAGAGTCGATGCAGCCTGAGCTACAAAAACAGTCAATAGATCCTCCTTTAAAAACCTACTGAAGAAGAAAATTCCCATCACTGACAGACAAGGCTATCCTGCACCAGGCAGCAGTGCTCAGAACATTCTTCTAGGATCTTTAAAAACTTAGCATGATGAATAAACACAAACAGGCTAAACTGATTTCTGACATTTCCCCACATTCTTGGTGTTTATCCCTACAACATAAATGTTACTTGAACGCAGTTAGTCTTTTTAAAGTGATGTTGTCTGATAAGCCCTCTACATTACAATCATGTGATTATGTGGGTAAAGTTTTATAAGCAAAAAGCCTTAAAGATACAAATATCAAAAAACCCTACAAATAAAACACCCTAGATTCACTGCAAAACAATTATTGTTCAGTACTCTGATTTTATTTCAAGGCATGTCCACAAAAGACATCTCAAAGCACTTTCAAGGTTACTCATTGCAGTTGGTATCCTAAATCATGCACAAAAATTTGGATTCACGCCACAGCATGGCATGAAAACAACATTAGTGATGACGACTGATTAATTTACAGGCCCAGCACACAGTCCTCCAAAGTCATCTTTTACTTTGCAGTATTTTCCATTATAGCAATCATGAGCACTTAAAAATTATTCTCATTTGACAGAGGAGCCTCTAACATGAACTAAATTAGCCAAGGTTATGCAGTAATTCAGGGACAGACATTACAGTCCAGTCTGACTCACAGTTGTGTGCCATCACCCACTGCATCACTTGCTGCTTTCACAGAGGCAAGTTTGTTATATTATATCCACTAGTAGCAGTGATACATGGAATGATATAAGAGGAAGAGCTTTGAAGACCTTATCCTTCACAGCATCTTCTATGGCGTGTGCCAGATATCTGCACTGTCTAATACCGTACTGCTTTTGTGTAATATGTTACCTCTCCCTATAAACTTTCCCTCTAAATCTTATTATTTGAAAGAGAATACATTTTCGAAAGCGAATATGCTCAGTCATTTTGCCTACCTGAGAACTCCTGATGATTATCTGGATAGCTCTGTGCTCTTGGCATCCGAGATTTGGGGTAGTTGTCTCTAGAAGTGTAAAAATATACAATATCTAAAAACTGCTGTTAATCTAATGAGGTACTTGAAACATTTATTCTTAGTGTATAATTACTTATTAATCATAAGTTCAGTGCTGTTCAAGTTGCTGCAGTTGCTTACAAACACAGAACCTAAGTTAAAAAAATCTAGCTGGCATCACTAATAATTGAGGATCGGTAAGGACGGGAAAACTTGCTTTTTCAACTACGTGTTTTAATAGAGCAGACTGTGTCAGTGAGCAATAAAAATAGGAGTTATCACACGTAAAGTCACTTAAGAGCATTACTACGTTTAACGCCTTCATAGCTAAATATCTAGATTTCTATATAGGCAAAATCTCTTACACAGCATACAAAGATTTTTGACAAAGCTTAACTAAGAAAATGCTGAACTTTTTAATATTTCTCAAAGCATTTCTTCTTCTCTCCCTGACGCTCACAAAATTAAAAGAGCAACTTTTCTGAGTTACAGAATGCTTAAGAATTTTTATCTTCCTGTGTAATCATGTTATTTTCTACCTAAAGTCACTGTTAGGCTATTCCTATGTCAAAAGGTATAGATGGGATTTGCCAGTCAGACAGCACATTGCAGTGTATTTCCATTACCACAACCAAACCAGCATCCTCCTTTTCTAGGAGGATGCTTTTTGCTGGGTAACAGAAGTTAAATGAAGTTACAAAACCTATATACAGGTTGCTTATATCTGTAAATGTCAAAACCTGTAACATTTAAAAAACATATACTAACAACAAGCCTATTCTTATCACCACAGGCATTGATATACATGTTTTTACCTCCAAACTAATTAAATACAAATATTTGATCTGTATTTAATTTAACCATCCTTGGAAGAAGGAAGTTTCCTTCATATAACAGTATCTTAAAAAATGTAAATCTAATCTGGCTGCTCATTGCTGAGATCATAATACAAAAGCAAGACTGGCAGAATTTAATAAAAATTTAGTAATTTAGTGTACTAAATACACTGTTGTAGGATCTGAAGTCAAAAGTTCTGTGTTTCAAGTTTAAACCTCAAATCTCTTTTCAATCAGTTAGTCATCAATTAAGTTTCAAAGTTTTCTAAATGTTCTGTAACTTATAAAAAATCTGAAAAGGGTCAGTAAAATTTGTCATTGAAGAGTTAATATATGTTACAGCCAGTACAACAAACAACCTAGTAAAATACATAATGAATCTAAAGTAATTCTTACCCATCTAAAGGACTGTCAAGTGACGGACAACTTCCCGAACCAGAATTTTCAGGACTACTCAGAGACAACGGATCCAGCATCTAATAAACAACAGACACCAACAGGTTCACGCGTTTATTTGAAATGCTTTAAGAGCCTAGCTTTGAAACTGCTAATAACACAAATCACAAACTGCATTAATTGTAGGAGCCAACAAGAAGTTAGCTGTTTGTTAGTTCCTGTGCTTAAACCCTGCTGATAGCCGAGTGACACTTACATGACATGCTATATACATTTCTTAAATATCTTGGATTGAATGACAACCTGCATCTCAGAGCTCATCTGCCTGTCTGACCATTCAGTGACCAAGAACTACTTTGCCCAGACCAAAAGCAATCATTTTCGTTGAATGAATCTCAGCTTCAGCTGGATGTGACCACTTGGTGATCAGTCTGGAAGTTCAGAGATTCAGGCTTTATTCCCAGCTTGGCCATTTACATTGTGCAACAAGTTGCACCATCTCTTTGCCTCTATTTTTATTCTCTCATCTGTCTCTCATTTACTCAACTCATAAAAACCACTGCCTGTTGCCATTTGTGAACAAAGTGTCAAAGTCAACAAGAACTTGAAATGATTTGGGAATGCAGCACCACTTTTTCCTTTAAATATTTCTTTCGTTGTTGCTAGTTTTGTGACCCATTCCTTCATATTTTCTTGACTGTTGCTATTCGGAGGGCAAGACTTTTATATATGCTAAGTAAGCTGACACACTGTCATTAGGGCACATGGGTCAGGGGAAGAATATACCATGCATTTGGGATCCTCACTCAAAAATCCCATCTGTGGAAAGGACTTCAGAGGTTATTAAAAACAGACTCATCTCCAACCCTTACCTCCCCCCCCCCCCCCAAAACACAGTAATCTGAGTCCAGATAACTTCTTACAGATGCTTGTCCAAACTGTTCCTTAAAACCTCCTTTGATATCGATTACTCTCTTCTTATAGATCATGTGTTCTACATTTCTTTTGTTATTTCTTATGTTCTTGCTAATAATTTCATAGCCTTCTTGAAGAACGCTGCTGAAACACAGGCAGAGTAATCCAGCTGAGGTCTCAGTCTATGTGGTACAGTGACACAGCGCCACTCCACAACATCACCAGATTTTTAACACTTTCTGTAATGTTGCAGCCTTTCTGCAAGCTTTTCCAACAGAATGATGGCTAGTATTTCATCAGTCTCACTCAAAGAACTTTAATTTTAGAAAGTCCTATACCTACCTGATCCATACTTTCTGGAATGAATTCACCCTCACTGTTGATACTGGTAAAGGACCCGTTTCTGGCAACTTGATGCAGCTCGTCTGGAATGTATCCTGGAGGAGGTGAACTCCTATCGCGAGTGTTAGAGCCTTTTGAAAGAAAAAGGGGAGTAAAAATCACTAACACAAAAAGCAGAGGCTTTATTCAAATGCTCCACAGGCCCCAACATTATGCCAACTTGAAAACATGAAAAAAGTTCATACTTCTACTAAAAAACTATGTAAAAGTTTGCACACAGAGAGTAAAAAATATGAAAGTCTCATATCTATCAAAAAAACAATGCCATATGAACTGATTTGTTTGATAACCTGTTCCTGTATCCTGTAAAATAAATAATAGTACTAACATTAACTTTTCAAGATATAAAGATACGCTAGAAAAGAATCACAGAATTTAGATGAGCAACAGGGAATATAAGATCAACTTATCAGTTATCTCAAACAACTCCACATATATTTATTTCCTTCTGGATTTTAATTTTCTAAACCACACATGTAAACTACCTTTGATTCTTAACAGCAGAATTCTACCACTACAGCATTTTAGAGCATGGACTCAAACATATCGAGAGCCAATGATGAGGAAGAGAGATACAAACAATCTGTGTCAAGAGCAAAAACTTCCTCAAGAACACCACACAAAGTTCTTACAATTAAAGGCTTTGGAACTTTTATCTTACCTATTACAGAAAGGCGCCTTTTCCTTTCTGCCGCACCAAACACTGTATTATCTAAATCTTCCAATGAGGGCAAGGGTTCCGCATGATTTACACTGGGTGACTAAAAACAAGTATAAATTACAAACCGAGAGTTGCATTTTATGCTCCTGACAGTAAAGATAATTCGTACACTTGTACAAGCTTCATGTAAAGCATCTTTTTTTTTTTTTCAAGCAGTTGAAAGAAAGCTAGATAATTTATATCAGAATTTATATATTTTGGTAGCTCTCTCTTCTAAGACAATTGTTCATTATGCACTATTATTCAGAAACCTATCAGTACCATGACTACGAGGTGTTAAATAATACCATAATAGTGTTCTTAGCCTGCAGATCACTGCTGCTGCTTTATCCAGCATTTACTTTTCCATGGGAATGGCACCTGAAATCTCACTTAAAGAAAGGTTCAAAACAACAACCATTTAAATTCCCCATGCACTTCTCAAATTTCTATCACATCATCATTCTAATAAGGAACACTTTTACCACTGCAGAGAGGGCATACACAAAAAGAATGATATTTAGGAAATGTTAAGTCTAACTCAGTAGTTAGAAAGAAAAAAAAAAATGACCACACAATCTAATATTTTCAATCAGAAAAATGTCATTTCTAACAGATAAATAACATTTTCAACTGAAAATTGAGGATAGAGGCACATTTAGGATGCCAAATCATACCTGTGTATTTCCATGTATTACAAGCAATATCTTGAGACTCTTCATGTGAACACTACGGTCAAGCAGCTCAACAGCTTTGTCTAGGTCATCCTGTGTGGTTAACGGAATCACAAGCTACAGAGAAAGGGAGAGAGAAAGCAAGCAGTTTAAGCAGGATACAAGCAAAAGAGTTAAGAGCAAGGGAAGAAATGAATTGATGCTATCTTTCCTTTCATTCCAAATAATTTGAATATAATATTTATTAATGGTGTGTCAAGTTACCACCAAAATGTACTGAGGGAAAAAACATCTACAAGAGAACCTTAATTCTGCCTACAAAGACCATTGCATTGTGGGACAAGCCCTTAAAATGAGGAAATAATTGTATTGCATGCACAGCTTAATTTTCTACAGTTTCAGGAAAATGTCCATCAAGATATATTTCATCCTCCTAATTACTGAAAATTCCAAATTATCTTACAGGGCATAAAGCATTTTTTTCTATCACACAATACATACCACAACCATATTTGTCTCAAGGAATATCATTTACACAATTTCTCCATTGAAAAGCAGAATTTGTTAAGGAAGAGTATCAGGCATGATGTGAGCCCCATGGAACAAATGCAGCCTTTACTAGAACTAACTTAGCCCTAATTAATTAGAATCAACTTGGCCTACATGTTTCTTCAGAACAAGTTACATGAAGTTAAAATGCACTCGAGATCCAAGTTCTACAGTGATGAGTGTAAATTACAACTGATGCTTGTAATAAAGGAACAGCATGATACAGATTTTAAAGGAATCTATTGATATTCCAGTACAACAAGAGATGAAGTACAGTACTTTTTTAGGCCAAAAGTAAAATCATATAGAGAGTTTTCGGGATAAGTTAAGAACGACATCAGAACAGCTACTGTGTAGACCAAATTTACCTCAAAAGACTTCCTTATGGCTAGAAACAAACAGATGGAAAGAAGAGAGAGGGCTTTGATAACTATGAAATGAGCAAACTCTCCATTGTGCTGAAGTTTGATGTTAATAGCAGGTTATTACCAGCACACTTCTGAAATTTGATGGAATGATTTTCCAACTGGAACAGAAGATAGCAAGCAGAAAATCTGCTCAAATGCCTGAACAGCTATTAGGGAAAGGCGCTGAGGCTAAGCATCATAAATGCCCATTTCCCCTGACCTTCCTAATCTCCAAAAACCTTCTGTAGGAGTTTTTCATCTCGAGGATCAGTTTCACATAAGCGTCTGCTAAGGTAATTAATAATCGACAAACAGCAATTACAGGAATCTTCTTCAGCAAAGATACAGATTAAGTGAAGTAATTATACCACACACAGCTAAGTGTCCAAATCCTTCAAGCACTTTGCTGACTCAAGGCCAAACCAGACCAAGCTCCTAAGTGATCCCACATCCCTAAACACATTTTCTATTACCAATCCCATCTACACTTCAAAAGGAAACCTGGAAGTCATCTCGATCAGACGTAACTGGTTTGATGCCAAGAAATCTTTGCCAGCCAGACACTTTAAGAATAGTTGTGTCTAGTTCTCTGATGTAATGTTACAAAACAGTATTTTTGCAATTTCCTAGTTAACAGTAATCTTCAAAGATCAATGTACAAGAGATAAATGCTATTTCCAATTTACAAGCAAACAAAAAAGCTCAAAAACTTTCTCAAAAGCCACACAAAACACATGGCAGAGCAGGAAGAGAATATTTTCATTCCCAGTCAAGTCCAAGACTTGATCTATTAACATATGACTCTCTCCATAAAACACTTAATGCATCTCCTGTCTATACTAATTTAGACCAACATATATTTGAGGGCACACACATTAGAAATCTGGGCTTTTGTGACAGAATTAAGCTTCATGTCAGAACTAGTCCACATTGCTAAAGGAGAGCAGATCCCTATCCTGAAATAACCAACATAAAAGACATGGAGAATTTACAACACAGAGAATATTACCTCATTATTGCTGTAATGCAAATCCATAGTCTGCCCAAAAGCAACTTTAGCTTTAGCTGCAAGATCTTCTAACTTGACAGGCCTGGAAAACTGCAGGATCCTGAAAAATAATTTTAATTGTAGAGAATTTTTGTCCATTACTTAAGAGAAGCTGATAATTGAGTACTTATGAATATTCTCAGAGTTAGATATATTATTAAAAATAAAAAAATCTATTGTCCTCTGCATTTTTAGTTATTAAAAAGAGAGAAAACCAGTGAAAGAATTAGAAACGGCAGTCAAGCATAAAATCAAGTCCAATAACTACTTCATTTGCTTGGATACTGTCTTCTTTCTCAAGTTAATGTTTTGCATGTATTTACAGTTAAATTATAAGAAATTTGTAAAACTTTCAGAAAATTAAAGTAAAACCCTGGAATTACTCCTGAAGTCCTCACTTTTTGCATGTCCAGCCAACCCTCACGTCTGAAGGTAACTAAATATCATAATCTTTACAATAAACTACATAAACTTCTAAATCCATCCACACTGACTGTGATTCTTTAAATATATTCCCATAAAATAATGTAATTGTAGAATAATGACCCAAATTTTCTGTTAACTGAGTATCTCCAAACCAAATGTTCCAAATGTCTAAAATAGATCCTCACTACAGTAAACAATTCTATTATTTCAGGAGGAACATCATTAAAACAAAAAAAAAAGTTTTTGATGTTTATAAGTTACAAAGCTAGTGAGACACACTCAAGTCGCACATTCAAGGAGGAAACAATGCTTGGATTTTGTGAAGCAGGAAATTAGCAAAGGCTATTGGTCCCTTTGATCGGTGTTTTAATTGGTAAACTGCTTAGGAAACACTACCCTCTCATCAAAATAAGGCTAAAAGCTACTTCACTTCCAATTATTAAAAGATATCAGTTTTCACTTCAGTTAACTATTTGTTTTACAGATCTGGAACTCTGCCCACTAGAGCACACGTTCCTCGGTGCACAGTGCCATGTTCACCACTCAAACGAACTCCAGGATCACTTCTCTTTTCCACTTCCCCTTTTAAAAACCTAGTGAGAAAGCAATTGCCTAACTTATCTTTTCTTGCATCATTTCATTATTTTATCTTTAGATCTACATGCTTAGGCAACAAAAGCATTAGAGCTCATGCTGAGTGATGTGGCTGGTCTGCCCAGGATCCCTGGGCAAGAAGATCCAAGGTACTTTGGACAACTCTAAACTCTATTTGGTTTATCAGCACGCAATAATAGTCATTTAATGCACTTACTTCATGCCTGTATTCCTATTGGATTTTTTAGCTTAACCCATTCTGAAATGTATGATATGCATTTCTGATACGCTACAGCAGTATTCTTCTAGTGCAGACTCAGAGTGAATAATCAATAGTTCTCCATTTTAAATTCATACTTCTGCTTATTTCACAATAAATCCCTAGGTAGCAAAATCCTTAAGCTTAAAAGCTTTTGTCAAGACTCATTTATTCGGCATCAATTATAACACTTGACCATTTATGCACTGTTACATTTGATATTCAGAAGAGTGATAGAAAGATGCTGAAGAATATTAATGGCTAGTGAACTTACTGCTCCTTTTTAATTCCGGTAAAGAGGGGGCACATGTTGCAACTACCACAAATACACACTGATCTATTGCACATCCTTAAGGATTACAACAAGAAGTACAAGTTTCATTGTGAAGCAATTCTTGATTAAAAGGTTTACATTTCAATAACAAATAACATGATCAGGATGTTATTTCCCTTTTAATTATTTTCAGAGATTTTTCATTCATATTCATTTCTCAGTAGGTACAATTAAGGCTTATCCTTTCAGAAAGAGGCAACCGGACAAAACGAGCTGCCTGCAAACCAGCTCTGCATGGAATTGAAAGCAAAGGTGAAGCGTTCTGAGCAGCCATCAGAGAAGAGGTGTACAGAGATGTCAGTACGCTACAAGCACACACAAGGTTCACCTCCCAAGGAACAAGATGAAAATAAATTTAATACACCTATGTGAACAATCTTGTTAGAAACTCTAATAAATATTGCATTACAGTTCTCAAACTGGGTTCTCCAAAGCATAATTCACTATTGAGCTGAAAGACCTAGGTTTCTTACTCCAGTGTTAGAATAATAATATATTAGTACGCACTCAGGTGCAATAATGCATTGGAAAAATTAAAATAATATGAATATCATTTAATCATTAGCTGTTTAATAACAAATTATTTGGTTAATGCCAATACTAACATTTAATAGTAACTACATTAATAATTTAATTAAAAATATAATTTCTGTATTCCCACATTACCTTTTTTCACCTCGATGTTCAAATTTGACTCTAACATCATTCTGGAATAAAAGAGACAGAGAAACCACTTTAGTTACCACCTCTTCTAAGCACAGCAACGATTCAATAATCCAAGGCCATAAGCATAATCTTTAGGCAGTTGTCCTCTTCCTGATTTACCAAACATTTTGACTAAATCTCTCTGCTGAGGTATCAGATAGAATCTTAGATTAGGAACAGAGGACAATTATTCTTTTACACGTTAAGTCAAGTGCATGTTTTAAAATGCTCATAACGGTAGTTCCCTTCAGCCAGCAAACATTCCTAAGACAAAATATTGGGTACTACTTAGTGAATGTACTGTTCCAATTTCTGCAAGATCGTGCATAAATGAGTAGCAATGCACAAACATAATAGTTCGAAATATTAACTGCCAAATTAAAAACTATCTGTAGCACTTCTTGCCACACAAGTTGTTTCCCTTCAAAATGTAACAATACTCCGAGTGGAAAAAAAATAACTGTCTCATCTACTATATGCCTATGGGCTGTCTCCTTGTCACTTAATCTTAAAACCAAAGCTAACAAAAAACCCACATGGGGCACATTCTCCCAAATATTGTTCAACTCTATCAGTGCAAGTATTCACTATTTTTCCAGTTGTCTTTAGCATCTACAGAAAGAGAGAAAAAGAATCACAGCTGAAAAGAACTCACATTTCTAACCTACAAACAAACAAATGAAAAATTAACCCAGACCTTCTCCACATACCCCAAAGATGCAATGAAGGAATTTAAATTATTTTCTACTGCTGTGCTGAAATCCTTTAATATGACATAGTTGAAACTACCAAATTCACATCAAATGAAAGATGCTAGCACATCCTTGGTATTTTAATACAGAACCTAGTAGTAGCCAATGGAAAAAAAAAATCTATATACATGTAAAATTGAAGATTACAGCATTATTTTATCAGGATTAGAGTCATATAAGCATACGCTATGATCTGTCCTGAAATTCTGCTGTTTCATTTTGCTGCTAATTTAAGAACATGAACAAAGAAAATGGCAGTACATGTGGGAGACTGTAATAACTCATTTTGCTATGCTCACTGGTCTGGTAAAGAAAATAATTAGGGAAGGCACAGCAGGACATACAATGTTCAATAGGTTAGTAAGACTATTAAAAGATTACCTGTTTTTTAGGTGATGATGACTTTGGTTTTCCTGATTCTTGCTGGGGCAATACAGGACGACTGGCCTTATGAAGCACAGCCAAATCCTGCATGATTGAATTCAAAGCTTGCTGCTCATCTGCTCAGAAAACCAAGGTGGAGAAAAATAAAAAAATAAAAGAGGAAGAGTTACAAAGTCTGCTACATTTAAAGCAATTATCATATTATTTTACTATTAAGCAGCCATCACTAAAATCTGAAGATATTAGAGTTTAAAACATAATTGTCTATCAAAAAAATACTCAATTTCAAATAAAACCCAAACAGTATGAAGGAAAAATTATGATGTAGCAATAATGATTTTTGTTCTAGTTCAAAACAAAGGAGAAAAAGCAAAGGCTATTTTGAGCATCATTTCTGTTCTGTCCTGAACAGCCAGCCTTATGCACACAGGAAGCATCATTACAGGAACTCTCAGAGGAGCATCTCCACTCCTTAAAACAGTTCAGCAGTTAGGTACTCAAAGGCCTGCATATCCATCACTGCAAACAAAAGGTATTTGACATCCTTACTTTGTGTTAATTCCTTGTCACAACAGCAGTACTCTAATCAACAGCTATCTAGAACACTGGGTAACAATTTATCTACAAAGTCGTTAAGCACCCATCCTCAGGCTGCTTGCTAAAGGGATTGTAGAATTAATAACTAAATCCTCTGACTTCCGAAGATCAGTATTTCAGTGAGGAAAACTCAGCATAATTACTTGCAAGCAAACACACCAGGTATTCAGTGAAGATGAGAGAATTTCTTGACACTTTGTTCAAATACAAGCAAATATGTTTATCAAATCAGGAAATAAGATTTTGGGGGATTTCAGTCTTCTAAATTAATAAACCAGAAAGTTGGTCTGAAAATTAACTTTGTTCGCCAGTCATGCTGTCAAAATTCATAACTAGGATACATAAATCACTAAAGGCAGATTTTACCAGAAGACTGACAGCATTCTTGCAGCTGACAGTTACTTCTTCCCCACAACACAACATACTTCAAAACCTGCCACAGCTGAAGGGGCTCACTTATTTTATTGTGTTCCAGTGCTGCGTGAGGAAAAAAAACTTTCTTTAGCAGCTACTTGAAGGAGGTCTAATCCCCAGCATTCACTATCAGCTCACTTGATACAATAAAATTTACTTCACAACTTCACTGAATATCCAGTACAGCTCCAAGCCAAAGTTATAAAATGTTGAAGAATATCACACATGTAAGTAGTACTTCCTAGATTCAGCTACCTTATAATAAGTTAAAAAAGATAAAAGTTACACAGAAGCACAGTATTTTTGAGTGAGCATCACTAACGGAAAACAGGGCTGACATTTGCATCTCATTAAAAAGCATATACAAATTCAAAACTTGAGATAAAATTTTAAGAAATACGGTACAGACTTCAAGGAGTATAGTTCAAGCATCTAGAGAGTTCCAGTGCACAGCAGTGACACGACAATACAGTAATGATCTAATATGCAGATTTAGATTTTTTTTTAATTGTCATAATTCGGATCACATTAAGTATTGCTCAGTACCCCAATAGCCATGAATTTCCATTTTTCATATTAGGAAATACCTAGGGAACAGTGTTACAATCCAGTGAGAAATATGCAAAATACTTTAGGTTTAACAAAGCAGCTGAACTCTGTTTTTCATGTAGACATTACATTGAGTTACACAGCCCAAATACACATTTCCTAAGAATGTATAAAGAAAGCATTATACAAATGCTTTTGATCTTCACTAGGAAGAAAATGCAACAGAATCAAATTTTTATATATGATATGTGCACAACACTCACCCATAATGGCAGCGAGCCTGAAAACCTGAACTTCAGGGAAATGGCCGCCCCGTTACCATTATTTTATAACCTAAAATGCAAAAACAAAATTACACAATTATTCAAGTTGTCAAAATAATGCAAGGCAGTCAGCTCTTCACTGTTAAGTGGCAGTTTATCTGATACTCTGCATATCAGATATACTACAGATAAGATAACATATGCAGATACGACATGTGGAAAAGCAGGCATTGTCCCCAAAGCCTCCCTGGGTTCAGATAAACTTATTTCTGTACATATATGTATACGTGTATTTATACACACACACAGACACACTTTCAGAAGCCTCAAAGCACGAAGCAAACGTTCTGGTAGACTCAAGCTGACTTGATACTAAAGTCAGCATAAGTCTACCAGGACATTTGCTTCATGCATCTAGACTCTCAAATCATGCTTAGGAGCTTTAGTAGCCAAATTGCTATATTACTAGCAATATGCTTATTAGCCATATTGCTATTTAAAATGCAATTTATTTTCACAGGTTCCTTTATTCAGGCTTTAAACGTTCTCTGTTCAGAACAATATATATGAGAAACACCACTTAAATCTAGAGGCATCGACATTTCATGCTGATACACATTAAAATCATTAGAAATTTCTAGCATTTTTGACTGCCATACAAGAGCATTACCAAACTGTTCCAGCACGCCTGGGAGAAGAAAAAGCCTCAGCAGGAATTACAGTAAATCATTTTTTATCATGCATACAATAATTTATTAGCACAGCTACATACAAGTTTCCCAGAAAAGAAGAAATAAGGGGCACAGTTATGAAGACAACAGTGTATCAAGATACCTTCAACACCATTCAACAGGGGGAAAAAAAAAAAAAAACACTGACTAAAAATAATCCTGACTACCTTTTCTAGGATATCATTATGGAGCTTAACAACAGAAACCTAAAGACATATCCCTAAGAGGACATGGAGATTTCTTTGTAAGACAGACTCCCAGAGGAATTCTGATTTGTATCTCAAGAACATAAAAAGGAAATGTCCTTATTTTTTTAGGCACATAGGTGAATAACTGCTCCCTGCCACCAACCAGGGAGAGCCCAGCCCTTTCCACCCTTTTCTGGGCAGCACAGGATCATCCCTTCTCCTGATTCAGAGCTGGAAGTTCCACCCCTCTCGGCTAAATCATACAGATTTCCCTGCAAGTCCATTCACAGAGCTAAACGAACAGAACACGACTCTCTTAATTCTAATTTTCGTATTTTCCTCTCCTCCTTAGCTTTAGCTTTCTCTTGGTCTAGTTTCTTACCAGACTGAAAAACAAGTCCGAAAGCCAGCCAGGACAGCAGGTAGGAGTGCACGGGAACCTTTCAGGACTAGCCAGTATATTCGTTTTTAGTATATTAGTATATAAGGTGATTCATATTCATGATTCACTTCTCATCAGTGACCTTACACAGGGCCTGAAAGTCTTTCAGGATCTGGGAAAGCTGCCCAAAGGGAGAAGAAAAAAAAAAATCCAGGTGATTCTTGGAAATCATTTTTCACTTTGCCATAGTAAATGAAACAAAGCCAGGAGGAAATTGTGTGACCCATAATCTAGCCAATTGTCCGCATGTATATACTCTTCTCTATAATAAATGTAATAGGTTTAAGCTACCTCATTTACTGAGATAAAAGCACAAACATGGGCAGGTAGAGTCTCTCACGCCTTATTCATATAAAAACAAAACACACCAAAACCCTCTAGCCTTATACAGTGAGGAAAGAAAGCAAGCAAAGCAGATTGATCCCTTCAGGAGATGAATATCTGGTTCAGTGGGTTTAGTTCTGTGGGATACTGCAGTATTTCACCTGGAAAAATAAAATGGTTCCTACAACATCCAGCTTCATAACAGAAGTGCAAAGTTCTAAGTCAAATTAGCCACAGTAACCACGAAAGCCCTAAATAAATCATCATGGCAGCAATGGAGTCTGAGCACACAAGAACACAGGCCAGATTTCATGGGGTCTTGTATGTTAAAAACAGGTCAAAAGACAAAGCAGCATAAGCAGTTTCTTAGCCCAATTTGATGATTATGCATAACTACACAGAACAGTGTCTTACAAAGCTCAAGTCCACTAAACTATTTCAACAGAGGAACAAGAATCCTAAGGATATGAATTCACTACTTTTCACTTAAATGTTTCAGCCAGAAAATAGAGAATCAGAAATTCATGTTCTCGCATCATAGCAAAATAACGTGGTTCAAATGCAATGAGAAAAAACACGTGCAATGATTACTCCAAATGCAGGTAAAGGTATAACTGGAGATTATATCCTGTTAGGCAAGAGTACTTTTTTTTTTTTTTTTTAAACTGCAGAAATGGTTATTCAGAATATGAAATAAGATCGTTACAACTTATTTCCTGTTGAGGAAAATGAGCCAGGCAAAATGATTTTCATCTCAGAAATACTACTTCTAAAGAATCAGATGCTTACTTTTGTACAAGGTAAGGCTGGAAGAAACTCAATCACTCAATTACTTAATCAAATAATTTTTTTTTCTGCATTTGTTTCCTTATATGTGCATACAGAAATATGTTCTAGGATTTTTTTGTTGTTGTTGTTGGGTTTTTTTTGTTTGTTTTTGCATGGGGGAAGGGTAGGCAGCTGAATTTCCTTCTTTTCTGTGAAGCTGGATAACCATATGCCCATAGCTTACACAGCACCAGTCACCAAGTACGAGTACCAAGGACCTCAGGACAGGAAACACTGAACTGGTTTATCCCTTTACCCACAAGAAAAATTCTCTCTAAACCATTCCCCAGGAACTGCCTTGATACAGTCCATGCACTTGAGTCAAATGCAATTCTAACAAAACTGAAAAAATTACACACTTTTTTTTTTTCAAAATGCCTAATATATGTATATCTAGAATGACTGAGTTATCTCAACAACAGACCTTTAAAAGGCCAGTGACAAGACTTTAAAGCTTCCCAAGACTAATAGAGGATAATTGCTTAACAGCAATCCTGTCTCTAACACGAGGAAACAGGACTTAATCTTGTCAGACAAGAATTAGTATTTGAAGAAAAATAAGATTTTTTGTTTAAGCTCCATTGACCATGACCTAAATACACTAACTAAACAAAACAAGACAGCAAACAGTAATGCTTAAATATTTCTGAAGTACAATTTTTCATAGCTCAAAGGAAATGCTGACAAAACTGATAATAAGCATAGTATAGGAGTCGTAAAAGAAAATTTAGAATTGTTCAAAGTGAATATCTAAAAGATGACAACTCCACAGAAAAGAGGGGGAAGGAAAATATTTTATACAGGTATAATACACCCCTTGAACCAAAAGCCCAAGAATGGAAATGTAATTTTAAGTAATGGTAGAACAGCAGCAGAACAGTATCTAAGCAGGTAAAAAAAGGTCTGATAACTGAAGTCTAACATTATACCATGCCAGATGTGAGTTCTGTTTTAGAGAAACTCATCTCCTTAAATATTCCAATAGTCCATAAGAAAAGGTGTCAACAGGCTGAGTGCAAAAACGAAAAAGATGAAATTGGGCAACTCAAAAGCCAATGCAGGACTTAATGGGTCAAATCTAGACCATTACAAACTAGGGATTAGCTAGGGAATACAATAATGGAAGTGTTTTTCCTGTCACACTATCATAGCATCTTTTAAAATAAAAATCTATTGAGAGGAATGAACAGATAAAAGTCTTAGAAAAAAAGAAATAGCTGTTGAGACCTTTTCTTCACCCTAGGGACTCCAGCCTTCCTTAGCACACACTCACCTCAAGGAACCTTTAGCTTTGAAAGCCAGAGGGGAAGGATGCCTGCCGGCCAACGGCACGCCAGCAAGGGCAGAGCCACGGAGCTGCAACAGCCTCCTCTATTTGACAGCCTCCTGTCAGGTAGCCCTTTTGATTCTGAAGCACCTTCTTCCCCCTCTGATTTCCACAGATGCTGAGATAAGCTACAGTGTCCAGAACAAACTGAGTGGATCCCTCCAGCCCCGCTGTGCTGAGTTCCGCTGCTTCTGCAGTCCTTCCCAGCCACATGTGCCAGACCACAGAAAAGAAACTGCCTAGACCTGCAACTCCCACAGGCAACTCCCTGGCCTAACAAATTAGGGCTGACAAGCGGTTCTTGACTCAGAGAACATCAAATGGGAACTGTACTGCCCTCTACTTTTGCCTCTCACTGCCTGCTTTTCCAGAGACGCCACCATTCACAATTCCAACCTGAACAGCCAAGCTAGGCCATCCTGCCACTAGAATAACTGTGTGACAACTCAAGGAACCCAAAACACATTAAATGCTCATTTACGGAGAGAGATTAGTGTTCATATTTAGGACTTACTTTCTGCACAACTTTATTTGGCTTTTTAAAAATATTTTAAGTCTTTTTCCAGTTCTCCCACATAGCTTAGTCCATACACTTCTAAACTATGGTCCCAGTTTCTCATTGTGCCTTGCAATCAGTTTACTCAAAAACCCAAGCTATTTTAACCTACTGTACAGAGACAAACAACTTAAACGTGCAACACCCTGAGCGAACTCCTAAATCAGAATCTGCACAGTAGGTCTGCCAAGAGCACCCATATCAAAGTTTGTTTTCAATAAAAATAGACTAATTTGTATTCAGATAAAGGCATCCAATTTGACGCAATTTAGATGATGAAGCTGTAAGTAGGGACACATAATTGGAAAAAAATAGTAGGAAACCATTTTCTATTTTGTTTTTTGAAAAGAAGATATATCCAAATCACAGCACAATGTTACTGGAATAGAAGTTTCATCATCCATAATAACAAAAGAATATGGGGCACTATAAAATATTTCAGAGCACATACTTGAAGTTAATTAGGCGGTTTAAGCACCCAATTTCATAATATTTGGAAACGTGGAAGATTCAGTAGACTGCAAGTGTTGTATAAGTAATTGAGAAGTATAAAAGGAAAGGGCCAGAAGCCATAGATTATTTACCTCAACAGCAACCTTCGGTAAATTAATATAATAATTAATTTAGCTTTTATCATGGAATTAAAAGCAAAAATACAGTAATTCTGTCCAGGATGGTTATTAATGCCAAGCAAAGTATGTCTTCTTGAAACGATTATAGATTAGTTAACAAAAGTAACTACAGCAATTAGTATACTTAGATTTTGCCAATATATGTGATTAAATATTATAAAATGTTTTAATGGTTTCCTGGAAAGCCTTAACAGACTTGCTGGAAACTAATTTGATGAATTAAAATATGGTATTTTGAGAAACATATTCTTATCTAGCAAAAAAGCACATTGACAAGCATGGTTCCTACCACAATTTCCTACAGATTGCCAAGCATAAAACAGGCACCATGAGAATGGCAAATTATGGCTCAGGAAAAGTGACCCCAAAAAAATGTTTATAGCAGTGACAGTCCAGTAAAATGTGTTTAAGTAAAATTAAATAGCTTAAATACCTTTAATAACTTACTAGGGTTTTTTTCCATTTAAATTATTCATTTTTGCATTTAAAATAGTTTTATATAATTAATCACGCATTTGCACACAAACACAAAATGGCAGTCATTTAGGAAATTTCAAAGTTGCAGTTACAAGACTGGGCCATCTTAGCAAGTGACAATTCAGAAGTTATTAAATCCTGATACACAGTCATCTAAGGTCAATGCAACAGCAAAGAAGGTTAATGCAATCTTGTGCGCATAGAAATGGAAAACAGATATAAAGATGCCCTCTTGCTTCTGTGCACATGTATAGATTTACTATTCAGAGTGTAATACCAGAAAAAAAAAAAAACAAAAAATGGCAAGCATGGGATGGCTCAAGCAGTCAAACCCTTTCTTGACATTTTAGAGTTGTCAGATTTTTGCAATATACGGACTTTAGTTTGCTGAAATTGACAGCTTAAAATCTTCCTTTTCCAGCCTAAGAAAAAGCTGAAATGATATCTGATTTAGCACACAGCACATGCTCTGCTGTATATCAGCAGACCTGATTTGGAGCTTATTTTTTGTAGAGTTACCAGATTTACTCCTCCTGGAGTTTGAATTTCAAAAAGGAGAAGAGAGACTTGCATAAAATACAGCTCCTAATTATGGATGGCACCGTCCCAGTTGCAAGAAGGCCAAAAGGTTAAAAAACAAGACTGTCAGTTTTAGTAGCATAAATGCAGTCTATCCATGTGCTTTGAGAGACAAACTTCAGAACCAACTGTAAGGATGCAACAGGCCCAGTCAGAAAAGTAAAACCTCATCCTATTTAGATTAAATCTTTAATGCCGGCTCTTCTATAAGCTGTAATTTAACACATTCACATAACATATATCATCTTAAAGAACAATGATATTGATTCCAGAAAGTTAAAAAGCCCTGGAAGGCATGAGAAGACAAGAACAATTCTTAATGATTGCTCTCATAAAAATGCAGAGTAATAGATAATTCAGTTCAAGACAAGCTTATAGCAAAATTATGCTTTTTAGATAGATATCTTAATAGTTACAGCAGCATTCAGAGAGTAACTGCAGTCTAGGAAGGCTAATCTCACTACCCTTCCTTTACAGTAGATAGGGAGAGATAAGCATACTTAGAGTTTCCGGACACTTCAATTTCAGTTCCTGCTTTGAACCAACCTCTGCTTTCCAACCTGAACCAGGAACCTCCACATACTACCCTCTTCTAAACCCACTCAAGTACAACAAACACTGTAAGACCGTAATTGATCTCAAAGTGAAAGTCACCTACTTTCCCTGCTTCCTACAGCTGTACAGTATTACTGCTTCATCAGCAAACCAAGCACCCATTTCGACAGCCAATTTCTTCATCTTCCTGTAGAATGACTTTGCTGAAACATCAGAACTTTTACCTGCCTAAGGAAGTCATGCTTTGTTAAACCTGCTCATGATTTTAAGAAAATAATTATTATGAAACATACATAACAGCTTTAATTTGAAGAAGGGCACACAGATACTTTGCAAAATATTGCCAATTTCTCAGAGGAAGATTCTAATTAGAAATTAATTCTGCTCACATTCCTGTTCATTGTGTTTAGCTCTACTTGCAGCTGAGACCAGCTTCTCACACACAAACATCCTAAAAAGCAACAGACAAGTTCAACAGGCTACAAATGACCAAATCACTACCTCTAAAACACTGCGAAAAATTTATCACCATCAGGCTGACTGAAAAATCTCAGAGCAGCACAGCATTACAAATTCCTTCTCATTAACTAAGCTATGTTACATAAAGTAATCAATGCTGTTTACATCATAAAAATGTTTAAATCTTATTCAATGCATTAAGATAACATTATAATGCTTACAAATACACAGAGCAAAACACTTGCAGATGGTAACTTTTTTCCCAAATCTACAATCTTAAATGAACAGAACGGCACCATAAAAGGCTTTTCAAAATAGGTAAATGAAATCTCCATCTTGACAACTTGTGTGAATGAACACAATACAGATTCGTGAGACATGCACTACATTGACTGTTACAATCATATTTTGGTGCTGCTTTTTCATCTTTCTACAACCTCAACGCTGCTCTCTGCTCTCAGTACCCATTACTGCTATTTAGAGGTCATTTAGTAAAACTCTGATGAACAGCAACAATGTCAGTTTTAGCCAGTTTTAGCCCACTCATACAATTGGAGAGACAAAGTATCTCTAAATTAGGAGTAAAGATATTATAGTAAAAAAAAAAAAAGAAAGAAAGAAAAAAAAAAGTATTTGCATGACCATACTGAAGATGCTACAAGAAGCAAGACTTTCCAGTGTCACAGACTGTTCATATATATGCTTATAGGAATATGGTATATACCTCCTTGTTCCAGCAGGATTCAAGATCATCAGCTAATCCAAAGAACTAACTGTACAAAGTAAGCCTATTTATTCTTACTAGGCATTAATGATTCCTGCAATCTTCACTACTAAAAAAAAAGATGGGGGAGCAGGGAGAGAAGAAAACGAAGACTCTACTGAAACCAGTAAGACCGAAATGCATCTCAGAAAGTAAGTTCACTTCCTTAGAGCATGGGTTAATCTGTGTATTATCTACAAGCATTATTCTTTAAGCAAAAACCATTAAAGTAACATGACAGGAAAAGATGATTTCCAGCACACTGAGTATTGTAAACAATTAGAGCACTTCAACTCAACTTGAGGGCTGTTACGCTACTTATCAGCCAGATTTCATTTCTGACAGCATACAGAAGAAGGTACATCCTTAAACTCCAGCAATTAGTTTAGTTCTGTCTTTTTCAGCTCATCTTTCTGCCCTGCTACCATGACATGTTGAAAAACTACTGCCTGGGGGGAGTAAGCCAGAGAAATGAATTCCCTCTCCATTTCTGCAGCTGGAGTTAAGAACTGTCTCCTAACTACTTCTTTCCAGATGACCCTCAAAGGTGAGCAGGAGATGAAAAGCAAATGGGTGAGCCACCTAGAAAGTTATTTTGATGCACGTTAAGAGAGTTGGCTATCAACCAGCTCACCTTCCTGATCTGACGCTTCCACGACACTAAGGTCAACACAAATAAAGGAACATGAGTTCAAGCTGGAACCATCCCTGCATGGATTTTGGCTGGCTTAAGACTACCACGAAACTGAACCTCAAAACATGTCATACAAGACAGGTCATATAGAGGTATGCAAAGATATTGCTACAATGAACATTTTCTGTCCTCTTCCTTCGCACTCGCAGAATGTAAGGGCACTGTAGGTAAGTTAAAGGGATTCTCGCATGTGTTCTTTGCAGAAGAAATCTGGAATATTCCTCTACAGAGAGCAAACCTAGCAACAAAATTATTTGAGAATGATGCAAATGCAGATGAGAGGATTAAAAAAAAAAAAAAAAAGTAGGGAAGAGTAGATATGACTGAGGCAAAGAGAGATCTTCACTTTCCCATCTCTTGGTGTATTCCAAATGAATTAGAAAAAGAAGTCTACTACTTGGATTTCCATAGCGAGCAAGTCTCATCAAAGGCTTTTTGCAGTCATAGCATTAGAGGAAAGACAATGAACTGGCTTGAATGCATGAGTAAATTGGCTTGGGTATGGAAAATAGAGGGTCAGCCTAGCTAGTGCACTCATACCACAGAAGGAGGATACCAGTGGGGTTCAACAAGAACCTCTGCTTTTCAGCATATGCTAAATTACCCAGGAAGTAGCAGTAAAACACTGACAACATATTTTGCATAGATTATATTTTTTTCAGGATGGCAAGGAAAGGGCCAACTGAAGAAGTAAAGCTGTACCTTATCAGAGTACAGGACTGAGCAATAAAGCACATGATACAAGTTGAGAGAGGCAAGCAACCCTAACGTTACATGGAAGGAGAAGAAAAAAAGAAAAGAAAAAAAGCTTTGCACCGATCACTACAACTCAGAAATAAAATACTAGGACTATGAGAATGTCAACTCACTGATGAATAAAAATGTGGCATAATGTAGGAGCAATGTTCAAAAAAAAGCAAAAAGAGGGTAGATTTTAATCTTGAGTAGTGTATATGTAGAATTTCTTGTCAGAAGATATTTGGATGCTAGAGATACAACTACGTGCTGAAAAAAAAAAGAGACAGGTTTTTAGAAAAGAAATCCAAAGGTTACTAACTACCCAGAAACCGCACCAGGCTTGTAAATAGCTAGAGACTGAATATCCCTGAAAATTATTGTGGATGCTTGCCCTGGTCTTCCTTACTCTTTACTAAACATCCTCTTATGCTTATTACTCTAGGAAGTAGACTATTGGAATACCTTTTGTCTGATTTCATTATGGATTAAGATTTTGCTTAAGACTTGTCAGCCACTTCACCAATAACATTTAAATTTTCATTTGAAAGCCTCATTGGGTATTCATGACAGTGCCAATATCACATACAGAGCCTTGACAGGTATTTTCTTGCTAACAGGTATTTAAGCAGCAGCTTAAAAATGTAATTCACTACAATATCCACCTCATCCCCACCAGAAGTTACTTTACTTACTGTATCAGAGGCAAAAGAAACTATTTGCAAATTACTACTTAGTATCCATTCATTTCTCATCAAACTATCATGAAAAAAAAAAAAAGACAGTGCTTGAAAGGTTAGGGTTTTACCACTCCAATTACATTCTTGCTTCATCAAAGACTCATGCTAAAAGTGCAGTAACTGTGGCACTTTTAGAAGTGTACATAGAATGACAAAACAGCCATTGAATACAGGTTGAACTCTGTCAATCATGTTTCAGTAGTCAGACAACTCTTACCAAAAATATTTAGGATGGCAGTTCTCACATTCTGCATAGATAATGTCTGATATTTTCACCAGAAAAAAAAAACTTCCCCCTCAAATTATATTTTTAATGAGGTTGTCATATGATATTTTTACTGTAAATTATTTTGTTTCAGTAAGATTTTGGTAGGGCTATTTGGAAAGATATGAAGATAAATTAGAGAGATTGAGTAAGAGTTAATGCTCAAAGGAGAGAAAAAAGAAAGAAAAAAAAAAGGGGGGGGGGGGAAGAGAGAAAATGTGGCCTGTGAAGAAAAGGCCTGTTTGTACAGTTTGGTAAAGAGAAGTCTGAAATAAAAGGAGACAGAGAAACAGCCTTCACATATGCAAACAGTTGGTATAAACACTACAGAAATCATTATCCTGCATGAGTAATAATGGCGGGACAAGAAGTAATCGTCTTAACCAGAAGTGAGAGACATAAGTTAAATATTAAGAAAACGCTCTTAACTATAACGATAGTTAAGCACCAGTTATAAATAGATCAGTGAAGAGGTGTGGTATCACCCTCTTTGGAGGGTTTTTTAATAACAGATCAGACAAAAATGTCAGACAATTCAGTATATTTGCTTCTGCCTCAGAGTAGGGAGCAACTTCTTGAAATCCTTTCCTTTCTTGCATCTGTGATTCTTTGTCAGTGTTATCACACCTGTGCTTCAGAAGTACTGCCTCTGCAAAGATCAACTGAATCTGAAACATCTGAATTTTACTACTGAAAGCTATAGTCAAACCATCAATGTACTTAACCAAAACCCATTTCTCTTCAGGAACACAAAAACCAGCAGTTTTTACTACTACAGATAAGCCACAAAGGTGGACAAGTAATTGAGTGGAAACACAGAATGAAAAAAAAAGGCAGTGAAGAAAAAAAAATCTGCGCAGTTGAACTAAACAGTAGCCTAAATAAACAGAATTTGCTCTTAGAGAGAACTAAAGTTATTGCGTGCCATTATAATTTTAAAAAATGCAGTAATTAAAGATACAGAATATAAGTAAAAGATATTGCAAATAGACAGAAGAGCCCCACCTCCAAAAAGCTTCCCTACATTAAAAATTCCCTATCATCAGTTCTCTAAGTAAGTACACTGCAGATAGCCCTGCTCTATCCTTTTTCAAGTAACTCCAACTTCAGATGACCTCGTTAAGTTAGGCTCTAAACTACGCCATATGTGTGTCTGTAGGTCAAGTGTCTCTGGAGCAGTGATTCCCACAGACAAAGCTGTGTGTTCAGTATGTTGCAGCAGCTCCTATCTTTCCCTCATTCAGTCTTACCAGAAAACTTCTCCAAAACATGCATTTAAGATAAATATATTAAAAGCAGTGCAGAAAAAAAAAATGTTAAAAAAAAGTGTATGCTTAATCAAGAATTTGGGTTAATATACAACCCTAAGTTATATCTGCCCTTATTAATATATTATGAAGACAAGATCTCACGTTAAGACCCAGAAGTGAGAATCACAATTGTCACACTCCTTTCTGAATGCTGTTCTCACTGCTCAGTTATATGATGTGCAGCAATGCTATCTTGCAGGCTATATGCAATTACAACTTACATTACGTATTTTGTAACACTATAAAACACCAGATTTGCAAAAATTTCCTATTAAAATTGACAATGACAACTGATAATTCAGTGTTTACCATTAGAAAAGCTATTAGCCTAGTACTGGACTAGATACTAGTCTAGCATCTATTAAAAGGATAGCATTAATCGCAAAGATTTTAAAAGCAATTGTAAAGGCCAAACTTCACTCCACACATACCACATGTATCTCAACAGATCAGAACGCTTCTGGCTACATGTTTGATTGGAAAGGGGGAATTTATGGAAAAAAAAATCACTCCATTATCACTCATGATTTATTCTCCAACCAGGCATTACTCTCAGTCAAGAGACTGGTCAGTTACAGAGCCCCGAAACAATCTGTGACAACAACAGATTACATGTCATTCATTACTTTTGACTTAGCTTGCCAATCTAAGAAGTTAGCTTGCCATGAAGATGATGTAAAAATAATGAGCACCTTAAACTTCCATTGCTAATATATACAGCTTTTTCCAAGAAGTTCCCCATAAGCCTCTATCAATAATGAGTTTTAAAAACCTCATTTACACCTAAAATACCTACAATAACTGCAAATAAGAAAAAATACAAAACCAAAAGTTAGATTTATAACATAATTAATTTGTTTGCTCTGTCTTCTCTAGTAGCAAATTGTATCCTTACAATAAAACAAAATGGGCTTTTGTATATAACCTCTGTCAGCTTTAAAATTCTATAAAATGAAAAATCATTTTCCATATTTCTTAAGACTCATAGGTAAGAACCATCGATGACAATATGACAAAATGCAAAAAGTATTCGCTTTTACCATAAATATCTAAAGGTTTATCAACATAAAGTGGAAGAAATACCCTGGTAGGGTATTAGACATCACACAAAGATAACAACACTCTTGTTATGCTGCATTTTGGACAACTTTACATTTCTCTCTCCGCCTGTCCCAGACAGCTACCTATGGACACACACCACAGAAGTGCTCACACTTCTCAGCTGAAGCAGCTTTCTTAGAAGAAATTTCCTCGTAACAGTTCAGAAGTCCCAGCAGGCTAACATAAGCTACTCAAAAACATGTTTTCTTTACCACAGTCTTCCATTAGTGCCATATAAACCACTGACACTGACTTGATCAAGACAAACTGCACACAGGTTTTCTACAACAGTCAGTATTAGCTTACTATATTGCTCTATGAAAACACAATAAACCTTTTGGAAAAAAAATAATCAGATTGACTACATAGAACATAATTAGCTAATTAATATTTAGGTTCAACACATTTCAACAGAAACTGTGACATAAAACAAATTGTAAGAATTAAAAGAAGCTCTCCTAACTACAGCTAAGGACATAAAAGAGGAAAGAGGCATTTAAAAAAAAAAACACTATAAGCAACATCATCAAATACCAATAATACAAAGTAAAACCTTTCTTACAAAATGGCAATGAAGGACTTAGTCATAAAGCAGGAAAAAAAAAAAAGAAAAAGAAAATTCTCCCTGGTTTTTGCAATGTAGCATAAATACTAACTCATCAGTCCCCATTTCCTTAAAGACACCCATAAGGGAAGCCCACGGAAGGAGAAAGCGCGCTTTCCCAGGTATTCTGCTAGTAAGTGCTACGCCACAAGGGACTCCAAGACGTTTTGCAAGCCAAGCATGGAGACGTTCATTCTGCAAACACTAAGCCTTTGCCTCATCCGTAGGAACACGTTCTGGAAGGCCCCTTGCACTCTGCAACATGCTGCATTGCTTAGAGAGACAAATCTCACAGTTCAAAAACATTTTCTCCACAGAATAATAGAATTATCCCTCTTCTTTCAAGTCAGAGCTTACATTATCTCTCGCCATCCTATCAAGAACGACTTCAGTGACCGATGCTGCTTTGAAGGACTGGGTTTATGCAGCGCTCTCGCGTTGAGCGAACCTCAGGCACAGCCATACCCGGTGCAATAAGGAGAATGAGGAGGAAGGCGAAGAGGCCGCCAGCCACTTCACAAGGAGGAAAGGGACGGAGCCCAGTGCTCACCCGGCCGCGCAGACACCCCACGGCACCTGACCCACATACCCGCTTCCCAGTGCCGTGTACGTTGAAGCAGATTTAAGGGAAGGAGCCCCCAGCGGCGCAGCACACACTGACACAGACACTTACGCTCACATATAAATATATATAGCGCTCGTAAGGCCCTTAAAAACCGGCAGACGCTACCGAAACACTCCTAAAATCCCTCTCCCCACCCCGCCGCCGCAGCACGTCGCGCCGGTACCGGCTCCCTCCACCTGCGGGGCGGGGAGGCGGGCGCCGCTCCGCGCTGCGGCCTGGCCGGGCGCCTCGCGAGGCCTCCCCGCGCCGCCGGGCCCGTTTCCCCCCGGCCGCCCCCCGGCGCGACTGCCCCCGGCCCGGCACCGACCGCTGCCCGCCGCCTCCACTCGCTACCCCCGGACACTGACCTGTGGCGCAGGGGAGCGCGAGCGGCAGCGGGGGCCGCCGCGGCGCCGGGAGGCAGCGGACAGGTTTCCTCGGAGGAGCGCGGCCGCCGGCGGGGCCCGACCGGGCCCGCGCGGGAGCACGGCGGCTGCAACGGCGCGCGCCGAGGCCGGCAGCGGGGCGGGGGGAACGCCGAGCGGCGCCGCGAGGGGGGCGCCCTCCGCCCCCGGCGCCGCCGCTGCCGCGGGGGTCCCTGGAGGCGCGAGGCGGCCGCCTCCGCCGCTGCTGCCGCCGCCGCGAGCTCCGCCTCCCGCGCCGCGAGCCGTGACGCAGGCACCGGCGCCGCCGCGGGGGCGGGGCGGGGCGCGCGCGCGTCATCGCGGCCCAGCGTCACGGCGCCCGGCCGAGCGGCGCCCCGCGCCGCGCACGCGCGCAGGGGCCAGCGAGAGGCGCGCGCCTGCAGCGGCGCCGCGCGCATGCGCAGCATGCGCCACCCGCCCTTGGGCCCGGGCGCGCGCGGAGGCCGGCGGGGCCGTTACCCGCCCTGCCCTGGGGGGACGGGTGGGCGCCCGGGAGGGAGCAGCCGATAAAGGTGTCGGAAGAAGGCGCGAGGCTCTGAATCACATCAGTTAATAAGAACTCAAGAGCCAACATCGTGAAGAGGGAACAGTCCCTTAACGTTAAGACCCATTTTTTCCCCACAGCAGGCAAAACTTTCTTGTCCTGACCAAGAGACTTAACTAGGGAGTTACGAAGGTGACCCCTCACTGCTAAACAATAGGAAAAGAGCCAACAGAAATGCTGACTTTGTATGGTGCTCCTGCACCATCAAGCAGATCAATGAGCCACAGCTGCTTACACAGCTTTGAAAACACATCCAGTGTTTCCTTTGTCGTTATGTTCCACTCTGTGGCTATCTGTCAGCTTTGGCATCTTGCAAATGGATTTCCCTGATGGAGGACGGGTTAGTGAGCAGTAGGTTTTGAAGACAGAATTCCTTCACTACAGAAGCAGCCAGCAAGGTTCTGGAAAATCCTCATCTGCCCTTTTTCTCTGCCCACACGTTCCTTTATATTTCTTCCACAAAGTCCTCGTAGCAAACAGCACTCTGGCTGTGTTATTAGCTCCCTCCCTGGAGTGCTTTGCTGAGGTCGGATACATCCTGGCAGGCATCAGTATTACCCTAGCATAATCCCTAAAACAGAACTTCTTCAGTATGAGGAGCAGGATAACCCGTTAAATATCGACTTTAAGAAAAAAATAATATTAAAAAAATCTATCAACACCAGGGACCAGCACTTAGGTCTCTGGCTTGCAGCAAGCAGAGCCCAGCCCAGCGGGAAGGTTTTGAGATCATGTGTCGTGTCACTAGAGCGAAATAGTGCTTATAGGAACTGTATAATTGCTGATATGGAAGAGTATAAAAATAGATGACACCGTAGCCGCAATAAAGCACATTACTTATTTATGCATTCAGTACAAGGCCTACACAGGCAATTGAATTTGGGAGGAAAGGAGGTAGAAATTATAGGGTAAGCACATCTTAGGAGAGTCTACTCAAGTAATTGCCTGAGATTGGCAGTGTCTCTCTCCCTGGATTCCAGAATCAATACCTCATTGCAGTAAGAGGTTCTCACCCTCTGCAGATATTGCTTGAGGCTAACAAATGACTGTATTAGTTAACACTAAAGCCACAGCTTCCAAGCACTTCAAATGGACATAAACCAGCTCTTTTTAGTGGCCGTGTCATTATTCTGTCTTTCCCCCAAATCTCTGCCTCCTTCTTGCATCCCTACCACTGCTTCCTTTAGCTTCCTCATATTGTTATGTTTTGTCTACACCCAGAAAAAGATCTGGTTAAGTAAGGGATTTTTTTTTTTTTTTTTTTTTTTTTTTTAGTAAAAAGGATGAGGAACTGTCTCAGGAACAAATTGCAGGAGATAGAGTGAGTGAGAAAAGTCAAGGCTGCTTCTTTTGAGAGTTCAAATGCTGGCAGTATTTGTGATGCCAGGATGTCATAACACAATCGGGAGTCCTTCCTCACAGGCAGGAGAGCTAATACTCTGCACACCGCATGCTCACGTGCACTCAGCAAACAGCATCAGCTGGAGCTCTTACTGGCTCTGAGTGCTCTTCTCTGCCTTTCCATGACAGAAGTGAACGTTTGCTCCCATCTCAGCAATTCCACTTCCTCCCAGTATAAATGCACCATCACTATGAGGCTGATGCCAAAGGACAGGAAGAGCCAATATCTTCAAGGACCACAGTCCTGAACTGTGGTTTGTGTTTTGTGGACTGAAGTCCACAAAATTCACCGCAGCTTTTCAGCCAGAGCCCTAAATCACATCTGGAGATCTGAACACTGTTGGGCGATACAGCAACCAATTCCTTTACCAGCACAAAGCAGGAAAAAAGGTGAACTTCTACAGGAATATAAGCAAAGGCAGCAAATAGATAGTTTTAAGAGACAACATCTTGAGAAGTTTTATCTACAACCACTTTAAAATTAAAAGCCATAATTATAGCAAATATATGTATGCGTATATATATATAATATGCAGTATATAGAAAAAAAAATCCTCTTTGTTATATTGGCGCTTTTTAAAAAAATCTAATTTCTCTGATGAGAGGCTCCCTCCTTCCCCCAGCAACTATATTTCTTACTCAGATTGGAATCTCCTGTCATACATATGTTTTTGTTTGTTTGTTTGTTTTTGCATTGCATTCCTGTTGCTCAAGACGTACAAGTTTAGCACCAGAACAAACTAAAAGCAGTCAGCGGTTGTTGACCTGAGTGTAATTCTTGAAACAAAACGAAGTATGAAAAAAGAATATG
Source organism: Tinamus guttatus (assembly GCF_059628265.1). Lineage (NCBI taxonomy): Eukaryota > Metazoa > Chordata > Aves > Tinamiformes > Tinamidae > Tinamus > Tinamus guttatus. The sequence continues at coordinate 6,264,664 of NW_028288594.1, read as the reverse complement.
CAGCAGCATTCCAGTACAGAACTGCCTGTCTAGACGAAGGACACTGCAGATGGGACTGGGCAGCAGTACTGAGAGGTCTGTGTGCTCCAAATCCATCAACTAAAGCTTACGAGGCGACTCGTTTACCTGCAAGACTCAGCCATACTCAGTAGCCCAGAACATGAACACTGTTGACTTTGCTAATAAGATTATTACCCTTATGTCTACATTACCCAGCCATTTGACACAAGTCAGCTATTGAAGATGTCAAGAGTAAACTAGGAGATGCTGATTAGAAGTGTATGAAGTTACACCGGCACATACATTGGTTTCTTAAGGTTATACTGGATATTCCACACAACTATTCAGAATAAACTGCGGTAAAAACAACTCTTGTCTCATATTTATTCATTTGCATGTTGGGGCACACAATGCACCTTGCTGCACACTGGCACTGCAAAGACTGTTCTCCCTTTAGCAAACACAACAATGACTCTTAAGCTTTAAACACTGAGGATTTTTGAAACACAGACTTTGTATTACAACACAAAAATACCCTGAATAATCAATATTGTGCCCAAGACAAAGGATATCGGTAAAGCATATGGCACCTATAGTTTATAAAAATTCCCCTTCATGGAACCACTTTGATTTTGTAACTGTTAAGTTCTACGATGCATATTCAGATGTACACTATCCACTGTAGCACAGCAGTAGTTGATAAGCATCCTTTTATCAGCCATAAATATCTATTAATAGGTAGGCAAAAAAATAAAGCTTTAGACAGAGGCGAACATTAAAGCAACTTAGGGAGATTTCTAAGAGAATGGCAAGTGCAACTGTCATTTCAACGGTTCTGCCTTTTTACTCATTTCAACTATACAGCACAGGAAACGTATAAGTTTCAGTGTGTTTGATCAATAAAGCCTCCTTGATGCTTTCTAACTTTCCTCTGTCATTTTCTGTAGTTGCATTTATGTCCTCTGTAAAATAAACTAATTAATTAAAATGAGCTTTCCCTGAACTTCAGCTACCCAAGTTTACACCTCAAGAATGTTTTTGTTACCACATCCATTTTTTTTTAACCTTTCAGTGCCCTTCACTCATGGGCTGTTACAACTACATAGGAAGAGATTTGCTAAAGCTGATTTTATCTGCAATACTAACCACCAAAAACTAAAGCATTCATGCTGGCATCTGAGACACCACCTGTTCTTTATGAGGTGCTGCAAAACTTCAAAAAATTATTTCAAGTGCATTGCAGACAGACAGAGCAAAAAGGGGAGGAACAAAATAAGGCCTCAGTTCTGAGAATTAAGCATTTCCTCCTGGTGATAGATTGAAAAAAAAAAAAAAAAGCTGATCCCATTGTAAAACCATTACAGCAAGGCCATTACCATCGTAATATCTAATATAATGTGATGTATATTTTAATATTCACAGTAAGCCTCAGCACACAGGACACATCAGTATTATTACTAAATAATGACTTCAGGGAATGGAGAGAACACTTTAATGTTTTCCCTTCTCCTTTCAAGGATACATTTTCTATATTCTTACACCATACTTACCCCCAGAGTATTTTGAATATATTACTGCACTAAGCCACACTACATTATGATTCCACTCATGCTGGTTATTTCACCTTCTTGCCATAAAAAGCAAATAATATCTAGTTTAGATATTCTTAAGACATCAATTGATTTGCCTAGAAGTCGAAGAATAAAAGGTCAACTAAGCGTGCCTCGAGCAAGCAGAAGGATTTGTTCTTGCTGCTTGGGGAGGAGTTTAGTCATTAAAACTGCACGTCCCCCACACAGGAGAAAGCCAACCCTCCTCGTGTTCCCTTTCACAGACTGGAGTGATACATTCCATCATCCTTATGCATAAACTTCTTTACAAATATGCAAACTCCAACAAAGTTAAAGAGGAGATTTGCAACAGTGTGATGTAATGATTTTCTTTTTTTTTAATGTTCAACTTCTGCAGAGAACAGCCCTGGGGTATAATAAAAGTCATTTCGTTTTATGAAATTCTGTTTTGCTTCAAATCTGCAGTCTGCATGTATCAAAGCTGTTAGCCAAACAGGAGGCGAAAGTAAATTCCAAGAGTCTTAAGACTGTTTAACTAGGTTTAAACTTCTATGGAAAGATATGAAGAATGTAGAAATAATCTCTTAACAAACCAAGTAATTTCACTTGAATAAAAAGGCTTAGGCTACTGGAGTTTTGCTACCTAATAGGTACATCTTCTTCCAGGAATTCTCCTGCTGCATACCCAAAACATACCGCCACAATAGGTTAGAAGCAGCTGATTTAATCTCTGTACAACCACAGAAATGAGCACCCAGTTACTAAGAAAAGAGGATATATCACAAGTAGAATACATCTTATATAAAGAATTTCAGCTTCATGCTCCAACTCTTCTTCTCCTTGCACACAAGGAGCATTCAAATTTTCATGATGTAAAGCAACTACATGTACCATTGTAAATTCTAATATTTTAATTAAACAAGTCAGACATCTTTGAGACAAACAACTAGTAAAGACTCCTGCATTCATCCCGAAAAAGAGTATTAATGAAGTTGCTTCTATAACAGCAACTCGATTTCATGAATTCACAGATTTCATTTGTTAGAGCAAGCAAAAAAAATCATGATTTTTAAAATTTTGATCAAAAGTATGCAAATCTGGGAGTATTTGTCTTAAAGGAAATATAGCAAATACAGCATCTTTAAGTGATATATTAAAACATTTCTGATTTTCACATGGAAACTCCTCATTGCAAAGATCATGCATTTCTTAGTGTTTTCATAGAAGAAAATTTATTGTGCACAGCCTTTTATTTTTTACACATAAATGAATGAAAATCAAGGCACTCAATGTGGTTACAGATGAGGAAAAAAAAAAAAACACAGATTCCTGAGAATTACAAAGCTACTAAGCAAAAAAGCGCAAATATCCACGTGGGGGATAGGTGAAGCTCCATTCTGTTACAGCTTTGGCTTGAACTCCCCAGAAACAAGTTTTTTAAGCATTTCTGAATTTCTTCCTTCTGGTGGGGGAGGCCATTTGTTGTGATCTGAGAAGAACAAAAAAAAACAACACACTTATGCAAAAAATAGACATTTTATTTTTGTCTCCTCCGATTGCCCAGCTTTAATCACTTCAAGGACACTATTCCGTAGCCCATTTTTACCTGGTATTTCTATGTTACTGCTGTATAAACTTTGGCCACCATCCACGACCACGGTTATCCCAGTTATGTAAGCAGCAGCTGGAGAGAGCAGGAAACACACTGCAGGAGAGATCTGACAAGGAACAAGAGTTTTAATCATTCTTAAATTGCTGGGAATCATTTGTGTCTAAGACATAGCTTGTAAGAACTGATGTGGGTGAGAGAAAACAACATTTGATACTCAGTCATGAAAGTCATGAATAATTTTAAAGCTAAGTTTCTAGCCACAGACATCAAACAAAAGCTGAAAAAGAGCAAGCTTTTCAGCATCAGGTGGCTAAAACCAAACAAATATGTAAGTTGATCCATTTATCAAAGACACATATTTTTGGTAGAAGACAGTTAAGTACTCTGAAATTAAACTATTTTCACATCAATTTTCAATACTTTCCAATTTTCCCTGCAGTAGATTAATCTCTTCAGGAACTAGTGTCAACTATGGAACACTACAGCTGTAAGAAACATCTAAAATAAATTTTCACTTTTACAGTAGCTACTTGTTAACCCTCCCAGTTGGCATTACTACATATTACTACAAGCTTTCTTTTCTTAGTACTCCATCACAGCTCAAAATTAAGTTTTTACCGTTCTTCATATAGCAAAGTAGCTTCAAAACAGAAACAGAAGTAGAAATATCACAGATGTTCTGAAAGACATTACCTCCTCGGGAACTGCTGACCTCTTGGCAGGAATCTTTGGGATATTCCTTAACCACATTGTTGTACCTTGCTCTCCATAGTTTGCAACAGCAGTTTCTGAAAATACTACTCCCTGTATTAAAATAATACAGGTGAAAATTAAGTTATATTGCAGACCTTCAAATTTTGATCCATGCAAAATTGTAAAGTTAATATTAATGGGATTTTTTGTGGGCTTAGACTGTCTAAACAGCACTCGAATGCAAGTTTTTAAGTTGGATTAGATAGCATTATTTATCAAAGAAGGTAACTTGTCCAACAGCTATTCAGATTATTCCAAGTCCTGTTTTGCTTTCATTATTCCAATTCTCCACCGTCACTTCAACAACTATGAAGCGGAGACTACAAAGAACAAATTCAGAATTTGTTTCTAGAATTACAAGCATTTCCGACTAGTTTACAGCAGAAAACTGCAAAAGCAAGGACAAAGTTCTCATGAGTCTCTTGCAATTCCTAAGAACACCAGAACAATTTTACTGAGAGTTACAGTAGCAGCCAGACTCTGCAGCTGGATTTCAGATCTCCCTGCTTGGCTGCTAAGGAAATAAAGGAAGGAGACTGTCCTTGCCCTGATGATTGAACCGTCCAGCTCGGATTCAAGAGGGACAAAGAAGGCTACAGCAACAGGAAGATAAGAGTTACACAAATCAGTTACATCCTGACCTGTAGGCGTCGAGATGGTTGTTCTAAACATATAAGAAAATTTCATCCATGAAATACATGTTAAGATTTTTCTTCTAAGATATCTGTGAAATGTGTGCAAATGTATTTCGAGAGCTAGGGAAGTAACTCATTTTTAGGCATTATTTGCTTGGCATGTGAGTGTCCATCTCTACATACATGGTCCCTACACATCCCCCTATGCATATTTAGCAGTAAGTGTTTTGTATAGTTACTGCAACCCCGATGAAGCTACAAGTTGAAAGAAAGATATGAAGTATCATCCTACTTAGAATATGGATGTTTGTCACCAACATGGTAACAAAGCTATCAAATGTTCTTTCAGAACATATGAATTTATGTATCATGCACCAGGGAGAGTAGCATCAGTGCTGGCAAGATGACACATACTAACCACTGTACAAGTGCTGAAAGAGCCAAACCACTGAACTGTTGGCTTGTCAGAAGTTTAATTTGACACATGCTATAAAGTATAATTAGAATGATTCACTAGGCAATTAGTATGCCTTAAAAAAAAGGCACACACATAATGTGCTCTCCTAATTACTTATTTCCCCAAGACTTGATAAATTGAAAAAATGAACAAACAGAAAAACAAGTCAATAGATCTTAATATTTGACGGGTCTCAAGATAAGGTGGACCTTGGAGAGCCTGCACAGAGCCATTACCTGAATGATCATCAAACGTTTCCAATTAAAGTAAAGCAGTTGCTTTAGGAGAGGATACAAGATAGGATAGAGAATAGTATACAGACAGCAAGATCATCATCATAGGGACCAGTTAATTAAATCTGACACTTACCATGCTATAACACAAATTCTGAAGGTAGAAATAACAGGACAACTTTGCTCTCTTGTTTTGTCATCAAAATAATTGTGCAAAATAAACTGTGATTAAGAGCAAAGATTAAACCACAATAAATGAAATCTCTACCTTCAAAGCTAGGACTAAAGCTTCTGTATCTGCAACATCATGTGCTATGAAAATCTAGCTGGTCTTTCTAGTACAGACTCTAGATTTTAAACGCCTTTTGCTCTAGACGTCGTAACCGTGAGCGTACACGACGGCTAAAGTTACTCTGTCACTGGCCAGCACTCACCGGAGCCACGCTGTTGATTCGCACTCCGCTGTGGGCCCACTCTAAAGCTAAAGTCTTCGTGAGGTTATCCACTCCAGCTCTTGCAGCTCCTGAATGCCTATCAAGAAAATAAAGCACAAAAAGCATCTGTTCCCTCAGATAACACTGCTCAGTCTCCGTCCTAGTGCAGTCTCCCTGGGATGATCACAGTGGAGCTCTATTACTAGACTAACCATCAGCGATGCAGACAGGTTTTCTAGTTCTCAAGCTTGACAACAGTTTCACAGCTCTGCTCAATCATGATGGGATTTCCTGTCATTTCTGCTACTAGCTATCGTCTCTCCCCCGGTATATCTGGTGGTGAGGAGGCCTGATACATTTTACTGCTGAAGCAGGCTAACAGAATGAAAACTAAACAGAGAGAAACTTGCAGGTGTGTGAAATTAGGAAAGATAAACTGCACAGGTAAAGCAACTAAAATCTTGTGAGATCAGTGGTCTGAAAGAGCTTTTCTGACAAATGTGTTTAAAATCAGCCAATGTTCAAAAATTGCTACAGATGGGAAAATGAGAACAAATGGATCTCAGGCACCTTGCTGCTACAGGAACCCTCCACATGCTTGAACAAATGCAGACAAAATTACTGCAAAGATGAATAACAGGCAGTGGGATTCAGAGAACATGAAGTTTAGCTTTTTTAGTCTAGCACAAAACACATAGAGGAGAGACAGTAAGTTTTCAAACATGATGATACATGCACCAGGGAAGATTTTTTTTTTTTTGATTGAGGAATAAGAAAACCTGGATTACATCTGACATTCATATGATTAGGATAGAAATTTATGACCACCTGACACAACATGAGTAAACAAACTTGAGTAGTTTTTGGTTGAAAATTGTTATTTATTAAAGACTGTAGTAGCTTATTTTTGGACTTTTGAAAGGATACTGTATCACTATACTACACTCTGAAAAACAAGCATCATTTTCTACAGGAACTCGGTCTGAAAGTAATTTTGCCTACCCATTCACAAAAGCATAAAACAGTTACTTGGGAAAAAATATTTCCATTGTTATTCAGAACTGGGTTCTTTATTTCTTGGTGTACCAACCTATTCTCACTGAGAGTTCAGCTAGATTTACCTACAGCAGTGAGACTAAAGCAACTGTAGCTTCAGCACCACCCTGTGGCTCCCCAAATTTATCTTGCACTGCCGAGAATAAGCTAGTGAGATAATATGCTGCTGTTTCTTAAGAATTGGACATTTTAAAAAATTTCAGGACAAATTAAGACAAAAATAGGTAAGACAATATTTGTTCAAAATGAATTTTTGATTTTTTAATTTCTGTTGAAAAAAATAAAAAGTTAAAAAAGGTTTCCAAGAAAAATTGAATTTTCCAATTAAGAAACTGTCAAAATGCATCATTTTTCTATGTTTCCTATGCAAAGAAAATAACTGAAACAATTTTCTAAACATTATTTCCCTTTCAATACATTGACACTTTTTGGTGAAAAACTTACAAGCCAAAGACTCCTGATCAACTCCATTTTGAGGATGATTACATTTGAACAAATATACTAAGTGTATAGATATGGAGAGGATGCTGTGTTGGCATGCAGAAAGCCTTGACCATTTTTGCCTCCTCCCCCACAAAAAAGAAACTTCAAACACATGGTAATATGTTTGAAGGCATGAGCCTCCTCCCAGGCAAGAAAGAGGCAGAGCAAATGGAATTGACTGTCTACAGCAAGAAAAGGTGGCCACAAAGGGGAGGTGAAAAGCAAAAATCCACCAAGCAGGCAATACGTGAAGGGCAAAGTCACAACCCAACAGCATGTTAGTAATGTTCCTCCTATCCCTAGGTTCAAGTCACACCATCAAGACCTGCAAACTGACAGCAGAAGTGCAGAGCACCAGGCGCCAAGTTCCTGCAAACCCTCAAGGGATTTGCACAGAAATCAGGCCCAAGTTGCACTTGCATGCACACGCTCCCCACTCACTGCCCATTTCCAGTGACAGCTTCACTGCAAAGGTTTTGCTTCATAGTTTCTTACAAACTAGCAGACAAAACCCAGAGATTTAATTTACTCTTACAGTCTCTATTGAATCTATAAGAGATCCCCATACAGATAGCCAAGCTGCTCTCTTAATATATCCACTATGTATCTATACTCTGCTGTTGCCCAATGAACAGCTTGCTAGAAGAAAATGAAGCATTTAGAAGCAATTAGAACTTTTAGAAGGAAAATATAGGAAAATGTAAAAAAATTATTACGCCATTGTAGGGAACCCATTTGGCACGGCAGCAGTAATGTTGACAATGACTCCTCCATGTTTCTGCATCCAGGCATTGTACACTGTATGAAGGGGGAAGATAATCTATAAATATTAGAAGAAATACATATGCATGAAATTGCCCATTGGAAGCCAAATTTGGAGTCTTACCCGAATTGTGCTGCACGTTGTGCAGATTTGGACAAACCACCTGATCTTTGCACCACAGCCTCACCTGTTAAGGTGCAGTCCAGGTAAGGCTCAATGTTTGTAAAGAAGTCTTGGACAGAAATCAAAATTTTGTTCCCTCTATGTCAGCTGCTTTCATCTCCATTTTCCTAATGCTATCTGAGAACCAGACAACAAATTTAACTCCACAGCCTTAAGATAAAAAGTCTTCTCTTGTGCTACACACAGGGACTACAAAACACACAAGCTGAGTGGTTTTCTTACCAATTTTAAGTCAACATCCAAACCAAGTGACTCCTCAAACCTGGCCTTAGCTAGGTGCTCAATCCTCCACTGAATGGGTACATATTGATACATGTGTTTGTGTATATTAACAAATAAAATATATAGTTTAGTGTGTAACTTAGGATGAGATTCATGGCAACACTGTCAGACAAAAACGTGAAAAACAAAGTGGAGAAACTCTCACAGAAATACTAGAGAGACAAGAAATATTAAAAAACCCCTCTGCATTATTCTTACTCCTCACCTGCTTTGCAGCAGTAGAAGGTTCCTGTCAGATTAGTGTCTAGGACAGCGTTCCAGCCTTTTGCACGGATGGCTTCAGCAGGACTTGTGAACTGGCCCCCTCCGTTGTTCACGAGGAAGTCAATCTTCCCATGCAGATTAAGTGTAGACTTCACCAAAGTTTCCACCTAGAATTAAATATATATATATATATATATATATATGTATATATATATATGTATATATATAATTTTTACTGTGTCATGCTGAGTAAGTTATGTACCCCATTTCATTCTTGGATGAGGTCTTCTCACTCAAATCCTTTTCACACTTACAGGGGAAGTACCACTCTTCAGAGAGGCTGGTCAGCAGGACCAGCTTCTAGGCTGGAAGATCAGTGTGGCAGGTTTAATCAACCAAAAAGGATTGGGCAGGATTGGCCTTGTTTACTTAATAAATCTTCCTGGTATAATGCAAGTGCTACACAAACCATCAGCACTGAAATAAGAGGGAGATCTATGCTCTGACAGCTGGGGTGGTGTAGGAGAAAGATCCTGTTTAAAACTAACTGAAAATCTCCCTGTATTCCCCACAAGAGCAGGGGAGTTCACATTAGGTATTAGAAGAAATCCATATTAGGTAACTACTATTTTGTGTGTGTGGGGGGGGGGTTTATTTATTTATTTATTTTTTTCTTCACTCAATCTGTTAGTTTTCTAATAACATTAAGGAACTGAAATGACAGTATTCATACCAAGAGAAAAGGGTCAAATGTCCAGATGAGCTCAAGGTGACCCATGAATGCTAGGGAAACTCAACAGGCAAGCTGCTCAGTACAGAGGTTTGCTATTCAGAGACCATTCCTGCACAGTGATATCAGGTATTTTTACTCTGTGCTACTGCTGTATTCTCTTGAAATAAGCCAATAGGAGTCTCTTACCCACAGTGCTCCATCAAGCCACTCTCTTCCACTACAGGTTTCACAGAGACAGGCATTAAGAATTTATACACTAGCAGAGACTATGTTAAGCTGTAAAGCTTACTGGAAAAGAAAACCAGTAGAGAATTCCGAGGCAAGTTACAGTGCTAAATATCACTCTATTAAGTACTTCTCAAGGAATCGTGTTTGTCAGATGTCTAAATGGTAGGTTTTAGCCTCAGGGTCCCCTTCAGCAGCAGCTGTCACTGGAGCTGAAGTACGGAAAAGGGATCCTGTGCTGAGAATTCCGATTTGTTTGTTTGATTTCAAGAAGAGCAGTAGCCTACTAGAAGTACAAGCCTTTCTGTTTCATCTAGATGCGAGTTAAAGAAAGGTGTCTCCAGGGCATATAGCCTGGAGGTAGGAAGTGCCTTTCTTTTCCCCACAGAATGGTTCCCGTAGCTCAACATTTAAGGCACACATACATACTCCCCCTTCCCAATACCCAAACTTTTAAACAAAAAGCTCCTTCCATAGTATGAAACGGGTGTGATTTCTCTCCTCCGCTTTGGCAATCTTTACATTGATGCACCAGAATTAACGTATTAGACCCTTGAATTTGAGGAGAAAGTTTGGTTTGACAAGACCCGTATACATTCGCAGACAGTCATTACGCCTGCATCTGAGAAGAAGCAGTTTGACATGCTCTCCTTGTATCCAACATGTTATGTGTGACAGTGCTGGAAAATATTCAAATAATTAAAATGACTAGTGCTTCCTAATCACTCAGGAGCACATGGGTCGCGGCATTCATTCCAGACCCAGATAAGGGAGAGATGCACAACCACCACTTCAGATGTGGTCAGAAGAAGGCAATCTTAGGAGCTCTTTGGAGAGCAGATTCTTCTGTCTTTAAAGATTTCTATCCTTTCCAAAACGCTCATTGGAAAACTACCCAAAACAATAAGCTGCAGACGGTTTTGACAGAAATAAGTCTGACAGCTTAGGAAGTGGTTGAAAATCCTCCATCAAGTAAACAGGATTATTTCTTGCACAGTAAATGAGAAGAAAGCTTTTGCTAGAAAGCAAGAGAGCCTCTGAGGATAAGGAGACTTTAAAATCTGAATTCATTAAGCTATTCCCATGATATCTACAAGAAAGCTTCTGCAGCAATAATATTCAGTACACCCTTTTTGCTCTTCCTAGTCCAGAAAGAACAGCCACGCAGGCACTATATGGAGAGATGTATCGTCTAATGCCTCAATTTCACAGATCTAACTAGTGCACCAAAAAAAAAAAAAAGTGTGTCATCTTCAAAGCAGGTGAGTTACTTTAAGATTCAGAATAGGATGCAAAAAAAGTCTTCTGACAATTCTGAAAAGCACTTTCATCTTTCTTACAACCTCTCTATTCAAAGTTCCCCCCTCAAGTTTGTCCCATTATAAAATTAAAACCAGGATGACATTTGTAAGAGCCCTCAGAGAAATGAAGAACAGGTGACGGAGGGAAGAGGGGGTAAAAAAAAGGCCTGGCACAGTGAGAACAGGTGGCTTGTCGCTATTGGTGATTAGCCTGGCACTATTTAATGGAAAAATTTACTCTTCCAAAGGTTTAAATGAGTTGTCAACAAGGATACACTATTTAAATTTCAAGAATCTTCCTGGGCTTTATTATCTTGTAATCAATCAGCTTGGACATCTAAGGAGGCTTATATTTCTGCCCTTCCCTTTTTTTTCTCCACTGTTGATGCTTATAAGGACTCTTCGACCCTCACACATTCTTTGGTACCCTGTATAAGAGCTGAAAGAGAGGATGTAATGAAAACTCACAGGGAACACGTGTAGGGTATGTTCTCTACCACAATATTCCTTACTGAGGTAACTACTCTTCAGTCATACTGTATTGAAACCAGCCAGAGAGCTTAAAATTCTGACAGTTTTTAGTAGTGAACATCACAACTGTTAAATTAAGTTTATTTAGCTCCAATTTGCAAACATTGAGCACCTAAGCATTAGAAAGTACTACCTTCACTAAAAATGTAAAAACTGAAAATGAGTTCCACCTATTCCTGGTCAAATAGTATTTTTAGAAAGTATCAACTGGCCAGAATTTCACAATCTTCAAGAATGTCAAAGGATGAAGCGAGAAAGACAAGAGTTAAAGAACAAAGTTCTCAGATTGTGTCAAACCAGTAATGATATCTGCTCTTGGAGATGGCCATCTGGAACAGACAGCATTGGTTTTGTGAACACTTATGTTCTTAGGGAAATAACGGAATAACAGGAGAGACATCTACCTTCTCTGAGTATCAGTTTGGCTACCTGTAAAATAGAATGATGCTTAAACAAGCATCTATAAGATCTTTCACAAAGATCTATAATTTCATCTTCCAAAAAAGCTCTAGAAGTTTTCAAATGTTAAAGCTGTTTTGACAAATCTGCACTTGAGACCTTAAATAAACAGATGGCAAGGAAAGTAGTAGTTTGCCATCCAAACCCTCTGCCATTTCACAGAACGCTGCAGTTCCCACTAACTTGTTTTTAGATGAATGTAAAAATAGGATTCACCTACAGGAGGTTACTAGGCATGCTAGAGCACTGTGCAACACCGGCAGGAAGGAAGGCTCTTCCACCTCTTTTCCTTTTTCTTTCATGTATCTTTAATCACTTAAGTTGCCCTCTGACACCTGTCATAAGCTATTACATTGCACTGCTGATGCTGGTAAATGCAATCCTAAAATTCACTGGTAGGTGAAGTGACATACTGCACAGCCCCAAGGTTCATCTCTTTCAGGAGGAAAAGTCTAAGGATGTCACTATAAATATGTTATGAGCTGTTCTGCAAGGGAAGAGTTTTATTTTTGTTTGCTTTATGGTAGTAAATTAAGATAGGATTTGAGTTCACAGCTCCTGAAGGTCACTGATGTTCCGCTAAGTTTTTAGATTTTAATAGCCTTTGAAAACTTAAGAAAAAGGTAGCAAGCAATGAACAGTGGAATGTTTCCTAGTAATACTGAGTAACTTAAAAGTCCAACCTGACACTGCATTTTAACTGTTTAATTAAGAGGTTACAGAATACAGAAAGATAAATGCACACTTCTGAAGAATGTGGACCAAGTACTTGCAATTTAAGGAAGGAAAAGAAGGCGGAAACCTCTCAATAAGGTGAAGACCTTCCTAAGGACTGAAAGCAACAGTCTTGCACACCTCAAGTTGTAAACAACAGTTAAAAGATGGCTAAAAAAAAAGTCTCTATTTTTTCTGTAATACAAACAAAAGTGACAGTGCAGGATACATCTCAATAAGTAACTTAAATTGTGTCAAGTCACAATCATGAGGTTCTGTGCTACGATTTCACACAGAACCATACAAAGGGCTCGGGCTCAGCCCTAGAACATACCAGCACTAAGTACTATTTCTCCTAGCAGTTGTCATTAATACTTTATGACCAGCCATACCCATTTCAGTGATAAATACTTTTTTGCTTAGGTGGCTAACAAATGGTTTTCCCCTTAGAAGTACATCTTAACCTTACCTGGATCCACTTAGGAGTGCTCCACTGCACCTGCCTCCTGATCTAAAACACTCCCGAGAAGGGCAGACTTCCGCAGACCAGAGAATTTGTATTCACTGTATATTTTGACATGTTAAGCCCCAGAACAAGAGCGCTTGTGTTTACCTCCTCTTCTTTGCGGATGTTGCACTGTATAGGAGTCACTTTGGCAGGACCCATGGAAGCAAATTCATTATTCAGTTCTTCTGCTGTGGCTTTTAATCGGTCAAATTTGCGAGAGGCAATAACAACATTGCAACCTGTTGAAACAAAATGAAAAAACCCTTAGCTAATGGATATTCAACATTACAGTTACACTAAGTTTTTAATAACATCATGGAGCTATCTTGCAGGATGTGTGTATATTAGTTGCTGCCTGGAAGATAGAGTGATGAAGTGCTTGCAAGAGAGAGAAAAATTACTTCTGTCAGGAGCTTCTTAGCAACTAGATCCCTCTGTGCCAGGAGAAGAGCAACTAAAAAAAAAAATCTACAAGGTTCTTTCTCCTTCCTGCAGGAGGGAAGAGTCTGCCTGCGAGCTGCAGAGTCAGCAAAGTGGCTTTCAGACACAGCTTTTGCTGCCTCGGCCCAAGGTTGCCACACTTATCAATTATGTGATTTAAAGATGTTTTATCAGATCTTGGTTGCAAAAAGCACTTGCTCCTCAAACCACAGAAATAAGCTTACAAGACAAGCTTACTGTAACTCAGGCTGTAATTCTGACTAGTGGTGAGCAAATGCAATGCTCTTCTCTTTAACCCTACGCAGTCTGGAGGACAGGATGGCAGCCTCAGGAGGTGAACTCATATCTGCAAAACACGATCAGGCACAGGCACTTCCCCATGCCATGTCCACGTGCTTCTTCAACCATTACTTCTTCATTGACTGAAACACACCACACCAAAGTAATTCCTGGGCAAATCCACCAGGCATTTCAAATGCCTATTTCAAAGGCTACTTCAAATCATGGATGTGCAAATTAACAGGTTGCCACTGCCTACTAGGGAGGGACATCTTGCTTCCCCTTCTTCATTTTATTATCTTGGCATCCCAGCATAAGGCATTCCTTCCTCATACCTCATACATCACCTCATACTGAGCTGATGAGCAGCTCAGTGCTCATCAGTTTAAACATAAACTAATTGAACACACTAGAAGAGCCAAAGGAAAAAAAAAAAAAGAATCTTTTGCCTTTGCCTTTTTTTTTCTGCTGCTATTTCACTGGGTGGAATTCAGCCTCCTATGTGATCAAACAAACACCAAAACTAATGCAAAATAACCAGTACGAGTAAGAAGCAATAGCAAGCTGTTCAATCGACTCATGTCGTCTTGTGAAAGCATACATAAGACTCAAAAGAGAAGGTAAATTTATTCCAGAAAATATTGCACCTATATATGCCTAGGAATGTCTGCTTCATCTTCAGCCAGCGACCACTCTAAAATGGCACACGTACAGATGTTAACTTTTTAAGTTAAGAATGCCAGTTGCTTACACCACAGCCTGAGTGATCTGGGGTAAAGTTCATACAACAGCACACACACAATCACTGATTAACGAGAATTACTAATTCACAGTAACATAGTGATATTCGCTTGGAACAGGCTGCCCAGAGAGGCTGTGGAGCCTCCTTCTCTGGAGATCTTCAAACCCATCTGGATGCCACCCTGTGCTCTGGGTGTCCCTGCTGGAGCAGGGAGTTGGACTAGATGATCTCTAGAGGTCCCTTCCAACCTCAGCCATTCTGGGATTCTGTATCAGGAAAAGTGCCTATTAATACATGCACTGACACAGAGTAAGGCCTGTAGAAGACTCTGCTTTCATTAAACAGGCGAATTTGGGAGGCAGGAGATTCTAGCTCACTGAAGCAGGCTCGGTGCCTACTGCACAAACTGATGCTACTTAGTCCTTATTTTCTCACAAAGGAGAGACCAGCCAGGAAAGCAAGTGAATTTTGCCACAACTGGCATTATTTGGGGCCACTCCTAAAGGTGTTGCAACCAGAGCTCCTTGCAAAAGGTGCAAGGTGCATACGGAAACGATGCCAGGGCGTCTTCTTGTCAGGAGGAGCCAGTAAGTCTGCAGGCACAACATCTACTTTAGAGAAGGTGACTTCGCAAAGATTTAAGATATAGTCTCTTTCTTCATTTTATCACACCCTTTGTAGAGATTTTTAGAAGTACTTTCTATCTAGGATGTTATGAAAAAAAAAGAATTCTCCTACTTGTATTTTACTTGAGCAAAATAACACAGCTAAGTGCAATTTTAACATAACTGGGTTACCTCGCCAAGCAAAAGCATGAGAACCCTTGAGAACCTTTCCAAGGTGCCTCTCCTTTAACGCAAGCCCTTGGTTCCCCAGAGAGCAGCCCTTGCTTTGCCGCACGGAGCGAGCGGGAAGCAGGTGAGCTGGACGGGGCGGCAGCCCTGCGAGCCCTGCGTGACGCCGGGGCTGGCGAGGGGCGCGCTGGGCCAGGAGCTCGCGCAGCGAGGCACACGGTGGCCACCCTGGACATGGACGCGGACATGACCATGGACGTTACAGAGAATCAGCCAGGATGCCCACGCTCCCTAGCATCTACTCTGCAAGCTGCAGGAAAGGTGCTGCAAGGCAGATTGGTCAGAGATTTCCAAGGCTGCTTTTCACTCCCAAGTTAAGGGCTGATTAAGAATAGCAATTAGCAAAGAGAGCCCACAAGGTCACCTGCTACAGGAGTGCTTTAACGTCAAAGCATTTCTGTCACAACTTTTAGTACCAAGCACCCTTTCTCCAAGGTTAACACGCAGGAAACAGTTCAAAGCCTGCTGCTTCAGACGGCCTCAGGGAAACAGCATCAGAAAACTGTGCAGTTAAGCGGGATGAAAAATAATTTTAGACTGAGCAAACGTATTGCCACCCGGAACGTTACATTAACACAGGGCACCGTGTTGCACACCTGCACCCTCGGGACTCAGCGCACACCCCGCACTGCCCCCTGGTGCCGCTGGCTCCGGCGGGGGGACACGGGGCCACCGCAACGCCGCTCAGCGGGAGCCGCGCTGCCCAGGACCCCACGTGCCCCCACGCACGCCCCGTCCTCCCGGCTCCGCTGTCCCCGGCCCCGCGGCTCCCCCGCGCCCACCGAGCGCCAGCAGGTCGGCGGCGATGGCCCTGCCGATGCCGGTGCCGCCGCCCGTGACGATGGCCACGCGCCCGCGGAACAGCCCGGCCGCCAGCAGCCGCTGCGGCGCCGCCATCTTCCCCGCGCCGCCGCCGCCACGTGACGCGCCGCCCCGCCCGCCCCGCCGGAACGGAGCGCGGAGCAGCGCCGGCCACGGCGGCCGTGATCGCCACCGGGGCTCGGCTCGACTCGGCGCGGTTCGGCTCGGCGCGGCTCGGCTTGGCTCGGCGCGGCTCGGCTTGGCTCGGCTCGGCTCGACTCGGCGCGGCACGGCACGGCTCGGCTCGGCTCGGCTCAGTTCGGCTCGGCGCTGCTCGGCAGCGCTCTCCGCTGCGCGCCCTGCGAGGTAAGAGCCGCGGGGTCCCGCGGGGGTGGCCGCGGGCGGCGCGGGGAGCATCGCGGGCAGCGGCGCGGAGGGGCGAGGAGAGGGCGCGTCCCGCGGCTGCAGCGAGCCCGGTGCTCCCTCGTTCGGGGCGTCCTCCTTTTTGTCTGCTTCTCCATTTATTTATTTATTTATTTAATAGAAAGAGCGGAGGCTGCACATTCTGCACCGCGGAGAAATCCCTGCCCGCGTTCACATTCTCACATGCGCTTAAAATAGCAGCCTGGTGACTCACGGTACCTCAGTACCTGCTGCATCATTTTAACAAAACCTGCCGAGATCTGCTCAGACACCCCCACCACACCCCCCCCCCCCCTATAGTTTCCTTTGCTTTAAACCAGCTCTTTATTGCCAGGAGGGCTGCCTGTCTCAGCCGCCCGTGTTTCCAGGTGCTGTCCCAGGTCATCTTCCAGACACGAGGAAGGGCAGCCCTCGGGAGCAGGGGGATGGAGCCCCCTCCCAGGGAGGTGCCATGCTGTAAACGCGCGTGTCTTCATAAATTTCAGAGAAAGCTGCCGGCATTCACCTAGCGGGAACTTATGCCCCGTTTTGCAGATGGAAAAACCTGCTCTTCAGAAATGGACTTTGTTGGGAAGATGCTATAGAGGCTCAGATGGTCCCATTTTCAACAGCAGTTAACGCGTCCTTAACATGGCCATTTTTTTCTGTTACAATTCGTTTATGTTGTTTTTAATTCAAGATTGCCCCCAGTAAACCCCGTATTGATTATTCGGCTGGTACGGAGGACACCCGACATTGCTTTCACTTCTGCCCTCCAGTAACGTAAGTGACGGATCCTCTTTGTCCATCGCAGATGATCTTAACCAGCTTTGACGTGTCCAGGAGTGTGTCCGTGTTGAACATCTTTCTGAGCATCTCCTCTGTCCATCCGATAGAAGAGATGTTTGGAAGCCTATCTATCACTTTGGTTGCTATTTTTCTCTTAGTGTAGGTGGCTAACGTGTGAAGATAGTGATGAAAAAAGATACGTACACATGTGAAGTGGGAAGGTCATAGAGGCCGCTTTGTTTTTCTCATTTGTAAAATAGGAAAATACTTATTTTCTCTGAAACATGTTATGAGGTTTAAGGCTTTAAATCAAAGAAAATTCTTTCTTCTCAATTTTGGTGCATCACACGTGGTGTTAGATGTGGGGACGGGAAGGTACAGAGAAGTTGCCCATCCAGACCTGTTCAGCAAACAGTGACAAGACAGAAAAAGACTTCTGTGTGGTGACCTAGACCTGTGTGTGATCCCTGCTGGGCAGGGTTGCCTTCCAGATGAGCTGATGTTTGCAGGGTACTTAGATATTTTAGAGTGCTGCTTAATTTTCTGGGGGCAAAGTGTGGAACACTAGGGTGACACGGTAAGATTTTTCTTCATCTTCTACAATCTGGAGACTCTGCAGATCCCCATTAATTACCTCGGGTTGTCCTACATATCTTAGACAGGCTGTATCAGAGAGATCTTTAATTAATCCCAGGGAGAAACATTCATCTGTGCCAGTGAGCTAGATCTCCGTGCCCTGGCCTGCCCACCATCCCCACAGAGCCACAGGCCACCAAGGAAAACCCAGAGTGCTGGTCTGTGCTTATTACCTGCTTCTTAGATTTCAGGGCTCTTTCTAGAGAGCACTGCCAAGGATTTTGCTTCCCTGTAGAGATTAGTTACTTGTTTTTACTGAAGGTTTAGAATTTATCAACAACCACTGCAGTGCCATGAATTGCAGACTTGACACTTTAGATACAAGGTTCTGTGAGTGATGTGGGAGAGGGCATAGGGACTGGTGAGCAAGGAGGCAAGAAAAGGAGACATCCATTCCTTGGCATTAAGTGGAGGATGGTCCTGGTGGTACCAAACCCATCCACTCAGAACTGAACAGAGCAAACCGGCTTTCATGGGTATTTTCAGCAAGGCGGTGGCTTCTAGTGACTGTCATGTGGATGGTCTTTGCACCAAAGATTCAGAATCTTGGTTCAAGAAATCTTGGATTGAACTGATTTTACTCCAGAGGTTGAAATTCAAAATAATTTAAGCTGTAAAGAAGAAAAACTTATTAACTGAAATCAATTTTAATCTTCTCTTGCATTTATGCTTTCTTATTCCCAAAGGAATGTTCATTTTCCTTTATTGGTTAAAACATTTTGGTGTGTCACTACGTATAGCCATGGCACAAATTCAGTTAAGGAGGGCTCTTTCTCTATGTTTTTATGCTATTTTGTAAATGTAATGTCTCGATTCT
Source organism: Tinamus guttatus (assembly GCF_059628265.1). Classification (NCBI taxonomy): domain Eukaryota; kingdom Metazoa; phylum Chordata; class Aves; order Tinamiformes; family Tinamidae; genus Tinamus; species Tinamus guttatus. The sequence goes on along the minus strand of NW_028288594.1, from coordinate 6,245,766 downwards.
TCATTTTATGTGTTATGAAAGAGTCCTGGTTAGACAGCAGCTGTTTTGGGGGAGTTGGGGTGGGGGGCTTCTGTTTTTGTTTTACTTGCAGTACATGTCAGCTTGCATTTGGAAGAAAATAAATCTGCATTTAAAGCCTCAGAGTCTTCATTTACATTTTTTGAAGTTAAAGCCATCTTAAAGTGACAGATACATGAAGGAAAAAAAATTAAACATTTATCATTCAAAACTCAAAATGCCTTATTTAACAAAAGAATTAATCAGTAGGTTTTTCTCCTCCTACTGCCCTCACCGGGTGTCAGCTCCTTCAAAAACTGAGATTAGCATGTGCTATTCTTTAGTATATACCATTTTATCTATAGATTGGAGAGGGAAAAAGTAGCTTTAATGGTTTTTCAGCTCCTAATTTGTGTCTTGGCGTTGAATGAACTAGTTAAATTTTTGGAGATGAAAAAAAAATGCCGCATTTTCAGAAAAAGCTACTTTTGTCAAAAGCCGATTTTGTACTTTGCCAGCCAATGGTTCAGCTATTCACTTGCTGACATCTGCTATTCCAGTAGTTTGCCATGCTTTAAAAATCCTGCTACCAATATATGCTGACTGAATCTCCCTTGTAGCCTCTTGTCCTTGAGGGAGGCTTGTGCATTCCCCCCGCTTGTCTCCCCTCATGGCCCTGTATCCATCCTGGCAAAGCAGGGAGGTCTCAGGATTATTTAATACCAACGTGTTGTGAGAAAACAGATTGCTCTGATCAGAAAAGGAAGCTCAGTGGGATCCAACTGAGGAGAGGTATCTCTGAGACCAGCAGCCTTAAAATGAGGAAGTTGACGAGATTTGAGGAAAAGCATCTCAGTGCCAGGATATGGAAGACTTTCAGCTTGGGGTTTATGTTAGTTGGTCCAGCTTGGGGTTTATGTTAGTTGGTCCGCAGAGGAGTAAGGCTTGCAGTCCAGCTGCCTCTGCATTCTTGGATGCTCCAGGTTTCTCTCTCCTCTTCTGAGACACCAAGATTGCACAAAGTGTGACAGCAGTCACCCTTTTCTTTACTTATCACTAGAAATACTTGAATTGAGCCAGAGTTGATCAAGAAGCTGTATGAATTTGTGGTTCCTTACATGTCTCTGTGGGACTGGGCAAGAAGCCTCTTCATAATACTAGTACTTTCTCTAGCGCTTTTTCCTTCTGTCTGTATTATCCTCTGTGGCTCTTTTTCTTCCACTATCTCTTGCTGGCAAGTGGGAACCCTTCTGTTCCAGGACTTCTGGGTTCCTTATCAGATGATGCCTCCCGATGTGCCTCATCTGATGGTTAGATTCTCTGGCCAATTGAGCTTTTCAGGTACTTCTCCTCTAGGAAGATTCTTTACTCTCAGTGATATTTCAGGGGATTTCAACCTAACTAGGAATCAGGATTTTAGAACTTTTCATCATTATTCCTAGGAATTTCATTCTGCAATTACAAAAAGACAAGATACACCAAAAACTGATACCACACTCAAAAATGGAGTTTGTAGTCTCATGAGATGTAGAATGGTATTAAACAGTTGGTATTTGGCAGGTTTTCCAAATAATCACACATCTCACTGATACCATATTAATGATATTGAAGCATTAACTTGTCTGCAATTGAAAGTGCCATATTTTTTAATACCCTGGCATCAGGGACCTCTATCTGCACTTGTATCCAACTGAGAGTCCCCTGAGCCAACTAATGCCTGCAGTTAGAGATACCATCTAAACATCTTAGATTATATTTACTATGTAATGCATTAAGCAATCCTAAATCACTCTCAGGGGAATCTTGCAATTCTCTGTGTGCTCAGTTTCTCTCTCCAGAAGTTCCTGGGCCACAGTCTGCTGTTCTTACTCAGAGGAAACTCAGATATGAAGCCCCTAAATATCCTGCCCAAATAAGGACTCTAAAATGTAGCTTTGTGTCACTATTTTTCAGATATTTTTCATGTGTTCCCATTGGGATTTAGACCTGGTTGTGTTTTCTATCAGAATGTATGGGAGCCACAACATTTTGCTCTGTAATTTGCAGCTACGTGTGATTTCTCCTGCTGTCCAAGTAAAGCATTGCTTGGAATTCTCACCTGCATGGAACAGGTAGGAAGAGAGAGGAGACTCAGGCATATTCAGGGATCTTCTAGGTAAGAAATGGGAAGGAAATAGAGTCTGAGGTGCTAACATTTGGTCCTAGTTTTTAGTTACTTTACGGTCAGCAGGATTTCAACACGTGTTAAAACATCCTGACAAAAGCACTACATGATTTCCCGAGAAAAGGAAATGGAGGTTTTGCAATCCTTGGCTGAAATAACCACCTGCCAGGCAGATCTCAGGCTGGCTAAGGCTGTGCTGCCTTGTGTTAGCAGGGAGTCTTCACATCCACCGCTTCTGCTTCAAGGCTCCACAAGCTTTGGGCAGAGGAACTCGCCAGCGGGTCTTGTTTGTGTATGTGCTTCGGCTGTCTTACCTGTGTGCATGTTCAGGTACAGCCTTTGTTGAAGGTTTGTGCCGGGCAGTCTGGAGAGGGGACAGTGGCAAAAGGAAGCAAGACTCTTAAAACTTTTGTATTAATGTTCTGCTACATGCTTGCCCTGTTGTTACAGTTTACTGTATGCCTAATTATCTAATTAGGCATCTAGGCATCTGCTTATGGCTTTTTTAAATTTCTTTTTTTTATTTTGGTGGGGGAGTTTGACCCCCCATTTCTGAAGTTAAAAAGTTAAAACATCAGTTTGATGTGTGGAACAAGCTCCTAGTGCATCTCAAATCCTATTTAATACAACATCCTCACATGAAGGATATTTCAGGTATCACACCACTAAGAACAGATGCCACACCTGATTGCAGCCTTAAGACAGGATGTTGTTTATTTTCCTGGAAGATTGAAGCACATTTGCTAAATTTCATCAAGATGTAGATCTAAACTACTGGGATTGCTTTGAGAATTTCAAACCATCCTCCATTTCTAATTCATTCTTCCTGTAAAGCCTTGGTTCTCTTTGGAGGCTCATGTACATGTACCATCCATTGCAATCTTTGGCATAATATAATACATGTAAGGAAACGGAGCTCCTGTCTGTGGATGCTTTGACTCCTTTGTCTGAATGTATTTCTCTTTTACCAGTCTGGACAAAGAAGTGTGGGGGCAAGGGAGAGATCCCTTTTTTTTGCTCTAAAAAAAGGTAGAGCAGCATGTCTGGGGGTTTTGAATTAGTTGCTATGCAAGTAAAATGACTAGGCGTTTTGTTTAATATAAAATAAAAATGCACAGCTACTCTTGTATGCTATTTTCCAGACTTCACTATTGCTGATCTGCACAGCAGTTATTATCCTGTGACATTTGGGAAAGATATGGAACAGCAGAGGAAATAAAAGAACTGATTCATAAAACAGACACTGTAAAATGCCTTTGGCTTTTAGGAAAACTCTTTGAAAATGTCATCCAGAAACAATTTAGTGGTTCTCTGGAAAGCTCCTCATCACCACTTCTTTGCCTGTTAGTTTTGGCTGTACCTGTAGAGTATCCTTAGCAGGCAATCAGGTCTCTTGCATAAGGGAAGACAAGAGCAGCAGGCCCAGCCGCTCGGCGTGACCCGAGAAGCCCTCACGTCACAGCCTGGTGCTCCTGCAGCCCCAGTGGGGTGAACTGCCCTGGCCGACACAGGCTGGCTGGGTCCAGAAGAATCAGAACGGGCAACTTTGGGCCTGTCGGTGCCTCCCTGCAGAGACTGTGTCACTTACCCGCTCTTCCCTTCTCTCTGGCTTGGCGCCAGACCCCTCTGCTCCCAAGGGGAAGGTGTGGGGAGGCGCCATTACAGCACATACACCTGAAGCCGTCGGTGGCACCTCGCTGTGCTCTCCGCTCCAGCAGGCCCTGCAGGCCGCCTCGTGCTGCCAGCAGGCCTGCATGGGGCCAGGTGCTGCTCAAATGCGTAGCCAGAGCACGGCCAGTTTTCCTCTCTCCCTCCCTCCCTCTCTCTCCAGGGAATAAGTGTCTTGGAGCCCGTGCCAGGCAGGGAGGGCAAGACAGACGTGATCAGTGTGCTTAGCTGCCTGCTTTTCCCTGCCTGCTGGGAGGCAGGAGGCAGGTGTTTCTCCTCGTGCCTCATCCTGTAGTTAAATGGACACTTAATCCAGCCTCTCTATGGATCACTGCCCGTAAGGAGTTGTTCTTCCCTCTTCTTTAGCCATTCATCTGTCTTTACTGGTAGCAGCATGGTGAACCTGATCATGGAATTATGTGGCTGAAAGTAGCTTTTTCTTTTCTGTTGAAATGCAAATGATTATTTTCAGCAGGTATCTCCCTGCAAGTTCACCACAAGCTGCAGAGACCCCAGTGCTGCTAGGGAAGGGTGTGCTCACCTTCTCTTACGGCATCTCATTCATCACAGCCTTTCATCTTTGCTAAGTTCAAACTACTATGTAAAATAGTTTAAGCTATTTCGCTGTGAAATTAAGAGAGAACAGTAGTGCTTCTCTGCTTCTGCGGGGTGTGGTGAGGATGAATGTATGAAAGATTGTGCGGAGTCATTTTGGTATTTGAAATACATTCAAGGCTGGCCTACCTCTTTAGGAAGGCTTCGTCTTTGGCCCTCTCCCACCACAAGATCTGAATTAAGTTTGTTTTTTGTGTAGGTCTTGCCACACATTTGTATAGAATCTGGGGCAGCCTGTCCTGCTTTGGACCATTTTATTCTGCCATAATGTGATTGAAGCTGATGGACAGATCCCTTCCAGACAGCTGGAGGTATCTGATACCCCTTTTTCATGCGCACAAGCTGCCAGCAGACAACTCCTTTAAAAATATTAGGGGTTGGAAAGGGGAGGGTGAGTCAGAGGGGCCCAGGGTAAAAGGAGCAGTGACTGGGGAGTCCCTGAGATGGATCTCTGGGGTAGACTTTCCTTGCGTCTTCCCCAGCGTGGGTAACCCACAGTGCTTATAAAACAGGTTGTTTTTTTCTTTCTGCAGATAACCCCTGCATGATGTGAGTGAAGACGCAGTGCCAGACTTCTTACATGGTGTACAATTTATGACTATAAAAATAAAAATTGATGCTCCTCACTGCTTACAGTCTGCATTTTTTCCCCTCATGTCTGTTCTGAACAGTCATAAAAAGGTTACTTGTGCTGTAGCAGGGATTTAAGATCAAGGGTTTTATTAGCTTACTGGAAGTTTCTTCCTGCCTCTCTGCATGCAAATGGCTAATTTGTCTTGTGTTGGCAGCATGATCAAACTATGAAAACCAGTGGAGAAACCTCTTTTGACCTAAATGGTGCAAGACTGAACTTTGAGACTCCTGTTTTGTGTGTCAGAGACTAATGCTGCCATGGGAAGCATAAGCAGCAGCAGCTTTCCTGCACAGTAACAGAAGACTGTGCTTCTAAAAATTCCTGTGCAGAATGTTTTTGCAGAGCCACCTCCCCAGGGTTTCCCATCTGTTTTCACACGGAGATTAATAAAAAACTGTTTGGCTAATAATTGTTCCCCGCTATCTCAGAAATTTGACCATTTCCTTTCTTTCCCTCCCATGGACAATGATTAGATTCCTGTCTGCCTCTGTGCTCCCATGCAGGAGACGTTCATTGCTGATATTAGATGCCCGACCATTGCCGGGCTTTGTGGTCACAGCTGGGTTTTAAAGAGAGCTTTTAGAGGAGTGCAGGTCTCACCACACACATGGAAACAGCTGTGTGGAGCAGGGCTGCCAGAGCTCTCCAGACTTTCTCAGCAGTATGCTGAGGGCAGGCCTTATTCTTTTAAGAAGAAAAAATAAGCTTTGTTCACACTACTGAGAAAACATTCCCAGCAAAAATCAGACTGGGCTGTGAACCTGTTTGATTCAGCAAGGTCTCTGAGCAGTTTGGTCAACACGTACAGGGCACATACTGATGGTAGTGTTTCTAAGGTGGTGTGTTCAGGTTAGGCGTGGGTGTCAAAGGATCCTGGCTGCTGTGGTGATAGGAGCAACATCTGAGAAGAGAATAAACTCACACTTCATCTACTATGGACATAGTTAATCGCTTTGTGCTCTGGAGTGGAAACAGGTTTATGATGAGGGAGCATCACAAGAAGAGATCTCCTAAGGTTACTACCCAGCTAATACAAGTTAGAGGACTTCTCTGCGTTAACACCTCTTCCAGGCCAGTGCCCCTGAGAGAATTTTTAGAAATATACCTAGTCTGGATTTGGAAGTTTTCAGTGTTGGCATAATTCTCCATAGCTCCTAATGATGCGTATCAAGAGGCACCTACAACATCTGTTAAAATGTCTACTTGGGATCCACCCTGTATCTGTGTCCTTAGCTTTCTATCTTACTGCATCCTTCTCTGCTGGATTAGATCATCTGTTTTACCATGTTTGTTCCTGATGTAGATTGACATCAGATTTTATACATCCTTGCCTCTCAAAGAGAATCATCTGGGCTCCAGCCCTTCCTCATCTGAAGGGGCTAAGATTCATCAAGAACAGTGGTTTTCAGAGTCTTGGCCAGATTCAGAAATAACATAACCTTGCTCATCTTCAGATAGTCACAGTTAACTTAGAAGAAGGCAGCACTGGCCATTTTGCTTTCATATGTGTGTCAGTTTGCCCAAGGTCACAGCTGGATAAACTTTAAAAAAACAAAAACAACAAAAGCCTAACCTCAAAGCCTCTAGCTTTGCGTTATTTTTAAATGTTATTGGCAAATTGCTATTTAGTCAGATTTATCTGTCTCCTTTTCAGGGCAGTAGGGACTAAACATGGGATTACAGCCAGGAACTTCCAGAATCTAATCCCAACTGAACTTCCATGTGTCCGAACTCGTAATTAAATTATCCTAGCAGTGCTGCTTTTTCGCCACCTCTGAGCGAGGATAGACTCTCACTGCTATCTCAGAGGCTCGTTAGGCTCAATCAGGTGATACTAGGATTTTCTGGAGGTAATACATGAAGTATTACTGCTGATCCTCAAAGAAAAATGCTAGAGACTCTTTGTACCTCCCAGACAAGTTTATTAAAAAGAGTGAACTTACTTCATAGACATTTGCCCCACAAAATCATTTTTTAAAAACATTAAATGAAAAATTGAGGTAAATGGACCCTGCCAATGTTAGTATTTAAGAGCCACAGCTTGCTATCTTTGAAGTCAATGGGTGGTTTGATTCGGAGATAAAACAGGGAAGTTGAAAGCTAAGTTTTATACTTCAGTGTGAAGTATATCTTCTTGCATATCCCATTCTTTTATGTGATGGTAAGTGGAAAACCAGCTATCAGCAGGCTGCTTCCAGATGTAAAGACCACACTGCTCTGTCTCAGGCAGATAAGATGCAACAGTTATGGCAAGGAATTGCTTCTCTTCAGCTGACTTATGTTTCTGCTTTTTTTCTTTCCTAATGTGAGACATATTTCTCATAGAGACCCAAAGGGGGCAAAAATCCTGTACTGCTTTTGCAACATTCTCTTTGAGCGTTGGAATTTGGGCTGGGACCAGAATGTGAAGGCAGTGATCGTGAACAACCCACACATTAAACTGAGCTCATATACGAGCCTAGGACACTAATCGTAATGCCTCTTCTTTCTCACTTCTACTGATCAACAGTAGTTAAACTCATTTGCTTCTAAGTATTTCTAAGTACAGCATTTGACCGCAGTGAGAAGACTGAGTAGCTAGTTTAGTTGTGTCTTGTGGAGCAATTTTCCAGTATGTCTGCAAATTCAGGCATAGATTTTTTGCACGGCAGGTGTAAACTCAGATAGCAAACTAAACAGTCTGGTCCCGGCCACGCTGCAGAGTTGGCCAAGATACTCCCAAGCCCAATGATTTGGAAGTAGGCTAGCTTTCTGGAGGTGCTGTTTTTTAGATTTCATGATAACTGTCTTTTAATCACTAGTGAAGATTTGTTTTCTGTAATGCAAAAAATGATCTAAATTGTTGAATTCTTTTTCCCTTTAAAGTAACGCAGAGACAGCTGGCCACAGTTTTAGGTGTTAAAGTGATGAAATAAATAGTGTTGGAGAGAGGCGTATAAATAGTTGATCTAAAGTTCTACCACAAATTACAAAACAAACCAGCTAAACCTTATTTCTGGGGGAAGAGCAGGACCACAGTGCCAAATCTAAAAATGCTCTTTTTTTTTTTTTCCCCCAGCATCTGTTCAAGTAAAACAATTTCACCAGCATTTCTTGGACAATTAATTATGACAATAATGTTTCTTAATTTCCTGCTCAGGACATGACTCAGACATTAGTCAGAAACTTAATTTTTGATCATGTGAAGTCTTTTAATTATGCAAATGTTCAACAGAGGTCTTCCAGAGTTGTTAAAATGTTGTTCAGTATATTCATATTTATACCTAAATACTTCATGAAGCAGAGTCAGATTTTTAAATGCTGTAAAATCTGAGAACCATTCCCACTGTGTGTTCCAGGCTGGTGGCGCAGGGCTTGTTTGCACGTTCAATCAGATCTCCTTTAGTTAGACAGCATTTCCACAGATATCAGCATCACTTAATAGTACTTTTGCTTGAAAGTAGAGTAAAAACGGAGCCCTTAAATTTGTTTTATAGATTTGCAAAGGTTTTTTTTTTTTTTTCTTCCGGCAAAGTCAAATGATTTTGCAGTGATTTCAAATTCTCTCCCCAGTAAAGTCGTCTTGGTAGTAATCTCAGCTTTAAGGCCTGCATAATGCTAAGTTGAAGAGGTTTGAAATGTCATTTAATTTGGCATATTTTGATTACTATTTATAATGTCCTCGTGCTGGTCAGTAAATCAGAACACACTCAGGATTAGAAAGGCTGGCAGATATAAATATTATAGATATTGTTATTTATAGATATTGTAATGCTAAATGAACACGGTGTTGCAGTTCTCTCTAATCTATGCCGGTCCCTTAACTAGTCAGCATAATTTTTGTCTGTGGCTTCATTTTTTTCATTCTCCTGTGTTTTGGCCAAGACTATTTATTGTCTTCTCTGGCTTCCAGCATTGCAGGGGAATGTTAAAATCAACCAATAAGCTGCGCTTGTTTAATCTTTTTTTTTTTTTGTAAATGTTAATATTCTTTCGTAGTAGCTTTTCTTTCTTACATTTAAAATTAGAAGTTAAGAATCAGGGTTAGGCAATATTACAAAACATGTATCCTTGTATTAAAACTGATGTACAAGATGGTAATAAAGATCTTACATGACATGTAAAGCAGAGGGAAGTAACCCTTTGCAGAAATATTTTGGGATTTTTTTATATATATTTTGTATGAAATGGACACTGTCATTTTTACCTTTCTCTCTCATTTTAGGCTGGGAATGGAGTGCATATTTTGGATGTCAGCAGCGGGGCGTCTTCAGGAAACAAAGCATCCCTGGAACGGTTAGATACCAATGATTTCTAAGGGCAGGAGCTGGTAGATTGGAAACGCGCCAAAAGATGCCAAGTGAGATGCTTGAGAGCAGCAGTGGGATGGAGGAGACGGTGCAGAAAGAGAGCAAACCTGGAGGCCACAGCCCTCGCTGCGGCTCCATGAGGAGGCCTGTGGCAACGACTGTCACCTTTGATGGAGAAGCTACTATGGAGCGTAGGAAAAAGAAGAAGAAAGAGTCCCGTCCTGAGTCAATAATAGTGTATCGCTCAGAGAACGAGAATAAGGTAGAAGAAGAGCAGGCAGAAGAAGGAGGAGAGGAGAGGAGCTCTGAGGAAGGCTCCAAGTTCCTGGGTCATTCCATGGCGGATGGTATGTATGCCCGGGAACATCCCCTTCCACTGCCCAGAGGGACACACTCCCGGCCCTTCAGCCCAGCAACGAAGCCGAGCCCACAGCCTAGGATCCTAAACCCCGTCCTCGTGCTTCTCTGCTGGCTTCCTGTTTTAATGGGCACTTCAGACTGCCTCTGTGGGCTGCCTCCCAGGCTAGCCAGAACTACGCCCAGGGGGAACCATATTCCAGCCCCCCTGAGCTCACGCTTAGCGCCCCGAGCTGCGGGGCCAGCAAGGCCAGTGTCGTCGGCAGCTGAGGCAGCCTGTGACTGCAGCGCACATCCCAGCACGTTCCTGTCCCCTGCCTTCCTTGACCTGTTAGAACTGTATTGTAATTGTGTGAGACTTCCATAGAGTTTCCTATGCTTCGAAAATTGTTTTTGATTGAGATATAGAGGAAACAAAGTGGAATAATAGCTACTCCAGGTTAATTCCATGGGTGGATATGCTTATTCCATAGCAAGAGTCTTTTTGTATTTAGCCTCAAGCATCTATGCTATTCCGGAAGAAATCTGTGAGGGGACCTGAGAAAATAGGCACATCATTTTTGGTTCCCTTTCCTTTCTGTCTCATCTGTTTTTCTCCTGTAAGCTTTTTTCAATCCTTTCTTTTAACATCTCTCTCAGCTGTCCCCAGCATAGATACAAGAGTCTTGATTTTTGTTATCTAGAATTCCTGCCTTACCCCTTATTAGCTTTTTTTCTTTTTTTTATGTGATATCTTCTTTATACTGCATGTTTCTCTGTGTCCCATCTGTTTTGTTTGTTTGTTTGCTTGTTTGTTTGTATTGCTAAATACAATATAACTCCCTCTGTACTGTCTGATTCTGCTCATGGTCTTTGTGAACTTACAAAAATCTAATGTTAATGAGCTCATCTGTGTTTGTAGGTGTCTGGAGTACGCCTTTGGACAGCCGATACGTCACCTTGACTGGAACAATCACCAGGGGAAAGAAGAAGGGCCAGATGGTGGACATCCATGTAACACTAACAGATAAAGAGCTGCAGGAACTGGCTAAGTCAAAGGAACCTCCTAAGGAGGACGTACCTGAGAAGAAAAACACATGTGATGTTGGGCTGGACAGAGGCCCTCACATCGTCCTCTGGACCCTTATCTGCCTCCCCATCAGTTTTGTAGTGTCTTTTGTGGTTTCATTCTACTATGGAACCATTACGTGGTACAATATCTTTTTGGTGTACAACGAAGAGAGGACCTTCTGGCACAAAATCACCTTTTGCCCCTTTTTGATCATCTTCTATCCATTCATAATCATGGTCTTGTCTTTTTCTCTAGGCCTGTACTCAGCTGTGACCCAGGTGACTTGGTCCTTTGGGGACTGGTGGCATGCTGTCAGGGACATGGAGAAGGGCTTCTGTGGCTGGCTCTGCAGCAAGCTAGGCTTGGAAGATTGCTCTCCATACAGCATTGTGGAGCTGCTAGATTCTGACAATATCTCAGGTAGTCTCTCTGGCAAGAGCTCTGCGCAGGGGGTTGAGACTTCAGCAGTCTGAAGCTTTGTCTTGGTTGACTCATAAGCAAGTGGTTTTCACCTAGAAAATAACTGATTTTTATATATATTTAAACAAAAACGTAATAAATAAAATATTGGGCCCAGAGTGCCCTTTAAATGTCACAGAATGCAAGTGTGCTAGCTGTTTGTGGTCTGGGTGGGGAGGTGCATGGCTCTCCAATGACTCGTCATCTGTTTTAGCTAATTTACAATTTTGTAACATAGTGAAAAATCCAGGTCCATGGGACTGAGGCTCTCTGTGGGCTGGCAGAGATATATGCTGAAAAGCCCACTTCTGTTTCCACTCTTAGGAAACAGAAGATAACAGTGAACCATAGATCCAGTGAAAATAAATCTCTATGCAGGAGATGAATTTTAGGAGACAGGAACTCATACAGGGGTGCAGGTTAAGTTGCAGTGTGTGTGATATTCCTGCAGTTTTCCTAGAAAGGGTTACAGCCAGGAAAACGTTTTCCCCAATTCAGACGAATGAACAAACCCTTCCAGGTAGGCTGAGACAGTGTCGGGGTTTGAAAGACAGACAACAGACTAAGAAGTGCCCTGTCTTTCAGTGGGAGAAAACTGTATAGCTCCTGATAAAAGCCACATACCTACACTGGCCTGGAATGCATCCATTGCATGAGCAAAGTTTAGGGTTTGCTCTGTAAATCAATGCATAGGAACCTGATCATGTGGCAAACATGTCACCAAGAACCTGACATTACAGCAGGGGCTCATATATGTGATTAGGAAGTAATTGCATCTTTTGGTAAGTGCACTGCTGGGAAGGAATGGGCTTTAGGAGTCTTCAGCAAGGAAACAATCAGGAGCCTGCAGTTACAATATACGTCAGAACAGCTGCCCTGAGAAGGGATGGTCAGTTTGAATGTCACTGACCCTTATATGTGCTCTGGTGGCACGTGTATTTAGGGTTGCAGATTTGGTGATTGGGACTGGAAAATCTCACTGAAATGGTCATTTTTTCAAGTTGCCCTTATAGAGGAGATGCTGAATTGTGCTTTCAGATCGCGGAAGTCCCTGCGCCCACTTTTTTTACAGCAAGTGCAAACTGGATGAGTGTCTCAGCTCTGGAAATCTCTCTCACTTCATGGTTAATTGTATGGAAGAGCAATGGATTATATTTCCTCATGTCTCATTCTCATAAGTGGTTTTCCAATTTTGGAACTTTGCATGGCATCTGAGCAGGCTTCCCAGACAGGCCGAGGTGGCCTTGCATAGGCTGCAGAAATATTAGTTGTCTAAAAAATTACTAGCAGAAAAGTTATTTTTCTGGATTGACACTGGACTGCTAGGTTTTGGGCCTAAGGAGGGCACATGAGTAGATTTAGAGAAATGTATATTAGACTGTAATGGGGACTGAGTTACAAATATCTGAAACCTCCATAATTTTGAGTACTCTAGTTCAGCTGGTGCTGCTAGAAAGTCTGGCTCTGCCCCGGCGCAGAAGGGCCCACCACTTGCATGCATGTAGGTAGATAATTTATAGAGTGCAGTCAGTATAGGCTGCACGATCATTCACGTCTATATAGGTGTTTCACTTCCCCAATCTCCCTAGTTTTAGGATGCTAAAAAGAAACATGCAGAAACTGGAGTTCACAGGAACTCAAACTTTTTGTTGCATTTCAAGGATGACCTCAAGGTTTCACTGACTGGCTGTCCAGATGTCCCTGCATGTTTAGGAACCTGTGATGTATAAACAAGTCTGTCTGATGCTCCAGACCCGACACGGAGCAATAAGTAAAGTCCCTGCTGAGTGCTTGGTCTGCCCTGCTCTGGGAGGTGCAGACAAAGCTGCCAAAGTTTCTGGTTTGAGAACTTAGCGTGTGGACAGTATACAGGTTGACTGTTGAGGGCAGGCTTGGCTCACACTTCACTGGCAACGCAGATGTGCCCCTGGGCACAGCTATGGCCAGGCTGCATTTGCCCCTTTCTGATGCACCAGCCTCACTTCTTGCTGGCTGAGGCTTTAAAGGCCGTGGCTTGCTTCCAGGAAGCAGAAAGAAGACCTCAACCTCTGGGCCAATAGCAGGTAATTCAGTGGGGTTCAGAAAAGCTAAGATGTGCCACTGGAACCAGTTCAAGCAAAGAAATGCCTTTCACAGGGCTGTTTCAATCAGGGAATTTGGTTTGCATCTGAATTAATAGAGAAATTGAAGATGATAAGTAATCCCAGTAATCCCAGCTCTGCTTAATGCCCCCCCCAGGGAAGAGATGAGATAGGTGTCCACCAGGCTGGAGGGTGGGAAGAAGTGCTGTCTAACCGAGTCCTGGCAAGGAAGGGTTGTTGGCAAGGCTGCTCACTCTGCCTAGAGGGCTGCAGCAGGCATGAAAGGAGGGGTCTCTGCACCTTGGGCCCAACACGAGGCGAACGAGTGGGTTTTGAGTGGTGGGCCAGTGCATTACTGCAGAGGGAGACAGCCCAGTTCAGCTGTCACCACCAAGCAGCAGCTGACCAAGCCAGAGGAAAGCCTGGAGTCAGTGCACAAAGATTCTTTAGCTTACAGAAGATCTGAATGACAAATATCAGCTATTTGCAGAACACAACCATGTGAAATGCCTCCTGAGCTGCAGGATTTGCTGTCAGGATTGCAAAGAGCCTGCTAGAGGAGAGACAAAACCAAACCTGTGCCTCTTCCAGCTGTGTCTCTCCCTGCCATGGCAGCTGTGCTTTGGGGTAGACTGAAACTGCTTGGAGGTCACCTTTTGGGGAATATATTGCAACAATTCATCATGTCTTTTTTACTTCTCTACACTTAACCAAGCTTGCCTCCGTTCCTACTGAAGTCAGGATGTTCTGCTACCAATTTTGGTGGGGGCAAATTTGAGCTTTGTATTAATTCTGGTGCTATTTGTAAAAAAAATATATATATCTATATATATTCAATCTTTTCTCCAAGCAACTCTAATAGCTTTCTCTCTTGCCTGTTGTTCCCCACAGCTATTTGCCTGCTGCAAGATATATAATCATAATCACTTGCTGTAATAAAAAAAGCACAAGTTTTTGTCTTGCTTTCAGAAACTCACATATAATTTCTGCGTATGTGCCACTGTCAAACTGCAGGGAATTCTAGTAGTTCTGATTGTTGAGTGTGTTTCTGGCTGCTCTAGTCTGAATGTTTTGGGGCTTTTTTTAAGCAAAGTCAGTGTGTGTTTGCTGATTGTTATTTTTAACTGCATTCCCTCTTCCCATCCTTGCTGGCATGGGTGGAGAATAAAGATGTATCTGGCTTTAGAAGACAGTTGCTGTCATGCTTCCGTTTGACTTTTTGCTAAACACAATGCTATGAGATAGATATTGTCATTCTCTGCTGATAACTGATTGCAAATCATCCCTCCTTGGAGACCCAGCTTGTGGTGCGTATGAAATGGTCCTTATTTTTATCTTTTGCTAACCTGTGCCCAGACTGAACTGTCTCTGTACATCTCTGAGGCCAGGATTTTTCTTTGTTTTTACCTTGTAGCACAGGAATTGATGCTCTTTGGTTTCATTTCACTCGTTACGTATCTGTTTGGCTTGTAGCCCCCAGAATCTATAGGGAGGGATACAATTCCATACCATAAGAAGTGCACTTAACTCTACAAATATGATCTGTGTGTCTTTGGCTTGGTTTTGCTATTCACAGCTGTACTAGGAAGATTTCTTACAGCCTCTAAGTACTCCAGAATTGTCTCTGTTATGAACGTTTAAAACAAGAATCTACCAATAAAGTTCTTTCCTTGAGGTGTGTAAATATTAAATGATACCCTTGGTGCTCTCCCATGAAGACGTCTACCTTCTTGCCAGCGCAGGCCAAACACTTCCTTTACTTTTTCTTCTAAGCAGCAGACATGAATCTTTGGAAAATACCACACGAAATCCAGCAGCGATCCAGCAGAGCCGCAGCATGACAGATCTTTGAGCTGAAAGACAACCTGAATGCCTTTAAATAAATTCAGATGACTTCATCAAACTGGCAGTGCTATATGCAACATAACAGCTAGAAATACTAGCAAAGTGCTCTTAGTTTGATACCTGCTGCAAAACACTACTATGGAATAGTATTCCTTGCATGACATCTGTATAATATGGAATTCCTACATCCAGTTAAGAGCCTGGCTAAGGATATTAAGCTTCTTGGTATGATGGGAGGTAACGGGCCAAGAGAATTAAATCATTAGTTTCACCTTTTGGGAAAAAGCTACAGTTTTATAATATCATAGTTTACAGTAAGGTGACATATAGACTTGAAGACCTTTGTGCCAAGCAAAATATGCCTGTCTGATTTCACCATGTATTTCACCAGGGACAAGAGAAATTCTAATTCTGCCTCTTGATTTACCCATCCCATTTCTTTAAGAACCGAAAGAATCACAGGATTAACTCTGCCTTTGATCACAGTCGCTTAAATCCACTCTTTGAAACCGTCACAGCTGTGATTTGAATGCTGAGGCTGGGATTCTCCAATTCCTCACTTGGAGGCTACTAGTAAGGGCCGCTCCATGGATCCCACGTGCCCACAGATACCCTGTGGAAACTGCAGTCGGTGGGTGAACACAACTACAGCCTCTCCGAGGTACTGCTGCACACTATTTACACCAGAGTTTAAGACAGACCATGAGAATGGAGAGCTCCTGTCCCAGTCCTCTCGTGCACGTGTTGCTCAGAGCTTACGCAAGGCCTCTTCTTCCCAGCCAGTGAGTTGTCTGCGGTGCTAGGGCCCTTTCTGCTTCTGTCCAATGATTTGCTGATGTGAGAGCAGTCAGAAGATTAGTCCAGATTCATTTCAAAAGTTAAATAGTCCATTTGAAAACATTGCCTGACCAAGACTATGAACTTGCAAAGAAATGAGAGAGGCTGAAGCAAATTCAGACCTGTTCCAAATAAGACTGCCCGTTGAAGGGGGCTAATCCACTTGGAAAGGTAACTTTTCAGTTAAATTGGTGAGTCAGCATCATCACCTACATGAAGTATTGCCTGCATTAACCAGTAAAGCTGGTTCTAATAGGCAGCCACTTAAAGATGAGAGAGGATTTCTGGGTTTATGTGCCAGGGGTTCAAGAGCTCCCTAAGCATCATTTCATGTGACTGTGTGAGTGTGATTGCATTTGAACAGGCAGCCCAGAGAAGAAAGGCTTCAGGGCCTCTCACTGATCCCCGTTGGCCAACCAGGTCCATTACCTTTGGACTCCCTAATTTCTTGCCATTACATTGTAGTTGAAGTCTGTCAGAATGCATCAAGACAAAGGGAAAGTCTGAGTCAGGCCAGCAATGCGCTTGCTGTAAATGGTCTTGTTTATAGTGAGCTAAAACACAAAACCTTCACTAAAAACAGCAGCTAAAACCTCTTTTGAGATTTGCATCCACTGAAATTTGGTATGCCCTGGATGAATTTGGCCTAGAGTCCTCTAAGCTATACACGACTTCTGCCCAAATGTACTCTCTGTAGGGCTCCATTTTCCAAGCATTTGTTTTCACCTAGAAGCTTAAGTTCACAAGACAAAAAAGATGACTACTGAACTGAGTAACATGCTCTCCTTGGCAAATAGGATAAAAACCCTCCTCCTAGGCAAAATGTTCCCACAGGGTTTGGTTTATTATAAGTTTCTCCATTAATAATGTTTATTAAAACCAATATACTTCGAGGGGTCTTTGACTATATCTGGATATTTGCCAAATTCCCTTTGCTACTACAGTGATGAGTTGGACGAGTCGATTATCTCTGTTACAAAATAACAGACAATTTGCTCACTACGATATAACACAAATTCATCTCAATCACCTGCAGCTGTGATCCTAACAACCTCAAATATTGTAAGCAAACTGACTGTTTTTTACAGTTTCAATGCTGGGTGCAAACCCAACAGTTTCTGGGGTAGTTAGGCTAGGCCAGCTGTCTTTCTTTCTGAGGCCTATTACTTTTCCTAGACTATGAAAGTGTCAGCTTCTGATCTTTAAAAATACATTTATAATAAGATATCCATATAATTACACACAATTACTACTGTATCCTTCCATTACAATAAGGATTTTCCTTAACATCTTAACCATAAAAAATTGTGCGCAGAATTAAACACCAGTAATTTTGCACGGTCTTCACTAATTTTGTCAAACAAGCTCCCCTGTGACTTAAGAAATGGGCAGAAGTCTGAGTATCTCTGTGTAGTAAAAAGAAAAAAATAAGCAATATAGTAGGCCATAGCATCCCAAGGCACATGTAGTGTCATTCCTAAATGGCATCTCAGGTGCCACCTAATATATGTTAGTAAACAGCGACCAAAAGCAAATAGCAGTTAGTGTCTCCTTTACTGTGGAGGGATGAGTGCAATAATACACTGCTGAGGCAGTGAATTCTGATATTTGAACAGACTCTAAGACAAGAGTTTCACTTGGTGGTTGTAACTTTATCAGCCTTGTTACGCCAACAGGATTGCTCTGAGGCTCCAGTTTCCCTCTAAAATCATGTCTCTTTGAATGGCTGTGGTTGCCATTTATTTCAATAGAACATTATATAATCCGCCTTGTCTAGTAGAAAAAAAAAAAAACATCAGTTGTCATCCTGCCTATTTCCTTCCCTCTGCCAAGAAATTCCTGCAAAAAGTAACTGACGAGGAAAAAGCTAAATTACTCTTCCCCTGCACCTTCATTTGACGCTGTCACATCTCTATTAGTGACAAGATTTAGCAACACTTATGTAAGTAAAAACAAACTTAAGTAATTCTTCTTTCTTCCTTGAACAGCAGCTCTGGGTTGTCTTCTTCGCACTGCTGCTTTATAAACCAGCAGCCCAAACTGTACAAACTTAGAGCTCACAAATTAAAAGATAAAAAAGTGATGCTCTGTTCTCCATACAATGCTCCACTTAAGGCTGCATTACAGTTGATTTCTGTTTTTTTGACATGCAAACTTCCACTTTTTCAACTTCATTTCAATCTGCTTCAGGTTCAGGCAGACAAATGGGGATTTAAAATGGGATCTTCACATCGTGCTTGGAAAGGGCCTCAGTCAGCAGCTGAGGGTTGGTCAGATGCAGATTCTCCCTGACCCTTCCTGCAGGCCAGTTTGATGGATAAGGAACAAATCCCTGTGTTATGAGGATTAAACTGCAACATAGTCAGACTGTCTGTGCATTCATGCACGTGTGCTGCTGGTGACAGGAGGTGGGAAACAGTGCTGAAGGCTCATACTTACACACGCACAAAGCAAATGCTTCACAGAGCAGGTTATCTTTACTATGTTGTCCAGAACAACCGCACTGCATGAGAGCATTCTCCAGAGAGAAAGAACACACAGCTGGATTACTAATGGCAAAAACAAAAACCTATTGCAAGGAGTGTAGTAAGATAAAGATTGTGAAACCGAGAGAATGTAGAGAACAAGAAAGACTTTCCTTCTGAGATAATCTCAGAAATCTGAGATCTCAGATTTTCCTTCCGAGATGATTCAGTCTGAAACAGTAGTAGCTAATATGAGACTTCTGGGCTAAATGTTATTCTATTTTGTTATGTTCTATAATGTATCTGGGGTTTTCCCTTGGGTTCTATGGTGCCATTTCATTTCATTGGTGTCAGTTCTGTATTTTTAACTTCACTAAAATTTAATTTCTTTTGAATACTCTCTCTCATACACTGCTGCTGGATTTTTACTATTCCAGAAGCAGCCAACTCTGACATGAATTCTCAGGTGCTTTCCAGAACCCTGGTACTGGAGTTCAATCTGACCGAATCATTTCTATAAATTATAAAGAAAATCAGATCCTAAACTGCTGATAGCAAAGAAATTGTATGTTGTAACATATTTAAAGCTAATCCAGAAATTCTGCTAGAGTTATTTCAACAGCAGAAACATGGGTCAGGTTTTCAGTTACTTAACAATGGGAAATATTTCACAGCTCTTGATACCAGGCCAAGTGGGCCTCTCATAGTATCCTTCAGCAATCCTTTGGCTAATCCGGGGATTTGGAACTCATGAAAACATCACCCTAAGCAGAAATCCAGACAAATATATCACAGATGTAGGAAGAATTTCAAAAATCTACTTTCCAAAAAGGTAGACTCCAGAAAAGAGCAGTGTAAAAATATAAATAATATTTCTTGGTATTGCCTGATTTCTGTCCTACCTTTATGCAGAAATCTCTCTGTTGAATTTGGTACTTGCTGGGTGCAGCCTGTCTCATTCCGCAGGCTTCATCTGCAGTGCTTCATCTCACTAGGTGACTGTGATCATGTTGCCATCCAGTGGCTGAAATGAGAATTGGGGGAAAAAGCCCACTGTAAATTTTTATTTTTTCTGTTTTAAAAAGGCATCTAAAAGAACTGTTTGAGTGTCAAGAAGGTACAATGGCAAATCCTAAGAAGTCACATCATGCCAATTTTAAACATACCCATAAAATTACCTCCCCTCTCCCCCATCACTCATGGGTATGCATTCTGAAGACATCTTTAATCATGGGAGTACATGCTATTCTTTCCCTGATGTGCCAAGCTAATTTACTGGAGACACAGGAAAGTGTTTACTAAGCAGTCAGTTCAGCATTTTGCTTTACCACTGATCATTCAAAGTATGTCTAAAGGCCACTTTACCACAGATTATTCAAAGCAGTCCTCCAGTAACATATGTCACTCTAGCATCTAAGTGCTTCATAACACATTTATTTTTGCAATAGCATGTGATATAAATGTTGATGTCACTGAGCAAACATGTGGCAGCAAAACCACAAGGACTTTAAAACCCAGAAACATGTACTAAGTCTCAATGCCCCTTTGCAATGTCTTGCAGCTCATTTTTGAGAATGCTTAGCATAATAAGGTATTTTCTGTGTGGAAAGCAAAGCTCTTTTCATGAGCACTTGTGAGCATTCGGTACTTTCAGCACCTGAGCCAAGTGACTTTCAGCCAAGACAAACGGGAAGCAGGCTAAAGCAATCTCAGCAGCAATAGTGATTTTTCTTGAAAATGTGGGTGCGATTAGAGAGATCAGAAAAGCACAAATACAGCATCTGCTTTTAAAAACAGGCATAAGAGAGGAAAGCAAAGATACTTAAGGAGTTATTAGCTGTTTATGCCCCCTTCCAGTTCATTGAGGACAGTATAACAAATAAATTAAACCTTTTATAAGTATTCAGAAGATAATAGAGAAATAAATAAGTGTCACCTATTTTGAAGTGGCTGCAAAAACGGTTAGAACACTGTATACAGAGAGCAGCCTGTAATGGCCCATAGTCACCATGGTGAGGCTGAAAGTGTCCATCTTGGGCCAAGCACAACTGCACAGGGACTAGACTGAAGAAAAGAAGTGCTTGTGAAATATGAAAACAACATCAAACTGAGAGGGGCAGTAAGCACTATGGTAGATAAGCCTGGAAATAAAAACGAATTTGAGGAATTTCAGAAACGGTCTGAAAAAAATCAGACAATTTGTTAAAGACCAATGTATAGTTCTACTCATTAGTAATAATAACTAACCAGTTCTGTGAAATCAGGTGGAAGAACTACTGGATGGGCAGCAACTCTGCAGAACAGTATCCAGGTGTTACAAAAGACCATGAGTCTCCTTGTGACTCCGCGATGGTGTGAAAAGGCAAATACTGCACTGGAGAAGGGGATGTAAGATGTGTTGAGTTGAAACTTCATCCTTTCCTTTTTTATGCTGCCTAGTAAGGCCTCTGCTGAAGGCCTTACACCTTGTGGAGGTTTTCTCTCCTCCTGGGAGATGTTGCTTAATTGAATAGTTTGGAGGAAAGGAAAGGAACCAGAGGAGAAGAGGAGGCTGTAAATCAAGAAGCTGTGGGAGAGGACAGTGAGGAGAAAAAGAGACAGTAACATTGTATTTTGAAAGAGGAACTCTGCACACGGGGACCTCACAGTCTCTCAGCTCTATCCAAAAGGATTTGCGGAGCTATTTCTGAAGTCTGCCTGTCCCCTCTGTGGTGCCGTGGAGCTAGGACGAGCGCGTGAGCTGCTTTGACGCAGTTGGTGTATCAGCAGTGAGCCATCCACCTACCTGTTTGCGGGGCCCTCAAATGCATCTGTCATGACACACTCTGAATCAATAATGCTCCTCTTTATGTTTTTCTTCTATGTTTTCAGGTGAGGTTAGATAGCGCAGTATAACCCTTCCTACTTGGCTTTCCTAATTGTACTCTTAGTACAATGTTTTCCATGTTTCCAAGTAGAGTCGTTTGCTTTCATTGCATGAGCTGAAATGAGAATAGACTGGGCAGGTACATCAACAGATGGGAACTGTTAAATGCTCGAAAACATATAAACACACACACTTGTAGCATTTTTAAAGGCATGTTTTTGCAATGTACCAGGTATTTATGTGTCATATCCAGCCAGTGGGTGAGTCCAGGGGACTTGCAGCAGGATCACAGCTGATCCTCAGGACCAGTTTTGTTTTACAGAGCAAAACCAGAACATCAGTGTTTGAGACTTTTCCCCAAGTGTATTCCACAGAAGCAGCTAGGCAAAGACAGTGTGCTGTACTTGCATCACCTGGGAGGACCATCAGGAATTGCTACGCAGAAATAATAAATACTTTTGTTAGTCTGCTGCACAATTTTGGCTTGTACTTGCAAGCAGATGCTTGGAAAGATCTCTTGGGAGAAGACAACTGTGCAACCTTGTGCTACTGCATGAAGCCCAGTGCAGGAAGACGCTAACAGATGCGTTCCTAAACTCTGCTTTGCTTTGGGTGCCAATTCCCTGTTCACTTTGTCTTTCAGCTTTTGCCAAGCTTGTATTAGTATAAATACAAAGCCGTTTGGTGTCACAGTGTCCATTCCACTTTCCACCAGGCATTTATCCAAAATTGTATCCTGCAGGCAATTGCAGGAAAAGCAAAGTGGCCTTTTTGCTTTCACAGTGAAGCCATTCACGTTCACTCAGAGCTGCTATAAGCAGCTGGGTCCCAGCTGCAACTTTCTGGATAACACATTCCTCCTTGTAAGAAAACAGTGAAGCCACTTTCCTCAATGTCTTGTAAAAGCGTGGAATCAAGTTAAACACAAGGCAGGCCCCTCATAGCTGTTGTCCTGTGATTATTCTCATTCAATCCAGGGTTAATTTTGAGGGGGAGAATAAAAATAATTTAAAAAGGCGTAAGCAGGGGAATGAGCGAAAACCTCACTGGGGCTAAGGTCTGACTCAGTTTGTTGCAGATGAGGTTACAGCTGATCACCCTGAATAGCTAAGTCTATGGAGATTTCACATATTTCTTACTTATACCCAGAGATTGGTATTCTGTAAAATGGAAATTGCCAATTAATCATGAGCATCTTTTGGCAAGCATTTATAAGCAAAGATCTTCAAGTCTTAATCCAGGCTAACAAAGCCCCAGTGTCCCCAGATGCAGTTCATTAATCAAATCTGATGACTGTCTATAAGGGAGCTCTGTGCAGGCTTCCACGGGAAAAAGAAATGAAGGTTAAATTTTGGTTTCAGAAATGATTAGCCAATTTTTCTCTGAGCATTGGAAACAGCCGAGGAAATTTGGCAGCATGGAGGTGTGACAGGGGAATGTTCAGGTTTATTGTTTGTGTATTTCAGCAAGAGAATCATAAGACCCCATGTATGGTTAGAGCTAAAGCACAGGAAGGTCACAGATGGAGTTTCATGGTCTCATTAGGTTTTCTCAGGCTCCGTTAGGGAACAGAAGGCTGTACCTGGGCCAGGCACACTAACCTTCCCACAAAGATGTGCACAGGTTCCTAGCGGATGCCCACATTAGGCCTCTGTGGGTAGTGTTTGCAATTAAGGCTCTAGCTATGAGATTTTGGACCAAAGCCTGAGGCTCAGTTTTTGTGTCAAATCTGGAATTCTGAGAGGACTGTGAAAGGTTTTGTCCATCCTCTGTGCCAGTAGTCAGGGCTGGGTTTTTACTCCCCAACTCTGGCATAAAATAGTTAATTTGTTAATTGATAATGATACTTTGGAAAAAAACGCTTTGCTGCTGGTATAGGAAAGGTGAAGTTGATCACTTCTCATTTCTCCTTACTTTCCCTAACATGTCTGTGTACATCTCATTGGCACCTAGACTGCAAGCTCCACATTCATTGGGATGTGGGGTTGTGTGACTGGCCTTTCAGTCTGTGACAAGCACTAAGATAACCGTCGTGATTATAATAACAGGTAGACCTGATTGCCTTGGTTGATTAATCTGAAATCTCCTTAGAGACAGATTCATCTCTCTCCTGGAGTTGCCGACAGCTTTTCTTGTCTCCAGGTTTCCCATAAAATATTATTCACATTGCCAAGCTGCTCTGTTTCCTTTATGTGCCAAATGCTGTGAAGAGAGAATCACTCAATTAGTAACATCCCCTAAATAGGGTGATTTGGGATGAGGGAAAGGAGATTTTTGTCTCTAGACAGGGCTTAATTGAATAATTTTTTTTGATAGGTCAGTGATGTAGTAAAAGGTTCCTGATACATTTTGTGTGAGATGTTTACTCTTTTGCTTCAACTGGGTGTACTGGTATCACTTTTCATCTCATTATCAGAATGATACTTCAGAATTAAAGATAAATAACGTTTTCTGAAATACACTGAGGGTAAAAGGCACGTTAGTAACGATATCGCCAAAGGATCTGGGGAAGATAAGACAGAAGAAGCAGCATTCAATACATGTGGTGAAGTATATGTGGTAATCGCTGTACACTCTGCTGCAGATTCAATATCCAGCAGTTACCAAGAAATATGAGGAAAAAGCATCTATGTTTGTTCTTTTATTTATTTACACAGCAGACTTCAGTTCTGTCCAAGAGCCTGGATACGATTTGTCCAAATGATTCCCTCGGCTAACGCTGTGGGAAAGCTGTGGTTGCGCCAACAGGAATAAATATATAAATGAACGAATGAATAAATAACGGAACAACTACGCAGGCAGTGAGCCGCTCTGCGCGGCAGCCCCGGCGGGAACACGGCCCGCCCGGCACCTCCGCGCGCCCCCGGCCGTTACCGCCCCAACCGCCTGAGGCGGCGGGCGGGGCAAGGGGAGCCCCGCCCACAGACCCGCCCCTTGCCCCGCCCCCTCCGCTGCGCCGCGTCCGGCCGCGAGGTGGCGCCGCCCCCCTCACCCCGCCCCGGAACGCGCGGCGCTGCCGCGAAGGTACCCGAGGGAGGCGGGTTGCGTTGCCGGCCGGAGCCTTGAGCGCGGTGCACCCGGAGCGAGCGCGATGGCGAGGAGCGGCGGCAAGGTACGGGCAGGGGAAGGGAGGGCTCTCGGGATCCCGGCAGCCCCCGCGCCACCGCCGTGGCTGCGCGGGCGGGCGGGCGGGGGGCGCCCAACGGCCGCGCCTTGCGCCAGGCCGGGTCGAACCGGGCCGGCTCGGCTCAGTGGGTCCGTCCGTGCCGCGGGTGGGGGGTCCGGGTGCCCCGCCGCCTGCGCTGGAGGGACCGCCGCTCCTCGGGCGACGCCGTTGGCCGCAGGCCCCGGGCGGAACCGGTTCCTCCGGGCCTGTCTGAGGGGCCCGTCTGGGTGCGATGCATGTGCAGCCACTGAAGTCCTGGCGGTAGTTCTGCCGTGCACGGCACATCGGTTATTTGGTGTGTCCAGGCAGTCCCGCTGGTAGAAGCTTTAAGAAGATCTCTCTTGATACCGAGCAGTTTAATCCGTGCTCAGCATTGGGTTTGTTGCAGACTAAAATGCTGTCGTGGCTGTATCCTGGGTCTCTCGTGCCTCACGTTCTCAGAAGTCTCCAAAAATATATGGAGAAGGTGTTCGCCTTAGCCAGTCTAAATGAGAGTTGCTAAAAGAGCATGGCAGAGCTTGCCCAAGATGCTCTCATCCTACCTGGTCATCTTCAGTAGAGAGATTTGTCTCACTAAACAGTTGTGATGGCTGAGGAGCTACTCGAGGAAGTAGAGCGGCCACCAAGTAATATCCATCAAGACCCACTGTTATAAAAATTGTAACAGTGGAGTTAAGCGGGGTGCCTCTTGTGCCTGGTTGCACCTGGTTGTACTCAGCTGTACTTGACTGCGTACTGGTTCTTGTGCCGCATGTGGGAGCGCGCAGGGAGCAGGCCCTGGTCCTGCTCTCCTCATTCCATGGCCTGACAAATGTTGACAACGCGTCAGTGAAGAGCTGTACTGCTCTGCCTTTAAGTTTGTCCCTGTAAATGTGATTTAATAAGTCTCTTTATTTCCATTACTCACATTAATTTCAGAACACTTGTGCTCCTACTTGAAAAGTTTCGTAGTGTTATTTGAAAGGAAAAGCAAAAGGTCAGTGTGGTTGAGGATCTTGGAATACTGTACGAAAGGATTTTTTTATTTATTCATTTTTTATTTTTATTTTTTATTGCATTCTGGAAAAGAAATGTGGCTGAATAAAATGTGCTTATTCCTCTGAAAAGCAGACCACAAAGCTTGTTTTGTTTCTCTTAGTCTTCTCTTTTAATGCCCTGTTTTGGCACTTTAATTTAGGTTACTTGCTCTCCACAAGAAAAGATGTTGATGTGTATTTGAAAAATGGTTTAGATAGTGATTACAAATGTGAGCTGACTTTTTGTCCTTGAAGTTGCAAGGCAAGACTTTACCTTCTGACTTTATTTGCTTCAATGATGCGATTACTGAGGTTAACCGAGATTAGCAGAGTCTATGAAAATAAAATTCAGATTAGTTTAACAAAGCTAGTTAAATGGGCAAGTCACAGAAAATAATATTATTGTTAATAAATGCTGAATAAGAGAAAACAGAAGAAAACTTTTATTCACATAGTGGCTTGTAAATCACTCAAAGGAAAGACTTTAGGAATTGTTGTACACAGGTTAGTTAAAGCAATGATGAAAATGCAAATTCATATACTAGTTTATGGGATTTAAGCCTCTAAGTTAAAATGGGATTTCATGCTGTAAGTCATTAAGAGCACAGCTCGTTCTGTGCATACTGGGGCCCAGAGGCACCACTAGCAGCAGTGACAGTTTTAGCTCTATTGCTGAAAGCTCTGGTTTTACAGCTGGTCTCATGTTTCCAAGCTAGATCAAACAGCGCCCAAAAGCTGGTCATCGTGATGCTATCGGAGAATTTCTACCGCTGTTCTGAAGATATGTATGAGGCAGATGTAGCTACAGAGCTTAAGGAGCAGGCCAGCATCCCTGTCTTGTGCTGTACAGATAGATTGCCTTTGTGTTAAAGCTTGTAATGGCCAACTGGAGTGTCTGTGTTTTATTTCCTAGCATAGAAGAACTGTTAGATGCATTGGGTTTTCATGGAGTAGCTACTGGTTGAGTAAAAACAAGCTTCTCCTCAAGAATTATTGTATAACACAAGATTTCTTGCACTTTCCACTGAGACACTTGAAACATGCCATAGATCTGAACCACCTCCTTTAGGTAATTATGCTTCCCTTGGTCCTTTTATGTTCTTATTGAATATTGTATCTCCTTTGTAGGCAGCCGTAGTGCTGTGTCTGGATGTGGGCCTTACAATGGGCAACGCTGCTCCTGGAGAGGAGTCTCCACTGGAACAAGCCAAAAAGGTTATGACAAAGTTTTTGCAGCGACAGGTACTTGTGACTATGATTTTTTTTTTTAATAATCACATGTAAGAGTAGGAAGGAAATGTGTATATTTGTGAACTATTTTCCTTATTTCTCAATATTTGAAGTAAGTGAGAAATGAGTAAGAAGTAGTTTCTTTTCATGCAGGAATAACAGCTATATGTAATTTCAGCTGTAGTTCTGTGGGTGAGATCTGGTGCTTTGATTGGCCACTCTTTAGGAAAAAAAAAAAAAGAAATAATCTTTTTTTCTTCCCCAAAATCTTCAACATTCATTAGATTGACTGTACTGAAGATGTTTGGAGAAATAAGTCAGACAGTTGTATTTGTTGTACTGCAGATATCCTCATGTTTTAAAGTTGAAAGTCTGTTTAATTTTATATCTGAGCTAATGAATTCTGTGTATGACTACATTTTGATAGGGTTATGTTTGTGGTTGCACTGAAAAGCAAACCCACTGTAACTCACCCTCCATTGCAAAATTGTTTCAGCTTCCTGTTTACCTGACATAGGTATGTATGGTATGTATCTACCTGTGTTTTTATACTTGTTTTGTGTTTTCCTTTTCCCAGGTTTTTGCTGAAAGTAAAGATGAAGTTGCTGTAGTTTTGTTTGGCACAGATGGTACTAGGAATGTTCTTGCTAGTGGGGATCAATATCAGAACATTACTGTACACAGATCACTGATGCTGCCAGATTTTGATTTGCTGGAGGATATTCAAACTGTGATTCAACCAGGCTCTGAACAAGCAGACTGTATCCTTTTTGTCAAATATCACCTCTTAAGCTGCTTCAGCTCCATGGAAGATGGGAAGTAGCACTGTGAAATGAGCCTGGACTTGCCACTGCAAGTTGTCGCTGCAGCTCTTGCAAAACAAAGTGCAGCTAATTTGGTGCTGTAAATTGATTCAAAACCAGATTAGCTGCTTTCTGACATTCTTTCAAGGTAGCAGATGGAGTCTTGGCCTCAGGGAATTGTTGCTCTTGTGAGTGCTCTATTAATTAGAGAGAAAAAAAGATAGTAATAATACAGTTGTAAGCTACAAATAAGGTATGTGTGTTAAATATAGTGTTGCAGAGCTTAGTGCAGCATGCTTTTTCATTAAATAAAACTGTTATTGACAAAATATATCTCATGTCAGCAGAAGTATTAGAAGCCAGACAGAGCAGAATATGCTGGAGACTAGGCAGATTTTTGCTATGAAGTATTTCTAATGTAGTCAAGTATCATTTATTAATTTAAATAGTTTATTCTGTTGTTAGCTATATGAGATGTAGAGTTTCAAAATAAGGCTATCCAAAGAGTCTTCCTTTGTATGTTTCATTAAAAAATGTTCCAGTTTACCCTGTTGTGTTCCCTCTTTCTGCAAAGAAATAAATCTTTTATTCCCTCCCAGTGTAAACAGAATGCTTTTGTGTTCAGGATGTCACAGAACTGTTTCAGAGAAACTTACAGCCAGTCAATTTTATGTTATGACAAATGATGCCATATTTTTTTTTTGAGTGAACTAGTTTGAGCATGGTGATAAAAACTTGCTTCCATTGAAAATTATTCTGAGAAGGAAATTATCAGGTGATGCCAGATGCAGGTATTTTAAAGGAAAATTAACATTTATAAAGGACACTCTATATTGAAAATAAATTTTGTTTGTAAATATAGAGTCAAATTATAATTGCAAATATTTGACTTTTCTTTCAATGGACTTCTCAAGCCTATCATGGACAGTTGAAGGATCCAATAAATGAGGAGAAAATCCTAGGACAACACACTATATAGGGACCTCTTGCACAGTAGATACTTAAATAATACACTGTTCAAAAATTGTTTTCTTGTTTGCTAAACCTAAATACACGTATGTTTGTCTCTGGTGGTGTGAAAATAGAAGACTGTCACTTTGTGGCAGGATTCATGTTTTAAATGAGGTTTTTCTTTAATTTAGTCAGTTCTGGATGCAATTATTGTATGCATGGACTTGCTTCAGAAGGAAACAATGTAAGTATGTAACATACAGTCTTTAACAGAATTCTGAACTCAAGCATCAGAGCTGGTCTGACTTCTTGTCAATACTGCAGAATTGTGTAAATATGGAAGATGCTTTAAAAAGTCATTACAGGATTCTGTCTCTGAAGAGTCTTCAAGAGCAGTTTAGCTTTCCTAGATAATTTAAGATCTTTCTGATTCAACTCAGGATTTTGCAGTAGATATGAGAATATTAATGCCATTGTATAAGCCAAGAAGACTTTACTTAAAATAGTATCATGTTTCTTGCTGCCTGTTCTCAAGAAACATTAATTCATATGGTAACAGGTGTAGAAAAATGCTACTAAATTTATCAGAGTAATAGCACATTTTACGAAAGAAACCTTTGAAACCCTGGTTTTCTTCAGCTTAGCAAAATAAAGGCTGCTGGAGATAGGTGATTGAATGTAAATATACAGGGTGGGGGTGAAAAAACTCTTCAAACTGAAGGATAATTTTGACGCAAGTCCAAGCATTAAAAAGTTGTCTGTTTTACTTAGATTAAAAATTATGATTTCTAACAATTAGTGGACTGATGTTCCAATAGGATTGCAGAGCAAGGGAAAGAAGCTTAGTTATTCTTAAAATGGAGATTGAGCACCCTTGGAAAGAATTATATGGTCTAAATATGATTGCAAAGGACTGGACTCAGTGAGTCAAGCTTGTATCTTATGAATAAAGGCTGATCTGGATGGAAAACTATACCAATTTAACTTTTTAAAGTGACTTGTGAATTAAAATTGCTGTATCTATAGCAGTATAATCTTAAATACTTGTGAAATAATTACTATTTTCTTATGGGGTTCACCTTCAGTTGAGGTAATACTGTTGAGGAAATAATGGATAAAATTATACTTATGCGTGACCCTCACCTTTGTTTGGTATCTAGCAGAACTTTCTAATGTTGTTGTGTCCTAAAGTGACTTTATAGTGGGTCTTTCTGGTCAGTAAGTTTAGATTTGGTAAGAGCAAAGAGCAAAATTAACTCCTGGGGATATCCGTGGAAGAAATACTTGTATCAAGTTAGAACATTATTCTTAACACTTATTTCTGAAAGAAAGCCTCAGATATAAAGTAGACTTTCATGTCCTTCTTATTCTATTGAACCAGACTCCTAGCGTGGAAAATCCCCAGCAACATCTATTTAAAATACATTTAATACTTTCACAGGGACAGGGCATTGAGTATAATACATAAGCGACCTAACATGTTTCAATAGCATTAGATCTACATTGGGGAAAACTGAGATGATGCCACTTGCTTTGACGTAGTTAATTTTTCTGTGGGTGGAATATGTGTATGTGAAGGGAATAATAAAATAAAAATTAAATAGTATTTCAATAGCAGAAAGAGCAACTTTACCAAATAGATGTAATTCAATCATATTTAAATGGCATCCATTCTTTTTTTGTTGTTCTTTGTTAGAAGTGTATTACTTCAAACTTCGTTTTTGTCAGTAAAGAATTAAAAAAATATATAATATTTTTGAGATGTTTATGTATACACACACATATAAAATATTCTCTTGTTTTAAGAGGGAAGAAATACGAGAAGGTGCACATTGAACTGTTTACAGACCTTAGCAGTCCTGTCAGTGAGGATCAACTGGAAATTATCATCGATAACTTGAAGAAAACAGGAATTCTGCTTCAGTTTTTGTAAGTACAGAAGTGGTTGTTAAATGCTGCTGTTTTCAAAGGGAAATCATTCTATTTTTAATAGCCATCTTAATGGACCTGCTGAAGTGTTTGATGTTGTTTCTATAGAGAATTAGCTGTATGTAATATGATCGTTCTAAGTAATTATATGGATATATGATAATATATGGTATTATACACTCCCAGTGTGTGAGTTTGAGCTTGGAACCAAGTCTCCATGTTTAAGTAATGTACAAATACACATTAAAATAATGATTATTTACTAGTTAAATTTACAGCTTATTTTCAAAGATTACAACAGGAGGCAAATTTTTTATACCAGTATAAAAATGGGAAATGATGAGACAAAAATATCTTGAGAAGCAGTGGTCCTGTCACGGCAATAGTCTAGACCATTTTAGATGAGAGAGATATGAAGTGGTGCTGCAGATGTATATGTGTGTGCTTGTATATGTATGCACGCGCGCACACACACACACACAGACATACATATTAATTTTGGTGTCAAGAGGGAAGAAAGAGGGAGGAAAAGAATATGTTCACAGTGATAGGCTTGGTTGAAAGATTGAATCATTATCTCAAGCATTATGACCAGAATCCCTTACTTACCTTGGTGTATAGGTAATGATCAAAAGAATCAGTAGTCATATTGGAATGTATTAAACGTTGTTGGAAAAAGAATTTTTGTTTTACTTTTGACCCTTTTTCTTTTTTTAGCACTTACTGGCTGAGCCCAACATTTTCCATTTGCGCATCTGTCTGCAAGATGGCTGAGACGTTCTTAAAAAGGATATTGAATTAATATATAGGCATAGAGAAAAGGTCTTCTGTGCTTGGGAGAGGCTGAATGTAAAAAATGTCTGGTTATTCTCATATTTTGTCTACACAGCAAAAGGAGGTGTGCTTGAAAGGAGCTTTGGCACGTCTCGTTGAGTTTATTTGAGCTATTGTTGGTACATTGGCAGCAGAAACACAACACCCTGAACCTGTGTGCGTGCTGTCAGCCAGAGTACGTGGCTTTGGAGACCTGCTATCTGCTCTGATAGCTAGTGCAACTTAAAGCTCTTGCTGCCTCGTCTGCATACAGGTTTGCTGTGCTGACTAGCACAGATGCTGCCATCACAAGTTCATGTTTCAGTTTAGGGTCTTGTGAGACTTCTCATGCATCTTTTCATTTTTCTCTTCAGCAACACAGCACAGGAAAATTCCCATGGCTAATATAAGCCCTAGGGAAATATTGTTGTTACAGTGTCAGCTATGGTTTTACACCTTGTCTCCCAGTCTGTGTAAACAAATGGTGCTTTGAGAAATACCTATACGAAAATACGGTTCTTGGAATGCTGGTTAAAAATCCTTTGTTGCTAAACCGTGTTGTTTTTCTGTTTTTTTTTTTTCTGTTTTTCAGCTGTTGTGCCCTGGTTATTGATCAGATTGTGTCTTGTGGCAGATAGTTGGTCTTCCTCTGCTGCCAAGTGTGAAACACAGCGAGCGCTGTGTAGCTTTGGTCATTACACAGTTCCCATTGCAGTAGTCTCTGAGCAGTGTATATTGAAAGTAGTTTAACATCTGTGAATCGGGAGTTTGAAGCTTTTTGCTCTTTTGCTGGCTTTAGAGTATGGTTTTCCTGTATGCTTTGTGCATTGTTAACTCTGCTTATTGTATGTTGTTCCATGGATAAAATATAATGTGGACTAATGAGGTGATAGTAAGCCAGGTAAAATGCAGGTTACTGTCTTGACCACATAGTGCAATGCTAGAATTCTTTTACTTAAAGTGTGATAAAAGACATCATGGTCTGGATCAGACAAAAGAGCTGAGAATCTGCAGGCATAGGCAAAGGAACAGAGTGGAGTCATGTAGGTCTCTTCTGTGGTTGTTGTACTTAGTTAACTCGGTGTTATAATTGGAAGAGCAGCAAAATGGCATTATCCACAAACCCTGGCTTTTTTGTTTGTGTTCTTATTCATAAGATACAGGAAAAAAATGTCGGTTTTGGACAGAAACTCACCTGGTGTTTTAAGTTATTAAAATCCCGTAAAGAGCAACATTTATTCCAGAACTATCTAATAGTCCTGCTGCAGAGAAAGAGCTCTGTGGCATCTAGAGCTGACCTGGAGTCCCAGACCTGGAAAGGCCTTAACAATCCTCTGCCTTGGTCCGTGCCAGCTCTGTGTGTCACTTTGGAACAGTGTTTGTCTAATCTTTTTGTAAATGTTCCCAGTGATGGAGACTCTTCCATCTCCTCAGACAGTGTGTTCCTGAGATGATAGTTTGAGCTTTTTACCTTACTCCTTCATGATGTATTTTGAGGGAAGGCTTAATATGAAGAACAGATTGTTGCTGCCTTTTCCATAACAGTTTTTACGTAGTTAGTAACTCTCACATCTGCCCTGTCCTCTCACTGCCTTCTCTGCAGTCTTTTTGCTCCATGTTTCTTCCCTTCCTAACACCTTCTAGGAGGTGCACGTTCCACTTAAGTGTGATACTTGTGCTCTACACTAGCCAAGCCATTGCAAATGCCCTGCAGACCTAAGGATTGCTTCATGTGTTTTGCAAGCTGTGCAGCTCTATGTACATCTGAATGTAGCTAGATGTATAAAGAGAGACTCCTGATACAGTTCTTGATTCATTTTTAGTTTTTTGTTTTAGTTGAGAAGAAAAGTAACTGCTGCTTCTTGTGATCTTAGCCTGCCATTTCCAGTGGATGCTGATGATGAAGGTGGAGATACTGATGCACATTCTCATTTGCACAAAAACTCTTTTGCAAGAAAGGACATAACTGAGCAACAGAAAGAAGGAATCCATGTGGTGAAGAAATTGATGCATGCTTTGGATGAAGGAGGAGGCCTGGAAGAAATTTACACTTTCAGGTAAAGTTGGCTAATCTTCTTTATCACACTGTGAATTTACCTTCTGATTTCTTCCCACAAATGATTAAATTTAATAGTCATTTGACTGTCAGTGTCACTGAAATTGGTGAATTTTATCAGTGTACATTCAGTACCTTCCAAACAACTTTTTTTAGCAGCTTTAGAATCGGTAGAAGAGCTTACAGATTTTGTTGGGAAATGAATTTTCTTGGATTTCTGTTTTTAAAAAATATATATATCTTTTTTTTTCTGGGAGTGTTGGAGCATTTTTTGAGAGAATATTTCTGTAAGGGAGATTTCAGAAGTGAGTTTATGAAAGAGTTGGAATATGTGATGGTGCAGGTAGAACATTTGCATTTAATGGTAGCTTTTGTTTCTTAGTTTCAGATTTCTTATAGCTCACTGGTTTATCCAACTCCCACAGACATTTCAATTAACATTGTATCTTGAATCCTGCTCTTTAGTCACAAACTACTGTGTATTTGTGCCAAACAATACACCATTTCAGCTGAATTCCTAACGGGAGAATTGAAAGATTGATATCTCCCCAATCAAACAATAAAAATACGTTTGTCTTTGGCAAACTGTTGCTAAAGCTGTATGTGAGACTCTTCCACACACGTATTAGTTGAGAAACAAGAAAACTGCATATGCGCTCCAAATGATGTCTTACAAAAGTCTTATTTTTACCATCATAGTACTTTCAATCTGTAATTATGCAGTGAGCTTTAACATGGTATTTTCAGGAATCTTACTAGTTTGTAGCTGCAGAGTGACTGTCACATGTAATATTTAGTTGTATGAGTTCATTAGGCGAGAATGGTACCTGTAGGTTTGCATATTGCTATTTATTTTTTACTTGTGGGGTTTCTTTCCCTCACCCCGTGAAATCATTCTGCTTTATCTTGGTGGAAAGATACTGTTATCTGAGCGTTAGTGTGAGCAGGTGGAGAAACCCATGAGCATCTCTGCCTATGTGTTCTGATCGGCCAACAGAGCAGCCCGAGTCTTTCTGCAAAACACTTTCAAAAAAAACAAAAAGCTTGTTCCTGCATCAAGAATCTGAAGAAAATGCAGAAAAAAGGAGAAAAGAAGCATCTTTCTGGGTCCCGCTATTCTTTAGGGTAATATGTGTGTATGAAGCTACTGTGTGGTTTGGCCCTTCTTTGTATTTTCTGTCACAGACTCTGATACTGTATAAGCTGTCTTTATGCCATGATTTTAGGGGAAATCCCAAATCTTTGGATAAATAGACATTTGGCTAATAGACTAAAGCTTTAGTTGTTTAAGAATATGTGAGGTTTCAGATGCAGTTAAGGTGCTTATCCAGCTTTAAGAAGTTAGCCATGCAAAACTGTCATGATAATTTACCAACTCAGACACGCTGCTTTCCCCTTTCATTATTGGTGCTGGTAATTAAAAACAAAAAAAAAAATTAATAAAAAGATTTGATTCTCATGAAAATTAATGAGTCATTCCAGGAAAGTAAGTGTGATTAATGCTTTGTATTGGTCCATGGTTTGATAATGCCTTTAAGGTACAGGGGAAGGATCCTATAGCAGTGTTGCCAACAAGGAAGTTGATACTCTGGAATTCTGTCAGGAAGCATTAGAAGTTTCTGCCCAGTTCCCCTTTCAGGGGGGAGGGTCTGAGGAGCAGAGGAGAAGAAACATTTTTTTAAATACAAATTGAAGTCTGTATTTGCTAGGCTTTTAGTGGCTCCATACATTTTGAAGTGAGGGAATGTTTTTCTTCTGCAAATAAAAGGAACAAAAGATTTAGGAAATTGAGCTAGTATGGCATTGTGAGGGATTTGATTTTTCACATCTCTTCTTGGCTGTTATGTGTTGCTGTAGTTCTAACAGTGTACTTAAATGTTCTTAAATAAATGTATGACCTTAAGCTTTACAAAATACTATTAAAATATTGTTAAATTATTTGTCATTATGTTAAACTCTATATTGATGTCTCTCTTAACAGAAAAAAAATCCCTTCCTTTACTCAAGGAAAAATAAAAATAATATTTGTCCTTATAAAATCCCAGCTCATTTTCTCCTTTCATTTTTGTGCTGTTAGAATTAAAATTCTTCTTTTGAAGAGAGTGTAAAATTAGAAGAGCAAGTTAAATTTTGTAGTAATGTGTCAAGTGGTGATCTTAATTTCTGCCAGAACTACTCTATATCAAGAGAAGTGCATTTAGTTGTTCACCGTGATATAAGATGTTGAGGTCAGCACTGTTTTTTCCTTTGCTTCATCGTGTGGTGGAGACGATATTTTCTTTGTTCTTCATCTGCACTAGAATTTTGTGGCAAAATGGCTAACACACTCAGGATCATCTGGAAGCTGTTCTGGGATGCAAAGATCAAGCTCATTTTCTTTCACAATAATAAATATTTTTTTTCCAACCTCTTAATTTTGGACTCCATTGCTTAAAGGTTTCCTACTGTGTAAATAGTTTTTGAAATAAAACACTAGCCTGCCTTTTTTCCCCCATTTTATAAGGTTGCATAGGTACTATTTGGACTACAAATATTCCAAGTAACTTGTTTCATTCTAACAGAGCTATGAAAATTATGAACTCATTAGTATGAGGTTTAAGGAAAATGTGACAGAAGTTAGTTCTCAGACAAAATAATGTTAATTAAAATAGGTTCTTTATTTCTTCACTTCCACTGTAGAAAATATCTTACTACTTGAGAAGCCCTGTCTGGCTTGGATTGTTTGGCCAGCTGCATATCCTAATTGGATGGGGAGCAATAAATGCAAAACACTTAATAAGCAATTGTAAGTTTCCCTGTAAGACCTGCTGTACTGTTTTTAAGCCCTAATGTCACAGCATCATAAAGATTTGAGCAGGGAATGATTTACTGTTCCTTCTCTTTTTGTTCATTCGCTTCTTTTGTACAATGAAAAGATTACTCATGCAGCTTATTTTCTAATGCTTTATGCAGTCTAAGCTGAAACAATTGGGCTTCTGCATCTCCCAGGAGAGAGTATATTGCCTGTAACGTTTTATTACAGTTCACCAAAGAGTTCATTTCAGTTTTCTTGATTCCTTCATTTAGAGAAAGCCTGGAGCGTCTTTCGATGTTTAAGAAAATGGAAAGAAGACCTATGCCTTGGCCCTGCCAGTTAACCATTGGTTCTGATCTGTCTGTAAGGATCGTGGCCTACAAATCTGTAAGTTAATAAAATCATATTTTCAGTGTACCTGGTGCAGCAAGTTAGGTGCTGCGGCATTTTTTTTCCTTAAAGCTCAGAAAATAAAAGATAAAACAACATCCAAAATAGTTATGGTAGAGATTTTATATGTGCAGAAGCTGGTACATCTAAAGCTATGGTTCCCACAGCAACTCTATCTTTATCACATTGTACACATATATTAAGAATTAAAATTCATCATGTACCGAAACAGAAATAAGTCCTATCTACAATATGACACTTAATGGCATTGATGTTGATGAGCTTAATTAAGAATGCTGCACATGTGTGAAACTTTCCATTTGGCATCAGTGAAATGCCCAGAGCTGAATGAGTCTTAATATTTTTCTTAACTTCTGACCATGGGACACTGTCTGTAAATGTCTTACCAGCTTTTGTTCTAATATCTGTTGTTATTTCAAACTTGGAAAAACATGTGTCCTTCCAGCTTGTTCAATTTCTGTAGTGTTTGCCAGGGCACACACAGTCTCCCTTATAGTTTGTATGGGGTTTTCATGCAGTGTCAGGGGAAGGGAAGGAAGAAGGGGGAGGAACTGTGTTTAATAACAGATTGTGCAAAATCCAAGTTACTACATAATTTTGAGGCAAGCGTATAGTGTGGCATAGTGATGGATGTGGTTAGATGGAGATTATTTGGCTTGTAATTGGAATCTCCGAGTAGGATCTAGCCAGTAGTGCAAGGTTTCAAAAAGATGCATTACAAAGTCGAAATCTCCATGATTTCTGAAAGACAGGCTTCTTGGTCCTGGAAAAGCTCTCTGATAGCAGCTTCCCATTTATGCTTATTCATGAATATTTTTAATTTTATTAAGATTTTTTTCTGCCAGGCCTGGGCAAAGCCCCAGTAAGAGCACCTTCCCAAAGGTACTTACAAACCGCATCGGTGGAACTTGCGAGAACGAAAAACATGAACCAAACAACTAGCCTGAGCTCATACAGCAGTTAAAACCTAGGAATAGACTTGTGTCTGCTGCCCTTGTCTGTTGTCTTCTCATTTCTGCACAGATCTCAATTTTTGTTCTCATTTATTAGGTTCACCATCAATCTCATTTAAGTAGAGAAGAAGAGAAAGTGTTTTTCTTTCCTTATAGTCTGGCAAAATTCACTTGTTGCCAATACTTATTGTCTCTCTTCTGGGTGCTGTAATATAATTTGTATCTTTATCTGCCTTTTGGGGAAGGTTAACTAATCGGGTATTTTTCTTGTCATAGTATAGTGACTCTGGTGCAAACAAGATAAATGAGCTTGAATGAGTCTTTTCAAATCTTTAACATATGTTTTAATGATATGTCCAAAACTGTGAATATAAAGAGCGGGGAAGTCAAATGGGTAGCAAGTAAGACATTCTGTGGCCAAAAACTTGCATAGATGATCTAGCCCATGGTTTTAGTGAATAGGTAAGACAAGTATGCAGTTGCTGCAGTATGAGTGATTGACAACTGTCATGCAGCTGAAACAATGTGCTGCAAGCACTGTGGTAGCAGGCAGTATTAGTCCATTCTTGGTAAACAATCCAGCAGTGAGTCTAAATTTTTGTTTAGTTGTTTTTGTGTGTGTGTGCACTTTTGTGGGTTTTATTTATTTATTTATTTATTGATCCAACTGAAATGTTCAATGAATATTTCTTTTCTTTAAATTCTGGCATCAGCTTTCAGAAGAGAGGGTGAAAAAAACTTGGACAGTGGTAGATGCTAAAACTCTCAGAAAAGAAGATGTGCAAAGAGAAACTGTTTACTGCTTAAATGATGATGACGAGACAGAAATTCAGAAGGATGATACTATTCAAGGTATGACGTTTTTCCATGCTCCTTGAAGGCAAACCAAAGCTTAATGGCTTATATTATTAAATTTCTTAAGTTCTTACTTTTGTCAGTAATAGGAATAATAATAATAATAATATCCTTAGTGGAACTTGAAGGTACTCCAGCTTTCTAAACTGTGTCCTCTGGAGGAGCTCACCTCCGTGTTCTAGTGAGCAGTGACATTACTGTTTTCAGTCTTTTAGTTGTACTGATACATAAGTGGCATTCATAGCACTGCATTTTTTTCTAGGTAACCAAATATTCTAGTCTGCAGATGGGAAGATGAAACCATTAAAGGAAGTGTTAGTGTTCAAGGTGTTGTTTGAATTCTTGAGAGGTTTGATTTAAAGCAGTGGTATACCGAGTGCTTGACGTGATTAGGATAATTACTCATAACCTTCAGCCCCTCCGGGCGGATTAAATTTCTGAGAAAAATAAAGACGTCTGTATCAGTATAAAATAGAGTCTTCTCTTTAAAATTGAGTTAAGCAAATATGTGTAATTCCTTGTGATTCTATAGGTACATTTTAATTATTTTTTCTTTCTTTTTTTTTTTTGCTATTTGAAACGCACCAGGTAGTGCAAATATACTGTAAATGGGAAAATCTATTCCGTGCCACCAAAATAAATTTAAATAAAATATGTTTTAAAATAATTTTAAAAATGAAGACATTTTCTGTTTTCACCCTCTTTAAGTTGTAGCAATCATAGATATTTTGTAGCAATAGCGTATAAAAATACCCTAACTTTCTTATAAGAAAAAACTAACAACAAACTAGTAATCTGTTTATGTTATATAATTTCAAATCTTTTACCAAATAGAACTTGCTTTTTGTAGGAGGTCTATCTTGAAGCATTTATATCCATTCTCTGCTGATGCTCTGGCTGCCCCAGTTGGTGAATGATTGATACCATTGAAGTAGTGAACAGTTCAGACTTAACCAATGACACCAAAGATTTACCTATCACTGCTGTGATGCCCAGTGTAGTTAGAAATGCTGGTGTCTCACGGGCTCTTACGGACATTATCAGAAATGACACAAGACAATATTCTGCCCCTTAGCATCCTTTCTGAAACTTGCTTTGGTCATTTATTTTTTGGTTTTTAGGAAAATTTATATGCGTATGGGTTATTCATCCTAGGATTTACATATATATATACGGAGTATAAAAAAGGGGAAGATACAGGGAAGATACTGTAACTTGAGATGGAGGTGTAAGGAGGTGCAGCAGAGCATGCCTGAGAGAACCTGTCATATTCCTATTCTGTGAAAATATCCTTGAGATGCAAAGGCAAGGGAAGTGGTGTGCAGAAGTGCTCTTCCATTTTGGTATTTTAGAGCACTTTTAGTTTTCCATCATATTTGAACAGGTGTCTCACTTAGATTGCTAGCACATTTTTATTTCTCTGAATTCCTTGTGTTGTCATTTCCTGCAGGAGATTTTTGATATAATTGTGTTGGGTTTTCCTACTGGTTTGCAGAGAGTGTTATAGTCCATTTTCTTAAATTTAATCTGTGAACATAACTTGGGTAAGATGCTCCTTTCTCTTATTTTCATTCCTACTGTCTGCAAGAGTAACTATTTCTGTAAAATAATGAAATAATTTCGTTTTTGTTTTTTATTTGTGTTTTTTTTTTTTGTTAACAGAGAAAGTAATTTGATAAGCATGCATAGAGTGTAGCTGTGGGGCATGCATACATTGTTAAAATATTCAGAGAGCTAATTTCAGTGTTAGAACTGTAGGCCCATATGCTTACCAGATGCTCCTTTCTTGTTCTCCAGGGTTTCGCTATGGGAGTGATATAGTTCCTTTTTCCAAAATAGATGAAGATCAAATGAAATACAAAACTGAAGCAAAATGTTTTTCTGTTTTGGGATTCACTAGATCCTCTCAGGTATGGTACTGAACCTCTTCATACTCAACTTAGTGGGTCCTTACAAGACAATTGATTTTGGTTTAGCTTCACTAAGTACGGGTGCTGCACTGGGTTCCAGTGACTGGGAATGAGGCATCTGCCACCAAGAATGATTTTTGCTTGCTGATTGTAGGAGATACAAGCACTGTGTACTCTTCTGATGAAGAAAAGTCCATTAATATGTCTGGGCCCTTGATTAAAACGGAACCACAGATCTCAGATCTCTACAAATTGGCTACAGCTGTACTTTACTATCATTTCATCTCAGTAGCTCGAAGTGATGCAGATCTGCAACTAAAGATGGTCTCTCTTCTGTTCAGGTTGCACAGAAACCTTCTTGGGCTTTGTCCAGCCATGTTTCTGCCTGTCTGAGCATGGTTTTTCTTTTCTCATTTGTCATCATTAAAGAACCAGAGAATCAATTGCATTCATTCTCACTTTTGTAAGGACTGATGTATAAGCAGTAGCTTTCTTCTGGTTTTACTATGACAAAAATTCAATGTAGCCAAAGGTCTAGAGTGTAGATGAAAGTAAAATCATTCAAAGGCTGTGCCTGTTCCAACAGATGCCTACTGTTAGGCATGGAGCATAGGCACTTCACCTGTGAGGTAACTTTTGACCTCCTTTTAACTGGAAATTGCAAGGAGCTTTAATTGGGAGAGTACCTTAAAAGCAATCCAGCACAAGGTGGTTTCCTGCTGGAAAGCTGAGATTTGAGCCATAGGAAATCCCAGTGCGAAGGCCTAGCAACCCTTTCCTCAAGTGGTGGAAGTACAGGAAGTGAGGAACGTTAGAAACGTTAAGGTGCCTCCACTCTTCCCTCTTCAGGATACTGCCAAGGGTGACTGAAACTTGATTAATCTTGCAGGTCACTGCACCTAGTCCCCTTCAGCACCTAAACTGAAGTCCCTAAGGAAATCATAGGGCAGCTCTGTTCCTGCTGTGCTGAAAGCTCCCGGCCCTCCTGTTTTTTGAAATATCTCTCTTACTGTGTAAAGTAGAAACCTTAAAAGGCTGAGAAATCATTATCTTTGCCAGGAGAAAGAAAAAAAAAAAAAAAAAAAAAAAAAGAAAAGATAATGGAAAATGGAAATATCCATGGGAGCTGACTCCCAAATGGATGTAACTCCACATTTTTCTGCTCAACTCTACATGTGGCACAGAGACCCTTAGAAGACTAAATATGCCCTTAGACTGTGTGCAGTGGACCAAAGCACTTTGTTAATTGAGGAGCCAGGGATTTAAGCTCTTTTAATTAAAAGGGAAGCCAGCCTGGCTGTAATCTGTTTGCTACTTGAGGACATCAAGACATTCAGAATTTAAAGCTGTTAAATAACACAGTATCCCGTGTACTGAAAGTGACTGATCAGGGGGCTGTATCATGCTTGAGCTTCTAATGCCTTAAACTGCTTAGGGCAGAGAGATGTCAGAGCCTGGTGAGTTGTGGACCGGAAGCATGATCCAGCTGTGGTATGTCTGAACCTAGGCTTTCAGTGGGACATATTTTTGCATTTTTCCCACACGTTATTAGCCTGCAGCTGAGTATTACTGTCTTCATCTCATTCTGCAATACTTCTTCATGTGCTGTGTTCTCTTACACTGCAGTCTGGCCCCTTATTTCAGCCTGAAGTCTGACCTGCACTGAAATAGGAAGCAGTTAGAGGAAAATAGGTGAAGCATCATGCTCTTCTTGTTGGTTAGCAGTCTTTTCACTTAAGGACATTTTCTTCCACCATTGGAATATGGTGGATATATGTTCAAACTGCCTGTGTAAAACTAATTGTAGGAATAAATTTTGATTCACATAATTATCCCTTAAAGAATTAACAAATTGTTTGCAGTGCAAAATTTTTGCAATGTACCAAGCATTGTTGCTTTTGGTAGTTTCGTTATGTACTTCACCTATCTCTGGATTTTGTAATAAAAAGTTACACATTAATTAATATGTTCTCATGTCCTGTAAACAAGAGTGTGAGTAATTATGCCCAACAGTAGTTGTGAAGATCTCAGTGGAATGAAAATTTCAGATGTTGAAGGCTGAAACTATATCGTTAGGTGATGGTATTGAGAGGTTTTCTACTACAACTAGAATTTTCCATATCCATACTGTCCTTATGTTTTGGTTCCTGAATTTTACTGTTTGGAGTCATAATCCTAACACTATTCAAATGTATGTTTTCTATTAAGTTGTTTCGTGTAAAAACTTTGGAGAAAAGATAATTTATTATTAACTAGAGAAACTGGAGCAGCTCCAAATGCATAATTAAAGAAGGAATAGAACCACCTCATATTATTTTCTCAGTTATTCACATCCCTCAGGAAAGAAGATCAGAGGCCGCTTAAACTTTGATTTTTAATTTATAAGCAATGCCATATAAATCAAGAAATAATACTTGAAAGTATTATTAAAAGATTTTTGGCAAACAACAAAAAAAAAAAGGTGCAGTGATGTATAGATACTTATACTACACTGAACGTAAAAATGCATGAGTTCTTTGAGATAGATGAGTAAAGAATAATTGCAAGTACAATAATCTGTGTTCAAGAATCCTCCTGTAATCCAAAAACTGATGTGCTCTGGGGTAAGTTGTCACTGACTTGAGCAGTGATGCACAGTGTCTCCAAGCTACCTGTAGCCTTGTTGTTTCGCAGTGTGAAGACGTTTTCTTTAACAAAGAGAAATCAATTGTGTTTTTTTTGTTTTTTCTCTCTGTTTGTATTTTCTTGTTTGTTTTAGTTTGTTTGTGTTTTTCAGCATCTATTTGGCACATCTTTGCTGGCCATATTAGACAACTCAGACT
Organism: Tinamus guttatus; assembly: GCF_059628265.1. Classification (NCBI taxonomy): domain Eukaryota; kingdom Metazoa; phylum Chordata; class Aves; order Tinamiformes; family Tinamidae; genus Tinamus; species Tinamus guttatus. The sequence goes on along the minus strand of NW_028288594.1, from coordinate 6,202,729 downwards.
GGTAACAACTGTCATTAGCACCGTCTCTCACTGCTTCCAGTCAAAACTACAGAGTGTGACTGAATATCTATATTGTCTGATAAATTCAAGCATGAAAAATATGCAGGACTTGTACTCACAGGAATTAAATTCTGCAGCTTTTTCACATGAGTAGGATCTTGGTTGTTTCATAATTTAATTGGTCCAGTTACATTAATGACACTTGTCTTGGATCAAGCTAACACGTGACCGTTCGAATCTGCAGGTCCAGAGGCAGTACTACATGGGCAACCAGGTTCTCAAGGTCTTTGCGGCAAAAGATGATGAGGTAAGGTCAACAAAACGGGTTCTGTTGTAGAATGGGAAAAAATACTAGCAGTGCTTGAGATGGTTCTTGCAGTGTTAATAAAACAGGATTATTCTTAATGCAACCTGGAGAAGTTTTCATCTGTTCTCCCAAGAAGGTCAAAAGGAGTTGGATCAGACCCCAGATGGATACCACATCTCATGAATAATGAGAATCTGGTGAATGTTATGTATGTATAAGGGCATAGAGAAGTTGAATTGATACTTAGATCCATTCTCACATGCAACAGAAGCTTGTTGTGCCACTGTGATACTCTACAATATTTCAGAGGTCTGACTGAAGTATAAGAAGTGAAAACTTCAGTGCTCTGCTCCATTAAGGGTCCAACTTGTCTACCTTTCTCTGTCTGACAATATTTATAATATTTCTAATATAATAACTACAGTATTATAATATTTTCATTTTTTCTCTGCATGTTTACTGGAAATACAATGATTTCCCACTAAATTAATTCACAATGAATTTCAGCAGATGTCTTTGAGAACTTGTATGATTTTGCAGGGTTTTTTTTTCTTTCTTTCTTTCTTCAGAATGCAGCAGTTGCTTTTTCTGCCCTTATCCATGCACTGGATGAGTTGAAAGTAGTGGCTATAGTGCGTTATGTTTATGATAGAAGATGTAACCCACAGATTGGTGTAGCCTTTCCATATATTAAGGATACATATGAGGTAATATTTAACTCTTACTGTTCTTTAGAGGTCCTCTTTACTAGTGGTTTACAAATATGATTTAATAAATGATTACAGTTGAACCATATGAATTTACAGAATGTTGAAATAGTAGAAGAATTTTTTTATTATTATTTTTTTTCAGGGGTGGAGGAGGTGCTTTTGCAAGATAATAACAATTCAGAACAGATGGTTTTAAATATATGCCCTAGGAAGGAAAAAAAATAGAAAAATAATATAATACATTGGTATCCTCTATAATAGAGATATATTTTTATTTAGATAAAAATTGTAATAATTTCATTTTGGTGTCCTGAAGCTTTTTTTTTTTTTTTTTTAAAGAAAAGGCCTTTTTTCTTTTTTAAGGAAAGCTGTAGTGCTCTGAGCTGTAGTGCTCAGAATCATATCTGAAATAAAATTTAAAAAATTTTCTGGGAGGCCCAAAGCAGCACAATATTTCAGAATTTATGCAGCATATGTTTCCACTGATCTTACTTATAGGAGACTATTCAAAGATCTGAGTATGTATAGCGTGGCTAAGGAATGACTAAGGTGGGGGCGGACATAGCAGTCTTCAGACTTTTGAAGGGTATAAACATGAAGGATGGAAAGGAATTATTTAGGGTGATATGAGCTGGAGGAGGTATTTGAATAAAGAAAAAAATTAAGCTGAAAATGTCAAAAAACAACTTCTGGCTTTCAAACACAGTAAGCTATGATAAAACCTCCTAGAGCACCATTCGATGGGGTGTTTAAAGCTTGGCTGGGTGGAACTTTGCACAGGAAACCACCAGGAAAAAGTGATTGAATAACCTGAGCTCTATATTCAGCCAGTATAGATGAACTGTTTAGTCATTGCTATATTTTTAAACAATCTTTGTTTTATTTTGCTGAAAACTGTTGCTTTATAAATATTTTGGATTTTTTTGTTGTTGTTTTTTATATATTTCTGTGGTGGGACACTTTGAGGGAACTTCAGATTTTTCATTTTAGACTTGATTGCTTCTTTTTAGATGTTTCTTTTTTCCTTTGTTTCACTTAGTGTCTCATCTACGTGCAACTGCCCTTCACAGAAGACTTAAGACAGTACATGTTTTCTTCCTTGAAAAACAACAAAAAATATATTCCTACAGGTAAGATAGCACTTTCCTCTCCACCTGGACAAAATAACCTACAGCTTTTTCTTGAAGATGGTGTAAAATAGTTAGAATATTTGACTTTCTAATGAAAACACAACTTTTGTGGTTATTTTGACTTAAAAAAACAACAAAAAAAAACAGCCCTTAGCAAATATGGTAAAGTGATGTCATTTTGAAGTGTAAAGCTGGTTTCAAAACTGTAGTTTTGCAGTTTCACATTTGCAGGCAGTGTTTTACAACTGCCTCATTAAATGAACCCTGGCTTGGGTTATGTGATTATTAGTCTCACAAGATCTCTCTGGTAGAGATCTAACATCTTTGATCTTTGAATGCGTTTGTACGGCTAACTGGCTGTGCCTTATGATGGGTTCTACAGTATGTACTTAACTATCCAGAACAGAGGCATCAGCTTAATTCCTGCAAAGCTGATCCAGCAGCTGCTTGGAGTGTGTGTTGTTGATGTAACACCAAAAGGTGAAGGCTGTGCAATATCTCGTCTGCAAGAGGTTTATTTTGATGGTTTGTTTTTTAAGGCACGAACTGCCTAGATTCATGTGGGGGCATCTGGAGAGACATGCAGGCTCACAAGCTAGACTCGCTGTTCTAAGGTTCTTTTCACAGCAATAAGCATAAAGAGGTGTGGTTTGAAATTCATTGGAACTTCTTTAATTTGTCGTAGGATGATCCACTGAATGGGTGTATGCTAGCCAGAATGATGAGGTATTTCTAAGCCTGGTTTCTTGTCCATAACCAGGAATTTTTGAAAAAAAACTAACAGCCTGTCTTAGCAAAGCAGTACTCGACTATCATGAACAGAGTTAATTTACAATCATAGCTTTAAGTTGTATTTAGTTTTTCAAATCAGTTTTCCTTATATTCCAAGAGATTTATAAACCTTCTGTTGCAAATATAAACATCTTAAAAAGAAGAAAAATGGAAGCAAGAACTGAGGGCTTCAAAAAAAAAATTAAAAAAACACCCCAAAGGCCTCATAACTTTAGACGATAGTTCTTAAAAAAAGCAAGCTTTTTATTACTGTGCCCATTATCCTTATTTGTTGTCAGCATGTCTTTAACTGCCTTGGCATTTATTGCCTTTGTTAAAATCTCCCGTTCTGAAATCAATCTTCATTTGTAAATTGTTTCAAAAGAAACACAACCATCTACAAATGTTTTTAATTTCTGTTGTCTCAGAGGATCAACTATCTGCAGTTGACTCGCTGATTGATTCTATGAATTTAGTTTATGAAGATGAAGATGGAGAAAGTTTTGAGGACCTCTTTAAGCCCAGCAAAATCCCAAACCCTCATTTTCAGAGATTGTACCAGGTGAGATGATGGACTATATGGTGTATTTTAAAAATGTCTCTTTCGTTAAAACTCTTCATCTTTCTATCTCCTTCTCCAATTATCATTGAAATGATAATTGTGAAGAATATAATGTTAAACTCTGTGAAGAATATAATGTTAAATTCTTTCCTATGTAAGTGTTATGCAGCCACTGGATTCTGTGTTGTTCCTGACGTATGTTTTATTCTTAACATTTCCGTCTTCCAAGAAGCAAGAAAAAAATCACACCATCTCACCTGTGCTGAAATGTCCTCCACAGCATCCTTGAAATTCACTGGCACACGGAAGTGAGAACTTGTTGGGGCATCTTAAAATTGTGTTGCAATGACCATGATGCAGATACAGACACAGCCTTCAGCTTCTAGGCAAAGAGAGAAATTGACTGAAACTTGGGAAAAATCAAGGTTCTTGTTCTGTGTCCCAGGAACTCTTGAGCACAGTCACTTCTCTATTTGTCACTGCATCTAGCAGTGGTTCCAAAACAGATTGGTCTAGGGTAAAACTGATTGGAAATAAGTGGTTAATAGTGTTATCATATTCCATTTATATGTCTGAGTTGACACATTTTACAGGCAAATGGGACAGTTCACACTTCTTGCATTTATACTGTCTGCATTTAAGTTTGTGTTCTTTTTACATTATAAAGTTTTTCTTTGCATTCTGAGACTGAGAGACTGATTATGCATTGGAATTCAAGTGTTCAAAAAAATGACACAGCAAATTCAAAAATAAAGACAATTACAATGCAATTTCTGCAGCTGCAGAACTGTGTTGTATACAATCTCATGGAGAGAATTGAGCGTGTAATTACACTCTAAAATTGACCAAAAATGGCATAGGATTTATGTTTATAAAGTCTCAACAATTCCATTTTTTTTCACTCTACAGATAAAATGATTTTAAATTAAGAAAGATCATTTTGGTTTCCAGAAATCAACTGTCTCTTTTTTTTTTTTTTTTCTTTTTTACATTATCAGAAACAGCAAATTGGCAGGTCAAATTTTGGTTTCAGGAACACAGTAAGCCCAGAGTCTTCAGAGCCTACTCTGACTGACTCCTGAAGTACTAAATGTTCCCTTTAAATTCTGCCAGTCGTATTGACAAGACAGTGTGTAACCCGAATGCAGGACTTGGTCACCAGAAGATTTTGCTGGAGAAGAGCTTAAACTGGATTGACAACTTGTATTTTAGGAAGGACTGTAGAGCTTGGGTATTAGGAAGCAAATACGGTTTTTACTTATAAGTGAAACACACAGGAGATAGCAACATAATTTAGAAATTCTAGATACAATGTGCCTTTTCTTTCCTGGCGTTGTCCCAACAGTTGAGTCAAGTGCTGCTACAAGAGAGTAACTACTTATCTTGATAGTTTTCCTGGAGAATAATAGGACTTTTAAGGGTGAATGCTACTGTTGGATGTATTTATTTATTATTTAAATATATTAAGTAGTATGCAGATCTGTCTCTACTACTTACAGCCTTTTATACAGCCTTCATATTAAAGTACTTCTGTTTTTTTAAAAAAAATAAGTAGCTCTGCCTATTTCTTAGGTGATCCAAAGACAAACTTTAAATTATGTTTCCAGTGTAGCCAGTAAATTGATTTGGTGGAGTGGATGGTGGAAGTTGCTAGTGCTTACTGGGTGGGAAATGGGGAATATCCTGTATCCACAGCTTCAGCTGCATTTTTTTTTTCTCTCTCTTCCCTTGCTTCCAGAAAAACCTGGTCTAGCTTCTGTGATTTTCCTAGTTCCAAACTTCCAACCTCAGTGTTAAGGTCAATTCTGTTCAGTACAGGAATGTGAAGTGTACAGGACATTTGGGAATGGAATGTCATGCATTTTATTTGATGTCCAGACAAATAAATTGCTCAACACTGACTGTTCTGTACTGAAACAGACCTGATGGGTAGATCTGGGGTGAAGGTGGCCAGCAGCACTGCATAATTCATGGGATCCAGCTGCAGAAAACCCATCTAAATATGCTGCAATGGCTGTTGCTAGGCCTATGAAAATGATCCTCGAGGACTGAGCTTGTTTGTAAGTAGCTGGACTGTTCAGGGATGATGGCATGTGTTTTCTACAGGCAGGGTGGAGAGGGACAGGAGGTGGCTTGCATCAACTTTTGAACATCACACAATCTCATTTTCTGCTAGATGCAGCGGATCTGTTGGAAGGTCATTCTAAAGTAGTCACAAACGCTCTGAACACTAAGGCGCTTGTGGTGAGATTGAGGTCAGGCATGTTTAACCACCCAGCAGCTAGCAAACGGTGTAAGCTGAGGTGTTTAAGCACATCCCATAATCCACGAAAAGGGAACCTTGGAAAATGAATCATCCTGCTTACCTTCGACGTCACAAATGAAACAGTTATGATTGTGGATGTATAACTGCTTTAGACTAATTACTTAATTTTGACACCTGTATATTATAACTCATGTTCTGCAGCTTTTAGTACTAGGCCATTCCTGTAGACTGTACAGAACTGCTGGGATATGTTTTTCAAAAAGTATGTTCCTAGGTGCTCTATGGAAGAGAATGAGGCAGATACCTTTTTGCAGTTAATTCCTGTCTAATCGGGCATTTATTCTGTTGCTCATTACTGTCTTGCTTCACTGTCTTGCTGTCTAGTGAAGGTGGGAGAGCTTCGTGCTGGAAGAAAGAGAAAGCAAGGTTAAAAGAGACTGACTGGGGTTAAAATTTAAGATGAAGTCTGAAGTTGCTGTTTGTTTCCTGCTTCAGGTTTCAGAAGTCATCTTCTACTCTGAAAAATGGAATAAGTGGAGGCTGTGGCTGCTTTTCATTCTGCCCAACTATTGCAGCTACTTACGTGGGGACTTTAGATACAAAAGCCTTAAAATTGCAGTCACAGTGAAGGACTTGTTTTTTTTCTTTTTTGTTTTTCTTCGTGGGTTTAAATCAGTTCCCTAATGCTGTTTAAATATTTTTTATTCCTGTATCGCAAGAGCCATTACTGCAGCTCCTAGAAACATTTTTACTTTCTTTCATAGTAATTATGCTTTAAATCATTACAAGTGTTTACAAATCAGTAGCCTTGTGTGACTGCCTCCTTTTGAAAGTATGTGCTAATATGGATTGGAATCTTAATGGCAGCATGAAAGCACATCAGTATTGATGTGTAGCATATGGTCTGCATTTTCTTTATTGGCAGCTCTTCAGCATGGATAGAATTTTTTGTTTGCCTTTTTTTTTTTTTTTTTTAAATTAAGGTCATGTCTGACCGCCATCGGGGGAGCAGATCTAGCCTGTTTTTCTGGTGTACTGAATAGTTTCATCCATACTGTCTGATCCATGTGGTACAGGGGGCTTGGAAAAAATATTCTCCCGCCTACTGCATGTGTGTCTGCATTTGACTGTGATGTATAAATAATGTATACACATGTGCATAGTGCGGGTCTAACATGTGCATGGATACCCATATCCACTTCTATTCCATACTTCACAACATTTACGAGGTACCTGCTTTGTATGCAAAACTCCCGTTGGAATTTCTGTAGCCAGCCTCATTAACCTGCTCATTCTTCCTCTGCTCGGCTCCTGCCTATGTGCACTTGCACCTTGGTGAAAGAGCCTTCTCCTGTGTAGCACCTGCCATCTGTTTCGGCTTTCCTGCACATCTGTCAGTCCCTCATTCTTTTCAAAGCTCATCTGCAAACATACCTATATTCTGTGCCTCACCGGTGCACATTTAATTTTTCTCTCGGCATTTGCTCCTAAATTCTTTTGTTATGCACACTGAATTTTATTGATGAAAAAGAAATGTTTTCTTTGAAAAGAATAAACTGTTCAACAGCTGGAATACAAAGTTGAATATGTATCTTGTTGACTAACTGTGGAATTCCTGGAAGTCTCCACTATGTGACTGTATTATGTAAAAGGACTATATTTTAAAGGTAAAATGAAGTTAAAAAGCTGCATACTTGGGAACAACTCCTTCATTCCTCTGGAATTCCATAATTTACTTTAGAGCTTGTTACAGTGAGTGCAGGTGTAGCTATTTTTAATCTGTCTTCTTGTTTAGTATCTTTATTAATCTCCTTAAGCAGCCGACCATATGACTTTCAATCCATTTGAGACCTGGAATATTTCAGCAATTTGAACATAGCCTCTCCTTTAGTACGGAAGACACATTTAATAAAGCACATGAAGTCAGATACACAGGCATATTATATTAAAAGCATATAACTTAAAAGTCTCTCTTTGCTTAACCTGTTTCATACAGTGTTTGCAGCATAAGGCTTTTTACCCTGATAAGCCGTTGCCACCGATTGAACCGCACCTGCTGGAGATGCTGGAGACTCCCTGTGTGGTAAAAGAAAGATGCCAGGTTCCTCTTGAAAAAATCAAAGCACTCTTCCCCCTAAAGGATGTTGGCAAGAAGAAAGAAGACAAGACAGCTCAAGACATCTTCAAGGACAAGTGAGTTGAAGACTCAGAATCTTTTGAACATAAAATCAGTGAGTTACATTCTGAAAAAGTGCAGTTGTGGTACCGCAGTTTAGGGTGTTGTGAACAGTCTTCCAGTCGCTGTGGAGCAGGTTATACTGCTATGCACAGAACTCTTGAGAATGGAGCAGCCCCTGGGAGGTCTTTTGTTCAGCTGCTGCTTAAAGCAGAGCCAGCTATGAGATCTAAGTAGGTAACGTGGGGCTTTATCCAGTCTGCTCTTAAAATCATCCAAGGATGGAGACTGCAGAACTTTCATGCTAACTGTGGCAATGCTCGACTGCCTGATGGTTAGAAAGTTTGTTCTCCTGCTAGCTATAAAATAATTTGAATAACAAAAGAATCTCATTCAGTTTAGAATAAATACTGTGAAGCTTTAAAGTGGCTGTAAAGATGAGTCTTCCATCTCAGCATGCTCTATTTTGGTTGTTCTGTAGCTTTTGTTTTGAATGCCAAGTCAGAAGAAAAGCATCTTCATTTACAGAATATTATGTATTATGCAATAATGTGTATGTCTTGGGAAAAAAAACGAGCTGTTATGGACTCTTCCTAGATTATCCATTCTCTCAACACTTTTAAGTTAAAAAATCTTTGCTTTTATTATGTACGCTCTATTTACATTATTTCTGCTGCAGATGTGAAATGCTTAGTTGGTACTGCATTCTGCTCCCCAGCAAAGTTGCTCAGGCAATTTTTGCTCAAGTGAATTCTGCTTCTTAGCACTTAATTTATTGGATAACTATAACAGAGCTAGTTGGTTCCGTGGGGTGTTGCAGAGTCCTGAGTTAACTCCTGCTTTCCTTTTGTCCCCTCTGGCCCGATGTCTTTGGCCCCACTGAACTGAGCTGTCTTAATCCTTTGCTTTGGTTGACTAGAGCCTCCTCAGCAAGTTGTCTTTGGGAAGACCTGAGTTAGGACTTCTCATGCTGCTGCTTTGAGATACTGGTTGAATTACAGAAAAAAAGTATTTTTCTGTAAGCAGAGTAAGAGGTACCCAGTCTTTATGTTTTTCACTGCAGGGTGCCTGGCTTGTCTTGTGTCTGTGAATTCCTACTGATTAAATCCTCCTGTCCTTCTGTGCCCCAGTTGCTCCATGTGTGTGTCAGTGTATCTGCTTTTTGGGAGCATGTATATTTTTAGAAAAATGATGTTATTATAGGACCAGTTTAAGAAATCACTAGAATTTTGGGTCAAACAAGCTAAGGATTAAATGTAAACAAATGAACAAAAAAGCCTGATATATTATTGGTAGTTGCTTAAAAACACCTTACCCCAGGAGTTTAAATGTGAAAGACTATTTTTGATTAAAAAATCACTTTCTTTTGAGGGGAAACAGAAACAATGAGAAAAAATGTTCGAACTAGAAAGTGGTATGGAGCATTCGGATAGTTTGGGAAAAAAAATCAGAGAGATTTTAGGTGAAAGGGTACGAAGATTGAACTGTGCAAAGAAAAGTAAGTGGTAGTAGGATTGAAAAAATATAAATGGATGTATCTGGTTTTGGTGTAGAAATGCATGAAAATAGTAGCATTGTCAGCACTACAACAGAACTATTAGCTGTATTTCTGCCTTGTGTTTGTGGAAAGTTGAGTGAGGCAGATAAGTAATTTGATGACAAAAAAAAACATCACAAAAACAGTAACTAAGTAGTAATAGCAGATAACGTTCAACTTGTTAAAAGTATCAGATCTAGATAATTTGCACTACTGTGTTTTGAAAAAGCTAACTAGAAGCTTTCTTGACTGTTTTCTTAAAATTAATTTGTTACTGTTTCTGTCTCATTCATTTAATGTCTCCCATCATGATACTGACCTGATTCATTTCTGCTTAATGTTTAAGATCTAATGGGACTAAGGCAGCATAACTGCACACATGATATCTTTGTAGGTTTGAATATTCAATATCTGTTTACTTCACTTTTACTATGCAGTGTGTAGTAGAAAACAAAACAAGAAGCTGCAGTAAAGCGGAAAGCATTTTACTTTTTTTCTCCCCAGTATTGCCTAAGAGAGGTTGTTAACCCCTCAAGTTTTTTGGTATGTGAGAAGCTTCTATATAGAAATGGATTTATTAAATTAATCTTATATATGTATGTTTGAGTAGTTTTTTCTCAAATAGTAGTTGTACATTTCACACTTTAAAAATATTGGAAATCAGTGCATTACATCAGTACATTTCCATAAGCAACTCTAAATGTCAGCACCTGCCTGGTGTAAAGGGGTACGAATTCATCAGTTTCTGCTGTAATGCACGGATTAATGGTGGCTGCGGATTTGGTCCTAGACAGTTAAATGCATTATTTCCCTTTTTTAGCCAATTGCAAAACATTGTGAATCAGTAAAAGTAATGCAAGAAGAAAAAAAAAGTCAAGATAATGCAGGAAATTGCAAATCAACTTTTAAAGAGAAGAATTTTGATATTCATGGTGCCTTTCATCAAACTATGTCAACACACACATGGCTTATATTAAAAGCAGAAGTTTTAACTCCTCTGGTTTTGGATAAGTATCAGTTTCTCCATTTTTCAGGCAAGGATATATGCTGTCCAGAACAACTGAGCAATGTGCCCTAGGTCAGCCAGAAAGTCAGCAGAGCTGGGAGTGAGACAAGAGATCCTATCCTTGTCCTGAGATATAACCAAAGTCTTCCTTTCTCCTGCAGTGATAAGTAATGTCATCTCAGATGACAGGAGTTGCTGAGAAGAGGTTTCATCTCAGTAGTGACAAAACGAAGTAGAAGAACAAGGGTGACCACTGAAATGAAGTGGGAGAGACATTGTGCCTAAAGGAGGGGATGAGTAAGCTATAGAAAATAAAAAGAAATACAATTTCTTGTAGCACAAAAGGAAATACAATTTCTTTCCAATAGTTCATCTGTAACAAGCCTTACATTTTTTATTTGGTTTCAACCCTGAAATAGAGAAAACAGGACCTCATCCAAAATGTCTTTTTGTCCCTGCTTGCATTTGCTTGCCTTCACTGCAGAAGCAGGATTTTTAAGAGTAATCTTTTATTCTGTTCTAAATTTCTGTAAACACTAGTTTACAAATACTGTAGTTTAGGTCACTCAGTAGCTTTCAGTCATTCTTAGGGTGAAATGGATTCTTCGGTGCCAGCCCATCACGTTCAGCACCCCAGAACCGTCTTTGACTTTCTTCCTCGGCTGTGATTAGCTGCCTTTTTTCTGTCTTTCTTTCTTTCTTTTCCCCTCCCATTGCCAAGACATGCTCTAAAGTTTGGTGTGTTGGGTAGAGCAGTTAGGTTCTCAGTTTGCATCTGCAGCTAGATGTATATTGTGAAGAGAAAACTAAGAGGTATCCTAAGCAACACTCACCTTTCTAAAAATTAAAAGTAGTCTTTTGAAAGCATTTCTAGCTGTAGTTTAAGAATTTTTTCTGAGGGAGAACTTGCATACTGAAGTGGCATTTTTCTATCATGTTTTGACTGCTCCAGGTGGAAGTTTGTAAAGCTCATGGAGAATATGGGTTAGTAGAGTTGCACTGTGCAAACAGATACGTGTTAGCTCTCAATTCCAAGACTGGGGCTAGCAATTTTTAAAGAGTAAATTAGTTTTTTTACTTAAAAATTAAATTTTCATTACTGCTTCATGTTTAAAATGAATCTGATGAGAATTCTAAATGGTTTATTGTTAATGTGGGGACAACTGCATGATTAATTTTGTGTCCAATGTCCCTTTTACAGTATATATTTCACAAGTTGACCTACTCCCTACCTAGGATCCATGGTAATTTTCTTTGAATTAATTGCTTGTACTTAATTTATGACCTTCTGATTTGCAGCAAAGAAGATGGACCAAGCCCCAAGAAGCTAAAAGTTGAGGATGAGGAAGGTGGATTTAGCATCGTAAGCATTGCTGAAGGCAATGTCACCTCTGTAAGCATATTTTTACAAATCATTTTTTTTGAAGAGAAAGATTTATTTCTGAGAAAGTAGTTTATTGTATATACACAATTCATGATAAAGGGAAGGTTCTAGTGGAAACATGACTCGATTGGTAGCAGGCAGTCTCAAAGTTCTACAAGCAGACATGTTAGGAGAACTTTGCTTTTTTAGGTATGTGTTAGCGCAGGTTTACATCAGTCCCACGTCATTTTAGGACAAAGATCTCCCCAGGTGCATGAAACTCTGAAATCTGTGTGTCCAAAGAAAACAGAATCTCAAATTAGGGATTCAGTGGTAGAATTTGATTTTCATTTTGTATCCTCTAAAACAGAAGTTACCTCCCTATTTTCAATTTTAACAGGTGTTGATTTCAGAGCCTGTTCTCTGCATTGGTTGTGGTTCTAAATCACACACATATCTTTATCTTGACGCGTGTTTTGTGAATCTGCATCCAAAGAGGGGTAGCACTTCTGTAGTGTTTTTTTTTTTTAATGGGAAAACAAATATGTAAAGATTCCTGTTACCTCACTAGAAGAGAGATGGATATTGGCAAATAATTCTGAGATTTTTGGACCCCCTTTAGGTTGGAAGTGTTAATCCAGCAAAAGATTTCCAAATTCTGGTGAGGCAGAGGAATGCTGACTTCAAGCAAGGTAAATATCTTTTATCTGTCCTAATTATTTTTAGTTGCACCTTCACTGTTCGTAATGAGGTCCATTTGTCTAAACATGGGTGGCTAGTGCTGAGAGGATCCCGAGGATACTGCGCAGCTTCCAATGCCACTCAACAAAGAAGGAGGTTGCTCATAATTCCATGCTGCATTTTGCCTTTCCTATGAGAAAGTGTCAGATGCTGCTGTTTTTGAGGCATCTGAATAACTGCTCAGGTTTTTGCAATAGATCATCCCTTTGGCACTAACTGGTTGCCACATTTGGACTGTATATGGACTTGTCCTCAAGATGTATGTGATCTTTCTGCCTTGCAGTGGAGGTCCCTTGGCCAGGCATTGCACAAGGAAGTTGTTCTCTGCTGTCTGTTTTCCCTGTTCTTTGGAAAAATAAGAATTTACAGGCTGGGGTTTAAATACTTTCATGCAAAGATCATTCCTGTCTTTCCATCAGCAAGGGAAAGGGTGACTGAACTGAGGAGAAAGATGTAGTAAGAGTGTGATAAGCAGGTAGCTTGTGGCTGTTAGGAGGTAGGAGAATCCGGCGTGCAGGATGGAGTTTTGTTGCAGCCCTGAGAAAGAGGACAGCCCACAGATCAGCTACTGCCTCAGCAGCTGAGCGTGCTCTAAGCCTGAAAATGCAAATTCACTTTTTGCATCATATTTCTGTACTGGATTTGCTATATAAAGATATATGTAATGTAATGTAATCCAAAGATATCTTATAAGCAATGCCCAGGATGTATGGGCTGATTTAGCCATCCCTCTCTCCCACCCTCCCTTTCAAATGTTGGTTTTAAAATTGTAGTACCATACACCTTATCTACTTGATAGGCAATAATATAGCATTAATTTTCAAGGAAAAAAGTTCAGATACACTTAAGGGAGAAGTGGTGGTCATTTAGCCTTGACCTGTGCTCCTTTTTGGCATAATTGGAAGTAAGTGCTGAGGTGTGAGATGGCTATTTCCTCAGAATTTCCAGAACTATAAGGTACTGTGCCAACTTTTCATATTTCTTTCATTTCGTCTGGAAGAAATTCTGTTTATTAGAAAAAAATATTTGGATTTCTCAAATATCAGCTATATTAAAATGCAATAAAAAGCATACAAGATACTAGAGTACAGAAACTCTGAAACAAGTGACTACTTTATGATTAATTGTATTGTGTGAGAAATCTTTAAGGCACAAATAAGAACACTAGTTACACTGAAGATCATTATAAATAGAGTGTTTAAATATGTCAACTTGATAGCTGTTCTGGAGATGACTACACTTGCAGAAATCTGCTTTTATTTAGTATATTATGTGTTTTGGTATTATAAGATGTGGTTACCAAAACACAGTGCAGTTGCCCATTTGAGAGAGAGATAGAAGCCACTATAAATAAAAACATGCTCTGCATATTTTTTTTCTTATTGCTTATTCCTTTTTCTGCTTTAGAATCTTTTAAGTAGCTTAATGCATAAAACATTACAGGCATGTTTTTATTGGCTTACTGTATTGCTTTCTGGTTATGTAAATGGTAGATTCTGCTTTAAAACTCTTCAGTGGATCTAAGGATTTTTTAAATATAATTTTACATCATATTTGATGAGGAAACATTTTTCCTTGCTGAAAAATTAAAATCTTTTTGCAGAAAAGGATAATCTGACGTTCAAACAGTGTATTTGAATAAAATTACATTTCAGGGTGCACCTATGAGAAAAATGAGTTTTTGCCCTTTTTGCTTTTTCCTTTAGAAAATAGTCTACGTTTTCATTACAATCCCTTCCCCCCCCAAAAAAAAAAAAAATTACAGAAGGGCAAGGCTCCTTCCTTGCTTTTCTGTAAAACAGCTAATTCCCTTATGAAACAGAGGAAAACAGTGAAGTTTGGAGATTGAGGAAAACATTTTCAAGATTTGGAGGAAAAACCTTTTTCTGTCCTATTTTTTGTAGGAAAAAAAAATGGATTGAAGTTTGACATTTGTTGTCTACTTTATTATTATTATTATTTTGAGCCTTTTTGTTGTAATGATGGAAAGAGCAGCACTTATGGGGCTGACAATACCACGGCTTTCTAATGAAGGGTAGCACTTAGCTTCTTCAGTGCACAGCTCCTTCCACAACAAAATAGCTTTGGCATTTTGCCATAACCAAACCCAAGTTATGGCAAGGGGAAAAGAGAAAAGCTTTTGCACTCCTAAGAGGATATTTATTGCCCTAAAGGAGGTATCGGTGCATCCCCTGCAGTGCTTTCCCAGGGATTTTGATGGTTAAGGTTGAGCCTTTGTGCCATTGATAGAGCAAACAGAAGTGCAGGTTACACAGCCCCTGTCTGAGCACTGAGCCCCAGAGCAGGAGAAACAGCAAGTCCTCCATTAGGGAGAATCTGGTCACTGATGTGTTAATAGTCTTTTGAAAATATAAAAAAAATCACATTGGTAGAGGTCTTAGTGAAAGGTTGTCTGAGACTGGCAGCCCAGCTCCTGAAATCAGCTTCACTTTTAATTGACATCCATGTGGTTCATTACTGTAGGGACCCAGGTACAGCTTACGTGATGTGCTAGGGTGCCAAATTGCTCATTGATGTTTATTGCTGATTAAACTGGTATAGTGGTTCCCCTGCAGATATCTTTACGCTCCTGTTCGTATTCATGGCCACAGAGAAGTCATTTTATGCAGGTCTTGTTTTGAGTAGGTTACAAGTGCATAGTCATCACAAAAAGGAGTCCTCTAATAACGACTTCTGACATTTTTGTCAATGAATGCAAATAAGATGGATTTGTCTGCCTGAGTAGAATCTAATCTTTAGTCCCGGGGCAGATAACGAGTTTCCTTATTGCTACAGCTGCAGAGAAGACAGAAACGTGGTGAGTGCTTGCCATCTTTTTAATGCCAAAGGAGTAGCCACGCACCTACCGTGTCATCCTGTTGAAAAGCTTTACAAGTTACTGCTCATCTCTGCGCTGCTGGCGAGCAGGTGTCTGCTGCTGCCTGCTGAATCTTCATAGGATTTGTGGAAATTAGGATGGCTTACTGAAGGGGGAAAAAAAAGATACCAACACGCACATGGTATTTCCTTCAGTTTGAGAGTTTTTGTGCAAGTTTCTTGGACAGATTTCATTGCATCTTAAAGTGTTGCTATTAGGGAACATGATGTCTGAAGTCCTGTGGTCAAAAGGTTTTTCTTTTTTATTTTGCTGATTATCTGTGAAGAGGCAAATGTGCAGTGACAACTGTATAGTCTATGGGCATTAGGAAAAATGTCCAGAGACAAGTAGTGCAAGCTTCCCTTTTCTTTGTTGTTTGTTTGTTTTTTGTTTGTTTGTTTTTATGTCAGTAGCAGTGTTGTCTTTTATTTATTTATTTATTCCTGCACATTTTCAGAAAAATAAAGTTGGTCAATGATTCATATGTAGATTTCAGCAAATATTCTGGCTTGCCTGAGGTGTCACACTCCTGCCATGGCATGTAAATCACTTCTTGAATGAAATGTATAATGTTGCTTTGTACTGGATGCTTCATATGCATAAGGGAATTGCATATGACAGATCTGCGCTAGAAATTTATGAGGAGGTTGCAGCAGGGATCATATTTTATTGCTGGGTCTTTTTGTAGAAAGTGGTGTAATTTTCTACCTTTCTAGAACAGTGTTGTGCTTTTTTGGTTGTTGTTGTTTTCTAACTAATATTTACTTTCACTGAAATTAACTGAATTTATTATTGGCTTGTGTCTTTGCAGGTCATCAGCATTTTTATCTTATTGAATGTCTTTTTCTATATCAGATACTGTTTGTATTCTGCCACTAGGTAGGCTGAATTCAGTGAAGGGTTTGAAAATGATCCAATCATTAGAGGAATATTTGCAACTCAAATA
Organism: Tinamus guttatus; assembly: GCF_059628265.1. Taxonomy (NCBI): domain Eukaryota; kingdom Metazoa; phylum Chordata; class Aves; order Tinamiformes; family Tinamidae; genus Tinamus; species Tinamus guttatus. The sequence continues at coordinate 6,186,336 of NW_028288594.1, read as the reverse complement.
CTTAGGTATAAAACCCCTTTGAAGTTTTCTGTATGTCTGCTTCACAGATGAGATGAAGCCAGATTTCTCTTAGAAGGGCAATAGGGTGAGAGGCAAAATGAAATTTAGATTAGATATTAGGCATGGTGATCAAGAGCAACCAAGCAAACATGAAAGTGTAACTACACTAGCAAACTAATGTTTGCTTGTTCGTAGATAACAAGCAAATGTAATTGTCAGTGGCATATTTCACAAAAAATAACAGCAGTAGTTAATATATTGTAGGATAGGGAATGTTCCACAATTCCAGTGGGAAGAGGTTAGCCTTATGTTAGAATTAATAGATCTTCTCGTAGACTAATATTTTTACTTGTCATTTCCTAGTCTATAAGCACTCAGTGCATGATCTAACCATTGGCTCCAGTAAAAGGATGCAGGAGAGATTAAGATTTCCTGGATGTTCTGCTGAAAATGGTGTGCAGGACTCTCGCAGTAGATTTCGAAAAGGGGCAGATCTTTCTGTAGCTAACACAGTTCTGTTCTGATGGCTGCCAGTGCAACCAAACAGACAGAGAATTTAAAAAAAAATACAGAAGAATAAGTAAACTACGTGATAATTCCAAACAGTATGTTGGAATCATTCTGACAAAGAAGACTTTTATTATACCCTCTTAATGCCTGGGGTTTTAATTTAACACATCAATGAAAAGGCAGCATACAAAATACCACCTCCACCACCAGAAACACCAGCAGGACTTGCTTTTATTAGTGCAATTCGTAAGAAATTAGAACTTTTAATGAGAAAATCATTAAGCATGAAAAAAATGGACTGGCTTAACTTGTGTAGCTTAAGTAGTGAGATTTCAATTTAGTTTGTCAGCTTCTGGTAAATAAATGGAGTTGATCACCTGTGGAACAGGGAGCACTTGGGCTCATTTTGCTGTCTTAGAGTGGCTGTTGGACAGAGTCACTGTCCACCTCCTTCTCTAGATCACTAAGATCAGCAGCCTGTGGGAGACCATCAAACACAGTGTGGTTTAGTCTCTTTTCCAGAAATATTGTTCTTCAGACCCAGTTCCGTTAAGCACATTTTAGAACATTCCCCTAATGGCTAGATCTCTATATACTTATGGTCTGCAGAGTGGAATAAAGTCCCCGAATGGTGTGTGCTTCTTAGTGCATTTACGTGTCTTTCCATTAGTCTCTAATTTTTCTGTCATGATGTTTCCATAGCTGAAACAGTTGTAGTGACATCCATGCACGTGGCAGATGAATGTAAGAATGGCTGCAGATGAGAATAAAGATCTTTCCAATCCAATAACCCGTCTTGAGCACTGGCTGTCAAGAGTAAGAGCAGGCAGGAGCTGTTGCCCGTGCAGAAGGCTTTCCTCCTCTTCCTCCCTGAATGGCGATATGTCTTTGTGTTTAATATCCAGTAATAAATTTCCTCTTCCAATAAATTGTTCAATCATTTTTGAAGCCATTGAAACCTTGACTGTCTCGCTGCAACCCGTGGTAAAGAGTTTACAGGCTGCCTCACTGTTGGAGAGGTGCTCCTGGTTGTTCTTAACCTACCTCCTCGCCCTTGTTTGGGAAGAGGCAATGAACTATTGTCTTTTTCGTGATGCTTGTGATTTTTATAGATCACCAGTAATCTTCACTAGTTTAGATGCCACTTATTGAGTGGAGTAGCTTGAGGAGGTATGGGTATGATGAACTCTGTTTGTGCCAGTCAAGATTGGGTAGAATAATAAGAGACAGCTAAAGGAAAAAGGGTTTCTTACTTTGAAAATGTGCGTTCTTTGATATTTATTTATTTATTTTCAGTGAGTCAACAGCTGATAAGCCGTATTGATCAGTTTTTGGAAAATAGAGGTTTGCAGTACTACATGAAAGGCATCAATTGTATCAAAGTTTTTAGAGAAGAAGCTATAAAGGTAATGATGATATGTGAAAAGTCTGATTTTTGTCAAATTAAAGGTATGGTGGAACTATTTGCTATATGAAAAGCTTGACACATTATTGCTATAGCAAGAAGAAATGATTCATAGATTGAAGTGCATTCTGCTATTTGAAAGTTTAGAAATACCACTTGTACTTTTATTTTTTTATCCCTTCTGGAACAGGGACTAGTTTCTCTGTTCTATTGATTGCTGTTCGTTTTCTTTTAAACATGAAAACACAGAACCTGTGATCCAATGCTTGTAGAAAAGTGTGCTGTTTTCCAAATTTCTTCTTAAATAAAACTAGTCACAAGAGTGACTGCAATTTCTGAAATGCTATTTAGTCTGTGAATCATCCTACGTTAGAAATCTTGGGTTTAGTAGAATTAAATATGTAATCATGAGATAAAGTCTAGTGGTAAATCTTGACATGCCTTTGTGTTCACCCTGCTAGATGGCTAAGTTTGCAGCTCTCTTTAGTAAGTGACTTCAGTATCTCTGTAACCATTGCTGCTGTGTTGGATTTTTTTCAGCTGTTCCAGGTACACTGCTTTAACGATTTTCTGCAGGACCTGAAGTCAAAGGTGGAAGATAAAGTCTTACCTGATTTCTGGGAGATAGTGATGCAGGGTATGATGACTTTTTGTTTTTAATTTATTTTTCTATTAATTGTCTGTGATGTGAGAGGAAAGCTTATTTTAGCAGTGGGACACTTAACCTAAACACAGCATTTCTGGTGTGGTTCATTCCTGCAACTTGCAATGTGAAAGAGAAAAGAGATTTCATGCATCTTTTTTTGCACCGATGATTTCATTCCAGCAATATTTCATAATGCCATGCCAAGTCTTGTTGAAATGGTAAATTAATAGTGTGAGAAGAGAGACAAGTTAAATGCTACAGGGTAAGGAGAAGATGTGATTTCAGATGAATTTTAAAATAAATGGAAAAACTCATGCAGCAGAGATATAAAAAGACTCTTCCATTTTAAGCTTCAAAAAAGGCATGGATGGCATTGAAACATGTCACTGATCACTTTGTATTTAAGCAACCTGGAGAACAGAATATGTGGTATTATGACACCTACCTATGATTAAACTGAGATACCAGGCAGTACAATTCCAAGAGACATTCAGAGACTACACAAGTGGTAAATAAAGGAACATTTGTACAAGTGAAAAAATGATGCACTAAAAAAAGTCTTTTACGTCATACTCCTAGTTTTGATTGGAACCAGTGCTAGGAAAATGTTAAATGATCAGCTGCATCTCTTTATGGTATGTGCTATAAAATGCAGTCATATGCTTTTGTATAGCACATTTCAAAATGAAAGACTCCGGGCTGCCTAGTGTCTGCTTTATTCAACCGTTTCAGAAATACAGAATTTGTTTAACAGCCCACAGAAACAGTGGAAGGTAGCACTCAGAGAGTACTATATTCTGTTATATTGCAGAGGACCTTCCGTGAAGAAATCAGAGAGAAAGAAAAAGAATAGGAAACCTAGATTTTTTTCAAGCCATTCTATTATGTTTTTTGTTAATAACTTCAGTTGGTACAGGCCAAAATTTCTAACAAAATGGACAATATTTTTGAAGAAAAATTGCAAATACAAGCAGAATTTTCATACCAAAAAAAAAAAAAAAACAGATAGACTGTCTTTTTCTAAGAAGATAAAATCATGCTTTATCCATAATCTGTTTTGATCTCACTGGGTAGCAGATACTACTTTTGGCTTCCTGCTACCCAAAGCTGGAATCCTGCTTTCCCTGGTTCTGGCCACATCCCTTCCCATCCCTTCTCCTCTGCCAAGTGTGATATGCAGCAGACTTGCATGAGCCATTTCAGTCAGCAAGCCCGCCAGAGATGAGAAATGAGAGTGAAACAATTAAAAGTGTCGTTTGGAGTAGGAGCAAAGCAGGTCTGCTTCATAAGTTGTTGGAATTTCATGAAATCCTGCAATGTAGTTCTATGGGCACGTGAAGCTGGTGCAAACTTGTCCTGCTGCTGAAAGCTTTCTGGTCCTCAAGTTCTTTCCTTTCTTGGTCACCGCTTCCTTGTGCAGGTGCAAGTGTCTTTTGGAGGAAGGGATGAGGTAGACTGGGAACACATCTAGGGTTAAAAGCAGTGGAGGGTCACTGCACAGGCTGAATGCACTGGTAGGACAGACAAGGCAAGACCTCTGCGTCTGGGGGCCACACCACAGGGATGCAGCGTGCCGGCCTCTCTGCTGTGACTTAGCACTGAAGAGCGTGCCAGCAGTTGCTAAAAGTGTGATTTCTGATAAATTTTACGCATTTCATCTGTGATCTATGATCTCAGTGTCTCATTAGTTTGATTGTCATAATGTTAGCAGTTTCCTAAATGGATATTTCCGCCAGCTTATGAATATTCTCATTAATTTATTTTTGTATCATGATAGTTGATTCATTTATGCAGGTCACGTTTTCCTATGAGCAGTTTTTTTCCAGTGATGATGACACATTTAGAAGTAGAAATTTAGAAGATTCTTTTCTTTTCTATCAGTAGTGGATTTTTGGGAAGCTTTATAATGATTTTGTTTTCTTTCTTTCTTTTTTTTTTTTTTTCCCCCCTCTTAGACAGAATTTCTTTGATCACTAAAGATGAAGCAGAGGGAAGTTTGGTGACTAGAGAAGAAGCTGAAAAGGTATATATATGTATATATATATATATTTAATGAGCATTTCTTTGTGTAAAGCACTTGCTGTGGAACAATTTCTTATATGGATAATTCTTTAAATGAATGAAATAGGGTCCAGATGAAGAAAGAACAGTGTTTTCCAACAAAAGTGAAGTGGCCCCAATTCGGAGTAAATTCCCTAGGTTGTACTACAGCATTTTGCTTTAATTGGCCTTTAGAAGCAGCATATTGTGGTATTGTCTGAAAATATATTCCAGAAAGAATAGCCCCCTAAGGAACTGCGTTTAGTGGAAAGGCAGTAGACTCTTTGTATATGCAGCAACACTATCACTATTTGTGTTTGATAAAGAATTGTGGTCTTGCTGGTGAGTTCATAAAGCAAGAATTTTTTGTCTGAAGGTTCTATGCAATCCAGAAATACAAAGCTGAGACTTTATTTTTTATTTATTCTGCATTTATGCAGCAGTATTAGTAACTTCCATGTTATACAGCTCTGGTGAATTCACAGCCATCCTACATTTATGCTGTTGTTAGTGAATATACTAGATCCTTCTGGAAATAAAAGTTTTGGGGTGTTTACAGGTATGCAGAAATATAATGCTTGAAATCTTTGGTAAGGAATGAAGGATGTCACAGTGCAGGCAAAATAGTGCATTCTGCGTCAAAGAAGGCAGAATTTAGACTTAATAAGTACACTGCTGTTGAAAACTGTATTTGTATTCGTTTTGCGTGGAGGTGATTTTACATATGCTCTTGTATTGGGGTGCTAGTCCTGATTTTAAGTAGTTTAGGAGAAAGAAGGTCTTTGTATTAAAGACACCACAAGTTAAACTTGTAGCTGAAATCCCCAAGTACTTTGCAGAGAAGCATATTTTCTAAAGGCTGCCATATTAATCATTACAACTTCAGGTCTAAATTAGCATTAATCAGAAAGTAGATGCTGTAGGTTCTCTGCATGTGAAACAGTAAGAGGGTGAAAGGTTGTATTTTGGGAACTACTTATTTTCACCTGTGGCAATGTAGCTGCAGTTGAAGAAGGCGCAGGAATACAGTGAAAATGAAAACTGATTCCAAACAGCTCAAGACGCGCACGGAGTACAGCTGAAGGAACAGACTTTTTTTGGTAGACGTGAAGGAACTTTCTCATCATGCATAGTTGTATAGGGTAATTGTTTCCCTAGCAGCCATTTTAAAGAGTATCAGTATTTTACTGTATATTCCAAAGAGTATGAATATATTTTGGAACTTCAGAAGTTAATTTTTCTTGAGAACTTAGTTGCCTAGATGGAAACTACTTTTGGTGCCCAAAATGTGCCTACACTGTGTGAAATAGTCTTTCTTCCCTAAGGAAATCTCTACTTGCCATAAAGACATTATAGCATAGAATTATCGTACAAGATTTCAAGTTTATAGGGTTGATCTTTGAAGAAGCATTGAAGACTTTCAAGGTTGCCTATTAGAGAGGTAACATGCAAAGGTTTATTTTTAATTGGACAAGGTTAAGCCATGCACACTACTTATCACTGAGGAAACAAAGTCTTATCCATTTTTCCCCCCCTGTAATAGCAGAGGTGCTACTTATGGAGCTTAAGGATGATAGGTTAAAAGAGTATAATTGTCAAGAGCTTTTTCTGGTTGCTTTAGGGAAGATAATGGGTTTCAGCATAACTATTATATGTAATTTGCTTCTGCATAAATGTAAAACAGATTTTTATTTTTAAGGCAATTTCAAATTCTATCAGTTGATAGAAACTTCAACTTTCAATTTATTGTAAATAAATCTTCCTAAATTTCTTTTAGCTTTCTTTAGCTAATTTAGTGTGGGAAAGCTAATTTTTTAAGACTCCAGAAAAAGTATGCTGCTTTCAGAAATACCATTTGACTCTTAATTAAGTGTGTAAATTGAAATTTGCTCTGGCACAGAAGACATTCAGAGCTGACAATGTCATTAGCTTTTAGTCGTATAATATGTGCTTCATATTAGTACTAGATTGAGATCTTTTCCAGGAAAAAGATACACAAACATATGGCATCTTGAAATTCTAATTCCTTGCATCCTTGCTGCCTTCTCATTTTTTTTTTTGCAGCTACAAAAGCAATAAGATTATTTAAGCTTTTTAGTCCATTGTTTTAGAGACGGATAATGCTCTTACAGGGATCCCTGGATACTAATCCCTACTTTCTCTCTTCAGTTTGTATCAGTGGTTATTACCCTTGTTTACCTATCCCCTGAGGAAGGTTGCATGGAGATTTAGTGTTGCTGATAGCAGGATCTTATTTATCTAGATTATCTTTGCAGTGACTCCATGACTGTAGTAATTGAAGTCCTCAGGTATACAGTAGTTTTATAAGCCTGGTGTGTTTGCACAAAAATGTTATTGAAGCTTTAAACAGGTGTTTATAGATTATTTAGTGATTTTTTTTTTCTAATCAGATGTTCTTTTTCATCATCCAGAGATATGTCCAAATTGTTTCTGAATTAGGAATAATACAACTTGAAAAGCCATGTAGTATGGCTTTAATTTATAATTTTACTAGTGACGATATACTGATTCAGGTGTTTGTAATTTTTTTTTTTTTTACTATTATTGATAAATTACCGGTTTTTGCACCATCTTAAGGTGAGACAAAATTAATTCAGAAGTAACTGTACTCCAGATATTGTCTATGTATTTTATTTCTGTTATTACAGTATCTACACTGGTTAGCTTTACCTTTGGTTTGTGATGCCATACACTAAGTGAAGGGCATATGGTGAGTTGTATCAGCAGCTACTGCACTAGGACTGTGCATAATGACTGTTCTATTTTTACAGACTCCCATTCTAACCAGCTTGCATGTTTGAGGGTTTTTTTTTTTTTAAGTTCATGTCTTTGTTCATTTGTTAAATGTTAATTGAGCTAAATGAGAAGCGTACTGAATTCCACACAGAAACAGAATGTAATACTAAAGATCTTTGCTAGAGAAGAGGTTGGTATGAGAAGAGGTATGAGACTTGCATATGTCTCAGCAATAGGGAAGGTTTTGTGTTTTTTATTTTTGCTTTAGTTACACATGATTCCTTTAAAATTACCTTTTTGCAAACATAAGAATGCTCATATGCAGTGGGGTTTGGACTAGATCATATCCAGAGGTTTCTTCTAACCTCAGCCATTTTAAGATTGTCACTGGAAATTCCTTTCTTTTTTAAGCATCAATGTGTTAGTTTCTATATTAAAAGTAAATTCATACTTTTAACATTAAGGATCTGAGTTTTTTCAGCATCACTTAAATACATTTTTGTTTTTAGTTCTTGGCCCCAAAAGAAAAGCAAAAGGAAACTCCACCTGCCACAGATGAAGGTGGTGACGTTGATGATTTGGTGAGTACTGTAAAGACATGTTGTGGCTTTAGAACTAAATTTTAACTGAAAGGTGCATGGAGAGTGAGAGCTTCTTAAAGCAGTAGGTTACAGTACCTGTAACTCTACCCTGTTAGAAAACACCAAGAATTGAAGTCAGAGAGGAGACATGCAAAATTACTAAGCTGCCATTATAAAATGTACCAAAATATCTCATTTAATGGGGGCAAAAACTAGGTTCTGTGGTAACAGATTTTTGCATAAATTAATCGTGCTTTCTAGCATCTTTCCAATTATCCAGTAAGGCTGCTCATTTCATATCAGGTTGTTATAACTTAAATAATAATATTTAACAAAGTTTGTAGATGTAAAAGAGCTGTTTGTGTGGGAAACTTAGACTTCTAAACCTTCTCTATACATAATTTGCTGGAATTCAATGATTTCAGGAGAATTTTTCAGAAATATATTAGCCATTTCTTAATGTCTCCAAGGCTTAGTTTTGATTCTGTACTTTATAGCAGATGAGTATTAAGTACAGGCCATTTATATTTTATCATGAATATTTCTGAATTTACTTTGGTTTCTAAATGCTAAATACACAGTACCGAATTTAGTACCTTTTTTATAAATTTGTTGCTTCTGTTTGCAGCTGGACATGATGTGATGGAGCACTACCAGGTGACCATACTGGTGAAGGTTTGGAAGAGATCTCCCTGTGACATGGGGCACAAAACAAGATGCCAAGGAGAAGCAGTGTATCCATCTTTATTCTTTCAAGTGAGAACAGAAGTCCCAGAGACATTTCCTATTGGTTTAAATGTCATCGGTTTCTTCAAAACTAGAACAGAAGATCGAAATAATCTGAAGTATTTCTGGAGGAATAATGTCTTTAAGGCATGTCTTTTTTTTTCTTTAGCACTGCATCTAGCTTATCCTTGGTATTCCCTCCAGCTAAATACCACTAAATTAAATGAGAGCCTGCACTGGCACCTGATATCCTTGTTGTGTTGCCTGGGAAGGAAGACAGAAATGTCATGGTGAGGTTACCAGGTAATGTAGAACCTTGATGGAGGTAACTCCGTAACGTTATAGATAAGGAAGGAAGAAGACTGTATGTTCATGTTTTTCTCCTATATAATGTCAAAAAAGGGTTTATTTAAAAAACAAAAACAAAACAAAACAAAAAACAAAACAAACAAACAAAAAAAAAACGGTTCTAGGCCGTAGAGGTCACAAAATAACAACTTGAAATCTAAAACAGCAAATGTCCTGAAAGCTTCGGCCCATTTCTGTTATTGACTGTCATGTTCTTTGTCCTGAAACTTTCTTTTTTTTCACAGACTTATTAACTAGCACAGTTACTATAGGTATTTCTGGTACCCCATTTTGTACATTGCAAATAACATGAGGAGAAGAATCCATAAAAGCTGTACATGAAACCGTGGTAAGACTGATAGTAGTTAAACGTCACTAACCTGAATGGACTGTCTGTACAAAGCAATCCAAAGTCATCAAATTACTGCTCAGAAAGAGATGCAGGTATGTGGTTACAGACCAAAGGAGGCACAAATAAGATCTTCATAAATGCTTGCTTGTTATGGGCTTATTCATTCCTCAAGAGGCTGTTCTTCTGTTACTGAAAATCCCATATAAGCATCCAGTGCAAAATGGTGTTGAGACATAGAAGATACAAAAATCATAAGCTGTAGGTAAAAGATGCCTTGGTTTGGAATATCTGTATTTCCTGTGAAACAGCTTCTGTATGAAAAACGGTGATTGCTCTTGCCCATACCTCCCCACACCTGCCCTTTCCTCTCTTACGTTCCATCAGTTCATACAGACTTTGAAGAGATTTCTCAAATGCTGGTGGGCAAGGGAGAAGGTGATCTCTTCAGACTTTTAGAGCCTCTGTGTCCTTGCAAGGTGTTTTGATGAATTGTAAATAAGAAATAATTGGTCAATGCATTGTTTTGACTGTCTTTTGAGGTCAATTATTGCACATATAACTGGAGTTTTCTACATTTTTAAAAAATTAGTTTGATTAATAAAATGATTAACGGATTGCTTTCATTTTCTTTGGCACTGTTTCCTAAAATTGGGTGATTAGCTGCCTAGGCGTACCTAACAGAACTACAAAAACTCCTTTTCCTAGTGCACATACAACACAAATACCAAATATCAGAAGTCTTCTTCAGAAGTTAATTGGCTCTCTAGAGCCATAGAAATATTTATTCTTTACAAACACTAAATTTCACAACATGTCCATAGAATCATTTTGCAGAGATGCTGAGAAATCTTGGTCAAGAGCATTCAGGGTGCAAAATTACTTTGCAAATCAGAATGAGGTTTGGGGCTTGTCATTTCCTATAAAGCATTCGATTGCATTTTTACAGTGAAATATTGTATTTGTCAAGCAATGAAGGAGTCTACAGAGTATTATTCAATAGGTCTTGTAATCTGTGCAGTACATTTAGGCTCAGTCTGTCAACAGAGCTGCTAGAACTGCAGAGGGGATGGGAATTTATGGCTTAGAGTTAAAATAGGTATAAATGGATTCTTAGATGGTAGGTGGAGTGTCTTTCATTCTGCTCCAACCTTCTGGGCATCAGTCATCAGAAAGTTGTTTTGTCGTCAGAAAGTTGTTTTGTCTCATTGAGAGTCTATCAGGAGACTCATGTTCATACATGTTCTTTGCCAAAAGGCCAGCTTTCAGGGTCTTGCTAGATGTTTGGAAGAGGGTTTTTTTTTTTTTCATTCGCACTAAGTTCATATTCTTTGTTATTGTCTGACCTAGTTACTCACTAATCACTTTGAGGATACTCATTCTTAATTACTATCCTGTTCAGTCTATGGAAGAGATAGACTGGTTGCCCACTTTAGCAAACTTGCAGGGAATGTCATGCAAATATCAGTGTAACATCCTGTTATACTTCATAGCCTGAGAAATTATCAGTGTTTAAAGAAAATGGAACTTTTGCTCCTTGATGCGTGGAAGAAATGCCTCTTACAGTTCTTTGGTTGCTGATAATACGGGACAGCAACCCTCGTTAGCCTTGTTTGCTGAGAGATCAGAGTTTGTGCTTGTGCTGTCTATGTCTTTCTGTTAATCTGCTGCTTTCATACATCTGACTCATTTAGCAGTATCAGTCAGTCTTGGTGGAAGGGTAATGATTTCAACATGATGTTCTAAAAGGGTTTTATGAAAGTTGATGCTAGGAAGAGGAGAAGAGGAAAAGAGGAAGAGCCCAGTCTTTATTCCCTTTGTTTGACTGCTCTAACGGCTGAGCAGCAACTGTATGAACGTGGGATAGAGCTGGGGATGCAGCATGAAAGTGTAAATACCCTTCCGAAAGGGCAAAGTGCTGTGTTGGAAGCCATCCAGGAAGAGTGAGGCTTTTCCAGTAACAGTGTTTTGGGATGGCTGTGAATCTGCAAGCAACTGGACAGTGTTAATTCTGCCACTAACGAAGCAGGCTGCCCTGTCACTGAGGGATAGGGTCTGCTGACCCCATAACACAGTGCTTAAGTCTTGCCTCTTCCGTTTGATTCCCTGAACCTCATTTTCTGCTCTCAGATAGTTGTAATCCAATCACAGAACTAGTGAAAAACAATTTCCAGAATGTTATGTGGTTGAGGACCACATATAATGCTGGGCTGGTTTGAAATGGACCGTCAAGTCAACAGTAAGTACCTAACTATAATTAACACCAGTTGGCCTCCCTGGGGAGCAAAGGGAGCAAGACGCTGCTGCTGTTCTTATCCCTACAACGTGGCGTAAAAGTATAACATATATCATAGAAACGCTTCTAATTTTTTTTTTAAGTAAATAAGTTTGTTTTGCTGCACTGAGGACTCTTACTTGTTGGTGTAGGCTTCTTGAAAACTTTCTTGTTTTTGTTGTTTCTGATAGAGTGGTCAGTTTGGTGATTATGGCAGGGTCTTTGGTGTTAGCATCCCTCTGAATATGCCACACAGCTGTATCAACTCCTCTGGCAAAAGGTTTTGAAGATGGTAATAGGATTGGTGGTTGACCAGAGACTTTTTTTCTTGCTTGCTTAGCTCCAACCCTATCTCACACTTTTTTCCTGTTGTCTTGGGCAATAATATCCAGTAATAACTGTTATTTCCCTTTCCTCCAAAAGGAGGTGAATATTACAGCTCTCAAGATATCACAGAAAATGGACAGAAATTTCTCTTACATGGGGTATAAGTAGAAACACTTTATATCTACTGTTTGAGACAAGGCATAAAGGAAGCATGAGCCTCTAAGGAGGCTGACTGTGAAGTAGGTAGTTTTGCCTGTAGCATGTGAATCAGAAATGTTGCTAGGTAAAATAGCTATAGTATTTGGTCACTAGAGTTTCATATTATTTGCGTAGTTGAGAATTCCTTCTCCTGCCTGTTAATATAGTCACGAAAGTTTTCTCTTGCCATAGAGTGAGGTTCATCCAGAACAGGAAGGGGTAGCGTGCAGCCCCATGTACTGTGCTGGATTTTCACAGCTGCAAAGAAACTGCATCAGAATGCCTAGGACTCTTTCCTAACGAGAGAAAAAAGAAAAAAAAAAAGAGATAGGGAGAGAAGAAAAGACGGTATGTGTGAGGCTTCTTAGGTCCAAGCAGGCCAGCATGAAAAACCCGGAGCTGAATGAGAGAACTGGCCAACAGCTGCTCCTTCAGGTCCCCAAACAGCATGAATTCCATAGGAAGTTAATCTTCCAGCCTTCTGCCTTCCTGGTCATTCAGGGAATGATATGTCCCTGCCTACATAGGATAAAAACGATGCAGCAAAGGTAAGATCAAAAATAACATGGCCATCTTTATAAGTGACTGGGGATGTTCTTCACACTGGAGACCTGTAGTACTCCTGGTGAACTTCTAATTGGTATTCCCCACTGTCAGTCCCTTTGGTGCAGTGCACGATTATTTGGCTTGCTCACTTGTGTCTTGGTATACGTAGTAGCACAGTGGAAGTAGTAATCATGATTTTGAGCATCTCTGTTGTAAGGTGTCCATCTTGAAACTAATTTTCAGAGAGGGGTTTCCAGCAACTATCAAGTGTAGAATGTCCATGTCTCAGCCAGACCTCAGAAAAATTCAGCATAAGCAGTAATGATCTGTATTTCACAGAACAGTTGGGTGGCTTACAAATTTGTATATCATCTGAATCTTGGACCAGCGTTCTAATTGCTTTCTAGAACCTAAGCTTGCTAATTGCTTTCATTTGCATCGGTGGAAATGTGGGGACAACAGCTTATCAGTTGTTACAGAGCTAGAAAGGGGAAATTATTAAAGAGAACAGCCAACAGATATACTTTTCTGCATGAGAATAAAGAGGAAAGGAGACAGGATTTTGAGGAGGACAGGATTTTTAGTGATGTGGCAATTGCATGTGACTTTTTCTGCCACTTAAAGTATTCAGCGTTTTCAGTAAGTTAAACCATTATTTTCCTGATACAGATTGTACGTGCAGGTAATAATGTCACCTTCAAAGGCATGCACTTAATGTAATTGCCTTGCTTCATCAGAAAGTAAAAGGGCTAATCTTGTGGTTCCCTCTTGGAGGGCAACAGCAGTAGGATTTTATGCCTGGCTCTGCCAAGGACCTCCCTGGGACCACTTACTCAACCTCTCTGTTGATTTATCCTTGCTTTGCAAATAGTGAACCTTTTTGGGTATGGAGTATCGCACAGAAAGCAGTGGAAAGAGTTTTGAGAGATTTGAATTAGATATGAGTTTATATAGAGGATAATATAAGTGCGAAAGTTTAGTACTAAAGAATTTAGGCAAAAAAAAGGAAATGAAAAAACAAGTACCTGTAATATCACCTGGGACCTTTAGAGAACGTGATTATTCGTTTTGAAGAGAAGCGGAGCTGAGGGAATTCTAGTATGTGTCTCCCAGGCAGGAAAATATCTGAGAGACAGATATTAAAAAGAGGAGACCATGGAATTCTGGAAAAAATACACAATCAGATATTCCATGTAATGACTTTGAAAACCAAAGAGAAGAAACAGATGAGGTTTGAAGGCGTATTACGTGAAAGAACAGGCTTTCTGCATTTCTTGCCCTCCAAAAAGAATGAATGTTTTAAACAATGAGCACTGGCTTATGGCTCTCCTGAACACACACATGCATACAGCGACCTATTTAAAAATGCAAATGGTTACAAAAATCCCTTCAGGCAGTGACAAAATCAATGTAGAAGGAATAGGGTTAGCCCAGCAAGACAATATCATGTAATTGGGTTGTAGCTTGTCCAGGAAATAATTTTTTTCACCAGTCCTCAAGAGATGGGAGCAACAGAGGCTTTAGCATTTCAATGACTCACAGCTCAAGGTGTACACATGAGATTATGTCTAATCACCATTAACTGAAAGCCGATGATGACTCGGATAACAGAACTGCAATGAGACAGAGGATGTGTGAGAAAGAAACATAAGATAAGGGTACAGGAGTGACCGTTTGTTAAAACAGATCAATGTAAGTTGAAACAACAGGAGTGATATGTACCAAGGAGACCACTGGAAATTCTGGGAACCCATTCACTGAATAGGCTTACTGTGGAAAAGTGGGCAATTTGTATCTACCAGCAAGCACGTTCCCTTAGATTTCATTTAGCTGGACACAAGCATGCCCTAAGGAACAGAGATTCAGCCTTTCTTGGACTTCGCATGACTTTCACAATTTAGGCATTTGTCATCAGCTCAAAATACTACTGTGTGATAGAGAGTTCTTACGGCTACTATGTGTGGAGATGGTCAATATTTGTAATGTATGAAACAGCCTCTTTCGATGCACACTAGCTCTTTGTGGATCACACCCGTGTGTCCTGGAGCTGCAGGCTGTTAATCAGTTGCTTTTAAATACTATTATCGAGCTTGGATTGCTTACTAAAGATACTCTGCAAAGAGGTTACAACATACAAAATACAACAATTTCTGCAATAGTTCGGTCTTTTCATAAACAATTACACTTTCTGAACCAGGCTACTCCAATCTTCTGCATTTATTCACTTGCCTAATTAAGGGTAAGATCCTCATTTCAGCTGATACTGCTGTAGAAGCCTTAAAAGTTATATCTGGCCTGTCCGCACCCAGGATGCCTTTTTGGGGATCAGGATGGGATATGAGGGCTGAGGGTTGTGTGTCCTGAGCATCAATGTCCTTCCAGCCCACCTGTGCAGCCATCCTTGAGCAGATGCACTTACAGCAACGCAGGAATAACGTGGTGAAGAAAATAAATCAGAATGATGGTGTGTACAGTGCCGGTGCTCCGAGCCCAGCTCCTGTGGTGGCCCAGAGTCAGGTTCTCTGGTTTCCTCTTCGTTTCCTGTGGAACAGGGTGCCTTTCGGGGCAGGATGGTTGTGATGTTTGGTCATGTGAACGCACGTGCACGTCGCAGATGTTCCCATACAAACACACAGCTCTATGGCAGCACAGAACAGAAACACTGACTCTTCAAAATTATTTTTAAAGATGTGAAATAGATGGATTATACCCTTTCGCTCTTTGTTTACTGCTGTAATTTGGGATTAAAAGCAATGAGTGGTTTATGAGCTGCCATAGGCTGTGTGTGACTTTTTTAAATGATGGCCTGAGGATCATCAATGGGGGCTTGTTGGCCGGCCAGCTGGCTGTTAACACCCTGGGAGGAAATACATAATTTATATTCATTAACACAACTTGGAGATACAATCTCACTTAGCTCAGCAGGCGTTTGAGCACAAAATATGCTCAGGTAGTTTGCCTCTTGTGCATGGCACAGACAGCAAAACAAGCCACCTCTTTTACTGGATGATATTTTTCTATGCATTGCTGCTCTTAAGCAACAGTGGCATTGGTAGTTGGTGTTGAACAGTTCAGGACTTTAATGCTCAGTAGCTCCGGCTTAGTTTGAGGGGACAGAGGAAATATCACCATCCCAGACTAGCAGAGCTGGCTTGGGGGTGACTTTGAGTGTCTCGGCATGCTGAGAGTCTCTAATGTCTTCTCCTTTCTCCCCTACTGTTGCCCGGGGTCTGTTACATTTCAGTTGCTGCTGGTGCATGGGCCCCTTGTACAATGACTCTCATGCCTTGAAGAATGATAGAATGGAATGAGCAAAAGTGTTTAGTGGAAGATGTCAATATATGAATCTAGGTGGCTTTGACTGCAGGTCCTGCATGGTAAGAGGCATCATTTCATTCTGTGTTTGTACTGTTTCTTCTTACACAGTGCAAAAGCTGGCTCAGGCCTGTGTTGTAATTTGAAGTGAGAAGCAACACATGGTATATGAGCTGCTGCTTGAAGGGCTATGTTCGAAACACCGCTGCCTGGCTGGTCACTGGAAGCAAAGCCATAATGGTTTCTAGGAACGTGATGTGGAAAGACGGTCATTTTTTGAACTCTTTGCTAGGTACCTTCTCATTGTCGTCTCCACTTGCCATGTGGACTGCCCATGCAGCATCTCGGAACTTGGCTGCAGGCTCTTGGATTTCCATCTGCCTTTGCCCATGTGTTCTTACTTCTGCCTTTGGACTCTTGCAGCTGCAACCACATGACTGCTCCCTCCAACCTACCCATGTTGCTGTTTCAGTCCTTGCTCTCACCATCAGCTGAAGTCAGCTTTGTCTGCTGCAGTTCCAGATTTGGGAGGCAAAACCCCTGATTGCAGAACATTGCCACGTGAGCTGATTCTGACTGCTAGGGACAGGATTGAGACTCATCAAATCCTTCTGACCTAAAGGCCTTTCCAGCTTGAACTCTTCAGGAAAACACAAAGGAGACACCAAAATATCATTCTCAAGTCTTTGTCTCTCTGCAGAGCTGTATGACAGATGTCCTGTCAATTTGTTGTCTGCAGTGTTAGGATGCTGCTCTTACAGCTTTTCATCTTTTTCCTCCTATATAATTAATCTTTGGCTTCTGGGACATCTGTCAACCTGGTGGCTTGTAGTTACCTTTCCCTAGATTTTCTTGTGTAATTTCTGAATGTCATTCTGGCCAATAAGTTGAGAACAACTTGCATGATGCTGCGACTATATAAACACTTCTGGTTTCAACCACGTGTATTTAATTCACATCCAAAATGAAGATAATCAACCAAGGATTCAAGTTTTCCTGAGCTGTTTAATTTCTAGCTTGTACATTTTTTTTTCAGTAAGAATCTGTTAAATAGATTCGGGTCTTTCCATGTGTGATTATTAACAATTCACTGGCACAGTGCTGTAATAGCCTGCTTTCATCCTGAGGTTTTCAAAAGAAGGTTAAGTGTTGTTCCTATTTTTCAGCTGAGTGAATTACAACATAGAGAGGCAATAGGGGTCAGTATGAATAGAAATAACAATTTTGGCAAGGCTAGATGGCTTCTGCAGAAGATTTTGAAGATGTTGGTTTTGGATTAGGACACTTTCAGCTGCAAATGTTCTTTATGTGTGTACTATACTTATACTGCCCTACCCATGTTCCAGAGGTGCATCTCTTCCCTTGCAGGATTCATGCAGAAAGTGTTCTTCACCCATGGGTGCTGAGGGGTAAGTGTGCTCACATGTAGTTCTGGATGCAGTTCTTGGCTGTGCACCTTCAGCTCAACATTGCTGCTTTCTCCCTGCATTAATAGGCCTCTTGGGCAGGGCTGGGTGTCCCTTCCAGAGCCTGGCTGAGGTGATTGATTGAAGACATGACCACTGCTTTGCCGGCAGCTTGTCATTCCCACCAGCAGCTCTGTGGTAGCAAAAGAGAAATGCCACTTAATTCACTGCTTTACAGTCAGCCAGGTTGACTCAGTCACTTTTGCTGGTAACCTGAACTGGATTGACTGGCTTTGGGTGCTACTCATGTTTTGTCTCACCAGTTGCAGTGTAGGGAGACAACAGTGTCTTAAAAGGGTGGTTAAAGAGTGCCAAGATACTGGCTGAGTGGATGAGTAACTAATAGGGATTTGGAGTGTGGTGCCTATATCGCTCCATCTGAATCATGGTGGAAGTGCACCATATACTTGGTGACAACTTCCATTCAAGCTGCCTCTTGGAATTGAATTCTGCTCCCTGGACTAAGCCAAGCCATCCAGCCCTGTGCTTTTTGTCTCTCAGTTCGTACAGCAAAGCAGTGTTTTTTTTTTTTATAGCTCAGATAAGATCCAGCATAGATGATCTTTTAATGAAGTGGTCTTTGTGCCTGATTGTATTAACTTCACAAGAAGACAAATAGACTTGAGCTGTGAAAATCCCTTGCAGCTATAATTAGATGAATAAAAAGGTTCATATTGATCTGTAGATCAGCAGGAGGAAGGAAGAAGTGTCACCTATGTAAGATTTGAGACTGAAAGCTACTGCAGGTTGCAAACAAGCCAACTTAGGATCTTGATGTTTAAGCAGCAGTTCTAGGCAGCTTGCCTGGACTAGTTCCCACCTGCTCTAAAAAGCTCATGGTGCTGAGCTGAGCCTATGCCACTGAAGTTTTGGGGATCCCTGTGTTACCTGCAAGCAGCAGTGTCAGGATTTATGGAGCAAAGCTAAGATGGCATCTGGCTGTGCTAGATGAGCCACTGAGCACTGCCTTTGCTGGGCTGGGATCCCAAGAAACCTTTTGGTAGCGCTCTTCCCGCTCCTGGGCAGCAAGTCGCTTGTGCACAGCTCAGGGCACAAGCAAAACTTGAGGATCTGTAAAATCCAGGTCTGCATGCAACTTAAGCACCGTCATCCTGTGCATCTGTTATCCCACCTGGGCATTTTAGAGGAAGGAAGGTACAGTCCTCAGCTAGGGCTGGGAGCTGGCTAGGAAAAGCCATGTGTCTGCCACAGATCTCTGTTGGCCTCCGTCAAGTCTCTCTGCTTCATCAGTCTCTTTCATCTATTCTGTCTTCTCCATTTAGGTCACAACCTCTTTGAATCAAGGATCATTTCTTTGGTTGCATCTGGGATGTATGACCAGTCAGGGCTTTCAGCTACTCAGAAATTACAAATTGCAATAAAAAGAGGAGCTATTTTCTAATGTTGATTAAAATAAAAGTATATTGTGAAGTGTATTTAAAACATTTAGTAGCATGGAGGGATCAAGCCTCGGGCTCGAGCCTTTTGTGGAAGTCAATGGCAGCAAAAACTTCAATAGGCTTTTTGAGGTCCATTTCAACTGTCAAACACAAGCAACTGCTACAGCTGCTTTCATAGTGGTGCAGAACACTTTCTCTGGGATGACAGGCTATCAGTGGGCTCTGCTCTGCCAGCAAATCCTTTTTGGTGCCCATTCATCAGTGGACAGCTGCGGAAATGGGCACCTGGAAAATCTTGTGCAGGATGCGAATGCTGTGAAAATCGAGACTGCACTGCAGGGATGGAGAAGAGGTGGAGAACGTGTGGGAGGCTGAGGAGGAGGATGACAAGAGATGCTGCAAGGCAGATTCTGAATGACTCCAAAAATACCCTTGCTGTTCCTGATTGCAGAATGTGTCTCTGTAGGCTCAAAATATGCCTGCATTGAGACTAGCATTCTCCTGTCATCTTCTGTCAAAATCCAGCCTTTGATAACTCTCTAATCTAATCTTATTGAGCCTAATATAAGCCAAACTTTACCGACTCATCTTCTTTTTGCTATCTGAGCACTTGTAGTGGGAATGACATGGCAAAGTCTCTCTCATGAAATGCACCTTGGAAGTAAGCACGTCTTGCCTGTCTGGCTAAATGTAGGCTGCAACTGTGAGAGATGGTTGCTGTAACCAGAGAAATGCTGATTTTAAGCATGTGTGTTTGTCTGTAGTAACACCTTTAAACTTTGATGCACTTTGCAGGCAGTGCTTGAATTCTAGACAGTCTGCTTTACATCAGCAGCGTGTTTCTGGTGGCCATTTCTCTGTGTTTTGGAAGACTGGCAGTAACCTTTACCTGTTCCAGTTTCCAGGTCTCTAATGAGCAGCTAAGTCATTTGCTTCAAGTCTCATAATTAATTAAAAGCAGCAGAGCTGCAGACACGTGATTCTGACAATTTAGATCAAAATATGGAGGAAACTGATAGATTTTTTCCGTGTATTGAAGGCTCCAGATCAATTTTCTGGATGATTTTCTCAGAAATACATGATTAGCCAAATGAGTTAAGGGTCTCAAGAGAGCATGTCAATGTAAATAACCCAATTGGTGCTTCTTGGGTTGGAAATCTGCACAAGCTTTGTCCAGCTTGATGGAATATGGAAGAAAAAGAAATAGAGGTATCCTTCGGCATTTTGTTTTGCTTTAGAGATTGCTGGTATAAGATTGAGAAAAGTTTTCATTTCCTTTAGTGATGCGAATTGGCTGAGGTTACTGCGACCTCCTGAATTTGGGGAAAGTGCTCCTTTTCCCCGTGCTATCAGTGGAGAAAGGAAAAGCACCTCTTTTTATCACTATTTATTCATTTATTATTATATTATGCTTTGCAAAGCATTTAAATGGATTGTCATGTTAGCAGAAGCCAAGGAATGTGTGGCCCTTTTCTCTCTGGAAAAATGCAACAATTAAAAAGCGAGAAGTACGAGAACCCTTTAATGTTCCCTGCCTGGCACGTTTTGATATGATGCTGCTCTTTGGCTGCTGAAGCCCACCGTGTGTGAGGGGTTGCTGTCTCATGCAGTTGTCTGTGATCCTGAATCCGGAGGGAAAAAACACATTCCCTTTCACCTGGGCCTGCTCTCCCTTCATTGCTTTAAAAAAAAAAATCAAAAAGAACAGTTCTAAAACCAACAAAAGAATTTAATCATGTATTTGCGCTTAGTTCTTGGAGAGCTTGCAGGAGGGCTCCAGACACAAGTCATTCTGATGCAAGGGGCTGTCTTTGTGCTTTGCTCTCTGTTGCGTCTTGGCTGGCAGAGAAGGCAGCGTGAGGATGTGTCACTGGAGCCAGTGCTGCTCTCTGCTAGCAAAGCAGACCAAAGCACATCAGAGATCATCCTGTGTGCTGCCAGCCACATCTTACTGTGCTGGTAGTTAGTGAGGAATATTTGGGACAGTGGCTAGGATTCAAGTTTTAGTTGTGCAGTGGGTTCTGCCTCTACCCCAGGGGCAAGTGATTCCTGAGTCCTTCGATATGTTCAACACATCTTTGTACTTCCTTGGGCATCAGTCCTTCTTTCTGTGCTTCAGTGCATTTCAGAGGAAATACTTGGTTTCAGATGCCACCTGTGAAAGTTCTCTGAAAATGCAATATATTGTGTTAAGTACATGAGATGGAGGGTTGAGGGGGAAGAGAATTTGGTTGAAGAGGAAGGTGTTAAAAGTTGTACTACATTATAGGTGGGTAAAAGAAAAATCGGTGTAAGGAGAAATGAATCTGAATCAAAAATCAGATCTAACACTTTCAAACCCTAGGCTGAGTCCTTGTATCTTGAACTGAGCTCTTGCAATGGGCTGAAGTGAGTGCTCAGCTCCAGATGCATATGAATACTTTGAAAGTTCATCTATAAATGCACATTTCAAACCCAGGACTGATCCAGCAAGTTAGGAGTAGTGTTGTGTTTTGATACTGATTTTTCTGGTTTACCTACCTACAGTTTCATTGTCTTCAGCGGCAAGATGCTCATTTTTTTATATTGTTTTGTGAATAAAATAAGCCATTGTGCATATCTTCATGCATACAGCAGACTGTGACAAAAATAGGATAGCTACACTGCAGTAACTGGTTAACCACCTCAAAAACTACATAGTATTAGCCAAGAGCTGTTTCTTTTCCCCCAGATGAAGAGTCTTCCTCCTTTCACAGCTTCTGAATGTACAAATGAGATTCTCATGACACTGAGAATGGAGAATGTAATTAACAAGTGTCTAACGTGCCAGTCTAATTAGTGCTTCTCTTCTCTCTCCGTAACAATAATGCTATGTAAGTGGGGATATTTGGCTTATTAAACAGGAACTAGAAAGTGGTATGTTCTTTAAATTACCCTTCCAATATATCCCTGTGTATGGAGGAAGAGGATATAAGCATAGGAGAGAATTGCTGAGTTAATATGACATTATTTTCCAGTGTATCAGGTTACCTGTAAATACCTGGTCTGTACAGTGGAGAAGCATCACATCAGGACAATCGATAGTGCTAAGCGGGATATATACATAAGCAGGATATATGCGTCTTGCCTTGCAACACTTAAATGCTTCAGGGAGCTTGGAACAACGGTGTTTCTTAGAGTATGCTATAGAGATGGGGATTTTAATGCTAATAATACCTAGTTATTTCTTTTAACTAGATTATTTGGAAGGAGCTACGCATTGAACAGAAATGTCAACATGTGAAATAGGCCTAACCCTGAAACCTGCACTTCCCCTCTCCCCTCAGATAAGATCGTGCCTTAGTGGTTTCTGAGTGGTCTTTAGTTGAGTTGCAGGTGGAATCAGAAAATCTGACCCGAATCTCAGGTTGAATGATGGATTTACTCTGCAGTGGATACACGTCTGTACATATCTGTCATATCAAGTGATCTGTGGAGACGAGCTTTCTGATCTCCTTCCTAAGGATGGCTTAAAATGTCCTGGCAGAACATTAACCTCCTCTCGCCCTTTGGGCGCTGGGGAATGCAGCGCTCCAAAGAGATCCTTGCACGACTCTGAGCTCGCTGGCTGTTATTTTTTACCCTGCAATGGCTAGGGCACATCTGCCTGCTTCTGCATGCCCTGGGACAGCTGAAGCTTACCTGAGCACTGATGGTCCATGTGTGGTTTGGTTACTCCTCAGAAATTTTAATTCCAGGAACATCTGGTCTGTCCTAATTTCTTTTCCATTCTTCTCCTGGGAAATCTACATATGTATGTGGCATCTGTCTCTCGCCCTCCTTGGTTTACATGAAGACAAAGAGTTATATTAGTGTTTGCAAATAACCATTTCAGCTGTTGGAAGTGCTTTCCTACCCTCCCCCTTTCAGGTCCATTTCTGTTTTTTGTCTAGTTTCCAGTTCTTCCTATAACTGGAGAAGTGGCCTGTTGCTGCCTGTACTTGCAAATGGGTAAGTTAGGTAAGTTAGCAAGCCCTTTTGTGACAGTCAGAGAACCAGCTTCTGTACCTTAAAACACAGGCAGTGCAAGTGGAAGCTGGTTTTTGTGTTCTTCTGTTACCTCCTTTTACCTGTATATACACACTTCTTTCTCAGTTACTGAACTAAAGACCCAGGAATGAAACATAAAGCAGGAGACCCATCAATCTAGGATGTCCTTTCCTCTCTTTCCAAGGTGATTAATGAGCAGTGATCTCTGTGGTGTGCAAAAGTCTAAACTTATCAAAACTAAACAAGTCCAAACTCTTCCCTGCCCGAACACCTGGGGGAACTGCAGCCTGCGCTGCAACTGCCCTGGGGCTGCTCCTGCAAACAGGGATCCCCCCTTGTTGTTGGGAGGAACGTTGGGTAGGAACAATTTGCTCCAACGTGCTGGTGCCTGCAGTTGAGTGGTAGGCAGAGGGATTGTTGTATTATGGTCATATTAGCTAATCACTGCTGATAATTGTTAATAATCATGTCTTGGATCTGTGGTATAAGGAAGTTTTAGTGTCTTAGTTGTAACTAACCGTGGTAGAGGGAGCGGACTTGCCCAGCTGCCGTCAGATCTGCCTCGGTGCCCTGCTCTTACGGGACTGCTCTGAGCTCCTAACCCCTCTCACTGCCTGATTGGCAATGATGAGCTTGGCTCAGCTGACTGAAACCGGCTGAGTTACGGTACCGCAGTTACCCTCTGTCTCCTCAGCTGCAGGAATGTGGTCACATGAGTGCACTTAAGTGAGGAAGAGCGTTTGAGCCAATGTGGAGTGTATGCACTGGTCACAGTTGTTATTGCAGGTCAGCCAATGGGCTCAGCTGAGCAGTCAGCTTGGTTAACGAGAGCACAGGCCTGACGGAGAGCTCTGCTCTGCTCTGCTCTGCCCTGGGTTACTCAAAGCCCCAGGTTGCCCTTGCTGGTGTACAGCACCCCCAGGGCAATTCCCAAGGCATCTGAACTGCCCTTCCTGGGGGTGTGCAATGCCAGTCATCTGCTGAGGGCTCATATTCACCCTCCTCAATCCATGCTAATGTCTATTCACATACTTGTTCTTGTGCTGAACATGATCAAGTGGCTTTCCTGGGCCATCCTGATCCTTTCTCGAGACTTTTCCAAAGCAATGACCTTTCCAAGAGAGCTTTGGACTCCACAGCAGGAGAACTAAAGGAGATGCTTTTCAGGGAGAGAAGAGCTGTCTATTTAGTGGCTTGGGAGTTCATTTCTATAATGTAATGGTGCGCTGAAGCAGTTTTTTTGCACTTGGCATCTTTACCGTTAGAGTAATCAACTTATTTTAAGGTGGAAAACACTAATTCCCCGTCTCCGCTGTCTAAGGCAGGTTTTCCTGGCAGTATATCGTCAACATTTTTTGCTCTTAAGAGATCATGTAGTAGGACTTTCCCCTTCCCACTGCCTTGCAAAGCAGTTCCAGAGTCTAGGATTTCTCACAGTAGAAAGTTCTTTGATCACCTTCATTTTCTGCTCTTCATGCCCTGCTTTTGTTCCCAATCCCCATGATCTGTGTGTGGTTTCTCAGATTCCAACTCAGCGCTTAGTCTCTCCTTGACCTGTTCATGGCTATATTTGATTTGCCACCAGCTCTTGGGAAACTACCGTTGTTTTTTTTGGTCTTTCT
Source organism: Tinamus guttatus (assembly GCF_059628265.1). Lineage (NCBI taxonomy): Eukaryota > Metazoa > Chordata > Aves > Tinamiformes > Tinamidae > Tinamus > Tinamus guttatus. Next base: position 6,161,817 of record NW_028288594.1, on the reverse strand, counting down.
TTAAATGATGAACAGGGAAAAGATTGGAAGAGTTCAGCTCCTCATTGCTTTTCAACATCCTCCTCTACCAGGACTGTTTTCACTGATCTGAGGAGTACAGACATCCAAGAGAGTGAATTTGAACCCATTTGCTGAAGTGCAAAGAGCTTGGATAAAAGAAAAACAGGACCCATGTCATCTTAACAATAGCCTCAACAGTTCATATCCTTTACTTTACATCCTCTGATCTTGGGAGGGTAACAAGAAGGAGCTTAAACAAGAAGTTAAAATTGATTGGCCTCAGCTGGCAGTATTCCACCAAAATACTAGTGCATCATGTAGAGGATGTTTCCAACTCCATATCTGCCTTGCTGCCTCTGTTCTGGAACTGTTTGAAGTGGCTTGTTCTGCTAGCTCAGTCAGTGATGCCAGCAGATTTATTGAGGACTCTGACAACTAATTGCTTTCAGACCTGAGAAAGTCTCATCGTCATCTATCAAAGTTTTAATTAATCAAAGAGGCAGATGGGTAGTATTGGCCTCGAATACTGGTATAATTAACTAATTCATTATCGTGTTCTCTTGCTCTATGATGGTTCATAAAGGACATCTTTAATCTGGCTGCCATCATGCTGCCCCCATAACAGGAGTTAAATGATTTTCTCAACTCTTGATCATAGTTACTCTGCATCCTAGATAAAAATAAGGAAAATGTTAATTTTTGACAGTAAAGATGTGAGGCCCTCTCTGACTTTAGATGGGCAAGTAGAGTTTGACCTGCAGATGAGGGGGGCTGGTAAGAGTTTTCATTGGAAAAGTGGGTCTGGGATTTCTTAGCGAGCTCAGAGCGTTTGGGTCATGTTCCTGAACAGTCTGGTCTCCTGACTGTCAGGATGGAAAGGTGGTCAACTGTTCCATTTTTCCCAGAGCACAATAGGCCTTTTGTAGGGTGCATTAGCAGGGAAGGTAGGGGTTAAATAGCTAATGTAGAATAAGCTGAGTCTTAGAGCACAAGGACCCATGATAACTGGCAGAGTCCGGATGTCTTGCTCATGGCAGGGGCAGAACCCTTGATAGATGGCAGGGTCAGGATGCCCTGCTCATGGCAAGGTCTGGACCCTTGATAGGTGGCGGGGTTAGGGTGCCCTGCCCTCAATCAGGATGATAGGGGGGCTGCTTATCCAGATGTTTTAATTCAGCAAAATAGATAACATTAACAAGAATGCAAAACAGGAAAACGGGAGGGGGAACACTCTTGGGTAAGAACGGTATAAAAGAGGGACGCTCGAAGTGGTCGGGGTCCGTGGTGTGACCCCTGCGTGGGAAAGCCCGGACCCCAGCTAGCTGGTAATACTTATTATCTTTCTTCTATTAATAAAAGACAATATATCTATGGTGGTTGTCTCTCTCTCCCTGTCAATTCGGATACCGGACCTAACACTTTCTTACCTTGGGGAAATAAAAAGAACACATAGTTTTAGGCTTCAAAATTGGATGGTTTAAGACTTTTTAATTCTCCTCCCCTAGCAGATTAATTACCCAGAATTCATTACAAAATCCATGGATGGTATTGATCCAATTAGGTTGCCAGTTTGTGCTTGCACGAATCTGTCTGTGATCTTTGTTCTGCAGGAATCTGAGGAGGGAGGGAGCAGACTGGCAGTATTAATAGAATCTGGAACATTTTTTTTCTTTTTTTTTTTTCTTTTTTTTTTCATCCCCTAGCTGATTATGCAACCGTCTAGCATTTTGATTTTAATCTCATGCATCTCAGTAACAGCAACAAACGCAACCGTCACAAGCCCAGAGAAAAGTGTGAAGATGGATGCTGAAGGGAATAGTGTATTTTTTCCAGGAAGGTAAAGCCGTGGGATGTTTTACATGTGTTTAGAAAGTGTTTTCTCAGAAACATAATGTGAGTGGTCCAAAGAACTCATGGGCTGTAGTTTTACCCCAACATGAAACGCTCAAATTTAGCCCAAAACAGTTTCCACACTGGATACTGTGGAGGTGGATATTGTGTGCTGAGGCCGTTTTGCCCGCGTGCTGGTGATCGTGGAGTGGTGATGGGAAGATACTGACATCTGCACCCCTTCTGCAGAAGTTTTTCTTCTGTGGAGCAGGGGCAGTGTCCCAGTTTTCCAAGATGAGACAACAGACTGAGACAAGAGCCTGTCCTGGGAGCAGGTCAAGCGATGGGAGAGGAGCACTGCCCTTCAGGTAGCTGAGAAGGGCAGCCCAAGGATGTCCTTTGGTGTGAGGCTCTCCCTGTAAGACATCAAGGTCTTTCTCTTGGTCTGGAGGGCCTTGGTCACCAGTCTGGGGTGCTGGATCACCATTGCCTGCTGCATGGGGTCCTGAATGATCTCCTTTTGCAGATCGGTTACGTCGGAAGATGCAGTAGATGCCAACATCTTTGGCTTGTTGAGCTCGGATCTTCAACCTTTCAAATACTATTTTAAAGCCTCAATACCTTGCTGTATGCTGCTGCTTGCTTGTTTTGACTGCCAGGCAAATGCCTTAGTTAAAAAAAAAATTCCAGGGGAAATTTCTAATCCAGGGACTATCCTTCAGCACGAGGTCATGCATTTCATTAAGCCAGTGGGTTGAATATGGTGGCTGTACTTGCTCCAATCTGCCTGAGCACACTGTCTCTCCCTGCCTTCCTTTCTCTATTGTGTCAGGATTTTATTTTTCCCTTACTGCAGCTTTACACAAGCAAACAAACAATTCCCCGAAGCTCTGAAAGATGCTTCTGATACAGGATGTGCTGTAATGATTAGAACTCTCTGCAGTATCACAAGCCATGAATTTGTGACAGTCAGGGAACTAGCTGCCTTGCTATTTAGAAAAGATTTTTTTTTGCCAGGTTTCATTTGCAGCCTTGCAGAGTTTGCTGTTAAAAAACAGTCTTCTGCTTAGTATTTAGAAACTCGGCTTGAATTTTCAGGAGATCGCTGTGACTTGGAGATGCTCATATGTGCCTAAAAAGGTGTGTGTGTGTGTGGCGGGGTTTACTTTCGGGAAATAAACAATATCCTTTTGGGACTTCTTAAAACAAACAAACAAAACACTGAATAAATTGAACATTTGGAATTGCATCATCCTTCCTGCAAAACTGTTGTGAATAGGAGACATGCCGCAAGCAATAGATGTGAGGGCTGTAGACCAAGAATAATTTACTGCAGGGCAAGGATGTTTGGTGGTTGGACTCTTGTACTGACTATGGATTATAGGACAACGTCACAAATGCCTTGGATTTTCTTCTCCCTTCTTTAGTTCTTTGGTGGCATAAGCGAAGAAACCCGTGTGCTAAGGACATTGTATTGAGCCTGGTGGGCCTTACTTCCTGTGTTTAATAGAAAGATAACTAGTTCAGGCTGCTGATTTTCTGATACATGAACAGGAGAGGCACGTGTGTGTTTTCCATCCTTTAGGAATGGGAGTTGATTTGAAATTAAGACCTTGGAGGCCAGTCAAGCATCTGAAATTGCAGAAGACAACTGTGTAGGCAGTTTGGTGCTGAGTACAATTGAGATGAATAATTCCTGGAGCTTTCTGTTTTTCTGTGATGGTTACTAGGGCAGCCAAGTGGCCTTCGGGTATATAAAATTGGGTGAGATGTAGCTGTAGACATCTAGGTAAGTTAGAGACCCTGGTAACGAACTCGCAGTGTTTCAACGAGTCTACCACAACCACCTATGAACAGGCTCTTTTGCCCTGGTAGTTGCAAAGTAAGTGGTTACGTTTCTGCAGAAGCTGCTGATACTTTACTGGGCAGTAAGACAGTGCAGAGGCATCACAGCATGGCTGGTGCTCATTCCTTGGCTTGTACTAATATTCTGTGTGCTCTTAGCAACTTCAGTTCGAGCTCCCACAGGGACACGTGTACACCTGCACGCGTGACTGTGCATGGACACGGGCAGACTCACGTGGCCTTTGTTCCAGAGCTTGGGCTTCGAGTTCGTGGCTGTCAGTGCTTTGTATGCATTGGAATGCACCTTTGTAGGGGATAATAAAAACATTAACTTTTGCAAACTATGTTATGAGACTGACCTGTCCTTACTGAGAAATTCTGCTTACTACTCTGCTGTGCCTTAGCTGCTTTGTCCTGAAATCAGAAGTTGTGAATATTGAAGAGCTGGGAATACAAAATGCCCAGAGGGCAGGTCTGATCCAAGGTGCCCACTGTCTGATAAAGAATTGTGTGGATTTCAGTCAGGTTCATGTCAGGCCCTTATGTGATCTCTTTCAGAATAATTTGATCATTTTACAGATCTAAATTATTGGGAATTTAATACTGAAATTGAAGACAGTTGTCAGCCCTGTTCTTCAGGGACCGATGTTCTCCCCGTGTTGAAGAAAGCGCTGTTGGGTCACTTCTGGAACTGGTTCCTTGAGAGCAACCTCTGCGTGGATGACAATGGTGGTCGTTGCTTGAAATTCTCAAAAGGGATTATTTTCCTTTTAGGGCCCAGATAAAAATATCCCCTGCACAGATGCACCTGCGCTCATTGCAGGTTAGATTTTGAAATCTTCACCCATTTTCAAATCAAAACACTCCTGTGTTCATGGTGGTTAAAAACTCTTCCTGCAACCATCCTGCCTGGAAATCATTTTAGTCTCAAGCCAACAATATTTAAAATTTGTCTCAGAATTTTGCAGTTTGAGCTTAGACCCCAATGTTTTGGCAGTACTCCTGTTTGTGTGCAAGGAAATGTAAGCTGCAATATCACTCAAACCTCCCCATTTTACAGACAACCTTTTATCTCTTTATAGCAACTGAGCATTTCAGTATCTGTGTTCTTATAAAACCCAGGGAGTTGGCAAGGACCACAGTGTTATAGCTGCTACAGTTTGGGAGAGCACTGGCTGGTATAGGAAATCAGTCTTGGACTGAGCAGGTGCTCGCCACATCATGGTCTTAGCTATGTAGCTGTATGGACAGAAGGAAACCCTGTGAGGCCTTCTTAAATTAGGAGTAATACTTTTTGGCAAGAATATAATGAGTTACAGATAAGGTCGTGGGTGTAGTAATTTGTATTTGCCTAGCCTGGCTGATGCAGCTTTATGTTAATTGGTTCTTATAATCTAAGAAGAAGGTTGTTTGCCAGGCTGTAATAGATGAAGGACCCGTTTTTGGCCATGAACTTGTGGAAAGATTCGCTTGATGATCTTGAAGGTCTTTCTCAACCATAATGATTCTAATGATTCTATGAGGTGAATTGGACAGGACCCTGGGAAGTCTAGTCTGCCAGTATCTCACAGGTCCTTCATCCTTTCCTTGAGGACCCTTTTAGGGCTTGTCTTGCCCTCTTTTTTTCCAAACCATAAGTGTCATTCTTCAGCAATCAACAGTTGCCATCAGCCTTTTCATACCTTATCTTCCCCCTTCTCTCTGCCAGTCCTATTCCTGCTTCCTACCATCTTCTCAACCCAGTCCCTGTTTCTACTGTCTTATCTCCTCCATCCACTTTTCCATCCTGCACATTTCTCTTTCTCACTTTGCTTCCTTCTCCATCTCTGCATTTTCATAGACTTACTGGAATAGACTTGTATAGAAGAAAAGAGCGTATCTGGCACTGGTTTCCTGGGGGAAGGACGAGGAGACTCTCTGACTGCCTTTCAGGACAGAAACTTCACATGTGCAACGTGTGGAAGTTCTGTGCTGCTTCAGCAGGAGTTTTCAGAGCTTTTCGAGGTGGTGGCCTTCATGAGCCCTGCTGCTGGCTGGTGAAACTCTGCCCCTGGGCTTCTCCTGAGAAAGGAGGGATGTGCAGCTGGTTGTGTTAGTATTCTGGACACATCACCTAAACAACGATGCTCTAGATGTTCAGCAGGCACAGGGGAAAAAGGGGCAGCCTGACAAAACATCCTGAGGTAAAGTGTGCTGCGATGTACCCAGCATTCAAGTCATGAGCTGCTGCGCTCCCCCAGCCTTCTAGCAACCCCTTCCCACCGTGATGCAGGCGGTTGCTTTCAGCATTCTCAGTTTCTCCATATGTATTTGCTTGTAAGAGCTGAGTCTGCTGCTGCTTAAACAGGGCATGCGAAGTGTCGAAGGCATCTGTAGTTCTCTTGGGCACACCATAGTGGGTAGTCTCAAAATAGAGCATTTTTCACTGCTTGCCACTTACTTTACCATGGTTTCTTTGAACATTGCCTACTTTTCCCTTGCACTTGGGGAATGCACTACACATGAATCTTATAGTCATGTTTGGAATTTTTTTTTGCCCTTTCCTAGTATAAACAAATGCTAAGTTGCTGATATATTGTACTAGGTGTGCTAAGCTATGGCTTTTTTTTTTCCTCCCCAAAACCTCTAAGTGAACTCTTGACGTCTGGCATGTGAAGGCATAACACAAAAGCTTACTATATAAGGCCCTGTGTGGATCATGACCAGAAAGAAAGAGACTTTTATTGACCAGGAATGGCAGTAAACAAACAAGGAGGAGGTAAAGTTCACAGTGTGTGTTACAGGTTAACAGAGGAGAGGAAAAGATTAACAGAGTCTTTAATTTGCTTTTTTATTATGTATATTTTCATTAGAAAACAACCTTAAACACCCAGGAATAGTTTTCTAATAAATGTAAGCTCATGAAGAGCACTTGGAAGTTTCCATTCTGGGTTCAGGAGAATGACGGGACAGTAACACAGTTGACATGGTCATTCCTCTTGGTCAATCCCTCCCTCGAGGCTGATTTTGATTTACATGACAGCCTTCCCTTCCCCCCCATGCTTCCTGCCCTGAACAAAACCAATCCCCCCCACCCCAACCCCACAGACATCTATGTGGAAAGTCTCAAAGAGAGTATTTCTGCATGGACATACCGCTGCCTCGTCCCGTCCCTCAGTGGACACGGTGATTGTTCAAGGCCCTATCCGGGACCTTTCTAACAGGCCTCAGAGAGCCGTGCAACGACACCACTGATCTCTCCTGGGCAGATCCTATAGTCATGAAGGATCAGTCTAGTCCTTGGAAATGTTTCAAAGGGGACTCATACCATGTGAGGAGAATCAGAATCGGCCTGCTGGGGATGCCGATTCAGGGAAGCGTTCTTTCCATCCTTTCCAGCTACCTCCTCCTCTCTACTCTCTGCCTGTCTGGGGCAGAGGTGCTGAAAGGGTTGATTCATAGCTATAGGCTTGTGGTGTGAGGAAGATTTCCTTCTCAAGCCTGGCCTGTGTTGCCTATAGAGGGTTTGTTTATAATGGAAAACTGATGCGTATGAGCTGAAAATACAAAGGACAAGACCATTTTGTGTATAAACCTTATAAAGCAGATTCTTGCTCCCTTCTTATCTGGGCACAACTCACTGAGTTTTACCACTATCTGGAATTCAAATGTTCTGTCTTCACTGTGTTTCTGGCTTGTGTTCATCATCCACTCTTGTTATCATGAGGTGAAGAATCAAACAGAAGACTTCCTATGCTCTTGTCCCAGAGCTGGAAAACAGTGAAGGGAATAACTGAAAATGTTTGTTCTTCTGGAACAAAAAAGCTATGAATAAAGCCTAGAGGGATGTGGAGGAAGGTTTGTGGGCCTCTTAACAAGGAGGAAAAGGGCTGTCTATGCTCTTGTGTCAGAGATACTTTGCCATTCAGTGCATAATGAATCACCCTTTTGCAAGGGAAAGGAGAGATGATGTGTAGTGAGTGAAAGGGAAGAGGAATATAATCTCATAAGAACAAAGATATCAAGATCAGCTGTTTGGAGGACTTTTTTTTTTTCCTCTGTGGCTGGAGAGAGATCAGATGGATTAGGTAGAACTCTGTCCTGCTAAAGAAAAGGACTAAACTGAACCTCTGTGATGTGTTGTGGAAAAGCTTTTAGGGAAGTATGAGAGGACAATGACAATTCTTGTGATTATTGATGTCAAAACTGATACAAACTGATAGATGCTCAGCAATGGCTTGGTAGTAACAGCCTTTTCCCTCTTGGGAAAAGGTCTTTCTTCTTGACTAGTTACTACTATCCAAGTTGGTGCCTGCACAAATCATAAGCTTGATCTTCATGAGACCTTTGAGCCCCTGTATACTAGCTCACATGGTAGAGACAGGGTGAGGGTGGAGGTCTTGCCATAGAGGGGTGCCACTGGAAGGAAAACACAGTTGGCTGATTCTGGTTGTTCCATCCAGAGGAAACCTGTTGTCCCTGTAGAAGCTTAAGTTCCACAAAGACTCAGATTCCTCAGTTATGAGCAGATTCAGTTACTCAGGCACAAAACAGATTTTGATATCCTATTTCTGTTTGATAAAATACACCTTGATGCATGACAGAGCAAAACATCTCCCCTTAGAACCTCTTTTCTACTGTTATTTAATTCATTAAGGCCTGGGTATCAGAACTGCACAACCCTTTTTTTAACCTAAGATGTTTGGGGAAAAAAAATGGTGTTAATGAGAGGTAGTGAACAAGCTGGGAACAATACTGCTAATGTGGCTTGGAAAGAATGTCTCAGTCCTTCTTCTGGTTCAGAAATCCAGCTCTTGTCAAACAGCAGTGATGGTGGGTGTTTGTGCTTCTGCATCTTTGTGCTTGCTTGGGTATGGCTCAGACGAGTTGGGGGAGTCTTCAGTCTATTTCCCACTGCTGTAACTGAGTATCTGTTTTCCATGGACTTACAGATTTATTAAATGCTATACAAGAATGAGTATTAACCAAGGACCACATGAAATCATTTGCCTTTTCTGTCTTGTCTTTGCCTGTAGTTGAATCATATGTAGTACTTTCCATGCAACAACTTCCTAGCTCCTGTCAAGACTTATTCAATATAGTTAGGTATTCTTTGGGGTTTATTTTTTGTTTTCTTTCTATTTTCAGGGCAAATTGTGTGTATGTGTATATATATTTTATCTTGTAATTCCAGTTCTGGAAGAGAAAACATTATTCTTCAAAGGAAAAAATTCACCCACTGACCTGGAGGTAATTTGAATAATGAACTGAGATAGTTTTTGATGTTTGTATAAACAGCACTGAAGTGTCAGATTCTGTTCTCCTTGTATCCGACATGATAGATATGAGATCAAAGACTGTATTCAGTAACTGCAGGATGTCAGACTTGCATTAGTGTGGGAAATGTTCCTAGAGCCACCAGCTTATTGCTGTCATACAGAAACCAATTGATGTTTTCACTGTATCTCCCTCAAGGTGCAAGGGGGGATGAAGGTCAATGCAATAAGCTCGTACGCTTGTTCCTCCTCACTGGATTGCAATACGAGATTGGCCGTCAATAAAACGAATCTGTCTGGACACATGAGGGATCTGTAGCAAGTCTGTAAACCTGGTGTCTAAGGGAATCCTGTGTCTGTTCAGGACATCTTCAGAGCTCGAGTTAGGTACAGCAGAGAGGACAGTGAATCTGGTGACTCAGGAAAGAAAAGGAGGGGTCCCATGTGAGGTAAAGAGGAGAGGGGTTGGTAGGGTCCCCAGCCACTGGCCGCTAAGGCAAATTCACTGCTGTCCCTCAAGGCAATTACTGAGGGGATTTTTCCCTGCAGGGGTTTGACTTGCAGTAAGGAATAGGTCTTCTGGCCTTTTGCTCTCAGTCTTGACGTGCAGGAGTCCTGGTGATTAATTCATAGGTTGGAAGTGGTGCAGGCTGCTCCTGCATCAGAAGTGCTGCTCGGCTGCTCATACATCCAAAGGCAGATAGGGTTCCCATCACTAGGATTTTCCTTAGTCAAAGTTGCTGCATTATGTCCTGGTGAGTCTTTATACTTGCCTGTTTAGAACACTGCAAGGACCTGTGAGATATGGGAGAGGTCTGGCAAATGTATATATTTTTTTTTCTCTTGAAGAAAATAGAAGTTTGGATGACTGGCAATTAAGTTCGGGTAGAGCATCATCTTCAGAATTGGATAATCTTCAAATGTCCTCCATCCACAGGTATTAGCTCTGATATTTTACTGCAGACAGGTAAGGGCTTTGAGCAATGTCAGAGAACTGGCAGACATAAGCAGTATTTTCCTGTCTCCCTGAGTGAAAATGCGGCAGGCCACCGATGCTTCTCTTGAATCAAACCCATGTTGCTGACTTGCTCTTTCCTTGGCTCTGCCCAGCATAGTAAAATGAGATATGGACCTTTTCAGCACCTTGCTTGGGAAGCCACAGTCCTCACCTGAATTCCCACTATCAAAAGGGAACATACTTGACTTACTTGAAAGATGACCCATCACTGCTGACATTTGAAATTGGAAATCAAGTGTTGCTTCAATGTGCCGGTTTTTCTGCTGTTAGTTTTTTGTGGCAACGAATTATAGTAGGAGGCACTGAGATTGGCAAAGTGAATATATATCAAATAAGACTGATAGGGATTACAGTCTGACTGTAATATAGTGTCTTCATGGTCCCTGTGATCCCTGGTCCCCCTCAGGGTTAGCGCATGTGCTTGAGCACAGAGGAAGAGGATCTGAACTTGGAAGCGGATATTTAGCAAGAGACTGAATGGCAAGAATTGCAAGAGCTTTGGAAGAGCAAGAGACTGAATGGCAAGAATTGCAAGAGCTTTGGAAGCTGGAGGCCAACACTGATGTTTCTGTAGGCAAAAACAGCATTGACAACTCACACAAAGTTAAGTTAAAACACCTCTGAAGAACATTACCAGAAAGACCTGTCAAAACTGATTTAAAATCAGGAGACTGTAGGAGAAATCACAGAATGACCAGGACCATACACACACTATTTCTGATGGTGGGTCAACGCAGTGCTCCACACTGACCACCCCCAGAGTTGGAGGATGACAAAACCCAAGAACTGAGGGGTCTCCACAGTGATAGGACCTGGAATTTTCTCCACAGGGAGAAACAGCTGCCAAATTCTTTACAAGCCTTGGTTGTTGGTGGAATCTGGTCTGTCTGCTTTGTAACAAAATACAAATAACGTCTTTGTAGGAACCAGCAGACAAGACCAGGGGAAATATGTTGGTAAGAAGAGATACCTTCGGTAGCATAGCTCTGCCTCATCTTTTCAATCTGCTGGAACCCTCTTCTATATCATATACTTTGCGGATCTCAGGAGCATCCTGTCTTCATTTGCACCTTTTGAAGTCCTGCATAGTAGCACAAAGGGGATGGCACAAAGAGACTGGGGGAGGCAAGAGAACTGTGCTATGGAAGGCAGAGACCCTCCTTGATGTTTCTGCCATCAATGCTGGGGGGCAGGGGAGAGGGAAGAAAATCCCAAACCCAACACTGTGTTTGCACTTGTTCTCCCAGGCTGGCTTCCCTGGAAGTTCACAAACTCAGAAGCACCTCATTCTGGAATAAACTGATTTGCAAACAGTTTCCAATGGCTTTCCCGAGTTAACTGTGCTGGTGGCAGTCCTTCGGCTCCAAGCTGGCATGTGAATGAAGCTCTTTGAACAAGTTTTGCCCCTCTGCCCATCAAGCCAGGTAATGACATGCTTCGTATTGCACAGAACATATACAATTGACAAGTTCATAGTGTTGTTTAAATATTAAACAATCTAGACAGGCTTTTGAGCCTTAGGCCAACATGAAAAGGCTCAGACCATACCCATCTCTGAAATTGGGCTGCAGGATCATTTGCACAGTAAGACAGACAATAAGACTTGTATACATTGCCATGCAACAGAAGAGACCCCAAACCACCAGCCCTAAGTGGAAAGTTTATTTCTAAGCGCAATATATGGAAAAAAAAAATCAACAAACCCCACAGATATAGAAAACGTTGTAGCAAATCCCTGGTCAAGTAGGACTTCATGTCTGTGGCCACCCTGCACCTCACAGCTGCTTAAAATATCATGCAATGGAGGAGAGGGAACTCAGATGGCACCCTCCCTTTTGGTCGAGGAGGGTCTCTGAGCAGGAGAGGTCCCGTGGACCCTCGCTGAGTAATTCAGACTATAACCAGCAAAAGGGCAGCACTGCTCACCCCCACCACGCGCTTCGCGACGACCTGTGGTGCCCACGCATGAGACTTAGCACTTTAACAGGCTTTACGAATGTGAATTCTCACAACACCCCTGTGAGGTAGGTACGTATTGTTATTCCCCCTTTGTGTGGACAGGGGACTGAGCCAAAGAGCCCAAGGCTACAGAGTTGGTGGGAGAGCTGGAGTGAGAGTACGCAGAGTCCCGTGTGCTCAGATTACTAGATCACGCCACTCTGACATGGCAAGTTGTGCTTCTTACCTTATAAACTTTTAGCATTTAGTTAAGTTAAAGGAATTTCACTTCTCCATATTAAATGAATACAAGACAGCAAAGGAAATAAATTATATCTCACAGCTATTCCTTCTGCTGTGTATGCCTCCTGCCTCCCAAAGCCACCACCATTACCCATCTCTTGGAAAAGGACACCTTCCAGGACAGGAATGGGAGTGAGAGGCTGCTGTGTTTGCTCACCTTGACTGTGTTTCTTTCTACTGCGGACCAGAAGCTGTTCTTCCAGAGAGCCATTCATTGCAACACCTTCATTCTGGGGTAGTTGCTTTTATAGATGATCAGAATTGCCCCTTCCCTCTCCTTCTGATATTCCTTCTCTCCCCTCAGCCAAAAGCACTCTTTGGTAGATAGTAAGGTTGGTCAGATAAAGGTACAGTGGTCTCAGAAACCATGCTGTGTGCATGGATCCTCAGTAAGTCAGCTTTCTTGGCTGGTGTTTCATCTCCCACTTTCTCTGCCAGAGAACTATCTGTTCTGTTGCATTCAGATATTCAAAGGGACACTGTCAAGTAGTTGAGGTGAAAAATATGACCTGCCTTAAGATGCTAACCTCCATCTTCTGCATTGCAAAATGGCTGATATTTTTGAACAGGGAGCTTAAAGCTTGGCATCTTCTGCAGGGACCTCACCCATGAGGGCCTAGCTGCCGGAGATGTGGTGCCTCATATCTGCCCTGGCACCAGGAGAACTGAGAGACGTGCTGGTAGAGTGACCAAAGGGCAGTCAGACACAGCCATTGTGCAACGCTGATCAGCACTTCTGCGGAACGGGTGACATTTGGCTAGAATCCTTTAATTAATTGGAGGGCGGTTGAGATCAGGCTTGATCACTGTAAACTCACTGTTCTGGAACTGCTGAGCTGTTGCTAATCTCTGTATTTTTGAGGTTCCTACTTGTGTGCTTCCCTTGTGGCAGTTACACGGGCCAGCTCAACCCCTCCGAGCTGGGACATACCCTGCATGGCACAAGGACAGCGGGATCAGGAACGTGGCACCACGCTTGGCTCCCGTCGCAGCAGAACGGCGGCGATGGTGGGAGGAATGGGGTGAGTGGAGAGAACAGCACATGCCCAAATGGAAAAGGACAAAATCCATAGGGAAAGAAATTTTATTTTCAAGCTTGTAAGAGAATATTACAAACAATGGAGAGTAAAAAAAGCCCAAATCCTAAAAACTATTTAAAAAGTACTTGACAGTGTCCCTTTAATATCCACAAATGATTCAGCCATTGTGCATTGAAAGAGGATGTTCCTGAAGAGCAACCAGTACCTTTGTAGGTATATCCCAGAAAAGGAGGCTTACTAGAAGCATAAAACACATGGTCAGCAACTGCGCTCCCTCTTCAGACTAACTCTCTGATGAGTGATTGAACGGAATAGGCTCTGTAGTAACAAGTAACAAGCTGGATATGGGTCTCAGCCTATGGGACTGAGTGAGACCCTGTTGCCAATTGAGCAGCAGAGATGCACACACCAAAAAGATGCATATTTCTAATGTATGAGTGTCTGAATGAGCAAGTAGAAGCAACCCCCTGAGGGGGGTCACCTTCTTGAGACTGGAGGGGAAATGGACAGGACACAGCCTGGAGGGTATGCATGGAAAATGATGCGTGCGAGTGGGAAGGTCTGGATGCTGGATTTGGGGTTATGAAGGCATAAATCATGCCAGTACTTGTGCTTGAAACACCTGCGGAGTGTTCGCATAAATTTGCCGGAAATGTCTATATGTCAAATAAAAGTCATAGAATCCCGCCCCCACCCCTGCAACTCCACCCTCACAAACCCTTTGTCAAAAACATTATGAAAAATCAGAATTTTTGTTTTGGTGAAATCTGGTAGGCTTGGGCTTTGTTAAACTTTCTTGCTGAGATGATTCAATTCATTTCCTTTCTTTTCTTTTTTTGGTAAATCAATACTGAAAAATCCCCAGCCACTTCACTTCAAATATCCTATGGTAAATCGAACAAGCTTCCAGAGTGACTCATGAAACAAAACGACTCATAGCCCTGCTTAACCGCAGATTGGAAAAAAAAATACTCAGAATATTTCATTCCCCTCATTGTTTCTCTCACTCTCACACCTGTGTGTGTGTGTGTGTGTGCACGGGGCATGTGTATACAGTATTACCTCTTCCAAGTAACACTATCTGAAAGCCACGCTAAGCCATCTGTTCCTCTGCCTCCCCAGAACTCTGCCTACTCAGTTTTTAGTCTGTATTGCACTTGTTTTGTTGGGTTTTTTTTGTGTGTGTGATTTGTGTTTTTGTTTTTTTTTAAACTGGCTGGAAAACGTGAACCCCTTTAGCATGAGTATGCAGCTCTCCCTCCACCTTTTTTTTTTCCTCAGCTGGCCAAGCGCCGCCTCTTATATCTTGTGCAGTTACCAAAAAAAAAGAAAAAGGAAAGAAAAGAAGGAAGAAAAGAAAAAAAAAAAAGAAAGAAAAAGGCACACCATGCTCCTCTGCTTTATGAGTTCTTGGTCTCCTCCACTCCGCGTTAAGGCCTCCTGAATTCCTAGGCTCAGACCGTCGTGACCCTCATGACGAGCTCTCTGTTACTACTAGACTGGCTCCTCTGTTCGTGAGGCCTCAGGTGGCTGAGTATATGCAGGATGGTGTAAGCACAGTGGTGGTCAGAGAGGGTGCCTGTGGCATGGCTGGCAGCCCGGGCCCCGCTGTCGGCCGGAGCGGAGTTAGTGGCTGTACCACCGGTGGAGGACGAGTGGGTGGTTTGGGAGGCAGGGCGCTGGTTTGTCCTCGTCCCTGTTTTTTGCTCCTCCATGTCCTTTGTTTTGTCATAGTTCAGCACTTTCCACTGCTGATTGACCGCCTGCCACCGCTTAAAAATCCGGTAAACCGAGGGCCCTTCGTGTATTATTAGACCTGGAGGGAAGGGGGAAAGAAATAAACATACAAACAGAAACAAAACTTTAGGAATAATCATGAACCTACCCCAGCATCACTCCCTCTAGCCAGACGGTTAGCTCGGCTGTCCCTTAGCCACGGGTATTCAATGATAAATCATGTTTTTTAATTACTGACGGGCAGAGCACCAGTGCTCCTGCTCTGCTGAGTCCCTTGTCCCCTGAATTAAATGCATTACAGCTTTAACTTAGCGATCAATAATCTTTGCAATCTTAAATGCAGCAGGGTGAGCTATGCTCTTACAGCAAAACAGTGTCTTTTCAATAAACGCCTGAGGTTTATCCATGCCGGGGCCGGCTTTGCGTGCTGCACAGGCATGATTCACCGAGCTAGCGGGGTGCGTTTGCAGGGGGTGTCAGCGGGACTGACGCGCTGGTGACGTCTGCTGCACCAGCGTCATGGTGTGCACAGACCAATCGCTCCACACGCGCAGAGCAGCAAAACAGACTTGCATATGGAGGCCAAAGATGGGAATCAAACCAAAAAAAGGATCTATACCTGGATTTTTTTTTTCTCCCAGGCAAACATTTGCTCATCTGCAAACTGGGTGCAGTGATACCTCGTTGCTCCCTTCCAAGGGCAGAAAACACCACTCTTAGGAAACGGAGGTAGACTTGCACAATACATGTGCTAACACCACGTACACACGCATTACATATCCCATTAGCAATCTGCATATGCCAGAGTTGACATCCAGAGCAGTAACTGGCCATTAGAACTCCTAACTTCCAATGCTGTCTGCTTTTCCAAGGCACAGCAGCTCAGGCCCTTCCATCCATCCATTAGTTCATCTCCCAGTGGTTTCTGGCCTGCTCCCCACCCTTGCAAGAGGATTGGAATGGTCAGATAATGTTAGAGGTTGTTTAAAAGATGATGTTACTTGAGCATTAAGCACAGTTATTATTCAAGCTACAAGGCTCTGACTAGATGCTTTGAATCCATACTCACTGGAATTGGAGGAAACTGGAACATCACACGTAGACTGGCTTAGGTGACACAATGAAATACCGCTAATAAGGTTTGATAGACTTATTTCATGTAAGGGTATGGCTTATGCAGAACGAGAAGGTCTGAGTCTCCAAGTGAGATCTTTCCTATCTATTAGGAAAGTACCCTTGTGCCCCATATGACTGAAACCAAACCAATACATACTGAGCAAGATAGAATATGATTAACTTATTTTTTCTTAATAATGATGGCTTTACTATTCTTTGGTCAGGGTCAAGAATATCAGAAATGTTTCTGAAAGGAGCAGCTGTCCTGCCTGTCTGTTGCAAGACTATAAATGTAAAAACAAACAACAAAAGATGCTCAAGATCCAAGAGTCAAGTCATGCCAAAACCAGGAGGTTTCCTTGACCGGGAGTGCGGTGTGTGAGCAGAATGTTGCCACTGAAGGGGTTCACTGCTATCCCTGATCAATCACATGCCACAGCTTTACCCTCCATCCAGCTTTTCCAGAGTCCTCTGGTTTCTGACAGCAGCTAATTATTGGAGCAAACCTTTAATATATAAAAAATCCAAATACCTGAAGGTCATCCTACTGCTAGGACTGAGCTCCCCTGTGCTCACTTATGGGATACAGCCATCTAGTTTCTTAGCATTTACATCAGATTTTACAGAGTTTGAACTCTAGCTTCAATATAAATTGAGTTTCTAGCCTTCTGATTCCAAACATAACTAGAAGCAATGCTGGCTTGATCACAAATTAGCTTTAGGGGAACTCTCACATACATCTTAATGGGATGCTGAGCCTGCTTAATGGCTGTAGAAGTAATCGCATTAAATACTTTAAGTATTCAAATCTGGCTATTTTGGGACAGGGAATGGCGCTGGGCACAAATATGAGCTTAGAATATGAAACATATCCCATACACTGAGATTGCACAGATATAATCCTGTAGCGATGCCAGTTTTTCATTACCAAACACGATGATGTTGTAATGCAAAATTGTGGGTTTTTGCACCCAATGTTGAAACACAGCAAAAATTTTAACATTTTCCGGTCAAAGGATGAACCATAAAAAGCAGGGCTGTAGGGACAAGCTGCAGACCCAGTAGGATCTGGAAGGAAATAGACCTTTGAAGCAGGGCTGAAGTGGATTGGTCCATGACAAGAGACATTAGACATATAAATACATAAATATATGTTTAATGTTCTATATTATATGAACTTTCTCATCTGCAATGAGTGAAATTCCACTCTGATCAATTACATAGCCAATGTTCCTCTGAAATCACGTTAAGCCATGGATAAAAGAGCCCAAATTGAGTATTTTCTTCTTGGCTGTACAACATCCTCCATAGACCCAAATCCATTCTCCCAAGTATTAAACACTGAGCCAGGAATGTAAATCTATTCTTAATTACCTTATCACAAATATTTAATGCGCAGCCTGATTCAAGAGGGTTGTTTATAAAATTCTTGTTTGTTTGCCTTCTAATTATAAATGTTTATGATCTTATGCAATTAACTGTGTGATGCTGATGGATGGGTTGCTGAGTCAACTGAGCACCTGTTTTCTTAGATAATTTGGTCTTCCAAATATTTATAAAAGTACAAAATAACTTGTTTTCTTCTATATTTGCTGGCCTCTAAATTACTTATCGATTTCCCGGTGTCAAGCTCAGGAAGCTGTAAAATTAAAAAGGGACCAAGTAGAGGGGTGGGCAGGGAGGTGGAAGTAACAGTGATTCATTTGCAACAGCGAATGCCAAGAGTAAGCAGAGTCCATCAGTTTATATCAAGCTACAGGAAGTTTAATGCTCCTATCGAAACAAATTTTGTCTGCCTGAGTTAAATTATGATTGGAATTCCTAAGCTCAGCTTTGTGCACCCCCTTCCAGAGGCATCCCCTGTTGAGGATCATTCTTGTTAACTGAGGTGAATCTTTTCAATTAAAGACCAGAGTTAAGTGGAAAATCCTTCAGGAATAACTGTATTCTGCAAGAAGCATCCAACTAGAAGCAACTATTTCAGAAGCCAAATCCTGAGTATGTGGGGAAGAAAGCATGCTGGTGTGAACTCTCTCTATTCAGAAATGTCTATTTGAGAATTTCGTATGGATTATGGGAGAGGCCTAATGCTTCTCCACTCCTTCCAAGTTCATCTTTGCCTCTGCTGCTTCATAAAATGTGCTCTTAGTAGATTCTCTGTGAAAGCCATCTCCCTGAGGAGGAAAACCTCTGTGAATTTCATGCAAATCTGTTTTGGTCCAGGCTGTTGTTTCATCCACAAAATTCCTTGTTTCTGATGTTCGTGAATTGAGGCTCCTTTAGAATGTGGGGAGTGAAGACTCATTCCTATGTTCTTAGAATTTTTTGTTTCCAGAGGGTTATGTTATTAAGAGACATCCCAGATGGCTCTGGAATTGGAGCTGGCCTATATATGTGATGGGATCATTAGCCCTGCAGTAAAGTCTGCAGGAACAGTCTGAGCCTGATTGCAATGCCACATTAATGTGGCTGTACTGTTTCCTGGACAAGTGATAGTATCTCTGAGCTAAAGCTCAGAAGAGAGAGGAGTAGGAGGAAGGGAGAGGCTAAGCCAGTGCTATGCTTTGAATTAGTATATGCTGAATAGTGAACACCTGCATGCACAGAAAACCATATTGGTGACTCTCAGTATATATTAAACTCAGACTTCTCTGCCCTTTCCCATGTGACTTATTATTTGTGAGTGCATGCAGAGGTTTAGCCCATGGTCAGCTCTGTAGAGCCCTCTAGAATCGAGACATGAGGGCAGATACAAGTCCAGACTGGTGATATGATCCTGGAGGGCAGTATGGAGACCCTAGCACTGGTGGAAACAGTTTAATGTCTATGTTCTGCTGATTGCCACAACTAACGTGTTCTGCACACTTGATATACAGAGAGTTGGGAGCTGGAACATGATTAAGGGTGAGTATCAAGACCCAGAGTGGAGGCTGATATCACTATAAGCTTTGCCTGAACCTCACAATACCTGCCCACACCACGCCATGCTCCATGTGGGCACTCTCCATGCCAGTGAGGAAAATGTCCTTGGTGACAAGGGAGGACACATATAGGCTGTGTACAGAGATGGGATTAGTCAGGACAGAGGTGGGTTGTCATCAGCATGTCTGCACCAAGACTACTTAAAGGAGAGGCCTTCAGGTGTTGGCAAAGCATGGGCAAACTCAGAGGTAACAGGGAGACCTGCATGTGTGGGGATTGGTTTATAATCTGAGCAGTTACGAGCCTTCAGTTCAGTTCAGCAGCCAAAGGCAGCTTTGGAAGAGCAGCTTCCCAGAAATGACAAGTAGTCATCTTCTGCGCACTGTCAGCCCCTACCACCAAGTGATCCTTCACCAGGACCTTCAGCGTCTATTTGAACTCCTGTTCTGTTGTTCCAACAACTGTATTGCATTTTCCTAAAAGGCATGGATAAATTCTTTGGAGCAAAAGCTGTCACTCTGCCACTGAAGGAACTAACAAAACAAGATTCCTGCTGACTGTGAGTGCTACAACACCCCTGCACTGTGACTCACATTATACACAGGGAAAAAAAAAGTCCAGTTCTTGGTAGGTGCTCTGTCCTCCTTCTTGTAAACACTGTCCTGACATCTGAGCCAGTGTCTCTCATTTCCCACCTTCAGCAGCACTTTGTCCCTTCTGTTTCCTTCCAAACGCAGTTTCACCTTAGCCAGATGACTGCCAAGTTTCAGCCTATTTCTGCTACTTTCGTTGCTGGGTTTCAAGGGCAGAATATGGCAACTGTGATCAAAGCTTAATATTTGCATCCTCAGGAGTGGTATCTCAGTCCAAGGCAGACTAGTCCTGGGAGATAACACTTTTATTAATGGCCCTTCCCTTTAATGACATCCTGGCTGAACACAAACCCTCCTCTTCCTTTTTATGGATTCTGTCATCTTTTGTGGCGGTTTCCAATTTCCCCGCCTTTGTTTCCAGTGTTCCTGCAGCTCAGCCCTCATTTATCTCTTTGCCTTAATCTCATCCTATATGATCAATCCTCACCCTATTTTTATCTTAACCTAGGAACAGAAAAGTGGTTGTACTGCTTCAGACAAAAGTCTGTTTATCTTAGTGTCCTGTCTGCAGTAGTGGCTAAGAGCACAAGGCAGACATAAGAACAAGGCCAGCAGAATGTTTTCTTGATGGGCTCTACATGCCATTAAGGACATCCCCAGGCACAGATGGGCTTCTAAGGCTCAGTTATATTCCCTAAACATAGGCCGCTAGTGTGGTACAGAGACTATGCTGACTTTTGCTCTGTGTTCTGCATTTGCTCAAGTTGTGTTTCCCTCCATATCCTGAATTTTCATAATCCCTGTGAGATTGCTCCGTTCCAAAGTGCTTTAGAAATAACCATGAATCTCTGTCTTATGCCAGCGTTGCAAGTATCTCACTGGGCATGTGGGAGATGAGTCACTGAGCTCCCAGTGGACCCTTCCAAAACATACTACTCTTCGGTGCAAAGCACTGTACTCCCTGTGCTTTATCTATCATTAACAATGCAAGATAGTCCTTGGTGATAAACCTGGATGAGAGAGTCAGAGGGATCTTTTCAAGGAAACATGGGCTTGGATAGGGGCATCCAGTATCTGGAATCTCTCTACAGTGAAGTGGGGTCAATTCCAGGCAAAATTGACAAACTCCTATTAAAAACCCTAACATGTTCTTTAAGTCTGCCAGTGGCCAAGACTTAAGGCTGCAAAACAACACTCAGCAGAGAATGAGGAACAGGCTGAGCGGGGCAGAGAGAGGAACTAGCATTCACTCTCCTGACTCCTATCCATCGTCTCCAGGCGCTTTCCAGTTTGCCCTCCTTCATCTACAAGGGAGGTCCCAGGGAGGGTGCAGGGCCCAGAGCAGAGAGGGAAGGATCAGGACTGTACACCCAACCTGCCTTTCAATACACTGTGAGCCAAACTGACCTACGTTGTCACAGCATTGCTCTCTGGTTTGGGATCTTGATTTCTCCCTCCTAAGTATAGTACTCGCATTTTTTTTATTGAATTTCATCTTGTTGATTTCTCCAATTTGTCAAGATCATTTCAAATTCCAATCTGAACCTCCAGAGTGTTCTCCAAGCTTGGTGTCATCTGCAAAATTTATAATTTTATATAATTTTATAATTGCACTTTTTATTTCATCATCTAAACCATTAATAAAAAATATTGTAGAAAACAGAGGCCAAAATGGTCCTGCTTAAAATATATTTCCAGTTTGACAGTACACCACTGGCAACTACCATGAAAGCATTTTTAATCAGTTAGACACCTGCCTCTTGGTTATTTAATATAGACCACGTTCTGTGGTTTGTTTAGCAGAATCTTACATGAAAGTGCCAAAAGCATCGTCCAAGACACGAGGTACCAAACAGACTGCGTCCTCTTTAGTCACTAGAAGGGTTGCCCTCATGGAGTATGGTTATATGCTAGTGCTGAACAGTTGGTCATTTAATGATTTCTTCTGATATCTTTATATGAATCAGGGTTAAGCTGATTTGCTCTTCACCTCCTTGATCCTCAGCTTCCACCTGCTTTAATGATAGGGATTATATTTAAAGCTAGATACCCATCTTGCATTTTTTTCCAGCTGCCTGGCACCGCCTGCATCGAGTTCCTCATGATGAAGTGCTCTTGGGTCAGAGACTGCTCCTTCAGCTTCCTCTGGAAGTTCATTAGGATGTGCTACCAAGGACACAGCTAACTCATCTAAATATTTTTGAGTTTGTTCTTTTCTAATTCTGCCCTGGGCTCCTTTCTCCTCATTAAAATTATTGTAGTTAGGTTTTGAAGACTGACACAAAGGCAACATTTAAGGCTTTTTTTTTTTTTTTGCATCAAATATTATTTGAGTTCTTAGACTCGCATTTACTTTACATGTATTTATGGACCTGTTTGTTGTTGCCTTTTTTATCTTTGGATGGTCATTCAGGGGCTCAGCTCCCTTACTCCGCTCCCCTATCCCTATGTGATTCCTAGAGGGTTGTCATTAGCTGCATGCCCTTTTGTCATTAGCTGCATGCCTTTTTTTCCTTTTACTTGATTTCAGCTTCTGATTTTGGCTTCTCAAAGGGCTCTTCATGCAGCCTCGGTGCTGTCTTCCCACGCTTTCCCTGCACAAGCACAGTTTGCTGTTATGCCTTTAGTATCACCCCTTTTGGCAACCGCAGGTTGTACGAGGCTCTTTTTTCCTTCAGATTCTCTTTCCAAGAGACACTCCCTGCTCTGGTCCCCTGAGGCTGCCTGCTTTTCTGGAATCCATTATCCTCACATCATACTTTTCTGCAGCTC
The DNA here is from genome assembly GCF_059628265.1 of Tinamus guttatus. Classification (NCBI taxonomy): domain Eukaryota; kingdom Metazoa; phylum Chordata; class Aves; order Tinamiformes; family Tinamidae; genus Tinamus; species Tinamus guttatus. The sequence continues at coordinate 6,139,448 of NW_028288594.1, read as the reverse complement.
AGGGATGCTTTCTTTGCACAATCACTTTTTATGAGAACTACTGGTAAATTCAGATTTTCGGGGAGTTCTTTACTTTCAGTCAAAATCAAATATGAAATATCAACTCCTTCATAATGGGCTCCTCTGCCTTCTAGGTTATATATTTTCTTTTCCCCAGCATCCTAGTGAATTTCAAGATCCTAGTGAATGGTTTGTCCCTCATGCAGGAAATGTTCAGGTAATTGATGACCTGGGACTCCTGTCTTTTAGTCATTTCTGGTGGTTGCAAGACATTGGACCAGTGAGCAGAAAACCTGTAGTCAACAAGACGAACAGCAAAGGTCTGCTCTAGATATGCTGGAACTGTACAAGGAGGATGTGCAGACTGCAAAATGCCCAACATTTTAGTATAAACTGCAGACATGAATTCATAGTGATTTCAGCTTGAGTGAATGCTTAGCGTATGGAAAAAAAGTAATTAACTGATCATAATCGTGCATTTTGCTATCAATCATTCTTCATGCACATATTTTATTTCTAAGAGGAACTGGCTAAGCATGCACAGGGCTAAGCTGTGTCTTGCCTTGGTTGAACTGGGCTGGTTGTATGGTTGGACCCTGCTGACTGCTGTTGATCGCTGCATGATGTGTGCCCTCAAGGAAACCATGAATTTAAGGAAGTCAAACCCCTCCTTTTCCTCATAGCATTTTCAGTCTATTTACTGCAGTGGGGCTCCACGGCTACACAGCTTTCACACTGATGTGTTTCTCATGTAGTGAGACCTCTGTGGTCAGAAGCATTGGGCAGAGCTCTTAACCCACACACGCAGAAACATTTCTTGCAGCTGTCTTGATGAGGTATTTTCTGGAGGTATAGATTTTGCCTGGTATGATTTCCTTCCTTTAGGATCACTCACAGTCTGCAAAGGCTGGACTCCAAGCCTTCATTTTCCGATTAACTAGCAAACTTCATGCTTATTGTGGCTTAGATCTTTTTAACGCAGGCTGGGGTTCAAGGATGCCTGGGCCTCAAAACTTCCTCAGCACCAGGTGTGCTGAGACCCCTCACAAAGGCAGCGAGAGCCTTCCTCTTTCCTTGCCTCCTCTGCTCCATCTGGCAGAGCTGCAGGAGCAGCAGGTCCCATCTGAGAGATTGCCTAGGCTGCCCCCGAGTTCTGTGCAACTGTTACCACCTACACTCAGACTCAGGACGAGCCTTGCTGGATGGGAGATGGTGTCAGCACCGCCAAGGGTCACTGCAGTTGCTGTTCCACCAGGCCCTCAACCTGTTGGTTGCTGGGGTGGAGTGTGAGGGGCTGGGGAAAGACGGTGGCTCTTTCATGGAATCCTCCTGAGGCACCTACCAGGGTGCTTGGCCTGGCAGCCTGGAGCGTTTCTCCCTGAGCAGCACTGTGATTTTGCAGAATCCTGCTGTGTTACGGCAAGAGGCGATTTCCAGGCCATGACCCTGCAACGTGTCATGCATTTTTATAGTGTCTTCTGTGCACATGGGATGCTACAGGTTGCCCTCAGCGGCAGCAGCAATCCATCCCCCACATACACAGCATTTGTAGCATTTTATCCAGTGGGATCTACTGAGTAGAGAGGGACTGACTGCCATGGGGCTTACCGAATACGTGGGAGCTGAAGGCAATGGGATGTAGGAGCAAGGGGAGAGTTTTGTGGCTCTCAGGTAGATGCCAGCTCTTCTGAGAGGTGATACCTCCATCCTACGGCCACCATCCTCAGTCATGTCCTCTCTCTATCCCTGCATTCCTCTACACGTGAGCTGGGCTTTACTGATTAGACACAAAATGTGGAAAGAGGAGCAAAATTAAGGAGCTGATAGGGTGTGTCCAAGAGACAGGAAATTTCTTCTCATTCAACTCTCACACAGGGTTCGTTCGAGATGCGAGAACAGCATCAGTGTCTGCAGGTGCCATCTGTGCCAGAGCTGCAGGAATGACCCCAGTAACTGCACACAGCAACTGCACCATCACTTTAGAAATGACACTGAATTTTCTAAGCATATGAGCAACCAACTACCACAACTTTCTCCTTTCCTGCCCAGACTCATGCTTTTACTCCTTGCTTCAAATCTGGGACAAAGGAAAAAAAAAAAAAAGAGCTAAAAGAGATAAAACCAAGGCCTTGCTCAGGAAATAGATAAACAATAAACAAAAGAACTCCAGTAAACCCATCTGGCTGTGAACAGCTACAACAAAATGGATGTTGTGCCCTTAAGGGCTCTCATACTCCTCTAGTATTTAATTCATAGCACACGATAAAGTAGAGGATTAAAGGGCAGTGCCTAAACTATGCAGGCAGCAATAAATGAGACTCTTCTTGTATAAAGCAAATAAATAGACAAGAGCAGTGGAAGCCCCCTGCTTCTGAATCGTGTATCTCCAGCAGTCTTCTTCACTTGTGAGTCTACCCATTACTGTATCAATATAGGAGGAATGGGAATTACAGGAGTTTTCCATATATCCCCTTGTTTTCTTAAAGTTTCTCCTCCTTGTTGTCTAACTAGGATTTTTCCCCTTTAAAATGGAGAAGTTAACAACATCCCACACCTTGAAAGGGCTTTGTGCATGAGAGATGAACGAACCAGTTGTGGGCACGTTAGATACTTGCAGGTTTAAAAGAGGAGAGCAGAAAATCATTACAGACTTAACTAAACTGGCCAAATGCATATCGTGTTCTCCCTGTGGTTTTATGGGTCTTTTCTGCCCCTAGGTTTCCAGATCTTCCTGACAGAAGTTAAAGGAGGAGGTTGCTCTTGATAGAGATGGGAAAAAGCATAAACCTTCCATTTCGCTATGCTTATACCATGGCAGTCAGTCCTCCAGACCCAGCTCCTGAACCTTCCCTACCCTATTACTAATATTACTTTGTCCAAAGCGCTGCCTTTGCAGACAGGCTGTGTCCTCTGGGGACATCTATTTAAACACAAAGCTGGGCAACAGCACCGCTTTGGGTAGAGCTTTGAAATCCAACTGCACACCTGCTTGGAGTGAAACTTGAAAAAATGGTGTTGTGCCACAAAATAGAAGTACGCATACGTGTTTCCAGACAGATCAGAATGTTTCATTTTGACCTGAATTTTTTTCATGTTATATTCTAATTATGATGCTGAATTTAAAATGCTCAGCGTGAAAAGTCATTTCTAAATGCCAAATCAGAATGATTTGTTCGATAGTGATCAAAATATGACATTTAGCTTTTGAAGGTTGACTGCCTCCTTCTCTGGTTTTATTAGGAAATGAAATTCTGGAAGAAATAAAAGTGGATCTAGTGTCACAGTATTTCATTTTCCAAGGAGCTTCAGGCTGTTTGAGAATGATTCCTCCAGGCTGCAATGTCCCTGTAACTCCTGCCTCACCTTCTCCATTCAGATGTCTTCACCTCACATGCAGGGGCACTATTCAGAAATAGGAGCCAAGAGAATAAGGGCCAGAGTTATTGTTTCTTTTTGGTCTTGATGTTAGTTCTCCTGTCTGTGAGCATTCATATACTGCAACTGGTCCATCACTAGGCAGGATCCCTGGAACAGCAACACTTTCATCTTCCCGTTCTGGGTATACAAGTTTCTTTCACTGGAGTTGACAATTTTTGGAGGTTACAGTGTCCAGTTAAGAGAATGCTGATTCAGACTGAAAGCGGTAGGCAAGAAGTCATATGCATTTATGGGGTCAAAAAATGCTGAATTGAGGAGAATGAAAGCAGTGAAAGAAACTGCGGCAAAGGGAGCCAGTCTGGTAGATCTGAGGAATAGTTGAGCTTTGCCAATCAGTGGTGTGGCCACGGCTGAGCAGAGTGAAGTAGCCCACTGGCACAGTAGATGTCCAGGCCTTTGTTTCTGAAGGCTTCTCTACATCCATCAGGCTGCTCCATGCTGGCCTTGCCTGAGAGTTACTGCTGTGGGTTTGTTGCTGGCTAGAAGTCTCTGCATTTCCTATTCCAAGAGGATAAAGTGCTGTCTGGACTACTGGATACAGGAACCATGGCTTTGTTTCATTATTTTATGTCTTGCTGAATAACTTCATCAAACACTATCTGGCCATACCTTTCCAAACAGGGAAGGACTCTCCCATGGTTTCATGCTTGGTTATGGAGTTGCCTCCTCTTGGCACAGCCAGGGTGTTCCTGCCTCAGACCATGGGCTCTCACCTGAGGAGCTACGTGTGTGCTGGGACAGAGGCTCCAGCAGAAGAGCAATGAGGCAGCTGGGCAAGCACAGCCTGGCACAGAGCCGAAGGATGACTCCGTCCTTCCTGAACGGCACAATATCATCCATGTAGCTGGGGCAGGAGGTCCTACCAGCTGCCTGTGAGGGAATCTCCTGTTGTGGTACAGAAGGTATGGCAGGCAGGTGTGTGTTACTGCCTCTGCCCAGGTATTGAAACACAACCCAGAGATGTCAGGTACTTCCAGCATAGGATTTAGTGACATGGTAGCATCATTCTGGTTTTACCTCACCTCGCTTTGAAGCACAAGATTTAAGCAGTTCACAAGCCAGAAGGATTTTTTCCCTCCTCAGAAAATGTTAATTATGTTGCTCTCATTAATTGCTAAACACACTGATCCACTGGAGCAGACAGCACCATATGTCTTTTCATGACAAAATAAATCTGTGGAGTCCTATTGCAAAAGTGGGAAGCGATGAAGATAGATGTGGCAAAGGACCATGCAGTTGAAGGGACACATGTAAAAGGCCAGGTGCTACTCTGGCTCTGCTGGAATCCATGGCCCTAACTCTGAAAAAAAAAAAAAAAAAAGGGTAGATGTTCGGATCTGGGACCAAACCCTATGGCTTTTTGCTCAGCACCTTCTACAAAGAGCAGCCAGAACTGCATTGGAGTTCAATACTCACATTGTGCCCCTGCAGAAATATCCATCGGTGAAAACAGCACACATGCGCGCACTCCGGCTGGCCCACTCTTCTCTCTTACTGAATAATCAATGCAGCATTAGATAAAAATAGTCCCCATCTTTCAGGAACAGAGGGGCTACGTGTCTTGGCTTTGCTGAGCATCCAGCATTCCTGCCAAGAAGTCAGTCAGCAGATCAGCCGTGCAGCCTCTCTTACTGGGCTGCTGGCCCAGGTACAGAGCCCAGAGAGAGTGGTTCCTAGGGACAGTTTCTGCCCCGTGGGGCTGGCAGCCCCACAGCTTGCCCAGTCCCCACTGTTCCTGTTTCCGCACCCCCTCTTGCTGCTGATAATCAGTGATTTGCCAGGCATACATTGTGGATGCATGCAATCCAAGATTTGCAATGCAAAAAGGGGCACTGTCTGCCTGCTCTGCTGGTAGCACCTGGATCTAGTCACTCCAGTTAGCCCCAGGTAGCCATGGAAAACTGTAAGGACCTCAAACTCTGAGGAATGAGGCAAGAAGAGAGTATAAGACAGAAGCTAATGAGGAAGAAGTAATAGACTCTAGCACAGGCAGAGAATCTTCAGTCCATGTTTCCCAAGCTGGCCTGCTGATCCCTGTCCTGACTCTACAGCCCAGCTAGACCCTGTGAGTTGCTTTATTCCCATGAATCAAGGGAAAATAATTAGGACATGGGGTTTCTCAGGGCACAATGCCAAGGGAGGAACAGTTACGACAGGCATCTCCCTTTTTCCCTCTGGTTTCCACAGGAAAAGCAGAGTGTTCAGACACAAAGAGTGATTTTAGAGGCAGGAGAAAGAAAAAAAAAAAAAAAAGCAGGGAAATATCAGTTATGGGGTTGTGCAGGAAAGCACAGTATCGTCCACAATACCCTTCTGCAGAACAACTGGTGCATAATCAGATGCTTCGCAACAGCCTGTACAGTGGCCAGGAGATGCTACCAGCAGAACATCCCCTTTCAGTTGTACTGACATCCACAGAGCAGGGCTGTCCAAAACATCATGGAGCTGTCTCTCCCCCAGCCGGGCAGCTCCATTTTGGATGCTTTCTGAAAGAAGCCTCTCTGACAGCAGGGACACCTTGGCTACGTCTAGTTTCAAAAAGACACGCTGGGATTGACTCATAGCACACATGATCATCATGCTCCCAGACCCTTCTGTCTCTGTTTGCAGGCACACTGATAAAGAACAGGGTGGCAAGCAGTGCGTTAAGATGAAGGATAGGGGAGATCTGCATGTTCTCATGGGTGCTTTCTGAGTATGCTCAAGTCACTCCTATTTGTTTGGGTTGGTCTCAGTCTTCTCCTCCAAAGACATTCACTCAACTTCTCTGTCTTGTGCTCCTCATGTAGAGTGTCATCAAGTCAACAGGTGTTTGGTGCCTCCTCAGACATTATTCTCTACTACTGTAGCAATTCTTCCTACGTTCTACCACAGGGGACAGTAGACACCTCAGACACAACATCCACTTTCCTCTGGAAAATCAGATCATCCATACAGATGAAGATGAAGACCCTGAAGACACTTACATTTCTGTTTTCACTTTATTTTGTTTGGATTTTGGCTCCTAAATCTTTTGGATGCATAAGGCCCAAGTGACCTGGCCAGAAAACACTCCAAGACTACCTCAGTCTTGCATGATGAAGCAAAGTCCATTTATAATGAAACCACATTAGTTTTGGCAGGAAGCTTGAATTGTGACCATTTCAAGGAAGCTCCATTAATTACTGTTCCCATTGCACTATGAAAGATCAAATGCTGTGGATCAGTTTTAATTGGCTATTGATTTCTTATGTTATTACCTACAGTTGTGCTGAGATGCCGTCAGACGTACTGGATGCTTTTGATTATTCTTGCTGGCAGCTGGGATTAAAAACAGTGGGCACAAACTTCCTGATCTATAATGGATTGCCATGGTGTGCCAACAAAAATCGTTGGCAGGATGAATGGTCCTGCTTTGCTTGTCTCTTGTGCTATCGAGCTGCAGTGCAGTCACTGTTGTGAAGGCAAATACCTCAGGGACTGGCTGCCAAAGAAAGCTTCAAAGAACATGGGGATTTAGTGCTTCCAAAAGTGAGCAACTGACAGCACCAAGGCAGGGGTGAGTCAGAGTACAAGGAGTGGATGGGCATGGGCAAATCAACAGCTACCACCACGCAGTGATCCAAGGAAAGGCAGATTGTTGCTTGCATGGCTGGGGATAACCCCCCCAGCATGCCAATCAGATGGATGCCCATGTGCGAGCGCATCCTGGGCTGCCCACACAAACCGTAACAGCTACAACCCTGCATGCACAGCCTGCTAATTGCCCTCCTGAGATGCAGTTCCCCTTCAGAGGATATCTGGCGATTTCCTTAGCCTAGACTGTGACATGCTCTCATTAGCTGGCAGAGTTCCTCCTTGTTTAACAGGAGATTGTTTCCTATCCTCCTGACCCCAAATGACACTTTAATCTACAAACAGTGACTTTTCCTAATTGCACCTTGACGGAGAAAGAGGCAAACTCCTCCTTCCCTCCTCCAAGGACTGCCATTTAATTAACAGGCAGGTATCTCTCTGGATTTACAGCCCAGCTTTAAGCTGCCGCTCTCTCTACTTAGTACCTCAGGTCTGTGATGACTCATTCCACTTATTTTTACATATTGATACCTGCATTTTTGCTGATAGAGAACTATGTCAGGTTCCTGGTTTACTTCTCATGGTTCTATGGGGAAAGCATTTATTTCAATGAACTGTCCACATCTCACTTTTCATTGACTTCCTGGTTACTGAGCCCAGTATCTTATGTTGTAGATGCCTTCATAGCAGAACAATACCTATGCTGGCACTGTCACCAGAATCTAGTTTAACCCAGCTCACATATCTGCTCTATAAACATGACAAGGGATAGCACACATGAAAGAGAGAGAAATCACAGTCAACTACTGGACTAGCCAGATACCAGGAAGGCCGCTCCTCCTTCCCAAACCAGGAGCCAGTCTCCCCAATCTGTTCTTGATGGATGTTTTTCCCACTAGTTCTTAGAAGTCCACTATAGGAGACTTCCACAATTCCCAAGCAATCCTTTCCAGTGCTTCCTGCCCTCCTGTTATACATGTGAGATGGGAGAAGACATGGGGAGAAGACTGTTGAAAAACCAGCTTGCCCATCTTGTTCAGAGGTATATGGCTTGTGGCGTCTGAGGGGAAATCCTTTGTGCTGGTGACGGTGAGTTGATTCTTTTCAATTTGATTGTGGTTTTGTTTCCATGGTGGATGAAGGGGTAGCAAATGGTATCTCTTATGGCTGCCTTTCCTAAGCATGTTGGGACCTAGAGAAGCCCAGAAAACTAGTTTGTTACTGAATGTTGTAATTTGGGAGTCACTCTAAGACCTCTGAATTTTAATGCATGGATCAATACTCTCCGAGACAATAACCCTGTTTTGAGAGCTCATTTTGCAGAAGATCTCAGTGTCTCAGATCATGTGCAGCTCAAGTAAAGATCAGCAACACCAAACGGTCCGTGCAAACCCCCATTTGCACATGCACCTGAGGGAACCGTATGTGCAAGTGAGCACCTGTGTCCTGACCTTGGACTCCACATTGGAGAGCAGTGGTGCCATGGCAGTACCTCTGCAGCAGCAAATTGCTACCTAAATCCTTTGATGAGTGACAGGGACTTGGCAGAGAGGGGATCACACAGAGCAGCTGAGGGGTTGCATTTCCCCTTTGGCAGCAGTCAGCACTTCTGGTGTCTTCTCCAGCTTTGAAACTCTTAAGGTGTCAGACTGTGCCTGGCTGAGCACCTCTAGTGACAGGGGGTGCAAACCTGCATCATGGACAAATGTCACTAGCTCTTCAATGAGAAATCCAGGAACAGCTGAAGTTGGAGCTAGCAGAAACTGCAGAGGAGCTGTACCTTGACACATCTGCATTTTAGTAAATACCCTGCTTTTCAAACATCTATTCCTCTGCCAGGGAAAACAAAGTGCAGGGGAGGAGAAACAATTGGAATTCACATAATTAATGTAGGACCTACAGCATAACATTCTACATACTAAGGCTGGCCAGCTTATTATCAAACAAGGCACCAGCATACGTTACGTTAGCGGGCAACAACAAATATAGTAGAACTGAATGTATTTACTGCCTGCTCTTTCCCCATCACTGAGCATTGCTTCATTCCTAAATCTTTCCCATCCACCCACAGGCTGGAAAGCAAAAGGGGAAAAGGGGCTGGAGAGTGGAGGAGGAGAAACCAAAATGCACAGACTGTGCCCTGGTATTTCAGGAGCTGTTGTCACTGCAATTATCCATGAGAGGTTTTATCCTGAAGTTGCAGAAGTGGAGCTAAAGCCCAGGGAGGGATAACAACAGGCTTTGGGCCATGCTAACAGTTGGGAGCAGAACTCTGAATCTCCAGAGCCAGCTTTGCCTGACTGTGATCAAAGACATTGCAGGAGGCTGCAAGGTTTGGGAGAAGTGTAAACAGAGGGAAAATAACTGTTCCATAGTGAGGAATTCATTGTGAGTCTTCTCTGGAGCTGGCATTGCTGCATCCACTGCAGTCAAGGAATCCTATAATTAATAAGGAATTAAACCCAGTTATTGAGTTCCCCTTGATCCTCCCCATCTGCTGACCTGACCTGATCTCCCTGCAGGACAAATCAGCCTTTCGACTAGGGCTGATGCAGCCCTCTGAAATCAGCAGGGCTGTGGAGATGTCACTCAGAAGAAAGATCTGACTATATCAACAGCCAGGGAGTCACAATACTCCGTGAGGATGTCATTTGTCACTCTGTTCAACCTGTGCAGAAGAGGAAGAGGAGGCAGGTAGGAGAGTGAACAACCCACCTCAGCCTCGCACTGCTTAGAGCTGCCCTTCCTCTCTACTGCAGAGGAGTGAGCAGTACCAAACAATATGTATTGTGGCTGAATTGCAGAAGGCTATTGGTATGAGACAGTTTTGCATGGTGAGGGGGCAGAGGGCTGGCTTCATGCGTATATTGACATTTCTAGTGAAATGTCTACAATAGCGCTGGTAGTCCCTCAAAAAATCACCTTTCCTGGCTGAACGTGAGTAGACTCTGGCATTACAGGCAAACATGCTGCGTATCACAAGTGGAGCCATCCCTGGTGGACACTGCTCAGGTGCTGAGCAAGTGAAGCCACGTATGGACATGTTAACTCATTCCTTCTGGACCCCTTCTGACTCTCTTTTGAGTATATGGCCCCCTGGCCATACTAGCCCACTTCCAGCTGTGCAGGGAAATCTGTAAGGGAAAGGGCTGCCTAAAGCCATGACTGAGACATATCTGGCAAGGGGACGGCCACTTGCTCTTTGGTTGTTCCCAGTTTAGGGCACTAAGCTTAAGAGTGGGGATGTATCAGTGGGATTCAGAAGAGATTTCTTCCCTCCAGAGCAGTTTGACAGGATAAACAGATGTTAGATACTTAAAAATAAAAAGAAAGAAAGAAAGAAAAAAAAAAACAACCTGAAATCCAAATGTATCTGCCTGGTTCCCCTTCAGTTCATGGCTGGCATGTTTTGTTCTCCACCAACGGTGTGGGAGGATTTAGCTCTATTGACAGATGAGCTAATCAGTTCCCCCCAGCTCTTGAAGCTTTATCAAAGCCAACTAATCATGTTACTGCCATCCACCCAGGCCAAGGCGCCCCACTGCTATCATCAGCCAACAAGGTGGCACACACATGCACCCTGCATCAGCACAGGGTTCATTTTGTTTTCAGTCCCAGGCCCACTGACAAGAGGATGTCAACACTGGCTATATGTACCACTAGAGATGATGCTCTCTCACCTGCCTTTGACACTCCTCATTCCTGGCAACATGTGACAACTCTACCAGCATCTCATGGAGAAGCAGGATGACCTCTGAGGGCTGAGCTCATGTCTGGTTACCAGCACAGAATTGGCGATCCTGGGAAGGATTGGTCTGGGTTTTGACAGGCCCAAGTCCAACCCTAGCTGGATCCTGGAGCCAGCAGCCATTTGAACCCAGACACTGAGGTGTATTGTTCAGGTCTCTCTCCTCGTGACTGAGTTTGTTTTACTTCTGTACCCGCATTTCACCTTCTACTGCTCTGCGATATAGTCTGTACTGCTTTTCCTGGAGGCAGAACCGGGAGCTGTGCTCTTTTCCTCAGGAGTGCTTCTACATACAAATACTAATCTGACCAATCAAGGGAAATGGCTTGTCCCACTGAGTTTCTGGGATTTATGCCTTCTGCATTTACACCAGTGATGGAGGAAACCTGTCACAAGTAACTCTATGGGACCCTCCGTGCTTGCTGGCAGGTTCACTTGAATCAGTGTTACTGGTAGCTTTTGCTTGGCTGGACAATGCTCAGGAGCACATCTGGAGATGGCTGATGTTTACCAGACTATTCTGTCAAATGCCACACTTCAGTGGCCTGGCTTGCTGAGTGCCTCAGCCATCAGGGATCACCAGTTATATCCCACCTTCTGGCAAGCCTGCACTGGGGTTACAGCCTCTGGTCTTGGGAGGACACCCAGGTTGGCTGTGGGCAGAGATTTCACCTACATCCCGACCTCCTTCCACACTTGGCTGGCTCAGAGCTGCTCAGTGCAGAGGTTTCTGTCCCTCTGGCAAGGGTCCTGGGCTGGGCCATGACTCAGGCTACTTGGGACTTGCAGCTCCAGAAGGGGCAGCTACCCCAGCCAGGCAGAGATACTGGGCTAGGGGGGCAAAGCATTTGGGCAAATTTGTGCTGGGTGAAAAACAGGCCCTGTTGCACCTAAATATGGGCCACTCCTTAAGCTACCTATTTCAGAAGGGAAAGGAGTATCATTCTCAGTGTCAGTGGTCTCAGTCCATGGCCTCACACTTCCCAGACCTCTGTCCTCCCAGACCCCTTCTCTCTCCAAAAAGAAATTAATTTCCCTGGTTTGGCTCTCAGCGGGGTTGTGCAGTTGCTGCAGGTCCCTCTGCCAGCCTGACCAAGGAGATACCTCGGGGCTGCAGAGACGGGCAGAGAGCACTGTAAAAAAAGATGCCACAAAAGCAAGGAGGAAGAAAAGCCAGGGGTCAATTCCAGCAGAGCAGGCCGGCTCTCCACATGCCATTTCGCGCTCCCTTCTGGGCATCAGCAGGCAGGTGACATCTGCCGTGCCATGAGATGCATTCACCCACCTATACAGACAATGTCCATGAAGCCATACATTCCATAGCAGATCTGGAAGAGCAGGTCCTGGCGCTGCCATTTGGCCGAAGGACTGAAGGTCGACCAGATGAGCCACGAGATGCTGGCGATGAGGAAGAGGGAACCCAGGATGGCCGCTGCTATCTGGACCTTCTCAATGACTGTCAGAGAGATGGCTTGCCACTGCAAGGGGAGGAAGGGGGACAGCAGAAGGGACAAGTGGGAGGGAGGAAGGAAAAAAATAGAAAAAAGTTTAGTTACATGGTGAACTGTTTTACATCATGGTGGTTTGGAGATCCCAGAGAACACCAGAACGGACTGGGGAAAAGATACCAAAAAGAGCATCCCCACATCAGTGGGTCTGTGATGGCCATCACAAGCCAGGACATTCAGTTGCTACCTGTAATGGAGGCCAAGCAGCATCCTGGGGCCACAGCATTCCCTTGCTCTGAGTGGGAAGGCCTAAAGAGCTGAGCAGTCTTTTGGAGGTCTCCTGTGTAGCTCAAAAGCTGGTTTCTGTGCCACTTTGTGAGATCTGACAGAATCACAACACTAGGTAGGAGCTCACTGAGGCAATGCACACCCCATAAAACATGTTGCAAGCAGCACGAGTTACTATGGTCAGGACTCCTTCCCTTTAGGGCAGTGGCACATTCAGGCTGTGTTCCAAGGTAACAGCAATACTTCTTCCTCAGAGGAAGCAAAGAAAATACAAGTAACTCCCCCAAATCCATTAATCCCTTCATTATGTCAAATATCTCTGTATAACCTACAGTATAAATATCCTGAGTCTGGACTCTTCTCTGTAATCCATAATAAGCCCTCCCTACTTGTATTTACACTGCTGAGAGAATGGTCCTGTAAAAGAAAAGAGCTGAAATTGTTTTCTCTAAAAGGACTTGTGGATGTAGTCCATGGCTGCTCCTGCAAATCAGAACTCAAATGCTTAAACAGACTGGGGAGAGACAGTCCCTTTTGGCATTGAGGTATATAGGCCACCTTTAGCCGTGAGCCACATGCCCTTGAAATCTCAGTGGGAGGGGCAGAAGTATAAACAAAGGTGGAATTTAGCCTTTTGCAGGTACAGAGGATTGAAAGGAACTGAAAAGCTTTAGCGTGGATTCGAGCCCTCGTTCAGTGTCCCTGTGAAGTGGAAACTCTGGAGAGCCCTGAGCGCCTGCCCATCTGTCAAACACATCCTGACACAGCAGGGTCACCTGTCAAGCCCCGTGCCATCCTTTCAGAGAGCAAGAAGGGAGTTCAGTTGCTGGGTCCCTCTTTAATGGTTGGTGCTTCAGGAGAGCCCAGGTCAGCCAGGAACTACCAATGTTTTGGGGCTGTGGGCATGACTGAGCCCTGCTTGAAGGGCAAAAAGGATAGTGGGAGATGTGCTGGGGCAGGTACCATGACATTGTTACAAGCCCAGAGACCAACACCTCTAACTGGATGCACCCCCTGCAAAGGGTTGTCTTTGGAGAGGAACAGACAAGAGCGGCAGCCGGGTGCTGATGTGTGCAGTTGCATCTGGAAGGACATTGCTTGGCTTGGCTCAGCGGTGAGCTGGAGTGTCCGCTCCGCCAGCTTTGGTTCTTGGCTTACATCCTGCAAGGGCAGGCAGCCTTCAAGGCAGTTGTCAGGGATGTGCAGTATCAGTGAGGTGGGTGGTACCAGCTTCTCTATTAGCTGGCCACATAATATAGCCATAAAGCTCCTGAGCAGAGACGGACACGGCATCCTGCTGAGACAGGCCTGAGCTCTACCAACCACAATCTCCATCCTGCCATCCATGGTAGGGCCAGCCAAATACAAACACAGAACACTGAGGGCATACACTGATCTCTTAAACAGCCCATTCCTGCTCTGCCCAAAGACCCAGCCTGCTCCACACCTTCACCAAAGGCAACCACAGCAGTGGCACCTTCATGCCATGAAGAACATGAGGTAGTGAATAGTCCTCTTTCAAGGGTTGGGAGCTTGGTGGTGCATTTACAGTGGGAGGACCAAGGCCAAATGCTGGAGCCCAGAAGAGGTGCCCAGCCACACAATTCCTCTCAAGGCATGAGGCAGAGCAAAGGCCCCTCCAGGGCCAAGGGACTCAGAGGCAATGGTCTCCTAGCATCTGTTTCTCTCAGGTTAGGATTCCAAGGATGGGAACAGCAGCTATACAGTCTTCCCACCGGCTCTTTCCAGCTTCATTCTCACAAGATGGCAAGCAGACACAGAGCAAATCACCTACTGGTATCAGCTCAGAGCTCCAGGACTACAGCTGAGGAGGGACTGGGTATGTGGGTGGGTTTATACTTTCACCTTTGAAGCTTTCTCCAGACCTTGTCTCCCCTTCCACTAGCTCTGGCAAATGTCGAAGAAGCAGGAATGCTTTTCAGTATCTAGTGCTACCTGCTAAGGTTTTACTGCTCGTCACTCATGCTGATCCATGTGCGCCTCTGCCAGCCAAATCATTCTGCATCATTTCTCTCTCTCGAGGAGGTAATGGACTGGCCACTCACCGTCTGGCTGGCAAACTGCAAGGCCTGTGGCAGCAACAGGTCCTTCCAAGGCAGTAATTAAAGAGAGAAAGAGAAGAAGCAACAGCAGATTTCTACAATTAACAGCCATGGACAACTAGTGTCACTGTTTTTCCCGAGACAGGGAGTTGAGTATGTTACTGAAATCGTTATACAATTGAAGAGGACATGGCTTAGGGCCATGAAAGAGAAGTTGCACTCCTGAGTGCAAACTTCAAACCCAGCTCCTTCAGCTGGGAGCAGGGAGGCTGAAGCACAGGCAGGACTCTGCCTGACACTGCCCTGTTGGTAGCAGCTGCCGGGTGTTCACTGTGGTGACAACGAACGAACCTGGAGTCCTGCAGCCATGCCGGGTAGTAGGAGCCTCTCCCCCAGCACCCGGCACTACGTGACTGCGACACATGCAGCAGCAGTCCTGACTGCTCAGGAGGTGGCACTGGGGTGTGATTACCTGCTGCCAAGGAGGTAAATGGGTCAGAGCTGAACACTGGGCAAAATACCTGCTTGCAAAAGAATTTAATGTTTTCCAGAAAAAAAAAGAGTTTCCTCTTTCAGGATTACATTTCTGAGAACTGCAATTTAGCATCACACCTCACCTGAATAATCATCAAGAATTGCCGTTGTTTTTTTTCATCTCTTATTTCCATTTTATTGCACATCCTAGGGTAAGTGGTATGGATAGAGAGAAAAACAGGGGCCATGCAGAAGGCAAAGCATGTAGCCCCAGTTAAAGAACAGACAGAAGTGTCCATGAGTTGTTCAGAGGTGAATGTGATGATGAATTTTAGCTGCAGGAAGTGGGCCTGGTGCATCCTTGCACTGGCACTCTCAGGGGCTGATCTCTTATTGCTGTACTGCGCCTTTCAGGTTTCCTAACGGCCCTTACAAAATCACCCACTCTCCTAATCCATCTCTGTGATCTTTAAGGCCAGCAGACCAGGGATTCAGTGGGTGACCCTATTGTCCTCAGGTCACTGTGACAACTGCAAGAAGAAAGGTCTCAGCAACACTGCAGCCCTCTTTTACTGGCAGTTTTGAAACCCCTCAAAGCTTGAATGCCTGGTTATAGATACAACCCCCTCCCTCCAAATCTCCAACTCAAACATTCCTGTTCTAGCAAGGTCACGGTGTCAAGCAGTCCCACCTTGCAGGGGAGAGACCTCAAAATGAGCCCTTCTCTCCTCAACTTATAATGACTGCCAAGTCTCAGGTAACTGCTGAGTTACATTTCAAGTTCACCTTTAACAAGTGGCAGCTCTCCCAAGTTGTCAATCAAGAGAATAAATTTTAGACAGGTAGAAAGCTCTACAGATGCTCTGCCACGGCTGAATAGGGCAGAACTAAGGAACTGGTGATACCAAAAAGCATTAAAGGCTCCTATGGGGTAACAGGAGCAGCTTTGTGAACTGCTTACAATGGCTTCAGAGCATTGAAGCAGCTCTCTGCAGTGGCTGGCCAGCCACGCTGGAAAAAGGACTCTTTTCCTCCAGATCACTCTGAAAAAAAGGCCTCTCACTGAGGAGCAGACTGGCTCTCCTCTGCTGCCCTGCTCCTTGGTTGACTGCTTTGGCACAACACCCAGATGTGTGTGGGTAAAACACTAACCTCTCTTGGACTGTTTTCCCCCTAGTTTTCCCCAGTTTTGCCAAATTGCAAACCTCTGCGACCCAAATGCCTCAGAATGGGTTTGCTAGTAGCCCAGGTCTGATATTTGCAGTGATCTCAGCCAGGGGTCAAGCTGGGACCTGTGCCTGCCGGTCATGCCATACTTGTTCTTTTGCACTATTTTGTAATTTACATTTCAAACTTGGAACAAGGTTGTTTCCCTCTTTGCTTCAGTGCTTCTGCTCAGAGACTCGTGACTGAAAACCCCTGTTGGAAATGTAACATTAATTAATAATGTCATTATTATAATATTTAGGGCACGATCTGTATTTCCCTTTGTCTGGCACCTACAATCTCCAAATATTCAAAAGCACCGACATGATCAGGTCCAAGGCACCTATTTGCCTGCATAAGAAATCTAAGTCTTACTGCAGCAACTTGCTAAGAAGACTTGCTTGCTAGAAAAGCCTTCCTACACTCCTGAGAGCTCCCCCATCCCTGCCTCAGGCAGTTCAGTTTATTTTTATTGCTGTATCTGACACGTCCCCTTAGTATGTATCATTAACATCCTGAGCTGTGCTAGTCAGCAATTTCAGTTCCAAGACCACAATTACAAGCAGGCAGCATTTTTTTCCTGGAAGGATAAAGTGGACCATTCCCAGCGCTACTTAGGTCTGGCTCTCCCTTTGCTGCTGTCCCAGGACCCTGGGAATCCTCTCCAATCACCTTTTGGAGGATGGCTTTTCTTTCTACAAATTCACCAGGCAAATTTATCCTACAGATACAATAGCTCCCTTGCTATACATTTACAGATCATGTGGCTTATGCAGATACCGCAAAGACAGCAGCGAGGAAGAAGGGAATGTTCCCGAAGCACCAGGGCTCCGTAATGAAACAAGTGCAGTGATGAAAGCCCCTCTCTCCCGCGTGCCACAGCATCTAATAAAACTCAGACTCTGGTATCTGTGTCCTAGAAAGCCCCTGTTACAAGGCCCGTCCTATGATATCTCTGTTGCTATGACTGCTCGCATTGCTTGCAGGCAGGAGACAACCAAGGCTCGTACAAGAGATCCAGCAAGCTGGGACAACTTGGAGGCCCCAGCGAACTTGGCTCCGGCCTTTTTGCTTGGGAGTTCAGGCTGAGCTTGAAGCACCCTGGTGCATTTCTTGTGGATGTTGGAGAGCTGATAAAGAGGTCACAACAACAACAACAACAAATTAATCAGCTCTTAACAGAGCATCTCCACAGTCAGGCTAGAGCTAGAGGAGAACTGGTAACAGATCCCAATCCCAGGACTAAGGATCTTTGGAGCTGAAAGAACCCATGAGACTGAAAGAGTCAGAGACAGCAAGTGTAACCAGAGCAGAAATTCCCCAGACTTTAGACCGTTTTAGGTCTGGAATGGCTGGTTCAGACTATCAGATGCTCCCCAAAACTTGTGTCTTCAGGATTTAAAAACTTTTTAAAGTCATAGTTTTTGAACAAATACTGCAATGAAGAGAAAGATTTAAAGCCCCCCTGTCCGCTACTCTTTTCTTTGGGACTGGCAGACTGGGCAGTGGAACATGGATGTAGGGAAGAAGACTCTGTAACCTCTGGCTTGTCACAGCCTGTGGGATATTTTTGTTCATTTGCGGACAGACTGCTGCTTGGCAGGATGCTTTCCATGTTCTCTGACAACCTTAATCCCCCCGTCTCAGCAGGTCTGCAATGTTGTTGCTTTAAGATCTCTGCTGTTAAATCCCAGCAGTCCAGGTCTGGGGGTTAACTTATAGAGATTCGTTCTGTTCTGTCAGAATACCAGGCCAGAGGCCTCTCTCTGCTATGAGATATCATAACACAGCCTGGAGGCTGGAAGAAATCTGTGTTAATTATGTATGAGCTGTGTTCCTCCAGTTCTAACTTCTGTGCCCACGCCATGAATCTCCACGCACATCTGGCCCATGCCAGGCTCCTAAACACTCCAAAATGTGCAGCACACTCAAAATATGAAAAGAAACATGAAAATGCTGGGGAACATGTGGGCACTGGGTGTGCTGAAGTGCTCTCTAGTTTCTGTGAAAGGCCAGGGATCATCGCTTCACCTAGGGACATGCTGGTTTGTCTAGGTGGAGCCTGTTATCCACACACAGGGTGAGGAATGAGCAAAAGGGATGCCTTTTGAAACATGAAGCCCTCAGAACTCAAGGTTTGTGTGGTCCTCTGGAAATCTGTCTCTCAGAACTACACTCTGTACCTCAGTTACTTCTGCCAGTCAGCTTTTACATTTGTGGCAGAGGCCAATAGATTAGGCCACTTTTAGAGAGGAGCCTGAAGAGAACAACTATTTGTGCAAGTATTTGAAATGTGCACATGGGAAAGGGGGCTTGTTTGTGAATAGCTCTAGCAAATTTTGGCCAAGTAAAGAGCAGGGTAGCAGTCAATGACTCACTGTCTTGAGCCATATAAAAGTGTAGAGGTCATCTGGTATATGTGGTGCTAGTTACATTCACCTGTCAAATCTGCACCCACAAGCCCTTGACACCAGTCAGCTTCACACCCTTCATCTGGGGCATGTGAAGCATTAGGGCACTCAGGGACACAACAAATGCTACTTTGTCCAAATCTCCCCTCTTGTTTTTCAATCTGGTCTGAGTTACTAGAGCCAAGAAATCAAAGACACCGTTGTCTGGGGTTTGGGATGAAACTGCTGATCTCTTTAGCCCATAGCACATGGGAAATCAAATCAGAAGCTTCAGGGGAAGAAGTCTTTTTTCTTACCCCTCATCCCCAGCCGCTCAAAAGTTCCCTATGACATCCCCACTAATTTTGCTACTTCATTTTAGTATGGAGACCTAGAGAGCTGTGCCTGTTTCCTCACTATGTGCAGGTCCCTTAGGATTGAAGCAAAAGAGAAACAGAGACAGTTCGGAGGAGAGATCAAGGCTTTACATTTCCCTTTTCTTTCCTTCCCTTTAATAAGATGGGGTGGCACCTCCCTGGCAAGGTCTTTGCCTCCTGTCAGAGAGCAGAGGGACCAGCAAAGAGTCAAAGCCTCTCAGCCAGGTGCTGGACAATGTCGCTATGGACATGGTCTAAATTGTGACATGCTGCTGCAATACCTAAGCAGTCTAGATGATGCTAATTAAGCAATAGTGCCTAGATCTAACGGGCCTCCTTACCTCCAAGGCCCTAATGGTACTCAGTAAAAGCATGCAGCAATTAGCCCAACTTCAGGTGTTGCCCCAGCAATAAATCAATAGCTATTAAGGATAAATTATCCAATTTTTAACAGTTTTACAGTTTTTCCCCATTCCAAATCTTGACTTTTAATTGCTAGCCTGTGTGGGCTTAACAAAACACAGTGCTTTTGAACTGACCTTCAGAAAAGAAGGTCTCCTGATGCCTTTTATATAAAGAAGTGTGTTACCTGGTGTGTACACACCTGCAAATCATCACTGAGAATTAGGCTTACAGAGACCAGAGCACCAGCTCCACCACTCTTACTGCTGTGCCAGGATGTATTTGCTTGTGGGTGAGCAGTAAAACAAAGAGGCTTATAGGATCAGAAGAGAACCTGGAAGAGCCCTCCATCCACCTCCTCCATCCCTCGTATCAACACTAAAGAATCCCAGGAGAAGATTGTGGTTTATGGCACAGCTGTAGGCACGCGAGCTTGCAAGATGCTGCTTCACCACAGGGTTTTTGAGTGTTCTATAGGGAATCGCTGAATTCCTTTGAATTCTTGTCGCACACCTGCCCCTGGAGAGATGCATCTGCAGTATTCAGTGGATGAATGCATCTAAAAGGCTGTTAGGAGTTACATTACTACTATAGTCACACAGCGTCTTTATGCAGGAAGAAAATGAATGCAGACATTGTCAAAGGAGAGGAAGAGCAGGTTCCCAAGGCATTTCCCTGCTTGCCCCCAAGCAGAGCACAGTGCCTCTCTGGACCAGCCCCTGACAACCCTTTCTAGAGGGCTCAGATGAAAAGACCACTGTGCACAGGGAAGGAAAAACCACGCAGGTAAAATTCAGTCACTTTCAGAAACAAAAATAGAAACAAGAATAAATAGACTTTGAAATGTCTCTAGTACCTTTACCTGCAGAGGGTTCTTTGTGCTTATGGCAATGACGTGATACTTGTAGTAACACAGCTCACAGCTCCAGCAGCCTCTCTCGCTAATCCATTTGATCAGACATGGCTGGTGCGTGCATTTCACCGATCCATCGCATCGACATGGGCTCAACAACTCCCCCTGAAACAGAGAGACAGCATCAGCAAGGCCCCGTCCTCCCACAGCACCCGGGCACGGCATGGCACGGCACGGCACGGCACGGCACGGCTGGGCACCCACGCGCAGGCGCTGCTGCTGGCTAAGTGCTCCCATCATCTGCTCGTTGGCTGCGTGTTTCTTTTTACCTGGCTTAGGCAACTGTGCCGTGTCCCTGTAATAATTCCTGAACAGAGTTGGACAGTGATGTAGAGGTCTCAAAGAGGTCTCTCTCTTTCAGAAAGAGATGGGTGGGAAGATGAGAAACACCCAATATCACTACTGAAGAAAAAGCTACACGAATACAGCTCCTGTTATCCCTGCAAAATCCACCCAAGGTTGCAACAAACTGACATAGTTCTGACAGGGACTGGACACTACCCTTTCACTTCTCTGACTTATGGCTATCTGCAACCGGGTTTTTTGTTTTTTTTTTTTTCAATAAAAAAGGGTTCCTGGTGGGGAAAGGTGCCAGGCAGGCTCTGCTGGATCCTGGGGTCCTACTCAGCTCAGGGCAGCTTCCTTGAACTGAACCAGGCACCCTGGAGGAGACACTACGACCTCAGGTCTTTCAGTGCAACTGAGTCATGCCGAACGCGGTGGTGCCGCTCCTCTTCTGCAGACGGGCTGACCCCAGCGTGATGCAGAACCTCTCAGAATTTGCCAGATGATAAATGTTTGCAGTGCAAGACACGAGTCTCTCTTTCTGAGTGCTCCTGGATCAAGAGGAGTGAACCTGAGTATCAAGTGTGTGCTTTATATCCAGGTCTTTGTGTATCCGTAACACAGCAGGGAAAAGGTCCTCAAATTTCACCCCCCATCCACTTCCCTGCAGAGAGCCCGTGTCAAAAATTAGTCCTAAGCACGGATATACTGAGGGTCAGGCTACCTCCACCGCAGAAGCAAGCAAGATGAAATGCAATCTTTGTCCCGCTCTGCAACCCATGAACACGTTTATGATGAGTGGTGACCAAAGCAGCCACTCTTTTGGATTGCTCCCCTGTTTCTGGTATAGCTTTAAACAGACTATTGAGGAAACCGCTACATTATTCTGATCCAGGTTCTACTACCCTGTTCCTCACAGGTCTAAATTAACTTCTGTACAAACCAGCTCAGGAGTTCATTCTACAATCAAGTGACCATCACCTATGCTGACCATTTACTATTTCTTATTTAGAGAAGAATAGAGCCATTACATTTTACTTCCCACCTTTTAAAGTTTAAAAGCCATAATATGGACCCCAACTGGGTATTTAGTTGAATCCAGAGATTTAAAGCTTTAAAGATAGAATGGGAGTATCTACAGATGGAAAAGGATGGCATCATAATTTCAGTGCTGGGGAGAGGATCAACCCAGATCAGCCCTTTGGTCTCCCCACTCTTACTGTTGATGGTGCACCAGGAAAACAGAGTCTGGGCACTGGGGTTGCAGGACACAGCAAAAGATGCCCACCCTGGCTTGCCTTGCATTACATGAACAATTCCATTATTGCTAAACCTGAGGGAAAAATGCCTTAGTTTTCAGGGATCCACGTTAGCTCTGAAGGCCCAGTGAAGTGAGAGTCACGCATGGCAAGAATTATACCTCCTTATATGAAATCTAATGCAAAGAAAAAAAGTTAATCATTTCATTTCCTTCAGCTAGGTGACCTGAAAATGTCATTTTTTTCTAAAATTTCAGCAAAGCTGTAAATAACTGTTTACATTACAAAGTCCGACTCCATTCTACCTGACACTGATTTTCATTACACACTGGCAGGGATGTGAAGGGAGGGGAATGGAGCAAAGAGGGCTTTAGGATCTGTGGATTTATTTCTCATCTGGAAAGGTGCGACAGAACAAGACAGGTCTATCAGGAGAGGCAAAATGGGAAAAGATTAGATAGAAGGACGGTGTGTGGGAGAGAGCCCTGATGTTTCGCATGCAAACTGTCTGTGCAAGGTGTAGTTGGAGGTGCAGGAATTCTGCCGTGTGTGTTTGTGCCCCTTGCTAATGTTGTGGTGGAAAAGCACAAGTGCCATAGGGAATCTATGTGGGCCAGGAGGCAAACGGAGAGGGACTAGGGCATTCCCTCTCCCTCACCAGCTAAATCTATGCTTGTTCCTCGCCCCTCCACTCTGAGCTCTCAGCCCTGGGTTTTGCTTAAAGAGCATCTAAAACACCGGCGAGGCAGGATCAGGCGTGGGGTGGGATGGAGCAAACAAACAGCAAGAACCACCAGGCAAAGTGGATGAAACGTGTAGTTGTGGCCTGCAGAGGGGCAGGGAAGAGAGTGACCGTGGGCTCTTTGGCTCTGTAATAAATCAATCAACAAAATCAGGGCTCTTTTCTTCAGAGGCAGAAGGTGTCCTTAAGTTTCCCACACCGCCATGGGGACTAGTCCCCATTTCCCAAGCAGCAGTCTGCAACATAGATTGTCCTGCTGTCTCCTGCAAGAACTCAGGCCTGAACTGTGGAGATTGGAAGGCCCCAATTTCTGGATATTTTGCAAATCCAGCAAAAACATGAATTATCACCATTTTCTCCAGCCGTGTGAAATATTATATCTTTGCATGTGGTGCAGAGCTATTTTTGCATACTGTGAAGCCCAATTCTGTACACAGCAGGCATTCATAAAAAGTGCCAAATGCACACACGTACACATGCACTTATGTACCACAAGAAAAATAAACACCAAAGGCATATTAAAGGAATAAATTCTTGGTACAGCAAAGGAGAAAATCTCATTGCTGACTGTACAGTGAGCTCGGGAACAGACTGTCAGCTGTGATTAACGCATGAAGGATTCACTTTACGGACACACACAAAAGCAAGACTAAAAGGAGACACAGCTCACAGCAACTAGAGCTGGAAATTACAACCCCGATGTCTGTTTCTGTTGGTTTGGAGAAGATGGTCTGCACAACATATCCTCCTGTGCTTCAAGCAGCCGTGTTCCCACTAATTCCCTTTGGAACTGTTCTCAAAAGGTCCTTTGAAGGGAGGGAATAATTTCCAACACTTATTTTTGCAATCTTATTTTGTTTGATTACATCCTGTCATTCAGATCAGCCTGAGCATTTCTAAATATTTCTGCTTTTCCAGGAACTAGTGGAGAAATGCTCCTCAGCTGCAGCTTCCAGTAGATCCTCAGCTTGCTCTCTAGCGTCTTGTCCCTCTTAAACGACCAAGAAGATTTTGGACTCAGAGGCAACTCCCTCATGTTTTTTTATCTAGGTCTAAATCGGTGTTGGTATGAAGGGTGGTAAAACCAATGTTAACAGAAGAGGAATCAGGGTCTTGGATTCAGCACTTCCCCTGCCAGCCTATGGATAAAATACTGTTTTGTGGCTCAGATGCTCAGAAAGGCCATGTGGGCTCTGTCACTGGGGGAATATCGTCCCTGCTAATGTTTAGCCCAGCCATCACTCCTGCCTAGCCCTTGTGTGGGATCTCCTGGGATCTCCCTCCACTGCCTCAATGAACTGGCTGAGCAGAACTGTCCTGATTTAGGGGTTCCTATGGCTTTGCGAGTAGTCAGAGCATGGGCCTAATGCTGCCAACTGCTTGAAATTAACTGGAAAAATGCTCCAAATGCTGCCTTTGTGGATAGCTGCAGAGAAACAGGGATGAGATGGTTGGACATGAACTGGGAGTCCATGTTTGTTCCAGCTCTGTCCTCTCTTTATGAAATCCTGATCTGTGTCCATTGCAATACGTCAAAGTGGGTAATGATTATCTGGGCCCTGCTATTTTAAGCCCTCTGGGAGGAGTTCTGAGAAAGGATGGAAAAAATTATTGCTAATGTGAGCTTCTGATGCTTGGTGTATCCAGGGAGAAAATAGCGACATCAGGATCAGCATACTGATGTCGGTGTTTCACCCAGCCATTCTATTTGCTATTTAACAGACTCATCTGTGGTGCTGGGACTCCATCCACACATTGCTACTGAAGCTGAAATTGCTCACCCACCAGCAGGCAGCTATGGGGAATGTTTCCCAGGCCTGTTTTTAACCACAAATTAACAATAACAGATTTTTCCCTTTTCTGTACCCTTTTAGACAGAGGACTGTCTAACCTGGTTTAACCTCCAAGCCTCCCTCATACTTGGTCTGATAGAGACAACTGAAGAATAAGCAGAGTACTGGACATGAGCCAAACCTCCCAGCCTTTGGATGTGCAGGTGCAAGCCTACCTGGGCTCCTTCTGAGCACACCAGGCCTGGAGATGGCAGTGCCATTTGGCCAACACATGGACTTCCAGGCTCTCCCTGCTCCAGCTGCACCCAATGCAGAGCTCTCTGGCCTCCTATATCTGCTTCAGTGATCTCTCCTTACACCAGCTCGGCTCTAAAAAGCCAACATCTTACTGCTGCCACTATTAAAATGAGCATTTTGAAAAGCAGTGCAAATTATACAGCAAACTGTGATGGCTGGTGGTGATCATAGCACTTGTAATTTTTTCTTAATTGTGTGTTTCCTTGCTCAGGCACAAAAAAGTAGCATCAGTTGTTAGCATCAGCAGCAGGATCAGTGCCATGGGACAGACCAGGGCAGTGCAAAGATGGTAAAAGAGTTGCCCACACCAGAGGGGCTTCAATCTCTCTCTGGGTTTGTACGCACAACTTCTACTGATCACAGCGTAGCTGCACACATGGCTCTCTGACTGCTAGCATTAATCTGAGTTTGTCTTGTTTGGAAAAAGGAAACTGGGAATATTTAATTCAGGTCTTCAACTGAGTCTCCTAAATACACTTAACTTCACATTGAATTTAAATGCAATGGGAAGTTTAATTATGGCAAATAAATACCAAATGATTTCTATATTAAGAGCATAATTACAGAGGAATTAACTCTGATGGCAAAGAGAAACCCTTTGTTACATAGCTGGTAAACTTCAATAAATATGTACTAATGATCACTCTGTCTTTACACATGCTTACAGGAGCTGCCCCTCCATCCTCTTAAACCTAAACACACACTTTACTGTAAGCATCTCAAATACTTCCCGTGAGTACCCTCCTGTGCGTGAATAGCGCGCCAGCCTGCCAGAGACAACAGAAGACACGTAATAACTACCTCTGAAAACGGAGGTCATGCGTTTCCATTGTGCCTCCTCTCCGAGCCATTCAAAGTGTATATGTATTTACATATATATCCCTATATATCACATGAAACTCTCCAGCAGTAGACTGAAGGTGGATCCAGCAAGATGAAGTGAGAAAAGGGCTCAGATTTCCTACGGCACCAGGATGGTGCAGGGGATGGTTATCCTGCTGCTGGTGGTGGGACTCCCCCGGGGCCTGCACGGCCTCCTGTGGGGCCCTAGCACTGTGCCTAACAGCAGGGCCGCGGGGAGGCTGAGCTGGGCATGGCGAGGACATGTCAAGCATTACTGATGGAGCAGGGGGCCATGCTGGCTGCCACAGCATTAGGATGGCAGGAAGGAGCAAGGCCTGGCTCGCAGGTAGCCAAGGATTGCCGCATGGAGAGGAGCCCTCTTGTTGATTTCAGAGCTCCAAGGCTGACAGACTTTATAAAAATTTATTTATTTATGCATCTCTGATGAAACCTGTGCTTGTGGTTGCTAAGCACAGCAGGGCAAAGGTGCGTCAGGACGTGGAGCTGTCTCAGCTCCCAGGCCAGGTGATGTGGCTTGGTGACATTTGAGGATCTGGAGGCAGGTGGTGACGTTATCCCTGGGATGAAGTGTCTGAGAAATCACTGGCTCGCAGCAACGCTAGGGCTTTCTCAGCGCTAGGCACACTGAGATCAATTCTGTTGTATCAGCTAGGAGTTATGGCCTTTGAACAACTTGACACCCTTTACCCTCCTTATATCTGCCTTATGTCTAAAATTCAGTGCTTTTGCCACCCTGTTGCATGTACCCTAACACCTTGGATACTGCAGGCACCTAGGGAGGGGGGTTATGGCTAAAGTTTATGGCTAGACTTAAAGGCTATGGCTCAGTCTTGTAGATCCCAAATCTGGGATTTCTGGGACACCAGTGAGTTTTGCCCATGTAATAAGCCAAAAGATGTAAAGTTTGATGAAAGCTCTGGAAGCTCAGCTTTGTTGTGAGCACGAAGCAGTCAAAACCCTGGTGCCCCCATGCCCAAGGCCACTGCAGTGATTTGGGTAGAGGCACCTGAGCAGTTTGCATCCAGGTAAGCCCCCGGAGAACTCTGAGCCATGCCACAGTGTTTGCCCTATTCAAGCAAATTGCCCTGCTCCTCCTATGCCCCCTCTGAATGAGATGCTCAAGGGCAACTCCTGCGGGGCTGCCCCATGCACCCACAAGGTCCCCTCTGTGTCCTATCAGCGATGGGTGCCACATCAAAGCATCTGACGGCAGTCCCCTTACTCTGCCTTTCCCACAGGGCATGTGGAGTGCAAAGGACCCAGCTGTGCAGGAACAGGGACGAGCCTCCCCTGCAAACAGATCAGCACTCACCCCACTAGGGAAGAGGGAAAAAAATGGCCTTTTTCCCTTTTAATTGCTAAAGCTTGAAGGAGCTTTGCAGGACAGGAGGGTAGGACAGAGACAAACGAAGATGAGGAGTAAGAGCTCAGGAAGAAAAGAAACAAGGGGGAAGAGGCTGAAGAAGTCCTTGGCATGGAAAGCCTAGCGCATTAGGGAGCAGCAATTCTGCCTCCGTGAGACAGGAGACTCCTCGCTGCAGTGACTCGTCGTGGGAGCAGTACGGAGCAGTGGCTTTGCTGCATGGCTCTGCCCTGGCTCCTTCACTGGTTTCCAGGGGAAGGTGCTTGAATGCAACTCCTTGAAGCTTAATGTGAGCTGTCAGGGAGCTGGGGCACGTTTGTGCAATGCCTTAGAAATGGAAAAGCAAAGTAGAAACGTTGAGGAGTTTAACGTGAAACACGTGGGCATGCCCCTACCACTTCTCACCACAAAAAGAGAAAAAAAGAAAAAAAGCTTCATCTAGGCTAGGGTGATTTCAATATTCAGATGTTGGTAATTTAAAAACTTGCCAGTGCATTTCCCCACAGGTAGACAAAATCCCCCAGACTAGAGCATATCACTGCCACCAGTGATATGGAGCTGGTGCAGGTAGGACCAGGTGTCTCATGAGTTAACATCGATTCCCTTTAAGGGGAAGTCCATTAAAGGAGCAACAAACATACATTTTTCAAGAAGCAGGGAAGCACAGGTATTTCTTGTGCAACAGGCTACAGAGAATTTTAACACCCTGGTTTCAGGCCAGTGAAAGGTGAAGGGCAGAGGGCTCTAAGACATAAATCTCATTCAGCTATAAAGCAGCCCCACTGGAAAGCTGCTCTTATGCCCTGTGTTGTTACGGGCTGGTACTCATCCGGGACAACCACTGCTAGCTGAATGAGAAGGACAGTCCCTTGGGATCCATTCAGCTGAGCTAAAGATAGCTGAGATCCATTTCTGCACGCGGCTCTGGCCAGCTCATAGGCAGGGAGATTCCTCTGAGCAGAAGTGCTGACCCATCAGTTAACCTCCGAGCAAATTACACAGCAGACTACAACAGCTGGGTGATTAAAAGAAGTCCAATGAAGATAATAACAACAAAAAGTCCAGAAAAGGCCTTGATGGGGATGGGAGCCAGGCACCATGTTCAGAGCAAGAAGACCCATCCTGAGAGTGGAGCGACAAGGGATCTGCTGGTGGGTAAAGCCAGTGTGTTCGGTGACCAACAGCATGGGGAGGAGACTGTGGATGGAGAGGAGGTGCCACTACTGTTAGCTGAAAGCATCTTGCTGCCACTGCTCAACCTTGTGAAAAGAAATGGGGACGATCAAGCACATAAGTGAGCATCCCCCCACAGTATTCCATGGACCTGTTATCAGGCCCTCATGGAGAGAGGCCCAGCTGTCTGTGATATGAGGCATCGGGGTCCCCTTTGCAAAGATGGGAGGAGATTGTCTAACTTCAGGGTGACTGGAGGTTGGAGGTGAATTTCCCCTCTTCTGCCCCCTGAACCAAGCTTTCTACTTAGCCCCATCGCAGCTCCACCGCCTTGATCTTTCAGCATCAATTCCCTGGAGTAGCCAAACTTAAACCAATTTAATTTCCTAAAGTCAGAAAACACCCTTCCTGGTGGATGAAAATATGTTTTCAAGGGCCTCAGTGCCTACTCAACAGACATACCAACTGACAGACCAGTGGTTTCTAATCTAGTTAGGCAAACACTGCTAAGGAACACATCCCCAACTACATGCAACGCCGCCAGGATAGTGCCGGCTTTGTCCACATCCCATGATTAGTCCCCTCTCCTGTCCCGCTGGCACAGCAAAGGCAAACACAGGCCTTTCCCAGTTGCATACACGTTTTTTGCAGAGCCCTGCTGTTGCACTGCTGTACAGCCCTGCTCCAGCCACTATTGCATGCAGGCTCATGGCTGGTCTCAGCCACAGTGCCAAAACATGAGGAGAAAACAGTTAAGACGATCTGTTCCACAAGAAGAAACCCAAACCTTGCCTGAAGTCCTTAATAGCAAAAGCAATTCAGGAGCTATATCTACTTATTAATAGTCCAAGAAGCAGAGTGTAGATATGTACTATCTATAGTGTGTATTATAATATATAGATCAAATTGGGAACCATTTGCTTTTCTCTCTAAAGAAGGATTTGCACAAGAAAAATAACTTTGCTTAGGTGTTCTGGAGCCCACTTCATCCTAATGTCATTGAACGTGTTTTTGATTAGCTAATTTAAGTGATTCTTGCTAAATGTTGCTCAGTTGCAGGGAATCTAAAGCCAAGCATCTCAGATATCACCTGCTGTGCCTCATCAGGTGTGATAATAGCAATGATTAAATGAAGAGCCTTCAGCACATAAAAATCAGAGGGCTGTGCATGTGAAATCAAGGTATGTGAATACCCCTGAGCGCTTGGGTGTTAGAGCCCATTCAGCTCCAGAGTTGTGCTGAACGTGTGCTGTGCTGAATGCAGAGCGGGAAATGTCTCGGCTTCTGAGGAGATAAAAGGCGTCCTAGTCTGTAGCTCTTGGGACGTGCACCCTTTAGATATCTGCAACCATATACATTTTTTAAAGCACAATGATCTAGTCTGTGCTGAAAGAGAAATCAGCTGTTGCTTCGCTCTGGTTCTTTTTCAGACAAGATGTAGATTTATTGTGTGTGAGATGCAAGAATGAACCATGTTCTGCTCCATGAGATGCTGGTGTAAATCTCATGCATCTTCATGGAGCCAAACATCTCTTCAGCACAAATCAAGTGTCCTTAAGTTATGGCTTGTTGTAATAAATTTTCAACCAATTAAAGACCTTTTCGATTAAGTTTTTTTTTATAGATGGCTTTTTCTAGTGAAAAAGTCTCAGCTAATAGAATTCTTCTAAATATACCACTTCTTTTTTCATGAGGAAAAAAAAAAGATACCATTTATTCCTGATTATCTTTAATCCTTGGGGACCTTCACCTTTCTACATCTTCAATCCTCATTAGATCCATCCATGTGAATTTTAAAAGTTCAAAGTATAAAGTTAATGCTTTCAGCACGCAAGTACCATATAATGCAATTCTTATCAGAGCTGTGCTCATAATTCAGCAAATTGAACTTTGCAGTTACTTCCCCGGGAAGCTGTTCATAAAGATACTCAGCTAATGGCCATTTCAGAAAACATTATGCCATCAGCCACTGAGAAGCAGTAGTGGAAAATCCACAGAAATGGATGCCGCTTAGACTCTCCAGATGATAGATCCTGCTTTGAAAGATAGTGAAACAAACACAGCAATAGACTTTTTCTTTTTTTTTTCTTCCCTTCCCCCCTTTTTTATTTTCCTGAGAAGGCTGAAAAGCCCTTCAGTATGAGAGCTGAGGGGGTCTGTTATTTGGTAACATTTGCCTCATCTTCTCACTTCATTTGTGAGTGATAAAACGGCCAGGTGGCACTAGTGGCATAACAGCAGCAAAATGCCCACTTCCAAAACTGCAACAGCTATTGAAGAGCTGCTTCTTGCAGGTACCACAGCTTTTCAGTGATGAGGGGACAGGAAATTGGTGGTACACCGGGATTTGGGGATTCCTGTTTGCCATAGAAACCCCAAGCAACCATTAGTCAGGGCAGGGGGTAGCAGGGCAGGAACCAGGACAGGCAAGTGCACCTGAAGTAAGTGGAATCCAATAGCAATATGAGGAGAAAAAAACAGTGGATTTCCAGTACTCAGAGACAGCGGGCAGAAGGGCAGAATTAATCAAAAGGATTTAAAGAAGTTGGTCTACACAGAAATGATCTTGTTAATGTTAATTTGGAAGGTCAATGAGCCCAACCAAGTTTGTTGAAGCCTGTGCTGCTGTGCTGTGAGCCGTACGGGGAATTGCATTTGGTGGCAGCTTGACAAGTTTAGTTCCTGTGTCTGAAGAGATGGGTCAGGACATGCCCTGGAGAAAGCCCTGTCCCACTGCCGGGCCTCAGCATGTGCACGTGCACCCAGGAGGCTCTGCTGTGGGCAGATCCTCCAACCATGGGACTGCAGGGATAACGCTTGGTGCGTGTAGCTGCTGAGCTTCACGGTGCCCCCCAAAAGCTACGGCCTAGAGGGGGGAAGCCAGTGTCTCCCACCTCAGATCATAGAATCATAGAATCATAGAATTCTTAAGGTTGGAAGGGACCTCTAGAGGTCAGCTAGTCCAACCCCCCTGCACAGAATGATGGCTTGGAAGGAAGGGCTGCCCAAGTAGGGCCGGGAGGGGGTCTGGATTGGTTCACAATTGGCCACCTGGAGATGAAAAACCTCCAAAGCCATTTGTGTCTCCTTCTGCTTTGGGTTGCATTGAGATGAAGGCCACCACTGGCCTTGAGTGCACCTGGTGCAGGCTGGAACAGAGGCCCGTAGTGCCCCAGGGCCCTGAGCTGCAAGGTTAAAAGTGGAAGCAGCAGAGGGGCAATGAAGTGGGAAAAAGCATTTCTGACATGGAGTTGCCATGGTGGCTAGGTAACAACGATATAAAATAACGAGAGCAGTTTGTTTATTTTTAGCTTTGGTAATGCTGCAGGACCAAACTGTTTCATTAAGAATTGGCCTGATCCGCTTTTCCTTTTTGCCTCCCAGACTTGAGAAGAGGAATACACAATTACAAAGTTCACTCATGTAGAGCCCTTCAATTACTAGGTAACTCCGTTACGGCTTTTCCATGCAGTAGGACATGACATCTGAAGTAGTTCATTTTTCATCTGCCGATTAGCAGAAATTAAAATGGTTCTCAGAACATCCCAATTTATGTGAGATCAAGTTCCTTATTAATACAGAGTGTCTTAGTGGAGAAGTAATTTCTTTTTAAAGTCCCAGACAACCCCGCAAGCAGAAATGCTGCGCAAAAATATGCCGAAGAGGTAGCGAAGGGGAGAATGCAGAGCCTTGGGAACCGTGGGCAAGGAAGCTCTAGAGCCCTGCATTCAAATCCTGCCATAAGGTCACTTAAATGTTTGGCATAAAGTCAAAATGTTTGCTGGCATAAATGTAAACTGGAGGTAAAGACACCTGCTTTAGAAATGATGCAGTTACAGGAGGAGGCAGAAAAGGCTTTACTGGCAATGAGCTAAAACCCAGCCATAAATAAGAAGTTTTTCTTCATCAGTTATCTGCTGATCCAGTTGGTTAAGCGGCAGCAGGACAACTGCCTGTAAGATGCAGTTGCATAAGGATGATGAATGCCACGCAAGAACCTGAACGGGCAGAGCAAAGAGCAGACAGTAACACCCCCTCTCTAAGGGGATCTGGGGCAGGAGCCCGAGGGCTGGGGTAGGGGAGATGCTGGCAGGGCTCCAGTGCAGATCCTGCTGGAGGAGTCACTGGCAGCCGAACTGAGGGACAGGAGCAAAACGGGGAGCCCTGAACCTCTTGGCAATGGCGAGAGTGGTCACGTTGCCTCTACACTTGCGTTTTAGGTTCAAGGTATCCTGAGCAGTGGAAAAGTAGGTGAAGTCCCCTGAGGAAAAGAAAGGATTAAGATGAGGGTGAACGCGCTCCTGCCAACTCTCTGTGCCACAGGCTGTGCTGATGCTCTCCGTGATGAACCATGTCCTCCCATCACAGCAGGGAGTACAGTCCGGGACTCATAAAGGCACAGGACCACTTATTCAAACTGCAGCAAAAATAAACCATAGGAAAGGAGAAGAGGTGGCTTAATCCCCAAATCCCTTTGCCTAGCGTGACAACTTTCCCGATGAGAGCATGCAGCCAAAGTTACCTTCAGCACTGGCTGCAGTGCCCATGGGGGAAGCAGCACAGCACTGATCCTGTTTTTCCAATGCTGCCCTGGCCAAAGACCTCCTGTTTATGAAACTACTCAGATCCCTGCGCTTCAGTCTGCCTGCATATACCTTCTGGTGAAAATTTTGCTGGTGTTTTCCTGATCCAACTGGGGAAACCAGGCAGCTGCTCTATTTACAAGCAGAGTATGAAACAGTGAGGACAGGAAGTAAAAATGCATGAAACACAGGAAGTTCCATCTCCATGTAAGGAAGAACTTTACTGTGAGGGTGACAGAGCCCTGGAACAGGCTGTGCAGAGAGGTTGTGGAGTCTCCTCTGGAGATCTTCCAAACCTGCCTGGATGCCACCCTGTGCCACGTGCTCTAGATGACCCTGCTGGAGCAGGGGGGTTGGACTAGATGATCCCTAGAGGTCCCTTCCATCCTCAACCATTCTATGTTTCTATGTTTCTATGTAAGAATAGCATTATCATCAGTGAAGTGGGCTACAAAGATTCACTTCTGTGCTCCTTTTGCACAAGAATAATGTCAGCTTTACTGCGTGCAGAAGAGTGAAATGCACACACACATAGGCGTGTGTAGATATAAACAGTGCCAGGGCTCTGAGGTTTTGGCACTGTCAGCGTAAAGATATTAAGGTTGATTTATTATCTGACTCTGCAATAACCTTTTGAAGATATACTGATTGGCAATTTGCATATTAACAGATATATCAACATTGAGGCAATGTCAAATGTTACGTGCAGCTATGTTCCACTCCAGAGGTGCCTGAAATTCAAACTGTGGCCAAAAGGGAACACTCATTTGTATCGTTCAGCTTGGAAGATGCTCTATTGAAATATAAATTATTAGCTTCTCTGCAGTTGTTTTTTTATTGTGCGTTATCAAATTGCTTCTCCTATTCCTTCCCCATAAGGTTTGCTATGTCAGACAACAGAAAAGTTTCTGTTATGTGAGGTATCTCCCACCACACCTTGACTAGTTTATTTGTTTGAATGCAATGATCCAGTCAGATCGGTCTGTGACAGGTCTTCCTGCCTTTGGCTAGAGAATAGCCTTCCTCTGAAACAATACATTTCCCTGGCACCTTACAGCTATCTTAAAAAGTGATGGCTGCTGCACAGGGCAGGCTTGAATGTCCACTCCTGCCTGGGCATTTCTTTTGCCTTTGCAAAGAAGCCAAAGACCCCGTCAACAAAACTGGTGCTTGAACTGGTCTCAGACAGCTTTGGGAACGTAATTGAGGACTCACTGAGTGAAAACTGTGGGCCTCTGCCACTCGAACTGGAGACTCCGCAGCTGTCACTTAGCAGCATTAGAGTTTTTATTGTCTTTCTAATCTGCAGTCAGCTATTAGTAAGGCAACGTCCTTCACACCCACTGAGCCTACTGTGCTGCACGTCTAGGTGCACCAAGATAAGAGCAACCTGAAAACATGTGCTTCTGACAGCCTGCTTTCCCAGAGCCGACCTGCCACCTTCTTGCAGTGCCATTTACTCCTTTACTTTTATTCAGGTAGCAGGTATCTCTAGGAGAGCAAACATCTGCTGAACCCATCAGTCAGATGCAGCTCAGCGTCTGCCACGTGTTACTAAATCAAGACCTCTTTGCTGCTGAAACTGCTTCACTGAAGAGACTATACGAAAAGATGGTCTGAAAGCATGTGGGCACCCAGAGAGCTCAGCAGCATCTGGGTAATGGAAGTGTACCCTGTGTTTTAGATAAAATCATCTCACCATGCACTTGATGGCAAAGCTGACAGGTTGCTTCCCATACAGTCCTGGCAGCTGGGAAGATCTGCCCATTAGGGCTACCTGGGGACTGACTATGACTCTTTTTGCATCAGTTGTCTAAATCCACAGCTGGCACCATCCCAGAACCTCCACAGTAACTGTGGCCTCATTTGTTTAAGGAAAACCAGCAGCTCTTCCACCTCCCACCTGTGGAGACACATGGGAGCTGGGCAGCTCATCATCATGACTATCCTGCTGATCACGCAGTGCTGTTGTCAGGAATATTTGAACAAATATCTTATACTGTTTCTGCACAGGCAAGATATTAGAGCCATACTTTTAAGTTTCTGGGTTTTAAGATGTATCTGTGCCACTGGAGTGAAGTTCAAGTAGCAAATCTATTCCTTCTAGTTCTCCTTTCTTCCTGCATTTACTGTCCTATTCAAAATACACTTTTCAACTACCAGACATCAAAGACAGGCTACAGTGGGATTTGTGGCTGCTTCTCGCGTGATACTAGCATCTCAGGCTGCTGGTCTGCAAAAAAGGTCACCAGCTGAAGCACTGAAAGGGCAGAGGAAGGAAGGATGCTGGTCTCATAGTTTTCCCCAGGGTGTCAGCAGTGTATGATGGGCATGAGGTGAAATTCAGCTGGGAATTATGAGCGTAAAGAACCTCTGAGGCTTGAAGAAAACTTTGCTTTTTCTGAGTCAGCTGGCCTCGAAACACAGGGCTGAAGGTCCCAGGAGCTGAGATCTTTTAGTGAGTCACTCCTGAGCTTTGTCATGACACAAGCATTTTAAGAGGTTTTTGAAAGTTCCTGCTTTTTTGCAGCCTTTCCAGAAATTGAGTTGGTTGAGAGATGACTACAGAAATGATCACTATTCACAGATGCGTACGTATTACCTGGAAGAAGTCCCACTAATGGTTAAGATTTGTGTTCAGAGCAGGGTAGTGTGTAATCAGCTACTCATCTGCTCTTTGGTGCTGAACACTGGGAAGTTGTGTCTGCAGAGCAGAAAGCATTCAGGCAAGACTAAAGAAACTCATTAGCCAGTCATCACCCTCCATGGAGATGCTCCTGGAATGAGAAATAGCTACAGTGGTTGCAATCACTTCCCGTGGGCCTGGATCCACAGCAGCAAGCTGAGCTGCAGCAGTGAGAGGGGGTTGTGGCCCTGTCTCTTCTTGCTGCAGCTCTGCCAAAGACGCACTGTTCAGTTTGGGGCAATCTCCATCCTGGGATCCTCTTTCTACGTACTGAGGAATAATTACTTTTATCCATCACACGCTGCCGACCAGAGATTTCATTTATCAGCATTTGTCAAGGGCTTTGAAATCTTGAATAAACAAGACCGTTGAAGTACAAATGATTTAACGGGGCCAATCACAAGTCAGGGTGGAAAATGAGTTTTGTTGGCATGAATTAGCTGCTCCAGCAATCACAGTGTGTGCCCGAGTTTGAGCACTGGGGCAGCCCATGTGCTCTGGAGTGCACCTCTAGAGGCAGCCCTTTTTTTGAGGGGTGGAGAAATAAAACCCATGGTGTCTGCAGGCAAGGGTGCTTGCAATCATTCTGAGAACTTGGAGAACTTTTGACAGCTCCAGGGCCTGGCTGGCAGAGAGGCTCCTTCTGCGCCCTTCAGCCCCCTCTCTTCCATGCTTAGCCCCCTTCCCCAGCCTCTGCCAGCAGCCAGAGAGATAGGGCAGGACTGCCACGTAGGACCTATGTCCCATGCTTCACCACCCAGGATCTTTTGTAATTACGGCCACCTGCTGCTGGGAGGAGGAGAACAATTTTGAAATTTTTAAGGTAATGTAACTTGATTTCTTAATTTCTTCTGTTGTGGGAAAACACCAGAGATGAAACACTGCCTGGTCACAATACCAATGAACACAGGCGCACAAGGCTGAGAGCCTGAATCATGTTTTGCTACACTGCCATTTGTTTCAGGAGCTGGGTATATTGCAAAAAAAAAAAAAAAAAAAAAGCGGGATGCCCGCCTTACCCGGCTTATTTTCTGTTTAAATTCATTGCTAGTAGGGACAGAAATGCAAATATATCTAATCCTGCAACTATTAGGTCCGCCTGATGCTATGGGGAGAGCTCTCCTCTCCCCCTTGGCTGACTGCACTGCAAGGGAGGGACACCAGCTGAGTGAGGGTTTCCTCAAGGTGAGCCAGAGACACCGGCATGTTTGTCACCGCGAGAAGGGTTTTATTTGCACTACCTGCAGGTGACTTGGGCCCGTGATGACAATTCTCGGCAGCAGGGCTTGTTCAGGCAGTGGAAGCGGCCACCTCAGTGCAACATGACCAAGGGCAGCGAGGTGTGAAGCTGCAGAGGAAGCAGAAGCGCGGAGGGCTGCGGTGTGAGGTAAACACGCGCCGCCTGCGCCGCCGCACGCCGGCCGCAGCTCGATAGCTGCCGCCTCTGCAGAAACAGCCAGATGGCAGCCCAGGGAGATTTATGGTTTGGTTTTCCCCATGCAGCAGGGCTAAAACACTGCTGGGGCTGAGTGTGTCAGGGTGGCGCTGCCTCATGACTGCCCACAGACCCGCTCCTGCCTCGGCCTGGGTGCCGCCTTGCTCCTCCCGGGCCTGGCGAAGGGCAGTGGGTGCAAGGCTGCTCCTTCGCTCCTCAGCACTGGGCACGAGGCATTTAGGGCTTCATCTCTTCCCTGGCTTTGTACGGTACTGCGTACACTGCTTTGCCGAAGCAAACCCAGTAATTTCTCTGTGTTAACCGTGGGGCCAGTTCATCCGTGTACAGGCAAATGCTCAGAGCTGCCCCAGTTACTCTTCCACAACCTTTCATTTCCTCCCTGCCTGCTCTGGACATGACCTCTCTGTTCTTTTCCTCTCTTCTCCAGCTCTTTTTTCTTTGCAGACCATCATGTGCAGATGTCAATAGATGGCTGCATAGTGCTATTTGGCACCCAGCAGCACCTTTTTCTCAGGAGAAACCCCGTAGGTTGCAATTCTGGACGATGCTGGGGCAATGTCCATTGCTCTGATCGTGGGCTGACACATGGGGCGAGGGGCTGCAGGGAAAGCGCCTGCCCAGTTGGGCCTTTAACAGAACAGCCATCAGTGTGGGGGTACTCAGGCTTTTTGCACCTTGATATTCAGTTACCAAAGATTATCACATAGTTTTACTCAATAATCTTGAAGGTGTTTTCCAACCATAATGATTCTATGAAAAGTTTCCCTATTTTCACTGGGCAGTGGGAAGAGGATCCTAAAAAGCTGTAGAATATGAACAGTCCTATTACAGCCTCTTTTTCATAAGTACCTTATGCATTAATATAACACATAAACCCATAGCCTACTTGGGGCTGCTGGAGGACTACACAGCCCCTCAATGCATTCCAGGACTTCTCCTGCCTAAACCTTCTCCTTAATTTCGTTGTTAAGGACACCTGCAAATTCACTGGGCCCATTTCTGCAGTCTCTCCCTCATGAGCACACACACCTGAGCACCTTTGTGCACCCCTTAAAAACAGGAAGCAAGGCTGCCCTCAGGCTTGGCTGAAGAAGGTAGCTGTTGAAGGTACTGGCCTGGTTCCTGCCACTTTGCTGTGCTTTCTAGTGCTGAGATAAGCTGGTAAGTAGTTGCTGGTGGCCTAGGTGAGTGCAGTTATCTTCTCTGACTTCCTTCTGTGCATGGTGGCTTGTCTGACAACAGGAGAGGGGCAGGGGATGGTAGGATGGTAGGAGAGGGTTTTCTACCTCCTGCAGTGGCACTGAATCATGTATGTGGAGCTGTGTGTTTTGACTTGGACTGAGTGTTTAGAATGGTGAGGTCTGTCCTTGGGAGCCTAGGACTGCTGGTTTGGGAAAAAGAGGCTTGTTAGCGGGGGTAGCTCCCTTATGCAGCCTGGGGAAGCACTTTTGGGTCTCTGTGAAAGCAGAAATGTGGCTGGATATTGTGTTGGGGGTAGCTTGTGGCTGCAGTCTGACCTCAAGTGGGGAGCTGCACTGAGGGCAGCTTGTGTTTTCCCTCCCTCCCTGTTCTAGGACTTCAGTAACTGTGGGGCATTGGGCTCAGCTGGAGCACTTGAGGTAAACTTTGGGGTGAAAATAGCCCCTCTGGAAAAAACTCCAGCTACCACTCAGTGAGAGTTGTTCTCCCCTTGAAACTAGCCTTGGTCCAGTCTTTTTCTCCCTTGTCCCTTTTTGGCAACCTCCTCCAAATAAGGGTTCACTGTGGATTCCAGAAATGTCTGCAACTCCCCTGATTTCCTGGGGAGCCACAGGTGGCTGGGATAGAGCGGGTTTTTGTTAGTTAAAAGAAGTAATTTTGGGTAGGTTTCAAGTGGGAAGAAATACATTGTTTCCCTTTAGGCAAATTTCAAACTTAGCTTCAAAACTATAAACAAAAGTTAAATATGAAAATATAAGTGCTAAGATTTTTATGCAGTGCTTTTTTTAGATGAAGCACTGCAGTTAAATCTGACACGATTTTGCAAATCACCAAATATGCTAAATAAGTATTGGTGAAGAGGATTTTCTTCCTTCCCCTTGAAGGCAGATCTTCCTAAGAGTAAGTGGGGAAAGGTAGAGTTTAAGATTTGCCTTAAACATTTCAAAGCATAGTCTCACCACTTCTCTTTTGCTATGCATTTCTGTCAGCTCCTTGTGCTGTGCTGTTGGTCAGCTCTGCTATCTGACTAAAAATTAAGCTGAAGAGAAAATGTAAATTTTCAGCAGCACAAGGGAGGTATCTGATAGAAGGGAGCCTGTGGTCAGAGCAGGGTGCAAAAGAGGCAGCAATATGGCTGTAAATGGACTTTTTTGATGGACTTTTCATATGTTAGTCACATGGTGTCACCTTCCCTGGTGAGTGAAAATGCTTATATAAACATCTCTTCTGGGAGGATTAGCTATCCAAAATTACAGAATGCTTTAAGATCCCTCAGAGGGTGCTATTGATTTTTTTTAGCCTCCTTTTTGCTCTCTCCCCTCTTCTCAATCCACATGCAGTATTGGCAGTACATGCATAGTGCTTCATAAAGCTGATTCTCAGGCATGTCTAAGTGACAGACTTTGAAAAAAAATACAAACTAATTTTATTAAATCCCAACTATTGTCCTGGGGAAGAAGAAAAGCCATTCAAGAGCTCACAGTACATTGAAGCCCACTTGTGCTCTGAGGAATTTGTTTCCCTTGGCTGGGTGACCAGGAGAATCACTTTGGAGTGATTTCAGGGAGAGATTTTGTGGTTCTGGTCTACAATATGAGCAGATCCATGCTTGTGCTCAGCCCATGTATTACCTGTACTTGGTGTACATTTTTCTTTCTTTCAGAAGAGACATGTCTTGAAAGTTTCTCTGTTTTTCTGGCTGTATCAGCTCAGCTGAGAAGAGATCAATTACTCCTTTTGCAAACTTTGCCATAGACTACATTGCTTCACTGGGGACATTTCCTTGTCTTACCCCCAGGGCTTTGCAGATATGTACACATCACAGTGGGAGCAGCCTTTCAGGGTAGATGATCATTTGTTTTCCATCATCTCGCCTTAATTGTCTGTTTTAGAGCTGTAAAATAGTCTTTAATAGCATGCATCCTGATGTCTGCACTGCTGTACTTCCTGAGTGAGCTGTGGTTCAGCTCTGACCTGTTGTTTCAGGTTCTCTGCAAAGTCTGGGAATAGCCAGTTGGATCACCAATGGCTGTTTTAATAGCTTTTGTACAGGTGTGACAGCATAAAACATTTTGAAACAAACTCTGGAGGGCAATTATGAAATATACCTCAGACTCCCACCCCTTCCATGTAATTCTGCATTTTCCTTTAATGCTTTGAGAAAACTGTATCTTAGCCTGTACTGTTTGAATAAAAAAAAAATGCCGGCAGCAGGCTGGATATGTTGCATTTTTGGGGATGCTTTTCCTTAGGACAATTTTTTTCCCCTATTCTCTTGAATGGCTTGTTAGATGCTATTTAGGTGGAAACAGTACTTGTTTCACTCAGTAGATACTCAAAACTGTCTGCCAGGCAATCTCTAACTACCTGGAATTATTTTGGAGGATGCTTCTCTTCAATTCAACAGTAATTGTAACAAAATCACCCAGGTGTATTAGCAA
Organism: Tinamus guttatus; assembly: GCF_059628265.1. Taxonomy (NCBI): domain Eukaryota; kingdom Metazoa; phylum Chordata; class Aves; order Tinamiformes; family Tinamidae; genus Tinamus; species Tinamus guttatus. Next base: position 6,099,004 of record NW_028288594.1, on the reverse strand, counting down.
ACTGGGAACATTGCTCAGCAGTAATATTAAATGAGCAATGAACACTTTGCCAATTTGAGGTTTACTTGTTCCCTCACGTGTGAGCCCAGAGGCCTTTTAGCTGGTTGCTTTCAATGTTTATTACTGATTTCAAGATTGCTTGTCCTGATTCCAAATTCACAAAACCGGGAGTGGGAGTAAAAGGAGGGGGCTACCTGTGTTAAAACACTACAGAAGGAATGGAGAGGGACAAATAGCCCCACTGTGTATACAGCCTGCTGAAGTGTGCAAGATCAGGGAGGGAGAGAAGTTATTTTGCAAGGTGCAAGGAGAAGCAATAGGAATAAGTGGACAAAAATCCTCCCTGTGATATGGGGCCATCTTAGCTTGGATGGTGCTTGCTAGCCTGGGAAGGGTCTTCCCTTTGCATTGACTCCTACGCGCCCTTCATGTGTCATGAAGCACAATGTTTCTATTACTTTTGTGGGTATCTTTACTGGACCTACTTCTGTTTCAGAAATATCAACATACCCTTCTCATAGCCAGATAAAAAAGTTAAAGTATTCATGGGACATTCCTCTGAAAAGAGGGCCATGGTCAAGTTTCTCTGTAGAGGAAGAAATAATGTATTTGGTACAGCCATTTTTGTCCCTTTGCACTGTTGCTTGACTAACTCCATGGATCAAGGCCAGAGAGCTTCCAGCCCAGAAAACAGACCCAAGGAAACCAGTCTGTGGAATGGGGAGAAGCTCTTGTTGGGCAGACAGTCATACATCTTCCCTGACTAACCAATAAACCCCACTACTCTATTTTAAGAGATTGGAGGCTGCTTTGAACAGACAGATATAAGATTGAAGGGATTGCTTTAGCAGCCAGCTTCAGCCTCCTCTTATTGCATGTCATATAAATTTGCTCAAAAATGCTCTGCTCTATTATAAAACCAGTTTGATTTAATGACCCAACTCCATCTAGAAAGGTCCTCCAAAACCTCCCTACTCGGTCACTTAGAAACTTGCTTGTGATTTTTACTCTAAATTAATTCCTGGACAATTTATACCTACCTTACTCCTGCTACAAAAGCGCTTGAACAGCTCTTTTCCCTTCTTAGTGTTCTACCTTCTCTGATGTGTTTATGGTGAAAAATCAGTTTTTGTCAGCAGTTTTCTCCTAAAAATCTGATTTCTTATCATAAGATCACTTCACATGTTATCTATATAGCCTGTTTGTGTCCTTGGTTTGAAGTCCTTTTTTTAGGCACAGGTGATCTGCCCCTTCCTTTGCTCAACACTAGATCAGCTCCAGGCTCTTCCAAGTGTTGTCTGGGACTAAATCCTGCCTGCTTTAGAGGAAGGGCCTGAGATTTTCTTAAGGCTGAAAGAGTCTTTAAATGATGGCAACCTCCAGCTACAAAAAGAGAGATGGAGGAAAAGCAGTGCCTGGCACATCAGTAAATGCCCAGATTTCCTCTGTAAAGCAAAAGCCCTCAGTGTGTCCCTTATCTTTTCCCTCTGAGGCCCAATGTGCAGTGAGCACTTTTATGTAGTGGTGCTCTGCGCTGGGAAGGGGGAGAACTGTGCTGTCAATGGCAGCACCAAGAACATCCAGTTCTGTGCAACATTTTCCACTTGTTGGTTCAAAGGTTATGTTGTCCAAACAACAATTCATTACAAACAGGGATTAAACAAACAGCTCCTTTCATTTTTCTGCAATCATTGTTTTATTCCTGAGAAACCTTTCTTGCTGAACTGTAATTTAATGGCATATGACAAATGTACTGATTCACTCTAACAGCTTCTAAATTTACTTGATTGGTGCAACAAAAGGGAGCTTAACCTGGCAGTGACTGAATTTGAATGATGGGTGCTCTTGAGAGGCAGGTCATGATAAGAGGCTGAACAAGTGCCCATGCTGGGGCCCAGGGCTGCCCTGTTCCAGTGCTCCTCACTGTAGCCCCACATGAGGGGCAGAGCACTGAACTGGAAGGCAGCAGTTTGGACCCCCCAAAATACATTCAGTACCACTGTCCCTTTCCCAGATGCACTCAGGCTGGCTTCGGCAATGGCAGAGCCATGCCATGACCTCAGATTCACAGGATAGGAGACAAAAAAAAAAAAAAAAGCCTTTTCTGTTATTTTCTGCTGTGGTCTTTTGAAGACTATGGTTATTTTCAGACCTTATCCTGTGAAGTCAGTGGGAGGTTGCAGGCACAGATCTCAGAGTGCCTTCTGGACCTCTTTGGTCCATCTCCTTCCTGAGCACATCTCCAAAGGTGGTCAACTACTGATGCTGGAAAAGCAACAAGGTAGTGTGTAAGTTTCCTGGCACTTTTCTTCCTCTGCCTTTTTAGAGAAAGGCACAATCCCCCAAGCTGATGTCTGATATCCTCCATGCTTCTGGTGAATTTGGTGTTTGTGTTTCAGTGCTGCCCATGTGTCTTGGCCCATGAATGTGGCTGGTGGCCAGCTGGCCAGCTTATGCTGTGCCATCTCAGTGCTGATTCTGTAGTGAGACATTTTTCATGTCATGGCAAGGGGAAACTCAGCCATGGGGACACCCAGTTCAGTGAAAGTACCTGTGCTGGATCAATCATCTGCCTGGCTTCATATCTAGTAAAGGACAGGGCAAAATCTAAGGAGCTCCTACAAAAAAAGCAGTGCATTGAGGACTGGATCCAGCATCCCAGATGTACTGATTCTTCTGAGGCACAATGTGAAAAGAAAAACAGCTCTTCAGCACTTATTCCATGTAACTAGCATGGCTTGGGAGAATGGCACTGTTGGGATTAAGGCAAAGATTTAAGATGTAATCCCTGCAATTTTAGACATTTTAAAAAATATGAATGCATCAGAAGTGATCACTCCTCTCAGGTGTAAGGTTTTGGTTGTATGTAAAAAGTAAGGTCAGAAAGGGCAAAAGATGCCTCAATCCTCCTTTCTATCAAATTCAACTGCAAAACTCTTATTGACTCTCTTGAAAGTTGGACCTTGAAGAAAGCATCTCCTGCTGAAACACTCTAGGGATATTTTAAAACCAGATTAATAAATAATTGGACCATCTGTGTTGGCGTCAGTAAGTAGAATGACACATGGAAGGTGTTTGTAAATGGAACAGCTTCAAATATGCAGAGTAAAATACACAATGGAATGGATTTTTTTCCATAATAGACATAATTATCACCAATTTGAGTCTCTATTGCAGGCACAATGAGCGACCCTGCCTGGGAGATGGGCTGCTTTCTCCTAATAATCTGAACAGATAAATAGTAAAAGATTGCTCTTGCCCTACAGGGGTGACCATCACATTAATAAGACAGACCAGGGTCAGGAGCCATAGCAGGGAAATGGTTTGCCTGAGGCTGTATAAAAGATCAGCAACAGAGCGAGATCAGCCTCCATTTCCTAGAGTCCTGCCTAGACTTCATCTGCCAAGTTCCTTGTCTTTTAGACAGGAGATGACATTGCCTCTAAAGCCACTAGACATTTAACATGTCTGTTAAATTTTCTCCCATGCTAGTCTGGGATGGCCATCACCTGGACCAGCTGGCTGGGTGTTCCTTAGCATTCCTCTTGTCTTTGCGATGGTGGCTGGGGGTAACACTTAATATTGGTAGTCTTCAAAGGAACAAGGGTCAGAACAAAATTTCATTTTACAGCAATCACATGTGGACTGCTAAATTTAATACTCTTAATCCCTCATATTTGCTCTTCTGTGGAGACTCCACAACCTCTCTGGGCAGCCTGTTCTAGGGCTCTGTCATCCTCACAGTAAAGAAGTTCTTTCTCACATGGAGGTGGAACTTCCTGTGTTTTAATTTATATCCATTACCCCCTGTCCTGTCACTGGCCACCACAGAGAGTTTGGCCCCAACTTCTTTACATTCTCCTTTCAGGTATTTATACATATTGATCAGATCCCTTCTCAGCCTTCTCCAAGCTAAGCAGGCCCAGCTCACTTAGTCTTTCTTGATAAGATAGATGCTCCATTCCCTTAATCACTTTGCTCTGCGCTGAACCCTCTCTAGAAGCAGCACATCCCTCTTGTCCTGGGGTGAGAGCTGAGGAGAGGGGCAGGATCCACTCCCTTGACCTGCTGGCAACGCTCCTCCTGATGCAGGCCAGGATCCATTGGCCTTCTTGGCCACGAGGACAAACTGCTGCCTCATGGTTACTTGTTGTCAGCCAGGACTCTTAAATCCCTCTCCACAGAGCTGCTTTCCAGCGGGTCAACCCCTAATCTGCCCCATGATCAAGGCAAGGCCTTGACCAAGGACCTCACCCAAGCAAACAGCAAAAAGTGTGGAGGAAAGACATGGAGACTTGAAAATACCAGATATTTCCATGTGGATCTCATCACTTGACTTTCCTCTGCTTTCCAGGCTATGGTTCTGGTTGTCTAAGGAAATGAGTAAGAAGTGAACCAAAGAAGCAGCTTTTGCCAGGACATACCTGACATGTCCATGTTCCACCCTAGTGATAACACAGGCTGTCCATGCTTTCCTGTAACAGCTTAAAGGTCAGTCCCCACTGGTGTCAGTGGATGGTCAATCTCATTGTCACCCTTGGCTCCATCAGCTTTTACTGTGCAAGAGCAGGAGTGGGGTCTACAGCCCTAACCTTTACTGAGAGCCTTCATCTGGCAGAGCAAGAGCAGTGAAGGCCATGGCTGCCTTTCTTCCTTTGATCTTATGCTCTTAACACAGATCAGCAGTTGTTGTCTTTTATAAGCTATCCAACCACTGCTTTCTAAAATCCCTGTGGTGGGGTTGGAGCAAGATGGCTGCCAGAGCCTCTGTAGGAGATTTGGGGTGGGAAGTGAGGATGACAGCTCTGGTTTGCCATTTCTGGCAAATTTGATAATGCTTTAATCCTTGTGCAAGGCCTCTTATCTGCACCCAGGCATTCAACAAATGTAAAGCAGAAATACAAGAATTGCCTCATTAAAATCTCATCACAGAACTGAAGATGATATCCCCATCTTTGTGAAGCAGGCACCGGGTCACACAAGCCCCAGCAAGGAAAATGAGAGTTGTGTTTGCCTGCTGTCCCTTCGCCGCCGCTCGCTGCTGCGCGGTGCTGGCAGGGCGGCCGTCAGCACGTGGCGTCCCCGCAGCACTGGGTGACTGACAGCACCGTGCGAGCCCCTGCTGCAGAGCTCTCAGCCAGGGGCTCTCAGGAGGGAGCGCGAGAGAAACCTGCTCTTCCTCCCCTGCTCAGCAGCGGCTCCGTCCTTCCATTTTTATCTCTCTTCTAGCTCTCATTTGAAGGCCTCTTTCCTTGCTCCTCTCCTTGGACCCAGCCCATGCTGGAGAGCCACCTGCTAACCGCATCCCACCAAATTCCCGCTTCCCCCAAAAGTCTCTGGACACCATCCCAACCCCTCGTGCAACAGATGTCTCCTAGACTCAGAATTTCCTTGTCCATGTGGGCAGTTGCTGCCTGCAATTTAGACCAGTGCGTAGAAAGAGAAAACTCTTGTTTTTCCTGCCAGCAGACCCAGAAACTGGTGCTGTGACTGCTTTGGGTTTTCAGAAAGGAAGCAGAATCTGACAGCTCTGGGATAAGTCTCTGAGAAAATAAGGCAGCATTTCATTTTCAGATCTGAGGAAAGGGATGGGACACAACAGAAATCTAGACTTTAGAAAAACTCTTCAGAGTCTCTAAGAAGACCTTCTCCCTTTATTTAAAAAAAAAAGCTTTTAGATGTTTTAAATTCTCCAAACTTGAGAGATCTGTCCTGGACAGGGCTGTTAGAAAAAGTGGAAAGTTAGAGCTGACTGTAACAGAAGCGGTGCAGGGCTGTTGAGTTCAGGTCTGGAACCCGTCCTGCAGGATTGTCCACACTGACTCTGGCTGAAACTTAGGCTTTGACCACAGGCTTCATTAGAGGAGAAGCCCGAACACAAGGGATAAGAGCAGGGATGTCCTATTCCGGAGACACTGCCCTGTGTTTCTGGAGGCAGAGATGAGTACCTTGAATATGGGTACCAAGGAGTACCCATATGGGTATCCAGTGGGAGTCCAGTGGCAGGGTTGGGAGAGCTGACAGAATAAATTGTCGCCTTTTCTCTTTAATTTGCACATTGTGGTGAATGACTCCAGTTTGCCTCTGAGGGATTCACCCAACTTCCCATAGGAGCCAGTTTTCTAATGCTACTTCAGCATTTTCTCCTTACATGAGTACCCCAAATTACCTCTTATTTCTCCTAAGCAACGGCTAGATTTTGGTACTGGCCAATCAACAGAATTGCAGACAAGTCAGGAGCAAAGTAAATATTAACATAGAATGATAATCTCCAAAATTGACCATTACAGGACTAGTTTCTATGTGCTATAAACTGAATTCAGTCTGTGGTAATGGGGCAGAATGCAGAGAATGTAAATGAGATCGTTACTTTTTAAATGAGGAACGGATTATACAATACTCAGCAGGTCAGTGCTAAAACATCGCAGGCCTCTAGTCAAGGGCTGCCTCCCTCTCTTGGCAGGTTTTGACCAGCCACGATGACAGCTGGGTGACTTGAGAATCTCCCATCACAAAGTCGAGCTCACAAACGTGCCCAGCCATAACGGCCTCAGACTGCAGCATTTCTTCAGTCTAGTGGTGAAAAGAGAACAGGCACTTGGTAGAAAGTGTGGTGTGCTGTGACTGTAAATACTATGTGAATTATTAATTTTCTGTTTACTGCCTTCAATATTTTTCTATTCAATTATTTTCTATAGATAGAGCAAAAGACTGCTCTGTTTTTTAAATAATACACAAATTATCTTTTTGTACATATTTACAGGAATGTTTTGCGCATCTTTTACTTCGAATAGATTTTGAATTATTTGTTGCATGTTTTATTAAAGCATCTATTCAATAATTAAGGAGAGTATGTAATTATATGCAAGGCTACTGAACAATTTGTATTGCAGTGAGTATTAACACTGTATAGAAAATATAGTCCATCCTCAGAAAGGTGTTTTCAATTAATTATTTCATAGCAGTTTATACAGAGGGGGGTGCTGCTGTTGTCATTATACAGATGGGGAAATGGAGGAACGGAAAAGGCAGATCCCTCAGGGGATTAAATATACTTTTAAGAGTCAAACCCAGGCCTCCAGACCCAGTGCAGAGCTCTGCTCCTTGAGCATCCTTGATGCCCAGCGTATTTTATAATCCCGTATGTCATCCACAATGACAACAAACTTCTGTGAACACGGCAATAGCCCCCTTGGCATAAAGAGCGTGGGTAACTAAAATCCCGTTTGCTCTTGCTGTTGTTGGGGAGGCAACCATAATAACCGCAGGTTTTGAAGAGACAGCCCCAAATCCACTGTGCAGTTGACATTTAAACACAAATGGCTTTAAAAGCTTCCCAGGCAAACTTGCTGACTCAGGAAAAGTGGTGTTTCATGTTTAGGCTGAACCCAATTGCCCACGCTGTGATGTAATTTATTGTTCATAATACACAACTCATTTAAGGCCTTCCAAGCTGTGAAATGTTTAAATCAGCAAGAGGGTGACTTAAAATCCTTGTAAAGGGTGACTTTGACCAATATTACAGAAGCATGCAGGAAAAACCTTCTCCTTAAGAGGTGGGGAGAGTTGGCACTGCTGTTGTGGTATTTTGTGTCGGAAAACTAACCCCAGAGGGAATGGATTTCTGTTTAAATTTATGGCTTTTCATATATTTATTAATTATTCCTAATGTTAATCTCCAGACTCTGGGTAGGGCTGCACAGGAATATAAACCTAGCGGAAAAAATGAAAAACTGCAAGACAACACTTACTTCTAGCCCTCACCTTTTATTAGACACAGACCTTGCTCCTCAGCCGAGACTTACAAACCAACCTGCGGTTGAGGAGTAGCGAGAACTGCCCTGAGCGAGGAGGAGGCCCTGCTGCGGGCAGAGATTTTACAGACCTGCCGACATGCCCGACCTCCAGCCCATCCCAGGTGGGAGAGGGGCCACTCTGCCACTAGCTCTGTCTGGGGGGAATTACCCGCCATGCTGACTCTTCACTTTTTTTTTTTTTTTCTGTGAGGCCTATGAATGAGAAGAACTTAATTTTGTTCTTTCTGTGTGTTTCAGAGGCGATCCATAAATAAATGGATTTGAGAAAGCTAGCCCACCCTCTGCCCTTGGCATCCCCTAAATCTTGTAGTGTTTTGTGTTAAGATCCTGCTAGTGACTGGTTGGGATCAGATGCAGGAGACAGTCTTTTGCTTCTTTCTGAAGAGGGTGCCTGGCACAGAAATTAAAAGCAAAAGATTTGTGCTACCTTTGCTGCTGACAGACACCAGTTTTTCACTGACTTCCCAGCTATCTTTTTGAAGGCATTTTCTAGTCCTGTTGCATCCAGACATGGATTTTCTCATGGAGGATCCATGTCCTAATTCTTTTCTGTGGTTGTTTCATAGCCCTATTTCTATAAATCATAGGGTATCCAAGGGGTTGGTAACACCAATGGCTAAGGTGACCACTAATTTGGGAACCACTGGCCTAGAGGTCACAGTCTTGGTGTACAAGATGAGGTAGAGAATGTTTTCAGCTGGAGGCTTGGTGATGGAAAGGCTCATCTTTATGAGGAACCTCATCCTGGTTTCTTCCCTGGAAAAGTGAGACCTTTTTTGACTGAACCCCTGCTTTTGTAGGGGAACAACTTATGGGAAACTCCACTTCTCTCCAGTAGACCTGGAAAAAGGGGCAGATCCTTCTCAAATGTGCTTGTTCTCAAAGTGCTGACACTGGAACAGGTCTAAGCCACTGGAGCATAGAAACTTGGTTCAATCATCCCAGTGAGGACTGAACCTGCAGCCACACGAGAGCACTGCAAATCCCAAGTTTATGTCTCAGCAAACCTCAAAGGAGTTCCTGTCACAGAAAGCCTCCAAAATCCAGCCCTGCTTAATGACCATCTCCTTTTGCCAAAGAGGCCAAAATCGACATGCTGCAGACAAAAGATCTTTTTAGGATATTTTTTAATTAGAATAATATCTTCTCAGGTTCCTTTGATAAGAAGAGAATCCAAGTGACAACACTTCTTGACCCATGCTTATAACATTACTTATTAACCACCCCTACTATGTCCCGAAGATCAGTTTGGATGTGTTTTCCATGTCTTTCCTGGGACTACTTGGGTTTCTTCAGTGAGCTGATACGATTGTTGTTCTTCCAGCGCGATGGCCCCACTCCCAAGCCCCGCCGCTGCTTTCTTTCCCACCCTAAAGAGATGCTTCTGGCGTGCATAGCGATCCAGCTCACAGAGCTGTGCTTTCCTGCTCAGTTAGGAGTACTTTAATAATACAGTTCCCCTTCCTGAAAATTGTGTACACAGTCCTTTAAAACATGACACTTAATCCTATTAATAGCTGTGTTTCCAATTCTTGCCAGGTATTTACCTTCCCTTCCCCTGCCCTCAAGCACCCAACACTAATGAGAAAGTCCTCAGTGCAGGTATCTGATCAAACCCTCACCTTGGACCCATTTCTGATCCCTGGCCCTCAGCTCTGCCTCGTGGCTGACTCTTATTCCAGACTCATTCCAGAGACTTCCAGGAATGGGTGTGCTGGCTTGTCAGAGAAGGGGAGTACAACACCCCCAACATAACCTTTGTCCTCTTGGTTATGATGTTTGCAGGCATGGGTGTTTTGGTGCTGTCTCCTGTCCATATTACAGCTTTCTTTTGAAGCATAAATTCTTTTCCTTCAACTCACTTGTCTCCTGAACGCATCCATGGTCTGGCTCTGTTCGTGCTCTTTGTGCTTGGCTGCTTCTTCCCACCCACTGTAGATCCCGTCAGAAGCAGAGAGCCTGTGTCCTGTCTTTGCAAACCACTCAGGGCCCTTCAGGCTGAAAATAAGGCACCAGGAGCAAAAGATTTACATGCAGTAAAGACTGAGTGGGCTTTACATGCTAATAAATGTCATGTCTAGAACATATGTGAGGACCCCAAAGGGTTTTGCAAATGATGTAGGATCTCTGATCATTTCCTCATGTGGGAAAACAGAGAAAATATGTCCAGGCAGAGAAATGGAAGCAAAGTGAGATGACTGGGATTCAGGAAGGTGATAGGGGTCCTGCTCATCCATGTTTTCTCACATGCCTTTGCATGAGGAATCTTATTAATACATTGGATTCAGGGAAGGAGAAAAGCCAGCACCAAGATCCCAGCCCCCATTAACTGTGTCGTTTTCCAGCCTGAACAAGAAACAGCAGAGCAAACAAAACCGTGATATGGAAATCTTCCCCAGAGCAAGCGCTGGCCCAAGAAGCCCAAGTGCTGCATCTGACTCTTTCCTAATCCCTTGCCAAGTGAACTTTCATCAAATTCGTAATTAGGGGATAATAGTTTAAAAAGATAGTTGAATACCCAAATCTGCTAATTCTTCAGTGAAGCCTCTTTCCTTTAATCTCTCTCTGAGTCGCTAATACATAAAAAGTAGCCAGGCACCCACTGCTCTCTCCTGCCCTCATTAAAGGGAAACTTTAGCTGCCTCCTTTCAGCCTCAGAGACCTGCCGGGCATGGATGGAGGGCACAAAGGCAGCCCTCGGACCACTTAAGATGTGCAGGAACTTTGAAAACCCGAGGACTGGGCTTGTTTCAAGACCAATGTCATAACAGAGGCCAGTTGTCATAGTAACAGGTTATCAGATATCAAAAAATATATTAAAAAAAAAAGTTATCACAAGGAGACGTGAAAGGAGGGGACAGCAGAGAAGGGGAATGTTGAAGGGATAGCTGTGCCCCTGGATGAGAGGGAAGGCAGAGGAAGGCCTGGCCTCCATTAAGGAAAGGAATCGACAGCTCCAAAAATCAAACTCTGTCCTTTTGGTTGCCACATGAGTGCCGATGGGCAGAAAATCCAGACAGCTTTTGAATGCAGGAGAGAGGACGTGCAGGCACACGGGCTTCGATACTGACCGCGGGGCTGTGAGTGCGGAGGGGACGCACAGGGGGACGCTCTCTTTCGCAGCGCCTTTTCCCTGGCAAGGCTGAAGCATTTCACAGAGAGAAACCAACTGACAGTGAAGGAGAGATGAAGACTCTCAAGGCCTCCTGTCCAAACGGTGCTGAGCCCTCAATTTGGAGGAAGTTCAAAACCTACAGCTGAGCCTGAGGGAGCTGGTGCTGTGAGGAAGACAAAGGAACTAGGGCTACGAGGAGGATGAAGGCCCAGGACAAGGACAACCCAGAGCCTTATGCTCCATCCCACCAGAGGACTTGCTGTTCAGTGTCCTCCACTATCATTTCTTTTGGCACAATGGGTCATTTCACTATTCTCTGTGACAAAGCTAACGTTGCCACCAACATAGTCCTTTTGCACGTCTGCTCTGTCCTTTTCACAGTGCCCCAGAGCCACGCAGGGGCCCTGCTGTCTGGATCAGTGACACCAACGTCAGCATCTGTCGGGTGAATGCTGATGCATTTGATGGGCTGGGAGCAGCCAGAAGTGGGAAGCCACTGTTAATTAATTGGATATGCAGTGTAATAGCAGTAATTGCAATCAATACATTAGATAAGGATGATCAAAATGCTGCGCAATCCCTGTCTGATAACAAATACGTCTCCATCACTAAGGCTGGCAAAGCTTCAGGAGAAGCTGGGAATGAAACCTCTCTGAGCTATGGAGGTCGGCAGTGAGGGCTGCACTGCTGCTCGTGGAGACCCCTGAAAGACCCTCTGCTCCACGGGAAAGGTGCATCAGCCCCAGGCCAGAGCTGAGTGCACCTAGAGGCTTCCTAAAAACGCAGCACATGAACATCTTTCATACTGACTGGACTTCCCCATTTTTCCTGAGGAGCAACCTTCACCTTCTGTTCATCCCATGTTGCCCCTCATCCCAGGAACAAGAATTTTGTCTTTGAAAGACATTTAGCAAAAAAAGGTTAGCATTTGGGCAAAATGACCTTCTAGAAAAATACTGGGGAAATAAAATCCAGAAAAATTCTAGAAAAAAAATGCTCCTTCTTCCTACACACGTGGCTACAACCACCCCACTTAAGCTGATAGGGTAATGCATTTCCTCTGATAGCTGCCACAGAAGAAATAGGAGGCACCTTTGTGATAACTTAAATTCAAACAGGAACAGTTTTCATTGCAGGTACAGTGATGGAATGGAAGAAGTCTATTCTTGCTTCAAATCTTGCTCTCCCTAAAGTATGCAATAAAAAAAAAAAGAAAAGAAAAGAAAAAAAAACCCAAAAAACAGACATACCAAAAACTTTGACAGAGATAATGACCAGCCCAGGTTTAAAAACAGAAAACCATGCCTTAATCTTGGGCTAAAAAAAAAGAAGAAAGAAATCTAAATGCATTCCATTAAAAGCAGACAAGAGGATATGAAAAACACTTTTTCAGGCTAAATAATAATAAAAAAGATTAATAAAAATAACCCAAATTGGCAGAAAAGCCTAGTGAGTCATTTAATGCTCCCAGTACAGCTGGCAGGAGCAGGGTAATTTATGCCTCTCTACAGCACAGTCTCAGGGCAGGTCGCTCAGAGAGTGTATTCAACCCCGTTAAGTTTTCAGTGGTGAAGAACTGAGGGCTGTTTCCGAGAGCCGCTCCGGGGGCTGTGTTTGGGCTGGAGGGGGGCTTTGCTGCCTGCGCTGGGGCCAGGACAGAGCGGGCTGGGAGTCAGTTTTTGATGTTGAACACAGCTGCCCTTGCAGCAGGTCTGCCGGGCGCTGGGAAGGCCCTGCCGGCCGGCCCACATCAAAGCAGGTCATGCAGCAGGACCGGGAGGGTCTCCAGCAAGGCGGACGGGTGGGCAGTTGCCTGCATAGGATTTTAATAGGGCCAGGGTATTACAGGAAAACGCCGAGTGAGGAGGCTTTGAAGTGCAAAGAGTTGATGTGACCTTCTACAGCGCTTGCAGGATGAAAGAGTATTGCAGATGAAGCTGGCTCTGGGCTTGGTGGAGCCCTGTGTTTGCTCCAGGCTGTACCAACAAGCCTGGCCACTTCTTTCCATGCTCAGCTTTGTTAATGTCACCTTTTCTGGACCCTGATCTGTGGGGCTGTGTGGTTCCTGGGGGTAATTCTGGATGGTGGCGTCTTTCCCAAAGCCGTAAGAACTGAGACACAGCCAAGGCTGTGCCTGTGTTTGCTGCTTCCCCTTGTATATGAAAGCAGGGCTTGGACCAGAACAAATCTCAGCACGTTTTATGTGCTTGCTGACAGCGGGCTCAGCTACTCTAAAATGATGAAGAGCATTTGTAGAGATCTAGACCTTTCCAATATTTAATAAGTTGTATTCAAAGGGAGTTTTATTCTGATTATGGTTTACGGTAACATTTCTTTATCTACATTTGAAATGATGAACTGTCTGATTTACGGCTCTAGTTTTTGATCAGGGAGAAAAAAACAGAGATGATGAAATAGTCATAAGCTTGAAGTTATTTTTATTTTTGCTAGCGCATGAGTCTTGAATGACTAAAACAAACAGTTCCAGCACAGCTTCATCAGCTATCTGTATAAGATTTTATAGTGAATGTTGGAATATCAGATCCTCTTCTTTCAGGTAAAACTTCATGGCAGCTTCTTCCTATCTGCAGCCACCTTATTTATTATTTTGAGGAATTGTGTGCTGTGAGTGTGGAGAATTGTAATACAGACAGTATATACATTTTAGTATACAAACTTAACAATTACAGATAGTAATCTAAAATGGTGGCTGATTTACTTGGGACATTTTTGAAATTACTTTTGTTATAGGGAAGACTTTGAATGTGGATAGATCAAATTGCATGACTCCAAGGCAGGCCTCAGTCTCAAAGAAAGGAGCCAGGGACCTCTTACAAGTAGATTTCTTGTCCTTGTTTTTCCTTATGCAAAGCGATTCTGGAATCTATTTTGCTGGTTGGAAACGCTCTTCTCACAGGCATTATCTTCTGTTCACTAAATACCAGCACTGCTCACTAGCTTCCATCATTCATTCCTTCTGTGGTCTGTCACCTCTAGCAGAACTAGAATCATCTCTCCTCCAGAGTTTTCTTTCTTACACTGAACATGTGGCTTCCTCTCTTCTAATCTTCATGCCCGTGGTCAGCACAGACGATTGTCCAATTGCCTTGGCCAACATTATTTACCTGCATCTACAGGAAATGCCTTGCCTGCTGCACCTGACTTTGCCATTTTCAGTTGCAATACTGGAAGTTCAGGCTGTTCCTTCTAATGCTACTTCATTTCATCCCATTCTTATTACTGGAGTTATGCAAAGCTGATATTCTTCTTTCCATTGCCAATACCTCTGAACCTCATACCACAGGCAGATTTTATTATCGCACTCCTGTATCAACAACCAACACAATCTGGCCTTTGTTGAGGTTTTCCCTGCCCTCAGGAGACCTGGTAAGCAAGAGCTACAGTGCTGGTGGCTGCTGTGCTGGCCTCCAGTACTGCTGCAGGTATCTGGAAAGGGAGGAAGCTGAAGAGTTTGCAATTCTCCCTCTATTCCTTTTTTCCCTCTCTTGTATTTTACAGCTTGTGTTTTCACGGATTTTTCATGTTATTTTATTTTAAGGTGCAAAAAGGAAGAGGAATCCAAACATGTATAGACTGTGGGCACTTGTGATTTCCATATGGAAAAGGCAGTGGGAAAAGATTAACTTAAATAGTCCTTCCTACAGTCTTCATGATTCAGTCCTCATGGGTCCCCCAAGACTTTAGGTGATCATCCACGGCTTCAGAGAGGTTAACCTGCCTATCCTGTGTGTTTTGTGGAAGCCAGGTGTGACACAATGTGAGGCTTATCATCACCACAGGAAAGGTGACTTCTAAAGCGCTCTGATCCACTCTTGCTGGCCAGACAGCTAATAATCTTGTTGCTTATTGAGAAATTTAGCCAGTGTTACGTTGTATGTTTGACTGACTGTTGTAAAAGCATTTAGCTGGGATTTATAACCAAACAGACAGACAGCTTGTTAAACTCCTTAGAATTCATAAGGATTAATAGTTTTTAGTCTGAACATTGTATGTAACTAAGTCTCCGAATGTCAGCTCAGTGTGTAACACACCTAAGGCCTTTCACTTCAGCAGTGCCAGCAGGACAGAAAGGGTATTTGACTGCAGTTACACATGTAGTATTTGTGGTGCTGCCTAACTCCACCATTAACGTGTACCTTTATATCTACTGAGCTTCATGTATTAAGCATAAAATCCTGCAACTACTTCTCCATCACACAGGGGACACATTTCCTGGGCTGCCATTGAACCATTACCTCTTGAGAAAGAAGATTTTTGCTGTGCAAAGTCCAAAGCCACCTAAAAAACTGGTATTTTCTGCTCAGTGTACAATTCACCTATGTGACACCTGAGTAGAAGGTGTTCATACATCATTGAGTATCTGGAAATGTGGCAGCCTAGTGTCCAAATCAGGAAGGCAGTAGGCTGCCTCTAAAAGTGGTAATTTACTGTCAATGCCACTGGTCTTGGCAGGCCTACAACAATTTAATAACCCCAAGGTGAGATCTAGGCAGACTGCAAGAACAGTGATTTCCTCGGCCTGGAGCATGGCCAGGATATTGGATGCCCTTTCAAAAAGCATCGTAAGAATTTTCATGACCACCAGCGGGACTGGCCATTGCCACTCTGAGCAATAACAGGCCTCTGGAATTAAATGCAAGCATTAACATCATACCGGGGACTGGAAGCAGGTGGGACACATCTCTCTGACTAACACTGCTTCAGGCAGTGCGTCGTGTTTGTCCCCAAGTAGCTGACAGGCCTGTTCTGGTCACATCAGGATCACTTCGAGCCGCCACCAGCTCTCCTTCCTCCCCTCTGAAGCTTGAAATTGCTTTCTCCCTTAGTGTTTTCCCTCGCTGTGTACTTCTCTGTCATCCTTTCTGAGAAAGACCTTCTCAGGATATCCAAACTCATGGCAGAGTTTGGATACCAGGACCTTTTTCTCCTGACACACACCAGAGAATGGAGGGCAAAAAGTTGTGGGGACCCAGGACAAAAGGCTTTGAATGCATAAATCATATCAGCTAGTGAGGGATTCATGTTTCACAGACTACAACAGCATGCAAAGACATGGAATTGGACATCCTTCTGATGCAAAACACAAAGGCCTGTCCCACTTCCCGCTCCCCATGGCAGCAGTGACAGCGTGTTCTCAGACTACAGTAACAGGAGTCTGTTCAAACTTACAGACTTTCAGTAAGTTTCAGGCTGAGCTTTGGATCAATTCTTATTCCGTCCAGATTGCTTCACTCAGCCCTCATGGATTCTCTTGATCAAATAACAAAAATGCTGAGCAGATTCCTAAAACATACTTTCTAATAAGGCCTCTAGGAAAGCGGAGCTGACAGCATCTTGCATTTTTATTCTTTCTTTCTTTTTAAACTAGCTCCACTGCCTCTGCCAAATGCAAGGATGCCAAATATGATCAGGCTGTGGATGGCACCATTCGTTTGTGTCAATCCTCTTCATGCTAGCTGAATAGACAGGACATATGGGCCTTTCCTTAACAAAGTATACACAAGAAATCAACAAATTTCTGCAAATGAGTGAACTTCCAAGTACAAGATTAACTCAAGTACTGCCAGACAGAGAAAGGAGACCCTGTAAACTGGGCAAGTTAAGAAGCGCTCTTGAACCTCAATTTATTGTAAATACATCCTGGAAGGGGACAAAGGGTGTAGGAGGTCTCAGAGTCCAAACTCCACTGTGCTCCATGTCCCCAGCCCAGGCTCTGGGCAATCAGCCTCTCAGACAAAGTCTACGCCTCATCCTCATGTCTTGAGTTTAGGTTGCTCATCTGGACCATGTGGAGTTCACCTGACTTCACACTGCCCTCCTACAAATTCAGAGATGAAGAGCAGAACTGTGAGTCCATGTTTGGGAAAACCCGCATTTTTGGTAAGTGCAGAAAGAAACTTAATCTTCTTAGCTTGATGGAGAGAGGGTGAAGACATGACATGACTGCAATCCCTAAGTACTACTACACCAGGAGAAGGCTTTTAACAGTGGAAGGATCTTTTAATCTGGTATGCAGAAAAAGATTGAGTGGATGGAAGATGAAAAGAGGCAGATACAATCTAGAAATTAAGCAATTTTTTTAACAGTGAAAACAATTATCCATTGAAAAAATATGGAGAAATGCATTGGGTTGCCCTCCAAAAATGGTTATATTTGAAATTATAGGTGTCACCAGCTCTGAACTGAGGTGACTTGCTAAAATTTTACACCCAGCATAGCAGAGAAGCAGAATATCAGGTTTATAAAAGACCCCTTAAAAACCTGTGAATTTACTTTTGCTTTCTGTCCTAAATGTTTTTGCATTGCTGTTTAATAGTTGCTGCCTTCCAGCCACGTGTTGTGCATCATGCGGTTGTGCACACCTTCTCCTTGGGAGAACGTTAATTAGGCTCTTAATCACTTGCCATATTCCTTCCCTCTTGCTTCAGTTTTCAAGGGCCCTATGGTGCTGCTGACCTCAGCTCCCCACTTGTACACGACCAGAATAACTGGCTTCCTCGCGCAGCCCGTTCTCACGCTCTCTGCTCACACTGTTCTTCCTCTGAGTCTCTTCAGCGGTTTGATTCCTGCTTCTTCCCTGGATCTGCTCAGCTCAAGTGTGTTTTGAGCCAGCTAGAACATCTAGCTCCAGGACTGGACCGTGTTTCTCCATGGGAGAGATCTCTGCTTACCAAGTCCCAGATGCCTCTCCAGTCCCCACTTGAAAGTTCTCATGCTGGCTAAGCCACTACACTCCGAATGAAGGACAAAGATCTCACAAACAAAATGGTTTTGCTCGTATCCATCTGCTGACCAAAGAGCCACACAACCAACGTCAAGAGAATCGAGGAATTTCTCTCATAATTACTGCAGCCTTGGCAATCGCATGTCACACAGTCATTCTCTATTCTCTTTGGCACACTGAGCACTTGCCAGAGAACTTCTTGTCTAAACCTTCTGAGAAACTTTGGCAGTCCAACCCCGAAGCCCTTCCCCAGGCACTATGTGCTTGTGCAGTAATGTGTGCAGAAACGCATGCACAAATCCCGGCCCCTGCACCTGCTTTTCCAGTGACTGCCAAAGGTCCGTCCGGTTCTCTAGCTTGAACTCCAGGACATCCATAGGATTTTAGCATCAAGGCATTCAAACTGGTGTTCGGTCACACTTGAAATATCCTCATTTCTCCAGAACTGCAGTCTTTTTCATTAATCTAGCGCATATCTTGACCAATATATGTCAGATATATCCCGTCATTTCAGCAGTCTCATGCACTGCTGAATTCTGCTTTTTTCCATCTCTCCTGTGCAACCAAGGCTCTCTTGTTTTCTTACCACCGCCATCTCTGTGTGCCTTATCTCCCTCCATCACCACTCTCCTTGTCTCATCAGATATTAGAGCTCCCTTTTTAACATTGTTTTCCAGGGAAAGGGGCTTACGGGATCACATCACGGCACTAATAACATGGGCTTGTGTATCCCTCCCAGTACCCCCTCTTCAAGTCACTGGCCAATTTCAGACAACTTTGGCAAGGAATGGAGGGTTCTAAGAAAATAATTATGATTATGTTTCTTGAAAATATGTGACTGTATAAAGAAGAGGAACATTACTAGAGACCCCAAATGTAACAAAATCTATGGATTGAGTTAAAATCTTAATTACACTATGGAGAATCCACACGGGGTGGAGAGGAGACAAATTGCTGTCAGAAATATGCTGGTATTCTGGGAACTGTGACAGAGCACTGGCAGAAAATTTAGTCCCTCATCCTGCAAAACAGTTGTCTGAAGCAAAGTGAACTACACCTCTCGTGGGACAGCAGCACAATTCTGCTGATGACCAGTTTGCTCTGTTCCTCCAAGTCCTTCCATGTGGAAGAAAATAAGTATTATTTTTTGCAGGAAAGAGTAACTTACATTGCATCCTGCATTCAGATTTCACTAGGATTTGTTTCTTCAATAGAGTCTTTTCAGTTTTATTTCTTCATTGGCTTCTGTCTTGCCCAGATACCCTCCTGACAAAGCTAATCTTGACTCAGGACAAACGTTAGTTGGAATTTCACATCTAGTTAATAGAGAAATATGTTTGGCTGGGAAGCAGCAGTGGATCTGTCTGCAGAGCCCTAATATGAGAGCAGTAGGATGAGGGAAGCAAAACTGGAGGCAGTGATCACTGAGACAGTTTGAGGAGGATCCTGTCATTTTGAAGACATTTAACTAGCAGGAAAAGCACAATTTCTAGGCTCCTTTAGACCCTCACTGTCTACAAAGGAGTTATTTCACCCCCAGGTGACTGAATAGTGTGTGAAAGAGTAGAGGAGGCAGAAGAACCACCAAAGGAGTAGTTGGGAGCTGTCCGTCTTCAGGGATGTCGTAGGTGTCGCAAAGGTTTTACTGCGTGAGAAGAGCTCAGCTGGCAAGAGCAGAGGGAGAGGCAGGGAATGGGGATTCCTGCCTGGCACACGGCCGCCCCAGTGGGACGGCGCTTACAGGGCCGAGCTGAAAGGCTGAGCAGTGAGTTCAGCAAGACTTAATAGAGCCACTGGGACCAACCAGTGCCCCTAGTGTGGCCGGGGTGCAGAGAGCATCGGGCTAGCTCAGATGGGCAGCGATTCCTCCGCTGTGCGCAATGTGCAGCGAGTTACTGCTGATAACCTGCTGGCCTTCATCACTGTGTCCCCATCCTCCCATCTTTGTCATTGTTCAGAGCTATGCGTGGCTGTGACTGTGGTTTCTGACCTCGTGCTGGCCCTGATGGAGGCCGATCCTTGGGCTCCTCCTCAGATGTATCTGGATACAGCAATTTCCCTGTCAACACAGGCTGCTGGTTGTCCCTGGGACGCTACTCTCTGCCTAGTGGCATTTTCCGTAGGTGTTTTCGATCACGATTTGGGCTTAATTCTTTGCACAGCTGGGTCATGCCACATGGAAAGGAAAAGCCAAAGACACAGCAAGTGACATCCTCAGGGGAGGAGAGAAAACTAAGCAGGTCCGAGGGCAAGAAAAGGGCAAGGGCCAGGCATTACGGGAAGACCCGCATTTTTCCTGCCTCCAGATCTCAGCATGGACAGGGTGTCCCTGGATTCCCACCCCAGTACTTCCAACCAGGGTTTGAAAAGCCCCAGCCTGGCTAGTGTGGATACCCTCATGTCTCTGTCCTTAGGACAGGCTCTCCCTGGTGCCTGACAAACTTGCCTGGCCCGATGCGGACACCTATGAGCCGTGCAGCTTGGGCACACTGTGATATAACTACTGCAGGGACTGCTGTGACCGTGAGGGCAGCCGTACGGGGCCGCGCTCCCTCCATGTGCCCTGCTGCTGGCACAGGCAACATCTCTGCCCGCGCCGGGAGCAGCTGTCAACCCGAAACCACCGAGCTGCGCTTAGCTCTGCCGAAAACCCCTATTCACTTGTACCGAGCCCTGCAGCCTCTCCCGGCGCAGACAGAGCCCCTGTGCCTCAGCCTGCAAGCACAGCGCGTGTACCCGGGAGGGGTGCTGCTCTAAAAACCTCTACATGGAGGCATCAGAAAGAGATCTGCAGTCATGCAGCACTAAGAAAGTGTCACTGCTGACCCCCAGGGCCTTTGAACTCCCTTGTTGGCCTTTGCTTTGTACATTCCCACACAAGAGAAAGAGCATCCAAAGGTGGTGACTGCTATGGAGAAAACACTCGTAAGCAGATAGCGCTGGGGCTCGCAGCAGCAGTGGGAGGAAGGGAAGATGGGAGGGACTTCCAAAGGGAACCTGGCAGGGTATTGGGCACAATTCTCCGGTTCTTCCTACCAATCTAGGCTCCTTGTTTGTTCAATGACACAACAGCTTCCTGGAAATATATTTTTGCACTGAGCTCTATCATCTTGCACGCTTTCAGGGACCCTTGCAGCTGCAATTTAAATAGGAAGGGAGGAGAGCCACAGGCAGGACATGGTGCTGTGGCCAGGCTCAGTGGCCGGGCGGAATGGGGCTAAGGGAGATGGGGCTTTCTCTTAGCTTTCCCAAGGAAACTCCATCTGGCTTTATTGCTTGTTATCCACTTGCTCTGAAATGCCAGGCTGCACACATGAATTTGTTACTGAGGGGTTACTCCTCCAGAAGAGGTTGTTGCATA
Source organism: Tinamus guttatus (assembly GCF_059628265.1). Taxonomy (NCBI): domain Eukaryota; kingdom Metazoa; phylum Chordata; class Aves; order Tinamiformes; family Tinamidae; genus Tinamus; species Tinamus guttatus. The sequence continues at coordinate 6,077,966 of NW_028288594.1, read as the reverse complement.
AATGTATTTATTTTAATGAGAAAACAAGCAGTATCAAAGGATTTGCTCTGAAACCCAGAAAGCCAGAGAAGCTCGTTGAAGCAGGAGAAAGGAACAGCATGGTCATGTTTTGCATTGCCCCTTCATGATGAGCTGTACTGGAGTCTGTTACTGGTGGAGCCCACCTGGGCTGTCTTCCTAAGAAGACCCATATCTAAAATCAGCAGCTTCTCCTTTGATAGCCTTTATAATCTGGGATATAAGATGGAGGATGGGAGTGGATCATTATAATCATTTTTTCCGTTAGCATATAGGGAAATTGAGGCAGAGCTAGCCAATTAAAGGGAGATGATCAGTGCACTTGTGAAAACTAATGTGGAAACACCCAAACTTCTCTTCCAGGCCATAAACATCTGTAGTTAATGACAAAATGTTAATTACTGGCAATCAGCTAATGAGGGTAAAAGCTGAACTAATTTCCTGCTGCCTGAAACGCTACTCTAGACTGCGTTTTGCCCATCAGCTGAACTGCTATTTAAGAAGAGGATAAAAAAGAAAAAAATAGACATTCTGGCACCTCATTCTGTCTCCCCTGCCAGACCAGATTAGTGTGTGGGGAAATTCTCCACTGCAGACGAGCCCCAGTTCATTTTCCCGTGTTGGGCCGTGAATCGGGTAGGAGCTGGACGCTGGGCCCGGGGCCCTGCTGCCCAGTCCTGCCTCCTGCTCTCTTGCTGAGATTTGCTCAAATGACTTTCCTCATGGGTGGAAATTTTGGCTCTTCCTTGTGCTTGGTAAAAGTCTCTGAGCAACTTTACCCTCTACAGAGGGAAAGGGTCAATATATCACCATTCTTTTTGCCCATCTTAGCTCTAATGAGTTATGGCATGGGATAGGTATAAATCATCTCGCTCTTGTTTTTGAGGCTACAGCTGAAGATGACATTCCCGGAGCATTAAGCTGGCATGTAGCGTTGCTGTGCATGAGTAACCAGCAGCAATTCTGGAGGAGGCTGTACGCTACCGCTGGGCAGATGATTCATGTGCGTGTCACGGACATGGTGCCGCTAGCCGTGTGACAAAAGGCAGAGCCATGGGGTAATTTGTCATAGTGGTGTGTGCCTCGGACCGCGGAGCCTGGAGGGTCACACCTTGGAGACACGCAGCAAAAGCTGTCCCCTGCACCAAACCACCACCGAGGGGGAATCTCATGCCAGGTTTGCAGCTGAAGGCCCCTTCTCTGCTGACCCAGCTTCCAGAGGGCAGTTTGTCACCTGGACTGGGGAGCGTGGGGCACCCTGACATGTGGCACGGAGCTACTGGCCACTTCCTTCTTCTAAAGAGAGACTCCTTCTACTGAGACGGCTCTGCTGTTCTCAAGGCAGTCCAACGGGCCAGCCAGGCTCACATGCTGCATTCAGGGCTTAATGTGGAAAAGGAGTAATCAAAAAGCATAAGAGGAGCTGCTCTTGACTGGGCCATTGATTCATGTTGTTCAGGATCCTGTCTCCAGCAATGACCAGAAGCAGCTGGCTAGGGAAGGAGGGAAAGAGCAGAACAAGAATATGCAGTATTTCCTTTATGCATGCTGACAGCATCCAACAATATGAGTCGGATGTGGTTTCTGTGAATTTAGTAGCCCTCAGTAGATTCCTCTTTCATAAAATTCTGTTTCTTTGAAATCAAGGAAGCTTTCTGCATGCACAGTATCCTGAGGCAAGAAGAAGGAGTTGCACATCTTAAATACAATTATGCAAGCAAAAAGCAATGAATTTTAGGCAAGATGCTTCCTTACTGTAAGGCAGTATGCACATCTCTCTGTGAGGAATAGCTACATTCACAGTTACATTCCTGTTACAAATGAGAGATTAGCTGAATTGATAGAAAATTAAGAGTTTGTAGGGTTTTGACCATATATTCAAATTAGTAGCTGTTAAATGAGTTATCAGTCTTCACAGTTTTCATCCTGCTATCTCAAAAAAATCAATTTTAAATTTCATTTCAGATCACTCTCAAGCCTTAATTTACAGCCTTGCAGATTCCTTTGTGGCACCCTTTCCCTAGATGGTCCCATCAAACCAGCTGTGCCCAAGAAACCTATAGGTTCCATGAGAAATGTGCAGATGGCAACGGGATCAAATACATTTGCAAATGTCATAAGCCTCAACCGCATCATCTCTGCTTGCATGGTCCTGTAGTCTGCAAGGCATTTGCAAGGGATGGGGAGACCTACAGAGAAAACGTGCCATGGTCACTGCTCTGCTGGCTTCCCCAAGGCTCTGCCGGCAGCCAATTCAGCTCCGCTCCTTCAGCTTGGGTATCCAGGACTGTTTCTTGGGAGCATATCCTGGCTGTCGTGCAGGCCTCGAAACTGGGGTCTACATGAGGCTCTGATGCCTTCAGAGATATCTGATGTCCAGCCATCTGTTCACGGCTGAACCCCTCCAGATCAAGCTGATTCTCAGCTTTCTGAGAAAGTTCCCATCCCTGCAGATTTGCCTCCCCACCACTGTGATGCTGAGCGTCAATCAGCCTCTCCTGGCAGTGCAGTTAATTCAGCCTCCCTCTGCAGTGCGAGCTCACTGCACGCAGGGAAGCGATCGCATTTCATGCTCTAAAGGGCTTAACACCCCTCCACACACGCGCGCATACACACTCGAGCAGGGTGGCCAGCAGTGTGGTTGGAAGCAGACTGGAGCAGTGGGAAATGAGCAGTTTTCCTCATAGATGAGGCCAGAATCGTCCCTGTGCAGCATGCAGGGTGGATGTGTAAGCCTCTTGCTGGGGCTCTGCCGTGTCCAGCCCCGCTACTGTGGTGCGCTGGGGGTACCTGGCAGCCCAGCCAGGCTCCTGTGCTCACACTGGGCTTCTTTACAGTGCGTTTCTTGTTTTCCAGGCCTGCAGCTGCTGCAATCCCTTCCCCAATTAAAAGCTATCTCCCTGGCAAATGGACCAGGCGGAGAGGTGACCGTGGGGCAATGAAGCAGAGGAAAGCAAATACATTTTCCACAGGAGCATTTAGCTCTTGAACTGCTCCATAAGCAGCCAGGTGCTCTCCCTGACACAGAACAGGCTGACTCCCACCACAGAGTAGGATGGGGCAGAGATAGGACTGAGTTCTCAGTGAGAGCCTGAGAAACTATTGGGAGACACACACACCGCAATGAGGAGCCACTCTGCTGAGAGCAGGTTGCCTCAGACTCGATTTCCAGCTTTTCTGCACAAGACTCTGGCTTTGGGGAGATGATGCAGAACTAATGGTAGGAAATGCAGATGTTAATAAAAGATGGAGCCTTTTTCCATTTGCTTTCATTCAAAGCTATGCAGGTGCCTTGCTATCTCTAGTACATTAAGCAACCTTGTACCTCTCAGAGCTGTCTAATCTCACTTGCACTTCATCTACTGCAGAAAATGGGACAAACAAAGGGCAAAGGGAACAGCTGAAAATTGCAGGAAGATGGGATTTGCCAGGGACCAGTTCTCTGCTACCAACACCTGCCCCACAATGCAACTGTCAGAGCTGGCAAATGCCCTGTGGCTCTCAGAAGGAGATCTCCATGTAGCTACTGATATTCAGGAAGTCAAACCAGTGAGGAAACGCAGAGCCTGAGCTGAGAGGTGTGACCAGAGTTGGGGCAGCCAGCACTGGGCCACTAATGCTGCCAACAGCTCTCCAGCTGACTGTAGTAGGAAAATCCTAAAAGACGCTCGAGCTTATAATATTCAGGCTGCATTTTACAAATGTGCTCTCTCTGCTCAGCTTGGCAAGAGCAAATGAGCTGACTGCTTGGCTTGCAGCGGCTGCTGCACCTCTCCATTCTCATGCATTAGCGTAACGCGGCTGGCGTGCCTGACGTTGCAACAGCAAGTCAATAATAACTGTTATTATTATCTTTATTAATCAATAATAATATCCTTACCTCCTCTTGTAGGGCTTCCCAGCACATCCTTTCTTATTTATCTTTTGTCTTATTAATGCCCTGAGCTTGCAATTAGATTTGGGCGAGTGGCTGCCGGCGCTGACCTGGCTGCTGAAATCCAGCCTCGCTCTCACAAACAATTCACTTTCAGGGCAGGGAAATCTCAACCAACTTCAATCAGGCTGCCCGTGAGGAGGGAGCCTTGCAGAGCTGCCGCCTAAAAGATCAGCTCCTCTAGGCAGCTCTGCCTCAGCTGAAAGGGCTCTAAGCACCTCACGTCCCTCCAGGGAGACGCAGAGACATCTGCCGCAACTGTAAAAATATATAAAATAAGGCAAGGTTAATAGCGGCTATCTCAGGCATGTGCGTGTCCTGTTTTTCCGTACTGTCGGAAGGCTGTGTAATTGTTGATGCCTCTATCTTCACGGCCTCCCTGGGGAGACGGGACAGCACTGGGTCCCTGGCACCCGGCAGGAGCCAGCACGTGGGCACTGACTCACCGGAGAACGTGTGGGAAGTCTCTGGCAGGGCAGAGACTTAAAATGTGGGTTTCCAAGTGCAAGGGTGGAGATTCCACCTGGGCATCGCCCTCCCTTCCCACCGCACCTCATTTCACACAGGCTGCTACTCCCCTGCTTGCTTCAAGTGCGCATGGGCAGCGCTTGCATCCATCAACAAAATCTGCTGGCCTTGCCCTTCCTGGCAGCCTCCCATCAAAAAGCATGGAAATCTCCTCAGCTAGGACATGCTTAGCAGCAAAAAAAAAAAAAGCCCGCGTTCCACGAGCGCGCTGTGTGAAAGCTGGTGCTTTCGGAGAGCGGATCTCCCTAATCGTCCCTGGCAGCGCGCTCTGCCATGACGCGCAGGTGGAGCGGCGGCGGCGGCACAGAAAGGCAGCGCCGCTCTGCGCAGCGAGCCCGGCCCAGAATCCTTCCCTTTGCGCTATGTCTCCCACAGAACAACGCGAGGCCGCTCCTGCTCCTCCACGTCGCCCGCGCCGCGTGGAGCGGGGCCTGCGCTGGGCCAAAACAGGCCTCACACCCACGCGCCGCCCAGAGCACTGGGAGGCGACTTGTCTCTCTCTATATATATGTTTATTTTATTTTATTTTTAGTGAAAAGCCTAAAATATGTCATAAGTGAACATTTACATTGTGGAAGGGCTCTTTGATGTATCCTTTGGGCTGCTCGTTTGATGTGCCAGGTGGGCTTTGCAATAGTTAATTTTGCTTCCCTGCGCCTCACAGGGAGGGATGCAGGGAAGGAGGAGGGAGGTGTTACTATTTGCGGTTTGCTGAATAGCACAGTGAGGTGGATGGCTGAGAAATGAAGTCTGTGGCCTGACTGTGCTTCTCGAAAGCATTAGCAGACTTTCCTCCTTCTTACACGCTAGCACAGTGACATTTCACACTTCTGTTTGGGTCTAGCTCTCCAAAGACCTTGTATCCGTTCTCTAGTGCCTCTCTTCATGGCAGCTTAAGTAAAAATCAAAGCCCATGCCTAAATCAGAAAAATGGCTTCTCTGCAAACTGAAGAGCTGGTACCAAACCTCTCCGTGAAGCACAGAAAGGAAGCCCTGTCCAGAAACAAGCAGGCTGGATGTGGCGCCTGATCCAAGTGTAGAGAAAGTACAGGAGAATGGGAGAAAAAAAAATCAAAAAGAAAGATTTATTAATTAACTATTTCATATTGAAGGACGGCGAATGTACTGGGGAAGTTGAAGATCTGTCTTTCGTTAACTAAAGGACACAAACCCAATTGGTAGCTGCACCTCCCAGGCAGAAAACAGCACCCCTGGTAAACAGGGAGGTTATTTTCCCTTGAAAGACGGCACTGCAGTGGGGTAGAAATGTATCTTTTTTTTTTTTAACCTTCTTTTAGTAAACGTCACAACTGAACTCCATTAGGCAGTGACTGAGCAGACTGCACTGAAAACAAACACCAAATTAAGTGCGCCCACTCTGCACGGAGACGTTTTGCCTTTTCCTCTCATGCTTCTGCCAGCGAGGAAGGTGAGGAGGAGGAGGGACGGGACCTGGGAGGACCATCCCCGAAGCCTGGGCTGACTGGGGAGCGATGCTGCAAGAGTTATTGAGACAGGAGAAGAATGGGGAGGCAATGTGAGAGAGGGGAAGGAGGCCCCTGTGAGGACAGCCACAAGTGTGATGAGTTGGCAGTACTGATCTTGGAAGGGCTCTGGGAAAGGTGGGTGTAGGAAGGTGCTATTAAATGGGGCTCTGAGGTGACAGTCACTGAGGCGCTGGGCTACCCTGGTGAGAGGGAAATTATCCTGAGGGCTGGAGGAAGGGGGCAGGAAGGGTTTGATGTTACGCAGGAGGGATCTGGATAACCAGGTGCAAACTGAGATGGCCAAAGAAGAGTTTTGTCATTGTTGGATGTTTTTACCTCCTTGCTCCCTGGTAAGACAGAGTTGGAATGGGGATGGAGATGCACCTGGGCCAGACTCTGCTAGCAAGATGGGCTTAGAGGAAGTGACCCCAGGCCCTGCAGGGAGGAAGGTGATGGTGGGCAAGAGGCAGCCAACCCAAACACACCTCACTGACAGCTCCTGCCCCAGGAGCTGAGGGCACCTGAGAACAAGGTCCCACCACTGGTTCCCTCTGCTGCCAGCCCCAAGGAGCAGGGATAGGATCTGACACCTGGCCTGAGGGAGGAGGCTGGACAAGGGAGGAGAGACAACTTGGAAACAAGATTTGGAGCAAAGAACATGTCTAGGCACAGGCTTTCCAGCTCTAATTTTCACCAGTTCTGCATTAATTCCATCTGAAAATATGAGCAGGTGAAGGATGGGGACATGACCCCGTGCATTCGTGGCTGGCGTGAGCGGGACGCCCGTGGCAACAGCGGCTGTGGCCCAGCGCCGCGGGTCACCGAGCACAAGGCGTTCGTGAGGCCGCTCCCCGGCTGTGCTCATTACGGCAGGTGCTCACGCCGGGGTAGCTCAGGCATTTAAAGGTCAATGAGACTGAGGCTGAGACACCACTGAGAGCTGCAGGCACATCGGCCTCTGAAGCCAGGCAAGCGTCGCGTGCACGTGGCCGCGTGCGTGCTCCGCGCCGGGGTTTGCAGCCCCCGATGGGCTCTTGGAAACCCTACGGCAGCTCTGACATGGGGGAAGGGACCAAGTGCTTGCAAATGAGCGAAGCCACGACAGTGCCTGTCTCCGTATCCCGGCGCTGTGAGCGGTAGGGCCAGGCGGCGGGGGAACGGCCGCGCTGCGGAGCACGCGAGGGGCACGCGGGGAAGCAGGAGGGGGCAGGCGGCCCGTGACCTGCGCAGTGCGCGGCTGAGCTCCCCTCAAGCGAGCGGCCCGTCAGCCCCTGCACTGCTCCTGATGCTGAACCAGAGTTGGAAGTTGTGCGGGAAGGAAGGAGGCCTATGTCCCCGAGGCCACTAAACTCTTCAATCTTTTCCGAAGAACCTTCTCCACTCCATGCACAAACTGCTCCAAAAAAGATGTCAAGATCCTAAACACTAAGAGCCTGTCTCTGTATCCTCCATAATCTGAACTTAAGTAGTAGAAAACAGTAATTGTAATTTCCCTTTCACATTCTTCCCTCGAGGCTGAACAACCCCAACTCCCTCCTCCTCTCCGCACACACCATGTGCCCCTTGGCCAACTCAGTGGTCTCCACTGGACTGGCCCCAAACAGTCAATCTGTCTCTTGTCCTGGGGGGCAATCTCCAGGAGTAAAGAAAGAAGTCCCTGAAATTACAGTTTATATTCATCTCATACAGACCTAGTATGAGGGCCTGGCCTTAGTCCCTGACTACATGGTCACTGGTAATAGAGCTCAGACAGGGTAAAAAATATAATGCTGAGATTGTGCTTCACTATGCTAGCATGGGCTTAGATTGCCTCTACCTGCTCATGAACACTCACCACCAAGAGACCTGAAAGTCACTGATACATTGAGACAAGGTCTGTGGATTAGATGATGTTGTGTTTCAGTGACACCCACCGCCTCTTATTCAACCTTGGTGATACCTTTTTTAAAAAGACTATTTTCTCTAATTCTGCTCATGATTCAGCTGCCACAAGGAGGGGAACACTGGGTTGGGAAGCTCTGTTTTTCAAGGGGGTATGACCTAGCAGTTTCAGGAAGACCTGACTCTTCTCTATTACAAATTTTTGCACATGGCAGTGTCAAAGGAAGATGCATCTCTCTAATCCTTCCCAGTAGTATTAACTGGTAAGTCAGGAAAAAATTAATTAAGGAAAAGATAAAAAAAACAGACTTAATATCTGGGAAAATGTCTTGATACTGAATTGCTTTACAGTAACCTTTTAGGGGCTTGGGGCTGGCTGTACTAGTCTTGATGGCTGAAGGTGAGTGTGCACAAAATCACAGAGAAAGCAGTGGGAGCAATGCACCTGTGCGGAAACGTACAGACTAGAAATGGTAAAAAGGCCTTGCATATCTGTGACACTGCTAGAAGGATAAAGTCAGCCAGCTCAGATTTTGAAAAATCCCAATAATGTAAATTCCTTAAGTACGAGCCAAGCCTGTGAATAAGATAAATCTCTTAGTCACTTTGCCAGTGATATCCTTCTAATCTCATCCTTCCTAAACGATGCCGCTCAGAGAGTGAACCACTTTGCATAAATGGTTTGCTGCTCAGAGCAGTCACTCATGCCTCCCACTCAGACCCCAGGATTTGAGAAGTCCCCTGGATTAAGGCTGTTACTATTTTGGATCCAGAGGGAACCAGCTGAGTGAGGGCTCAAGGTAATTTTGAAGCAATTGAGAGAGAGAGAGACAAGTGGGGGCAAAGAGAAGGGCACCACCATCCTAGGGAACAGTACAATCCACACAAGTCTTGAACTTGTACAGTGGAATCTTACTGTCTTTTACAAACAGAAATGAGCCAATAACAGGGAATTAGCAATGTACTGATGCTAAAGTAACAGTAACCGAAAGGCTAATCCATCTTTTTCCAAAAATGATCCAGAAGTGGTGAAGCAGTTTTCACTGATGCTGTGTGTCTTGCTTTGCAGTTGGAAACAACCTGCTCGGCGTTAAATATTGAGCTGGGAACCAGGGCCCGCTGCCCTGACCTCTGATGTCCCAGGAGTGTGGTAGAGCCATTTACATCCAACAAGGGAGAGCGCTCACCACTGCCAGGTCAGCTTTTCTTACACACTCCAGTCATTTTATGGAGAGGAAAAAGATGATTCTGGATGCCAAAAGGAGGAAAACCAAGTGTATTTATTCAAACTACATCTAGGAACACTAATAATCATTTGCTTTTTGCTTACTATTCCTTCGTAATGCATGTACATACAACACCTGTCCTCAATACTACTTATGTAGTATATACTGCTAAAAAGCATGTAATCCCTTACAATACAAGAGCTTTCATAATAATCCACGCATGTGTAAATCCCTACATAGATTTCATACTTCTTACCAGTTTTAAGGTAAGGACAGACACAAATTTTCCGAGTGCCTGTCACACGCTTCCCCCACCTCTGTTTACCCAGACAGCCCCCCTCTGCCAATGCTCTTCCTTCCCCATGTGATGGTTCCACCAGGGATTCCAGTCAGATACTGGAGAGGGAAAATACGGACTCGGTGGGATCCGGGGAAGCCTTGTCGTTACCAGCAAACAGGGCAGCCCTGCAGAGCTGTGCCGGGGGAATGCCTGGGGGAGGTGGGCACTCACGTGCCCTTTCTGCATAGCTTAGCACAACCATGTCTCCAGGTTTTGCTTAATTAAAACAGAGTATGTCTTACACGAGTTCTGAATTCTCCTCTTTCTTTCTGAGATATGTGGGGCTGAAGACTCTCCGTCACATCCTGCGTGTCCCTCGTGCCAAGACCATATCTGACTCCAAATTATGCATTTTAATTAGGTGCAAGGCAATTATTATTGGTTTTCAGTGAGTCATTTTTCTCTCAGTAATTAGTACTTGTCAGTTCAGCTCAGCCCAGTGCTGGTATAACCCTGTGACTTCAAGGATATGTTTAAAATCTTCTTTCTCCCATACAGCAACTCACCATAAAAAATACCATTTTTCCTGTCTTGCCCACTGGAGCTGGACAGCAATTATTTTGAAAATTCACAATCCAGTGAGAAGTACGTGCCAGTCTGAGCACATAAGGAACTGCCAGACAGGGAAAGAATTTGGTCAAATAAAGGCAACTCACCTCGTTGACCTCATTTCATTACTATATACTTCAAATCCTGGCTGTGTCTGTCTCTCTATAGAAATGTCAGACTGTCTCTTACACTCATTTTTGCTCACTACTTCAGTGTGGCCTTACTTGGCAACTCCTTCCATCTGTTTACTACTCTTCCATGTTCTGCCTGTGTTCCAAAATTACTCTACTTACAATAATGCTAATGCTTAGTATTCATAGAGCGTCTAGCTGTGGAGGGGGTTTTAGGTGTTTTGCAGTCAAGTGAGGATTTCTTGCAGCTTTGCTAAGAGGAAGTGAAGATTTCTAGTCCCACTTTATGGCAGGACAAAAGAGCGCAGAAACCAGGTCCCGTCAGAGTGTATGCAGATGCAGCAGCTCTATGTGCACGGGCTATCTGTGTTCCCAGAAAATTGATGGAGGACTAGTCAATACTGTCAGGGGAGCTCGGAGGGTGAGTCAGCCGGGTGAATGTTGGTGTCTGGCTCTCCAGCTCCTCTGACTGTAACAAGGGGCACAGCTCAGTTACCTACCTTGAGATGTTTTCAGCTAAGAAACTGTCGCGTGTGCATGAGTCAAGCTCTTGATTTGCACTGCCTAGACACCCGGTCCACGTGCAGACACCTACACTGCGGCACTTGCACTGAGGTGTCTGCAAGCCGGAGCTGAGTGCCACCTCAATGATGTGCCAAGATCACAGCTTGATTACAACGCTTGGAGGTGAAGCCAACACCTTTGGGTTGCTGCTCATCCTCCTATATCCACCTGAACTAGAAAAAGCACCTCCTCTAGCCAAGTTATCACCATGCGGAATAGCTACTTACGTCCTCTGAGAGCCAGCAAGCAACCCAAGACCTGAGTTGTTGCCTGGTTGTTACTCAGTGACCGAGCTGCTACCTTGACCCTGATCCTGGGGTCTGCTAACGCTGATCTCTAGGGCAACGCTTGTCTGAGTGGCCTCTGCTGCTCCGTTGCCCTCCACCCTTCAGTCCACCCTATTTTTCTCTAGCACAAAGGGAGAGCCTAACTCCTGAGAAGGCAGAGGTGCTGCTCTCTGTGCACTTGTGAGGACAGACCTCTTTCTCATGGTGATGCTGTTTGCTGGGAGGTCTCCCCAGCTTAACAGCTGCCCTGATGAGGAAGGTTTCTTTACCTCTTGTATTCTTCAGCGAGGGGTTACTACTAATTCACAGAGTCACAGCTCCGACATCCCTGTGTCGGAGAGTGATCACATGGATCCAAAACACTCATTTAAATCTGTAAACTCCTAGGCTCCGAGGCAGAGCCCATGGCATCCTCAATCCCCTGCCCAGACAGTTTTGAGGCATTTGCAGAGGCAGTTTCCCTGCCCCAGTTGAATGGCTCTGCACCTTCTTTTCTTTCCTCTTGCCACCAAAAAAAGCTCTTTCCGCCCACTGGCAGGTACTGTGCAAAGTTCAGGAAGCAAATAACAGACAAGGCAAATAGGGCTCTGCAGCCTCTTCCCTTTGAGCTTTCCGTTCATACAACTGTGTCGTTCTGCAGATACAGATTCTTCTCCTGTGCAAGTGTTTGAAAAAAAGGTTTCACAAGACAAGAAAGCTGGATCTGAAATAAGTAATGCAGAAATTACCACTGCGAGGTTCCTAGGAGCCAAAAATACCTTTGCCGGTATGAAAACAGGCCTAAGTTCTTGAACATCACATCTTGGATGTTTCCAGGTCAGCCTGCATCGACCAGGTGACTCTCCCAGTTGACCAGCCAAATGGAAGTGTATTTTTCAGTGGACGGACACACAGCACTGGTGTGAGAATCAAAAAAAGGTACAGAGGCCTCATCAGTGGGCAAGTGGAGTTCAGCCCTGTTGTGGTAATCTGCAAATCACCAGGCTGCGCTGGGCAAGCCATGCTCACACCATCAGGAGAAACAGTCCAAGTATTGATCTGCCAGTACAAACAGTGACGAATGGGCACGGGCTAAAGACCCACTTTTTGCTGCGACCCAGTCCTGCTGCTCAGAAGAGACCACTGGCAAAGCGCCTTGCCTGAAACCCTGCAGCATCTTCTAGACAGCCCAGCTGTGCCCCATGGCCCCAAGCCACCCTCTGCAGGAAAAGCTGACCCATAAGTGACCATTTAATCTCCTTCTCTATCCAATTTGGCTCAGCCACGTGGCATCTGCCTTCCACTGCTCTGCCACAAACACGCGCACAGCAAATCCTTGCCTAATAGTGACCGCTGGGATCAGTGCACGCTGCGGCAGTTCCTCATGCCTGGCTGCTGCTTGAACATGATGCTGATCCTCCAAAGCCAGCGAGGTCAGGGAGTCTCTGAGTGGGAAGCCAAGCCACCAACCTCTGCATATAGTCTAGGAGGGGAGCGATGCTCAGGAGGCACCTCCTCCAAAAGCTGCATGCGTATTGCAGGGGGAGCAGAACAGCAGCTCAGGGCAATGTAGACATACCAATTCAAAGGGAAACAGTATAAAAACAGTCACGGGTGCAGCAGTTGCATAGTAGTTTTGCCATACACATTTATAGGTAGATACGTATCTGGCAAAAAGTGCCCCCATATGATATAAAACTTAGAAAAGGCTGTTATTCATACTGTGGTCTACCTGCTACTGAGGGACATCTGAGGCAGTATGGAAGGGTTACCAGACTCTAGCAACACAGTGTTGACAAGGGGGACCCATGGTTTTTATCTCACCCCTGGGAACCAAATAGAATGGAGCAGTCTGAGACAAGGGAATCAGGGCTGCATATTTGTCCCTGACATGGATAAGTCAGGTTGAATGGCAGAAATCTGGATGGCTTTGCCAATCTCCACGTATTTGTGCAGCCTCACTTTGACTCATCAGTATCTCCAGCATACAAACAGCTAAGAGCCTTCCAGACTTAGGAGAAGAGACCTTGGCTAGTACTGAGGGCTGGGAAGTGTATGAAAATGCAAAACAGCTGTCAGTAGAAGAGAGTTTTGAACTCCAGGTTGTTTCATTTCCAGCTGAGCAAATTTTCTCTTATTTTACAGCATACAGAGAGAACATATTCTCCGGTGCCTAAGGACCACTCCTTGTCTCCGCAATACAACAGAACAAATAGCCTAATCAGGCCAAAATGCACAGCACACTGAAAAACTGAGAACATTTGGGATGTCATTAGAGAAGGTGAAAACCTCTCTTGGAGCCTGGGAGGGATCATATTGCCGGTATGAACACACTTTGTAGGGGCAGAGTATCATCTGGTGAGAAAAGAGAGAGAGTAACATTCCCCAGGTTTGTCAGACAGGCATCACCTGCAAAGGGATGAAGGTATAAATCCTGCAGAAGGAGTTGTACATGTGGGATGAGCAGACCTGGGAGGGACACAAAGAAGCAAGGAGCAGGGTTAGGGTAGGTCAATGTTGCTGGGCTCTTGTGGAGGCAATGGGATGGCCTGCAGGAAGCTGAATCAGGTGCAACCTGGCCCTGTGCTCATCAGAGAGGCAGAGCACGTGTTTTCCAGCTTCTGCTGTCCCAGGATCATCTGCCTGCACTGTCTGTTTCACCAGCGAAACCTGATCTCAGTGGCCTCCTCACATCCATTACAGGGAAAAACAACTGGATCCAACCCAAACACAAAACAGAACTGGTAGCAAACCTTCTGCCGGCTTCAGAGGAGATGGCAACATTCACCCCGTATGTTTCTGATCCTCTTAAACATACACAGAGCAGCTCAGTTACACACACACACACACACACACACTCAAACTCCCTGCCTTAGCAAATAATCTCTGAAGTGGAACCGCACTGGCTGCTTTGTGGGAATCTATAAGCCTGTAACGGTGTCTGCGTTCCCCTTGGTTTGCCACAACAGTAATACCCTCTGCAGAGCTCCAGCAGCTTAGTTCACTTCCCCACTTACAGAGGTACTTTGGCTGCCTCTAATTAGAGCTTGTTCTCTCATTAGGTTGTGAAGACTTATTTCTGATATTCTCCCTGCAAAGCACGATCACTTTGGACTACAGTCTGCCTTGATCTACAATCTCCCCCTCAGTCACCTGGCTCTCTACTCCAGTTGGGCTTGCTATAGTGATCTAGGGACTGCTCTGTAGGCTTGGGAAAGAGGTACCACCATCACTCAAACTGCTAAATATGTTGATTCAATCTTCAGAGATTCCTACATGTCCATCTCTGCACCTCCTCCATGCCTGGTGGCTTGAAGGGCAGATGTTATCCTTAGGCTGGCTGCTACCACCCTGTCGTGAAGTGTCCTTGGAAAAGGTAGATTGAACTAACACCTCCTCAAGTGTGGTCAGCGGAGAAGACTCCAAAACTCTTATCATGTGCTTCCTTGGTTTTCTTAAATGTGTAATTTTCTGAAATCCTAACATATCACACTCAAACTTGTGAGACTCGGATTCTGCTGAAGATGGATCTTTTTCCAGTCATTGTTTTTAGCAGGAAGATGATGGGGAAAAAAGAGTTCTGAGAGTAACTGAGCTAAACAAAGTGTAGTTTCCACCATCTCTGTGTCTGGAGGGTGGCTTCTTTGATTTCTAATAGGGGTGGACCTCTAATGATAGTTCTCCTAATGGGGTCACTGATTTAATATGGGGGTGTGCCCCAATTGACCACCTGTTTTTATATAACTTATAAGAACTTAAGAATTATACAGCCTTTAAACTTTAATCTGCTGCTTAGGGAAGCAAGATAGAAAGAGAGAGAAGAATATTTTTCATTTTTAGTAAAAATACATTTTGAGAGAAGCTTTGAACAACATTCCAACCAAATTAAGTGAAAGCAGAAAACTAAAATAGCCTGTAGAAGGGAGAATGACTGTGAGCTTCCAGAAGCAGCAATTACAACAGAATGCTTTTGTTTGTTATAAAGAGACTAATGGCTGTTTTGGTAGTCATTAGACAATGTGTAATAAATTTCTCCTGTATTGTGTATTTTTAAGGATTCCTAATACTTCAAAGTCTGCTTTTGCAAAATTGAAAGCCTTATTTACAGACCTCTTTTAGATTATCCCTCTGTTCAATTTAAACAGAAACAGTTTCTACTCAGTCAAGCTTTTCTACAGCTATTTTTCCTATAAGAATCAGATGTGAAATAGCATCACCTCTTGGAAAGTTAGTGATAATTGGATCAAGAAGTGTCTGGGCTATAACAAACAGAAATATCTGAGCCTTTACTATTATTAGTAATGTTTGTTCTCATTCTCCAGTCTGTATCTGGGTGAATAGTGTCCCTTGATATTTATGACTACCATCACAAAAATCTCAGCCCCTGTCCAAATCCACCCTGGGGAGCTAGAGCAGACATTCAGTACTCTCTCTTGTACAGTTCCTCCTAAAAATACCATAAAGGCTAACTAGAGATTTTATTGCTGTTTTCAGCCACCTCCTGGTACAGATAGGGCCAGACTCTTCTCAAAGGGTGGGTGATCATAGTCTAAGAAGCCAGAGACACACGTTGGGACATAGGAAATCCTGATTAGAAATCAGGAAAATCTTTTTCATCCTGAGAGTGGTCAAGTATTGGCCTGGGGCCCAGAGAGGCTAGTGGAATTTGGAGATTTTGAACACTCACCTGCAAAAGGGTCTCTAGCAACCAACCTAGGTGGATCTGTTTTGGATCTGACAAGATGACCTCCAGAAGTCCCTTCCATCTAAAATTATTCTGTGGTTCTGTGATTTTGCTTGATCAGAGCTATAACACTCAGACATTTGCTTTGTATGCCTAAGCACGCCTCCAAGGAGAGGCAGCTCTTGTCTGGTGACACCAAGAAAAGGTCAAAGAGGAAATGAACACGTGAGGACTGGAAAAGAGAATGTTGATTCCCTTTTTTCCAAGAGGGGAATCTTTTTTTGCCAGCTAACCCAAGGGTGACTCAAGTTGGTTTCCAAAGATGCACACACTGTACAGTACTTACTGTGACAGTAAAGACAGAAAGAGATCTGGATGAGGACTGAAGCAAATAAAGTTGGCAGAACTGACTTTAATGGTCATCTAGTGGAAGAAATGGATGAGATAAAGTTGCTAAGGGTGAAGGGGAAGAAGCTTTGTGAGATGTCCATTAGGAAGTGGAGGAGGAATCATGGGCCACCCAGCCAATGAGAGTGTGACTGAAGAAAAGGAAGAAAACGGGCAATGAGAACAAGATTTCAAGCATGGTTAGCTGAAGGGCTAACCATGGCCTAACCATGCCATAAAAAGTCATGTTCAGCCTTGTTGAGAGTGACTTACTTAAACTAGAGTCAAAGAGTGGACATCTGAATTGAAGTAATGAGGATCTCTTTTCCTGTGCTTCCTATGGCTATATGTGAGCAGTGGCAGGAACAGCTCCAGCCATGCCATAGCCTCATCTCTGGCAGCCTGCAGATTCCTCAAGAAAATCCAGCTTTTTCCTCCTCCATGAGTCAAGACAGAAAATCTCATGTCATTAGTGGCATGGAACAGAGTAACAGGCCCACCTGGAAGAAGTTGCTACTATGAAGAGGACAACAAGGGAAAAAAAAAGGATGCAATTCAGTAGGGTAAGTGTAGGTTCTCCGTTAAGACAGTGATGTCAGCTGCATAGATCCAGGAGGGAGAAGAATCCTGAAGGATGTGGAGATCGTATGTTATTAGAAGTTGAATATGAATCAATAGTCTCAAGGGGTCTTTGCTCTGAAAAAGAGAGAAAAAAAGAACAGAGAAACAGAGAAAGAGAAAGAGAGAAAGAGAGAGAGAGAGAGAGGGAGAGAAGGAAGGAGGGAGAGAAGGAAAGAGGGAGAGAGGGAGGGAGGGAGGGGAGGAAGGAAGGAAGGAAGGAAGGAAGGAAGGAAGGAAGGAAGGAAGGAAGGAAGGAAGGAAGGAAGGAAGGAAGGAAGGAAGGAAGGAAGGAAGGAAGGAAGGAAGGAAGGAAGGAAGGAAGGAAGGAAGGAAGGAAGGAAGGAAGGAAGGAAGGACATCTGCTATTTGTTAAACAGAAATCATAATCTCTCTGCACTGCTCAGTACTGACAAGGAGTCAGCTGGACTATTTTTTCCAAATTCAGACATTGCATTTAGAGAAAAATATGGACCAATTGGTAAGAGTTCAGGGGAAAAAACCCAGAATGATTATAGGTCTAGAAAGAATGTCATAAGAGGAAAGATCAAAAGAATTTGTATTGTTTGGCCTAGCAAAGAACAGGGAATGTCATGGCTCCAGTTTACAAAATCCTCAGAGAACCAATTTTCCTTATATTTACATACAGCTACCTGATGATGCACTCAAGTACTGAATGCTTTTAAAAAGGAAAAGAAAAAGGAAAGAATAACCTGTTCTTCTGTTGGAAAGGGCAAGAAGTGGGTACCAAATGCAGCAGAAAAAAATCAGGTCAGAGATCAGAAGAAACTCACAAACAAGAGGGATTATGAGGTCCCAGAACGGACCTGTAACAACTGCTGGGCCGAGCTTCTGCCAGGTCAGGAATTAGTTGCGTAGATTATAGATGCGTGAACTATTTGATCACTTGAGAGTTGGGCATTGACCAGTGCTTGGACAAGATCAGTGCACGGATAACGAACAGAAACTAAACCCACAGCGTATCAGAGGTTATTATAGTAATCACAGGAAACTACTTCAAAGAGGTTCCAGTCACAGGGATGTCTCCATCAAAGGTAGGCAAATATCCCCAAGTACTCAATCCAGGACAGACACACTTTAGCAGTGCTTCCTATACAGAGCACTTAGATACAGACATATACTTTCTGCATGGCATAGCTAAGCTTATGTCCTATCATAAACTTAAACACATTGCCATTTTTTGGTAGGACTACATCATGAAACAATCACTCTTGGAAAACTTCTCCAAATGCAGAACAATATACCAAAAAAGCAGTAGCAAGTTTTGGTTCCCACAATAACTGACAGAATAGCAAGTTCATCATGTCTCTCTCGTTCTGCAAAGTTGCTCTGTATCTGGGACCAGCAAGTCTAAAAAGATTTGAGGTTCAAGGAGTACAACTGACAATCCTATTCTCCAACCATAAAGGAAGTTCTCACTGTAAAGTTCATCTACAAAGGAAAGAAAACTTTCTCAGGAACTAGCTCAAGACTTAATTACCCCATCCCTTGGTCAGTTTACACAATTTTCTCCCAAGTATAGCAGTGTTTCTCCAACAAACACAAAGCATCAGATGTAGAAAACAACAACAACAACAACAATTGGTTCATCATTCCTGATGTGTCTGTTGATTTTAGTCAAGAAGGAGAGAAGGAAGAGGAGGTGAGAGGGGGCTGCCAAAGAGTTTAAGACTATGACTGATGAAATGAGGCATGAGGATTGCAGGATCTGAGCCCTATCACTGGAACCAGTCTGTCCACCAGCATTTTGCCTTATCTCACCACTTGTCACAGAGGTGCATGGGGACACCAGATTTATTACCTACATAAGTTCCCAGTTCTCACTGTTTTTTTCCTCACCAGCAGAAAGCCATCACTCATCACTCTCCACTGCTGACAACATAATCTGTTCTACTGTAACCAGTGATAAAGCAAAAAAGGGTTGGGTGTGAAAGGATGGGGGAAGCTAAGAAAGTCTTCAACGTCAGGCAACTTATTTTAGCCAAGTAACTACAGTTAACAAACAAAAATAAGAAAGATAAAAAAGTTAACATGCTATTTTGCAAGTATTATTTTGGTCTAGTTTTCCATGGAAGCTATTTTTTCTCCTGTCTAATAGGATACCAGCTTCTGTTAAAGCTTTTGCTCCTGCTGAAGCTCTGTCCTGCAGGGACTCTCCGTGTGCAGAGGAGCTGAGCCAACTGCAATCTTTCCCTCAATAGGACAGACATTACTGGTTTTCTTCATTCAGCCACACTTTTCATGAAACTTGCAGGAATTTAATGCTTCTCCACTCTCTGCCAAATCTGAAATTGGCCGAAAGGCTTAGAGGAGGGATGAGCGTAAAGCCTAATAGCTAGCACAATCACGTGGCTTTGTTCCTTTAGAAATCAGCTAGTAAAAGAGATGGGGTGATCACAGATATGGACCAGTAATTATAGTCTATCTTACTATCTTACCCCAGGCCTAGGATTGAATAAAACAGATTGTTTTAAGCTAGTCCACATCATTAAATCAGCCCTCCGCATGGTTGGTATTCTCCCAGGAGCTAAGGTGAGATGAGGTAGCCATGCAGATTGAACCATCTCTGTAGCACAACCTGTTGTGTCTGCCCTCCCTGCCCAGCAAAGGGAGGATTTTAGGTGTGGGATTGGTGATTGAATGGTAGCTGAATTTTCTCTACCATAAGAAATCGGTCTGGAGAGCCGCACAACCTCAGAGAACATGTTTTCCAACTGATTTACTCCTTCGCACATGCAGGGCATCTCTGCAGGCATCATCTGCAGGCATAATCTCTGCAGGCTCAGCACGTTCAGCTCTTCATGAAGTGATTCTAGGACAGCTTCCACCCATAAGCCTTGGACCAGGTCCTGGCCCAGGGAGGGTAGTCAAGGTTGAAAGCTGTACACACACGTATTCAGCTTTCACCATCTTCGAGCCACATGCACAGCAGACACGTAGCACACACACAGCATCACAAGTGCTATCAGTCATCCAGCTTTTGGCATAACCATATTTCTGACTTCTGGACCATCCTTGAACAGAAAAGCACCAACATGCACAAAAGGCTGCCACCAAGGAGGCCTTTGCTGTGAATGAATATTTGCTTGATAGACAGCCTGAATGCAATCCAGTTTTGTATGAGCAGAGCCCCTTTGTGGAAATAACAGTGACTCTACAGATGCAAACAATGGAGCTACATGTTTTTGCATTGCTTGTTCTGTCACTAACTGACATCAGCCACTGTTAATCATGGCCTGAAATGTATATGTAAGAAACAGTGACACAAACACAGACAAGTTCCTTCATGAAGCGTTTTATATGGGGGAAAATGAAAAAAAAAAAAAGAACTGCTCCTTAGGCTAGATAGTGGCACTGAAATAAATGGGTCAGGCATCAGAGTTTCAGCAGGCATAAAAAGTGAAAACCCCATCTCCTGGAGCAATTAAAAGTCAGTGGGATTAGTAGCCTTCACTAACATTTATAGAAACTCTGCTGTGTGCACAACATTACCAAAATGCAGGGGTCAAGTCCCTCTCTACCCCTTTGCTCTTAAAGTTAATAGGAGCTTTGCCAATCAACTCTGTGGCAACAGAGTCCAAATCTAAAATAGAGGATACACAGGACTATGTTCAGCTGATGGCTTTTGCTGAAGCCAAAAGAAGTTCTGTACAGTATGGATCTGATCTTGGGACAGGTAAAACAAGAGAGTTATTTATAAGGGTATTAAAAGTGAAAAACAGAAAGGGAGAGAGGTAGATTGAATGTCACAGGAAGCTTCTTCCTTGTTTTTCTACCATAAATTGCAATATTCATATTGAAATCTAGAGGGCTGTGTCCCAGCACCTCTTAGGCTTCTGTTGTAGCCGGATTGGCTGTTTTCCAAAGAATGATTCTCCTTCTAACATCAAGTAAATGAATCATGTGAGACTATACATGTGAAGAAGGCCATGGATAGGACACCTGCACAAGAAGCACTGTTGTTACGTGACTGAATGTGTTTGAAAACAGTGTGCAGATATTCTAACCAGTTTGGACAGATCCCACTGAACATCATCTCTTCTTTTCCTGAGTTTCCCCAGCTTTTCTATGTACTTGCAATGTTGGTTTTATAATTGCTTCATCTTCCATTCATTCGCTATCAAGCTCCTGTCCTGAATTCTGCCATAGGCTGTCTTTCTCCTTTACAGCTAACTCTAGAAACCAGCTGCCTGATTCTGCTCTCTCTTAAAAATAAAAATAAAAAAAAAAGTGTAAATCAGAAATCCAAAATCAGTGGAGAGGGGCCTGGAATCCTTTTTATAGAGAGGAGAAGCACCACAGTGAGCTCCTGCACGCCGAGAGAGCAGTCTGTGGGGTGGGGACATTTCCTGGCTCCGTTCATGACTTCTCTGCAGAGCTGCCCAGCAGGACGCTGAGGATGGCTCCTGCCCCAGCCTGCAGTTGTTGCAGGAATGGAGCTGAGATTCGCACTTGTTATCTCAAACAACCCATGCTACCGACCAGCCATTAGATGGTACTAATGATTCATTACTTCTGTGCTGGGGCTCCAGGAATAGCATTTTGATGGAGACTGAGGAATTAGGAGCAGGAACAGGAAACAGGAACAGAAACAGGGATTGGCAGGTGGGCGCAGAGCTGCCGTGTGTCTCATCTAGTGCACTGCCACGGCAAGGGGCCAGAGCCAGGTGCTTCAGGGGAACCAGAAACACTCCGGGGAGAAGCTCTCGTCACGTTTAGGGCTGAGTTAGCTTTAGGGGGGCCCTGGGCATGATGGGTGGCCACTGCTATCATACTGAAGACATGATGCTACATGTGCATAAAATCCAGACTTTTGCATCTAGGGAAATGGCTGCTGAGCTATGGGGCTACAGTCTGGCCCTCAGGCTCTCCCCATTTGGTGTTACCTTCATCTCTTCTAGCTTGGCTTCAGATTTGAAACATGAATCTTGCTTTTAGACATATTACCATCAATTCCAATGACTCTATGCATCCTTAATTACCACAGAGTTTTACTATTCTTTACTAAACTTAGTTAACCTCTTTATCTTGCTAACCTCCTGCAGCATGGAGCAACACAGAGTTCCACCACCTAAGGACACATCACATGGAAATGCATGTCCTGTTACCACCCATAAGTTGCCTTCTCTTCCAATTTTCTCTAAGGTCTTCATGTTCTCACATTAAGGAGCTGGCATCCCTAAAGCCTGGATGGGACTTTGAGGTGGAAAGGGTAGATACAGTGTCTGTTTTCAAACATTGCTCCTGAGCACTGAGCTAAGTTCAAACCAGCAGTCTGCAAGCACAAGTGTCCATAGTCTATTCTCTTTCATTCTCCTTAGCTAACCAATCCTATTTACACTGACTTCTCAAATTTCCATCTTTACAGTATTTTTTTTCTCAGAAAGGAGAAATAAGAGAAACACAGACAGAAACTGACAGGTAAAAAAGAATGTACGGGCAATCTAACTGACAATCTAACAAGCAGTCCTTGAGACATGCTGATTTCTAAATGATCTCCATTTCATTTAAGAATGTTTCTCTATTTATTTTCAGCACAACTACCACCAACTCTGAGATCCTAAACCCTGTCGTACTGCCAACTTCTTGTGACACGGACAAGCAGTTTATCAACTGATGTAAAGGGACTTTTCACCCCATGCCTTTTTTCTGCTGCTTTCCATAACATGCTCTCAGCTTGGCTCTGTACCAAGCACTATGAAATGTTTGTGGGAGTGGAGCTCATCTCAGTTTCTTTCTCTTGCAGAACATTGTCAAAGATCCAGGAAGGCAGACAAAAATCAGCAAATGCAGAGCATTAACTAGGCAGAGTATAAACCAGAATAGAAGAGAATACTCCAGGATCTTTCTTTCTCACTTTTCCCCCAAAGCTCTGCCTTTCTATTCATGGTCTCTGAACTAGCTGACACAATGGACATTTACTCAGTGAGATCTTTGAGAATACAGAGCAAGCCCCTGAAAGGCAGTGCCATTACTGAGCACGGAGCCCAGCCCATCCATCAGCTTTCATAAAGTTAAGCCCTGGTTTTCAATAAAAGCAGTTGCCTCTCTCAGCTGCCATCCTTGAGCAGACATTGCTCTTCCTGCCCTATACTTGGGAGCTCAGACATTCACCTGGTCATCACATCCACTCTTTTTTGCCTGCATTACTGGTCACTCTTGAGTAACATGCAATGATCAAAACAGTTTTACAATAATGAGCTTTCCTCCTTCCTACGGTACTCAGCACATTTTTAAATGATAGAATCAGCTTACCCATAAGAGTCGCAAACAAACACAAGGAGCTTAAGATATAAGTAATTCAGTAGCCTCAAGTATTCTGCATGTTGGACAGCCATAAATTTAAAGTGAAAACCCACACAGATTTTGTTTGGCATTAGATGTTAAATAAAACCCACTTTCGAAGCCAGCTTAGTAATAAACCTTTTGGACTGTTGTATTTTTTTTAAGAAATATCAAAACAGGATTAAAACATCTTTTTGAGACTCACTGTCATTTTATCTGGGGAAAAAAGCTTACAGCGCCTAACAGTCAATTTATAACGAAGGCTTTTGTTCTCAGCAGTGCGATGCAGCCCTGTGAATTTGCCCACAGCCGCAGCAGTGCCATGTGTTTTTGACAGGTAAAGAAAATACTCTTCATTTCTGTCATTGTTATTAATCTGTACAGTAAGGAATTAGCAATTACATTTTGTGCCCAAATAGATACATTTTCATGAGGATCTTGGTAATGCTGGAATAGAATAACATGCATTTATCACTTCTATGGTTATGAGGGTCCAAAGACCCTAGGAAGGGTCTTTGCTCAGCTATTGGGTTGGAAAATGAATGAGAAATAAAGGCTAAAGCAGCAATAACCACCACCATAAAAAGGAAGAAGGATTTCAGGATATAGCCTAGTTACAATTTTACTGGAGTAAAGACCAAATAACCAAGGTGCAGCATAACCTCAGCTGCACCGATTCAGTTCTCATAGTTGCTCTGAACTTTGTTTCTCTGAGGCTGTCGTCAGGATCTGACCAAGCGTTAACACCCTGGGATTTGGGCCCACTTCTGCTTCAGAGCTGCGCCAAGTTGAAGGGTTTCAGATACCCCTCAAGACTTGCTAGTTAAGAAAAAAATCCTTTGCGAAATAAGGTACTGCTCGAGGACAAGTGGCAGCATCCAGCTGTAAGTGTCTTCTTACATTGCTCAGAAACTGAGAAGCAAAAAAGAGAAACCCTGGTGCAAGAATTCCATGCAGGTCACATCTGCTCAGTTCCTCACTCAGGTGGGCTGGCAGATGGTCAGCAAATAGTCTCACTTTTACAATGCAACCTACACAGGTTTTAAGTGTGAAAATTAGCATCCAGTTATTGTCAAGCGCTTATACTCTCCAAGGCAGAGAGTTACCTCTATTTTAACCGTGCTTGGGATCCGTTTGCTCACACACGTCTTGCCGGGGCCACGTCTCATGTACACAGGCAGAATGGCAAGCCAGGGAGAGTACTAGAAACATGAAATAATGCAAATTCCTAGGCAGGGAGTTGCATGGCTTCCAACTTTTACAAGAGACAAGGAGGAGATAGTCAAGTGAGGAAGGCATAAAGCACGTCTGAAAATGAAGAATGGTTTCCCCAACCTCCAACTAAAAGTCTGTCATGAAAACTGTGTCTCACAGCTATCTGTCAGCTGCAGAAACCATTGGAGAAGCCCACTGAGCACGTAGCTCTGATCCAGGAGACCTATGGGCATGACACACCGTGCAGGGCAGTGGGTGTTCACACGGCTTAATGGCAGGCCCCGCTTCACCTACAAAGAACACGAGCCCGTTCCTCCCCTCTCTGCCCCATCACCTCCACCTTGGATGGACACAAGGGAAGAAAGGATGGCAGCACAGGAGATGTTGGCATTATCCATGGGACAGGCAGGATGTGTTCCTGAGCCTGGTCTCTCCCAGATGAGTGCACTGGATTTCCTTAGCAGAGCATGCAAGGCCATGAAGGGGAAAAAATGGAATTGCACAAAGGCCGTTTGGTTTAAATTTACATTGGGTGCCAAAAAATGAAAATAGGCATCAGCCAAGCCTAACCTTGCAAACCTTGCTCATGCAAGGATCCTTCATTATCAGCGCTAACAGCACTATCCTGGGCTGTAAGTGTATCTGCATATTGGACCGTGGTCCCTCAAGCAGCAGTCTGCAGCCTTCCCTGCTGCCTGCAGTTGTGTCATCTTAAATACAAATATTCCTGTGTATATATTGCTGCATGGAAGTTGCCAGCCTGAAAATATATGAACTGCATTTAATTGTCCTTACAGGAGGAGAAAAACGCCCTGGGTTGACACCTGATGTTTCAGGGAGGTTGTGTCTCTCATTCTGCTGTGCGGCACAGGGAAACTTCGCTGGCCTGACCTCGGTCTGCAGCAGAGAGCGTTTCTGCGAGGCTGCAGCGGATCCACTTCCACCCAGCAATTTCCCCTCCAGCCAGGGCCACCCAGAGCCCGGGCCCAACGGCAACGCTGGCGACGCAGGTGGGGCTGCCTCCCGCCATGTGCTTATAGTGCCTCAAGTTGTATTTTTTAAAGCATGTGAAACCCTCCCCCTGCATCACTTCTTGCACGGCCCTGCCTGCCGGGGGGCCCGAACCCAGCCGCAGGCAGCGCTCCCCACTCGCTGCCCCGCGCATCCTAAGGGCGCATCCCACCGGCGCATCCCAGCGGCGCATCCCTCACCTGCTCGGGCCCCTGGAAGCAGATCCTGCAGAGCGGGGTGCGGATGCCGCTGTCGACGCTGCTGCCCAGCGAGTAGCGGTCCTCGGCCTTGCCTTTGGCGAAGTCGTCCGAGGAGGTGCTGCTGGGCAGCGAGGCGGGCGGCTCCCCCGCGGGGCTGCCCCACTCCTCGGCGCCGGGGCTGCCCGCGCCGCCGCCCGCCGCCCGCCAGCCGGGCCCGCGCGCCCCGGGCGCCGCCTCGGCGCCCACGGCCATGGGGAGCGGCGGCGGCGGCGGCGAGGGCGGCGGCGGCGGCGGCGCGGGGGGTCTCCGCAGCAGGAAGACCTTCAGGTCATTGAAGAGCATGCGGCAGCGGCACTTGAGGAGGCCTTGGTTCCGCAACATCTGTCTCGCACGCAGGAGCCCGCAGCAGCAGTAGCAGAAAATGCCCGCGCCGGCTGGTATTAACATGTGCCTTCCGTGCGCAGGCGGCGGCGGCGGCGGAAAGAGGGCGCGGGAGCCGCGCGCCCCGCGCCCGGGGGGCTCTGCCGGGAGCCTCGCGAGCACGGCGGGCGCCGCCGCAGGCAGCGAGGCCGACGGTAGCGGTGGGAGCAACAAAAATAGCGATAAAACCCGGCTCGGCGCCCCCGGGTTGGGTGCGGAGCGGGGTCGGTCCCCCCGCCGCCTCCGCCGACGGGGCGAGTGCCACAAGTTTGTGCAGAGCCGAGCGGGAGGCGCAAAGGGAGCGCCCAAGGGTGCGGGGCAGCTCCGCGGAGCGGGGCCGTGCGCGGGGCAGCAGAGCCAGGGCCGGCTCCCAACTCCTAAGCGTGGAAAAAACACGGCTCCGTGTCTCCGGTGGGTGTGGGGAGCAGCGGGAATATGGTTCTGTCGACGGTATTTGGCATCTCAAGTAATTTTCCTTTTATCTTCCGTTTGTATATATATATATATGTTTCCAGTTAAAAAATAAAACCCAACCACAGCAGCCCCGGTGTGCACCCAGGCAAAATAACGGCGAGGTGGGCTAAAAAAATGCAAAATTGGTCGCTGTTGTTATTATCAAAATTGCCTCTTTGAGAAAAAAAAAAAAAGACCTTCACATTGTTTCTGGGAAAACACCCTACGTTTCCAGCACTGTACTCCCAGGTGGCTTCAGATTTTGCCGTTGCCTTTAAAAGGTTTCACTGTAAATATTAAAAGTCCTGAAAGAAATAATTAGCATTCAACGAGCTAAATCCCAGATGCACTGAGATAAATATATTTTATATATAATATATATATTATATATATCATATATTTCAATATATATTTATATATTCTGACCTTCTCTCTTCCAGTAGATGTCTGGACCACACCAAAAAAAAAATCAGAGCAAAAATTGGTGAGGGCGGATGAATTATTTCCTAAACTGTTACCATCCTGGACCAAAAAAAAAAAAAACCCACAAACCAAAAACCAAAAAAAAAAAAGCCGAAATCTGATCTTTTCTTCGCATGTAATTGACCGGGGAAACGTGGATCTTACATGCTCACGTTTCCTTTCCTCCTTTCACAAAACAGGAACGTCACCAAACGCAGTGGCAGCTTGTACAGACCGCTGAGGATGGCGAGGCGGCCAGGGCTCTCTCAGCGACTGCAGGGTCCTCCTTTTGATGCATTGGATGAGGCTCCTTCTTCCTCTCCAGCACCGTCCCCACCTTCATTTTCCTCCCCTTCTGTCCTCCTCCTCTGCCTGTTGTTCTCTCTCACAGGCATTGACATTCAACCATCGCAAGGCTGTCGCACTCTCTCTGGCGGGGGGGAAAAAAATCCGATCAGATAATTCTCTTCTTCCTCCTAAAAGGCTCCGAGGGAGCACAATGCGCCAGGCGTGCGGGGAAGCATGGCTTATTTTGCTTGTGGCTCCTGCCGCTTTGGCAACGCGGAGCTGGCGTGCGCGCCCTGCTCGCTCAGCAGCCGCCTCTCCGCGCTGCCATCCGGCTCGCCGTGATGATGTTGCTGTTGCTGTCTCCCTCGGATGCAACGGGGAAGGCAGATTTGTTTGCAGCGCAAGCGGGGATTTGCAGGAAGGGAGGGGTGCAGCGCGGCCGCGCTCTCCTCCCTCCCCGGCTTGCGAAAAAAATAAAAGAAAAAAAAAGGCAAAAAAAATATCAAAAGGCGGCGGAGCTGGCGCGGGGGGGACTCGAAGGGAGAATCGGGGCCCTCCCCGCCCGCCGATGCCCCGGGCTGGAGGAGGAGGAGGAGGAGGGAGGCGGGAGGAAGGGGCTGGGCGGCCGCTGCGGCTTCAGCACCGCGAGCTGCGGACAGCTCCGCGCGGGCGCGGCGGCTGCGCGTCCCCGCGGGGCGCGTCCCCGCGGCCCTGCGCGCTCCGCCCCGCGCGGGGGCCCGGCCGGCGCTGCGGCTCTGCGCGCCCCGGCAGCAAACTTCTCCCTCGCAGATTAATGAGTCGCAGAGGATTTTCCATGGGTTAATAGGTATGATAATCGATATTTTTCATTTCACTCCGGCGGTGTTTGTTCACTGATAGATTCGTTTTGTTTCAAGAGCGTATATTTCAGTAGGAATATGGGTTTCTTGTAGCCCAGTGAAGGGTAAATGTGCCTGAACACTCATTTAATTAGAGGTTTCCTAAAGGTGACCAACTGCAGCCAAAGCTGATAGTTTTTACTCGCTTCAGCCTATTTAAAAATTTCACTAGCGGCTGCTGGAGTCCTGTAGCTTTCCTCTGCACATCGTGGCTTTCTCCCTCTGGCCTGTCTAGTGTGTCCCTGCCCCCAGATAAATGCAAGTCCACTGTCCTTGTCATCCCAACCGGAATAGCTGACAAGGTGCCGGGTTAGATGGGGACCAAAAGCAGTAGGGATGTTGATGGTGGGAAGCCTTGTGGCCTGTGCAGTCTGGCTTATGTCGGTTGACTTAGCTCATGGTGCAGGGAACATCCTCCAGAAGGGTTTTGCATTTTGGTGGCACAGAACCGGGCCTGGATCTGACATTACGTCAGCATCATTGAAATTTCAGACTCCTTAATTTGGTTTCTGCATAGGCTGTCCTCAAATTCCTACCTCCATGGGGTGCAACATGCAGCAACTTCTAGGCCGGACTCTCTGGCTGGTCTGTGCATAGGGTCTTCACTGATAGAGACCTCAAAATTATGACCAATAAGCAGAGAACCTAATGTCACTCAAAGGTTGTGCTTGGCCCTAGACAACAACTTGAAATTGTCTCCCTTCTTGCAAAACGTGACACGCATAACCACTGTGCCATGATAAGCCGAGGAATCTATGTTGCTACCTAATTAAAAAGAGAGCAAAACTGATTATTTGCTACAGGAAAATGAAACCAGCACATGCAATTAATTTCCAGCAAATAAATTACACATCAGGATACCGCAAAGTTAAAACATTTATCATTGCAGCCTGCCATTTCTCAGGAAAGCTGGGTAGATTTGCCAGTGTGGTTCTCTGCAACATATTTAAGGCTTCTCAGAATTTCACGTATGTCTAATGGGGTCATTAGAGAAATAATAATGAAAAGAGCAATTTAGGGACGTCCTGAGCATGAGATAGGCCGGCTAGAGGCTGAGTCTCTGTGCCACCCTCCAGCATGGCTTTCCATCCCCCTGCTTTTTATCACCCTCATCTCATTTTCTCGATGTCGCCAACATTTTCAGAATGGTTCCATCAATAACAAAATCGGAAAAAAATATTTATCGTTGTCATTCTTTGCTTGTGTAAAGCATCCTTCATCCTCCTCTCATGCCCATACCTGGCTTTTCAGAAAGGATGTGCTCAGTATAGAGAAGATCTTTGTATTTTACTCTGGGTTTTAATGTATGGGCTGTGTGCCCAGAGAGTTGAATGGCTGATAAATGTGACAAAATAAATAAAACAAATAATAAATCGGAGGTACTCCATATGCTTTCCAGAGGTGAGCGGGTACTATTATTCCTCTTTCAGTGAATGGGAAAGCAGCCAATGTTTTCACTGTTTTCACACTTGGATGCTGCATTCAGGTGCCTTGATATGGATCAAGGTACCTTGTTTAAAATGCTCACGTTGAAAAGGGCTGGCCCAAGTCACTTCAGTAAGATCCCCTTGAGAGCAGGAGGGCCATTGGGGTGACACAGGAAGCAACGTGGAGCATATGATGTGCAACACCTTCTCTGCCTGCAGGAGAAGCTTCAGCTCACTGATGGTTATGATCAGTTCTAGGAAATAAACATACTGGAGGCATCAGCCTTGGGCACAGACTACTCCTGCTGCCCTTGGGTGTGCAAGAACTGAGGAAAAACTATGGAGCCTCCGTTGGGAGTGGGGAAATGCTTCCTCTCGATTCTGCCCAGGGAAGCACAATCCAACCCAAGACTTGGCAAAGCTTTAGCCATTGGTGCCATGTGACAGATCTGCCCCCTCATGAGAACGCTCTTGTGCTTTTCTTCCTCCTCTTCAAATCAGGCCAGGATTCTGGCATGACAATCTCTCTCACCCCCTTAATTATTGTTAATTGCAGTAATAGCAATAATAATCCTTATTAGCAGCGTAACATATCTCATCATCTAAGCTGCGTAGAGGCAGTGAGCTCAGGAAAGGGCCACACACCCTACAGAGCACCCATCCAGGCTGAGCCTCAGACCAGCTCTGCTGCCATCCACACCATGGGCTCTCAAGGCCATTGGAAGAGGGGGACCTTCATGGAGATCTGATGCCTTCCAGAATTGGAGCGCTCTTGCCCAGGCATCTCAGTGCAGACCCGTGTGCACCTTCCTTGTGGAGCTGGTGACAGGATGGATCGGCTGCAGGTCGATCCCACAGCAGATACCCAAACTTTGATGTTCTTGAGCAGAGCCTGGTCCCATTGACCCTTAACTACTGCCTCAACAGGCAGGACAAGAGTGTCGCTGTTAACAGGCCTCCTCTCCTCTGTTCCTCATCTGCTCATTGCAGAGGGAGCAGAAGGAATAAAGAGGGTGGCTAGAGAAGGCAATGGTACTTGAGCTGCCTATCCATTTGGGAAAAAGAATCATTGAAAAAAATCCTTTTCTTTGATGTGAAGCCAGAGATCGAGAAAATGGCAGGGATAGAGAGAAGACAAATGCAAGCAGGAAAACTTCTGTGTGGATCAGTCCAATGGCTTGAACGCAGCATATCAAGTCATAGTGCTTGAGCATGTGAGAGAGAGAAGATATAACTGCTTATGTGGACAGCCAGGATCAGAGAGGCAGAAAGCTGCTAGAGAAACATCCCTTTGTTTTCCATCACTCAGGAAGAATACACTTACCTAAACCCATTTTCATGCCCACCTACATGGTCAATATCTGCATTGGGCTTTCAGTTCCTCTTAGGGCTCCTTAATAGTACATAGGAGCTTTGATTGCCATGGCGTAGGCCCCTTCCCTCTGGCAAACCATGTTTAAATCCAATCCATTGAAGTTCCTACTGCTCTCTCAGCAATTGGGAGCTGCTTATCAGCTGAGTACCCCTCTGATTGCTTGTCACAGCCAGACTTCCCAGTTCTGTTTCCTGGATGGATATACTAAATAAATCTCAAGTGATCTGATTATCATAACTCAGCTGACGAACCTTGTGGGCAGGCAGAGCCGGGGGCTGGAGGTGGGTCTGTCACATTTTCTGCTTTTTTATTCCTTTCTGGGCATTTGCAAGTGTGCCAATTCAAAGGATGCTGGAAAGAGGGACTGAGCAGCGGGTGGTTATGCATCCTCAGAGGATCTAGAAGTAATGCATTGGCATGATTTTCTCAGAAGAGACCACAAATAATTTTGGAGTGCTATGAACTGCTGCCTTGGGCTGCAGCAGAAAGTAAGGTACTTGGCAATCAGAGAGTCCCTGTGCTCTTGTCCTTCTTCCCCAAGAGATCAAACTGCCATTTTCCTCTGCTGAGGAAAAAGAAGGAATTCTTCTTTTTCAAAAAAAAAATGTGCATTGTCTTTCAGGTGCAAAAAGAGCCCAAACAGAGAAGCACAACTTCTCTGAAAGCAGTGTAGGTGCCCTTACCTTTTCTCCTTTAGGGTTTCAAATACAAACCTGCACAACAAAAGCATTTCTCTTCAGGACTGGAGAACCACGAGCATGGGTTGAGCATTTGTTTTATCTAGCCCCACTGTAAATCCTGCCACAGGAATTTCTTATCCCATTGGGTGACTAGCCAGAATTGACTTGAATAGAGTAGATGCAATGGATGATGTATTTCAGGATAGTTTCAGCAGGCATTTGGCCAAATGCCTAAATTATCCAAGAATGCAGTAATTGTTGTGAAATCACAAACCTAAAAGGACCTAGACACTGAAAAACAAAGAGAAAGTATATAATCACTGGTCCCTTGGGTATTTCCACTGTTCTCCTGAGTCAAGTCAAATTTGTTTCAAGTCTCTAATTGCATTCTCAGATGTATTGGCTATTTTAGTGACACGTAGCAGTCCTAGAACTTGCTCACTCTTGTCTGATGTGGAATTCAGAAGAAAAAAAACGATGTTGTTAAACAAGCCCATTAGAGGCTGGTCCTCAGAGATATGCTGTGCTCTCCAAATCAAGGTGAACTGAGAAGATCTACCATGTCATCAGACATTTGCTAGCTAGCAGGATTCATGATCAGGCACAGTAACACTGAGAATATTCCCCTTAGGATCATCACGACTGTAATGTGGTACAACTCTGCCTTACTAGCTTACGAAAACAGGAGGAACTTTGTACAGGAGGAATGAATGTCTGTCCTCTGGAGGCTCTTTCAGTAAAAGATCCATCCCAGAAGGGCTTTAACTATTAAATTGAAGAGATTGTTGGTCCCTTTTCACCTCACAACTATAGGAAGTCAGAGCTCCGTGGTTCTGGGGCGCATGGGAAGGACAGACCAAAGTTGAATCCTGCGACCCTGCAGATGTGCTCTTGCTATATAAAAACAATTCAGACAGACAACTCACTTGCAAGCTAGGTAATCTTAAGTTTTATCTGAATAGAAAATGAATCTCCAGGCTGGCAGAAGCTGAGTTCGGACATGAGGAGAAGGACATTTTTGGTGTCTCCTAAGTGATTCTTACCATGTTTAGAGGATCTTGAGAAAGAAAGAGATACTGGAGGTCAGAGAAGAGCATGGAGTGGAGACTACTGCAGAACATCCTAGTTTCTCCCCATGCTATAGAGGCACCCATTGCAGGCACACCAGCTCCACATCATTTTCACAGCAGGAATGGTCAGTAGGTTTCCAGATCTGCTTGGAAATGTCAGATGCAAAACACTGAGCTAATTCACTAATTCACAGTGTGTCAAGCTAATTCACAGTGCGTCAAGATACCATGTCATTTCTAACTCCTCAAATATTCTCCAATGTACATCAGAAACACAGGAGACCACAGGAGCTAATACGTGTGAGGTGATTTCACTGGCAGGTATCAGTCTCCCTGATGATTTCTCCCCACGCTTTTTCCCCATCAGCATTTCTCCCCATCATCAGTATCTGCTGATCAAGGAACAGAGGGCTACATCAGGAAGAGATCAGATAGATGATATCTAGATAGAAAGAAGATGATAGTATGGATTTAAAGGCAGGGCTGTCAGACATGGAGTTTTGCTGGAGGTGAAAGCAGAGAGAAATGCAAGAACACTGAGTGGGAAAGGTTAATGGATCCACACCAGCGGAAACAGGTGTGGATTTTTGACCCTTAGAGTTCTAAGAAGGGTCCCCCAGCAGTAGATCAGCAGATAGAGCCTGGCCCGAGAGGGAGGTCTCAGCCTGGCACCTGGCCCAGACACAGCATTTGAAAGGCAGCTCAGGCACCGCGGTGACACACTCTCCCCAGGCTTTAAGAACACGTGAAGCGGAGGCTCCGTTACCTCAAAGTGATGGCCTAGATTTACTGCTTCCTAATGGACTTCATGTTAATTAAGGGGAGATTTCAAAAGCATATACATTTTCCTGCCGAGATAATTAATTGATTTAGAATAAGATTTATATAGTTAAGGGGTTTCATAATTACATTTTATGGTGGAGAGAAGGATGTTGTTAGATGCTGAACACCTTCTGGAAGGTGCTGAGTGGCTGGGTTTCCCAGAGGGCTGGAAGGAGTTGGAAATCCTCTTGGTTCCCTGGCATCGTACAGCTGTTAATGACTTGGCTCTGTTAGACTGAGGTGTTTGGTAGCTCACAGGGTAAGTCCCCCAAACAGAAACCCTCCAAAATGCCTATTTCAGAGGCAGTTTGCAGGCAGGCAACTTTTCCCTGCTGTTGAAGGGGCTTCTCCTTCCTGTGAGCCTTCATCTCTCTCTCTTGATGTTTTTTAGCCCTCAAATCTGATGCAGATCACTGTGGTGATGGGCTGGTTCCAAGGCAGCTCTTTCCACTTCAGATTAATGGAGTTTCTCCCAAAAACTTGTTCTCATTGAAGAAGAGTGCAAAAACACAAGATGTTACTCTGGGAAACATTTCCCAACCTATTAGCCAAAACACATGAAAAAAATGAGCATAAAAATGACCTTCCCTTCCTGGGATCTGGTTCCTGGGAGATCTGATGAGCTGCAGTTGGTGTCTGTCTGGGCTGGACACAAGGCAGCAGCTGCCCTGCGAGTGTCACTAAAGCCCTAGCTTGGCAGTCAATAGAGAGGTTTGGGGACCAAGGCCCCACAGAAACCCTGAGCTTGTCCAGCCTCCCCATTTCTCCCTGCCAACCAGAGACTCTACTCCCCCAAGCAGGATGCTAATTTTGAGCATGTTTTCCTAATCTCCTCTTCACTTGCCTTGTCTTTACCAAGACAGGATCCCCTGTCCTGTGAGCCCTTTCCTCCCCACCATCCTCCTTTCTCCTGACCAGGATCTTGGCTCCATGGCTCAACAGCAGGTCCCAGCTGTGGCTCCTCTGGAGCGTCTTACCACACATCCAGGCCTTCCTGACCAAGGGCTTGAATAAAGACCTGGCCCTGAAAGCACTTAAGCTATGTGAGGAAGCACTAAAAATCCTTTGATTTCTATAGGGAAACTGAGGCACGGGGAGAAGAAACCACCTCTCATTTGGGAGTGGAAACCCTCATTCAAGTCAACAATAAAGCGCTAGGTGGGAAGCTATTTCACCTCGTAACAAGACTATTCTGTGAGCAATGTGCACGTTCTTGTGTGATGTGCAAATAAGCACACACACACACACAGCAAAAATCCATTTCTCCTGCCTCTCTTTATGACTGAATAACCACAGAACCTTTGTTTTGCAGAAGTTTTGACTGCTGATAGTTATTGCCCCCTGGAAACAGGCAGCTGGTGGCCCACAGCTCCTCCACAGCAGTCGCAGAGGCCTCCTGAGTGGAGGATTATCTCCATGGGAGGACATGCACAGCAGGAACGACAGAGTGACTAAGCGCCAAAGATCTGGTGTTTGTGTGGAAACTGGCAATGAGAAGGCAGAAAGGACACCCTGGAGGACAGACAGTGCCTTAGTAGAAAACGAGTTTCCAGCGTGTTCTAAAATTGAGGATTTCCATGTGGAGAACACCAGCCAAACCTGAACCTTGTGATCTCCAAAAATGGCACAAGCTACATGAGTTGAGGCAAAGCCTTGATACCCCTGTGCCTGCCCTGTGAATGACTTGTTCATCCAACTAGGAATCAAAAATACAGGGGAACTTAGCATAAGAAAGCCCCCAGTTTCTTTTCTCTAAGGCAGAGCTATTCCTGGGGTGGCCCTGGCAACATACGCTCCCTTGAAATTGCTGTCCTGATAAGAACTCAAATCCCGATGTGCCAGGAAACAAAAATCAATCTCCTGCTCTCTTCCCTGACCACCTCCTTTCTACATTTTTCTTCTTGATTCATTTTTATTTTCACTGCTATAAATTTTCCAGGTCAGTGCTATGTTCCTTGCTTGTGTGATCTTTGCATACCAGCAGACTTATGTGGAGAGATGAGTGGAGACCAAGTGCAAACCCATCCATCCTGCTGACACTTTTATTTAGCTAGTTTCTTTCCCCAGCTGCCATTGCTCAATTCCCTGCGTGCAACTGTGCACAGGGATGGGGAAAGGGGGTGGGTTACTGCTAGAGCCACTGAAGTCTCCAGTCAAAGGTCTCCCCTCTCCTTCCTGCAGTCCTGCTACCCATCCCTTCTCCAGCTCTCTCACATGGCCTCTGGGAAAAAAATAATAAAAGACTAATATATCAAATAAAAGTAATGAAGGGATTTAAGTGCTGGTGCAAGATGCCAGGGTGACAGTCAGGAAGCTGGAGCCACCTGCTAACCCCAGCCGCGCGGCTGCCTTGCTGCCGGCTGCATCGGGGCTGTCCCGAGCTAAAACACCAGCATCCGCAGCCGGAGCGGGGCTCTCCGGCTGAAAGCAGAGACACATGCGCAGTGCCCGTAGCTCAGGCATAGAGGGGGACACTTACCATACACTGACTATCAATATTTCATAGCCCCGATGTCCAGCAAACACAGTGAGATGAGAGGCAGGAGTATTTCTCTAGGCTCACACTTAGCCATGCCCTTCCTTCTGAATGTGCCATCTGAGGCTAATCATGGCACAAAGTCTTGAAAGACCTGGACTGAGACCTTGATTATTCCATTTAGTCTGTATCTGCTGTAATAACTTCTGGCAGCTGTTAAATATCTCACCCATTAAATCATTCAGATAGAGTGTTTATATTTTTCCAGCAATCCCTTTTTCTCTTCTAGGAACTAAGCCTCAAGAACTCATGACCCACCAGGTATTTGCAAAGTGGCATGTGTTCAAAATGCACTTCTTTTATAGCAGTGGTGCTCTCACGTAGCGAGCTTGTTCCTGGAATGAGCATTGCTTAGGAGTTGTCAATACTTTAATCTGATTTACACAAGCTGTGTTCTCTCTTTCTTCCCTCAGATGAGCACTAATAAGTTCTCAACCTGGACAAATCCCAGACAGCAGGATCAGTACATTGCAATACATCGGCTTTGTTGGTGAAATCAGGGATGAAGCAGGGACA
This sequence comes from Tinamus guttatus, assembly GCF_059628265.1. NCBI lineage: Eukaryota > Metazoa > Chordata > Aves > Tinamiformes > Tinamidae > Tinamus > Tinamus guttatus. Next base: position 6,041,694 of record NW_028288594.1, on the reverse strand, counting down.
ACAGAAAATGTTTCTCCCATTTGTTCATTTTTAATTGTTTGCAAATGGTTGGGTGCTTCTGAAGCATGACTGTGCCCTGTAGGAATACATTCAATTGCTTATATTACTGTGCTCCAATTTAGGAGTTAGTGAAAGTCTGAAAAATCTACAAAAAAAAAAGTTGCTTTCATCCATGTGAATCTTTAATGCCACACGGTGCCATGCCCATACATAAAATCCAACAGCAGCATTCTCAGAATACAGGCAGCACCATCTACTCTAGCAAAATAGTATGGAAGTGATGGCAATTTTCAAACTTTTTGTGACCTCAGAGGCAATGCTTGATTTCTCTGTGTTACAGGCAGTCCAGATGGACAACAGGGAAAGAAGCAAGAGACTTGCTAAAAATCCAGCTGCTGCTTCTGAGCTTTGATTTTCCAGGTCAATACATTTCAAAATCTTTTTTTTTTTTTCACTGATAGTGAGAAGGAGAAAACCTCACTCTTCCACAGTCTTAAATCTACTTTATGCAAAATCTTTTTTAAAGGAATTTATTGCTTGCATGTGTAGACTGTGACTGGGGGACCATTGTAACCCCATGCCTCTACATAATCCTCCAGTTTAAGGAAACTCCATAGTAATGAGCAGAGTTTCCTCACTATCCATGTTAGAGCTGCTAAATCAGGGTGTACATAGCAAAGCTGGGCTCTGTGACAGGGATGTCTGTTTTCTAGGAACTACATCAAGAATCACAGACTCATTTCACATATATCAGTGAGGAGCCATCAGAGAGCAACAGCTCTCAGTCCTCATAAAACGCAGGATAAGAATTCATCACTGACCTTTGAAGCATCTCTGTCTTCAAGAACAGCATAATCTTAGATTAATAGATTAAATTGTAAAACAACTCTATCAGCAAATATATATAATATGCATTTATATGCACAGAAATATGTATATGAACTCAATGTGTATATTATTTGTGTATGTGTGTGCACCTTTATATGACAACAGATCTAATGATATAACTTTTGCACTGATCTACATTTTTAACACGAGAGCTATAGAGACAACAGTGAATCTGAAAGATGGAAAACATAAAATGAACCACCAAAAATAACTGTTGTATAAGACATGATCAAGAAATGAAATCTGTTGCCTCAAGGTAATACCCAAGACCAACTAGCTCATGGGTTAGCATATGGCCATCTCCTATAAAATGCCCTTTCGCATAAAATATGGATCTGCTCCCTCGTAGAGACAGAAGAAGAGACTCAGTGGACAGCCTTATTGAACGGGACCAGTAGTTCCAATATTGTTGAGCTAAATCTCTTTTTTTTTTTTTTTGCTGTTTTGTGTTTTTGAAATCCTTCTTACTAGAGCTGGTCAGATAAAAGCCACCAGTCTGTTGAGTCTGGGATTTACACCGAGTTTAAGTGAACTTCCCGTGGCCCCCTTGGGATCTCAGGGTGTTTCTCATGGCGAAGCCTGGGCTCATGTTGTTGCATGAAATTGAGTTGCTACATCAAACCATGTCAAATGGGAGCTCCTAATTGAAAATGGACACATTGGAATACATGAAAAACACTGGAACTGTTTCTTATTGTACAATATAGACCATCTATTTGCCCTGCCAATCCCTTGAGTGGTTTATGCCACTTTCTTCCTTGAGCTGTTTATGCCACTTTCTTCTCCCCCATCACCCTACAGTCAGCCTTTTAAAGCTGAAAGTGGCTGTAAATCTTTCTAAATGCCAGAGGATCGTTTGTGAAAACATTATCCATCTTAACATCATGTCAAATTTCTGAATGAGAATGACTTCTTCAGTGGGAACAGGCCTATAACTTATACAGCTTCTCATTTCCTGAAGCACTGGAATTGTGCTGCTCCCTAATGTTATTTTATTAAGATGCGATTTGTCATCATATTGCTGAAAACAAGATAAAATGCAGGCTAATTAAATTCCTTATTTAACTTGATGAGCATCTGCTTTCTACAGTCACATTTTTTAAGCAGAACCTTTATAGCCGTTTCTTGGGATCTGAGATGAAACAGAGAAATACCCCACCCCTAACTAGATGCGTGTGTCCCTATTGCTATTTATAATAACAGATGTAAAGCAGAGCCCAGGCACAGACACCCACTGGGCCTCGTGAGCACGTTGTCCTAACACTTCAAGTGCACTTTCTGTTGTGGAATAATTGCTATCCCAAGGAGCCTAGTGGAAGTCACTGAGAAAAGCTGGTAGCAAAATACTGCAGCTGACAGCAAGTGTTTTCTAGATCTGGCTGCAAAAAATATACAGAATTTAACAAAAAAAAACCACATTGTGAAACCCTTTCTGTAGCAGGTGAGACCCCCAACATAAAGGAAAACCATCTCCATTGGAGGAGAAGGCTTAATAATAAGCTTAAGCACGCACTCAAAGCTAAGTGTGCACTGCTTGCTAAGGCCAGAATCTGGCCTCCTTTCCATGCACTTCACTCATGGAGGTTTCCTAGATGAGGGGAAGCTGCCTACACTATTGGCTGAGTGGGGTCTGAGGCAGAGCGCCCTGCACCGAGTCCATGTTCCTCATTAAAGCAGTGGTGCTGTGCTGGTCCTGTTTACATGGTAGATAAGGGCACATGGTTACACGAGCATCCACCTTAGCACCAGGGTTTTAGGACTGTCTGTGGCTTGCTTTTGGAAAAGCCCTTGGCATCAGCCCTTACCACGCACACAAGTCCAGGGCCGCTTCGCCAACACCTCCTCATCCGGAGCGTGCTTTGAGGTCCTCCAAGGAGAGACACTGCTGCTGTGCAAGGGCAAAGGACCATGAATATTACATTGGTGGTTAATTATTTAGCATCAGTAACCTCTGAAGCTCCTGCTTTAAGGATTTATCTCTATCTGTGGATCTCACATGCACCGGGAAGAGAAAGGGCAGAGAACCATGGGTAGTTTTAACAAACAGAAGCCCAGAAGTTGGCTTCACATCAATACTAAAGCTATAGGATTAGCTGCATATTCTAAGCTTGAAAACCAGGCCAGTAAATTAAGCTCCAGGATAGAGCTGGGAGTGTAACTTTTGTTTCTTTAGCCTGGTTTCCTAGGGAAATAAAGCTTACACAATTAGATTTTCTGTGTGTGTATATGTGGGCCTCCCTTTTTAACTTTGCATCCTTCAGCCAGATCAGAAAAACAAAACAAAACAAAAAAACAGTTGTGTAGACCAGAGAGATGTATGCTGGCCTGAACTCAAAGTTATAAGGCATCAAGGGGTCCATATTGCTAGTGCTCCCAAGAACTGGATCACACTTCACTTTGGATTAAATGCGGGTGAGACAGAGGCTTTGAAAATCCCGTTTGCACCTTGATGTAGTTTTTTTTTCCTTTTTTTTTTTCTTTTAAATCCTTGTTCCAGGTGCCAAAGAGCTGTCCTGCACACCTGGGCTGCATCACCCAAGAGACTAAGAGTTGGCTGGCCCTTGCAGCAGCCGTGTGAGTGGAGGCCTGGCAGCAAAGCGAGGGCCATGTGCTGTGCAGGCCATTGCTCTGGACTGGAGCTGCGGAGAGGAATCCAGCCAAGAAGGACAGACGGCAGAGAAGAGCCCCTGCAAGCTGTTGGAGGGGCTGTATAATAAACAAGAGCAGGAAGGCTTCAACACGCCAGGGAAGAGCAAGCTGTGTAGATAAAGGCAGCTGCTTCAAAAGCGCGGAGAGTGAGTAATTTTCTTTGCACTATCTGGCCAAGGAGCAGGGAAAGAGAACAGGTCTTCACGGCACTGGGTGGCAGAGTTGGGGAGCAATCCGCAAAGGCTAGAAATGCTCACAGAAAAATCTTTGCAGGTTCCCCTTCATCAGGGTTTTCAGGATGACTCTTTAAACTTCAAATTCTATCCTTGGTGACACAAAGATGCTCAAAGGGCCTGAATCATGGCTGAGCTGTGGTAGTAGCTGGGCGGTCAAATGGACCAGCAGGTCAGGGTCCTTGGTGTGCTGAGGTGGAGAGTAAGTAGACGGGATTAACAGCTAACTAAAAAAAAGAAATCCAGGGAGAACTGCCATGGATGAACATGGGGGCAGCCACCGTGCGCAGGTCAAGCCCTGAACCAAGCACCCACAAGAGCTCTGAGCCTGGGGCTCTGGCTTCTCAAGAGGAAGATCAGACCCTGCTCAGGACTGCAGACCAGAGAGGGAGGAGCGTGGCCCCTCACCCATGGGCTGGGGCTGCAGAAAGTATCCAGCTGAGACCCTCGCAGCCCAGGGGACATGGTGTTCCCAAAGAAAAGAAGCTGTGCCAATCCGGGGGCCTTTCCTGCCTCTCTTGCCCAAGACCTCTGGAGATCCAACCTGTGCATTCTCAGTCTCTGTTCTCTTGACTGGTTTTGGCTGGGAAGGAGCTGATAAGGCCTATGGCTTGGGGCTTAATTTCTCTAAAGGGTGTGAGTACAAGTACAGTTCTAGCTAGTTGAAGGCTCGTGTGCGTGGCTGGTAATGGTGTTGCTGAGCTCACAGTGGGACTCTGAACTCCTCTGGGAAGCTGGAGCCCCTGAGGGCTGTTACTGCAAGCTGAACTCTGTGTTTCCATCTATCTCCTGGCCAGCCCTGGCCTGGGGACATGCAGCAATGACAACCACAAATGTGCATTGGAAAGCGGATGGAGCAGATAGTGCACGTTCAGCACAAGAGCAAGCAGGAGAGCAGCTCAGAAGATATCCTCAGAGGAAGAACATGGAGATACCAGAATAGTTCCAGGATCCTGAGCTACTAATATTTCAGATATTAGCTGCTGTTTGTGCAAGTGTGTGATTAAATGGCCAGGCAATTTTGGTTTCTTTTGGCAGCAAATAGTCAGGATCAACCAGTCTAGACCATGAGAGGACCACTACATTTTGAATATGATCCAAATGATGTTTCCATCGCCTGGTGAGAACAGAACTGAGAAGCCTGTTTCCTTGAGCCTTTTTTTCTGGCTGATTTAGTTCTGAGGAAGTGGGAGAACCATCCTGCCCAGCAGAGCTGAGGTCTGCTCACCCATCCATCCTCTCAGGATTTCCCCCTGCATCTCTGCTCCCTGACCTAGTACGTGGAGGGTGAATCCAAGTCCTTGCTGGAAGCATGTTCTTATGGAAAAGACGCCTGGAGTGCTACCAGCAAACTGCTTGCAAACGGCCTCTCATTTTGTAGGTCTGTTCTCTGCATGGTTGGACTGTTCCTCGTGCCTTGCTGAAGTTGTGCCATATGGAGCAAATGCCTCAACGTCTGTCTGTGTGTCTGCCTGACCGTGCAGCCCAAGAGCTCTTCTCCTCTCTGCAAATGATGCTCTGATCTCATTGTCCTCAGGAGATGCGGATAGTCCCAATACAGGCTTTTCTTCACCTTTCCCAAGCCTATTTTTTTCCAGCTCCCCCAAAGCATAAGGACTATCACCAAAGCCCTGGAACTGGCTAGCTGCTGGGGAAAGTGGCTTGCAGGGTTATCTCTGTGCTTCCTCCCTCTCTTGCCTATATGTAACACTGGGATTGGGTTTAGCTTTGAGCAGTGCAAAGTGTGACAAAAAAAAAGAAAGAAAAAAATCTCTCATCCCTTCCTTCCTTCTCGCTGCCATTTAAGCAGCTTGAGTCTGCTGGCCCACATGGGGAACAGAAAGGCAACTCTAGAGGATCTGAGCCTGCAGGACTGAGCATCCTCTCCTACCATGCTCTGCAGGACATGCAGCTGGCTTCTGGAATATCGGTCAAACTTTGACTCTTTTCCCGCCTTCCTAAGAGAAGCCATGACAAAACCCTTGGCTCAGACCTCTCCTCAGCACGGTGGCTTTCCCCACAAGCTGCATGCTTGCTCACGTTCGCGTGTGTGTGACTCCTGGGTGAATAACAGCGCTCCCAGGCTGTGCGGTTTGTCAAGTCGCACCTCACCCTCTCTGCCTGCCTTGTTTTCCTCAGGCTGATGCGCTCCTGAGTAATGGCAGTCACTGCTTCTTAATCAGAAAGCAATTTAAGGATAACCTTTTTTAATTAACAGTGGGGAGAAGAATGAATAAATAAACTGTGAAGCAGCCAGCTGGCGGCTTTGTCCCCAGCAGAGGGGTCTGTCAAGGGAGAGAAAACGTCACTTGGGGACAGGGAGGGCGGGTTGGAGGGCTGAAGTAAAGGTGGGAAGAGGCTGAGATGCTACCCAGAGACTTTCACTTCAGCTACGCTGCTATGGTCGCTCACAGGGGAACTGTGGCTTGAACCATGCAGGAGGGACAGCTGGCTCTATGCATTTCAGCCCTCTGTATAATTAAAACTCCGAGAAACTCTTTTAATCAGCATTTTAAAATGGATGCAAATAAATAGCTCATTGTGAGGTTGCTGCCACAGTTCTCCACGTGTTAACCCTACTTTTAAGAGCAGCACCTTTCCTCCCAGGGTGAAAGGGAGGTGAAAGGCTGCCTGGCAGCATGAATGGCTACAGGACAGGGGCACCAGGCAGGACAAAGCCACGGCTCATGGCGAGCAGGGGATCCTAGGGCCCCGCACGTTGATACGAGCGAGGCCTGGTCGAGAAGGGGCTGCTGCGTCCCCCGGCCCCACACCTCGAGCCCGAGCTGCGCTTCGCGCCCTTAAGATGGCGCAGGGTGATGAAGACTACATTTCCCAGCGTGCGCAGCGGCCCCGCGCCTTGCCCATTCCCGGCATGCGACGCGCGGCGGGGCGCCTTGACCTGCCCAGCGGGGCTGTCGGGAGTTGTAGTCCACGCGGCCGCGCGCCGGTCGGCGGGAAAACGCGGCCTCTGCCGCCCGGTGGGTGTGCGGGGCGGGCGGGCCGCAGCGGAGCCCTGGGCCATGCGCGGCGCCGCGGCCTGCGGGGTGGGTGCCGGGCCCTGAGGGGCGAGGGGGGCCTGGGCAGCGGGCAGGGCCATGGGAGGCTGATGCTTGGGACAGAAGCGGGGCTGGAGCGAGCCCTGCAGCGCGGAGGAGGAGGGCAGAGGATGTGAGGCTGGGAGCGGGCACAGTGAGGCCTTACGGTGCCTGTCACGAGGGCCCCGAGTTTCAGGAGCTTCCTCAAGGCGCAGGATGAGCTTGCCCCTTGTGCCAAGCCTGTGTCTGTGCTGTGAGTGGCCTGAGGCCACTTGGCAAAGATGGGCCCTGGTCCCCTCTTTTGGGTACCAAAAAATTGAAATGTTTCCCACACAAAACTATATGGAGATTAACAGCTTTGCTGGCATTTGCAGGGCACCCTCTGTGCTGCAGGGTTTCCCTGTGCTTGGCTAACAGCTGAGATTGGCAGGGATGGGGCTCCAAGCTGGCCCTGGAGTTCTGTGAGGGGGATTCTCCGTTCCCCATGTGCGCTCTCTGTGCAGAGCTGCCATGCAGAACCCTGCAGCGTTGTCAGCATCTGCTTGCTGATGAAGGCACCTTTACTGTTTTTGTGTAGAAGCAGTTACAGTAATACCCGGTCACTAATGATATTGACAAAACTAAAGCTTCCTTTCTCTCTCTTTTTTGTTGCATTTTTACAGGCTGGCTTCCAATCCTGTAAAGAAGCAACTGCCCCGTGATTAACTCCTGATCTAGTTTTGATTAAGGATTATTGTTTGAGTTGCTGAAGATGTCATCAGGCCTTACAGAGGAGCAAAAGAGAAGAATTGAAGAGAACCGCCAGAAGGCCTTGGCTAGGAGAGCAGAGAGACTAGCAGCTCAGAAGGGAGAGCAGGTGGGGAGCACAGGACCTCAGCTGAAAGAGCACAGTCTGAGCAATCATGGAAACTTGAAGCAAGAAAATGATCATGTCAGGTTCATTAGCCAGCACCAGCGGAATCCAAACTGTCCTGTGGAGCAGAAGAGCCATCTTCATAAAGATGATAGTCATTACACTGCAAAGCAACAGATGGCTGGTTCATCCAGAGAGCAACAAAAGAATTGTTCAGAGGACTCGGAACAAGCGAGCAGTGTTAAACAATTCCCTACAATGATCCCAAATTCTCGAAGTTGTTCCCATCAGTCTAACTCAGATGCTGATGGCCAGAAACATGGTCAACAAGCTTTAATTAATCTTGGTTCATTCCAGCAATCCAAATACTGTCCATCTTTCAAAAACCCTACAGAGCCATCTCAGACTAGATTAACTGATAACTGGCATCCTGATGATATTAAAGATTTACAAAGTCAGAACAAATCTGCCATTAAATGTGTTTTACCACCAAGCAGTGCCACCCCAAGTGGTTCAAAAATGCTGGTAAACACGGGCAGAGCAGCAAGGGAGCAGGGATGTGGTGCCTCTCAGGCCAGTGGTAAGTTTCAGAAGCTGACCAGCTCTGCCAGTGCTTGCTCTGCACCTGATGCTGCCTCTCACAAGAAGGCACACAGTGTTACAAAAGGAAAATGTGTAAAGTATGGGGAAGACCGATTCCAGGTTGAAATAGGGTATAATGCTGAACTCATTGGTGTGTTCAAGAAGATGCCAAGCAAAAACTATGGTAAGAATTGACTGTTCATATCTCTGCTTTACATTGGATCAGAGTTGCAGCATCTGCTGGGCCATAGTTGAGATATATGCTTTTAGCAGTGCATCTGCTACTGGGGTGGTTTATGGAATATTAATGAGGGATTGGAAAAGTAAAGGCAGCTGAAATTGGAAAGAAATTCAGGGACTAAGTACCTTGAGCTTGAGCTTAGCCAAGAAATCAAAAATCCTGCTTTATGAATTATATTTTGAAATGTTTAGTGGTGCCAGCTGCTCAGGGTCTTTGGGGAGTGATGAAAGAGAAGTTGCTCATAAATTGGTGTGGGGAAATGGGTCAGTTTGACTACAGCTGTAGTTCGGAGTTGGTGCACTGATTCTGTTAAGTGGATTGCTGACTGTAGTAAACCCTGCACCTTTTCTGCTTGTTTCTGTGCTTTTCTGCCTGCCATTAATTATTATTACAATTTTATTTTGTTTTTCTTCTCTCCATACATCAGTGTTTTCTGTGAATGTCAGTTGCATTCTTCGCATATTAGTATCTATGCGCTATCTGCCTTTTTGGGGGGCCATGTCTTTCAGGTGTGTGTGGAAATGTTTTGAATGAAAGAATGGATTGTGGGTCTTGTCTGGCATAGACAGGACCACTTTCTTCTGCCTCAAATGATTCATATTCTGCCCTATTTTAGATCCTACTATGAAAAAGTGGAATTTCAGCCTGGATGATTACAGCAGTTTCAGTAAGTTGATAGATTGCTGAATGATAAAAAGGATTCAAGTCTTGCTCCCTACCTTCCCAACCCTAATTATTGTTTGGCTTTGTTATTGTCTGGAGTAATAAAAGAGATAACATTGTATTAAAACAGAATGCCCATCTTTTAGGCGTCTGGCTCGTAACATTTTACTGAGACTTGCTTGTTAATTAAAATAACTTGATTTTTTGATGTAATCTACATGTCGGGAATAGATTGGGTTTTTTTTTTTGCCACTTACTACCTGATTATTTCAGGGTTCAACAAGTCTGATCATAGGAAAACATCTCTGCTGTGCAGGTGCTTCATATGAGTTTATATGCAGAACTAAGTGTTTCTGTGGCTGATGCTTACTTTGTGAGTCTGTCCAAGTATTTTCTTTGTAAACAGCACTTTATTTTTTTACTGTTTTGGGTGTCAGAAGAGGAGAAAAAAAGGGCAGCTGTGTAGGGCCCTGGGTGAGGCTGCATACGAAGTTGCCTTTGTTGGGCATAACAAGAGTGGCTTTATATTTTTCTCTCCTGACATTTTGTTCTGGAAAGACTGAGAGATGATACAAGGCAAATACTTCAGGTAAGCTTTTCAAAAGCCATCATATTGAAGCCCGTGATAAATCACTATTGATTTCAGTGGGAACAGAATTAGACCTGTGTTGAGCACTTTGAAAAACCCACAGTTGAGTGCTGGTATTTTAGCTTCCCATGTGGGTTTCCACACATTTATAATTTAAATGCTTCTGGTTTGCTTGAAATGTATCGAGTACAGATGAGAGCAGAGTCTCTACACCAAGTATCTTGCAAATGAAGGGGATGGGTTTTAGAAATTACCTGGGGCTTTCTTTTCCTTAAAGATATCAAAAGTATGAGTTTTCTACGGAAAATCCCTGGTGACAAGCATAAGGCAATGTGATCAGCCCTGGCTATCATTATAGCGTGGGAAAAAATACCCTGGGGGAAGACGACTGATTTAAAAAGGTCTTGGTCTGAACTTCTTGTCAGTCTTTAAATGCAAAAGCTATTATTTTTAAACTTTAGGCTGTTAGTTTTGTTTTTATTGTTATTTTGTTCCCATAGTAAATTTCTTTCCTTATACTACAAACATGCACTGAAGTGTAGAAACAGATAAAGAATTTTAAAAAGTTGAAAACATACGTTTTCTAGTTTCTGTCAGTAATAGTAGTTGTAGAGGTGAAATCTAGCTACCTGCTGCTAAAACAGTGGCATTCAGAATCTTTTGTTTGGTACAGTGGGAGTAGAAAATCTACTTCAGTGGCCTCCCAGGCTTCTGCTATAAACAAGACTTTCACTTGGTGTTCTGAATCTTATCTTTGGATTGACTTATCTTTGGATTCGGATTGGCCAATTAGCTGTGTTCAATCTAAAAGTAAATTATTTTAAAGTAAAGTTTGATAAAATCCAAATGGTTTATTCATGTTCATGAAGGTCTTTTGTCCTCTTGTCCCTTCTTTTCCTGAAGTGTCCTGTGCATCTTTAGTCTATTCATGGTCTTAGTTACTCATCTTTGCTCTGCATCCTGTGTTTTTTTTCTCTAGTTGAAGCAGCGAATCAACTTTCCTCAGTAATTTTGGTACCATTAGAAGGAGAAAATGCTGGGGACTTGGTGTCAAGCTCTCATTTCATCAGCAGTGGGGCCGATATGAAATCCCTTTTGAAGATATGCAACAACTGGAAGAAACCCTCAGCCCTTGTCAAAGGAAAATGTGTGCTGATCTCCCGCTCCCGGTTTGAGGTTGATATTGGGTATTCTGCAGAAGTGATTGGAGTGTTCAAACAGATGAATTCCAGAAATTATGGTGAGTGTTTATTGTTCCCTTAATCTAGGGAGATTTGGGTTTGGGTTCTGCTGGAGCTCTGTGAGAACTACGGAGGAGATTGATTAAATTCTTGTCCGTTCACTGTGTTATGCTCAAAATCATGCTTATGGGTGGAGGAAGCCTACCTCTTTTATATCTTCCTTTGTACAATGCTGAGAACATCATTTATAGGATACGGAGAAGCAAATGAAAGTGACCGTGTTACTAACTGTAGTCAGACTGGATAGGAGCCTTCATGTGCTCTCTTTGTGCCTCCTACAGTGAGAAGAAAGTGTTTATTGAAGTCCTTGGGCAGGTGGGTTAAATACAGTGGCTCACTGATGGAACTGAGCTTGGCTTGTTCCACTCACATCTACATAGATATCCACACTTTGAAGTCCTCTTCATGCTGTTTGTTTAATATGAAGGCAGACAGGAGAAAAATGATTGCTAGACAAGATAACTATTTTAAAGCCTTTTTATAACGTAGAGGATATGGATGGGCAGCACTTTTCTTACAGACATTGTCAAAAAGTGTTTTTAAAGGAATCTTTGTTTTAACTATTGCAGATATGAAGACCAGAAAATGGAGTTTCCTGCTGGAGGACTATCCCAAACTAAGTGCGTAGATATGTTTTTCCTAGCAAGGGCTACTTTCTGGGTAGGGAAATGAATTCTAACTTGTTTTCTTAAGCTAGGCCTTTTTACACTGGGGAGATAAGCTGCTAATGAACCACAGAGCAGGTGTCTTCTTATTTTATCAAATGTTTACACTGTTTTCTTGGACTCAAGACTTTATAAAGGGATCTTGTTAATGGCAGTCCTTTTAAGGCCCTCATCAGAAGATGGCCCTATTTTGTCAGTTTCTGCACAAATATTTATAGACGGGATTTGTGTTGGGGAATTTCTATACATTTCCTTACATGATGTAAGGCATGTATTTACTTTAAAAAAATAATTTTGGTTGCCCATAACTTACTGCAGCTCAGCTTGAACTTAAGGAGCTGCAGTGGGATGGGCTCCTCTCTTTCCCCTTGCCAGATTTGAAAAGGGAGGTATTGTGGCTGCCAGGTCTTCATGTCCTTATAGATGTTCTGCCTTACTCTCTCCTCCATGCCAACCTGCCCGGCTCTTTGCTCCCTTCTGTGCATACATCAGTTCTGAAGCTGGCACAGCCACTTCTTGCTCAGAAGAGAGCACAGAGCAAACACATGTCAGACTGTTTTATTGCCAACTCATGCTTCAGTTTGCTACAAGATTTAAGTAGTGTGTATGGTGTCATGCTGTTTCATTTCACACCCAGCAAATTTTCTTTTCAGGTCAGGGCACTGGGTTTTCAAGTCTATTGATGATTTCTGTAATAATCAGTTCATCCACAGTCACTATCTGGCTGCTCACTGCCTAGCTGATAATGTTCAGCCTCGTATTTTACTGCTAGTAGTAATTGCTTTGCAGACAGCACACAGCTGTTAGGGTTTTAGTTGATGAACGAGCAGGTTGGAATCGAGGTCGCTTTCCCATAGCTGAGTTGATTGTGGGGCAAACACTGCTCGCTTGTCTCATTGAATGGTGCAGATCTGCCTGAAGCAGGTGCTCTCTGTAGAACTTCATGATGTTCTAAAATACTTCAGTTCTAGGTTGGTAGGTGCTTTAAAAAAAGCTTTGCAAAAAAATCTTTTAGAGCGTATCATTTTCTCTTTTCAAGTGGAATCAAAGTGCTTAGTATTGCTACAGTGTTCATTTCTGGGTAGAAGCAGACTAGTAAAATCCTGGCTTTCTGTGCCCATACGGGGTTGGTAAAAGTGGGGCTTGCTGAAGTGAAACATAGAACTGTTATTTTTAAAAGATGGACGCTGCTTTGCGGAACCAACCTCAACAGCATGCTCCCAGCACAGCTGCTTCTTAGCTTTGTATATTACGTTAGTACTGTTTTGAGATGAAAAACATCAGTACTAAGTATTTTATAATTATTACTTACCACTCGGGTTGGCCTGCTCTGTTTCTCTTAGTACTTGTGTGAAGGAATGACGCTGCAGAGTTTGACTGGGAGAAGCATTAGCAGATACTAGGCAAGATGCTCTGCACGAGTCCTTAGAGAGCTGAAACGCTGTGGTTTAGAGTTGTACTGCTCCAGCATTGCCTCTTGCTTCCACTAGATAATAAAGTATGTTTAATAATTGAATATCTGGATGCTCCTATGATGATTGCCTTAGGAATGCTAGCTGTAGGGCTGAAAGTCACTTGTTGTGGCTCTGTAAAATAGGCAGCTTCTTAGCGTGATGACAAGTGAATATGTCTTGGTAGAGACTTCATTATGACACTCCAGGTTTGGGATGTTAATAGTCTGCAATTTCAGAGAGAGTTGATGATCTCGCATACTTTGCAAGAAGGGATCTGTTTGTGTAATGAGATTGATCGAGTAGCACGTGCTAGGCAGACTGAGCAAACTTGGCATCTCCTAGATTATACAACTATACAACTAGTGCAGTGTTTTTCGCATTAAAGGAAATATTTAGAATCCCACAGGTTTAAGAAAAAAAATATCTCTGAAGATGCTCTTGCAGGATCTAATTGTGAGGTTATTTGAGGTTTCCACCACATGCCTTTTTGAGGAATAGCATTAGCTTTGTGCCTGTTCATTTACCTACTTCAAAACAACACATTTTTTTAAGGCTGGTTGCCATTTCCCGCAGTAATACTCGTTAGTTGGGAACTGTTTGTAGAGGTTAATGTCTCTTTGCCTAGTTGCTCAGTCATCTTTATATAAAGGTCATTTCAATAAAAAATGTCTGTTGGATGATTCATGCCAGTGGCAGATATATCTTAATCACTCTCCCAGCTCATGTACAGAACAATAGCGACAGAATTATCAGTGAACAAATTGTAGCAATTATGCTAACACATAGCTCAGTCTGTGAGTGTAATAACAAGTTTGTGCTGTACTTCGGGGGGAGAGAGTTCCTGCTATTGAAGAAGTACAAATTAAACGGGAGAGTTAAAAAAAAGTTTGGGCCATTGCCCAGCTGCGAATGGAAATCTTTTCATATGTATATTTCTTAGAATTGCTTTCCCCCTTCATATAGCAGGGGTCTATTCTACTGCCTTCCTTTTGGAGATAACAACTAAAATTAAAATATCCAACTGAATTCTGGAAATGCAGTTTCTGGTGTCGTAGTATGTCTTTATTTCAGTTTGCATAGCTGTGGTTATATTTGCAAAAGGAGTTATTTTGCATCTTCCTGGCTTTATATACAAACTGAGCACTAAGTACAGAAAAGATGTTTCCCACAGTAAAGGTTCTGTGCACATGTTTTTTTGTGTCTACTGTGAAAGTATCTTTTGTGTTTCTGTCAGTGGCCAAAAACTAACTACTAAACATGGTTCCTATTCCCAGCTCACTTACTGCATCTTTTAAACTAGTATTTGTTTTCTTAAACACTTACCATTAGAATAAGATTTTTTTTTTAACTCTTTCTGGGATGGGATAGGAAAGCTGCCAGAGGGGACTGATAGAAGATTGTCTGGGAGACAAATTGTCCTACACTTTGCTTGTTATGATAAGACATAAAACTAAGCAAAAAGATGAAGGCCTCAACAACTTTGTGCGATGGAGGTTCCCTTGGTTGCCTTTGGTTTGACTGGAAAAGTTCTGTGCTGCAGATGTTGGTGAGGAGCTGCATGGGTGAAACCTCAGTGGTGGAGAGGTTTAAGTGGCTGCTTGTGAGCAAATACAAGCCTGCAAATTATTTCCATCTGGGAAAACTCTGTCTGAGTTGGTATTTGCTGTCAGTGCCACGTCCCAAAAGGGTGTCTGGGTGGTACTGAGGGCGATATAGGACAGGTCTTCAGAGAGTTAAGATGCTACCTGTTTTTTTTTCTGAATGTGGTGAATGAAGGATGATGCAGTGGACGCAGAGTGAAACCTGTGTGACTTTGGGGAAGAACAGGAGAAAAGAGTTTGCAAGACGCTTACATATATATGGTCTTCTTTAGGTAATTATCTTGGCTTCTGATCGTATGCTTAAGGATTGTGGAGTCATCCGATTTTAATGTCAGTGTTTAATGCAAAATCCCAAAGCCAAGATCAAGATGCTCCAGCCTTCTAAGCACTGGAGAGCTCTTTGCTTAAATCCCTACTTTTATTCCTAAACAAGTGTGTTCTAAGCTATGAGCAATGTGAATAATCCAGTTCCAGCTGCATTAGCAGCAGTCACCTTGAACGATGGCATCAGACATTTTTAATTCTTTATAGCTAAGTGTAAATATGATGGGCGGGGATGTGATTCATCATGTGGTGCTGATAGAGACTCAAGGGAAGAAGCCAGGCCAACATCTGTGTGTGATGCAGTGCTTTCCTGAGCTGTCTGAGCACAAGAAATACGTTGTTGATGAGGTCAACAGACTCACGGTGACATTGGCAATATAAGCTGTGTGTGTTGCCCCTTCTCATAACAGGCTGCTCTGTTCTTTGCAGTGGAAGTGGTGCAGAGCCTGGCGTCAGCAGAGGTGGAGCCACTGCCCAGGGCAGTAATACAGACTTTCGCTACTCAAATAGAGAGATCCACGTCGCAGATGATGGACATTCCTGATGCCGACCTTTCAAAAGTGGACTCCAAAATTGTGACGAGCCTCATGCCCTTTCAGCGGGAAGGTGTGAAGTAGGTCCTGTCCACGTGCAGAGCTAGTCCTTTATCTAGAACTGGGTGCTCAATATTGCTAATTGTTCTCATGATCTTTTTTGGAGGGTTCCACAACTCTAGAGAGTCTTGGGTGGTTGTACTCTGGGACTTAGATAAACTCTTGGTGGGTTTAAATTTTTTTGATTGACATACCTAGTACATACTGCTATCTGATTTCTCTCTAGAATTTTTCATTATGAGTCAGGTGCAAAGCAGCATTTTGCTAGTATTAAAATTGTTCAAATTATGCTTTGATCTGACTCCCTTGATTCAGAATATATCTAAGTGTCCTAAGACTTTTTGATTTTGTTTGTTTGTTTTACCCAATTGCTTTTTTAATATTTTAATATTGGGCACATTTGGGAAAGTTTCACTCATGCTATCAAAAATGATTAAATGATTAATTGTATGTGCAGAGAACCTTTTTAATATCCCTACTACCTGTGGTCAATGGTTGCTGACACCAAGAGGAATCCAGAAAAGTCTTTACCTGATACTAAAATAGCATTATTATTTATAGTGTTTTCTTAGCCTGACTAAAATGAACCTTAAGAACATAAATAATACCGTGCAAAGAATGTGCTGAAGCCTTGAGACTACTCCTTGTGTGAGATCCAAGTTTCTAAGAGCTGGACTGAGCTCCAAGCTTTAAGACTTGTGTGCACACACTTGTCTGCATATGCATGTGTGTCTTGCTCATTTGCATTAGGCTGAGTGAGAAGATCTGAGTTTACTGAAGAATCCAGATCCCTTCCAAGAGATCCACTTTATAGATTTAATCTGCAGAGGCATCTAGATTTTTCAGGTACAGTGAAGTGGGCTGAAGACATTAACTACAGTTGACACTATTCAACGTTGTGTCATCCATGGTTTGCAGGATTTAGTTCTGTTCCTTCTTCCTTAATTCTTTTAGAAAGAGCTCCTTGCCTGCTCTAAGCTGTGTTCTTAGCTGCAGGGACAAACTTTAGACCATTTCTTGGTTCTTACATGTTTCTTCTCTCTCTCTTCCACAGTTTTGCAATTCTAAGAAATGGACGTTTGCTTCTTGCAGATGACATGGGCTTGGGCAAGACTATCCAGGCGATCTGCATTGCTGCTTATTACAGAAAGGAATGGCCCTTGCTCGTGGTGACTCCTTCCTCTGTGAGGTTTACGTGGGCAGAGGTACTTCCACAAGTGAAGGGACTGGGACCGAGATGCCATTCCCCACCATCACTGGTTGGATCTGTTTGTGTAGGGACCAAACCTTCATTGCTAGATTCCCAGTCAGTTCTCTTCAGAGAACTGCAGAGCGGTTGGTGCCCCTGGGCGCAGAATTACAAGTGAAATGAGGGGTGCTCAATACCTAACAGAAGAATTTGGGGAAAGATATCCTCCTTGGGTGTGTGCAGCATTTCAAGAGCTTGTTTTGAATAAATATCACCATATGTATTTCAGTTGCTGTCATAGAGCAGCTAGCTGGTGAGATGTCAGCTTGATAGCTTGATTTTTATTTATTTATAGCAGGACCAGTAGTGGAATAGGTGGTGGGTTTTTTTGTTTGTTTGCCTTTTTAAACAGGAGGAGCTGTATTTCATTGTGCCTGTGGAATAAATGCTGCTGTAGTGTGAAATATTTACTGCCTGGAAGTCTGTATTTCACAGCCTGAAGTTTCCTGTTAAAAAGAAAACTGTAAATTTCCCTGCCAGTAGTGGTCATTGCATTGCTATTCTGGCTCTGAGAGTAGCAAATAAAATTGTCAGAAGGTTATGCACATTTCTACTGGAGATCAGAGTTTCTTTTTCAGTAAGAAATAAGAATTAGACCCTTTCAAGTTTTCCTAGTTGCGGAAGTGGTTTTGGCCTTCTGTGCCTGACTTCCTGCTTGCAGTGTTGTTGGCTTGGTGTTGGCTGCTTAACCCTTCCTTGCTTCTGCTTATTTGTAATTGTGGGTGGGGTGGTCCCCTGTTCCAAGCATTCATCAGGGGGCCAAGTTACAATCTGTGAAGGGCTTGGGGATCCTGACAGAGGGCATGAGAACCAGAATGCCATTAATCGCTCTCTTCTCTTCCAGGCATTTCACAGGTGGCTTCCATCTTTGAGGCCAGGTAGCACCAACGTCATAGTGTCTGGCAAAGACAACCTAACAGCAAGCTTGATTAACATTGTCAGCTTTGACCTCCTCAGCAAGATGGACAAGCAGCTCAAAGACACTTTCCAAGTAGTTATTATTGTAAGTGTTGCACTGATCTTTGAAGTTAATTGCATGCTGTAAGTGGGGTAACCTTTGTGTTGTACAGCAGAGAAGTGCAAGGAGGCCTTATTTGGGACTGAAATTATATTGTAATTGTGGCTGTGATCACAGCTCTGTCCATAAGCAGTAGTAGTAGATCACTCTAAAACCTTTTAAGATAACTAATAGAGTCTCTTTGCCTTTATGATTCCTGAGGCTGTTTTCTTTTCTGCTGGATATGGTACTTCTCTGGTTTACTCATGGTTGGGCATGTCCTTTGGCTGGAGAACCGGGTACTCCATGTGATGCGTCCTGGATTTTTATCCCTGTAAGGAAATCCCTCTTCAGATTGATTTCAGTGTTTATCGAGTAAATCAGACAACCTCTCAACACCACGTATGTGTGGGTAAAACATGAAAATCTCCTTTTGCCTATGTTCTACTGGCAATGTGCATTCAAGTTTTCTTTGATCTTTTGTCATTTACTTTGTAAATGACTTTGAAATCCATTGTAACCTTTATAAGGAGCCATGGCAATAGGAGTTTCTCTGGATTATCACTTAGTAAAATTTCAAAATATCTAATATGTCAAATCCAGCTTGGATCAATAGCAACTGAAAGTAATGACATAGCTTCTTGTGAACATTCAATGTTCTCAGCCTGGTTAACAACAAACAGATGCACCTGTCACCCAAATTATGATGACTGGAACTTAATAGGACTTTTGTTTCTCAGCAGCAGCTGGGAAGATGGGAATAGAGTGACCTGGGAGACCACTTTACTCATGCAGGGATTGTTTGTCACCACCCACTCCCAAAGCGCTCCATCAGGAGGGTAGAAATGCAGATTGTTGATTTTTATTTGCTGCTGTTTGAGGTGGAGGGACTTGGGCTCTGAGTCTGTTGCTCTGGTACTGTTAACCAGCCCTGAGCTGACAGGTCTTCCCTCTGTGTATTTATATGTTCAGTTTTTAACACTGTACGTGTTTTTACAGATGAGAATAGTCCTACTGAGTGTTGTGCTTCTTTGCTTTTTCTTCCAATCTTTTTTTTTTGCTGCTGGGGCCATGAATGCGGCTTATTTGTTACCTGGGAGGAAGAGGGCTGTGCCTGGGGGGCTAAGCAGTTGTACTGTCCTGCATGCATGGCTGCTTGCTCATCCACACGTGGCAAGATAAGAACGTACCCTTGGAGGGTGCCGATTGCTTTTGTGTCTAAGTTCTGCCTAGCTACAACAGTAGAAATGGATCCTGTTTGGGGCTGATGCCTCAAGTAGGAGGCCATTATCCACCTGGTGAGCCCTATCAGCAAAACAGCTGGATCCTAATTAGATTTCTCTTTTTCTTGTGGTTTTCATTAACCCTTTTGCTTAGGGAAGTGGCAGTGTGGAGGCTTCCTGTGTTTGCTACATTTTAAGGATGCATTTTGGCAAATGACTACCAGTGGTGGAAACGGTTTCTCTTTCTCCTCCTCTCTCCTCCCCCATCTACTCACTTGCTGTGGTTGTTTACAATTCATGGCTTTAAGGTTTGATTTCTGTTCTATTTGCTTGCAGCTATGGATTTTAGTGCAGGAAACCCTGCTGCTCCCTTTGCCATCTTCATGTTTAGAATCTGATGTGACTGTCCCAGCTCTTGAAACCTCCTCTCTGATGACAGCCTTGTAATATTAGATAGGCAAGGATGCTGGGAATTCATTCTTTATCGAGGAGCTGGACTGTGGCTCACAATTCTCTTCATTTTTGTACCTGTTTTGTTTCAGGATGAATCTCATTTCCTAAAGAACGTAAAAACTGCACGATGCCGAGCTGCCATGCCTCTTCTAAAGGTGTGTATGTGGTGTGCCAAACCTTCAGCAGTTCATTTCCAAGGCTCTCTATTCCAGGTGTAGGAGTGAGCAGCTCAGATCTGCTGTTGTGCCAATGAAAATCCAGGTAGCACTGCATTGATCCAAGAGCAGGATTTTCTCTGTCTTAGCTGCCTCTTCCCATGTGAATGTTGGATAGTGAAGCCCCAAAAAAGAGATCCAGAGCTCATTTGATCTCATCCTGGTAGTGCCACTGACAACTAGTTTTTATCTGGGGGGGATTGTTAATAGTAAGCTAAAGGTTGTTGTCTTTGTAATGATAACCTCATCATTCTATTTAAGGGTCTGATGCTTGTCCTCTGTTGGCTTTGGAAAGGCTTCAGGCTTCAAGTGTTTGGAAACCGAGTAGGAAGGCCCATATTACTGGCAATTTAAAGTACCGTACCTGGGATCTGTGTCCTAAAATGATGGAAAGTAGCAACTTCATCTCTCTGCAGAATACTCATAAAGCAGCCTCAGTTTTCTGTGTGTAGCTTTGTAAGGATCATTTTGCCGAAATTTTGTGAGCTACAAGATAGAAGTGAGTGAAGGATGATATCCTATTAAATGGAGATTACATGCCTTTGTGAACCTACTAAGAATTTACCGTTTTATGCTGTCACATCAGTGGTCATGCAGAATTGAGAACTGGTGCTTCTGAAACTGAATTTCAGACTCTTAAAAGTGTTCAGAGTCTCATGTTCACGCCACGTGTTTTCCTGATTGTAAACAGTATATGGTAAGAAAGGACTGGAACCTTTTAAGAACATTTACTATTAGATGCTCAGAAAACCAGGTCAGTTAGTAGGTTTGTCCTCAACTGCTAGTGATGTGCTCGCTGCTGGCACAGGGCATCACAGCAATGTTCTCTCATTTGAAAGAACAGCCAAGATGTGGGGAGCTTTCATTACTGGAATGTTAGTTTTAATAACTGTACTGTGTTATCTTTTATCAAGTTAGCATGACAATGTGACAGTATAGGAGATAGTCAATATGGTAAAAATGGGAGCATTTCAGTATTTTACAAGGTACAATGAGACTGTTGAATAAAACCAATTGATAAATGTGCTGCTATTTGTTGCCAGAAGTCTGAGTCCTGAGGATAATATTCTTGCTTCTGCTTCCTTTTCATTAAAAGGACTAGAGCAGTAGAGAAGAGGCCAAGGTAGGAGCTCAGAAGATACCAAATACAGCTGTGTCTTAAGGCAATGCCTTCAGTAGGGACTGATGTGCCAGAAGCAATATCAAGGTGTGCCAGAGCTGTAACCAGTGCCCTAGAGCTGACTCAGTGCCATTGTCCAACATTAACTGTTGCTGCCCTTGACCTGCTTTAAACTTTCTTAAATGGCTGTAGTTAGTTGTACTTCCTCTGAGGTTCTCCACCTCCTGAAGAAACAAAAGCTAAGTGAGGTGCCAGAAGGGGTTAAAGTAACAAGAGCTCCAATTTTCCTGGTCGTCAGTGGTAAAAGCCCTGCAAGGGAAATGACAACTTTTTGGGGGTTGATCAACCATTGCTAAGCTGTGAGCCTTTCCAAGCCTTCGGAGGTTCAGAGCTTTCTCCAGACTCTGGTCCTACTGCCTTCAAGCTCTTTGGTTGCTGTAAGGCAGATTTTCTGAGACACCCCTTTACCCAAATCTCACAGGGGATGCTTCGGTAGCTTTCTAGAATAGCAGATAGTGATGTGTCTTCTGAACCTGAAACCTTATCCTTGAACTGCTTATGAGGAGAGGAAAAAAGAAATTAAAGACCTAGGAAATGTGATCTCTGGGCTTTAGTTGCTACAAACATTTGTGAGTCTATAACAACACAGGCCAGGTCTAAATAGAAATGTTTGAGTCTGACAATATCACTTCCATTGGACTCAATGGGCTCTTTTTTATCTTGGTAGGATCTGCTCCTGTGACTTCACTGCTTGAATATTATCTAAAATATAACAAATGTCTAGACAGAACTGCATAATTATCAAATTAGATCAATACATCCATAATAAAGATGACTTAACTTGATCATTAATTTTGAATCTCCCTTTTTAAACAGCCAAGTCCAAACTCTATCACTGAAATACTTAGCCCATGGTTACCATACTTAAGCCAAACTCTAATCTTAAATATCTGAAGATATGGGTAGTTTTGCAAATGAAATGTTATAAATTATATTTTTAACCCCTCAGTTATAAATCATACTTTCTTACAGTTCTTTGTATGTTGTGAAGCAAGTGCAGAATGGCATTGTCGAAGAGCCATGTGTTAAACACCTGGTCCGAGTCTGATAGTTGGGATCTCCTAGAAGTTTTGCTCATATTTAACAAAAAAAAGAACTTTTTCTTTCTCTGTGTAGCACTCGATATCTTTTATGACAGATTTTGCCTCTAACCTGTCAGAAAATTGGAGAAGTTTTGCCTACAGACAATGGGAAGTGTGATCAGAAAGACTTCGGGCCTGTATAATAGCCTGAAGGATGTGGTGCCATGTTCCCTACTTGGTAGCTTGACCCAAGTTACTATCACTTTAGAATAAGCATATAGATGTGTCATGCCCTATTATTTTTATTGACCAAAACTTGGAGGGAGGAACTAACCATTGCCCAGACGGTGCTTTAGAGTGAGCTGAGCTAGGAGCAGCAGGATTTCTTACTCCCTTCAAGGTCCCTGTGGATGCGCAAGCTTGTGGACTGCCAACTTGTACATAGAGGAGAATTCTTCACCTGCCTGTGCCGAGTCAGTGGTGGAGTCTGTACACAGCCTGTGTGCATCCCTCCAAAAACACGGAGGCGTATGGATTGAAAGCTGTAATTGAAAACAGTCCTTTGATGTCTTGGCATGTGGCAAAAATCCCCTTTCAAACTCGGCCAGCTTTCATGCCAGCCAGTCTGTGCCAGCAGCTGTGTGAGATCTGTCCCCATCTCTGATAGTACTCAAGGAAAAAAGTTCCTGTGTTCAGAAGAAAGTCCTTTCCTCTTGCTTCCAATAAGACTAGTCTCATGTTGCTCGGCTTTGGCTGAGCTGCCATTGTCAGGCCTGGCTTGTCTCTACCCCCTGATCCACAGGTGTGACAATCAGTAATAGGACCTACTTGTCACCTTGCTGTTTTTTCTTTTTTGTTCTTAGTGTTCTGTTTCGTGTTTTTCAGGCTCATGCCTGGGAGTACATTCTCTTGAGCTTGCTCAGTACTGCTTGTTTCCTATGACCCTGCCTGACTTTCGCCTCTCCAAGGCAAAAAATGTTGTGTTCCAGGTTTTGTTCGAGTTTCATTTTTTTCTTCCAACACTAGACTGGCCCACAGTCTAGTGAGCAGTGGAGAGGGATTCTGTATGCTACCAGTATGCAGGAAACATCAAAGCCCCAGGGGAAGTAGATGAAGAAACAATGAAGTAGAAGTTTCTCACTGATCTTTGCTGGGGTCTGCTGGGGACTTGGGTGAAAAGGAGTCTGCATCCTTTGACCAGCTAAAATGCTGCCTTTTCTTTGTTTGTCTGTAATTGCATGAGTGTCACAACGCAATGGAAATTGGAGAATGTCCCATTGGAATGTGGATAAAAGTTTGGAAGCCTTATAGAAAGTTTTAATGAAAAACTGGTTTAGAAAAGAGAGAAATAAAAGTAGTACCTAATCAGAGGTTCCAGTGACATAAAAGGGACTCATTTCCATTGTGCTCCATGTGAGTTTTGTTCCACAGCACACCGGTAACGCTGCTCATGTGAGTGTTCCTCTGGAGCTGCTCTTCAGGTTGATAGTGTGATGACGTCCTGATGTGTGCAGGGTTAAGGGTCTCTGCTGTTACGGAAGTCCAAATACATTGTGGAACTGGAATCTTGATACTTTTTGAATGACCTTGTTTTAATAAAGAGATGCTCAAAAATAATAGAGGGAAGGTCAATACTGAAGGTGAAGAGGAAACAGCAACTTCTCCCTTTCCAGTGCAAAATAAATAGTTGCTCTCTTTAGGCATTGAAACTCCATAGAAGCTGTGTAAAGAAGCCTTTGCTCATTGTCAGCCACTGAGAGAAGGAACTTTTCCTGAAATCAGAGAAGCTGTGGGCCCTCCAGGCCTGTGCTGCATCTTTAGCTCTGCTCACAATTTCCACTTCCCCTCCTTCTTAACTAGGGAAGTCACAGGGATTTTTCCTGTTGCAGGTGCTTGTCACTGTTGGACACATGTTCTGTGTTGGGGTGTGTCTTGAGCAAGAGGCACTTACATTTTGGGGATACCCACTAGATGATCCGTCTATGAAATGCAGGTTGCTATCTCACCTAAGAGCAGAAATGAACTCTAAAAACAGCTATAGCCCCTTACCTTTATCGATTCTTTCATTTTTATCAAGTAATTTTGTTATTTAATGGTCAGTCTTAAATTTTTCATTTGCCAGGGTAATGTGTTCTTGTTTTAAGCAGTTCAAAAAGACCGAGTAAGCAAATTTGGGGACACAGGTAACTGTACATCCTGAACCAGTCAGGTTTAAAGTAAGCGTGTCAGTCTGTTAGCATATGGCAGAGCTCATGCTGTGAAATTCATTTAAAGCCAAGAGAGTCATTGTATGTTAATGAGGCTCTTTGCATGTTCAATTATTTCTTCATGGCATAACCACCCCACTCACACCCTGGAATCAGCTGGGTGCTGGATTTTGACCTCTAAAGTAAGTGTCACTGTGGGGGTTAGCACCTCATAAATTACTCTTTGACTTTCAAAAATGACTTTTATAAACATTGTCGCAGCTGGGAAATTAAATCCTGGCTGATATATTGCATGCGCAAGCAGAGCGCCATAATGCCCCAAATGTCTTTTCTTGCTCCATAAATGGGAGCTACGAAAGAGGTCTCCACTAATCAAGTAAGTGTCCGAGTTCCCTTAAATAATCTCCCAGGAAAGTAGCTGTAAGAACAGTCACAGGGATATGAGGGGCATTCTGGTGGGAAAGAGGACACTTCCTACCTAACTGCTCATGGGGAGCTGCAGCTCTGTGTGCAGATACGTAACAGTTCATGACCAATGACTTTCTAGAAAGAGCTAGAATGTCCTTGCTGGTCACTGAGATCTTATTTTCTGCAGCTGCTGTTCCATATTGTTGTTATAAGCTTTGGAAGAGAGAGGGTAAACTGTCACTTCTGACACCACAGAAGGTTCAGGAGGAAACAGGAATAAGCAGTAATCAGCAGAGATTTCTCTGCAGGAGCAAATCTTTGTTGGCTTCTATTTAGAATGAGTTGCCAATAGCAAAAGAAATGTGATTCAGATCTCGCTTTAACCCAGGATTCAAATGTGTCTTCAACACTTGGAGCCTTGTCTCTCTAAGAGTCTTCTTTCAAGGGTTTTAAGTCTGAAAAGGACCTTTGGAATAACTAGTTAGACCACCATAGGAATTTTATCATAGGAATTTTTTTTTTCTGGAATTAATATTTTTTCAAGCTGTTCACACCTCGTGTAGAGCTAATGTCTGCCAGATTTTTTTTTCATCTTCACATCTTGATTTGTAAAATGGTTAATTATAGAAGATGTATCACAACCCTTGCTAAGTTCTTGTGGTGGTTAATTGCCTTAGCTGTTCCAAAAAGAATTTTTTTTAAAAAAAAAATGCACATAGAGGAGCAGCATCTGGACAAGTTTAGAATCCAAGTGACATGGAAATAATTCCCTCTTTTGGTGTCTCTTTAGAGATAAGGGAAGGAGTAAAGACTCCAGCTAATTGTTTTCACTGCTTGGGAGTCAGGGGTCCAGCCTCATCTCCTGTAGTAGATCCTGGGTGGAGGAGCTTTGGTGGAGGGATAAGACATTTCAGGACAGTTGGCTTTACGCTGCATTTAGCATGTGCTGGTCAGTTGTGAGTGTCACTTTAGCTTGGTCCAGGGTTATCTGGAAGGAGCTGACTCATTTGCTTACTGGAAAACAGGTGTTTGCCTTGTTGCTAGACTGAATTATCTTCCTTGGGAATTCAGCCTTCCTCCAATTGTGTGACTCTACACAGCCCAGTTTTAGTGCTACTACTTTTAGAAGCCTCAGTTGAAGTGGAGCTTTCCCACTGGGGCCACAGCATGTGAATTCCCCCTGACTTCCAGGAGCAGAGGCAGGGGTGGGGAGGAGCAAGGTGCTGTGAACCCATGTGCAGCCAGTTCACCCCTGATGGGGCTGTGTCTCCAGGGAGTCCCCCTGCACTCGTGGGGTAGCAGCCCAGAGGAGCAGGGGCACCAGCAGGAACGGGGGCACCACACAGCCCCGCGGTGCTCGTCTCCTGCCATGTCCGCGACTTCTGCTGGCTCTCCCAGGAGCTTCTGGTGAAATCACAGTTGTGCTCTCTCCTCCTCCTCCATCCTAAACTTGATCTACTCTTAGGGAGCAGGTAGCCAAGTAACCTGCAGGCTGACTTCCCCCCCCCCCACAGCAGTGGCCTGTGGCCTCCTGCTAGTCTGGGAGGAAGAAGTTTGATTCTGAGGTTTTCTGCCAATGTGGAACTAGCTTGTCTTTCCTTTCCAAAGATTTCCCAGGCTGCTGTCAGTTAACACCTGAAAGACTTCTGCAAAGCACTGGGTATTGTCCAGGCTCTGCTCAGCTCTACTCTGTTACCTTCGCTTTAAGAACTGACCCTATTTCTCCTTTATTATTTTGTTCCCTCATGGGATCTGATAACTTTTGAGCCCCTGTGACCTGTTCCTTTTTTGATCGACATAGGGACCTTTGTCTTGTGTGAACTAACACTTGCCTTCTCACACATTAAAAGTTTTCTCTTACTCTCTTTAATAAAAATACTGCTTAAAAAATACAAAGAACTGTCTAATCCCAGTGATGATCACATCTCCGTCTGATCTGCTTGGACAGAGGGGGAAGGGAAGTCCCACTTTGACAGCCTATATATAAATACCTGATAAAGAATCCTGAAATTAATTTCCGCTAGCTGATCTGTGAACTCTTTTTCCACGAGATTTGGATGGCGAGTGAATGAATCAGCTGAATAGATTGGGTGGCTGGTAGATCTCAGTGAAACGATAAAAGAATTTCATTTTCTTTTTCATTTAAATGTGAATGAGCTGTTGGTACAGATGTCACTCAAGAATCTCTTTGTTATTTTAATGATCTGCATTAAACCGTGCAGGAAATTACAAGGCATGTGTAATTTAACTACTATATGTGAATTTACAGCAGTAGAAATTCATAGCTCTCCTCTAATAATAGAGTTATATAATACTGGAGGTAAGAGGGCAGAAATACATCCTGGACTTTTTTTGTGGACTGTGATATAATTTTTTTCCACTTACTTTTTTAGAAGCACCTACTTTAGATAACTTTTTTTTTTTCTTTTCTTTCCCTCCTATCTCCTGTACAAAGCATTGTTTATAATGTTTTTATATGATTCTTATGTATTAACTCATGTTCTAGCATTTACTTTGGCTGCCAAGTGGACATCTTCTGGATCCATTTTGGGCAGCATTGTCGTTGTTTTCTTGCTAGTAGAATTTAAAAGAAAAAAATAGAACTGAAAGAAAAGAAAAAAAATCCTGTTTATCTAGATCCCTTCTGCTTCCATGAGCAAGACAGTTTGTTCCTGACTTGCTCTGGCAGGCTTATTATAAGTTAACTTAGTCTGGGGGTGAGGATATACCTGAGAGGGGTTTGTGGCATATTCCAGCAGCATTTGATGCCAAATACATCTTTAAGACAAGTGTAAGATAGTAATGTGTCTGGGCAGTAAATACAAATTCTCAAGAGTAGTGTCATAAAAATAGGTGTCTCCTTCCCTTCCGTCATGCGGATGGTGTGTAAGAAGCAATATAGTTTGTGCCAGTTCCTAGAAGTTTGAAGCACTATCCTTGAGCATCTTTAGACAGTGAAAGGCACTGAAGACAGTTTTTGGAAGGTGACACATTCTTCTCTTTAGACTACTTGAACAAAGGGTCTCGGGTTTTCTCCTGGGGTGGGGGATTTCTTCCTCGCAGGTGCAGCTTATGCTGGAAAGCATGTGATGAAAACGTTGTGGCTTTGCATTCCCAGGCTGCCAGGAGGGTGATTTTGCTGTCGGGAACCCCTGCCATGTCGCGGCCCGCGGAGCTCTACACGCAGATCGTGGCTGTGCAGCCCGCCTTCTTCCCGCAGTTCCACTCCTTCGGCCTCCGCTACTGTGATGCCAAGAAGGTACTTGAGTGGGTGGCGGGAGGTGTCCCTCTTTTTGAGAAAAGTCTCCTTTTCACTCCATAGGAATGTTTTGAAGGCTCTCAACCTGAGAAGTTCTTAATGTTGCCATTAAACAGTGGACCTGAGACATGGAGGTGCTGACATTTCTTTGCAAAACCTGCCCAGAAGGACACTGAGTTAAAAAGCTGTGTGACAAATTGCTCCTGGCTGGGGGAGAGTAGCTTGTTCTGAAAACACCTCTAGGGTGCTTTTAATGCACAAAGTCACTGTGGGCTCTTTGAGCAGCTGCAGGATTAGGCTAATTGATTAAAAAAAAAAAAAAAGTGTCTAGTCTAGGTTAGCAATTGTTTAAGATGCAAGGCCTTTGTTGTGTAGGATTTTGGATTTTATGCCTGCAGCTAGGTTAAAAAATTATTTCTAGGCTATCTTTGTATTCTGCTCTCCCCTAATTCTGGCCATGAACATGGTCCCCAACATAATTTTAAAATATATTCTCTTCTGTCTACCAGCTTTGCAGGAAGCCAGGCCTGGCAGCTGCAATGGCAAGTCTCTGCCTTGCACTTTACACACAGGCAATTCATCTGTGGTTGGATTTGCCATCTCCAGGCAAATCCTGTGTGCATTGGAAAATAGGCCACTAGGAGTAGAGCTTTTGCTGCTGCCTGTTGTCTGTCGAGTCTGTGAGATCTTTTATGTTGCTTATATGGAAACAAAGAAGGGAACCAAAGTCACAAGTGAGTTCTGATTTGGACCAAGAGCCCTCTCTACCTGCTGCAGGTAGCAGATAGTGATTAGCATGTGGCATAGGGTGGCTTGGCAGTGTGAACAGGAGCCTGCAGTGCCCAAATGTGACTTCCTCTGCTTTGTCCTCGAGTAAGCTCCTTCACTTCTTGTGCCTTGTTTTCTATATGAGTGGGCAGTAACCACCTAGAATAGCTGGAAATGCCAATTGGCCGCGTAAACACACCAAAAATATTTACCAAAAAAAAACCCCGCCTATCATCCATGTATTCTGCAAAAGTAAATATGTCCACTTGTAGGACTTTTGTAGGTTGTGTTTTCTCAAATTTTCTCTAGTAGCTAATGCATGCCAAGTTCTCATTAAGAAGATTTATACAGCAGTCTCATCTGAAGTCAGTAAGTTGCATTTTTCCTAGATCTAAGTGCCCACTTTTCCTTTCATAGCCTGCCTAGTGCTGTTCTATGTACATTCAGATGTGCAAAATACATGACCAATGCATTAGTCTTCTATTGACTGATACACTGATAGTATTGATGAAAGTGAGGTTATTTAAAATGCGGAATCACAGTCACAGAGCCTTAGGTCTGAAAGCTGACAGCATTCATGCTAGCAAAGTGCTGCTAGTGTTCCTGCAGAGAACAGAAACTTATGATATCTCCATCTATAGTAGGAAACATATGGAGGAAGAGCTCAAAGGGAGGGAGGGAGGGAAGGAAGGAAGGGAATGCACGTTCTGCTGAGTTTCATTATCTTTGCTGAGCGATTCCTGTCTGAGCAGTGTCCAGAATGGCTCCTACAGGGAAACAAAGGCGTGCAGAAAGAAAGGTTCAATTGCAATGTGGGAGCCTGAATAGGCTTGAAGTTTCATAAAACCTTGGAGGGTAAAGTTCTGCATGAGTGGCTGCTGCTTCAATTACAAGGCATATGGACCTCAGGTAGGATGTTGAATTGAATAAAAGAAATAAAATTGTTCTGCACAATCCAGGTTGTGGCAGTGTATTCGGTATAAATGAGTTTTCAGCCTACAGTGCAACTCAGCATGGAGGTCACAGTTTGCATCAGCTCCCCTTCAAAGCCTCTGCAGGGTTGCTAGTACAATTTTTGTTTCTCAGTTTGACCCAGCTCTGCCAGGTAGTTGAACATGACTGTCTCCTCTGTGTTCACTTAGGGCAGCTAATGTTAGTAAACGATAGAGTGAATTTAGAAAGAATTTTGTTATTTGCAGAAGAAAAACAATGGCGGTAAATGGAGAGATGGGGCTAAGTTTAGGGAGGCTACTTTTGAATATTGGGTTGTGATAGATCCACTCAGCTAAGAATGAATAAAAATGGTATTTTGATTGCAGTATCTCCTTCATATTCCTTTCTATGGTTCTAATCCGGGATGATGTTAGAGCTGCTTCCTCCCTTAAGAACTGTTGCGGTGCTTTGGTTTTTGTTATTTAGATAGGTGATTCTTCCTGCCCTGCAGTGGCAGGAACCATATTGCACAGAATCAGAGAGGTTTGGTAAAGCTTTTGAAGAGCTGTTAGGATGAAAGGTGTTATGCAAAAATGTTTTGATATTAATAAATCCGATTATATTGTAAAATTAAATAAAAGTTGACAAACCTGAATCATTCATTTCAAAACCAGATCCTGGTAACTTTCCATTTGAAAAGAATGGATTTCATGGCATAAAACTGCAACTATCTGACAGGCTTGATTGGAAAAGACATAAAACAAAAGTTTATCAGTTTGCAGTTCAGCCTCCCAGCATCTCTATTATTAAAAATGCAGCAACTGAAATGTCACCTGGTTATTTGCAAAATACCTTGAGTCTGTTTCTCAAAATACATGCCATGAATTTGTTTTTGCAAACTGGTTGATGTTGGCAAATATTAAATAATTTCTATATGAGTACATGCTCTGAATTTGTAAGAGTTTGGCAGCTTCTGCTAGCACTGTAATAAGTTTACTGAGTCATGTAAGATGCTGTAACACTTTGGTAAGAAAATCACAGTTTGATGCATTTGTTCTGGAATGTTATGGACCAAAGTCAGATGTGTATTTTGGCAAAATAAATGTCCCTCTTTTTTCTTTCTCTCTTTTTTTTTTCAGTAGGATATACTGAAATATATTTTAATAGTTTCAAGAACAACCCTTTTTTTTTTTTATCACTTGCTAGACACAACATGGGACAAGCATCTTCCCTGTTTGCAAATTCTTCAGCAATGCAATCACCATAGAAGAAATATGATAATTGGAACATACCGTTGGGCTTGTGCCTCTGTGTATTGTTTGGTATGACAGTAGGCAGGGTTTGTGCTCTGCCTGTGCCCTGTTCTTTGAGTTGTGATGTTATTCTTCTGGAATGGGTTGTGCTACGTGGACACAGCTACACGTATCGCTCATTACACAACTGGAAAGGGAAAAAACCATGGGCTGCATGAGTCAAATGAGTCGCCCCGAGGGGAGCGCCCCGGAGCCCACAGCAGCTCCTGCTGCCGAGGCCTGGGAGCACCGAGTGCCGCCGGCCAGGCCGGCTGGAGCGCCGGCTCCCGGCTGCTTCCCCGTGTCTGTCGGCTCTGCGGTTTCAGGAGGTGCAGAAGGAAGCCCCGGGGCTGGGGCTCAGCCCTGCATGGGTTGGAAGGGATGTGTCTGCACCACGCTGGTGCTTGCAGGATGCAGTACAGTAATACCTGTGCTTGGCTTAGATCCGGATGGGTTTACTTCCCCTATCTGGGTCCCATTCTGCTGTTTCCAGAGCCAAATTACTCAACAACACCCAAATGGGCTGTGTGTCTACGGCTGGAATTCTTGCTAACTTGAATGAACCAGCTGCTACAGGTAACTGGAAGGTACTGTAATTGTGTAGGTTTAGATTAAATGCAAAGGTGATTATAGGTGCCAGAATCTGCAGTTGTTCATGGTTCAGACCAGTACAATATGGAAACAGCATTGCAAATTTATTATGTCCCACCCAGAAGAAGGAACATTCACTTTCGAATATCAGCGAGGTCTCAATTTTCTGTGACCCATTTGATTTCCTTCTGTGTCTTGTGCCATGTTCTCCTCCCTGTTCCATCCAAGCACTATCTGCTAATAAAGTCAATATCTGTTAACAAAATAATATTACTAGCCCTGGCTGGTATGAATTCATTTTTGTCTCCATTCTACAGCAGAGTGGAGATCATAGTGAAAGTTTTGGAAGTTTTTCCTATTTTACGTCAAACTTCCTGTTGTATATAATTTCTCTTGGGAAGATAAAAAATGTGAAATATTTTTAAGCTTAAAACTATGATGATAATTAGTGTGATGTAATAGGAGCGGAATAGCAGGTGAAATATTTGGTACTGAGGTTCCTTGTGTTGCAGTTTTATGCTATTCAGGAGCATGTGTGTGTGTTTATGCACGTGTAAGGGTTGCTTTGGACTGCAGCTCAAAGGCCAGAGCTTGTATTTTTATTCCTTTTTTTTCTGATATTGCAAATAAGGTTTAGAATTAGAACTATGGGGAAGATATATATATATATATATATATATATATGTTTTACTGTAATTCTGCTTTATTTGCTTATTTATGAAATTTCAGCAAGAAGCTATTGCTTTATATTTTAAGTCAATGTAAAAATCCTCATTGGTGTCCTGTCCAAAGATGTATTGTTGCGAGATGTTTTGGTTGGGGAATTTACCAGTTTTGGTGCCACTGCTTGTCATGTTCGTTACTTATTCTTTCCTGGAGAAGAAACTACAGGCTGTGAGGTTACCAGAGGGAGAAGCGATGAGCTAAAACTGATGGAACAGATGTATCTGACTGTGCCAAGAATCATGGACTGTGGGGCAGGTGTGGAAGCGAGTGCTTCAGGAAGGAAAAAAGAAAGGGTTTATTCAAAGGAGCTTTGAAGTGATGGTACTTTGAAGAGATGGTACCTTGAGTGATATATTTTGAGGTAAAAAATATTTATGTTTCACAAGAGTTGGAAACCTCTGAGCCAAACATGATAGCAATAAAAACAGAATGTATCAGGGAGCAGACCAAGAGACAGGTCACAGTGCGGAACAGTCAGTTTTGATCCAGCATTTACTGGGCATGCCAGACAAGTATAGGGTCTTTGTGAAGGTATTTGGGTTGAGGATCTTTTGTCCTCAGGCCAGGAGAGAAGATTTTTGTCTTAAGATTTTTCTTATTAAAATCTGCTTTAAAAGCTGCTCACAAATAGAAGTAGAGAACAGAAGTACCTTCCTTTTCCTGTGAAATCTGTTTTCAGATAGGGCAATTGTATTTGGTTTGAAGGCAGTACTAAGCATGTGTCCCTTTAAAATAAAAAGGTGGGTGTCTTTTTAGGAAGAAAGGTTCCCCGATATTTCCTACTAATAATCAGGTTTTTGCCTTGTCTGGTTTTCCTGGAAGCTTGTTCCACTGTCAGATTACCTCTAGGTGAGAAGAGTCAGTCTTTTTATAAGTTTAATGCTGATAATTGTGCTTTGATCTTTGCCAGATGCCATGGGGTTGGGACTACTCTGGATCATCCAACTTAACTGAACTGAAGATTTTGCTGGAAGAGTCCGTCATGATGCGGCGCCTGAAGTCAGACGTGCTCTCCCAGCTCCCAGCCAAGCAGCGCAAAATGGTGGTGGTGGCTCCCGAGGGCATGAACGCAAAAACCAAAGCTGTCCTGGCAGACGCAGCAAAGAGGATGGCCAAAGGGTATGAAAGTGTAAGTCAGAATTTTTTGTGAAGAGCCATTGATATTTCAGGAGCCTTCAGGTAGGAAGAACTTGCTGGGTTTGGTGGTTTTTTGTTTTGTTTTGTTTTGTTTTTAGGATTGAATTAAAAACATCAGTGAAAAACAGAATCCCCTGTTCCAAAGGAAGTCAGAGCTATACCCCACATGGATGGACAGCTAAAAGCTGTTAAGAGCATAATTTTAAATGAATACCAAAACAGATCAGCTTTTTATTCTCCCTTTGATTTAAATGCTTTGCTTTGTCCCTTTGTGTCAAACGCTATTTGCTCTGTCTTTTTTTCCTTTCTCAGCAGTCCTTTGTAATCGTCTTTTTATGCTTCTGCTGCTGCTGGACTGACTCTTCTGTACTGCTTTGCCTCCCATTCACCTTGCAAAGCCTGTTGAAATTATGTTGTGGAACACATCGGTGGCCAAAAATGGGAAGAATTTATTTTTACATTTATTTTTCCTCTGTGGATGGCAAATGTATGTCCTAAGCTTCTGTTTTTCTAATGCAGATCTATAAGGACTCGGGAGTGTTTCTTGCCATTTTAGTTTGGAAATGCTTTCCCAGCTAAAGCTGTATTTGTAATATGCCTGTCACCCGTCTTACAGGAGTTGAGTTGGGAGTAGGGCGGGAATTGATCGCAGAAATGTGAGTGTGTGAGTATCAGCCATGCCTGGTGCTAAGAGGAGCCCCTGCAAATTGTGCGAATTTTTCTAGGATTTGTAAGCAAGAATAAAAGGCAGTTGAGACTCACAGAAATTTATCTTCCTCTCTGCAGAAACAACAGGAAAAAGAAGCTCTTCTCCTCTTCTACAACAGAACAGCAGAAGCTAAAATCCACTCAGTCGTGTAAGCTGCACGTCTGTACTTCATGCTTACCTAGTAAAATGCATTTTTTCTCTGAGAACAGGAAAATGGTGCCTTAGAGATAACAGTACCAGCACAAAAAAAAATGCAGTGCTCTAAACATTTACTTCTGTCAGAGTTCCTAGACTGAATGAATCTTTTTGATTTCATTCTAGATATGGATCTAAACAGTGTCAATTGAACCATCTGAAATTAGTCAGTGTCTGGGACTTGGATCAGCTTCCCTAGTGTTCAGACCCTATTTCAGTTTAGGGAGGGATGGAGTAATGAAACCAAAAGTATCAACGGAATTTGAGGAAACCAAACACTGCAGTACTGTTGCAGCAGAAACCCTGATCCAAGAAGCTTTTGAGAAAGAGAGAGCTTTAGTATTAGTGTGTTCTGAGGATATCGCAACCCGTCCTGGCTTAGCTCCTCCGCAGAGTTTCCATGGCACCTTAGTAACAAGAATTTTCTCCCATAGGTGTGCTATGAACTCCCTGGGAATAATTTCCTTTTGTGTCCTTTAATTCCTGGCGTTTCTGCTGGAAATGCAAAGGAGTCATATTAGGTCATTTCGTATGACTTGTGAATAAGCAGGATGCTAATAGCATGCCAGCAGTTTGCTTCTCGTGGCCCTCTGAATGTTTGGGCCAGCCAATGTGCCCTGTGTGATTTCACAGTGTCAGACCTTGCTGCAGAATCCATCCGTTTGGCACGGAACTGCACTTCAGAATCCCAACTCTCGTTTCTTCAGAAGGGTTTCTTCCTTTTATGTTAGCGAACAGTTAGAAGAGTTTCTTCCTTTTATATTCAGTTGCAAGTGTGAACTGAATATAAAACTGTGAAGTGGTGTTTACTTGACTCTGTAGACACTGAGAGATGGGAGACAGTCCTCTCATTTCTGGGGTTTTAATACCATTTAAAATATCACTTGCTAGAACTTGGTCATGTACAATGACATCTAGCTACCACTGCTATCTTAGGATCATTAGTACCCCCTGTGCCTTGTTCTTGATGACAGTTTTTACAGGGCTTCTGTGCCCTGTAATGACTGGACCTTGGTTAATGGATGTCTGCAAATGAGGTATTCAATAGTTGTAATGTCTTGGCATCTGGTTGCTGAATGTTCATTTTGATACTTGTTTTGGTTTAAACCCAGCAGTCCCCCTCTTCTCCCAGATTTCGTTGTTAAATGATACTATCATAACTGGGATCTGAACATTACAGAACGCAGGGAGTTGGCTGCAAAGCTCTGATCCATCTTAATATAGTGCTGGAAATCCCACTTGGTGTTTTCTGCCAGTTGCTGCTGACCTAAGCTGTGTTGTATTTAGCAAAGAACTCGGTAATGCTTATTTTGGCAACAGCTTTGCTGTTCTAAAGAAAAGATGACATTTGTATCATCTGCTCTGATGGCTGTCACTATACTTAGTTACACATTTTAGGCTTTTAGGTGTTTTTCAGGCTTCAGTTTATAGTTGACCTGATTACTTTGTGAGTTACTACATAAAAGCTGAAATGCAGAACCCATTTATGTGTACACTCTTACACTATTAGCCCATGGCAAATGCCAAATGTTTTGATTTAATAAACTCTTAATTTGATTTAGAAGGAACCTCTCATTTTTGCTATCTCTCATTTGTCATTGGCTAATATGCATAGTTTCTAAAAATAGCCCGTATTTATAGCTTGTTAAGCTGTGGTAAATTGTCAATTTGAAGAAAAGCAGCTTTTGGGATATCCTGATGCCATGTGTTTAGAGGCCTTTTCTTCTAAAATGAACATAATTCTAAGTAACCATATAAATAATACAAGAGTGAATGGGATAGTCAAATAAGTGTAGGTGACTTCAGTCGATTGTCTATGAAGTCATTTTTCAATTAGGATAATCAAGGGGTTCTAGGTCTTATACAAGTATAATTACAGGCATCTGTCTGCCTGTGGTCTAAAATGACTGAGTTTTCCTACAGACTTTTATTTTTTAGTTTGTAGAGGATTAATATGCTACCTGCACGTTAATGAATTTTATGCTAAATTTATTCCTGGTTTCTGTATATGGATGAACAGTAACTTTTAGATTTGTTGTGAGCAAAGCCTGTGTTCTCTCAGCACATAAATCAGAGTTGTGGGATTTTGTTTAGGTTTTGATTTTCTTTTTTTTTCTGTTCTCTTTTTATGTAGAGAATACATTCTGGAGTTACTGGAGAGTGGGAAAGATAAATTCCTAGTGTTTGCTCATCACAAGATAGTGCTGGATGCAATAGTTGCAGAACTGGAGAAGAAAGTAAGTGTTTGACTGAGACTCATTAACTCCATCACTATTTCAGCTTCACAGTTTGTTTATTTAACTTTCCTAGCACTGGTGTGGGGAAGGAAAGCAGAACTCCTCTAAAACAGGAAATGGGGAGACTGGAAAAGGGATACAGGGCAGCTAAGTGTCTCCCTCCTATGTCTTTCTCAGCACATTGAATACATTCGCATCGATGGCTCCACGCCTTCAGCTGAGCGGCAGTCCCTGTGCCAGAGGTTCCAGTTCTCAGAGAAGCAGATTGTGGCCGTCCTGTCTCTCACTGCTGCCAACATGGGCCTGACGCTGTCTGCTGCCGACCTGGTGGTGTTTGCAGAGCTCTTCTGGAACCCAGGGGTACGGCTCCTGAGGGAAGGTGGGCCCGACGCTGCCTGCTGAGCGGAGGTGTTGGAGCTCGGGGGGGAGACGTGCTGGGCACGTGTTTTCCTCTGGGGCTACCCAATTTTTTTCCCTGTGCTTGTCTCTGCATGCCCGACTGCCTGGACTGGAGCTGGTGAGGCTGGTCAAACAGTTCACTGGGTTGAGAGGGTGAGCTGAAAGATTCTGCTAGTGGAGGGCAGTGCTCTGTGCTCGAGAGCATCTCTGCATAATCTTATGTTACTCTACAGCCTCCAGGGAGCAAGCCCTTCATGAGTGAGTCTCATCTCCTGAATTACCTAAGTCCGGCTGTGACTGTATTGAGGAGGAGGGTTTAAAGCAGCTTGTGAGAAATGCTCGGTACCATTTAGGGACACTGCCACTCTGGGTGACTTCTTGGCTTAGTCTGT
Organism: Tinamus guttatus; assembly: GCF_059628265.1. Taxonomy (NCBI): domain Eukaryota; kingdom Metazoa; phylum Chordata; class Aves; order Tinamiformes; family Tinamidae; genus Tinamus; species Tinamus guttatus. The sequence goes on along the minus strand of NW_028288594.1, from coordinate 6,004,488 downwards.
GCTGGGAGTTTCAGATGTTAGCAGGATGTAGACAAGAAATAGTCACCGAGCACAAGAAAGGAGAGCTCCATTTTCTATGGGTCTTACGTTACTTCTTAAATGCTAAAGTTCTCACTTCATTTTCTTTGTCATGCTTTTACATAAAGATTTTGATCCAAGCAGAAGATCGGGCTCATCGAATTGGACAGACCAACTCTGTTAATATTCACTACCTGGTGGCTAAAGGCACAGCAGATGACTTCTTATGGTAGGAAGTGGAGAGAGATCCTTCCGGTTCTCCCTCTACCTTTTTTTGCTGTTTGCTGCTTATGTGACTTTGTTGCTTCATGTCAGCACTGTTTTTCAACTCTGCGAGGGGAGGAACAGTGCTTGTGACCTAGGGCTGCTGTGAGCTGCTGGTGTGGCCTGGCTGCAACGGACACAACTAAGTGGGTGGCAAGCAGGACAAAGAAAGAGAGAAATTGTAGGAGAACAGATGTATCTAAAATCTTCACGGGTTCTGAGTAAAGAGAAGTAAATGTCATAGGTACAGCCCAGAGCATTCATATGCTGGGGTACTGTGAGGACTTGCCAGCAAAACTAAAAGGAACTGGGGATCATTTGATGTATTGTGGATCAAGTCTGAGTAGCAATCTGGCTGCCAAGTGCTCTGCAGTGCTGCTCTCCTCCTGCTGCTTGGGGACCCTTCAGGTGAATTGAAGAAATGCTGCTGCCCTGGCTCTGGGGAAGTGTGCTCGGAGCTTTGCGGGCTGTGATGGGGGCTGTCAGGGTGCAGCAGTCACTGGGACTAGGGAATCTGACATCCCAGGGAAATGGAGCATCTGGGGAATCCTTAGGGCAGCAAGGGAACTGACCTGCAAATGACGAAAAGAAATTATCGCCAGCTGGTTCATTTGAAGTCCAAAATTACATCTTTATTATCTCATTTAAAAGAACAGGCAAACTGAGTGAACTTTTGCAGTTCCCAGAATATCATGATGGCAAATAATTATAACCCTACAATGTGGGGATCTGGAAACTGATGCATTGCCCATGTTTCACAAAAAGTTAATGACAGTAATTCTTCCTTTATTTGTGAAATGCTGTCCATGCAGTTGTTAATGCTTAACTGGAGGGCTATTTGGTAAATGTATTAATCGTGCTGCTCCAATGTGGCCTTTCTTTCTTTTGGAGTGTTCAGTCTGGAGATGTGGTTGGGGACCTCTCTCTGCCTCTTGGGCCAGTGTTGTCTCTTCACTGGCTCACAGATTGATTCTTCCCACTGTATATTTGGGAGATAGCCTAGAAATGCTGATGTGGCTGTTGATACGTGTTACCTCTGCCTCTCTCAGAGACTGAACACAGCCTGTAAAGACTTGCTTTAACTGCATCGTCTTGTTTTGACCTCATATTGTTAGTGTTGCCACATTCAATTACTTTTCTTCTTGGATGTGTATTCCCTCCAAATTAGCCTGAAATCACATTCTCTTCTTATTTGTTACTTATCGGATTGGTCAATATCCATTAAAAATAATATCAGGACATATTAAAGAGCTCACAAGTTCTTGCTGAAAAATTATCTTCTATATCTCTGTCGTATCTTTCTTTGTCTTCTCTTGTCATTGTACATGATGGTGTCTGTCTGCCTGGATAATATATCTTGCATGTTATTTTCATTCTTACAGTAATACCTGCATTTATCACTCCTAGGCCAATGATTCAAGAGAAAATAAAAGTCTTGGGTGAAGCTGGTCTTTCTGAAGCCAATTTCTCTGAAACAGCTGAATCCACTGATTACTACCCTAAGGTAATTAAAGAAACTCCTGAAAGAACTTTGGTGGTCCCTGGGAGAGGCAAATGGACTTTGGCTTGTGCATTTTAGATGGTTAGGTGATTTGCAGGCTGACTTGATAACTGTTCTGCCTTAAATGCCACAGAGCAGACTCTCCAATGCCTTTCCCCAAGTCCATGCCTTGATTTGGACTCTCCCAACTGCTCCAACCCTGCTGTGGGGAAGGAGACATACAACACAGCTTCTCCAGCAGCCGTCTGCCTCCTAAGAGACTTGGAATTTCCTCCACACCGGCAGGAATCATGGGAGGAAAAGATGGCATGGGGATAGGCAATTTTGGGCAATGCGGTTTCCCTCTCTGGATCTGCAGCTCCCGTGCTGCTAACATACTGCATGCTGTACTATCTTCAGTGTCAAAGCCCCTCTTCCTGCAAAAATCTGGCAGGGCACAACCAGCTAAAACCCCTGGCACTGAGACCTTTCTTTAGGGATCTCCAGTTGCCTGCAGCTCTCCCAGGGATGGTTTTGGGGTGAAGGAGGATCTCTCTACTCTGAGGGAGTAAGTCCTGCTGCCAGTGATCACGTGTGATCAATCTAGGGGATTGTGGCAGAAGTTTATATACAGAAGGTGCCTTTAACAGGGTATTTCCTTCTCTTTGAAGATACTGTGGTGTTTTGCACCTCTTTTATGGTCAGGAAGGTAATGGCATGTGACTTTATATGGGGTTTAGACTCAGACAAGACCAAATTCCTTCTGCAGCCTAGCACCCAAGCTTAGCCATATCCTTTCTGGGCTTGAATTATTTGTTGCCTAGTGAATCTGAAAAGGCAGTGGGAATGCTGTGTTTTTGTTTGGCAATACATATGTGTATTCTCTCTATTCTAATTCTTCAGTCAGATCCAAAGCAGAAGACCATCTATGACCTTTTCAAGAGGACCTTCTCTGAGAACAGAGATGACGCTGATGCAGCTTTGCTTTTGGAGGCAGCTGATGCTTGCTTTGACTTTGATCCTGAAAGTGCCTTACAGAATAAGGAAGGAGAGAGATGCTCAGCGAGTCCCCCCAAAAAACGGCGTATTGAGGACTTTTTTTAAAGTTTAACAGTGGCAACAAAAGAAAAGGCAGATAAGATAGGTTATTTTTATTTAAAGACAGGCAAGGGAATCAATGTATATTTTTCTGAGTTTGGAGAAATAAAATTACTTTGAGTAAGTTCTCCTGTATCTCTAGTCTGTTTCATCTCAAAGGATTAGGAGAGAAGGCTGCCTGGCAGACAAACATGTGGCTCAGCCTGGTTTTGCAGTCCTGGTTTCACTGCTGACTGAGGGGCCGTGGGGGAGTAGCTTTGTTTCAACACCTCAGCTTCCACGGTTGTTTTGTTTAAAAGGTAAACAGATAATGGTTGTGCACATGACAGAGCTATTGTGAAAACTGGTGTCCCAGCAGCTGTACAAGTGCTTTGAGGAATCAAAGTCCTCTTCAAAGGACTGCTGTACCTGCAGAGAATTTTAGTTTTTATTTACAGGAGTCGGCTCCCTGGCAAAACTTGGCCCTTATTTTGCTTCCTCACAAACTGACTGTCTGGTGTTTGTTTTAGCAGTGAGGAGAAAAGGAATTTGGATCCTGACAAATCTTGATGTTTTGTGGAGATGGGAGGAGACCTTTGTGTGTGCAGAGCAGTCAGTACCTTGAATCCAGGTTGCTGAACTAACAGCAGGTAAGTACTGCCAGTTAAGCATATGTCTCTGCATGGTGGCTTCTGGCCTCATCTGCTAAATCCTGCCCCAAGGACCTGCTCTATGGCACGTGCTTCTTGCCTATTGGGAGGATGAAGGCTTGACTGACCAGCAGGCACTACTTTTGGCCGCCCAGGAAAGTGGCGTGTGTGCGTGTACAGGTGAGTGAGGAGAAAGGGCTGTGTGCAGATTTCTGTTCTCTCTTTGTAAGAGCAGGAAAAAATATGATTGTGAACTAAACTGCATATATTAAACTTTCTTCTAACGTATAGCTCCCAAACTTTGGGTGCTTTATTCCATTTTAGAATTTCATATTCCTTTGGGCCTTAAGCTTAGTGTTAATCTTAAATATAATCAGAGCCTACAGGGTTGATCTTTCCAGGGACACTTCCCTTGAGCTTTTCCATATAAACATCAAAAGGTAAGCTCCTATGATTTTTACTAATAGTTGAATCACTACCTGTTCCATAGGACATTTAGGCTGGTACCCTAGGAACTATAATTCAGTCTCCTTACAGATCTGTGCTGGCTACACCAAGAACGCTAAAAGCAGCACCGTTGCTTAATGTAGTGATTAAAAGGGCTGTATTTTGATTTTCAATAGTTCTCATTTCACTCTCAGCCTCTGCACCACCTGAGCAAAACTACTTTTTCATTCCTTTTAAAATCCCAACCCATGCGAGTAGTCTGATTCCATCTTCCCACAGTAATGCCTCTGCAAAACTTCTAGAGGCCATTACTGATGTAAAGACAAAAGGCTCTGTGTGTCATGAGTAGTTCTATGAAGCATCTCTGCAGAGTCATCTTTGATTTCTTGTGTACCCTTTCCAGTGTGGTGTATCCTTGATTTCTTGTGTACCCTTTCCAGGTTGCTCGTTCTCATCTTAGTACTGGAAAATACTTGGTAATGAACTAATACCATGCAAATGGAGCTGGGGAGTAAGGGAGCTCTAATTTCATTGATATTTTATGGCCATAATCTGTGGAGAGGGCAGGAAGGGGATGGGGAGACAAGCTCAAATTTGCGTCTAGCTCCTGAAAGCCAGGAGGTGACATGCTGGGTAGGCAGGTTGCTTGATTGTGGACAGAAACCAGATGTGGAAGAATGTCCCTCTTTCACTAGAGGAACAAAAGGTTTGTGCTACAAGATCAATCTGATTGGAGTATTTATTCCTCCATTAAAGGGTTTGATTATCCCATTTACAGTAAGTGTATGGAAATGCCCTGCAGACCGTGCATGCAGTAGTGCTGCAGTGTGTTCATGACTGTCCAAAAGGTGCTTTGATGTGTGCGCAAGTGAAGGAAGAGCAGCACGAGGAACATCTGACCAGCCAATTGAGGGAAATGCTTTATTCCTTAATTTGAGAAAAATGCTATATTTCTTGATTTGAGAGTTAAAGGTAAACATAATTTCTCTTGCTCCAACAACTGGCCAGGAGATAAATGCACACTCTTAAGCGTTTCTATTTTTTTTTTCTTTTTAGGAATTAATGTGTTTCTAGCACATGTGATCTTTCTTTGTTTAGGGAAGGTTGTTTTGAGCTACGAATAAGAAATGCTGCTATCTGCCTATTGGGGAAAAAAAAAGCCTTATTTGTATACCTATATTGTTCTTTTCTTCCTTGTAAAGCTACAGCAAAATAATTTTTTTTTCCAAATTCTTCTCAAAGTATGCTTGGAGAATTCTGCTTCTCATAAATTCAATTTTTCCTATCCATATATCGATAAATCCTAGCCCTATTAGAAGGATGCTAGTGCACCTCTTTGATAACAACCCATAAAATCTCAGCAGGATTGCTGCAGAGTTAGAGAAGTTCTTCAAGTACACTTGAGATTCCCTTTATCCTTGCTAGATTGAAAAGGAAGAATCTCGTACAGAAAAAGTGCTTTTATTCATTACATCAAGGGATTGGAAATATTCTACACGCTTTTGTAAGCCCAGTTACACTATATTAGTCTGTCATTAGTATGACGAGGATATAGGCAGCACAATAGAGCCAGAACATCTTGGCATTGCCTAAAGCCCAGTGAAGCTGATAGAAGCGCCTGGGGAAAGTTCTGTGGCACCTGTGGTTTCCTCTGGCCCTTCGTGCTTCGCATCTCAAGGAGGATGCCCTTTGGAGTTCTTTCATCTGATTTTGTTATTCTGTGTGTTCTGGGAGCTCTTTGAGGCAGGGCGCTCTCCTGCATGACCCAGTGCGTTAGGCTATCTTGGTGCTGTCACAACACAAATGAAAATACAATAAATTTGCTGATTAATCTGCTATATAGGAAACATTATTAGGGCAACCACAACAGCGTAGCCTGCGTGTGCTTGAATTTGGAGGAACTTGGAACTGAAGCCATTTTACTAATATACTGGGGCAGAGTGTGGGTTTCACAGCGTCTTACCAGGACTTTTTACTTGCTTGTACACGTGTATCTATTTCTCATCCACTTAACAGACAGGTGTCTTTTAGAAAGGATAACCAACCAGAGGAAATACATGTATATGTATGATAGCTAACAGAACTTTAGCAATGAAGCAGTGAAATGGAGCAGTTTGAGCTGCTGCTGCAGTGTATATGGCCAGGCAGTCTGGCCACCTGCACAACAATTCAAGGTGGAAAATGGACAAGACAAGGATTTGGGGGCTGTGCTGGCCTATCTGCATTTATCGGAGTCACTTGGAAACAAGCTTTTATGTGGTAGTGCTGGGAGATGTCTGCAGCCTGAGAGAGGTGGATTTGGTCATGGACAGACCTGTCTGTAGCACTAGTTGACAAAGGCTGTGACAAGGCTCTGTTCTGGCCCAGAGCACCGATTTTGTAGATACTGACTGGAGAATGGCAGTAGATGCTCTGTCCTGGATGTGTTGTCTGACAGGCGACTTTAGCAAGTCAAAGGATTTTTTTTTCCCCTTTTAATATGTTGGTATTTGAAGATATATCCTGTGAGTCACCATTATGACGAGCCACTGAAAAGGGCAGGTATGCTCCTAGGATGTATTGAAAGAGAGATTTCCACTCAATAGAAGGAGATATAAATGCCATTGCCTAAAGCCCCGCTGAGCCCTTCTCTGGAACACAGCCCTGGCCCAGCATCTCCCAGGAAGGCTCGCTCAGGCTGGAGAGGGGCTTGCAGAGATGAACAGGGCCCCAGGGAGCCCATCCTGTGAGAGGGAATTAAATGCAAGCGTTCAAAACCCTAAAACAAGAGCCAAGAGGGGACATGACGTCTGTCCATGAGCACCTCAGAAGCACAAACGTCGAGTTGAGGATGTGGCTCGCTGGGCTGGTGCGTGAAGGGGGTCTCTGCAGTGGCTGTGACAGTGCGACATCACCCCGACCCCCAAGGGAGGCCACCTCACGTGTGTCCCTGTGCCCAGAGCAAGGAGGAAAGTGTTGCTGCTGCTCACAGCAGATAGCGAAGGGTGGTTTCACCGGGTGAGCCCAGCAGTCCTGTGCTCCCTCTTGTGCCAAGCAGTGAATTGCGTCCGGTTTTGAGCAGTAGGAACCTCTGAGCCTAACCAGATTATTTCTTAATGGAGGTTAATGGGTTGTTAATCCTGTTAGGAACACTGCGCCTTGGCGGTGCACGGAGCCTTTTGCTTGAGCTCGTCTGCCCTTCTCGCTCGGGGCAAGCAAGGAATCCCTCCCTCCCTGTGCCATGCCACTCGGGCTCATTTATTTTTGTGTTTATGATAAAAGCAGACGTTTCTTGGGTGCTTGTGGGGCCCTGTCTGGGCCTTGAAAACCCACCCCCAAGCCTGAGGGGCAGTGTGGTTTTATGGCTGCTTGGCTTGATGCTTAGTGGCCAACAACAAGATCTGATCAGGTGCACCTTACCATGCATCTGCTTAGTTTAAAATCTTTTATTTTGTGGGCCAGGCTGTCTTAAGATTGAAAAACTATTTTCCATGCCATCTCTTTCCTTCTAAAGCCTCAGCCTTTTTCCTTCTGAGCTTGATTTTTTAAAATATATTTTAAAAAAGGGGGGGGGGCGGGGGGAAGTGAGGGAAACAGAGTAGTTGCATTCACTCTTCATAATGTCCTTGGTAGAAAGCTGGGACTGATACGGGTCTGTTATACAGCTTTGGCAGCTGCCCCCCTGCCCTTGTCTGAGGGATATGTTCCCGTGGAGGACTGAGATATCCACGTTTATCAGGGGCAGAATTGAGAAGATAAGGGAAGAAGAAGAATAGGAGCGGGGAGAGAAAGAGAGAGGAGAGGGAAAAAAAAATAAGGTAAAAACCCTCTGCAGTTGTTCACCCTGGCGACCATAGAGCCGCGGCCGCCGCGGCACAGAGCGGCTCCGTCCCGCCTGTGCTCTGCGCCGCCGCCTTCCCCGCCCTTCCGGCTGCGCGGGGTCATCCTGCGCGTGCGCAGCGCCGCCCTCCCTTTACGGCCCGCCGGCAAGATGGTGGGTAGCGCCGCGGCCCATCCGCCGCCATCCACCGCCATCCGCCCCTCCGCGGCGCCATCCGCGGCGGGGCCGGGCGCGGGCAGAGCGGAGCGGAGCGGAGCTGCTGGAGGCGCCGCGGGCCCGGGGCAGGGCGGGCGGGACCCGCGGCGCGATGGCGGCCGCGCCGCGGCTGATGGCCGTTGCTCTCCCCGCAGGCGAAGCGCACCAAGAAGGTCGGCATCGTGGGCAAGTACGGCACCCGCTACGGCGCCTCGCTCAGGAAGATGGTGAAGAAGATCGAGATCAGCCAGCACGCCAAGTACACCTGCTCCTTCTGCGGAAAGGTGAGCGACCTCCGCTGCGATGGAGCCGCTAACTTTGCAGCTTGTTCGGAGGAAGCAGGGAACTTGCCTTTGTATTTTTTTTTTGGTGTGTGTGACAGGACGTAAATATAGAAGTGTTTATGTGCCGTATAGCTCGGATTGGGAGGAATGACTGATAAAAAGATGGTTTTACTTGCTTTTATGCATGACCAAAATTCAGTTTGGCATTCGGGTCTTGATAGTTGGAGAAGCCCATCAGCTTTCTTTTTCTCTGAGTAACTTATATTGACACTGCTAATGTAGGTGGTTTTAAATGTCTGGGAATTGAAAAAGCTTTCTACCTGTGTACTTTTTTTTTTTTTTTTTAGGTATATGGAAGATTTGTCACGTGGAATACTTTGGTTTGATAACCCTGTTTTAAATATGTGTCATATAGGTAGTAATAATTGCTGTTTTCACATGGTGTTATTTCAAGTTTAATTCACTACTTTTTTTTTCCTTTGTTGACAGTGTGTTTATAAATATGCTGTGTTTTTTACCTGAATTAGATTTTTTTTTAATTTAGAAGAAAAGAAGGACAGTTTTTCCAAGTGATGTAAATCCTTGCATTTTCTAAATAGTCAGAGCTGTGCTGTTTGATGCTGAAATCCTCATCTGAAATTTGTTTCTTTGAAGTAGTTTTAGAGTATAAAGCTGCTATTTCTAGTTAATGGAGAGCATGTGGTTATTGTTTTTTTTATTATTTTTTACAGACTAAAATGAAGAGGAAGGCAGTGGGTATCTGGCACTGTGGCTCTTGCATGAAGACAGTTGCTGGTGGTGCCTGGACTTACAAGTAAGGAAATGTAGCAGCTTCTTTGTTTCCATATAGCTGATATGTGAACGTTTTATTTGTGCGGTGTGGATTTTTGTTTGCTTTTCTTTTTTTTCCCTTTTCTTTTGCGTTGTTTTTTTTACGTTGTTTCTTTTGCCTTGTTAAAATTTGGTTGGAATTATAGGTAATTAAAATTTTTGCCAATATTTTTTGCCCAGCTTCCGTGAGCATCGCATTTCATTTACGATATTGCCGTTTCTTATTTGGTGGGTCCCTCTAAAATTTCATTGCCATTCTGGGCTTTGTCAAAGCAATTATTTTACTCTAATAAAAAAAAATTGAATCTTCTCCAAAGCTCCACAAAGAAATCCAAACATCTGCAAATGGTAAAACAAATGTTAACAGTGGGGTCGTCTGTCTTCTACCTCAGCAATAGTGGCATCTCACTGGAAATGTGGCAGTTCTCACCTGCACAGAGTAATGTATGTGACAGACTTCTCTGGTGATGCTGCAAGAGAAGGAGCAGAAAACATGGCTGACCTTGCTAAGACAGCTGTCATGGGCCATAATGATGTGTGTGGATGTCATGAAATGTCTGTCTAACCTATTCTATGAAAATAAGCCTTCTACCTGGGGATTATTTTTCCTTCTGATTCTTAATTAAGTCTTTATGCACCTTTTGGGTGTGTATTTTATTACCACTTTTTTTTTGATGTTTTGTCTGTGTTTGCTGTTTGAGATGCCTTGTTGTGGCTAGGAATGTGAGCCCGTCTCCCTGTCCAGGTTCTCTCTATGCCACAATTCGGGTTCAGATGCAACTTGTAAAATAGAAATAGGTCTGCACTTTGTCATGGAAATCAAAGTGGAATTATCCCCCTGTTGACAATGCAATCAGGCAATAACTATTTGAAATGAATAATGTTTTGTCTAAAAGACAAGGCTGGGGTGGGATGTGCTTCTATTGCATGTGCAAATGACTCTGCTTCTTCTTCCAGTACCACCTCTGCAGTGACAGTCAAATCTGCGATCAGAAGACTTAAAGAATTAAAAGACCAATAGAAGCTGCATCCTATTCTCTTTGTGAAAAAAAATGTATTTTTTTTCACCACTGTAAGATCTGTCCATTTACCAATAAAATAAGGACCAGAATTGTGTCTTTTTTTTTCCTGCACAAAGTTTCATCTTTATGCTGTGCTGTGTTTGTAGGTATAACATGGGTATGATGTATGATAGTTTTATCTGATGGTTGATTAGTTCTTGTTATGGGCTAAGTTGTTTTTTTTTTTAAAAAAAAAAAACTTCTCAGTTAATGGTGTGCACTGGTTCTGTTGCCCAGTGAATTGGCGGAAAATTTAGAGCTGTGAAAAAGCCTGGGACACCTTGGTAAATCTTTCATCTGCCCCCTTTGAGGAGAGAACACCTTGATAAATCCTTCATCTCTGTGCCTGAGGGAAGGAGCAAACGTGAGAGGAGCGGACATATGTGAGGGGAGAATGCATCTGCTTCCCCTCTCCTTGGTATCAGGCTGCAAGATGTGGAGAACCCTGTTCCTGGCTTTGAGACTACAATGACACAAGAGCAGCTACCTGCTGTGTTGCTGTCACTGCTTTTTTGCTCTGTTTGGCTTGCTCTTCTCCCCCCTGATAAGGAGGCTCCTGTGTTATGTGTTCAGGCCCCCAGTCCATACTGATCTGAAACAGTAGAAGGTCATGCTGAACCTGCTACTGGGACATCCAGTCGTGAGGTAATCATTCTCTGCAAATATCTCTTGAGATTTTCAAGCTTGAGATACCAAAACATTTTTTACAGACTGGTGAGTTCAGATTTAGTGTCAGGGTACAGGTTTGCTTTTGTCTGTCTTTTTCTGACTGCAGCACCTTTTCTGACCTTAACAGACAGATCTTGATAATAAACTTAGGCGTTTTTTAGAGGAAAACCAGTAAGCAGGTAATGTAATGGCTGCTAAATAGCTTCAAGTTTGTCTTTAAATGGATTTGGGGTAGTGATGTGCTACAACAAAGATGCCATTAATGAAGTGGGTATCTTTGAAAGATTCATTCAGAACATATTTTGGAATAGAAAACTACTTCCAAAGCTGGAAAAAAAGCATGTCTGTTGCTCAGATACTTAGCTTCACTGTTTCTGAACTTGTTTTCTAAACATGTAGGTGCAGAACATGTCTTTTGTTCTGTTTTGTTTTTAAGCAAAATCGAGTACGCAGGTGCCTAGTGTCGTTCAAAATGAACTGTGTATCTTTGATGTTATCTCCTGTAGTGGTACTTAACGTGACTTCCATCTCCAGTTTACTCCTGGAGGCCAAGATACCAGGAGTGTGGAGGGAAGAGGGTGTCGCAAGGGCAGCATATGTTTCAGCCTTCTGCGTCTGTCAGTTGTGGCTTACAGGGGGTTTTTAGGGATACTGACTTGTAACATTTGCAACATTTCTGAACAGGAAAAAAATCAGTGTATTAAATCAGTGCCTGATGTGGAAAGCCAAACTGGTTTGCAAAGAGCTGGAAGGGGGCTTGTGGTCTTGTGCTGGACTGGTGAGTTTGGATCAGGAGGCTGGAAGGTGGGTGGAGGTGCTGTGGGACACTGGTGCGTTTTTGGCCACCCTTTCCAAGGCAGCTCCTTCCTGGTGCTGCTGGAGTGGGTCCTGGAGAGCTCCAGCACTGCCCAGGGCCATGGCTGGCTCCCCCGACAGCGTTTTCATACATCAAATGAATGTACATACACGAATTTCTGGATGCCAAGGAAACAGCTCTGTGTCTTGGTTGGACCCCAGGAAGGAGATGGAGAGGAGATACCAGGTGCCTGGTCACTGGGATTTGAGTGAGCTCAGGGGATTTTGGCCACGTGTCTGTGCATCATATTGAGAGTGCCTGCCAGAAGGTTTCTGAGCAAGGATGGCACTGTGTGCTAGGAACGCAACTCAAAGACCCCTCCTGTTCCATGGTTTCTTCATGGTGGTAATGTGCAGTTAGTGGAGGCAGAGGGAGATCTGGCGCCTTGAGGACCTGGGGGGAAACGCTGTATTTTCATTAAAGCTGAACGGGAAGTCCAAGACCCTCTGTATCAGACACTCCTATTGGAGCAAAATGTTGCAGGGATGGTAGTGATAAGGAGTCATGCATGTGAGTCATCTGATGCAGGACAGTCAGTGCTGTGCCTCGCTGGTCTGCCAAACAAAAGTGCTCCTCCCTCCTTGGGGGAGATGCTGATCTCCTGCTTACAGGTGTCCCATTTTCTTCTGGAGTTCTAAGGCCACTGAGATGGCAAGATGGTTAACGTGCTCCTGAGGAGCTCAGTGTATCTGATGTCTCTGAGGCTTGTGGCAGTTGTGCAGAGGTGTGCGTTACCAGGTCTCATTCTCCCCAGACAAGGTGCTTCTGCAAGCTGAGCAAGCTTTTATATTTTACTTCGTGTTTTTGAGCTTGTGTTCTTGGATCACTCTTCCATGCTCTTCTCTTTCCAGTTTCCTGAGTGTGGAGATGTGATTCTGTGCTCGTTTCTGGTGACTTCATTAATGCAGTGATTCTAATTACAGTATGGGCTTCTCATTAAAGCCTGCAGAGAATATATCTTCACTGCCTTGGTAACCCAGGGTGATTGCACAGGTTGTATTTTATTTAAAGTGACTTCTGCTCCCACTGAGGAAGATGCTAATTCTCTTTCAGATTATCATTTGTAGAGGATGGAAGCCTGGCAGGCTGGAAATGGGAACTAAGGACCAGGATGGAGTTTGGTCGCGTGGGCCGTGGGGATCTCCTGAGTGCTGTGGTACCTTCGCCTTCTCTTGGGCATGGGCTTTTGTACAAAGTCAACCTTACAGGCAGCCAGTAGAACAGGGTAAAGACAGAGGGGCTGGGAAGGAGGGAAGATGCTGCGGTCAGAGCCGTGTTTGCTGGCAATGCTGCGAGCAGCCAGCGGGCGACACTGCCGCTCTGCTAGTCAGGGTTGCAAGGCTGCTGCTTTTCCTGTTTCCCCTTCCCTTCCCTTCCCCTCTCTGGTTCTCTGCTCACCTGTACTCCTGCTGCTTAGCCTCGTGGCTCCGTATTTCACTTGTTTCTCTTCCCTCTCCCCCCAGCCCATGACAAAACGGCAGTGCTTTTCCGCTAGAAGAGGGGAGACATCAAGAGACAGTAATGGGGAGGCTGAAGCTGGCAGGATTTTGAGCACCTCTTAAAAGTTGAAGGGCTTTGACAGAACAAAGGCAACTACATTAACATGGCAAACTTGGTTCTATCAGCTGCATGATTTGGCCAGGTGATCATCGAAATTTTCTTGTTTCCTTTGAGAGTCTAGGCTGAAAAACCCACAAATTATCAGCAAATTTTTTAACTACTTTCTGTTTACTTGTAGTTAAGTCTGAGCGTTATTCAGGAACTTGAACAAGGTCAAATCAGGTGTCGTACAAGAATGGAACAAAGTGCTGGCGCCTGTCCCAAAAGTTTGAGCTTAAGGTAGTGTCTTATCCATTTGGGTTGCTGCAGATTTGGGAATTGGAGGAGGGTTTGATGGAAAGGGAGACTTCAAATCTGACTGATTGTTCTGTAGATGTGGCTGAACAGGTCTGACCTCAGTTGCTTTTGAAGAGCAGATGGGAAGGGAGAAGTTTTTTTCAGAACAATCTGTCCAACTTGCAAGGGTTTCGTGTGTGTATGTGGCGTGTTTTTTTTTTTTTTTTTTTCCTCCCCTCGTCTGTTTTGTTTTGCAGTATCAAGAATAGAACCAAAGGAGATGGTGGGTATTATCAAAGTGACAGGCAGGTGCTTGGGCAGCTCAGTGGCCCTTGGAAACCAAAGATGGAACTGCCTGAGGGCAGCTGTCTTTCTGATGTCCTTCAGTTAAGTTCTTATCTGCTTCTGAAAGGAGAAGAAATGCCTGAACTTTTCCCTGTTTGAGCTTCCTGCTCCCTCCTGCTCACTAGCAGCCTTTTTGGTCTGTAGGGAATCTCAAGTGATCTGCAATGAACTCATGTACCAAAGTGTTTGGGGGGGAAGGCAGGCACCATTTGCATTTGTGTCATGTTTCATGTGAAGGACTCTTGGGTCCTGGGACTCACTGGGCTACCAATCCTCAGTTGCAGGTGGTGTTTGACCCTTGTGTGTGTCATGACTTGGAGATGGTGCCAACTTGGGCCATGTTCAGTGACCTCCTTTTAGCTTTGCTTTTTTGATTGAGGAGTTTAATATCAGGAAACTTGATGGTTTTAAGTAACAGATGCCATGTTCCAAGGAGCAGATCCTCGTGCAATAGCTTCACAACTTATTTGGCTGTCTTCATCCTTGTCTGAGATCCAGGACCACCAGTTGCTTTCCTGAGCTCCCTCTTCTTCCTTTATGCCACATACCGCAGAGGTTTACAGCAGTATTTCAGAAACAAGCATGACCACTGCAGGTGAGTTGCATTCCTTGGGCTGATATAATCTGTCCTGGAAATATTTTCTAGGTCTCTTAGGGAGGAAGGAGCTTTGGGGATGCAGCTGCTTGCTGGCTCTGCAGCTCAGTGTTGGCCAGTGGGAGAGTCAACCACAGCTGCCGTGTGATGTGAGTGCCAGTTTGATGGGCTGCAACCTGCTATCAAACTTCATGTGCTTCCAGCTGCTGCTCCTCTCACCTGAATATTCACCAGTGCCTCCCCCTAGGATTGCTGTTTTGGTGAATGGGTAAACCCAAGCACCACAGGGCTGGTGGTACGGCATCCCACCAAAATGGGGATGCTGCCATATCTCTGTGCTTCCCAGTTCTGTGACATGGCTCCTTTAGAGAAACGATTCCTCAAAAGATGTTATGAAGTGACACGTGGTGATATGAGACTGTTATTTCCAGTAACTCAGGGAAAGAGTCACATGCTTGAAACTGGCCCTGGTGCTTTGAAAAGGGGCAGTTGTTCTCAGTCACGTATTCTTCTTCTGCATATTCCATCCTTAATGGATGTCTTTTGAGGCACAGAGTGTGGCAGAGTTGTGGATATGCCTCAGGTGCCCTTATTAGATGCCTGGATGCATTTTGAAAATGTCTGCTTAGAAAGTGTCTAATTGCTGTTCCTCATATTCAAAGTGTGGTGTTGTGTGCGTGTGTGTTTTTTTTTTTTTCTCCCCTCCCCTCTCTTGACAAGGCTTTGGCGTGCCTTGGATTGCTAAATATACTTTCCTCTTGCAAATTCTTGGCAGAAAACTGTGTAAGGAATCACGCCAAGCAGTCTCTTCAAATGTTAACAAGCTCATCGGTGTGGCTTTCCCAGCACAGGGTATGTGCTTTTTTTTTTCTTCTTTTCTTTAATTTTTTTTCTTTATTTTTTTTTTTTACCCCCACCCCTTTGCCAAAAGCCCCCACCCCTCTCTCTGTACAGTGTTGCTGTGAGCATATGAACTACAGCAGCTCTGCAAGAAATGGTCTCTACCTAGAGCTGAAAAAAGTCTTTGCTTGGTGTTCAGCAGGGCCTACCTCACAGCCCTGCTGAGCCTGCTTGAGTTGGAAGTGTGGATTTTGGGGAACTTCTGAGAAACTCGTTGTATTTTATCTCCTTTGACCTGTGCTGCCTTTTCTTCCATTTTTAGCAAGCTGGAATGTATCCTTTCATGGTAATGGTAGATTTGATGTCTGTCTTTCAGTAGCCAATTAGCAAGTGAATGATGCTGCTGTATTCCTTTTGTTATTACCCCAGTGCTTTCACTGATGTAGAAGTGGCCCTGGAGTCTCCGGCCAGGCCATGGAATGCAGAGCACAGCTTGGAGCTTCAGGTACTGGCTGCTTCTCTCCCTCTGCTCCAGGCAAAGGGCAGTGCCACTGTTGCATCTTAAATTGCGAAAGTAAAGAAAGGTGGGGGAAGCCAACACTGTGTGACCAAAAGCCTAATGCCTGCTTAAAAGAAACCACCTCCTAGGACTCAGGCATCCGTCAATGTGTTGGGCTCCAGACTTCCCTTGAGCTCCACCTGAACCAACTTTGAAGCTGTAGTAATGTTTGGAGACCTGAAAGGCTGAATCCACCCTGTATTTTTCACCTTGTGTTTCTTCTCTAGTTCACCCTTAACTCACCTCTTGAGCGCAGCTCTTCCTGCTGTCCTGTAGTTCCATCTCCCCTGATCCAGAGGCTGAAGGGTTTTGCTGTGGGAGACCATCTGAGCTCCCCTCTGTGCAGCCTGCACTGCCCGGGGCTTTGCTGGCAGCATACCTCAAAACTGAGGAGTGCACCTAATTTTCAGGGAGAGTATGAATTGGAGTTCCCCTCAACAGCCCTGCTGTTGCGTGCACTGTCAGGGCTGCTCCCTGTCCCTGTGGCAGAAGAAAGAGCTGGTCTAGGCTTCTTGTGTCTGTATGATTGCAAATGCATTACAGCTGAGTTACAGCAGTTGTGGCTTTCACCTAGGCTTTTGAAATACAGATTCTGTAAAAAAATTCTCTGGTCTTTGCTTCCTGCATACTCCTTTAGCCTTCAGAAATCTGGTGGAGTGTTGTGTACAGATAGAATCACAGAATCATTAGCGTTGATTAAGGTTGGAGTGGACCTTTGGGGATCATCTAGTCCAAACCCCCTGCACAAGTAGGGTCATGTAGAGCATGTGGCACAGGATTGTGTTCAGGTGAGTTTTGAGTATCTCCAGAGAAGGAAACTTCACAACCTCTCTGGGCAACCAATTTCGGCTCAGTCACCCTTAAAATGAAGAAACTTTTCCTCATGTTCAGATGGAACTTACTGTGCTTGGATAGCGATATTGAATTTCTTTTGTTCAGAGTCTCATCCTTTCAGCTCCCCGTTCAGCCTGGAGAAGAGAAGTCTTGGCGGGGGGCAGGGGGAAGCTGTTGCAGATGAAACTGAGTTTTGGGGGCATGGAATAGTCAGAAGACTGTAAACCCAAGGACTTACCTTGGCACGAAACAGGCATCAACCGTAAGAACAGTTCAGGCCAGATGGTGATTACCTGCTTCTCCTCTAAGGCGCTCTTTTTTTTTTTTTTTTTTTTTCATGTTTTCTGCTTAGAGCTTCATGATCTTGTTCCACTTCCATGACATGGGCCCATTAACCTGCAGGACAGGTAACAGCTCCTCATGGATCCTGTAGCTCTCCTGTTAATGATAACTTTTTTTTTTTTTTTTAAATATACTCTGTCAAATGGAATATTTTCAGCCTTGACTCACTGGGCTTTTCCAAAGGCGCCTCTATCCATGCCAAGGAATACTTATTTATAACTCATGAGTTTGGTTTCAGGAATTTGCTCTGTGACCCCTCTCCATTCCTTTGATTAAAATCTAATATTATAAGAGGAACATTGTATTCTGCAGCCCTTGCCCATCCTGAGACAAATGACCTGCAAGTCGCTACTTTGTTCTCTAGTTCAGTCAGTTCTGGAAGGGCTTCAGTTCTTTGAAGGTGGGAAGAGGCACGATGTTAAGAGAGAGAGGACCCGATTATTCCAAATAGATGTTATTTCACAGGAATGAAGAGGTGGCCCAAGAGAGTCCTTGGCTTTTTCACTTAATAAAGTTCTTCCAAGTCACCATTTACTACTGAAGGGAGAAGTTTTAAGGCAGAGCAAGATTCTCTGATTTCCTTGCTATGAGGGTCAAACTGACTGACAAACTGTCTAAAGAAGGAACTTGGTCTCAATCAACCACGTCTGTTTCCATTCAAACCATGGGGTGTGAAATTATTTTTTCTGTAAGAGACTGAATTGGAGATAAAAGGGAGAATCTGTAAAAGAAGTATTGAAGAGGGGGGAAAAAAACACTTCAAATGTACAGTAGACGCAAGTCATCCACAGAGAAAGGAAGCAAATATTCCATGCATTAACTAATTTTTAACTCTACACAGCTAAAACAATATATTCTGTGTGCATGAAGAATTGCATAGAAATGAATGCAACTTCCTATAGCAAACAGGTGCTTATTCCAAAATTGGCCTACCTCATTAACTAAGCCATTGTGTATGCCATGATAAGTCTTCATGGACCTCAGATGAAGGCCATGCTGCTACCTATCGAAACAAAGAAGAAAATACTCAAAGGATAAGATAAGATGATAAATCAATGCTTAGCAGCTTAAGGTGACGGGGACTTTTATAGTGAGTACTTGGGCATAATAACTTCATGTTGCTCACTTGGAATCTAATGACAGTTGAGATGCTGCCTCTGCATTACCCGTTCTTTTCTAAACAGTGGACATCAATGTCTAGACTGGTTACAGAATCACAGAATGGTTGAAGTCGGAAGGGACCTCTAGAGATCATCTAGTCCAACCCCTCTGCTCAAGTGGGGACACCTAGAGCACGTGGCACAGGGTGGCATCCAGGCGGGTTTTGAAGATCTCCAGGGAAGGAGAGTCCACAACCTCTCTGGGCAGCCTGTTCCAGTGCCAGGTCACCCTCACAGTGAAAAAGTTCTTCCACATATGGAGATGAAACTTCCTGTGTTTCAGTTTGTGGGATAAGACTACTTCATTGACCAATGGTACTCTTCTTTCTATTTCTGTTACTTCCCATTTTTCTGTGTATCCACCTTACCTGTACCTCTTGGAGGATGTGAGAAGCTAGAGGCAAAAAAAATGTCTTTTTGTTTTGCCAATCTGTGAAGAGGCCAGCATAGCACTGCCTTTTGCTTCTGGTGTAGGATGGAGATCATCCTATCCTCTCAGAATATTTTTCAGAAGCATTCTCTCTCGTCACTGCAGGAAGATGGTACATTTATCAATGGGACAACTTGCCACCACTTGTAGATAAAGGGGTTACTTGGAAATGAGAGAGGCTGTAGCTTGTGGTCTTGCTCTAAATCAGCTGTGTTTTTACCATTCAGAAGCCAGCAAAGATGAAAGACTCCTGGTCAATTTCTCCATTCTCTTGGAAAAAATATACAAATACTTGATAAATTTTTTGCATTAATAAATTCCATTTGTCTTACAAAACAAAGTTTGCCAACTACCAAAGCAGGGAAAATATTTTACATAACTCTGAGCACGACGTCTAAAAAGTTGCTATGAGCCTGGTTTGAACAGCTCTTTCCACGTCCCAGACTGTGAAGGAATGCTAAGCTTTGTGTAGGCTAGGATCAGGCTCACTTTGTGTGTGATTGTGCTTTTCTGCTGGCTAGTTGATTTTACTGCAATGGAAGGGGCAGGTTGGCTACTTTCTGATGAGTAGAGTCTAGCAGGTGAGAGGTTGGATGTGGAAAAAGAGGTGAAAGCATGAATGTTGCCCCAAAGCTGTTTCTAAAACCAAAACAATGTCCCTCAGTGCACTGTGGGAATATTGCTATAAAAGGCATGAAAAGCACAGCTGTCTACTATTATTGTTTTGTTACTAATTTTTTAGAGTGATGATGATTAACCAGTGGAGTGGATTCCCCCGGGATGTTTTTCAGTCTTGACTACTGAGAGTTTCTGATTCTCAAGCTAGGGACCAAGCGGTGGCTGTTCCTGTTAACTGTGACACGGCCTACACAATGGTTTGCATCAGCCTGCTCCTGTTCCATAACAGGTTATGGGATCATGGTGATCAGCTGCAATCTCTCGGTGGACTGTGGCAGTTTTCCTTGCCCCTTGCAAGCTCCTGCCCCTGATCTCAGCTATCACTTCCAGGAGCGCAGAAATATGAACTGTTATAAGTAGTGGAGGAGACCCAGGTTGAATCTGAGTTCTGAAGTTCAGTCTCAGGATGCCATGAAAGAGGCTTTATGTGCAGAGCAAACACCCCTTGCTGCACGTCCCTTGGGGAAAGAAGCATGTAATTACCATAAGTGACAGCCCTGGGAAGATGTGAAGCCAAAGAAAGATGATCTGACTCCTTTCAGATCAAACCTCTGCTGGAGAAGCAGTTCCACCTCAGTAGGTAGTAGGAGGCAGTGGAATCTGCGGTGGGAGAGCAGTCAAAGGGGCAGTTTCCTGGAAGTAATAACACCATGGCTTTAACTGTACTCCCTAGATATGCTGCTAGCTGATTAGGCGCTGTCAGTGGTTCTAAGAGCCAAGATAAGCAGGGGAGATCTGAGATCTCACTCCACATGACAATCCCAAGGCTACTCATTCTTTGGCCAACTGGACCTCAGAAGCACTCCAAATATGCGCCCTGTTTCAGTCTTTTAGGATTCATGTCATTGCAACTGGTCAACCTCCCTCTCCCCTCCTTCCATCAGACCGCTGATATTCTTCTCCTGGGTTTTCTGCTTGGATTGGAGGGGCTGGAGTTGTTTTGATGCTCAAATGAAGTGAACATTTGGATACCTTTGCCTACCTCCTTGAGGATTAGCTCACTGCAGGTTTTGCATGATTACACCTGTTCATGGGCCTCCCTTTGCCCTCTAGCACCTACTGAGACTATCAGAGAAAAGGAGGCCACTAGAGCCTCCAATGTCTCTGTTGGCTCCAAGGTCAGACCATGCTGTGAGTTAAACCACACAGAGAACAAGGGGAGGCAGCAATTCTGGGTGCATGAGCACAGACTCTAACTTGGCTCTTAAAAGTATCAAACCCCCCAGCTCTCAGTGCTTGGGGTATGCATGTCAGGAAGATATGCTGTGGCTACAGTCAGATGGCAAGTGATCCTTACCTCTTGGGAAAACATCTGAAATAGTCAGCTAAGGATTTATCCTGAATTGGGGTAAAAATTCATTTGTGAATCCCAAACAATGTCCCTCGCGGTGCTGTGGGAATGTTGCTATAAAAGGCATGAAAGGCCCAGCTGTCTACGATTATTGTTTTGTTGTTAATTTTTAACAATGAGGGTAATTACCCATTGGAACAGATTCCCTTGGGATATTTGTTGGTCTTGAGTATTTAAACTATGAGATCCTCGGAGCAGAGACGTGTCTAGGGCAAAGTGTACATACAGCACCAAAAACCACAGTGCCTTCAGCCATGGCTTGTGCAAAACTACTTTCAATTGTGCTGCAGCAGTCTGGGAGGACACGTGTGGCCAGACACGCTGTCTCAGCAGAGGGGTGTCAACTCCCACTGGGATGGCAGTAAGTCTTAGGAAAACCTGGAGAGCTGAGTAGCCCTGAGCGCCTGAAATCTTTCTTGATTTCATCATGTTGGTGTTTTACAGTAGAACATCTTTGGATGGATATTTCTAGCCAGCCTCTAGCTAAGAACAATTAGTGGGGTTTTTTGTTTTGTTTTTTTTTTCTTTCTTTCTTTCTTTAAGAAAATGAGACAGAAAAAAAGAACAGCTCTTGGGCAGCAAGGACTTTTTGTTTGGTTGGTTTATTTTGTATTCTTCCTAATGGACAGTGCAAGTACCTTCTCTTTTAGGAATCAGTTCTGAAGCAAATGGAGACTTGTCACTAAATTATATCTCTGGGCAGAAAAGCAATGCCAGGCTGGTTTGTTGGTTTTGTAATGTAGGACACAGACCTCCTTGCCCTGCGTGCAGTCATGCACAGACGCCCTGGCATCTAATTAATAATTTCAACACACTTGCCAAGTAGAAAATTGAAAAGCAAGAGAGAGCCAGAGAGTCGACTACACGACAACACAAAGGTTTAAAGTTCTAGGAAATTTCACTGTGTGAAGTCAAAATTCCTGGTGCATTCAAAGGCTCTGCTGTTTGCTGGCAGGCAGCTCTCTAGTTTAAATACCAAGACCCTTTCTGATCAAAGTCCTGGTCTCCTAAAACATCTCCTGTTTGACTAGAGTTTTTCAGCCCTGGAATGCTTGGGTATTTCAGGAGGATGATGATGTAGGGCAATGTTGAACTAAGAAAGTTTGAAGAGTCAAATGAGTTTTTTCTCATGCTTGAAGAGGCTCTGCTGGATGGGGTCAGGCAGGGAAGCAACAGATCTGGTGGACAGTAGAGCATGGCTCATAGGACAGGCTCAGAGAGCAGATGATTTGCAGAGCAGAGGATATTCAAGCATAGGTTTGCAGTCAAAGAGACTGGGTCCTAACTTTTCTAGATGTGGAAAACATCTCACCAGGAAACCCTCCCCTCTGTTTGCCTGTCAGTAGTTGGAAGGAGGGCATGTATTTGGCCTGTTTATGGCTTAGAAGGACTTTTCTTTAGGCTGAGGATTTTTGAGGATGGTCTTATTAGAGAACAATAACAGTAATATCTGGTGAGTTAGGTTTTCCACTCCTCATGCTGCTAGCCCTGGGGAAGAGCTGGGGCATGCAGCATTGTTGGCACAGCGAGAAGTACCACAGCTTTCAGCAACTGAACTGAGCACTTGGATTTCTTTATGCCTCTTTGTGCTGGAGGTTCTCAGAGACATGAGGGGAAGAGGCCCAACTGAAAGTTGTTTTTCTGGAGCATGAACTATTTTTGCTTTGCTTGTCCTCTCTCTCTTCTCTTCCCTGTGGAGAAAGCCTGTGGAGCCACATGCTCCTAACTGTTCACATTTACATCCACAGTACTCTTTGTGAGGCCAGCAGCACCGTGATCTGTGTGGCTGGGGTTTAGCAATGGCCAGGGGAGGCAGGCAGAAGTGATCAGCATTCTCAAAATGTGACCTGTGAGGAAAGCAGGAGAATGAAAAGTTTCTGAAGACACGTTTTGTCTTCAAATATACAAAAAGTTGTTGCAAGAAGAAAAGGTCTCATCAGCTTTCTCTATCAATGCCAGACATGAAAAGAAGTGATGGATGAAATTACAGCAGGGGAGAATCAGGTTAGCTGTTGGTTGGCCAGCATTGTCAAAGGAGATTTGGTTGGCATTGCTTTGAGTTAGGGTTGGAACAGAGACCTCCATAGGTCTCCTCTATTCTATTAGTTCTGTTCTGTTAGATCATGTTGGGAACAACAACTCAGCATTAAATGTGGCCGTGCAGTGAGGAAATGAAGTGGCATAAATGTCATCACTGGAAGTTTTCAAGTTGAAGGTTGGACAAACACTTCTTAGAAGTGACTACAGCAGATGCTATTTGCAGAGGGAAAGCAAACTGTTCTCCTAAGCTCCTACCTGACTTTGGTTTCAAAGAAGAGCAGACTCTTCCTTTCAAGCACTGAGTTGTGAAAGCAACAGGCTACTCATGCACTTTGACCTGGAGGAACTTGAGCTATACAGAGACCTGGCAGGAGATAAGGGATCCTGGGAGGGTGAACAGTGTCATCAGTACAAATGCCTCATGTTCACCCTCCTGGGTTGTGGGTCTTCTAAAGGGGGAAGAAACCAATGGTGTGCATGATTCATGACTTATTTCTGAAAGACCCAGTAATTCTTTGTTGAATCACCAAACAAACATGGGCAGAACAGCAAACAACACCCAGAAGCCTTAGCATCCTTCCTCCGCTCCCATTTCAAGATTTTATTACTAACTCTAAACCTTCACAGTCAACAGGAAGGTATATTTCACAGCAGATATGTATCATCAACCAGATCTCTTCCCCTTTGCCCTGAGCCTCTTTACACAAAATAGTGATGAGGGGGCCTATACCATCTTACACTTGTTTGCCTCTGCAGAAGTCCCATGGGCTGTGCATGATCACATGGCTGCACTCCTGTTGATGAGAATGGCCTCATACCCTGCTGGCTTGGAAAAGGTATTGCTGTTCCCCTGGTTAATGCATTTGTTTACTGCCTGTTCCACAAGGCTGTTTCTTAGGTTATTCTTGCAGGATGTGCCAATGTGTGTGTAATAAGATAAGATACATTAGCGTAATGATTCATGTGTGTCTGAGTTAGGTCCAGCCCTGTTTGAAACTGCTGCCTTTTGCCTCACCTTTTTCTCCTGTCTGGAGACTCTCAACTTTCTCAGAGCACAAACTGCTCTGTCATGCTCACCCCAAGAGGTTGGATATAGACAGTGCCTTGCCAAGGCCTCTTACTGGTCCTCAGCCAAAGAAACCCTGCTATCCTGCATAATTATCTCCTTGACTCATTGCGGCCTTTATCAGCACTCCCTGTCGCTCTCCTTTTCTCTCTCTCTCTCTCTCTCTTTTTTTTTTTAAAAAAAAAAGAAAACAAATTTGATTTGCTCTTTCGAAGCTATTGTTTCCAGCTCTTACTTCCCAGTGGCTTTGGGGAGCTGCAGTGTATTCATGCAGGAATTACTGGGGCAGGCTCTGCGGTCTGTGTTGTGCAAGAGTGCTGACTGTGAGTGATCATTATGGTCTATTCTGGCTAGTTTCTGAGCTGACGGGTTAGGCAGAGGGAAAGAAATATCTGGCCAGCAGGCTGTATTGTTCATGAGCCTGGTGCTGAAGTACAGAGTCCTTCACCAATATCTACTTCACCAGTTCATTTAAGACTATAGTCTTGGTTACCTCCAGCTGTTCACAGTGGCTAAATGAGTAGTAGCTCAGATGAAATAAAGGGGCCACTGGTTATCTGGTCTCCTGAACAGTTGTAGTGCTAAAAGTTCTCCGGACTGCAAGAGCAGATCCAACCATTGCTCTTAAACACCAGCAATAGAGATGCCATCACAGCATCTGGAGATTGTGCCAATAAGTGAATCCTGCTGTTGATACAAAGCTTATTTCTAGGTTGTATGTGGCCAGCTTCATCTGCCAGGTCTTGGATTGTGTCTGTTTTGTGTCTGTCCAAGGACAAGGCTGAGGAACTCTCTGTCTTGCCATTTCTCCTCCTTGTGCATAATTACTGCCTTAACTGACTTGCCCTTAGCCTGGCTCTTTGCCAGGCTGAATGGATCAAGTAATGCTTTCAGATTTGAAATTTTATCTCTGAACATATCCCTTACCTTTCCCCAGCTTTTGTCTTTTGTTCTCTATAAACTCCAGCCCCTGTTCCAAGTTTCAGCTTCATGGATAAAGAGGATGCTCTTCTTTCCCTATTCCTGGCTGTACTGAAACTTGTGCTAACTCCTCCGGGCATAAAATGGGTGAAGTTTCCAGAGCCATCAGTATGGACATTTTTACAATGATCAGAGCTGCACAAGGATATTTATGTAAAGAAAAACAAGCAGATATGGCCGCCTTTGAGGCTTGTTGATAGATATAAGTGTGATCAGACAGTTCATTTGCACCAATCATTGTTTTCCTAATGTAACTCCTGCCCTTTCCTTAAGTGTGGAGATAGGGAGAGAACATTTTTGGAAAGCAGTAAGTCATTTCATCAGTGACATCACATTTTTGCAAAGCTCTGGCCTTAGGAAAGCTCTCACCGGTCCCGTAGAAACAGCAATCCCTTTTTCCAGTGTTTCCTTCCTCACTCCATTATATCAGGGTAAGGATCCTGAAGTCTTCTTGAGCTGAGGAGAAAAGGAATTGTTGGGTGAACCACAGAGGAAGACTTGCCCCAAGGACTTCTTGTGCAGGATGTGTATGTTACAGAGCAAGCTCTGCTGGAAAAGGTGGTTTGGGATCTGGTCTGGAGCAACGGGAACGTGAGTAAGTTTCAGGTTCATATTCATTGCTTTTCCTGAGTGATTTCTACTTCTGAAGAAGGTTGCACAAGACATTCTCTTCAAACTCGGTATCAAGAGGAACGTTCTGAAACAATTTACCTATCCTTGCTTTCAAAATTCTCAGGTCTATCAGTTTATTGTCATCCTGGAAAGCACCGTGACATTTCTCTTACTGCTGAATCCATTGTTCCCGTTAAAGAGTGTCATTCATGATGTCTTTTGATGTAGATGGATATAAATCAAATACATTCCTTTCACTGGAGCAATTAGTGCGCAAAGGGTGTGGGGAAATTGTTAAGTTGTTGAATACTGCAAATTAAAGCTTTCAGGAGCAACAACAGATCCTTGTCTATAATGAAAAGAGCAAAGACGTGTCATCGTGTTCAGTCACCTTGTTAGAGGACGCAGGTTACTTTTATCATCTGCTCTAAAATGAGTGTGACAGGGTAACAATACTGGATCAAGTAGCTTCTAAATGAAACCAAAATGAACTGGTTCTTTTGATAGGCTTCTAAATTTCTCTTTTTTTTTTTTTCTTTATATTTTAAATGAAAGTCAGCATTTCACCATTTTTCTAGAATTTTCATGGCAAACTGAAAAAAAAAATCTTTGAACTTGTGTTAATTTATATATATATACATTATGGATCTTTGCTGAAAGCCTTGGAGCTTTTGTTTCTTCATCCCAGACCTGAAAAAAAAGTAGTAAGAAGAGACCAAAAATAATGAGCTTTTTTTTTTTTAGCAAGGAAAACCAGGAGCATTTTAACAATTTTTCCTTCTGAGCAGCTTGACTAATTGTTCATTAAGGTACTGTTAAAAGCTCCAGGGATGAAGAAACCCTCCGTGCTGAAGCAGCATTGATGCCAGCTGCCTGTAAGGTCCCACTCAAATAGCCTGACCCTGGTGCCACAGCTCACCAGTCCAAGCCGGACAGCCTGACTATCTCCCAGCTATCAGGTTTTGGCCCTGTGGAGAGTCACACTTGTGTAGAGGTGAGGAGCCCATGTGCAAACCCATGCAGAGCCCATTTTTTCCACACTTCCTAGGGAAAGTAGGTGAAGAGGGTCATCCTGGGAGAAAGGCAGAGAAGCTGGAAGGCTTGCATGGAGCGGACTCTTGTCTACATCTCTGTACATCTTCTTTCTCCAGAGAGCACCAAAAGTCATGGCCGTGCCTGCTTCTCAAGGCTTGGGCTTGTGTTCACCACTCTTCTTGCAGGCTCTCCCTGATCCATGGAGTGAACTATTTCGGTTCATGTAGTGAAGTTAAGCTAAGAGAGGACCAAACAAATCTCAGAAGAAGCACCTGTAAGTCTTTTCCCCCTTTCAGACCTTTAGGGCAAAGATCCATTTGGGCATACAACTATCTTTAAATAATTAGATAAACTAAATAAAATTCAGGTTAGTCCCTTTATTTATTGGGCAAAAGGGCCTGATCTCTCTGCCTTTAGGATCTTGCACTAAAGCTTTGCAAGTGTTGGACATGGCTCGCAGAGACACTGTTGAGCAAGGCCTCATTGCTGCGATGATGCTTTGGGTTACCTGTGAAGAAGCAAGAAAGTCAGACGCACACAAATGCACCCATGTGCAGGCAATTTCCCCTTTCTGCAAAGCCTACAAACTGGTTCTCCCAGCTGGAGCTTGGTCTTCTCCACTGTGTTCAGAGGGATGGAAAGGGTAAAAGGGACGCCCAGGCTGCAGCAAGACAGGGAAGGAGGCCAGCCATCCCATACGCAGGCCTCGAGGGCTTTAACTTCCAGACCACAGTGCTCAGCTCCTTCTCAAAAAGGACAAAGCTGTTCAGCAAAACTGTGGAACTGGGAAGCTTGCGGGCTGAAATGAGTCCAAAAGACATATTAACAGGCATGAGAGGCCTGTGATGAAATAGCTAAGGTATTAATGCAGCCAGAAGCTGGTAATGAATGCAAGAAATGCCCACATTTACCCAAGAGGTCCCAAAGGTCTCTTGTCCAGAACATTGTGATCCTTAAAGGAAGCTTTAAAAGAAATTAAACTGCAGGGGTAGCACTCCAGGAACAAAGTCTGATCTCTTGACTGCTGTGACCTTTGGCCAATGAGACCCTATTTGGGAGTTTTGTGCTGCTTAAAAAGCCTGGATATTATCCTTTTGAGTGTTAACACCCATGGGCCACTCAGAACGCAGCCAGATGTGTGTGCCCCATTGTCCCTATGGATGGCACAAGGCTTCTACTGTGCTGTAGGGCTGGAGTGTTGGTACTGAAACCCAATTCCTGTATTTTAGATGAGGCCATGTTGGTTCATCCAATGGCATGGCAATCTTGAATGCTCAAGTATTACCTGGTTGCTTGTTACATAGAAGCAATATGCTAAATGCTTTTCCATCTCTGCCTATCAACTGCTGGAGGAGATCCATGGCGTGCAAGGTATGGGCCAATGCAGGTTAAAATGGCATCATCTTGATTTGTCCTTCGCCTCCCCTCCTCAGTGGCCTGTACCATTGATTATTTCTTCAGTGCATGCAGGGCCTTGAGATAGTTCATCACTGCTGAGCAGAACTGGGCTACAAGGAGAAGAGCTTGGAGGGAGCTGCAAGGAGCAAGTAAGGAGCTGCAGAGAGGAGAAGAAGAAGGTAAAACAGAGAATGCTGGAGGTTGCTAGAGCAGCTGGGCAGGATGACTGAGCATCCCTGGTGCTGGTTGTGATACAATCCTAGGGCAGTAAAAAAACTAAGTGGATTTGGTGGTTCTTCCTCTAAAGTTAATTCCCAAGCAGATCCTTTTCTTTTCATCTTCTCCTCCTGATATGGTAGTATTTGAGGACGAGGGATGGAGGTCTCTTCTTCGTGGTCTCTCAGGAGTGGGGGCTTTCAGATCTGTGTTCCACACTATCATGGGGCTATGGTCACCCAGTTTCTAACCTAAATGTTGCAGTAGGGGAAGGACCAAACCTGAGTTTATCTCAGATGGTTGGAAAGACAACAAAATCCTCAGTCATATTAACTGTCTTCTTTAGAGAACCCATTTCATCTGTGTTTTTTTTTGTTGTTGTTGTTTGTTTGTTTGTTTTGGTAGAAAAGACATCTGTTAATAGTCATTCACTGCAGTCCCATGCCTCTTCTACAGGCATTATGGAGACAGTCCCACCCATTGGGGTGGCCAGGTCTTCACTATCCCCAAGGTAGCACCCCACATATCTGTGTCTTCTTTAGCCTGATCATTTCTGGGAAGTTGTTCTTTATTTTTCGTATGTGTTTTTTTTTTTTTTTTTTTGACCTTGTGTGCCCCATTGAGGAAGGCTGTTGCAGTACAGTACTGCGCCCCTCAGCATGAAAGCATCACCGTGCTGTTGCTTTTTAGTGCACCTGATGTGATAATCCTTAAAGCC
The DNA here is from genome assembly GCF_059628265.1 of Tinamus guttatus. Lineage (NCBI taxonomy): Eukaryota > Metazoa > Chordata > Aves > Tinamiformes > Tinamidae > Tinamus > Tinamus guttatus. The sequence continues at coordinate 5,975,800 of NW_028288594.1, read as the reverse complement.
ATTCTTTGCTTCGCTCATTTTTCCAGCCCTGATTTTAGTCCAAAACAAGCTTCCTTGAAATAAAGTAATCATTTTCAAGCTTTCCTGTAGAAGCCAAAAGTATTTTAAGTTGACCTGGATGGGCCCAAACACAAGGTGGGGAGAGGGTCGCTAAGATGGGGGCATTCTAATGATGAAAAGAAAAATGTGTAAGGAAGGATTAAATCTAATGTTTTATGTGTATTTATTGAGCCAATTTATAAGGTGACTTTTGCAAAATAACTTGAGTACTGCAGAAAAACCACAAAGCAAAATATTTTAAAAATCTGAACATGAAGCCAGGGCGTCCCAATGTACAGCCAGGCAGTGGAGGAGAACCTGGCACCAAGAGAAACTCTCAAAGGGCCAAGCCAAGCACTGGCAGAAGGAGATCCATGTCTGTACAGCAAGATGAGTGCAAAGGTAGGAATCTGTTCCCTTTGGACCAGCAAAAAGGATCCGCTCCATGGGCAGCCAGAATGGAATCTGCTCCTTCCAGCCCCAAAGAAAGGGAAGAAGTGGCCACAGCCAAATGAAGTCCTTACACAAAGGATGGGAAGGTCCTTTGGCCATTGGATCTACTCCACAGAGAGGCCCTCTCCTCAGGTGAGACCCTCATGAGAACTGGGATGACTCTGGAGTTGACCCAGCAGATATCAGCTGCAGGAAAGGGGTGGCCGGTCCCGAGGGAAGGACCGTGGTAGAGGAATCGCTGCACTCATGGCACTGCATGCGCTGCTGCCTCTGGACCTCTTTCAGAGAGAAGCCAATTAGCAGCCCATTACAGCAATTTCACCTGGCCAGGACAAGGAAAGCGCAGATGTTTGTGGCAAGGTCTCTGTTACGGGATTTTCTCACACGAGTGTTGACTCTGGCACGTGGCAGTGCTGACGGCGTATTCCTGTTGGATGTGCCAAGCTTCCCCTCACAACATGAGGTGGCTGCAGGGCTTTGTTTGGGCCTGTGAAGGGGCTGCCATCTTCTCCTCCTGAGGTGGCTGCATGTCAGAAACCTTTGGGAATGCTTGAGACACCTATGGGATGCAAAGCACTGTTAAGGCAGTGGTTAAAAATTCAGAGTACTTTGCCAACACAGGTGTCTGGGGCAAACCCCTTGAATTAGTGATGGCTTTTGAACAGCCACATGACAGAACTATTCTGTTGAGGATCGAGACCTCAGTACAAATGTGCAGGATCTTTATTATCCATCTTTCTCAACATTTTAAAGTTCACAAGTGGGATAAAGAACTGAAAATGCATAGGAAAGAAAAAAATGACTGTGCAGAGCACTTTAAACAATACGAGGTTCATTTCTTTTGCATCTGTAGCATAGTTAAGTTCCTGATGCAGCATTTCTCTCACAAATCGTTTACCGTAAGAGAAGGAACATCATGCCCAGGAGGACAGTGATAAATCTGTTAGATATAAGGACATTTCTTTGAGGGAGAAAACATTCAAGATGAGGATTTGTTACAGGAAATACTGCTCACCAGAATCCTGGGTTAAACTTATTTGAAGAGATTATTTTTTCTTAGAAATCCAATTTCCAATGTACTTGCTGTGGTTCAGGTCAGAGGAGATGAATGGGGTCAACAAAACATTTTAAATGGGGATGGGCTTCATCACTTCCTTCCCTATGGTCAACCACTCCCCTCTCTTTAAATGAGAACAAAATATTTCAAACACAAAAACTAGGTTGTAAAGCCACAGCTTTTGGCAGTTAGGCCCTAGATAAGACTTCAGTCTATTTTTTAGCTCTTGTTTTTTGTCAACTGACTGAAGCTCGAGTCATTAAGGTCCGTTAGAACTTTTTACTATTCCAAGTTAGAACTTAGAATAGTATGGCTTCCTTGGAAAAAGGGGATCTGACAGCCCACCTTGAGGATGGCCAAGGGCTTTTTCGTTGGCTTCTCAATGCAAAGGAACTCACAGTGTAGAGTCAGTGATGGTCTGCCCATCTACCTGTCCCAATCTTGGAAGCAGAGTGACAAAGAATGCCATGAAGCACAGTCCTTCATGTCCCGGACCTGAGCTATGGGCTAACATGTGCCCAGTGTGAAAAAAGCCAGCATTGCCTGTCCTCTCTCTGTTGCATGGTTTTCAGGCATTATTTAGAGGGCGACCTTGCCTTGAGAACTTTACAAGCTAACAGCAGAGCTGATTTACAGGGTGACCTTTCAGAGGTATGTTCGCACACAAAACAGAGGGATATTTGTGCTAAAGATGTTAGAATAGGGGGTGATACTTGGTACTGCTGTATGGAGTTGCTGGAGCAGCTGGTTTGCATGCAGGAAGATTTGACCTTGAACTTTCTCCTGCAGTTTAAGCTAATACCCCCTATCCCTTGAGCCTGAAAAATGTTCCTCCTGCTTGTTTTAAAAATACATTTGTTTTGTCTAATGTTGCTGGCCAGGGCAATGCTACAGACTTTTGCCTGCAGAGCTATGCGGGTCAGGGGTGGGGAGTGATGTGATACATGAGTGACTTTAGCTGGGCTGACTGAAGTCCCTGATGGAGAATGGAGTTACACTAGCAGAGCCATACTTTTCTTGGGACAGTTTGTTTGCAGTTCCAGAGGAAGGTGACTTTACTACCCCAGTGTGCAGTGCAGCCTTGCTAGATTGTCTAGGCATGGAGGGCGTTGTCCCCCTGTGCTCTCTGAGCCGAAAGCAGTGATTACAGGCAGCCTGTCCTGACCTGATCATCCCAACACCTTTGCCCAGGTGCATGCTGTGGTTCTGCATCAGGATCAAACCCACACATGGACAAGATCTTTTTCACAGAGAAGCACAGACCATGGTGCCAGATGCCGCGGGTGAGTCATGGAGCTCAACCCCAGAGTCAGTCTAGACACGGGGGAAGTCCAGCTGCCTGCACAGCCTCATCTCATCAGGTTCCCAGCTAATGGGTGCTGCCCCAGTGGGGTTGGGTGATTTGGGAGGGCTCCAGGCTGACCTCCCAAAGCCCTTCCCAGTTCAGAACAAGGTGATGAACTGGTTTACTAAGCACTTCACAATGTCTGCTCTGCCTTTGCCCTTCTTTGAGTGTTTGTTGTGTTTATTGGCAAAATGGAAATATGTAAGTGATGATTTCCTTTCTACCACATGTAAGAGATTACTGCTGCACTAGAATAGGAGCATCTACTTGCTTTTAATGGAGAAAAGGGGACAATTGTGGCAATTCTGCAAGCAGCAGTGGTGTTGGGTTTATGAGGTCGCATGAGCAGGTCCCATTTGCCACACCAGGATGGGATTTCCAGTGAACCTGCAGCAACAGAGGATCTGCAAGATGTCTCGGGAAGCAGAAAGGTGCTACTTGTCTGAGCAGGCGCTGCACAAGACTGGATGCTGCAGCACCATGTGGGATAGCGCTGAGCTTGCCGTCAGACTGCTCCTGGTGCTTACCACTGCCCCTGGGAATAGCTTGACCGGGAATAGCGTTTCTAGAGCCATAATTTCAATCTGATGGGAGCTCTTGTGCAGGCTGCTGTTACAGCTCATGCTGCTTGGTGCTGGGAATGAATGGGCCTTGCCCTGGTCTGTCCCCTGAAATTTAGATGCAGAAGCTGCTTCCTAGGAGACTGGGGGTTGCGTTAGCTGCAGCTGAGACGCTGGAGGAGCTTGAAACCTGCCAGGTACCTTCCTATCTCCTTTCCATGGGGCCTGGCGGTCCCACTCAGCTGGAAGAACAGCAGGCCGCTCCTGACATGCACCTCCTTGCTTTTCTAGGTATGTACTTAAGGCATCCTCAAGCTTTGTGTTCCTTTTGGAGAAACTCCTGTGGGGTGTTTTGTGACCTCCGTTGGCCTCCTCCAGAAAGGGCATGTCCTCAGAGCACTGTGCAGCACGGGACAGACACCCTGGCAAGGCCAAACACTAGGTGGAAGGGCAAGTCTTGCCAAGAGCTGCCTCCTCTCCCTCTCTGCAGTGCTGTGCCAAGCCACTGCGACATGCCCTTCGCTCAGCAGTGCTGTCATGTGCTGCAAGAATAGGAATTTTGTTGTTGTTGTTGTTTTTAAACTCTCTATCATTTTCTGCAAACATTGTTTTTCCATACTAACACATGCAGATTTTTCCCCTAGACCTATTGATTCATATCTGCATAAAATTCCCCACATCCTCCTCTTGCAGTTACTGGTGCATGCTGCCCTGTCTGGGAATGTGGCACCAGAGTGTAAAGGAGCCAGCTTAAGCCCAGGTGTTCCGGGTGTTTCACTGGGCTCGCCAAGCTCCTGGCATCCGGCAGAGGGCAAGCGAGCTAAGAGAGGAATCCTGTTCCTGCAATCCCTCTTACATTGCTCACGTCAGCCCCACAGCAAAAAAATGAGCAAATTGCCCAGGAAAGACCCTTTGGGATTGTTTTGCGCTCTCATTAGATGAGATAACCTTAATCAATCCTCTATTTCCCCTCTCCACCTGGCTACATTTTGCAATTTCTCCTGCTCAGTAACACCATCATCTGTTCTAACAAAATGTATTTCCTGGGCGGGTTTTGTTCCCGCTGTCTTCTGCTTTTTCAGAAGACATCTCCCCTTTTGTTGTTTCACTTAAATGGAGCACAAGCTCTTGGATCTTGAAAGCCAATTGCTTGGGAAAGCTGCTGTTTCCCAAGCCTGTCTGATATAAGCAAGGAGTAGTTTTGCCCAAGGTGTGTATAAACTTTGCTGAAACTGTGCCTGCTGCTGATCTAAAGCTATAGTGCATGTTACCCCCTGCTGTTCTGGCTGGTAGGTATTCAGCCTCACACATGGTAGGACAGGCGACTTTTCACAGCCTAGTTCTTGTCTTTATGGGGATGTACATCATCCACCCACCTCAGCCTGCAAGAAAGGAAACTTGTCTCAACTAGTGTTTAGCTAATTTAGGCCCTCACCTGGCTGCAGGAATACACTGTATTTAAGCAGTGTGAAGAAAAAAAACAAAAAAAAAAAACAAAAAAACCCCCCAGGTATTTCTGTCTTCTTTTGCGGGGGGCAGGGGTGCTCTGTGTCTGTGCCCAGGACAAATTAATGTGTGCATATCAACAAAGTGATTCAGCTCTCAAAAGCCACTGTGGAAAAACAGCACAAGTTGTTACACAGTTTGTTTCCTTTAAAGAATTGGAATCGGGCTGTGCTTGCTGTAGGCTGGAAGAGTCAAAAATGCTGGCGGAAGTCATTCACTCTGTTGCCACCAAATGCCTGTAGGGCTTCAGTTTCTGGTTCTCTTGGGCTCTTCTGAAAAATCCTGGTGTCTGGAATGAAGGTAAGTAGGTTTTACTAGAGCTCACAGCTGTTCTAGAAGGTAAAATAGCTAATGACTAATTTTTTTCCTAGAATAAGGGCTGTGTTTGCTCCTGTCTGTACCGCTGCTGCCCATAGCCCTGGCCATGCCTGCAGGGACAGACAGACCGCAGGAGAGGTGGGTGCTACAGGAGTATGGAGTCATCGAGAAGCCGGAGAACTGATTAGCAGGTTGTGGCTGGGTGACTAACTCAAAAGCCAGGGCCTTGCAAAGAGTTTCGGGAGGCAAATTTGGACCTTCCATTTTTGTGCTGGTGGGTAAAGGAAGAGAACTTGCATTTGTAGACAGTTCATTAGAAAACAACTCTTTTTAGTGGAACGTGTTTCATTTGGAGTCTATGAATGACAATAAACAGGAAGTCTAGCAATGACATTTTTACAGAGTTGCACTGCAGTGTGAGGCTGCACTTAACATTCAAATATAGTTAATTTTAGTGGGAGTGGCCTTCTTTTTAATGTCCCCTCACTTTCAAAGCAACGTGATAGAACTTGGCTTATGTAGCCCCAATGTCTGGGCAAAACTGCATTTTGGATCATTTGTATTATCTCCCTAAAAACCCTTCGCTCTTTCACTTATGTTGTTGCTCTTTCTTTGACACCTAACCTGTAGTGTCTTTGTGAAGGGCCAAGTAGAAAGCTGCATTCTGCAGCAGAGGTGACTTCATTTTAGGGTTGAAGTAACTTTGTATATTGAGACAGTAAAACTTATTTCAGGAATAAATATAGAGCTTAAACCTGAAATCATGCTTTACTGCTGAGTGAGGCACCAGAATCTTTAATAAGAGGATAATAACTAATTAATAACTAACACCTGAGAGCAAGTGATGAGGAGGAATTGAGAGTTGGGTTTGCTGAGGCTGAAGAAGAGAAGGCAGGAGCTCATTGCTGTATTTGACTCTAAAGGGAAGGTTTTGAGAAGATGGAGCTGGTCTCCTCAGAGGGCCATTGCAAAAGGGCAAGAAGCAACAGGCACAAGTTTCTGCAAGGAAAATTCTGACCAGATAAAAAGGAAAAAAAAAGCTGACAGTGAGAATGAGTAAGCCCAGAGAGGCTGTTGGATCTCCAGCCTTTGAGGTACTCACCTCTGGCCTACACAAGGCCCCCAGCTCCCTTCTCCAGCTTGGAAGGGACCTCTGGAGCCTCCAGCCCAACTCCCCGCTGTGCGCGGCGTCAGGCCCTGGTGGGAGTCTCGAGCGTGCTGCTGTGCAGGGTCACCAGGGCCCCTCTTGTGGCATGGCAGGCGAATGCAGGCTGGGACAGTGGGATGAGTCTTCTGTGGTAGCTTCGCTTTGGCAGGGGGCTGTGTTGGCAAGAAATGGATGAGCTTGTGAGTCTGATTCCTGGTATGTGACAGGAATCAGAAGGATTCAAAGGTGCTAAAGGATTCTCAGAAGTTCCTCAGAGAGGTCTTGCCCGTGGGCTCTGTGTGTTTGCAAGGCCAGAGCATCTGGCCACACGAACAAGAGATGGAGCCTGGCTGCACGGGAGCACCCATTGGGAAAACCCTCCGCCGGGCTCCTGGACGGCCTCAGCAGAGCTGTACCCATGCAGGGGAGATTACTGCATTACTGTCAGGTGAGATCATCCAGATCACCTCCTCCCACTCCTGCTGTGACAGGCAGGGTGCTTTAAGGCATATGATTAAACACTCTGAGCCGAGGCCTTGTGGTTTTGTGCTGTGCTCTTAGGTAAGTGCTGTTAGCAATCGGCCATAACATTCACCTGAGGATGTTCAACTGGAGCTAGTAACAGAAAAGGACAGTCTGGGGCAGATTTCCTTAATCTTTCTCTTGTGCTCCTGCTGAGGAACGCAAGTGTGTCTGCAGACAGGAAAGCAGAGCTGGTGTCACCCCAAGGTGTCCTGTAAGCAGTATCGGCCTTTACAGCTGGGTAGGGATGGGTCAGGGCTTGCCTCCATCCAGGGGATCAGTGAGGAGAGGGTCTGTCTCTATGGGATGCTGTGTCCCCCGCTCCCACTCACCGTCCCCCATGCACTGGGCTCGGACCCAGGGGAGCTGCGTCTTACACAGGACCAGGGGAACGTGGCTGGGAAATTCTTGTCTGCTGAGTCGGTAGGGGTCAAAGGCAGCACAGCCAACTGTGTTTCCTAGTTCCCATTCCTCTGCAGCAAGGGGTATGGACTGTGGGGGTATGGAGTTTTCCTTGTGACAGTGGTAAATATTGGTGTACTGTACCTTCCAATAGCTCTTTCTCTTGGAGAAATCTGGGTAGATATCTGAGTGGTCTGACTAGTACCCTGCCAATATAGGACTGTTCTCTGTATTTTTTTCCAGTGCTGCTTTTATTTGTCCCACAAGACAAATAATATTACTTCCCCTCAGAGGCTTCAGCACAGGCAGCTAGATCCCAGCAGCTGGAGGCTTTTCTTGATACCTACTTGCACTACACTTTCCTTTGCCTTCATCCTGTTCCATCGAAGTACTTTCCACGGGCTCATGTAAGCAATTCCTTTTCTTCCTTGGGCTGCAGCCCCTTTCCACTCCATTCCTGCATGCAATGTTGTTACTCAAAGCAGTATCACAGCATGGTGCCTAGGAAAGACTTGTTTTCTCTCCTGAGTTGATTCTTCAAAGTTGTTATTACTTTTCCAACAGCAAATAGGAATCAAGTGGAAATGTTGGCTGATTCCACTAATAAAATTCTTGAGCATTGACTTGTGCTTTGAAATGTTTTCATCCCACTGCCCTTCTCGAGGGGTACCAGACACTAACGGAAAACCTGTCAACGTGTATGTCAAAGGGAGCTTTGGGTTCCCATAATTGTCAAGAGGATTCAGCCTCCTTCCTATTCCCATTGTGTCACGGGGCTGGGAGGCCATTCCTACCCACCCCTAGGAGCCCGATCCTCTAGTACGTGAGCTTGCTGAAACAAAGGATTTCAAATGTGAATTCTACCTGGAAAAATCCTATGGAAACCAAGGAGCAGGTGGGAGACTCAAGTGGCAGGAGATGTAGGTAACGTGGTGGCTCTTGCTCCCTGGCCCGTAAGTTTGTGGGAGCATTCCCAACACTGAGAGGAAATCGGTGCAGTATTCAGCTGAGTGGCCTGGAGAGGAAGGTCTCCAAGGTTAGAAGAGCAGGTCCTCAGGTGAGAACACAGGGCTGTTTGCCACCAAGCCCAGTTATTCCCTCTCGGTTAGTGTTGGGATTTTGTGATGTCTAGGAAGGTACTAAAGTCTTTGGATCTTTGCAAAGAAGTCCCCTTCTCCTCATACCCTGAGGATTGCATTTAGTAAACTGCAGAAAAAAAGCTGTGAGTAGGACCAGGACCTTTAGCCACCCAATGTCCACTTAAAATAGAGATGTGATTGAAGAGAAATCCCAAAAATGCACTGCAGCCTTACACTTGGGTAAAAGCTCTTCCTTTCTTCTCTCAGCTATATCTCCTCCATCCTCACTTGGGCCTTTCTCCAGCAGAAACAAACACTCATACCTGTTGAAATCAAGGCTATTCTTCACACAAATCCCCTTTGTTCTCTTTTTATCATCCCTATAAACTGAGTCAGTGAGCCCAGCTGGCGCAGGTCAATATTTAACACCAATTTTCCATCACCTCCTTCTCACCATCTGCTTTGTCTCAAGCTACTACTTACATGTGTGACTAAAGACGGCATCACTGAGGTACACGTAGGAATGAGCAAGGGGTTTGGCTAGTGAGGAGTCCAAATCCGCAAGTTTCTGCTCCTCATGGCAACGCAGGGCCAGACAAGCTTCCAGGGCCCCCCCTGCGTCCCCGGCGTGCTGGCTGGAGAGGGTGGTGAGCTGCGGTCTCACATGGCTCCGTAGTTTGCTCCCTCCCGCATGCCGCCATCAAGCAGATGAAGCTTGCAGGAAAGCAATAGCTTACCTCTGGACTATTTTTCTTTTTTTACAGCCTTAAAATATTGCCATTTTAGTTGAACTGATCTCCATGGCCCCTCCCTGCCCAAAGACTGCCTTGGGGAGCACTGTGATGAGACTGGCTCACTTGGGTCTTGCTCTTCCTTTCCCTCCCTCCTTCTTTGCAGTTCCCTCTTCTGCTTACGGTCATGGTACTGAATTCCATGGGCAAAGTTGCTGGACACTGGGGGCTCCGGGAGATTTAGTTTTACACCCTCATCGCTGTGGGGGCTGCTGCACAGTCAGAGGGATGGGGTGGCATAGGCTGGAGCAGCAGGGAGCTGGTGGCCAAAGGAACGCTGATCGGGAAAGGGAACGGTCTCCCGAGCACACGAGTAGGAAGTGGGAGCTGGGCTTGCGGCTGCGGTGGGTTTTCCTTCCATGAGCACACGAGGGAGGGATCCGCTCTGCTCCTCCCAAGCCCCCGGAGCACGTTTGGTTTCACACTGTTGCCGAGGGGAAGATGGGCTTGCTGACAAGGGCCGGGCACCAGCGGAGCCTGCGAGCACGCGCTGCTCCTGCCTGTGCAGCCCGTCCTCCCGCGCTCCAGCTGTGCACGGGAAGCCCTGTGCAGGCACGGGAGCAGCCACTTTCTGTCACTTGGTCCTCTCGTGTCTCACGAAATTGCATTTCCAGGCTACTCCACTCCTTTTAGGGGGAAAGCTGGGCTCCCCTCTGAAGAGGATAGGTCTGAGAGCCAGGACTGGAGCAGGGCTCCTTATTCCCCCATTGCCGACTTGCTCCTAACCTTGGGCACGTCCCTCCGATGCAGCGCAGGCAGCTGAGCAAATATTCAATGCTCTCTTTGAGCCCAAATATATCCTTGCATGCTTCTTTCTTGTAACCTTCCTGTCCTCATTACCTGCCGCTCTCCCTGGTAGCCCTGGGACATGGGAGGTTTTTTTGCAGCGCTCCTTGTAAAGTACTTTGTGTCTCTTGAACAGCAGGCCCATAAAAATAATAAGAGGAGGGCTTTTTATTTTTTTATTTTTTACCCATAAAGCTAAAAATAAAGGAAAGAAAAAAGCAGGAGGACACATTGTTTTCCTGTCCCCCCACTCTCAGAGCTGTAAAACACTTCTTAATCATTGGGAGCAAGAAGATCTCTGGGCAGGGCCTCCACTTTTTGTTTGCAAGTTTATTTTTCTTAATTCATCCTTGACAAAGGACAGAGCCATAAAAGAATCGACCAGCACGTCTGTGGGAAAAAATGGCCCTGAAAAGGGTCCGAGGAATACTGTAGCATTTACAAACAATTCCAAGGGCTAATGCCTCTGTGAGATGCAGCTTCAGTTATAACTTGTCTTTCTAGGAACAAGCCTACATCTGTTTGGCAATGCCATATTTTGTAGGGTAAAATAAACCCTTGAGAACAAACAGGCCAACTTATACAGAAGGGTAAATGCCTGGGAACAGAGCTCACTTGTTAATCCTAAAACTGTCAGCAAAGACCCACTGGAGAAATTATAGCTGGCCACGGGCACTCAAGCTGTTTTCTCTCTGCCTCCCTGCCTCCCCCCATCAGCAGAACAGCTGTAAAATCTTCTTTATTGTTCTTTCAGAGCTGAAGAGTTTTACAAAGAGGTCTCCCAGTTCCAGGCTGCGCGGCTGGGTGAATGCACAGCAGCAGCAGGGGCACAGGAACATCTGATCTATTGTATTTGCACCCATATTATTATTTCAGTCAGAGACAAAGCGAATGACAGCGATAAAAGGAGGAGAACAACCCAAGCACCTACTAAAGAGGCATATGAACAGGAAATCCTGGCTCATTCCCACATCTGAGTTGTATACTGTTTCTTTCCCCCCAGAATCATTATGCTTAATGTCCTCCTGCAATTCAGGCAGCTGAACCCACACAGCCCCTTCCCTCCCCCTCCTCTTCTGCCTTCCCTCCTCTCACCAGACTTAGAGCCCTCTCTATGGAAAAAATGATTTGTGCACAAGCAGCCTAAACAATGGTGCTTATAAGGAATTTGCCCCTGCCAGGAGTTATTAATGGCACACTAGTAAAAGCCCCCAGCAAAACGGGCCGCTGCAAGCATCAAGTGCGCACTGAAAAATCGGTTTTAAATCTCCCCTTGGGGAATGACCTATTGGCCACCAAAAAAATGCAGGATTGGTTCACTTTATAATTAAATTCAGGCCATCTCTTATGCTCACACACGCACACAAAAACAAAACAAAACAACCCAGATGTCAGCTTGGTACAACTAAAAGTGTTAGGCTGTTTTTAGCGTACCATCAGCGCACAGACCACTTGGGCATAACATTTGCCACTGGAAGAAAACCTGCTTTGAATACTTGGAATATTTAACTGACTGCAACAGATAATTAGCCAAACCCTCTTACGCCTCCAAATATAGATTCATTAGTCATATGAAAATATCTCATTGGAACCAAATGTGAGTCATTAGTGAAGTCAATGGCAGATCATAAAAAAGGTACCAAGAGCCTCCTTCTTCCCCCCATTCCTGGGAAGTCATGAGTGTGCAGTGAAAATAATTTGCTCTGTTTTCTATTGAACATCTGCTTGCAAATCTGTTTTAAAGGGAGATTTTGGAGGGACTGCCTGTGTGTTGTGCATCCCATTTCCCACACTGTGATGTATAGCAATAACAAATGCAAAGTCTTTTCTGGGCTTTTCTTTTTGTTTTTGCTTTCTTAAAGAGGCTTTCTTGAGTCACTCAGGCTAAAATCTTGGTTCTGCAATGCAAAAGGTGCTTTTTTAGTACAAAGTGGAATAAAAATATCTTTGCTGTTTCTAATTTCGAGGGAACATTGCTTTGGCTTGGAGTATCGGAGTCCCCTCTACTCTGAGCTAATGCTTCAACCAGATGCAAAAGGGGCCCCCAAATTAACTGGGTTACTCCAGAAGTGAAACTGGGAAGGTCAAGAACATTGTCCAGCTTGAGTGAGATGCAAACAAAAGCAAATAAAGAGTTGTATATACTAAAAAGTAAAGCAGATCAGCAGTTCTTTCATGATTAGGTATCAGCAGGGTGACGAGTAGCCAGGGGAAGGGAGCTTGCTTGATCAAACTCATGTAAAAAATAATGCACAGGGTTATTATTTTGGGGGGTAGATAATTAGTGCCTGGCATTACTCCAGGGAGCAGGATGGGAATGCTCGCTTAGTCCCGGGACACACCACGTGCATTTTATAGGGTATGCTGCGTGCCACAGACCGTCATCCCACCCTAGACTCACTGATCCCACAAACAAACACGTTGTTATATAACTCCACGGCCGTGAGTAATCCTGCAATGAAAGTTGTTGTGCTGTGTAAGAGTCACAAACAGCAGCATTTTGCACTGGCTGATTTCTTAATTTGAAAAAAAAAAAAAAAAAAAAAAAAAAAAAGACAAGAACAAAACCAAACAAGAAAACACCAAACCAAACCAAGCCCTACAGCAGAGTGTTAACTGAGCACCACAAGGCCAGCAGTCCCATGGCTGGGGGAGCCCAAACTTTCCCGGTGTCCAGCTTGAACCATCTAATCCCACAATGATATTAACAGAGATTTCGAGTTTCATTAGTTCAGTTGCATTTCCCTGGCTTTGTCAGCGGGATTTTTTTACTAATAGGAAAAAAAAAACTTAATCACTTGCTTCAACTTAATATCCTCAGTGCCTAAAAGGCTCTGGCTAAATTGCACTGTTCAGGCACTCGGGAGGGTGAGAGGGCATGAGGGGTTAGAAATGCAGATCCGCACCCAAATCCCGATGCCGGCAGGGCTCTCGCTCTGCTCCCCCGGCTGCCCCTCGGCTTTCGGGCACTGCGCAGGGCCGTGCCGGGCGCAGCCTCCGCCGGACTCAGGGTTCGGCTCCAGGCCCCACGGGACAGGGCAGCATCTCTGGGACAAGCTGGTGTCACGTTCGGAGCTCGTCTCCGTGGGACCTGGCTGGAAGAGGGGCGGCCCCACGGGCCCAGTCTCCTTATGGGTCAGACCTGCACCCACGCTGCACCCGGCCACCCTGCGGGGCAGGCCCCAATGCCCCGGTGGGGCAAGTGCAGACTCGCTGTGGGGAAAGCCGATATTCCCAGTGGGCCACACTCCCACGCTGTGGGGCAATCCCAGCTTCGCCGTGGGTCCGGTTTGCCGGCCGTGGGCCAAGCCCACATTCGCAGCGGGTCAGGCCCGCACACCGGGGCCACCCCGGGTTCCCGCGGGTCAGGCTCCCTCGCGGCGGGGCGGCCCCCGTGTCCCCACGGGCCAGGCCCGGCCCCGCGCCCCGGCCGCGCAGCGGGGCAGGCCCCACCCCGCCGAGGGGCCGCGCGCCGGGTGCCCCCGGGGCGGGCGGGCGCCTTTAGGAGCCGGCGGGCGCCGCGCCCGGCCCCGCTGCGCTGCGCTCCGCTCCTCCGCGCGCCCCTCCGCGCCGCTCCGCGCCGCTCCGCTCCGCTCCGTGCCGCGCCGCCGCGCCGCGCCGCCGGGGGGCCGAGCGGCGTGTCCACCTGCCGGCCCCGCCGCCCGTCAGTCCCGCCATGGCGCTCGGCGGGGTCGGTCGCGGCGGCGCGGCGCGGGCCGCCTGGCCGCGGCTGCTCGTGGCGGCGGCGGCGGCGGCGCTGGCGCTGGCGGCGCCGGCGCTGCCCGAGGTGCTGTTCCGCTGCCCGCCGTGCACGGCGGAGCGCCTGGCCGCCTGCCCCCCGGCCGCCCGGCCGCCCTGCCCCGAGCTCGTGCGGGAGCCGGGCTGCGGCTGCTGCCCGGTGTGCGCCCGCCTCGAGGCCGAGGCGTGCGGCGTGTACACGCCGCGCTGCGCCGCCGGCTTGCGCTGCTACCCCGACCCCGGCGCCGAGCTGCCCCTGCAAGCGCTCGTGCAGGGACAGGGCACCTGCGCCCGCCGCCGCGACACGGCCGAGTACGGCGCCAGCGCCGAGCGCCCCGCAGGTGAGCAGCGCCCCGCGCCGGGCACCGCGCGCCGGGCACCGGGCACGGCGCTCCGGGAACCGGGCACCGCGCTCCAGGCACCGGGTACGGCGCTCCGGGAACCGGGCACCGCGCGCCGGGCACCGGGTACGGCGCTCCGGGCACCGGGCACCGCGCTCCAGGCACCGGGTACGGCGCTCCGGGAAGCGGGCACCGGGCACCGCGCGCCCGGACGGGGCGGCAGCGGAGCGGAGCCTCCCGGGGACGGAGAGGGATCTCCTGGGGAAAGGAGCCGCTCGGGAGGGCGGCCGGGGCGTCCTGCCCGGAATCCTTGGGGACACGGGGACCTGTGGGGCAGGTGAGGGGGGCGCGCTGGGGAGGGAAGGGGGGGCGCATCTCCGGGGTCAGGGGTGCGGGGAGAAGGGGGTATTTTGGTGCCTCTGTTCCTCAAGCAAAGCAAAGGGGAGAAAAGGGTGTTTGGGAGAGCAGTTATCTCTAGGGTGGTAGGGAAGTGTCCTTGGCATGGGGATCGCCAGGAGTATGGGGGGACATTCATAGGGGGTAACTCAGGGGGAGCGTTTGAGGGCGAGGGGATCCCCTGGGGGGTGGTTGGTGGGGACCACCTGGGGGTCAGGGTGCAGGTTCTGTCCCCTGGGGAAGCAAAGCCCGTGGAGGGAGGCAAGGGTGGATTTGGGGGATGCCGGTGGAGGGGAGTCTCAGGGAGAGCAGAGAGATGTGGAGGTGCCGGTCTGAGGTTTGGGGTGGATAAAGAGACCCTGAGGGTTAAAGGATGCCCGGGAGATGCGGGAGAAGGCGCCGCAGGAGGAGCACGTGCTGCCTGGGGTGATGGGGGACATGCCACGGGGGCTCCCTTTTTGCACTTCCCACCTGCAGGAGCTGGGTGCCAGTCTTGGGTAGCTCTTGCCGAGCTCCCGGCCCCGCTCTCCGGCCCTCCCCGCTCTGGGCTGCTCATGCCGAGGACAGGGACGCTCACAGGCTCCCGACCTGTTGCTGTGCTTAGTGTGGGAGGAAGCTCTCCTGGGGATGCCAGCAGAGCTGGGCTTGGCTTTGTTAATGCCTGGTCTCCCCTGGGATCTGTCACAAACTCTCCTTTTCTGTGCGATGTTTCAAATTGCTAAATCAGGTCTGGGAGCCGAAACTAGCGCTTTCTCCTCCGGAATCGCCCCTCCTTGGCTTCTGCCTCGTGGCTGGTTTTGCTCCCCTGGCTCCGTCGGGGGGGCTTTGACCTTGTTTGCATAACTAGCTCAGCAGCCGACTTTGGATTCCTCTGCCTCGCGTTGAGGTTTGATTTTAACGGGCTCTGAGGCGGGCTCTGCCTTTCGCCCTCATTCTCGGGTTCGCTGTTCCTGGCTACCTGGGCTCTGGTCGCACCACGGGGGGAGGCAAAAGAAATGGCAGCACAAGGAATTCGCGCTGCCGGCTGCTGCTTCGCGGCCCTCCGGCTGCGAGCGGGGCTGTCCCCGCTCCCCTCCTTTGCCCAGCCACGAAGGGCTGTGGAAAGATGGGAATCTGGAGAACACGTTGGTGTGAAATCTTGCTTGACTCCGGAATAGGAGTGTCAGGGGAGTGAATTTTACACTCTCCAGAAGAAGCCAAGGGCATTTAGATTTAAGGAATCTGGGGCTGACTTCCAGGCTTATGCTGTTTTAAGTGTGGTGGTGGGAAACACTGCTGTGATAGGTCAAGATGGGTTTTTTCTCTTTTTGAATTACAGCTGCTTTTCTAGTTTTATGGACTTATTTCAGAATTTTCAAGTTACTTCACTGATTCTTTTGCTTGAATTTTTATTATCTTTATTCCTTTACAATGCATGTGATTTATTTATTTTCTTTTTGAACATATCTCTGTGTCTGTGTAATGCACACATATACACACACACATATAAATAATATTTTAAGAACACTTTAATGTACATGGTGCTCTGTAATGTCCATAGGGGGTGAATAATAAAAATACTGGCACATCTTAAACCAGCGTGATGTGAAACATGCAGCTGGAATATTCACAGTCGAGCATGTCTTGGCAAAGCAGCTTGGACATCCAGAGAAGGCTTTGTTCTCTTCAGATTACAAGACTTCTAACAGGTTGTTGCAGCCATAAAAGAAAAATAAAAAAAAGAAAAGAAAAAGAAAAGAAAAAGAAAAAACAACCAAACAAAATGGGAACTAAAACTCAAATCTGTCAGCTTCATTTGACACTCTTCTGTGTGGATCCCTATCGTAACCTGCATCTACAGCATGCCTACAAAATATGTATTGAGAGAGAATTTTCATTTAAAGCAGCGACAGGAAAAGCAGTCTGGCACCCGAAGAGCAGGGATTGGAATTCCCTTTCAAATGCTGATGTCAGGCTAGTTTCAAAAGTGCCCTGAGAGCAGGTTTTTGCCTGCAAAAGGCAGGTGTTGAACCTTTTCTTTTTTCTTTTTTTTTCCCCTTCTTTTTTATGTGCTTAAAGGTATTTGCCCTTTTTCCCCTTTCCAGCTTGAAAAGGCTCCTTTGGCTGATTTGGGACTGGAATGCAGAGCTCATGCTATTCCTAAATTAAGAGGTTGGCAAGTTTTTTTGTCCCTGATGAGAGGCAGAAGGATTGCCCAAATGAAACAAGGAATAAAACTCTGCAAATTCTCCTGCTGTGGCTCCAGCATTGTTTAGTCTTCCACTTAGGTCTGTAAGGCCAATCCTGAAATGGTTGTAGGCGGAAAGTAACATAAACCACCGTGCAGCTAGGAAGCAGGGGATGTTGCTCATTGCACAAGAGGCTTTGGGTATTTTGAAGATGTTGGGAATGTTGGAACAGAGCAGCAGCAGTCTGTGGAAATCAGGCGGAGAACCTCTCCCCGCCAGCCCGGGGGAGCCGCGTGTCGCTCCCACCGATGGTGCGAGCGAGGCGGCCGCTCGGCACCTCCAGGGATCGGGGCCGCCGAAGCAGTTTCGATGCCACGGGACCGCGTGGCTTTGCAGTTTATTTCGGGTCACGGCGTAACAGACTTTACGTCTGCTCCCCGCAGTGCCAGCGCTCAGCACGGAGGGCTGTTGTTGTGTGCGCAGAGCTCGCCGAGGGCTCGTGCCAGTCTCGAGCGTGTTTAGTCTTTCAGCACCTCCGCAAGATCTACGCTCGGTTTTAAAGATAGGCTAATTTAATTTGCCCAAGGTCGGCCGGGGTACATGGAGCAGAGCAAAGCAGCCCGGGGGAAGGAGCTGGGGGTCCTGCCTCCTTCCTCATCCCAAATAGACGTTTGAAATGGGGGGCTTGCACGGTCTGCCCATTCCTCAGCTGCGCCTTCCCTTCCCTTCTGCTGGATTTGGCTCTTGCTGTGTGTTGGAGCGAGCTGCTGGTGCAGGAGCTACCCCTGCAGAAAGAGCCCCAGGAAGAAAGCCAAGGATTTTCTGCCCCATCAGTGACCTGAACTGGCTGAACATGAGCAGAGGGTCAGCATGGCTGGAGGCAGGAGGTGGCACCTTGTCCTAGGAGGTGGAGAGAGGCAGCTCTCAGCATGGCACAGGCTGCAGCAAAAAATAGACCAGAGAGTTGCACAGAGCAGGGACCACATTTTATCCAGACCTGCTAACATATGTGAAGTCACAAACTGTGACAGTGCTACAAAACTAGCTAAAGAAATCTGTTTTCTCCCTAATGGAAACAGGGTCCTAAGAAACCAGTTATGCCTTAAAGATCTAGCTCTGCTCAAGCAGCGTCCCAAAGCAGTAAGGCTTTTTCTTTCCCTTTGCTGGTGTGTTTTGGTTAGGTTTGCAGCATTGCAGCATCTGTCTTGTTTTGCTGTTGGTTTCTCTGCCTGCTGTGATGCTCATGGAGTGGAAACACTCTCTGAACCCACCCTGGGATTTTGAGTTCTGCTTCAGAATCTTATCTTTATATTAAAACAAATGACTTTTCACTCCATGCTAGTGCAAAAAAAAAAAAAAAAAGGTCTGATGGGCAAGAAGGCGGCGTGAAGACTGTAGCTGAAGGTGAACTGGAATAGCTTGGTGTTGTCTCCTTCACCTGGTCAATGGCTCCATTTTGAGCTCGCACGATACAAAAGCAGCGTCAAAATAGTTAACTGTTAAAAGCACAACTCATTTTAGCATCCAGCTAAACTCCTTATTTGGGTAGCTCCACATGCCATACATCCTTCCTTATGGGTCAAATGTCAAAACCTCCATTTCCCCTTGGCAGGCAGCTGCTAAAAGACATTTTAATGTATTGCTCCAAAACACAGAAGACTCAGAGGTTAGAGGTAGCATAATGTAAGTGGAATTTTAACAGCAACTTGAAAATCACACCAGTAATGCTATGACTGCCTTTTTCACATCCACTGACTTGCCAGGAAGACCTCTGCTTTTCTCCTGCTTTTATAAAGAAATGTAGCATCCATCATGACCAGCATGTGCGTGTGTAGATCTGTCCTTTTGCCCTCACCACTTTGGACAAACCCTTCTGGTCTATTTGCCTGGACGGTTTGAAGATGCTGTGCTGCTAAATGGTGGGTGAGGGTAGAGTAGAGCCAGGCAACCAACCCCCCCTAGACACCTGTCAAGGCAGGGCCGTGTGCCATGGGGACCTGGGATGTTATTAGACGCCGCAGAAGCCAACCACAAGAAGTAAATTCACCCAAGTGTTACTATATCTATTGTCACTAAAGTGGCTCTGCCTGGCTAAAGTGCAACTGCTGAAGAGCTGCTTCTTGTGGAAGAATTCTGTGTGAAATGCAATTAATAAGAGCTCTAAGGATGATACATGAAGGAAAAGGCTTTCAGCTGATCTCTCTCTGCTGCTTCTGAGGCTGCGCCAGAGGTTTCCAAGCTCTTTTAGGGCACCTGTGTCCAGTCAAGAACAGGCCATGCTTTTGATCTTTAAGATAATAAATAATACCTTGTGGAGCAGCTTTTTGAAAATAATATCAATCAATAATCAATCTATCAATAATATCAACTCCCCACGTCCCACCAGAGTTTGCCGTGTTGCAGGGGTGCAGTATATTTTGGAGGCCAGGGGAAGTCTGAGAAAATTTCAAGGCTCTGACCCAAACAAGACATGTTGTGTTTTCATGCTATCCCTTGGCAAATGACCTGTTTCCTCCTTGCCCTTTGCTGTTGTTTCCTTTCCTCAGAGTTTCAGACTCATACTCGCTGAGCATGGTATTTGTCAAGGGAACAGCAAGAAGCGCCGTCTGTGAGAAAGTCCATGTCGTTTGTTTTATCCATATCCAGGAATTGAGCCGAGATAAACAGTTCGGGAGGCAAAACAGTGAAAACTGGAATGCATGAGGTGTGTTTGTGTATGGTGCTGAACTAGACCTGGCTGGGGCTCCATTAGCCGACCCACGGGTTGATGCAGTGTCACCCCAAACACAACTGCATCTGTGCAGACTGTGTTTCATCCCCGCGGTCAGCAGTAACTCAGGACCTGTTTTTCTTAGTCCCATATTCATCACTAAGGAGTTAGACAGAATAGCAGTGTCTCTGGTGGGTTATGTGCATTTCTGTTTAGATTGGGCAGTTATGGCCTTCTGAACTTGGTCACATCTGAATTCCCTGCTGGGCTCTGATTCTTTTGGGAAAGGTCCCTTGCATTGGACAGACAGAATAAGCAGAGGGCCAAGGTGAAGTGCAAACATGCTTCAAAGCTTTTCTGTTAAATGAGGAGGGCTGAATTTCCAGCTGTAAAAATTCCTGGTTTCTTGCCTTGAATTAGGGGGAAATGTGCAACTTTGATGCACAGTCTGCTTAGCAAACCCCTTCCTATTCTGAAGATGCAAAGCAGTTGTCCTTGTGTGCACAGTGCTTCTTGCTTCCTTCAGTCTTCACACCTGTTTTTGCCTTGGGGAGGCACTGCCTGAAGCACTGCCTGTGTATTGGCTTTTGAGGGTGTCCTTTAGCAGCACATACTGACAATAAATACACTGGGCTCTGCTTCCCATCACGTCATTGCTGACGGCTAGCATCTGCCAGAAGAGGCACGTTCATCCTCGGTGGAA
Organism: Tinamus guttatus; assembly: GCF_059628265.1. Taxonomy (NCBI): domain Eukaryota; kingdom Metazoa; phylum Chordata; class Aves; order Tinamiformes; family Tinamidae; genus Tinamus; species Tinamus guttatus. The sequence continues at coordinate 5,955,739 of NW_028288594.1, read as the reverse complement.
GAGTGAGGTTTCACCAGACGGCACGAGTCTTGCAGAGAAAGTTGTGCTAGTGCCTGCTGTTTGTCTGGGGAGGGCTGTGTTACGTGTCCCTTTGCTGCGTGCCATGCAATAACACGCTGCCTTGTGTGTGCCAAGTGTGCTGATGTGATCTCGAGGCTGAATGCAGCGTGCGTTCCTGGTGGGGACTTGGGAAAGAAGGAAAAATCCCTGCTTTGGGGACCGTGCCGCTGTGCAGATTACCCGAGGAATATCTGTGACTCGTTCATCCCTGCTGAGCTGGTCTCAGCTCTGACTGGGTCATGTCCCACTCCCTGCCTGGCTCCGTGCCCGTCCTCCTGCCTCCTAGCGCAGGTGCTGGCCCTGGCCTGTCCCCAGGGTGAGCTATGCCAGGGAGTTAACAAAATCTTTGCTTTTTTTGGAAGGATGAATTTCCTGCTGGTTCAGCTCCCCGAATCATCTCCACATGGGATCGGCTGAGTCTGTGGTGTCGTCCAGGACATGCAGGGTGCACAGAAGGGGGAGCAGGACCGCCCTTGGGACAGGTCGCGCAGTGCTAGGGTTGGGCCCTTGCTTCTCCGATTGAAAAGCAGTGTCCCTGATTGTCCTCATCAAAAAAAAAAAAAACCCAAACCAAACCAAAATGAAACAAAAACTGTCCCCAAGATTGCAAATCCGGCCCTATTTGTGAGTATTTGCATAGTGACCCCTACTCTTTTCAGCAGACTGAATCTCTGACTGCGATGTCTTTGTCCACCTTTAGCCATTACTGCCAGCAAGCTGGAAAGTGTTTCTCATTCAAGAGCCGGCCAAGTGTGACCTTGTTCAACATGTGAGTTGACATCTAATTACAGGCTGAAGTGACGTGCTGGTTATCCTGGGCAAAGACCTGGGAGGAGGGGGTTAGTTAACAGTTATCGGAGCTCTGCTACAGCTCTGTGTTTGGCGACTTGGGCCCTGCTTTTTTAAGGGCATTATTAATTGCATTGCATTTAGGGTTTTGCCCCATCCACAATTTAGTTGGATTATACTGGGAAGATCAAATCTCTTTCTGCATTAGCTTATGATGGAAATAACTCTTTTAGAAAGGAAAGGGTCAACAGTCATGTGGCTTTCTTAAGGGTTTGAATACTGGGAAACATCAGGTCACTTTTATAAGCCTTAAACTATCTTTTGACATTGCGGCTTTTGTTCCGAAGAAAGCTGCACTGTGCCTCTTGGTTGGTAAGGGAACAAGTTCGCTGCCTGCTGCTCTCTCTAGTCAAAGATCCCATTAATTCTGCCGGCCGCGAGGAACGCTTTCCTGGTATTTCATTCTGGAGTGTAATTGAGAGTGACACAAAGCGCTGGTGGGAATTGGACCATGCTGAAATCTGTGCTTTTTCTTGCAGTTTTCTGCAGATAAATCAGCTCAGGTGGAATGAGGGGATTCCAAGTGTTCTGCCCTCAAAATTAATAATAATCTGATTATTTTCCTGAGGATTTTTTGTGCTTCATCACAGTTTGTCTGTGCAGCCAGGAGATGCAGGATACCTAGAACAGTGGCAAGCTGTTCTAGGTGACTTGTCTAGGACTCTCCATGAATTACACTGCGTCTTCTAAGGGAAACTCCTGTGGTCCTATAATGCTGGGATCAGGATGGGATCTCCCTGTATGATACTAGTTTGCAGACTTCAGCCTGGGCAGTAGCATCTCAGCCCTTCAGTACAGTTTTAGGTGACTCTGTCCAGGCTAATGGGTTTCTCTCACCTCTATGAGGATGTTTCTGATAGTCTTTCCATCTTTTCTTCTTGTTGTTTTAAAATGAGAAGGATGAGGTTGCTGATGTTCGTGTCCCAGAAATGTTTGCTGTTCAGTCTAGTGGGGCAGGCAGATAAGTGAACTACTATAGTGATTTCTGTGGGTTTGGGTGTTTTCCAGGTCCTTCATGGTACCTCTGAAGACTAAGTGTGTCCCCCAGTGTCACCGTCTCCTCCTTCCCTCCCATCCTGGTGACCCTGATATTGCAGCACATCCTCTCTCTCCTCAGCGGAGCTGGTAACTGCCATGAGACCCTGTCCCATGGCAGCTTACTGTGGGGATAGGCCAGGAAAACCTGGATTAGCCTTTGGTTTACTGGCCTTTCTCCTGCCCCCGCAGAGTTTACACCAGTGGGATTACACTGCCCTTAATGGACACTCTCCTTTGCTCTAAAGTCTGAAAGGGAATGCCTTGTGTTTTAGGAGTTCCCCGTATTGCTCTCAAGCAGAGCAGGACAGATCCTGAGCGATCCCAGTGAAGCTGGTGGAATGAAAACAGTGAAACTGGCCAGAATTTGACCTTTTCTTGCATCTGGAAGGTTGCTCGGGATTATTTTCTGTTTGAATTCAAGAGGGTTTGTCTGCAAAGCTCAGTATGAGATGCACAGTTTAACTTTGAGCCGAGCTGGAAGGAGACGTAAGCTTTGCAACGGGAGAAATGGCAGCCCTCCCACACAGCCCATGTGGAAGCGCTCGCCTCTCACTGCTTTCAGCTAGCGAGGAGCTCGTCTCCATCTGCTGCCGTTTCATCTGGCACTTCAAAAGCAAACAGAAATGGGGAGAGAAGCTTAGGTTTGGGAAACAGGAATGGTACGAGTAGGAGGAGCAACGGGGCTAGCCAGATTGGGCTCTTCTCCTCTTGTGCTGTAGGACCCAGGGCTCCTGCTGGGGTTTGCCCAAAGCCCGCGGCAGGGCTGCAGAGCTGCTGAGGTTGCCGATATCCAGACGGTTGGTGGGAGAAGTAGTGAGGGAGCAGGGCCTGCTGGAGGGAGGACAGCTGAGGCAGCGCTCCCCGGGGACCGGGCCGTGGCCTGTGGGCTCCTCGCGGCACGTGGTTGGGCTCCTCTGGCTCTTGGCCACAGGAAGGGTCTGGTGTGTGGTTCTTAGGGCCAGGGTGGTTGGCCACTGTGGCATTTCTTTTTGTGGGTACCCAAAAGTCCCAAGCCTTTCCCTGACTTTCTGTTCCTCTGGGTCCTTCCCACACGTCCTGCTGAAGCAGCGTGCGGAAAACGCGTAGTGTTAGGTAACGCTGTAGTGAATCTTATCTTGCTCCGCAAAGAACTGCTTCATGGTCCATGCTCTTGCAAGATGCCTCTTAGTCCAGATTAGTCAAGGATCATGGTTGAAAGCTGTTTATTTGCACTTTGAGTTCCAAGAGACTGTTATTTGCAGCAGGATACCCACCATTAACTCCTGTTCGGCTGGGTTTGGTGTCATCCCTGGTATGTATAGGGCTCTCTCCCTCTCTTGAACATTGTATGAGCAGGATTGATGTAACGGTAGGAAAATCACTACTGCATCGTCTTCATCCAACTGGGGTGTAAAAGTGGACAGGTCAATGGTTTGCTTAACTGGGAAAGGGATGAAGAGGACTGAAGAAATGGGTGACAATGGCGGGGGACCTTTTCCTTTGGCCATGGTGCACAGTGCCACCTCCACAGCTTGTTCAGAGGTGGATTTGAGAGGATTTTGTTTAGACTGTTAGAAATCCTGGGTCAGGACATTTGGGTCAGAAGGTCTGGATTTCTAAGGGTGTTCAGGGAGCCTAACCATTCCTGGGCCAGGGTGGTGGAGCGGTGGAGCAGTAACGGGGCTCCTGTTTTGAGGCTAATCCACTATCCCACTACTGAAATTAAAGTGTAGTCCAGAACTGGGGGAAAAAAAGAGTCTACAGCAATATGGTGCCGTCTTACACAATAAGTCAGCTCCCTATGGGCATTCTGAGTCATTTGTTGTTCTTGTTGATGCTAGTGACTAAAATAAGTTTATTCCATGCTTTTTTTCCTGCCAGACCCCACAGACCCTCTCACCCCTAGCTCACAGGCAGCGAGACAGATTCCATTAATTCTTGTGCATTATTGAGGGATTTTAGTCAATGAGATTCCTGCTCAGAATTTCTCTGGGGAGGAACTGACTTCCCACTGACTGCAGATGGAACCCAAAGAGGTCAGTCTCCCAGACTGACCCAGGTGGGTGGTGGGAATACAACTTCCAGTGTTTCCAGGACAAAGGTGGCATTCTCTCCCCTTCAGGGCACCTGCCACTGAAAACATGACCAAGTCTGGACAATGAAAAATGAAGCCACTCACTGAATAATGTAAAACTGACAGATTTGGGCTGATTTTGGAGGTCTAGACCTCTGTGCATGTGGCCTGGGGCATGTTTGGTCTGGGGGCACTGGGAGGAACTTGGCAGGGAGCCCTCTAAGGCAACTGTCTTATTTTGTAAAACTCGGGCTATGGGAGTCGGTGTGAGGAAATAACAACATCCGCTTTGGTTTAGGCAGTCTCTGTCCCGGGGGCCACTGGAGCGTTGCAGGAGGCCACAGGAATTCTGCTCGTGACCACAGCCAGATTAATGGCTATTTTGGCAGCTTCTCAGGAGTGAGGAATTCGTCCACTTTCATAATATTGGCTAGAAATTCCACATGAATTAATTAGTTTTATTACAGGACATGTCCTTCCCGCTCCTCCAGGGCTGCCTGAAACACTGAACTCATTACACGAAGAAATGAAAATAGTGCTAAAAATAAGAATTGGTATCCCGGGCCTTTGTAGAGAGACATGTGGAGTATACCAACATCCTCCACCAGACGTGCTTTTAAAGCTGTGGCTTTTGGCCAGATGAGATCTAAACCCAAGTTTTAGATCAATTGCAGCCATTAAAACACCCCAGCCTGCTCCACAAAGGTATCTTCTTCAGCCTCTTGGCTCCTGCTCAGCTTAAGCCATTCATCTGGGGTCCCCAAGTTATGGCTGCAGTTTTAGTTAGATGCAGTATTTGGATCTGGCCCTTGGTGTTGTTTGGTGGAGGCTGCACAGCTCCTGCCAGGTGCCCTTCTTCTTCCCAGATGATGGGTTTTCATAATGCCATTCCTACCTTGCCAGGGCACTGTTTGTGTTGAAGGGAGGGTTTGGAAGTCCCTATACAGAAGGGTGCTCTGCATTTGCGTTTTAATCAAGGGCATACCATAAAAACGACAGCATGTGACTTTGTAAAGAGCCACTCGAGAGTAGACACAATAACTTCAGATTGAGCAAATACTTCAAGAGCCCAGAGCCGATAACTTTCTCCTGCTTTCTTACACTTGCAGGGAGCCTGCCTGTGGAAACATAGCACCTCTCACGTGACTTTCTAAACAAAGGCTCTCCATGGGCTCAGTGTGTTCAATTTTATTTTAATCCCTTTTTAGAAACACCAGTGTTGTCTTTTGAGATTCGTGTGCTGGTAAGGGGCAGGTGTGCAAAACGTGCACAGCTTGTCAGTCATTCCAGTGTTTGCTTTACTAATATTACTTCAGATAGCTAGGTTTAGGCAGAAGGCTCTGCTTTTGTGTCTAATCCTTTCCTTCCTTTCTGCTTAACCCTTGCTACGTGGACCAGGGCCTGACTTCGTGGCAGAGCTGACTAGGGAGGTGGTAAAGCTCTTGTGGATCCCAGAGCACTGAACGTGACTTGGTTTGTACTCAGCCGTATTTGGCACCATGACCCTCATCCTACAAGAACTAAGGCCAGCTAGGCTGGCAAAAGGCTGCATCACAAATTTTCCACCATTAACAAAATGTTAAAGAGCGTAAAAAGAAGTAAAAGAATGAAAAATGAGAATGTTGACATAGATTTCTTCTGATCTCAGTCAGTTTGAAGATTTCTGCCTTTCTCATCATGATTGTCTTTAATTTCAGTTACTTTGCTCTCTTTTTATTCTTTCTTCTCTTCAGGCTTCTTTCAAGGACCCTAAGCTGCAGGCCTTTAGGCTGCTTCTGTATATGCTGAGACAGACTGTTGGGAATTCAGAGCATTCTGAAAACACTTATGCAGATATGACCAGGCAGCAGACTGACCTGGCCAAATGTCCACCAAGCCCATAGTCCTGCTTTTGGTGCTGGTTAGTAGTTTATAAACTGGAAATGAATGCAAAAGGTGAGTATGGAGTGAGTCTTGCCTGGAGCTACACCTCTAGCTTCTAGCAGGGGGGCTTCAAGTGCCGGAGGAGTCAAGCAGACCCTCTAGTTATACATACATTGCTGCTCTGTCTCAAGGCTTCAACACAGGAAAATCTAGATAAGAAGATGAGATGTAGGGTTGCTCTTATGAATCCAGTTTGCCACCTGCTCTCATCTCCGGTCGTCTTGTGCGGCTGGGAGCAGCAGCCGTGGCGAGAAGAAGGAAATTCCCATCACTTGGGCTGTGCCCAGAGGAAATATAACCCTGCTCCGGTCTGTAACTCAAGTTTTTTTTCCTTGAGTTACTGGCTAGGAGAGTTCAGGTTTCACAGCTTCCTGGTGTGTTTGTGGTTGTCGCTGGTATCCTGTCCCCTGGAAATGATCTGGTCTAGCAGAGCTGAAATGTTCCAGCTGACCTAAAAACCTGCTTGCAGGTGAAATGCAGAGGCCTTCCTATAAATATTTAACTGAGTCTGGTTTTCTTTCTTTCTTTCTTACTTTTTTCCCCCCCACAGTTCTTGTCTTTTACTTTCCCCTGCTTATGTACGGATAGAAAGTCAACTGAATGCATAATCCCTCCATGATATCCTGCAATAAGCCTTCATTCTGGCAGTTAAATTATGCCTCTTGCTTGTCTCCCATCATCATTACCCGTGTTTAAGCCTGATGTTGAGCTAAGTGTTGAGAGTGTAAATGCTCCTGTGGGAGTGTTTACAAGCCACTGTGGACCATCTACTTCCATATAAATTACACCCTGAGAAGCTATGGAGCATCTGGAATAAGCTTTTTTTTTTCTGCTCTTCCATTGAAGCTGTCCACTGTGTGCTACCCCCTCCTCCCCAGACAGATTTGGAAAACTAATGGGAAGGTTTCCAGAGTTTTGTTCACGTAAGGGTATTAACGGGTAGGACTTCAGACTGTGTGGCAAAATGCACTTGCAATGCGAGGCTGTAATTAGTGCAGCAGCGCAGCGAGGAGGGCAGCTCTGCGAGCGGCCGCGGAGCGGGCTGCGCTGTGGAAATCCCTGCAGCCACGGGCTGAGCAGTGTCAGCAGCGGGAGCCGAGCTGACTGCCTGACGCCACTGCCTGTTGTGCAAGGTGCCTCCGCAGGCCGTTTGCCTCGTGCGGGAAGAGCCCCAGGTTGGGTTGCTGTCTTGGCTCTCCAGCCGTGGAAGCTGCTGTAGCGCCTGGTGGAGGTGTTTGGCACCGAGCAGTCCCCAAGGTGGCAGGTCCAAGGTGGGATTTGGACACTGGGGACCGGTGACCCTCCTGGATGGGGAAGTTGCTTTCCTCACAACAGCAGTGCCACGACACTCTCGTCGTTGGCATCAGCAGACAGAGCAATCCCGTGGTGGCAGAAATGAGAGCCCGCGCTCTCAAGCGGGACACGGTTCCACTCTGCCTGCAGCCTGACTCTTGCGCAGTGCGGGAGCCAGGGTGCTACAGAGCTGCCGTCGTGCCCTGGCTTGTAGCACCCCTGGGAGAGAGGGGGGTTTTGCTGTTTTCTGTTGGTGAGTCAACCCTGGAGCAGCCTGAGGCCAGTGTTGCAGGTTTGCCCTTTTTGCAGCTAGTCACAGTTTTGAGGTAGGCTGATTTGCCAAGGCGCCAAGTGGGGAAGACTGAACTTCCCCAAAAATCCTGCAGCTCCCTGAGGAGCCAGTGCCCGGCCCTCATACACAGGGTCCTTGGAGCACATTTAAACACCGAAATTTGGATAAACATTTGGCAGCACTGCCTGGAGGACATCTGTCCAGGGGCTTTCCTGCAGAGAGACATATCCGGGAAGCAGAAATAGCAAGTGACTAAGTGTCATGGTTACATTTGTGCCATCTGAAAAGAACTCCCTATTTTCTTCCGGCTGTGAAAGTTACTTCCCCTTCCTACCCCAGGAGCAGGCAGTGCTCCTCACTGCCCGTCCTTGCCCGTGTCCTCACTGTGCAGTGCTCCTCACTGCACAGTCCTTGCCCTTGTCCTCACTGTGGACAGACTAGACTGCTCAGGTCATACTGAAAGGAAAACTCTCCTACTGGGGACTTTTCACTGTTGAGCTCCTTTCCAAAGCAACTGTGCAGGACTTTTCCTAGCCTTTAATAAGGCCAAGTGGCAAGTATGTCACAGGGATAGGGTAAGACTGGTCTTGTGTTGGTGATCGGCTGGGTTTCAAGCCTCTCTTCCACCTGTCTGTGCTGTAGGGTGGCGAAGTGGGCACTGACCCTGCTTTAGGTGAAGGCTGGTTGCATGTTTATGTTCATCCCTTCCTGTGGATTTGTTCCCAGGCCCAGACTGGCCTTGGGCTACCAGCATTTGGCTTCTGCTGTACCATCAAAAGACCCATCTGAAAGTCGAGGACACTGGAGCAGGAACCTCTAGGATGTTGTTCCTGGGATTCTTATCCTGTGGTCCTGGGGTTGTATCTCAGGAGAGCAAAATGCTTAGACCAAACAGCCTGCAGTGTGCTCAGGGGATGAACTCTATAGAAACGGCAATGGTGCCACACTGTGTGTGTCACTCAGGGTTAAGATGCCAGGGTGAAGCAACTTCTGAAAAGGGTCTATTGCAAATGTTACTTTTTTTTTTTTTTTGAGTTTATTGTAATACTCTGGTCCTTTCCAATAGCAAACCAGGAGTTGTGGGGTGAAAGCACTGTGGGTAAGAAATGATAACAGCAGCTACTGCAGACAAAATAAGTCAAGAACTTGGTCCCTATTTGAAGAAGGCTTCTGGGGAGCCTCTGGGATCTCCCGGTTGCCAAGAAAAAAATAGCCACCATTACGCCCATGCTAACATCTGCATTCAGACCAGTGTGTTATCATAGCCCCTCTTGCCTTTCTCCTTAGCTGTTCTGTTTTTTTCCGCCAGCCCTGAACATTTTCCTCCTTACACTTCTTTGGCAAGGCTTACTTTCTTCCTGCTTTGAAGTGCTATCTTCTCTTTTTTCCTCTCATTTTCTCTCACTATATTTCTTCCAGCCTCACCTTGCTTCCCTGCGCCTGCTCTTGGGTTTACTTTGTATATTTTTGCCAAGCTGCTGGTGTGCTGATTTTGACCTGTCTGGCTTGGTGAAGACCTGCTCAAACTTGCCATTGCTCCGGAGAGGGCAGCCAGCAGGGACCATCCCGATGGGGCGGGAGGGTCAGGCGAGAAGCTCTGTGCAAACACGTTTGGGAGCTGGGGAGGTGACACACTCTAGGTTTGGAGCATGGTGGATCCACACGCCGGTTCCTGCTTGCGGGTAATGACTATGACAGATCATTTTGGTTTGGCTAAACACCAGGTTTTATTCAGTCAACTTTGAAATATTGGGGTTTTTCCTCGGGAGCACAAAGGAACCTCAGAACAAGTCTACAAAGGTGTCTCCTGTTGAGGGAGACCAGCAGCAGAAAGGGGTTCCCTTTTCAACATTTTTATAAAGAAGCAAAGGAGAAGAGACAAACTGCTGCTCCAACATCTGCTTGAAGAACATACCACCAGTTTATCCAGTGATCCAGGATGTGGGTAAACTGGCTCCAACTCTTCACCTGCCAGAGATGTGAATACAGGCTCTCTTTTCCCACTTTTGGGTCTTCCCTAGTGATGGAATTTCAGTGCATGTGACATGCTGTCAGTGTCTGGCAGAGGACTTAAAGCCATGGTCATGGTGAGCATCCTCAGCTGCAGGAGTTTTTGGGTCTTGGCTCAGGAGATAACGCAAGTGTTCACTCCCAAGCGGCTGGGCTACAACAGGAGAGGCCAGGGCTTCCCAGAGACGGCCGGGCAGGACATCCACCTGAGAGGTGCAACCCATCTTCCAGTTCGCTCTACCTTCACCGCAGTGGGATGCTGAACCCAGGTGTCAAGCTGTTCAAAGTTGTTATATCCACTTTGAGGCTTTTCTTTTTATTGATTTTCTGATTCTTGCTGGAACTCTGCCATAAACTTGCCTCCAGTGCCCTCATGGGGCTCCTGGTACTCAGGTTCCCCTCCATCCCAGTTGCTGAACCTGGTCTTCTGTTTCTTTTGCTTTCCTTCTAAACGCACCAAAGAAGAATCCTTGCATTTCACCATATGCAAACCTTTTTAGCTTTTGGTTGCTGTTGTCACCGTGATTAAAACCAAACAAGACCAAAACCTGGAACATTTTCTGTGTGTCCAGTCTTATTTCCTCTTTTCCTCTTATTTCCTCTTTTGCTTTTTTTTCCCAGATCATAAGCCAAACCTGGAACAGACTCTAGGTATTTGTGCAGTCCTAGCTTTCACGGAAATGCACAATTGTTTCATAAAAATATGGGCAAGAATTTGAACCACACTGTCTTTTTCCTTCTTACTCAAACGCATCTGGAGAGAGCTGCTCTTCTCTGTTGCAGCTCTATTGAGATGTTCTAGCCCTAGACTAATTCTAGTCCTCTCCCTCCAAGACCAGGGCAAAGAGGAGGGCATGAAGAAGCTATGGAGGAAACAGTGTGGTTGTGAATGTAAGTGGGCCTTGGAGACAACAGAGCAGTGCTGTACAGGGAGGTTTTCCTTGCAGCTTCCTTGGTGTTCTGGATGGGTTAAATGTCTTTATCTCTCGTCATCCCTTTCCCTACTCCCTCATAAACTCAGCAGGGCTTTCCCAGATGCCCATTCTGAACTAGGGGTTGCCACGTAGCCCAGCTCGAGTCCTGAGCCTGGACTGCACTTGGGCTGGCGCCCGTCCAGTTTCCCAGGGGGGCAAAGCCTGCGAGGAAAGTTTTCCCAGGTTTCAGTTAAGTCGAGTGAGCGACAGTGCGCAAGGGCTGGGAAGGAAGCGGCTCTTCATCTCTTTGCCTCTTTCCTATTACCTGAGGCGCTGTCTGTCTCCTCACCATGCAAATTACTCTCTGCTTTGCATCTCCTGTAATTCAAACCGTTTCAAATTGCTTTCCTCCTCCATTGATATCAGTTTTCTGACTTAGCGTTTCTGCTGCGGTTGAGTTCTGGCCTTCACCCTTTCGGGGCTGGCGCCCACTGAACCCAGCTGAGAATGCAGCCCTTTGTGCGGGAGCTGTTCGCGGAGCCGGGGAGTTTTGCCTTCCCTGCTGTGAGCCTTTTTGGCTGGCGAGCGCGTGCCCTTTTCTGGTGGGGAGGGATTTCGGGGTGAGGGGGAGGTGAGAGCGCTCCTTGTGCTTGAAGAAAAAATGATGAATGAGTCTCTTGTGCTTCTGAACAAAACCAGGAAATCGGGGAGGGCGGGGGGAAGCAAAAAAGGAGGAAATGAGAAACAGTAAAGAGGCCTCCCCCGCCTTCATATAAGCAATCACTCCACAGCATCTGGAGCCCAGTAAAAGTGCCGTTCCCAGGAGAACTCGCACTCGCCAGCCACACAGATCTCCTTTATTGCGAACTCCGGAGGCCTGCGCGGCCGCCCGCCCCGCGCCTCCCTCCGCCGGCTCGGCGGGTGACTCGGCACCACGCGGCGGCTCCGCGGGAGCGGGTCGGCGCTCGTGTTTCCGTGGCCATCGGCGCCGGAGATGTGCCTGGCCCGCTCAGCTGGCAGGCCGCGCTCGCTCTGGATCCGGCCTGAGGACACTGTTGCATTGCTGTCGGACTAGCCAGAGCATCCGATACGGTGTTTATGCTGGCTCGCTGCCTCGCACCAGCAGGACTGACAGTACCTTACCGGCATCATGTTACAGTGGCGCAGACGCTATGATACTCTATCCAGCGTGAAATCTGCTGGAACAGAGTCAGTCCTCCTGCCCTCCCCCGTGCAAAATGTTTTGGACATGTTCGGAGTAGCAGGGCTGACTACAAAGTGGGTCATTGCCCATTGTGGTTTTGATCTGGTTTGAAGTGCCCTCAGGTTGGAGTTATCATCTCGAGAAGCCCTGACTAAGCTGTTCAGTGAGAATGATGTGGGAATATCCAACTCCAGTGGAGCTGGAGACGAGGGCACCCCAAAGCAAGTAGTCCCTTGCCCAAGCCACCTTGCTTGCCCACCAAGGGTCTCTCTGTGCAGCAAGGCACTGCTTCAGTAGCTTGTTGCAGTGTGCATCCATCTCTGTCCCTACGAGGCGAGTCCCGGTTGGAAGCATGTTGCGATTTGATGACTCAGTACAAAGAAATGTCTGTATTGTTTGTTAAAGCACATCTTGTCGGGACCTTAGCAGGTCAAATTCTTCACTGGTGTTACTGCACCAATGTCACTGCTTTACTTTTTGTAGAAGGGGCTTGCTGATAAGTGAGTACCCAGTTCCTGAGCAGAGTTTGATAGGGCTTTAAAATGGTAACTCCAATTCCTGAATAAAAGACCCTACAAGAGAAGTTCTTCTCACACATCTACAGCTGCAGACAATCTTTTAAGCAGCTGAGCATCGTTGTGGTTCAAGCACAAATACCAGGTACTAATTTAATTATACTTCCTAGCCCTTTGCCACTGTGTTCATCAGATCCACCTGAATTTAAATGGTCAGTGTGCTTTGTGAGGAAGCTGTTCCCCCACCTCCTTTTTTTACTCTCTGCTTCTATAGCTTATTGAAGTAGCTCTGATGACATCAGTGAGTGATTCTGACTTTATACTGGCATAGGGAAGATCATGCTCTAGCCTGCTGTCTTTTATTTTCAATGTTTTATGGTACTTTAAAACCATTTGTAACTCTTAACCACCTAGTAGGGGTATTTCCTTTTCCTGGTGTGAGAGGATGCTGAGGAGCTTTTCTTTTCCCTTCTCAGTGGTCTGTGTGTAAATCTGCCAGGTGTGCTTTAACAACTGCTGTCTCCTCCTCTGAGGATGCTGAGGAGCATTGCTGAAATAGCACTTGGGTCCTGCTTGGGGATTTGCAGTATGCAGGATTCTGTAGAGAAATTTTCTGTAATAGCAGGAGGGCAGATAATGGAAACTCTGTGTTCATCAGTGCTATTATGTATAAAAAAACCCATGTATTTCATGTCTTATATGTAGACATGCAGAGTTTGTTTTCATTCAGGATGTAGCACAGTGCTGACTGACCCCATTTTTGCTCTTACAAATCAGGAAAATGTTGCATATATCTGAGAAACACTTTTTTTTTTTTTTTTTTTTGGTCCTGTGTGAACAGGAGTAAAGGTTGGTCCAAATCTCATAATTCTAAATGTTTGGAGCTGCTCTGGAGTCCCTTCTCACCATCTTGTGAGTGAGAGGGATCTCATTCTCTTTTATGAATCCAGTGTTTTACTCTGCTGTCTTTTGAAGGAGCTTCCTTTCAAAGAACTCTGAGATGGAAAGTGGCATTAATGGAAGGTGTTTGGAGAGTACTCAGGTGAAGGAAAGGCAGAAACACCTTAATTGCAGAGGAGTTGCAGACACCCTGCTATTTTGGTGAAAGACAGCAAACAAAACTAGGTTTCTGTCTTGCAAAATGATATCTTTGGGTTTTCCTAACTACTTAATGGTGAGGTTGGAGAAAATGATAGGAATTTGGGCCACTTGGCTGGTGCAGGCTCAACAAAAGTTGACCGGGCTCAAGGGCAAAAGCAACACTGCCTCTGAATCTAAAGCAGCTCACAGGGAATCTTCAGTGTCTAGAAGAGGGGGCATTAAGGGGAGCAATACTATAAAATCCTCAGCTCTTGTGTCTGCAGCCTCAGGATTTTGGGCTGTTCAGGTGGACAGTAAAGGCTGGTGTGCAGATGGCTACACTACCTTTTGGTAGAGGACTTTTGAGAACTAAGTATTTCTTGCAGTAATTCCGTTAGAATGCCTGGAGAAGACACCTTCTCCTTGTGCCAGCAGTGTCCAGAGGTGTCTGGTGGGGCATGAAGGGAACTGGTTCCTAGGAGATGACAGACTATGTTTCACCCCATGCCTCCTCTTGGGGTTATGCCGGGAGATGCTCCTCAAGCAGGGCCCTCAGGTGACCAGGGAGGGGAATGTGCACGATCAGCAGTTGCTGCGGCCATCTCGGACCCTGAGCAGGGCAACGAGGTCCCCTAGCCTGGCTGCTTCTACGTGGTCGGGACCTTGCACTCTGGCTAATGCTGGCACGAGCCAGCGCGGTTTGAACCTGGCAAATCCCCTTTCCCTGGAAGTGGCTTAATTGAAAGTGCCAGGCTCGTTGTTCTGGGCAACTGTTGGATTTTTTGGGATGAAGCCCTTGAAATTCATTGGGCTTGCTCAAAGGGTAAGAAATCTTGGAGCTCGTCGTCTTCCTTGAGAAAAGCTCCCAAGGGAAGTCTGACTCCTTTGTGGTTTCCATAACACCAGATTGAGGTGTCTGCGTATCCTGGTGTCTTACTAATTTGCCAGTGATGATTTCTGGAGTTATTTTTAACAGATGCATTGTGCAATTAATAGGCTTTTTATTGGTGGTAAACTAGCTGGGTAGGGCAGGTGATGGTGCCAAGGCTGGAATGGCTGACTTGCCCCTTGGTGCTGTGGAAATGAGTTGTTCTGTCATATGAAAAAAGTACTTGTGGCTTGGGATTGTGCTCTATGTTACATGTGAGCTGTTCCCAGGGATTTTGCAAGGGAGTCAGTTTGTGTGCGAGGGCCAGGGGCTGCTGGTCACCTCTTTCCCTCTCCTGCAGCCTGAGCTGGTGCAGTGTGTGAGCTGCCACTGTCCAGGCTAATTTCAACTGAAAAGTATCAAACTTCAGTGTCCAAGGAAAGAGTGCTGACCTATTTTGGACTCTTATTTATATTCAAGTTGCTTCTCCTGCGTGCTCTCTCTCTCTCTGTACAAAGCTGCTGTGACTCCAATATTTCTTTTCTAAGTTCTCCCCTCCCATAGCTTTTGCTTTTTAACAGGATATCATCTAGGAGTAACATCTGTATTTTACAGAAGTAATGATAAATCTTTTTTTTTTTCTTTTTCTTGATGAAATGGTACTTGTGCTAATTGAATTCTGTAGTACAGCTGAGTCTTTGGCTGCATTGTTTCATTTTTTTTTTCAGATTCTCTTTTTATTCAGTTTTCCACAGATTAAGGCTTACAGGCTAAAATGCTTCTAAAATCAGGAGGAAGTTGAAATGTGTCACTGTTGATCCTGGTCACAAGTAGCACAGAAAAGTCATCCAATGTAGAGTCACAAAAAATGAGGTTTAATTTATTAAAAAAAAAAAAAATGGGGGGGGGGTAAAATTTCCCCATGTCATTTACTGACTCTATCACTTGGCTTAATGATCTAATTGGTGAATTTATTTTTATTTTTTATTTTTTATACTGCAGTTCATCGCTATTTTCTGGTATCTTTTAAATTAGAAAAGTTAAATTAACATCAAAATTTAATCAGTGAAATAATCATGAGATCTGAAAAGCACAGCCGTTGCAGCCATGTGTGCTAGTGTTAGCTGGATGCTTTTTATCTTTCTTATTTTGGGACTTTCATTTCCTACCATGAGCAGTAGGAACATAAGCTAGACATTTAACGAAGAAGAGATATTGAAGAAAAAAGAATGCTGCAGTATAAGTGACTGATGATTGCTTTAATTTATTGTACTTTATTTATTTTTTTTTATCTACTTTAATGTAGAAGTCTTTTGAATGTGTGCATTTTTTTCTTCAAGAGACCTGGAACATTAAGGGTGAAAAAATTCGAAAAAGGGAGAGCTGCTAGATTTATGGGAATTACTAGCACTTTGGCTTTACTAGTCAAGTTTGCAAAATCTTTGAATTTATCAGCCTTATGCCTAACTAGCTATGCCCTTGCTACATCTATGCGAAGAAGATATCCAGCTCCCAAAAAGTTGCATTTGGCCCAGACTGCATCTGTGAAGGCTTAGGAAAATTTCCTATTATGCAGTTGCAATATGTGGCTTTCATGTCTACTGCGTCTGTATTCATGTTTTCAGAGTGCCCGTGTTGTGAAATTGTAAGTGGCACCTGCACAGACAGACACAGAGCCACCTGCGCACACTGAGGTGTCTCCATGGCCTTCCAGAACTGCCCTTGCTCTGTGTCTCTTTTCCTGAGTCTGTTCTGTATGGGAGGGTGGTCTCCTGTGATTTTTGTAAAAATAAATAAATAAATAAAAATAAAAAAAATAAAAAAAATTGTTTTTTATTTTGCATTGGACTCTGCGGACGACTCTGTTTTGAGCTGTACTTGCCCTCTATGGTTGTCCTTGAGCATTTCTGGCTCTCGATCTTCCCTGGTTGTAGCGCAGGGTAGGATGCTATATGGTCAGAAGCAGCTTTTTCCCAAATATTCCCTATATCCCAAGATAGAGACATGCTGTGGGTGTGCTCAGCCCATGGGCAGTCCTCAGTCAAAGTGTCCAGGGAGTGAGTTGCTGGTGGCATAGCACATATTACGAGCAAAAGGGAAGACTTAGAATTTGTTTCAGCAGAAATAGTGGTTGGGGTCTCCGATCCAAGACCTCACACTGACCCAAAAAACCTCCTACTGAGTAGCTGAAAATTTCTCTTAGCAGGAGTAAAATTTGGCATGGTCAAATGAAGGCCTGTGTGGCTTCTTATTTTGCCTTGATGAATTGTGCTGCGTTAAACCCACTGTAAATGCAGGTTTATTGATTTGAAATGCCCCTCATACAAAGTAATTGTGTTTGTGTGAGGAAGACAACTTCAAGAAGATACTCTGTACTGGAGGGCCTGCATTAGCATGTTTAACATGGTTTAACTAGTCTGCTTTAGAAGTTTTAATTTGGATGAATCTTCCCCTGTAAAAAGAAACAATTGAGTCATTTTGCTGTGTAGTGAATGAATGCAGTGAAATAATGTTTGTAAAGGACATTTGTGCTCACACAAGGGATTTCCCTGGACCTGGCATTAGCTGCTCTGACTGCCACACTGGCAAGGCCAGGGACTGAGTCACTTTGGGGACTGTTTTAGACATTCCACTTCAGCGCGCATCCTGTGTGCATCATGTCTATCAGGCCTGAAGCTGCAATCTTCTTATATTTTAAAAACTTTAAAAAATATATATATTTTTTTCTCCTTCTTCCAATCCTTCACAGTGCAGTTCCTTGTACTTCTAGTTGTTTTCATGGTGGTGGTGTTGCTTACATGTGTGCTGCTGCTGCACACCTTATGTGCTCTAGTGTCACCAGTGTAAACTTCTGCTGTTCTGTGTAGTGGATTTCCTGTGGAGGCTTGGGTCTAGATCTGAGCCTTGGTTGTGAGAATGAGAGTTGGTGTGTAAGGAGTCACAGCATTAAGATAGATGGAAATGCCATTTCATATGCTTCCTGTTCTATGCATTTTGGATTTTCCAAGAATTTTAGAGGTGAAGAGTTTCCTGCTCTTGCATATGATTTGCAAGGCAAGGGCATCCTGAAACAACAGTACTTGAGTTTTGGACCTAGTGGTTACAGCTCTGGCTTTATGAATTTGAAAACCGCATGGAAATGGGACCTTTTAGAGTTCAGCACTGCTGTTTTTCTTTCCTGACATTGCTGCCATCTTACTTGCCTCTAAACAGGAGGACTCTAAAGTCACAGTCTACCTCCACTAGTGTGGCAGTATGGCAGCTCCCTAAAGCTCCATATTAGTTTCTATTTTTTCACATGGCAAATAGTTAACACTGGTGCCTCTGGACGACTGAGGAGAGAGCAGTGCACAGAAAGTGCTGGATGTGCATTTCAAAATTCCTTGTGGGAGCCTCTCTGAGCTGTAATGAGGTGGCTGGTGTACATGCATGTGTGTATATGCTTCTACAGCTTACAGGATCAGAAGTGCTCATGTATCTGAGGTAAATTGGATGAGTATCTGGCTCCTGCACTTGCAGACTGCAAGTTTGCAGCAGACTTGCCTTGCCTTTGATGTCTGTGCTGTAACTAGAGACTTCTGTGGAGGAGATGAAGATTAGGTTCTGCAGGTGATAAGTTGGCAGTGAGGTTTGCTGTGGTTTCAGCTGCTTGGGTGAGGAGGGATGGGAGCAGCGCGTCTTCGATATTCGATACCCCTGTCCTCCACTGCACACTCTGAGCCAGCAGTCACGGAGCAGCAGCGGCGTTACAGTAGGTCACAGGACCTGTGCCACCAAGCTGCTAGGGCAAGGTTTTAATTTAACCCAAAATGCAAAGTCACCAGGCCTGGGGTTTCGGTGGAAGAGGCAGGTAACAGCCATCCCGTTGGCACCTTGTTGTGCCCGCTGCCCTGGCAGTGTTCCTGTCCCTCCGCCGCTGGGGATGGGCCACAATGGGCCGCGCGCAGCTGAGCTTTGCGTGGGGGTCACGGCTGCGGGTCAGCGCGCTGCTCCCAGAAGGGACCTGCCTGTTGGGGAGCTGTGCTGAGAGGGTGGCCATTTTAATGAGGGGTTTCTCTTTGTGTTTGTGTGTTGTTGTTGGTTTTTTTTTTTTTTTAATTAACCTTTGTTTTCTGTCAAGAAAGCTGTCCTGGGGCATGACTTAGTCAGGCGAGCATGCCCAGACAAAGGGAGCATTAAGCCTGCACAGAGGGAGGGGAGAGGGTTACACCTCTAATTACTTGGTGTTCTTGGGTATTTTTTTTTCTCTTTCCTTTTCTCCCCTCTGGTGACTGACGGTTTTTGAAAAGACTTGCTGGGTTGGGTTTATGATTCAGGGGGGCAGAGCGTGTTGTCAGGGAGAGCTGCAGGCCGCCGAGGGCAGGCGATCCCCTCACGTGGGCATTGCTCATGTCTGCGTCAGCGCTTCTGCTGCGCCGCTGCTCCCGCGCTTGAGGCTTTTGAGTGCTGCAGGCCATCGAGGATAGGGAAGAACGGCCTTGCTGTTGCAGCTAGGGCCCCTGATGCTGTGGGAAGTAAGTGAGGAAGAGGAGGCTGGTGCTCTGCCACCCTCCCAGTGAGCAGCAGGCCCCAGATGACCTGAGCTGTCGTCCTGTCCCTGCCACTGGTCTTCACACCTGGCTTTGGAGCTCATAGTGGATATCCAGGGTCTCCTGAGCAAAATGAGACCTGGGATGGGCATTTGGGCTTTTTATGGTCAAATGAGAAGGAGGAAAAAGGGGAATTGGAGCAGGGGTGGAGGCGGAAAGTGGTGAATAAGCAGTTGTAGGGTTAGTGGTTGGGAAGAGGGGAAGAAAGCATGGCTGTGCAGAGGAGGGAACTTGCAGAGTGGCCACCGGGCAGGCACTGAGGCCAGCTGGCCAGGAGGGCTTGGCAGGGATTTGGGGCCTAGCTTTAGGAAAGATGGTAAAATGTGGCATTCAAAGACAAGTTTCAAAGCCTGAAAGCTTGGCTATAAAGATTCTTCTGAAGAAAAGGCATATTTTTAGGCTTAATGAAAAAATTTCCCCCTTCCCAGTGCTTTTGGGATATGCAGGCCACCTTCTCATAGCTGGGGTAGTGCAGAAGGTTCCTGGAGAGCTTGATGAATATTGGTGGCCTGGCACCCTCTGAGGAAGAGTCTTTTTGGCTGTTGTTGAGATTGTATCAGCCCCACTGATTTGGAGAGTAGTTGGTGCAGAAGGTTCTTGAGGGCATCTCTTGCCAAAACCCATGTCCATAGCTTCCCCTCCCAGGAAAGCAGGTTTGGGTGTAGGTCCTGATGGTAGCCAGGCACAGTATGGGAATTTATGGGGAGGGATCAGGTCTCACTTGCACTGCTATGGCCCTCTTCCTGAGGAGAGATTCTTCCAGTTGTCACTTGGCTGCTGTATGAGGTGGGATGCAGGGTGAAATGGGCCTTTGGACTGGATGTGCATTGACATCAGTATCCCTTAGGCCAACTGGGGCAATATGACTAGACAAGATTATTGCAAAGTTCTTTTGCCCGTGAAAAAGGCCCAGCCATCCCATGGCTGCTGGAAGATGTAGGGGAAGGGGCCCCTTCCTCATCCAGAAATGCTTCAGGATGATCCTGTAGCTTGAGATGCAGCTTCCCCTACTTCTCTGTCAATGTCATCAAATAACTTAACTAGATGTTGCTCACAGGATTTTTTTTTTCAGGATTTTTTTTTCCAGTCTTTCCTTCACCATTTCACCAACTCTTTTCTGCTGGGAGTTGATCCCACATTCTAATAAATCTCATTTAGTGTTTTAAAGAAAATATTTGTCAGCAGATTTCCTACTCCCCCTTCCCATCTGGAATATCTGTTACATTGATTTCATTAATGAAAATTTGTTCCTAGAAAAAGGGAATGAGCATCTTAGTCACCTTTAATGAAATCCATGCCCAGACAGAGTAGGGAAATCTCCAGTGGTGTTTTTTTTTTTTTTTTTTTGGGGGGGGGGGTCAGTGGCAGAGAAGAGCTACAGGAACCAGATAATGGCAGCTCAGTTGTCTTGCAGACTGCAACAAGCTTGTGAGTGTTTCTTTTTTCTTTCTTTCTTTTTTTTTTTTTTTTACTTTTTAAATTTTATTTCTTTTTTTGAGCTTGGGGATCCTTTTATTAAGTAGAGCTGAGAGACTGTGGCAAGCTACCTCTTTTGCAGGAATCCCTTGAAAGGAATTATTCATGCAGTTATGCAATCCATGTTGAATTTTCAGTCTGTCACAGTTTTCCACTGCTCCCTCCCCCTTTTGTCTACCAGCCCAACTGGGCTCCTACTGAGCCTCTTCATTGACTGATGTGCTTTAGAAAAAGTCCTTGTGTTAACTGTCCAGATCCGGTGACCCTCCGCATCCCCCTGATCTCTTCCTGGAGTAAGTGGCTGCAGAGCAGAGGCAGGTCTAAAGTCTCCCAAGTTTAAGGTTACCCCTGCTAGGCAGGAGAGCCATCATTTTTCATCATGAATTCTTTTCTGAAAGCTTGTGGTTGCCTGGTGTCTCGGCTTCTCTCTGTGGATCTGTGTGGGAAAGTCACTAGCATTTCTAAGTGATTCGTATTCCTTGCAGGAAGAAATCTCGGAAGTGGAGAAGCGTGTGACCCTTTAGGGTAGTAAATCAAACATGACCAAGAGCAAAGGTATTGGGGGGAAATGCTCAGGAGCCTGCAGTAATATTAGCTTGCATGGGTGATGGCTGAGCTCTGTTTTACTTTGCTCAGTGGAATTCAGCTGCAGGAAGTTCTCTGCATGTGTTGAGGCATAAAGGCTGCTTGATCTGCCTGTGTTGGGGACCTTACCCACTACCGACACTTGTCAAATCAAGTAGGACCCTACCTTTACTACACAGTTTTAAATTATAGTTAGGCACCTGTTTTTCCTGAATAGTTCTAGATGATAAAAAAAAAATCCTCTACTTCAGGTGACAAGGAAGCTGTGTGAGGTTTGATAACTTGAATGTATGTGCTGTCATCTCACGAAGTTTGAAAAGATAAGTTATCCTGTCTTGTCTGAGGAGGTTACCTCCTGTCAACTGAGGAGGGATTACTGATGACAAATACTCACAGAATATACTGGCTTAGCCTAAGTCATCCCCTAGTGCTTGAACTAGTCCTGTAATCTTACAACTGAAGCAAGGGGTTGGATGTGTTGAGGTGGTTTGCATGACTCTCTAGTCCTCCTGAGGGGCACATGCAGATGATTCCTGGGGCTCTGCTGATGAACAGCAACCAGGAGGCCATGTCAAATTGCTCACAGATTCCCTGCGCTTTCCAAACAGTTATCCCAAGCCTTGTCACAGTGTTGCTGGTAGAGTGGGGGGGACCTTCAGGCATGTGTTGTCACTGTGTTGGGGAATGCTCATTCCAGGACCTTTTTCTTGTCACTGGACTTGCTGGTTCCAGAGTATCTGGAGAGGGTAAATGGCGATAGAGTTGTCCTGTAAAGAAAGTTCTTAATTAAAAAAAAAAAAACTTAATTAAAAAAAATAATTCCTTCCTTCCTCTCTACCTCATGCCATGTCACACTACCACATCGCCTTCCTTTCAACATGTGCTGTGGAAGAGAGGGCGTCTGCGCTGTGCCTGACCTCCCGCTCGAGATCCCCTTGGGGCGGTGCTGGCACTGGCAGCACTGCTGTGTGTGCAGGCGCTGATTCACTGCGGTGATACACATGCCCATGGGATGTGGGCTACAGCTGAGCCACCATAGTGGGGGTTAATGTGGATTTTTCACCCTATTCCTCTCAATCTATACTTTGCAAAGATCAGCGGAGGAGATGGGCTTTGAGGAAGGAGTAGAGTGAAGAAGATAACTGAAGTATGTGTGTGGGTTTTTTGTTTGTTATAATGGGTGGCAACAACGGGCTTTGCCATCTAAAATGTTTCAGATCCTTGACAGTTCCAGCAGAGAGGATAATAAAAACTCAGTTGCTATTCTTGTTACAAGGTGCTTGTGCCTGGGAGATGCACAAACATGGTGCAATAAGGAGCTCTAACAGGGTGTGCGCCTCCCAGTATTGCAGTCAGCCTGAAGGACTGTAACTTTCCAGCCAGGTGGAAAGAGTGCAGTGCTGAAATGATCCCAAAGGTCTAAACTTCAGCCTTTGCATTCATGGAGCGTTGTGCAACTGCAAAGGGAGGGGTGAGGGGAAAAAAAATTGAAGCAAAGCAAACCAATCTTATCCTAAAACTCACTTTCTCTGCTCTCCCCTGGTGCAGAGCAGACCTGGCATCTGACACCACCATCTTTCTCTGTGCTGATTTCTGTTACTAATTTCTCTTGCTGCAACAAGTGTTAAAATCTCAGCTGCTAAGTGGCAGGCCTGGGCTGTGTTTCAACCCACCCCCCTTCCCAGGGGCTGTTGACGTGCCTGTGCTTGCGTCCTTTGTGCTTGTCCTCCGTCCTGACGCAGCTTTTTCCTTTCTCGCTTCTCTCCCTCTCTCGCTCCCTTTCTTGAAGGGTTCAGCCTGGCGATGTGACGTGTTCTCAGGCCCGTCAGCCTTGGCCATGTTCCTTGACAACTACACCAACCTGAGGAGAGCAGAAAACTTGCAAGAATATCTCAATTGGTGATTTGTTTGATAGTCTATTGGATGAAATGTCACAGGGGCAAATATTGCTCCTTGTGGGCATGTCTAAGTGGAGTCAGGAGGTCTCGCACATGGAGGAGCAGTCGAATTCCTCATTTCCAGCGTGGCAAGCCTGGACATGGGCCAACCAGCGGGGTCCCACTGACCCTCTGCTCTATGTTCTGCTTGGTTCCTAAAGTTGCTTTTAAGTGAATTCAAATTTAATTCCCCCTGCCTGATCCAGCCCTGTCCTTGGGTCTCAGTCACGTGGGCTGTGCTGGAGCCCCTATGTCATGGAAATGCCTGGGGTGCAGGGTTTAGCTGGGAATCTCAGTCAGCTGGCTGGCAAGGGCATGGGGAGGCAAGCCGGGGCGTTGTGACTGTCCCCTCTGCAGCCCGGCTGGTGCTGGGGCTGAAACGCCCTGTTTCTGTGATGCCCGTCCGGCGGCCGCCGCGGCGCTGGCACCTGCGCCCACGGGGACAATGTTGCCTTTCTGCGGGCGGCAGCTGGGGGCAGGCGGTGAGCGGGCCCTGCCGCAGGCTCCGCGCGCCGGCACCTGGCGCGGCGCTTCGCTGCAGGGCGCTCCCGTGTGCCAGCGCCGCTCGCGCTGTCCTCCGCGGACCGGGAGGGACGGGGCTGCCCTGGGCTGCTCCAGGATCCGACCTCACAGCTCTGCACCCCTTTCCTTGGTACAGAAGAACACGTATGTTCTGCGAGGTCTGGTTTCCTGCCTCTCCCCGACCCTTTAAAATCCTTGAACTTTGCATTTTTGATCCCAAGCAGTCTGCACACGTGCGTTTTTTAGATCTAGAGTGCTGGAAGCGCTCTAAGCGTTTGCTTACAGCTGAAGAGCAGATCCTGCCCCTTGCCATTTCAGTGGTGCTGACTCCTCTGTGGTTTGCTGCACCGTATTAACTCTCTAATGAGAGTGTCTGGAGGATAAAGTGCAAACATGGTCCTTGTTTAGCTCTTGCACTCAGTAAAGACTTCTGTTTCTTGTTTTAAAGCAATCTACTGGCTGCTCCCATTCTGAGCCTGGCTTTCTTCCAAATGAGCCGTGTGTGTGGGCACGTGCGGATTATCTTTGTCTCTATGGCTACCTCTAAAACTTTCAACCAGCAGATTGCTGGAGGGATCGAGCTTCTAAAGATACTGATTTTTCTACTGCTTTTGTGAAAATAGTTGCTGCGTGGATGGGACTTTACTTTGTCTCTGATGGGATATGGCAGAAACTTGGCTGGTAAGAGAACCAATGATCCCAAGCACAGTGTCAGAAAAGAGCTATATTAACAAAGCACTTTTTTCCTCTGTTAGTTCTATGACTCCAGTGTATTAATTAGGCCATTTTACTAATTATCTGTACATCTGCATATGAGGGGTAACTGATAGCTTGCTGATGGATCCCAGCTGGGAATGTTAGAGCATGAGACACACAGACTTCATGAGTCACGTGTAGGCAGGAGGGGTTTGATTATCACCTCCAAGAGCTCTTGTTTGCCAGGGTTTTAAATCATTTCTGAGATCCCCAAAGTCCCATGGGGGAAGGAGAAGTAAGTGTTCTCTCCGAGTATTAAATGTGCTTTTAAAAAGACAGTTAGTACATATAAGCCATTTGCTGGTGTGTGACTGTTAAGAGCTGCTGTCAACATTTCAGGAAGATAAGTAGCAGCCGTTACAAAAATCATCATCATCACCATTATTAGTATGATGATGATTTGGCTTTCTTCAGGCGCCTTCCCAGTTGGGGATTTAAGGCTGTTTCTAATTAGTCAGCATTTCTGACTCTGGAAGATGGCTTGTTCAGACTCCCGGCCTGTGCCTACACGGTGTTCCCTGGAGCTGACCCTGGGGAGTGCACTGTCCCTGTGTCCCTCGAGAAGGTCCTGTGCTCTGCTGAGAGTGTGGGAATGAGCTAGAGGGAGCTCAGCTTGTGTTAACACCTTTCATATAGGAGATGGGCTGCTTAGAGGGAAGGCCTTCATTGGAGACTCACTGTCTCATGCATGAGCTGGACGTACCAAGTCCTGTTTCCTTCCCTGCCTTGTTCAGGCAGAGTGGCCCACAGCCACTGGCTGGCACCAGGAGGTGTTTATGTCCCCACTTTAGATCCAGGTGCTCGGCAGTGTGCGTTTCTGTTCTGGGTTGAGCTGGGTTGAGAGATGGGTATTCCACGATGAAGAAACCTTTGGTGGTAAGGGAACATACAATCTCTTATAATTCTTTTTAGACTGACCGTAAGAATCAATTCCTGTAAGTAAATAAAAATAAAGATTCAGCCTGTTTTTGTGTGTGTGTTTAGTAAAAAAAAAAAAAAAAAAAAAAGATGGTAATGTTCTCCTTCCTTCTCTCTCACTCCACTGCACGCCTGCTGTAGTAATCTCTGAAGCCATTTGATCTATGTATTATTCATTATTAAAAATGGCTGTTCTAAAAATTTGACATCAGAGAAGCTGGGTGAGAAGCATTCCCTGGTGCTCATTCCTTGGATACCAGCTTCCTTGCTTCTGCTTGCTGGAGGACAAGCAGTTTGCTGTTTGCTGTCCTTTCTGGCAAAGGAGATGCCAAAACTGGTGTCACTTCCTCTTCTCCGATTTCTCTTCAGAGCTGATTCCCTCCCCTGCTGATGGCAGACTAACTTCTATCGGACCTTCCTTGTTCCTTCCTCAGTTCTCTGTCTCTAATTCACGTTCTCCAAGTCCATGATTAAGCAGCACAGCCCTCAAGCTTGGAATAAGGTGCTGTGGAAACTCAGAGGTTCTTTTGGGAGGGAAGTGTCATTAGAAAATGGGTTTGGATTGGTGTGTGTTTGGCATCAGAGCAGAAGGAAAGACAGGGCTGAAATTAATAATGTTCCTGGGGGGGGGGGGGGGGAAAGCCTCATCAGTGATGGGAAATTATGGAGGAGATGCAAACGTGGAGGAGAAACGAGGAAAGGAGGGAGGAGTGCACTACCCAAAAATGAGAACTGCCATTGCTTTCATTGGGGGCGAAATAATATTAGATGTAACTGATGTTGTGGTGTAAGTGGCGACAGTGCCTTGAAACAAATGAAGTGGCAGAAACACGGAGGTATTTGCCTCTGGACATCTGTGCATGAACAAACAGGTGTCTCAGGAAGAAATTCATTTGCCCAGTGAAAAAGTTACCCTGGATGGGAACTGGTTAGGTCAGGCTTACTTCAGTACAAGGGGTTGCATCATGTGGTTGCAACTTTTTTCCTTTGCTGTAGGGTATCTAGGGATTTCCTGGGTGATCCTGTTTGTGTTCCTTCCCCTGGATGCTTGAGACCTCTCCAGTAGGTTCTTGTGGACTGCTTTGGTGGAAGGGCATAGACCTGGCCTAGCTCATTAAGGTCAAATGTGATCAGAACAACTAGGGTGACCTGGGAGCATTAATTAGTGCCTTAAGTGGAAGGTAAGGGTTGATTTCCATCGTGGCTGCCCTTTGAAGACATGATGGGGTCTGGTGAGATCTGGTATCTTCATGGAAGCAGTGAAACAAGATGCCTCACTGGAGAGGTACCATGTGTCTGGCAAGAGTCCTTTGCCCTGTTGTATTGCTTCCATAAGGTGCTCTCATCTTCTAGTTGTTATCGATCTGCTTGCTACTGGTTTTGTGGCTGAAGCGATAGGGCAACGCAGGAGGCGACCCTGCCTATGTACACCTCTGTGTTTGTTGTTATTTTGTCTTGTCCTTCTTCCAAACCCGTGGCCATTAAGGTCATACAATGGAGAGCAAGCAGGAGCCTTCCTTATGGTGGGAGGAGCAGCCAGGGCTTGATTTATGCAAGTTAAATTTCCTAATCCTGCAGTCACATGATATCCACTGGGAGAAAACAAGGGTTGGAGTCTGGAGCCCAGGACTCTGTTCCTTCTCTGCTGCTGATGGCTGCATGCTCTTGAACAGTTGCTCTGACTTGCTTTTCTACTGTATAAAAGCATTGCAGTGATGCAGTATTGATTTCAAAGCACTTAAAAATTCTTGTTGAAGAGTTGAAGTAAGAAATGCAAAGTGAGGAGAGCAAAGGCACTGGGGCTGAGGGCTTTTCTGCAGTACAGCCATTTACTGCAACCTGTGAGTCAACAAAGCCCTGGGAAGGTCCAGCTGGAGCATGTGGACTTGATGTTGCCCAGCTTCAGATCCTGAACCTGCAGATGTGTATTAGCTAATCCAGTCATGAGGCAGTGAGAAGAGGGAAGAGTTGAGTATTCCTGCGAGTATTCCTGCAGGCCTGAGCCCTTTTCTTTGACCATTAAGTCTTTGAGAGAGAATTTTATCTCTAAAATGGCTTGTTCAGAAAATTATGTTTGAACTCCATCATTCTAAGGAGATCTTGGGTCATCACATTCTTATGTGATAACAACAGTATTTGATGTAGTGGTTGAAAGATAGAACTAGGTATCTTCTAGGAAATACTCTTCTAGAAGGCAAAGTTTGACCTTTGCTCTTGCATTCTTAAGGTTCTTTCAAGGCCAAACTTTGGTCTCTGAAGCTATTCAATAACTGGGAACTTTCTCTCAACAGTAAACAGCTCATTACTGCTTGACTTTTCTTAAGGGCAAGTTGGAGACTACTCTTGCCTCTTACGTGCCTAGGCTCACATATGCTTTAGCACGTAGACCTCTTTGATATGAAAAATGACTGGGTTGAGAAAATGCAAATCACTTTTGCAAAACTGCTGATTCTTATTGCATTGGGGGGTGGGAGAGAAGGCACACCCAAATCTTTCCAGAAAGTCCTGAGCTGAGGAGTGTCTGACCTCTGCCACACTCGGTTATCACAATGCTTGGTGCCAAGCAGGAATTGGAGCTGTTTAGCAGGTAATGAGGTGATGTAGTTGGGTGGATAGACTTTGGTTTTGTAGGAAACAGCTGCATTTCCCCACCCCACTGGGGTGGGAGCTATGTCAAGGTAAGAAGGCAGAGGCAGCTGTCTTTCCTGGGGGCTTGTGTGGGGCTGGCTTTGTTTCATCTGCATAGCCTGAAGCTTAAAGCAAGTCAGATGCACGGGGTTAATGCCCAGGGTTGTCTCAGTTTGGGTGGCTGCAGTGTGTGAGGGTTTTCTGAGGGAAAAGCAATCTTTGGAGTCAGGCAGGTGAGGTAATTAACACAGTCCCTTTCCTCTCAGATTTCAGTGAACAGCTCCAGCCTTTTCAGGGCTGGGAAGAGAAAAGCTTTTTTTTCTTTTTCTTTTTCTTTTTCTTTTTTTTTTTTTCTTCCCTAGTTTAACCTGTCTGCACAGAGATAATGGCATAACAAAGTAAAATGGAATTATTTATTTTGCCCTAAAACTGTGGTAAGTGTCGGAGCAAGGGACTTGCACCTAAATATCTGCTCATTCTGGCTATATGGCCGACCTTGCCATGTTACAAGTATTTTCTCATATCTACTGGCTTTATCATGACAATCATTCACTCAAGGAGGGGAATATTATGATCCCTGTTCTTTTGTAGATATGTACTGCTGGATGAAGTGGTAAGAAGACTTCCTCAAGGTCTCTGAAGGGGGCAAAAGGAGGGTAGGACAACTTGAATCCAGTTCTCTTGAATCCCAGTTAATGACCTTGGCCCTGAGACTATTTATAGGACTTTTTCTGGTGCCAGGAATGTCTTTCCTGAAGTCAGCAGTATTGCATCAGTGTAAGCTGTCTTCAGCAGATTACGACCAGGGCCACATTAGTTGCTTTCAAGGACTTGTGCAAAAGAGAGTGCCCATGGATGCGAGTGGGAGCAGGAACAAAAGTGGTACTGAAAGCAAAACTCTTTGGCCTCATAATCTGTAATGAAAGGAGTCTGTTGTGGTGGGCTTTTTGTGTGTGTGTCTATTAGGATGCATCTTTATCTTGGTGTAATTTACCCACTTTTTCATCTGCATTTCCCCTTTATGATCACTTTGGCTAGCAGAGCATGAGACTGTCATAACAGTCTTGACAGTACTGATTCTTCCTTGTACAGAAAAAAGATGATGACAGAGGGGAGAAGATGCTGTAGCAGGAAAAACTAAAATGATTTCATGATCTTCAGTGAAGGGTTTTTTTGGGTGTTTCTTTTTGTCCCTGGAAAGAAATCTAATCCAAGTGTCTGTGGTCAGGAATCAAATGTTTCAGAGTTGGTGTCACCAGGAGTGCTAGCATATAGACTATGTAGAGTTGTAGTGTTGTAGCCATAGTAGTTTGAAGACATAAGGAAAGGTTTGGGGGTAGAGCTGGTGGATGAGCTTTCAGGTACATGAACTCAAGTCTGAAACAGAAGCACTAGTTTTCAATGCTGCACTTAGTTTTAGAGTAACAACTCTTGTGTTTAGTGAAATATATTCATCAGGTTGTTGGAGAGCAAAGTAATTCATATGTGCATAAGAGCAGTGTTAGCAAAGAAAGATTTCCAAGCTCACCTTGTGAGATGTCTTATCGGTTTCCCCTTGAGGACCAGATCTGGGAGGTCAGAGGCTCAACAAATACAGGGAGATTTTTTCTTTTTTCTTTCTTTTTTTTTTCTTTTTTCTCCCTCTCCATCTCATCTCCAAAGTTGCTAGTTGAGCCTCCTTTCCAGGAGTTCCAGCTAGTGGAACTTCTTTCCAGAGGATTCTTGAAGTTGCTGTTTGGTATAATGAAAAGACCAGAGAAGTTAATGGAAGAAAAATACCCCAAATCCACATCTGGCGTAGGAAGCGCTTGAGCTACAATTGGTTGAAGAGTGCTGGAGGAAGCAGCATGAATGTCCCCTGCTCCCACACTCTAAAATCTGCACCCACTTTTGGCCTTTGTTGGAGATGGGGGCTAAGTGGACCTGTGGTTTCAGCCAGTCCAGAAGCCACAGTCCAGAGCCACTGTGCTGGAGTGGTTGTTTTGTGAGAGATGTCTTGGTGGTAGGACCACCTGAAGGCATTTGCAAAATGTCCAGGAAACTGCAATTTATTTAAGTACCTTGGGAATTAGCAATGGGAAGATAGAGGAGAAGAAAAGTTGCAGATGAAGAAATGAGGGGGGGGCAGAGGTTGTGTGGACAGACCTCTCTGCAATGTTGTTAGAGAGATAAATGTTACCAAAATAATATTGCTGTGGGAGTTTAGGAATGTATTTTATATATAGGAATACATACTGGCAGAAACATTGTATTAATAAGGTAATACCCAAATGTTCCTGGATGTGATATCCCAGATTTCTTGATTAAATAGTAACAGAACCAGCAAATGGAGGTGCTATTTTAGGTTTTGTTTTGGCAACTAATGTTGATGTTACAGAAGGCCTGGTTGTGTAAAGAATCTTGGACCAAAAGCTCATAAAACAGATTCCATTTAAATTAAATGGAAGCCTAAACAAAAGTGCTAGGATACTTGTCTTTGAGAGGGCAAACTTTGAAAAATGAAAAAACCTAGTTGGTGAAGTCATCTAGGCAGAGAAGCATGAGACCTTGAATACAGAGCATGCAGCGTCTACCTCCCATTCAGAGCTGCAACAACTATCTGGAACACTGATCCCAACCAAGGAGGAAAAATACTGTACGAAAAGCTTCGAGACGAAGCTGGTGAATAGCCACCTTAAAAAGGATAGTTGGGACTAAGCAGAGAGACTGCGAGGAATGGAAAAAAAGACTAATTGGCAAAAAAGCAATGTCTTAGAGGTCAGGAAGGGTAGGGATAAAATGAAAATTGCCAAAAGTCAAGCTGTGTTAGGCCTGGCAAAGGAAATTAAAACAAATAGCAACAGGTTTCTCAGCTATATAAATAAAAAGAGACTTGAAGCTGCTGTGCAATGAAGACTGACTGGAGATTAAAGATGATTTGGGTATGGCTAAAGAATTAACCAAACTTTGTGTCGGTCATCAGTACATTTAGAGGAGTTGAGCATATGGAAACCTTGATAACTGAGGAAAAAAAACAAAAGTTAAGGAACTATATTAACCGAAGGCAATAGAAGAGCAGAGGCCAGAACACCAGCCCCTATTTCTGAAAAGGACCAGCACACAAAATCACTGTCATGAACAAAGCTTTTTAGGTAGTAAATAACAAACAGAGGCTTAGTGTTTAAGATTGACAAAGGGATTGGTTCAGAAAAGTACAGGCCTGTTAATCTGACTTCAGTAGTAGATGGCCTTGTAACAATACGGGGAAGGAGTAATGAAGGACTAGAAGATAAATGCAAAGCAGGTGAAATGCGAGCTGGGTGAAGGCAAATCCTGCCAGGTGACAATGGTACACTTTTCTGATACCTGATTTTTCAGACAGAAGTGGAGCAGATCTGATCTGTGTGATCTCTCCTCTGGAGTCATGGGGATATAGGCACCTAAGTGCCCCATTCCCTAAAATGGAGAGGACAGACATTAGTTTGGGCACTGTTATGTGGAGGGGTGACAGAGGCTTGTCTGGAAAGTTGGGTTTTGGCTGGAGAGAAGCTGAGCTGTAGCTGTGGGGGTGCCTGGGGGTGGATTTGCAGTGATGCCCTGATACAGATGGTGGAGATGAAGATCTGGAGCACTTCTCACTGCACTCAGTTGGGAGCATCATTGTGGAGAGAGGAAGCTCGGAAAAACTCATCAAGGTAAGTGATCTGCAGGGCTGAGAGAGAAAGAAGATGAAAAGCAGTGGTTCAGAGCCCTGCGACAGATAAGGCCAAACCTGAGGCTTTCTCTGAGTGAACGCTTACTGGTAGGACCAGTGATCAGACAGGTAAGATGTGAGTGTTGTGGTCAATCACAGGGAGACTATGACTTGCCACTCACCTTTTGCCATGGGAAAATCAGAATCTCTCCAAATGTTGAGTTCCCATAGGGGATGAAAAGCATTAACCCCATGGAAAGCAGCTGGTGAGCTGCCATTTGCTGTTGTGGGCCTGGAAAAGTGAATCAGGACAGGCACAGGTGCAGGGAAGAGCTCCAGGAGGGAGCAGGGAGCATGTGCCATGGGAGGGCTTGGCAGGGGGAGGACTTGGCTGCTCCCATGAAACACAGGAGGGAAACAAAGACCAGGGAGGCGACGGGCTGTTTGAGCTAGGGAAACGCACTGGCACGAGGACAGCGTGCCATAGCCTGGCCCTAAAAATATCCAGTCTGCAAAACATGACGTGTCCCGCTGGCTGGAGTGCCTCTGTTGAGGAGGCCTTTGCCTGGTGGAAGGAGGAGGGCAGGCGCCCCTCTCCTCCTTCCAAGGGGAATTGTGTGGGGCAGCTGAGGGCAAGGTGCGGGCTGTGGTTTGGGGTGCCCTGGCACTAATGTAAGTTGGAATTATTTTGTAGCTCTGTTCCTAGACCTAGCAGGTTCGGTGAAAAGGGAAATGTAGCACCAACCAAGCCAACCTAAGGTCCTTTTGCCCTCACAGAAAGGAAGTGTTGTCATGGGAGGGCAGTGGTTAAAGATCAGTATTTATTCACCACATTGAAAATAAAGCATGCCCTCAGAATTTAGGGACTAGTTCAAAGTACAGCTGGAGTTATGCTAAAGCATTATTCCTGTTTCACAGTAATTTACTCAATTTTCAATGGAAATGGAAAGGTTTTCTGTTGCCTTTGTAAATACTGTTTTCTAGGTTCAAAACCCCAGTCTGTCTCTCTTTTCTTTATTTAAAAGTGTTTTTTTTTTAAAAGAACTTTATTTTTATTGTAGCAAACGAACAGCATGACATACTCTGACCTAAAGCAAATTTTGATTGTATTCATTTATTTACTTAGATTTTATTGCTCAGCATTTTAGGATAACAGAACTGTCCTACATGTTTATTTTCTGTAGGATCTCGAGTTTGCCCTGCAGGCAAGTCAAACTATTCCAGCTTTGGGGGTAATGGAAATGAGGAAATTTGTACTCTATGACCTTAAACTTTCAATGAAAGGGGATTTGGGAAATGGAGAAATGGCAACTGTTCAGAAAGTGAATATTTGCGAAGGTGAAATGGGAGAAGATCTTTAAACAAAGCTCTTGTACGCTGCCAGGAAGCAGTTAATGTGGTAAAGAGGAGTCCTTGCTCCAGCACCAGTGGCACAACAGGAGGTACTGGGTCCTCTGAGGCTTGCAATCCTGACAGAAATGGGGAAAAGGATATTTGGCTGAGGCTCTAATTGCAAATGAAACTGTCAGGGGGGGAAAAAAAAACCTGACACATGTCTTGAAGTCCTCCAGAAGCTCTTCACTGGCTTTTAGTAATCCTTTGTAGATTGCTTCGCAGTGATTTATCCCTGTGACTTGGGGAGGGTTGGAATTCAAGCATTTGCTTCTTCCCACCTCCAGACTCCCCCGGTGAGGTTATGCTGCCTTTGGGGCAAAGGAGCAAGATGCACTTCAGACTATTTATGGCTCATTCTTAAGTTTCGTTCTGGGAGCATCCCAGAGAGGTTGATGGCTATTTCAGCGCCAAATATTCATCAGACTTCTGCCATTTTCCAGTTAATTCGTCTGGATGACTTCTCCAATGACTTCTCACATTTTCCACCACCTGATGCTCTATTAAGAGTTTGTTCCTTTGTCTCCTAGGCTGTTTCATTGTATTAGCGGTGCCTCATTTCCTGTTTCTGATTTAAAGTCTCATGCTAACCTCATCAGTTGTGGCAAGTGATCAAGCCACTTCTGCCATAAATCGGCACCTTGATCTCCATCCTGCATTTGCCAGCTCCACAGTAGCAGGTCTGACTTGAGTGCTGCCCTTTCTCTGTAGGTGTCCTGGGTTTAGGGATCAGTCCGTGCGACATCAGGACTTCTCCTGGGTGCCTTCAGCCCTGGTGCTCTTAGGTCTCTCTTTGACACTTCTAAGGCTATGAGTGCTTGCAGTCCTCAAACCTCACTTCTAGTCTAGTCCAGACCCTAGGTCTTTGCCTGGGTTTCTCTTTCCACTGGAGTGTTACAGAAACAGCCCATTTTTGACTTTAAAATTGCCTGCAAGGAAAGAGGCAACCCCCAGCTCTTAATAAGCTGTGTGGATAATTAGTTGGAACATCCATGTCTCATCTTACACAGTAAACATTTTCCAAAGCTGTGTATTTGCAGGAGTCGTAAATACCTTTTTCTTCCTTGTATACTTGATTATAGGAGAAGTCATATTTTTCCTTGGTTGCTCTTTCTCTGTTTTTAATGACCAGTTTATTCTGCTACTTTCAGTGGTACCCTATTACAGCTATATTTTGAGAATAGATAAGAAGCTTGTGGGGAATTTTCTCTGCAGGCTTTTAATCATTACTGATGTACAGTTCCTATTCTCCCTCTCTTCCGTTCCATTAATAATAAATATTTATGTTGCCCCATCAATTTATGTAGCATTTTGTAGAGCTCAAAAGAGGCAGGGTCCAGCTCCAGTATAGATCGAGTCTTTCCATGCATGTCCCATGCTGATGTGTGAGAGCTGAGATGCTACAACTTTGTGGGCACAACCCAAGCACTGGAGAGGTGCTGGGTGCATTTTGCTTCTTTGGAGCTCATTGGGAATGAGTGCTTCTAACTTCCTCTTTAAAGAAAGGTGAGGATATATAAACGAGAAATGAGAAGAATGAAAGTAACTCTAATAACTTGCTTGATGTGTCCAGGAGAGGTGACCCATGCAGTGCATTGTGCAGCCTGATCTCCGTATAAGGCATTCATGGAAACTGCAAGGACTTTCACAACCTGCTGAGCTCGTTTGCTGTGCTGAGCTCTTGCATGAGGAGAGCTGCCAAGCTGAGCCTGCAGGCCTTGCTCAGTGTGCAGCCTGGGGGATGTTCTCCACTGCACACAGGGTGCAGGACCCAATCTGTTTCAAATAAAAACTAGACCTGCCCCTTCTGCTGTCGGTCCTAACGAATTGTCTTTGAATTGTCTCTCTTCTGGCAGGTTTTGCATTAGTGCTACTGCAGGGTGTTAAATATCACTCATAATTGCTTAATGCTGAGTATAAAACCTTCCCTCCAGGGCTACCTGCTTGCTACTGCTCCAGCCTTGCTTCCTGAATGATGTAGGAGGAAGACATTATGAAGCAAGTCTCTAACTTGGCTTTTGCAGCTTTAGGGATGTCCCTGGTGTAAAAGAACTTGATGCTGAACAGGCCCATGGCTGCCCAGGGACTGGTCCCATAAAGCCAATAGAAATGAGATCAGCCAGAGGGCTTTTCTTATCCAGTATACAACAGGAAGGGTCCAAAATGTAAACATGATCTCGTACGAGCATATGGCAGAGGCTGTCCTCCACCTTGAGGCCTGTTCAATGAAAACTGGGTTTATCTCTTTGCCAAGAGCAACATACATTTTCCCTTTAACCCTCAGCAAGCCTTCCAGCTCCAACCCAGTAAATATTGCTGTGGTACATTTGGCAATGCAAAGGATGCTCCAAGCGAAGGACGTGGTCCGAGAGAGCCTGGGCTTGCTTTGCAGAAGAGGGGTAGAGAAAGGGTGAAAATTATTAGGGAAAAAGCAAGTGTTTTGGTGCTGAGTTTTACAGTGGAATTTGTAGTGTTCACAGAGGTAAATAGCCAGTTAATCAATGCCAGATTGTCTATTGGATGTCCTCTTAATTACTACAGCCTGTGCCAGACACTGATATCCTTGAAACTTGAAAAACCCCATTAGAAGGTGCTTTTGTTGGGGTCTGGCCAATGTGCTTTGCAGGCTTGTGAGAGAGAGCAGTACATGACGGGCACGAGCGCTGATGGGTTGGGGTTGTCAGGCCTGCGGTAGGGGTGGTGCTGGAAGGGGGGGGTCTCATCTGCTTAGGAGCTCGCAGTGTAGACCTCGTGACTTCCCTAT
This sequence comes from Tinamus guttatus, assembly GCF_059628265.1. Lineage (NCBI taxonomy): Eukaryota > Metazoa > Chordata > Aves > Tinamiformes > Tinamidae > Tinamus > Tinamus guttatus. Next base: position 5,920,400 of record NW_028288594.1, on the reverse strand, counting down.
CTGCGCGGCGTCCTGGCTCTCAAATTAGACAGGCAGCAGTAAGGACGGCTGCTGCTGCTGCTGCCATGTGCTTTGGCTTTGTTCCTGCGCCCTTGCCTTGTGCCAAGGCCTGCTGTATTTGTGAAAAGGCCGGGCATTTTTCTTTGCCTTTCAAGAAGAGGTGTCCTGGCATTGAGCCCTTTGGGAGGGTTGCAGTTGATTTCAGAGGCGTGATAGAGACCGGTGTGACATGCAGCAGGTGTGGGTTGCTTTCTGAAGGTCATGCCTCAGTTAAAGGGTCTTCAAAACTTCTTTCAATGGAGTATGGAGACCTACGCTAAACCTGTTTAGATTTTTCTGTTAACTTGATTTTATGAGCTGTGATAGTGAAGTATATAGTTGTGAATAATAGGAAGAAAGAAAAGAAAGATTATTTACTTTTAGCATCCCATGAAAAGATTAGGCAGCATATCCAGGAGTGAAAAGTGCAGAATTAAACTCTGAAAATAAACTGCTGTAGGACATTGCAAGCGCCCTTGGTCTAAATAGCTTCCTGTAGGAAGCAGAGAGATCCATGGAGGATGGACAGCTATGAAATACTAAGATCCATGTGCAACCTCTGGCTCAGAAAGTCCCTAAACTACTGGTTGCCAGTAGCAGAGTGGTGTATATAGAGAAGGGATTAGTCTAAGGCTGATCCTCAGCCTTACTATATGGCATGATGATGACAGCAGTTGCAGCACATGGATGCTCATGTTCTGAGATGGGGACCAGCAGGCAGGAGCTGTGGTGCTCTGGCTCCAGATTTTGCTTTTGATATGCTATTTGGTATCTAAATCTTCATTTTATTTATTTTTTTCATCTTTGGAAGACAGACTTGTGAAGATAACCTGCATTTGTCTTTTTGGTGGGGTGGAGCCCAGCAGGATTCACTGGGAAGCCTCTTCGGGAATCTGTAGGAAGAAATATGTCCCTGCTTTTAGCAGGAGAGCTTTGCTGGAGGAAGGGAAGAAGGCTGGGAGAGGCTTGAAATTTGTTTTGTTTGCTGCTCTCCTGATGAAGAACTCAAAAGAGCTTGTCAAGTCTGAAAAGAGAGGACTGCTTTCCTTTCCAGCAACACAGACCAACAGTTTGGGATAGGAAGTGCTGGGCTTAAATACATCTGACCCCTCTTTAGCTGTGATTCAGATGTTCTTTCTGCTGTCCCTGAAATCTGTTGGACTGGGGCAAGTTGCCTCAGGAAGGACCAAGGGAGTGAGTTTAGCTGCTGCTAATGTGCCTTGCTTTTTCTTGCCTCGCGGGTGGCTTTTGTGCCTCGACATCTGAGAAAAGATACCAGGCAGCAGGAATAAAAGATAGCTGGACTTGGCACCGCAGCGTGAAATCAGGCTGGAACATGGCACTGGGAAAGCTGGCAGCACTTTGAATATCTTACTCTCGTCGGAAGGGGAGCAGACAGGCCGCCTACCCCCGCTCCCAGCGGATGGCTTGGAAGGCGGCTTCCGTGGGGCGACAGGCGCGGCGGCCTCACGGAGGCCCTCGCGTGTGGCGCCCAGGGAGCGCCGCGGCCCGCTCGCAGTGCAGGCACCCTTGGGAGGTGACGGGCAGGGGAACGTGCCTGAGCAGTGTGACAAGCGAGCCGGGCGCCAAGGGTCTTTGTGCTTCCTGCTTCCCCGTGCGCTGGATGCTCCATGAGGCAGCGCTTTGGTCTGTTGGGACACCTGGAGGGCTGTGCTGCAGTGTCGGTGCTGGAGCTGGAACCAGCACAGCCTCAACAGGATGGGTAAAGATGGGCTTGGGCACTGTGTTTGGATTCTGCTTTTCCTGTTTGTCGTAACTCGGCAGGTGCAAGCTTTCAGAGACTGCAGAGGCAGTGAGATCTTCCTCTTTTATTTCTTCCCTCCCTAGTGTGTGCTGCAACACCTTCCACCAATAGTGGATTTTTTTTTGAGAGAGAGAGAGGTAAGGAGGACACACTGCGTGAGTTGAGGGCAGGATGGGGGAAGTGCAGGTGTTGAGCCTTTGGCTTCAGGGCACATGCAACCAGAATATCTGGGATGGGGCTCATCATCTAGAGGGGAGGCTTTCCTAGAGGAGGAGTCAGCATGGGCATGATGGTGACAGGGACTTTTGTTCCTGTTTCAGTTGGGGTGTCTGAGGGAGGGAAAAGAGAGAGAAAGCCCCCCCGCCCAGCCTTTCCTTGTGGATTGTTCAGAAAAGAAAAAGATAAAACAGCAGTAAAATCAAGCATTCAATTAAGCCAAATGTATATGCTTTAAAGCACTAACAGATGTGGCAACGGTGGCTCTAATGAACTGGAGTTTTATGAACCTAAGGGTGGTGGAGGCAGGAGCATGTGTCTGTTTTGTGATGGGGAATGGTGCCGTGTTTGCATTTCAGGAGCTTATGAAAACTCTTGGGGCGGGTGCTTAGGGCTGACAATTCCCACATCCCTCTGGGAAGCGGTTGCCTCCTGACCTTTTGCCCTTGGGATGGCTGTGGTTACTGTGCTTTTTGGTTGAGGTGGTCTGCCTGAGAGCAGCCAGGGTGGATTAATGATGGCAATTGAGCTAATGACAGCCTCCCACCTTGCATTCTTGTGGGGGGTTGCTGTGGCCTCCTTGTTGTGTTCTTTCCTGATCCCTTATGCCTGGGGGGTTATGTGACTGTCACATTTTCAAAATCTGCGGAAGAAATAATGTAGCAAAAAGCTGTGAGAGGCTTTAGGCTACAATTTGAGGGCTACATGTCAGTTAAGATCTGGAATGAGCTGGGAAATGTGTGGTGGGTCTTTTTTGTTTGTTTGTTTGTTTTTTCCTCTCTCTTCCACAACTATTGGACCATTGGAGGTAGACCTGCTTCCTGCACCAGCATGAGGACTTGCACCATGCTGCTCTCACTGTGGTCCTCTTGATCAGCATGTGTCTGCCTCTGTAGTCGTCTTAGCTGGTATAACTAATAGATAAGAGCTGAGACTTGGACTCGAGTGTCCTATATCCTAGAGGAGTGCAATCCTTCAGGCTCCTAGTGTTTCTGTCGCTCCAAGGCTGTGCAATGTCTCCAGCACAAGGTGTGGGTAGCAGCTGCTTTGAGCAGCCAGCTGGGTTTTCACTAGGCTCACGTGGGACATGGGGCCGGTGATGTGCAGGCATGGCTTGGAGAGGGGCTCAACCACCACTATGCCACAAGCCAGTATTCTAGCCAGGGAACTCCTTGGCATTTTCTAGTGGAAACTCAGTATTTGAACTTTTTGGCTTCTCAACACAGTCATGGATAGTTCTGTCTAACTTGATGATTACCCCACTGCTACATAACAACAGTTTCTGTTTCCAAAGGGCTGTTTGTCTCAGGCCTGGGTACCTTCCAAGCCTACATTTTCTTTCAGATGATACCTAGATCTGTCCAGCATCAGCTCCAGAGCTGTTAGGAAAACTGACATGAAGCTGAATATGAAAACAAGGGAAGGGAGTTTTGCCTGGATTAGGTGCACGGCAACACACCAGGGCATCTGGGAGAAAGCACACTGACTGGATAGATGTGTAAAAGTTTTTTGGAGCTGTTTGAGTGGAAAGCTGCCCACTGCATATTGGAGCTTCCTTTCTGATGGTTCAGCTGGTTGATCATATCTGTCTCCATCGCACTGTGTTTTGTGGCATTCTGTTTGCAATGACTCCCTCCTCCCTGGGAATGCGGCTGGCTGATCTTCTCCTTTCTTCTCTTCCTTCCTCTACCACAGCTTTATGGCTCTCTCTTCCTGCCTTTTACTCCGTGGGAGTCTGCATACTCCTGAGGTTGGAGTTTGGGCAACTTCATGGGTGGCCCCGAATACAGAGCTGTTTGGAAACAGAGTGAGATCCAGCCCCTTTCTCTACAAAGGAAGAGAACAAAGTAATGACACAGCAGGCTGCCTTGAGCTTGTTCCCTCCCACCTGGGTGGGAGGAAATTTCCCCTTTTGAAGACCAAATGACATTGATCTGTCCATGCTGCGGGATGGGGAGGTTTAACAGCTATGGGGTGAAAGGAACAGCGCAACCCTTGTACACTTAGAGACGCTCTGAGTTCTTCTCCTGGCGAGATGGGCTTTCTTACAGCATGGGCGGTATTTCCTCAACAGCACAAATCTGAGTGGCTGTTGCCGCTAATGTGATGACAGAAAGTCTATCCTTGTGTTTTAAATCTTACCATTAGGATGCGTAGTATGAAATAATCAGGTGAGCTGTAGTTTAGCTCAAATGGGAATCACTGAAGAACCAGAGAAGTAACTAGCTGATATCACCTGGAAGTGTATGGCTGTAGTGTACCATAAACCATTGCTGCAGAGCTGCTTTCTTCTCACAGGCTCTGAGTGTGAGCCCTTCATGAAATTATTGTGCACGTGGAGACGTTCAGTTTGAATCTTAATTTGGGCAAAACTCATGTTTGTTTCAGCAGCAGTTTTGTATTAATAAGAACCTCACGGGCAGAGGTTGTCAGTTGTTTCAATAAATGGTAAATGTGCGTGTGAGGTTAGAGTTTAGCTCCCCCTTGACCAGGGAGAAGGAGAGAACAAGGGTTAAAGAAATCCATCAAATTGACTTCAAGAATGAGTGCAGTGATGCCTCAGGAGCTCCATCTGAGTGGAAAACAAGTGTTTTGACATAACCTGAAACAATTGCCAAGTTATTTAATTTGGCCACAAAATGAGGAAAAGACACTGTCTATGAACAACTGAACTTGGGACTTAGGGAGATGCCATAACCCACATTTAATAGACTTCATAAGTAGGGAAGGATGGTGCCTGTGAAAACCCAACATGACTGGGAGATGCTGGTGGGCAAAACAGAGCTCACTACTGAAATACGGCAGTTACTTTTCACACCTACAATTTAGCTGCATGATTTTATTTAGAGAGAATGCTATGTTTCTAGGGCCCATTGGTTGTAGGGGGAAAAAGCAGATGCAGTGTCAGCTTTTAGAGCTGCTGCCCAGCCAGGGGGCTGCATGGGGACAGTAGGTCCAGGCCTTGAGGTGACACTGGTGGTAATTGCATTTGGGGTCTGGCAGGGTTTCTGAGGAGAAGGTAGAAAGGAATTAGCATAATAATAGTGCTGCTTCCAAAGGCAGACTTTGAGGAAATGTGTAATGTGATTTGGGTGGGTGGTGAGGGGAGCCCTGGACTGAGTCAACGTCTGGAAAAACGACTGTGGAAAAGTGAGATGTTATTTAAAAACTAGTAATACAAATGGCTGAAATCCATTCCATTTGCATGCAATAGTCATAATAACAGAAGAAGCCAGAGTGGCTGAGAAGGGAATAGAGCAACGTTGGAGATAGACCAGATGCGGCTCTTGCAGGCAGGGTGGGGTGCTGCTCTGACCTTTCGGGGGGTTTATTTTTTTTTCACTTTTTTTTTTTTCCTCCCAACTTTGAAGTTTTGTTACCTTTCTGTGGTGAAGAAGGTCAGGCTGTTGGCAGCTCTGACCACAACCTCCTTCCCAGGAGGCCTGTAGTAACACTGCATCAGACGTTCCTCCAGTTGTGTTCTTGTCCCGAGATGCTTCTTCACCAGCATTTGATCTTGGTGGGAGTTATGATTGAGCATGAAAGAAGGCAGTTGGGTTTCCAGGAGAAATAGCCAGGAATGACCTCACGGAGCTAAGCTCCTCAAGGATCCAGAACAGGCTGAGGGCATTGCTTTACAGATGGAGAACTTTTATGGACAAAAATGACTACTAAACTGTCTTCTCTGATTTCTCATATGATAAAGATAATAAAATTTCATTTAGCCACTTCTACTTGGAACAAGATACTCTGGACATGCAGTCCAAGAGACATATTGCCCATCTTGGTGCAGTTTTGATTTGATTTCAGCAGTGTTTTTCTGGCTAACTGTTGGTGTTTGCTTGTCACTGCCTCAACCTTGAAGCAATCATCTAAACAAAGGAGAGTCTAAAGAGGTCCTGTATATTGTAGTTTCTCCACAATGGTATAAGGAAGACAGAGTTAGTTTGAATTTTGAGAATAATTTCTTGTTCACGATTGTATCTAATGGATTATTACTCTGTCATCAGCTCTTGTCAAGATTTACTGTTCTCCAAAGCATCATCTCTTCTTCTTTCTTGATTGGTTGCAGAGTACCATATCTGAAAGTTATCCTCATCTGGATTCACAGCTCCCTTGACTCTGCCAACCCCTGCATCTGCAATAGGAAAGAGAGATGCAACATACTGATGCCAGGAAGAGGTCTCTTAACAGTGTCCCAAGTTAATTATTATTTATGAAGGCTACAGTACATAGAGCTCTTCTTTGCTCACATTATCAAAACAGTGGGATGGAAGAGTCTCAACAGGCTTGGGTTCAGACAAGCATGTATTTTCTAATGCAAGAAGGGGATATTAAGGAAGTTCTAATACCATAGTAAAGCCTGTATCGAATAAAGGAGGTGGTTTTGCAGTCCATATTCATTTTGGAAATTAGGAGGAGCTGAGGATTTAGGAGCGGAATTTGTATTAGAAGTCAGCACAGGATTTTGGAGTAGCTGGAGCACTGAACAGCACATGCATGAGAGCAACAGAAGAATAAATGAGGGCCTGGAACTTGCCCTGGAAAAGTTAACGGCTTGTTTCATTCGGGCAGAAGCCCCTGATGACTGAAAAGTAGCTACTGCCCTGGGGATTTTACAGATGGGGTCAAGGTCAAAAAGGGAAGCTGCAGTTCAATTAATACAAGCTTGGAAGTGTTTTCAAGATAATTCATTTGGTTTGGCTAGACAGATTGCAGCTTTGTGGAGGGCTAATCAGAGAAGTGTGTTAAGAGCTAAGATATGGTTCAGTAGCAAGGGGGAATGCTTTGATTGTGGCAGGGAGCTCCAAGGGCCTTGTTTGGCACAGCCCTGGAAACATGTTAACATCTTTTCCCTGAGCAAGCTGTGTCCACATAGGCTTGAAGTTACTTACGTGCTCAAATGCATTGCTGAGCAGGAGCCTCCAAAAACATCTAAATGCAGCGTTTACGAGCCACTTTTAAGGGCACCAAAAAGAAAATGGTTGGGAAAATAAGTAGGTGAGTTATCCCCGCCAGTGCAGAAAGCAAGTGGAGACAGTGAGGCTTTTCCAAGGTCATTTGCAGTGAGGTGGGAAGAAAACCACTGCCACCAGCTGTGAGCTGGGACCTGCTGGCTCACAGCGTTGCTGTGTAGCTGCCTGGAGCGTGTTTGCCCTAGGCTCATTTGGGGTAAGTATTGCAGCTCCGCACTTCCCCAGGGGAGTGAAATGAGCTAGCGTGGCTTGGATGAGCAGGGAGCAGAAAGGGTGATTGCAGGTAGGAGCTGGGTGGTGAGGGCACTTGAGAATCATTGCCTTGTGTTTTCAAGGGACCCAGGCAGCGTTTTGCCTTATCATTCTTGGCACAAAGCAAACAGCTGGCGCAGGAGGGAAGGGGATGTTGCGAGCAACGCTCGCGGGCTTGTTGGCTGCAGGCTGGAGCCGACCTTCCCCAGCGGTGGTTTGTGATCTGCAGGGCCCACACAGCGTGCGCTGGTGATGTGCTGCAAGGCCCGTCGGCCGCATCGCTTGGACAGAACGCTAACAAAACAAACCCTGCTATTTTATCTCTCCTCAGCCTTGGCCACGCATTTCCATGAAATGGTGGAAACTTACTATTTTTGAAAATTCTCCTCTTATTTGAAGTTTTGTTGGCGTTTGCTGACGTGTTTGTAGATATATTGGGAGGTAGAGGGGGAGGAGAAGTAGAGGACTAATAGGCAGCCATGCAAACACATGCACATGCAGAAACTCATATAGGTGGGCAGTGTGATTGCACAAGTGCTGTATCCTTGGGAAACCAGTCTATAAACATCGTTTAAAAACAAATAACAGCACTTTGATGCAAAGCCCAGAAAAGGGGGCATTTTAGTCTCTGTTTTTTCCCTTGACTGATACTGCATCTACTTCAGTGTCATTTGTGTGCTTGTCCTAGGCAGGGTTTGGTGCTCTGAGGACACAGATACGGCAACAGGACACTGTATTTTTTTCAGAATCAGCTATGAGGTTTCTCTTCAGTTCTGGGTCTAGGTAGCTGGAGGGGAGAAAGCTGCTCTCTTCCAGGGCTGAGGAATGGGCAGAGGAACCATGCAGCCCAGGCAGAGAAAAGAAAGTGAAGCAGGCTACGGAGAGCTACCCAGCTCTAGGCTCTGCCCCAACTGTTGACTTGGATCATCCCCTTAATAAATCATTTCCTGAGAAACACCCAAGCCAGAGGAAGGCACTGGGTGTCCCTTGGATCACCCCTCAGTGCCGGCGACTCAGGACAAGGTAGGGAGCTTGCTAAGAGAACATGCAGTTCCCAGCCTAGTCCTGCCCTCCTCACTGGTAGGATGGCCTGAAAATCTCATACAGCAAAAATAGAGGGTGTTTGTAGAAAGACTGGTTGGTCCAAGAGAGACTAGAGCACTTTGGGCAGCTTATCATGGAGGTAAAGCAAACACTTGGAGACCAAAGTAGGAATTTTCTGCTCATGGAGTCTGTGGTGTGCATCACATCCCTACAGCTGGGTACGTTGACTTGGAGATATAACCTAAGGCTCTTGGGCAGAAAGAAGGCAGTGTGACCTGCCCTGGGGCACTGCTTTGTAGATGGAGGGATGCTTCCAAGTGCTCGAGCTCGCCGGCTCCCAGAGCTATCTTGTGTGTGGCTGCCCTCCTCAGGCTTTTAATGGGGAACTTCTTGCCATGGCCTGTTGCAGAAGCCACAAGTACAAGCAAGGCCCAGAAGAGATCAGGCTAGTAGGCCTGTAGGTGACTATTAAACACAGCCTAGATGCAGCCTTTGGCTCAAGAAGCTCTTGATTGCCAGAGGCAGGGAGGAAAGCTGGGGCTGGACTGAGGTTTAATTGGGTTATTTCTTCTCTGAGTATCTGTAGGTGCCCTGAGAGGGATGTTGCTCTGGGATAAACTTTTTTTCTCTGTTCCTGCATGTTGCCTTCCTGTGCCCCAGTCTTCTACATAGTCCATCACTTGCACTCCCTTTTCTGTTCACTGTGGCGTTTCCCAGTTGCTTTTTTCTTTTTCTTTCTTTGCTTTGCACCAAAAGAAGAAGAGAAGAAAAAAAAAAAAAAAAAAAGGGAAAATGAAACTTGAGCAGCTGCTTTGGTTTATTCTACCTCTGGAGAGACACATCGCAGCCCAGCTGGATCATGCGCTGGGTCGCACCGCGTCTCGGTGCCCCCGCGTTTCCCCTCCGCAGCCGCCCCAGCATTGAAAGACGCCGTGCACCAGCCCGGCGCTCTGCAGTTTGGCAGCGGCCGTCGGCAAAACCTTCGGCCCTTTTTGGGGTAGGATGGGCCAGAGGGCCTGGGGGGGACTTTGTACTTGGCAGCTCCCGCTGCGAGGAAATTGGAACGCTAAAACAATCCCTGCTGGCAAACGCTTTCGGAGGTATCCAAGCTCCAGGTCAACAACACCCACACCAGACTATTGCGGAGGAACCTTTGCCCAGGGCACTCCTAGAAATACTTTTCAGGCTGACCAGATGGAGGTCACGAGGGCCAGCAGCCTGTGTCTGCGCTCTCCCCACCTGTGAGTTTGGGGCTGTTGCTGGCGCTTGTGTCAGATTTAAAGGCCCTGGCTGCTCGCAGGCTGCAAAGGATTAGTGCTGGGGAGAGCAGCAGGAGGGAGAGTCCTGCTCCTTGCAACAGGAAAGTGGCAAGCAGAGCACAGAACGGGCACTTGCATCATCCTGAAATTGGGGAAAATTACTGCCACAGCAGGCTGGAAGGACAGATAGCGTTGGAAAAGGGGCCAAACAAGGCACAAAGTTCTGCTTGAGGTGGAAAAAGTGTCTTTGGGTATCACATTGCCTGCAGCCCCAGCCGTACCCATTTCTCTATGTGCTGTTCTTGCCAGGGACTGGGGTAGGTGCGGAGGTTCCTGACTCCCAGGTTCATGCATCAATTTGCTGTGTGACTTTGGGCAGTGTTCTCATCTTTTTTTTTTTCTCCGCCTTTCGTCTTTGCCATCTGCAGCTCAGGAAGAACACCTCTCTCCAGGGCAATTAATGAGCTGTAAAAGGCTTTGATGTCTCCAGCTGGCTGCGGTGGCTGCAGGAGTGAACGATGAGGTGGCCACGGCCGCCCCACCAGCCTGCCCTGCCGCGGGGCCAGGACCAGAGCAGGAGGACACTCTGGACAGCGTGGCACAGGCCACCTAGGTGCAACTTTCTGCAGGTCCTGGACCTTAATCAGCACTTAGACACTATGTAAACACCCCAGGCAGATAAGCAAATGAATCTGACACCAGCCAGACTGCTGTCAAAGGCAAACAAGTGCAGGGAACAAGTGCCACTGGGGAGCGTGGCCTCAGTGGCTGGCACGGTGCATGTGCCCCCATGATAGAGCCTACCCCCTTGTGCTAAGTGCATGCTATGGGCCAGAGCCCATCCTGCAGCCCAGAGACTCTTGGGACTCTCCAAAGGGAAAAAGATGTATTTTTAACTTCAGGCAGCTGCCTTTTGTTGCATGGCACTTTTTTATTGTTGCTGCTGTGGAAGTGGCAGGGCGTTTTTAAAGCTGTCTGTTTCTCAGCCATCTTGTCAGAGGTGCCTAGAGGTCTCAAATCAGATTCTCCAAAATTTCAATGCTGGAAACTGGTAGCCGCTTTTGAAGATGTTGGCGAGACTGAGCAGCTCACTACAGACATTAGCTGATGGCCATTTGAATACGCTTTCACCTCAGCCAAGTCCTAGCCCCACTGAAGCCAATGGGAATTTTCCTTGAAAAAGGCCATAAAGAAATCATTTTCTTGGCATCGAGAGAGGTGTTTCATGGCCTTCACATCAGTGTTAGGAGAGATTCAGCTATCTGCTTTGATTTCTGCCATGACTGTCCCACCCTGCACAAAGCATTCTACCTTTTGATCCAGAATAGCACCGGAGATGTTTTCCACATGCCATAGGAAAATGGAAGAACTATAAAACATAATTGTTTTGGAGTTTGGCACCACTCCATTCACAGATATATTTAGCATGAATTGAAATTGGTCAGCAAAAGGGTGTTTGCCAGGATGACAAATGGATTAGAGTTGCATATCTAAGGTAATCGCATACCTGCCCATCCCACGCCGGTGGGGTTAGTGAGTGGCATAATTGGTTTGTGGATAGTCATAAGCAAGCAAGCGCAGCTCGCTTGTCTTGGGCAGCGTTAAAGAGGTTTTTGGCCATAAAAGGCATTATCTGGCTCTCCGTGTATCTCCCCACTTGGAGGCTTGCTCTCTCTGCTCTTGCCACTGCTGCCTGGCCCCTGCTTGCTCTTTGAAATGGCTTCTGTCAAGCCTGATGCTCAACCTCCTCCCTTGCATGCAGCTTGGGTGTACAGGAATGATGGCCTGTCTGCTTCAGGATGACCTCCTCTGTCCTGTTCCCCTTCCCTGCTTGATGGAGCATCCCATTTGCTGGCTGGAATGAAAGTGATGAAGAAGAGATCAACTGGCAGCCCCTGGCTCCTCCCCAGGCAGTAGGTGCGACTATACCAAGTTTTGGGTGCTTTCTCCTAAGGAGTAAGGGTTTGGAAGAGGAAACCCTCTCCTGGAGCTCTGCAGACAGCCCCAGGTGGAGCAGTCGGGCTTAGCAGGAAGGCAAGGGCTCAAATTGCCATGGCTAGCCCTGCGCCAGGGCGGAGAGCTCACAGTCGACAGCAGCAAGCTCTTTCTGGCCTCTCTTCCAGGTTCTCTCTTGTGATGGTGCCCAAGGAGCCAAGACCAATCCCTGGGTGTGTTCATACACATGGGCTTGCACGCTCAGCTCCCATCAGTGGTTTTCTTTGGGCTGATCTTTGTTAGCATTGGAAAGCAAGAAAAATGAGCAAAAATATTATCAGAAGCAGGTTTTGTGAATGAATCAGCCGACAAGAGGCTTACCAGCTTGCCTTGATTTACTAGAGCAATGCTTATTTGGGCAAATGTCTCCATATTTTAGCTGGAGGCAGGAGGGAACAAGAATTGATCAGGAAATGCCCTGCTTTCAGTATGCTGCTTTTCCATCACTTTGTATCATTGATTTTCTGAATGAAGCAGGAGACATCTGTGAGAAACTGGCCCAAGTAACGTTGTTGTAGAGCATTTGAAGTGCTGCCCTGGTGTCGTAGGAGCCGGGCATGCAGTGCTCGTTTTCTCCCAGTGTTGAGGCGGGGGGCCACCAGGAGAAGGAGGATAAGATATCAAGAGACTAAAACCCGCTGAAGTGGCCTGCCAGGAGCTGGAGTTGGGCAGACCCTCACCATCTTTTTCACAGAATTTTTTTTTGATTCTGTGTGAAGGGCAGTCTCAGGCCTTCTCACACCTCACTATGTGTTTCTAACTAACAAAGAGACTGATGAATAAACAGAAGGTTCCTGCTCAAAATATTCCTTGACCTACCTTAGGGTGATGGCTAGACAGCAGTTGCCATGCAGTGGCCCAGACTTTGAGCTTGCCCATCTGGCTAGCAAGCCTGACTATCCGAATTCTTCTCTGGAATCAGTATTTGAGGAAAGTCCTAGACTTTGCCACATTGGTTTTGCCCTGTATTTGCTTTTCAGTTGCTACCTAGGCAGCTAAGAATCCACCAACCAAACTCATTTAGCATTGCTGGGAAGTGGGAAGATTCCAATATTGAGAGATCTTGGGACAAAAACCATGAGGAAATGAAAAAGAAGACTGGTTGAATCTATGGAGTATGAGTCCATTGGTGGCCTTGAAATGCTGGTCAGATGGAGTCTCCATCCACGAAAGTGCTTTTGCAGATGATCTGTGGGAGGGATGGGAATGATCCCCCAACACATTCTCCGAAGCACCTGCTCCTGGTTGCAGTTGTGGACAGGCCACTGAGCTGGGGTGGTGCTTTGGTCCAGCCTGCTTGGACCAATCTGTCATCTGTTTGCAGGCAGCCATGCATTTACTGAGTGATTTTAGACAAGGTTCTCTTTGTGTTTTCCTCGTGAGCGAGTCGTGGGTTGTAACACCTGAAAAGAGCTTGGAAAGCTGTGGCAGAAATAAAATGCTTGCTATACAGGATTTCGTTCGATGTCATGACAGTGCAATTATGTCCTGACAGAATATCACAGTGCAGCTTCTAACAGAAAGGAAATGTTAAAACATTGCAACTCTTAAGTATTCTGCATGCCTAGTCTTCCAAGAAGAAATAAAGCCGTGTTATGTGAGCTAAAGCCTTGCTTGCACCCCATCATACACAATCTGATATTGTTTCTTCATACAAGTGGCTAAGGTCTGGAGTGCTACACAGCTGAAATCAAAGTTGACAGCAAATCTTGGTTGTGTTGCTGTTTTTGGGTAGCTGGAATGACACAGTTTCTTGTTTGTATGTTGAAAAAGAATTCATTTGTCACCACTGTGGCACCAGAGTGACCTGGTTTGTCATTTATGTGATGCCTGTCACACTGCTGAAGAAGTCCTGTAGGCAGAGGTGTGGGCCTGGGTTATGGCAGTGAGGAATGATGTGTGCATGCAATTGCAGAAGCACAGTTTGGGTTGCTAAGGATCTCTGGAGGTCTTTCTCCAAGCCCCTGCTCCAAGCAGGGCCAGCCTCCCTGTCAGCTTCAAAGTGAATGTTTGATGTGGTCATGCAGCTTTCTCTGCAACCTAGCCAGATTGGTGCAGGAGCTCTGTACTGCCAGGCACTGAGGAGGCTCAGCCTGGTCATCTGCTGGGTCTGGCACAAGCCTCAAGGTTTTGAGGTCTCTGCTTGCTGTCACCACGAAGTCCAAAAGAACTTGTGTTTGCAGCAGTGACTACCATGTCCTAATTTGGCAAGGATTTCTTACAGAAACAGCACCCAGTGAACTGGGAAAATGCACTAGCAGAAGGTGGAGGATGTTGAAAAGGCTCAGTGTTTATCGTTATTGTTTTGCTAGCTGATTTTGAAACAGTTGAATTACCTGGGAGTCTTGTGGCTTGCAGCAGTGGCAGATTGACCCCAGGACACGTAGAACTGTCTTGCAGTCAAAAAAGGCAGCCAAATGCAAAAGCAGGTAGGTTGTGCAGTAGAAGCTAAATGAGTAATGCACCATATGACAAACGATGTGAAAGAAGATATGGCAAGGAGGATCACTGAAATGGCAGGATCTTTGAGGGAAATTAGGGCAGTCATAAAACAGGGGCTGGTATTTCTGAAAGCGGTCCTGAGAATTTATTTTAGCACATTAATACTGAGTAAGTATTCCTGGAGATACTCTGGGGGATGATAGATGGATTCAAGGTATTGGTACTAATCACTGTGGTTTTAAGTTTTGGAGCTGAAATACACTTGGCATCACTAATCCAACTGGACTTCTGATGGGAAAATTGCATTCTTTGGGAAGTAATTTAGAAGGTCAAAGAAAAACCAGAAAGAACTTCTCCAGCAGTGATTTCCCCTGCTCTCTAAACTGTCTTTTACTGTGGTAATAACTCCAGAATGAAAGGATCTATTCTCACCTTCCAGATGAAAGGACTAATGCAATTTAAAATTTTTGCATGCAAAGATTTTACGGCTTGGTAACCAGCCATGCCTGAAAGTGATCCAAGACAGGATAAACACGTGAGAGAGCACTTGGCTGGCTTTGACCCTTTCCTTCTCTCCCTTCTCTCTTGCAGATGGCGGCGATGACCGTTCAGAAGCGATCCTGGCTGAGAACCACGTGGACGGCACCACGGCGATCCTGAGCGGAGCGGGAGGGAGGAAACCCATGAAAACAGGCATGAAGGAGCTGGCAGTTATGAGGGAGAAAGTGAACGAGCAGCAGCGGCAAATGGGCAAAGTCAGCAAGCCTCACCACAACCATGAAGATTCGAAGAAGTCGCGGATGTCAACGGGCCGGGTCAGCGGGCAGAGCGTGTGCGAGAGGGAGATGGGGGTGGAGGGAGTTAATGCAGGCAGCTGGGGCTCGCCTGGGAAATGCTGAATGCGAAAGCCTTTAGTGACATTTGCAACAAATTGTCTTAGAAAAAAAGAAAGAAAAGAAAAGAAAAGAAAACGTTTGTTTTGGCCCAAAACTGGAGCTGAGCGCACCATCTGATGCACTTTAATCTCCTAGTGAGGAGGCATTATTTTCATTGCAGCTCCACTTCAACAAAAGAGCAGGAGGATGGGGGTCCTGCTGGCTCAACACCTACCTCTGCAGCAGGAGTGAGCGTGTTCCCTGCCAAAGGCCTGGCTTTCTCACACTCCTTTTCCCTGTGTGTCAGGGACAACCCAGGGGGACCTATTAAAGATCTCTGCCCACTGCAGCACAGACCCAGTCAGAGACAGAGCTGTCTAGGAAGGTCTGTGATTTGGCATGAGCAGGTAGAGGATCCAGTGTCCTCCTTGTGTCCCTGCCTGCCCCATCTCTGTGCCCTCCAGTCTGTGGCCATGGTTTCCCTCTAGTGGGCACCTCGGTCAAGGCAACTGGGTGGCACACGGATGGAAAGCTCTGTCAAATGCCACAGTGCCCATAATGCGAGTCCTTATCAATGAGAGGACAGTCCGAGGTGGAGGGGGAGAGCAGGGGAACAGAGAGGAGCTTTACAGGAGAGACCTCAGCTCCTCCAAGGGAAACAGGCAAAGCAGATGTTTACTGGCCCTCAAGAGGCACTTGCTGTGTCACCCTTGATCCCTTTCTGCAGTGCTTGGGTCCAGCCCAAGCTAACTAGCTGGTTAGGGTGTGGGAACACCTGACTCCATGTCATGGCTCAGGCACCACAGTTTGGAGAGCCCCTGTGCTCCTGCTCCTCTGGAAGAAAGTCCAGGGGCAGGCACAGAGGGGCAGGCTCATAGCGGGTAGCGTTAGATTGAACTCAGTCAGGCTGCCTTGGCTGGAAGCAATGATGCCCTCCGTGAAGCACTGTCCCTTATCACAGCCCCGTCATCACCAGGCTGTGCTTTGTACATACTATGCATGAGAGATGTGTTTGTGGGTGTGAAAAAAATGTGTGTGTAACAGATGGGATCTGTGTGGGTACCGATGTGCAGGTAAGCGCGTGGTATGAAGGTGCTGAACACATGTGTACGTGCATGTGGTGGTGTTAGCAGTGTGCATGGAAGCAGAGTGCAAGTGTGCTCAGTACTGGTGTTTACATCTCTGTGCATACATCTGTGTGTCCATCTGCACGTAGGGACTTGGAGTGCAGGGGCAGAACGGCAGTAGGATTCTCATCTCACCAGCACCAGCCTAATTACTGGTGCCAGCAGCAAGACATGTGGCAAACCTGGGTCCTGAGGAGCAGGCTTAGCCTCCCCAAGAGGGAGTGTGTGGGGTGTCCTGTGGCCATCTCTTCTGGCATTCCCATTGTGTTGACACTGTCTGTGTTCCCATCGCCTTGACGTTTTGTTTTTGTTTTCTGCTTTTTTGTCTCTTTTCAGACTCCTTGTCAGCAGGAGTTGGATCAGGTCCTGGAGCGCATCTCCACTATGCGGCTGCCGGACGAGCGAGGCCCCCTGGAACACCTCTACTCCCTTCACATCCCCAACTGTGACAAGCATGGCTTGTACAATCTCAAACAGGCAAGTGGGGGAGCCCCGGGGCCAGCTGCACCCCTGCCAGCAGCCTGGGCTCAGCACATGTTCCCTCATGCACAGTTCAGGGCTGGGGTAACGTCGCGCACTCAGGGTGAGCCGTGAGGTAAACAGCAAATCTCACAGGTGGCAACGGCTGTGATGGCGAAATGCATCTGGAGCCATGGGCTTGCAAGCAGGGATGTGTGCAGGCAGCCCACCCACACACAAGCAATGATGCCCTGGCCGTGGGCAGTGGCTCCCATGGGATGGTGGCGAGTGCCTGGGTTAGTCCCGGCTGCCTAGGAAGTGGTGAGCCCTGCTGATTTCTCCTCTACAAATGAATGCTGTTGGTGGAGGCGGGCTGCCAAGATTATGGGTAGGCTGAAGGGAGAACTAAACTGTGTGAGAGATGAGGGAAGATGCAGAGAAGAGAAGGTGGGTATCAGCCAGTGCTGTCTCTCAGAAAATTGCTTTGGCCAAATTCTCCCATCCAGGTCAAGGCCTTTTACCAAAGCGCTTTAAACAGCAAGTCACTCTGACTGCAGTCACTGGGGAGTCCCCCCCCACCCTCCGGGTGCAGCTTTTCCCACCTAGGGTCTCACCCAGGCTCGGGAGCTGCCTGTCTGCCTGGCCTAGAGCACGGGGTGGTTGCGTTTCTCACCATCATTACCTTGGCAGAAGCTGGTCCTCCACCTACCCTGGTGCTGGTGCAGTGTAACACTCATTTGGGTGATTTCAGCGCAAATTGAATCATTGCATAATGATGGTTTCATAATGAGGAGAGTTAGGAGTATTGCTGCATAATTGTTCACTCATTTCAGTCAACTCTTGTCCTGGCTTTAAATGTCTGCTGCTTTGCAGATGAACTCCTTGGCTTCAGGCCCGTCATTCAGGAGCTGGTGGGAGACCGTGGTGAACTCTGCGTTGCCACTGTGCTCCTGTGAACCTCGCTGCCACCCTGGCTGTTGCAGGCCAGATGCAAGCTATTTGGTTAGCCAGGAGGTGTGCAGAGGAGGGCCAGGGGGAGCTGGGGCCATGGGACAGGCCTTGGGAGAGACATGGCATTAGAGAGGGAAGAGGTGAATCTCCTGCTGTGGTTTAAAATTGGAGCGTGCTCAGGTTTTCCTGGCATGGGGCTGTAGCTCTAAATTGAGTAGCCCAGGAGAGCGGATTGCTCCTATGCCCTTCCTGCCTCCTGACTTCTCCAGTTCACCCCGGTGCTTGGGCACATCTTTCCTAGGGTATTTTGCCCAATGAAATTTTGCAGCTAGACAAAACTGACTTCTCTCTCCTTGCCATGGAAAGCTCCTCCATCTGTTGCTTTTCTCTCAGTTCTCCTTCCTAAACACAACAACCAAAAATGCTGTAGTAATTTCTCTTCCCAGCCTGTGGAAACCTGGGAGTCAGGGGAAGCACACAACATCCTTTTTTCTGTGGCAGCACATCCAAGGGAACCTGTGCCAGAACCAAACGCTACCCTTAGCACGTGAGGAGTAGTCACAGGGTTGCAGGAAGCACCAGGTGCCACAAAAGAGCCTGTTTCCAGGAGGAAGCTCACAGGAAGCCAAGCACCAGCTCGCCCAGTGTTGCCCTGTAGCCATGCGTGGATGGTACCTGGGCACAAGGACCCCCTCTGGTCACATTACCCTGTGGAGGGGATTCAAGCATTCCTGTAGTTTTCAAGGCTGAGCCTTTTCTTTTTTGAGAGATACTCTCACCCCTTGGTCAGGAGCAATAAAAAAACACACACATACAGAAATTATATATATTATATATATATATATATATGTAAAAGCACATGCTGTTCTGAGATAAACTTCCGTCCTCCCCTGTCCCATCTGGACACTTATGGCTGCCTCACCCTGCACAGTGCTCAAGTTCCCCTTCCAGGCACGACTGCACACTGGCCATAGCTGCAGAGAGGCAGAGGGGATCAAAAATGATTTCTCCCACCTCCCTGCCCTGTCCCAGCCAAGGGGGCCAAGGCCAAACAGGGCGAGCACAACGCAATGCAGCTCTGCTTATCCCGCCTGCCTCCAGAGAGCTGCAACACGGAGCCGCACGGGCCAGTGGGCCTTTTTAGATCACGTTTATCTGCGTGTTTGCCTGACCACAGATTGGGGTCTGGACACAGTTTTGTCTTCCACAGCCCGCCCCCAGCCCATGCTGGGGAGGATTTTTCCTTCCCCTCTTTTCCTGCGTTTTATCCCCCTGAACATGCCTGCCTTTTGACCTGGCTCCAGCTGCAGGAAACGGCTTGAATTCAGCTTCAGCGAGCGCACGCAGAGCCCCGTGCGCTGGAGTAACCTCTGCCGAGGGCGCTGCCCCGCTGCGCCCTGCTCGGGGCTGTAGCTCCAGGGACGGAGGTGTGAGCACAGGGAGCAAAGTGCCTGCAGCTCTGCGGGGGAGAGGGCAACCACAGCCCCTTAGGTCAAGAAACTCCTCTTGAACCCGGCCAGGCTTTGGGGGGTTGTCTGGGGCCACCGTCTCACTTGTGCCCTGTCTCTCGGTGCAGTGCAAGATGTCGGTGAACGGGCAGCGCGGCGAGTGCTGGTGCGTGGACCCCATCCACGGGAAGGTGATCCAAGGCGCCCCCACCATCCGCGGGGACCCCGAGTGCCACCTCTTCTACACAGCCCACGAGCAGGAGGACCGGGGAGCACACGCCCTGCGGAGCCAGTAGCCGGGCGCGATCCTGCTGGTGGGAGGCAGCTCGCCGCGGCCCCCGCGCCGGATTTTACATGGGTTTCAGCGTGGCTCTTCTGGCTCTGCACGAGACTGGGGTTGGCTCCCGCGTGCTGCCCTCCGGGGAGGGATGGGGAGACGGGAGGGGAAGGGCAGCGGGGGGATTGCCGGGAGAAGGGACTGCTTTCCTATAGTCTTTCACCCACTGTAAACCAGAGTACCGGTCTTTTTTTATTTTATTTTTTTTTCCCTTACCCCTTGCCCTGCCCTCCCCGCCAGGTTGCAGCACATCCCAGGTCCTTCCCCTGCCACCGCGGCTGGTGAGGACGGGGCTGCCTCTACCCTGAGGCCTCCCAAGGGGTAAAACTGCCCCTGATGGGTGGGAGAGAGGAAAGAAAACAAAAGCACACCCTTTCCCCCTCCCTCCCCGCCTTCCCCAAGACCAAAGACTGTAAATACTGTGCGGCCTGCCCCTCGCACCCCGCTGGCCCTGCTGCATTGGCCTGGCTCCCGGGGGCCTGCATCGTGGTGCAGGGTGTGCTGTGGGAGGGAGGGAAGGAGGAAAAAGCCCCCTGGGTTTCCCAGCCAGCGCGATGGCATCCACGTCCTCAGAGGCAGCAAGGGCAGGGACGGGATGAGCGGGTCCCTTCCTCCCTGGAAGGCCACAAATCTTTGCCCTGCTGGAGCCATGAGGATGGAACCGCGCGGATGGGCCGGGGGCAACGGTGTGGATAGAGGCTGGGTTTCGAGAGGGCTTGGAGGGCTAGTGCCCAGTATTTCTTAGGATCAGCTTTTGCTGAGGGAGCTGCGGTGAGCTTGCAGGGCCGGGTGCAAGATGCTTGTGTAGATTTAGGATAACAAGCAAGGGAGTGTCTCTCTCTCTCATTCTTCCTTTGTTTCTAAATAGGATAAAACCCATCTAAAACCTGCACTCCCAAGCAGTTGCCCATGTCCCTCCATTCTCGCCTGGGACTAGAGTGAGCATCTGCTATTCAGCACACACTTTTTTTTTTTTTTTTGTAAGTACAGTATACATTGTGCTTTGTAAAGGCCTGGACACACACGCACCCCCTCTGCCCACACACACGTTTGTACAGGTTTAATCTGAGCAATTCCAGGCGCACCAAGAGGTTTTGCACTGGACGTGCTGCTCCAAGGACAGATGTGTCTCTGCCATTATTTCACCTGTTGATTTCTTTCTGTACAGAACACACCAATGCTGAGAATAAATAACTTCCCCATCACCTAAGAAAGGAGATTTTATTATTTTCTTCCTTTTTTTTCTTTTTTAAGATGAATAGCATTTACACAGCAATTGCAAAAGTCCTTGCAGTAAGACCCTCAGATGGATTTTTCCCTAGATGAAACCAAGGGCAAAAATGAAGCATCTTCCACTTTTTGTCAAACAAGTAGTGACCACAGCCTCCAAGCTTGGCTGCTCCAGGCGCTCAGGGTGAATTCCCGTGCAGAGGGAGCCAGCGGGTTCCTACCTGTGCAATGCTCACGGGGCTGCGCGTGGGGCTGCAACCCCCAGCTGGCAGGGATGCTTTGGGAAACCGCTGCCCGGCTGCACCTGGAGCAGGGCCAAGCCAGGAGGCAGCAGGGAGGGCGCTGGGACCTGCATAGTGCGAGGGAAGAGATGCGGAGCCGTCTGCAGGCCGGTGCTCGCCCGCGGGAGCACCGGGGTGGGCAGGACGCAGCTGCTCCCGACGTGCTGCTGCATGAGCTGCTTTGCGGGACACGGGTGCGCGGGCACCGATGCTGGTGAACGGGGAGCGCGCGCCGCCCTCGAGCCCAGCCCTGCCGGGAGCGGCCACCGGCAGCTGCACGCGACGTCGCACCGGACCGTGCGGAGGAGAGACGTAGCGGGACCCCTGAGCCATGCACCTCATCTGGCACCTTGGATTGGACAAGGGAAAAATGAAAAAAAAAAAAGCCCAAAAGGTTCTGGAGGGAGGGGAGTGCTATTTTATTTTATTTTATTTTTATTTTATTTTTATTTTATTTTATTTTTATTTTCCCATTCCTCCTCTTGGCTCCACATTTCAAATACAAGTGCTGCAGATGAAGGCCTTTCTCACCTCTGTGCCCGAGTCTGGAAGTGACATTGGAGGAAAAAGGGATGGGGTAGGGAAGCATGAGGTGTTCAGGTGTGTGTATATGAGAGGGAAAGCGTGAAAGAGAAGGAAAATGCACATGCATGTCAGCCCAAGTGGCTGTAAAGTATGATGCTACCTGTTTTCTGTTAACATCCAAGGTTGTTCTGCTTTTATTTTTCATGTAAACCTTGCACATGCTGGCTCTCATCTGCAGTTTGTACTTTTTGTTTGGTTTAGGAATCAGGAAGTTTTCTTTTGTGTTTTTCTTTTCTCTTTTGGAAAAGCTGAGCTGCATAAAGTTGGAATAAATTAAATGGGATGCCAGAAAACTGTCATCTTCCCCCCTTCTCACTCCCCTCTATTAATAGAACATGTTTTCTTGCCTGATGCATCCCACACGTTTGGCCCGATCTGCTTTTGTCCTAGGGGTGTTGTAACTACTGGGCCCCAGAAGCAGCAATGGGAGTTAGTCCTTTTGTCATTATTGGTCCCAGTTGTATGAACAGGGAAGAAAACGTCATCGCTTACCCCACTAGTCCACTATATTTCCACGCATGGTATATTGTGATTTGGTAAAAATGCAGCTGGTGTCTTCGAATACCCCTGGCTCAGTGTCTGAATGGCACATGTGCCGAGACCATCTCCCCGCCTGACAGCAAACAGATTTCATGGAAGAGGCTGGTTCCTTTGGGCTTTGCTTGATGGGGAAGAGGGCAATGGGAAAAGGCAATGGGAACACCCTGTGCAGTGCAGTGCTCCTGGAGGTGGGAGCTGCAGAAGCTACTGAGAGGCCCTGCTGAGCAGTTTGCTGCCCCTCATTTTTTTAGGGGAACAGGAGAGCAGCTTTGCTAGGCTAGAAAAGAGGTCTGCAGATGCTTATGCAGAGGACAAGAGAACTCGGCCTCTACCAGCTTCCACGGCTCAGTATTTTGAGTGCTGTCTGACTCAGGGTTGTGTCTGCTCATACTCCCAAGTAGCCAGCAGATGGGCCTGTTCTCCTTGATTCCATCTAGGCTCTTCCAGGAGTCTTGCTGCACTTTTGCTCTCCAGTGCACCCTGTGCAAAGAGCCTTGGCTGAACAGTGTGCTGCAGGGAGAGACCCAGCTGGCCCTCCCTGGTGCTCACGGAGAGCAAGCGAAGTTTGAGCTGGCTGAAAATCCCGCTTCAGTGTTTCTGGGCCATGTCTTCATCCAGTGTGGCTGCCTCAGAGCGGCTGCGTGAGCTGGAGCGAGGCCTGGCCTGCAGGGCTGGACAGAGAGGCCTGTGGCGGAGCCGCTCGGCTCACTGGGCCTTGAAAACAGGTCCTTGAAGGTCTCACACCTTCTCCCAGGGTAAGGGGCAGTACCAAAGGGAGCCTGACAGCACAGCTTGGGGCTCAGGGCACAGCAGGAGGGAAAGAAAAAGCAAAAAGCGTGCTGCACTCAATTAAAATTGCAGCACTGAGGGAGAGGCTGCATGTGGCTTGGGGTTAAGCAGCACCCTTGTGAGGAACGTGCTGTGGATAGGCCTGAACCCTGCATTTGTTCACTGATGTCACTGCCAGCACCAGGGCTGCGATGGTGTCCTAGGGGTGAGCCTGAGAAGCCGCAGCATCTGGCTTGGCAGCAGCAGCACGGGTTTGCAGGAGAGCAATCCTGAGAGGCGTCTGGGGTGTCCAGGGCCTCCGAGCCTCCTTGCACAGCCTGTCTTTGGCCGGGCAGCAGGCTGTGGCCAGGCACCATGGGAGTGAGCCCTGCTCTTGCTGGTGCTGTGCAGACGCCACCGCGTTGGAGCCCTTGGGCTGGTGAAGCTGCATGTGCTCCTTGCTATGGAGCCTGCAACATGTTCCTGCGTGGGGAAACCCTGGGAGGAAGCAGCCTCTCAATGCCGAGAGCAAGGGGGGTAAAGAAGGACGACAGCCAGCAGAGGCTGAGGCCCAGCGTTGGCCCTGATGTGCGTAATACAAGGAGCATGATGCCTAGGCTCCGGTGGTATTTTGGCAGCCAGATCCTGTGCTGATGCCAGTGGTGTCCAGTGATGCTATCAGCTAAACCCTCTGGGTGTTCAGTGCCTGCGTGTCTCTGTGCTCTGCAACATCTAGGTGGCTGGTGTTTTCCTTTGGCTTTCACAAAGAAGGCAAAAGGAGCCGGCTGCTTCTCCGGACATGTCATGGAGCAGACACTAATGTACCCGACATGGTTGCTGCATGAGGGCTGGAAATAGGACAGACACAGGTAGTAAGGCAGGGAGTGAGTCTGGAAGTGTGGATGAGGCCAAAAGACAGCAGGAAGATATATTGGGGAAGGAGGAAGCAAGAGCACCTGGCTGGAAGGTGGGACAGAGATACTAGGAGTGTAGGGTGAGGATGGGAGAGGGAGGTGGGCAGAGGAGTAAAATTGACACTTCACATCCTATGACTGTCTCTGGAAGAGGCTGATTGCAGCATCACAGCAAGGGTGTCCTGCTGGGAGCAGGGGTGCAGAGGTGGCCAAGCCCAGAGCCTGGCGTTGCCCTCACATGCAGAGCAGAGCTGCCTGGAGGAGCCTTCACACTCGGGGCTAAGAGCTCCTGGTTGCGTTTCGCGAGGGCTGTGTCACGGCCTTGGTGTCTGTGTGTGCAGGTGTCACAGTGTGGCTCCTGGCTTTAGGCAGCCAGGTGTGTCATGGGGCCATCAGACACCAGTCACCAGCAGAAACCACGGCAGCTTTGATGTACGTGCACAACTATACAGTTTCAGTATATCATAAAAATTATACACTGGTATAAAATACCCTCTATAATATAAAACTCTATCCATATCTATGTATAGCTGTATCTATTTATATGCATGTATATAGCTATAGCCTGTGGCTAGGAGTATAATTTACAGACCCAACAGCAGGGGGAAGGCCATTTGGGGGTCCATAAGCCTGTGCTGGCCGCCTGTACGTCTGAAAGCTGCAGGTGCCGGGACTTCTTGCCCGGCGGCAGCTCGGCCCCACACGCCTCATGGTGCCAGCCGCGGCGCCGCTTGGCTCCCGGGCCCGAGGGGCTACGTGTTGGGAGGCGGCAGCGCTGGCAGGGTGCGGACCTCTCACCTGGCTCTCCTGAGCTGGAGGGGCGGAGGGGCCGAGCTGTCGCAGGGCAGTGCACATGGGATGGGAAGGCACCCACAGATCCCGGTGGGGGCCAAAGGGGCCGGTTTTGCTCCCTCCTAACCTCTGGGCGCATGGCGATGGGCAGGGTGTGGGTGAGGGATGAGATGGTACAAGGGAAGCGAGGGGACAGCGGGGTGAGGCTGTGGTGGAGAGTGGTTTGGGGGAGGCTGGCGTGTGGTGGCTCTGTGGTAGGAGGGAGGTTGGCTCCGGTGTTGGTTGGAAGGTCCCTGACGGCCAAGACGAGCCCTTTGCCCACAATGGCCCCTGCTGGGCCGGGCTCCCGGCAGGCGCAAGGCCGGGCTGCTCTGGCACAGCCAGGCATTCGGGCAAGCCTTCCTGCCGCCCCGAGATTTTTGAGGCTGACATCAAGTCTGAGCCCGAATCATGGGCTCAATTTGTGGTTGCAGCTGGGGGCTCAGCCTCTCCAGTAGCTACTCGTCCTCCCCCTTGTTCCACCATAAGCTGGTCAAAAGCAGGAGCTGCCAGGTCCTACCACAACAGGGCACAGGGGCATCTCTGTGGGGAGGCCGGGCCTCGATGACAGGCTCCCTGCAGCAAGGGTGCCGGGCTCCCTGCATGTCCCCTGCCTCCAAGGATCAGGATGACGCAAGCCCAGGCTGAGCCAAGCACCACGTTCTGGAGAAGAAAGGGCTAATGAAGACGGGGCTGCTCCCTGCTCTTAGCAGGCCGCATGCTCCAGCTTGCACCTTCATCACTGCACGGCTGGGACCTTAGCAGACCGTGCCAGTGTAGCAAGCTCTGCTGAACCACTGCCACCATGTCGCAGCTCGCCTGCACGTCCCTCCATCACTCCCCTAATGGTGCCTTTGGTTGGGCACCCATGTTCTCATGGCTGGGAGCCGCGAGGGCTCCCTGGCTGGCTGGGACAGGTCCATTAGCTGATGCCGCTCACTGCTGCCTCCCAGCACGCAGATACTCCACGAGGGTAAAGCACAAGCTAACTGAATGCATAACTTTATTAAATAAATGCTTTGTCATGAGAAAAGACAAAGATCAAAGAGTAACATAAATTATAAGTTGAATAAATAGTATACAGCAATCTTCACTTTTTAATAAAATGTGAGATTTTTTTTTTTAAGTACAAAATGCTAAACAGAGCATTAAGCTCTTCTTCCATTGTCAGTTTTTCACAAACTGCTTTTTTTTTCCCACCAGTAAGATTATGAGTATTTCTTGTTTACTGGAAAAAAAAAACAACAAAAACAAAACGAAACGAAACAACAGAGCTACCGTATGTATGTAAAGCTATAAAAAGCTACCGTAAAATGTGTAGTGAGTATTGCTTAAAGATAAAAACCAGGCAGGAAACTCGGAATCTGGTGTGTTAACAACTGTGTTATAACGGTGGGTAACTTGCGTGGTGATGTCTGTCCCGATGGCAGTGACGGGGTTGCTGGCTGGGGTAGGGAAGGGAGCACAGTACATCATAGGTTCCTAGCCAGGGCCAGGACAGCGGTCAGGAAGCGACGTGAACCGTCAATTGTTAAATATACAATGCTCCGTTTGGGAAAAAAAATCAACAACAAAAAACCAACAACAAAAAAGAGAGTTTTCGAAGGGAAGGGGAAAGAAAAAGATGGGGGTGGGGGGGGAGCAGAGAAATAGTGCAAAATGCTCTTGTACTAGTGGTTTTCAAAGTCCACTGCAGTACAGACGAGGAATAACCCAGCTGCTGAACGCCGCTCCCCTGGGAGGTCTGACCCTCCTCGCGCCTCTTCCTCCCCTCGCCAGCCCTGGTCTCAATCCCCGGCTCGGTGCAAACCCTGCGGTGATGCAGCCACGGCTGGAGACCCCTGAGCCCTGCCCTTCCCACGCGGCTGCTGACTCAGGAGTCACTGGCACCTCCCCGTGCTCCCTGGCACCTTCAAGACCTTCTGGGCTCCAAAATCTTTCCCCCTTTTTTTCCTCACTGCAAACATAGCAATCATACAACAGGCCCCTCCACCCGCCGCAAAGTGCTGAGAACGGTGCATCTTGTTGCCGCTGCCCCAGGGAGCTGGCAAACCCCTTACACAGCCGGCTTCTCCCTCAGCCCAACCCCTGTCCCAAACATTAGTGCAGCCTTCAAACAGCCTCGTCCTTACAGAGAGCCTCCTGAGAGCGGGTGGCTGGGAAGCTCCCGCCGTGGCCGCCCAGTGCCACAGCCCAGGACCAGGGGTGAGGGCAGTACTGCCCTCTCCTGCCTCCTCTGGAGGCCACCTTGCTGAGGACGAGACAGGTATTGCCGTTCCAGCCCAGAATTTGCAGGATGGAGGCTGATTGCAGGGAGATGTCAGTGCTCTGCGCTCGCAGGGGCCGGAGGCCGCGAGCTGCTTTATAGGCAAAGCCTGGCGGAGTGGTGAGGATGAGCCTGGAGGCAGGTGGGGTGGCAGGCAGGGTCCCTGGTCTCCCTGTAGCCAGGGTAGCCCTGTTACACGCAGGGAGCTGCCCTGCGTCCCCCTCCTTTCGGCTCACCGTGTTGTCGCAGGCGTCGCAGTGGGCCATACCGGGAGGCCTCTGCCAGGCCCGTGCCACAAGCCACCACGAGCCGAAACCCTCCCTGCCAGGCCCCACAGCCCGCAGGCCGCGGGGAGCTCCTGTGCCTCCCAGCCCTCCGCTCCCATCCCACAGGCCTGCGGCCCGCATGGCTCCTTGCTCTGCAGCCAAAGGCTTTCAAGTTTTGGGAAATCAAACAACAAAACAAACAACAACAATGAAAAAAAAAGTAGGAGAGAGAAGGGGGAGGAGAAAGAAAGAAAGAAGGGAATAGTATTGGAGGAAGGTGGTACTGGCCTATTACAGTCAGGAGGTTTTGCATGGGATCAGCAAGCACTAGAGATGGGAAGTGTTTGCGATGGTAGCTCTGTGGCCCACAGCTCCCTTGGGGTTTTCAGGGGCTCCTTCTCCTTCATCTGCCTTCTTTACCCCCATTCTACATCCCACCATCACCAATTCATTAAAGCCCCCCAACCCACCCTGGTTGCACAGACCTGGCTCCGTCAGCCCAATGAAGCCTGGCAGGGTCCTTCTCCCCTGCCCGAACGCATTGGTGACCCTCCCCTTTAGCAAGGTGTGTGGGGCTGCCCTGCTCCTATGTTTTGAGGGGAAGCAAATCCGCATTTGGTGGCGCTCCCCTTCTTTTTGGCAAGGAAGGAGGTCTTCAAGCCAGCTCCCAGTGCTCCCTGTTGCGTTGCAGACAGGGACTCTGTGAAGTCTCTCAGCTAAACTCGAACTCAACAGAACTCTACAGAAGTCACCCGGGGTCGCATGGGGGCAGACGGACACGGCCAGCTGCAGCCACCCATGGCCCTGTTGCTCCACACCAAGGAGGTGAAGACATGAGCATGGGAAATGAGACGTTCTCAACTTCTGGTCCTCCATTCCTTGGGCAGAACTGACCCAGAGAAAGCGTCTTGCTTGGGCCATGCTCCCATAGGGAGGTGCTAATGGTCCCTGGCCCACCTGATCCAGGGCCTGGCGAGCAGGAGGGCTACTCAGTGTGTCCTGCTCAAGGGAGCCAAAGCTGTCCCATGGGAGGCTGCTGAGGGCACCCGGCCAAGCGATGGAGGGCAAGTGATTCACCAGAGCTCCTCGATGCCTGAGTCCCCTTGTCATAGCCCTGCTGGCAGGGACTCAGTTAACCAGGAGGCCAGAAAGGGCTTTGAAAGGAGCAGAAACCCTTCCTCTGCTCCAGAGCAAAGGCAGACAGTGCCACGCTCTATGCCAGTGCCCTGTGGCTTCCCCAGCGTATTGGGTGACGCTGGCTGTGGCCCTGTGGCAGCTGCCCCTTGCCGTCCTTGCCCATCAGGGTGTGCAGCAACAGCGCGTCCTTCCGCAGCAGCTGCGCGAGGCGGCCGGGTGAAAACCAGCTAGCACTTTGCATCCTCGGGGACATGGTCTTCAGATGTCCTGCCCATCTCGTCCGGCGTTGCTCTCAAGCCTTGTCGTATCAGCAACAGTTCCCAGTGAGTGCAAGTTTGTGTCCCGAGACGGCAACGCACAGATCCAACACACATCTCCAAAGCAGGGCATTGCTCTTTCCTTTTTTTTTTTTTTCTTTTTTCTTTTTTTTTTCTGCTGCAGGATCTCCTCCAAACACAAACTTACCAGAGACCCTTGTCATGGGGAAATGAGAGGAAGCAGTCCCAAAACTGAACATAAAAAATAAAAACAACAAAAAGCAGGAAGGCAATTAACGGCTGTCTGAGCAGGCCTGAGTCAGTGGGTCTCTGTGCTGCGGTTGCTGCTGTCACTAAACAAGTATCTGGATCCTGGATTAAGCTTGAGGGCCCCGTTGCAAGGGCATGATTATGATGGGGGAGATGGGGCCAAGAGGAACCGGCTGTGGCAAACGTGTAAGAAGTATCTCAATACAAAAGGATGGAGACGACATCTTCCAACCCATGGGAAAGGCTATAAATCAGTCTTTGAAAAAAAAAAACTAAGACAAAACAAAGTGTTTTTTTTTCCCCTTGGAGCAAATGATTTTTTTTTTGTCTGTGAAAAGAATAATAATAATAAAAAAAACTCCATAGCTGGTCTTCCTTGTGGTGGCAAAGGGTGGTGAAGGTTTTTGGCCCCGATCCCCCTGTCCCCACACATTCATGCTTAAGCATAGACACTGACGTCTATCTGTGCGAGCGGCGGGGCTGCACGCGTCGACGTTCGCAGGGCCCTCATCCCGCAGACACTGAGGCACCTCCTAAGCCTGCTCCTGTGCTTAGTCCAGCAGATTTCTTTTCGGGGGCAGCTCTCCCAGTTAAGCTCTCCCAGTTAAGCCCTCAAGATTGCAGGTTTTGAGGCAAGCTTTGCAAGGAGGCAAAGACACATCTGTGCACACACACACACGTGCACACACACACAAACACATGCACACAACAAATGCTTCCACACCTGGATGGGTAACTTTCAGAGTCCAGCTTGTCCACAAATAAGCTTTCTGACCTCCCATTCAAGAGGAACTGGATTGAGAAGTACGTTTCCTTTTTGGATTGCTTCTTTTTCAAGTCCACAAACATTTTGTGTTAGGTATTTGTGCTGTTGCAGGGGCTATTTTTCCCTCCCCAGCTGATCTCCAGACTCAAAGCAAACCATTCAACTCCTCCTCCCATTACACTGCTGCCTGGTCTGGGGCGCTGTTGGAATCTGTCCGGATCTGGGGCAATCGATTGAGATGGAAATCACATCGACTTGAGTGAGTCCCAGTGACGTGGGCAGGAAACTCCAGCAGACTGGCGTTATTGTGGGAAGGAAATGCTGTTCACCACAAGGTTTCCTCTCAACACCATTTAGAAAATGACTAGCTAATCAAAAAAAAAAAAAAAATCCACCCACAACCCATACTAGAAAATCACCAACCCAGAGAGCTTCCTACATTGGCGTGGCCTCTGCTCTGCAGCAGAAGGTGCAGGTGGTGCTGGGGAGAGGCACAGGCAGCCATGGGATGGTAGTGGTCGAAGCTGTTTTGTCTCTGGCTCTGTCCTTTCCTTGCTAAGTCCTTGTTGTCAAGACGCTGCTGTAGATTCCGAGTCCTCAGTTTCTTCAGGGTTTATTTTTCTCTTTTCTTTCTTCTTTCCTCTTTCCCTTCTTTTTTCTTTTCTTTTCTTTTCTTTTCTTTTCTTTTCTTTTCTTTTCTTTTCTTTTCTTTTCTTTTCTTTTCTTTTCTTTTCTTTTCTTTTCTTTTCTTTTCTTTTTTCTTTTTCTTCTTACATGAGATGAAAGGAATCGGAGTCCTGGGGCGCAGGGAGGTGCGGAGGGGAGGGTGGAAGGGAGCCTGGGATAGTGGCGGGGCAGAGGGAGAGGGTGCAAGTTCACTCCACGTTGCTGCTGTCGAACGCATGGCACTGCAGGTCTCCGCTCAGGTAATCAGTCCCCGGCAGCTTCATGCCGTATTTGTCCACGCACCAACACAAGCCACGCTTCCGGCCTCGGGATGGCTTACACTGAGGAGACACCCAAGGGGAGAGATCAGGAACTTGCCACAACCTCTGTGTAACTCTCTTGCTGGGGATAAGGGTTGTGGTTTGCTTTTTTTACCCGAGCAGTTCAACGCCCTGGAGAAGGACTTAGCTCTTCTCTCTGCTTCTACCGTATCTCCATCCTTACTGCTTCCCAAGCCTGAAGCAATCTGAGTTTTCCTTCCCCACAACCCTGCAAGCCTTCAGGATGCTCCTTTTAGGCAGAACTGGGCTGCCAGCTGTTAGCAGGGCTATCTGCAATCAACCCTCCCATGTCAGACTTGCAGCAACCCTCCCATGAGCCTGGCAGAGGAAAAAAATCTCCATCTTTTCCATCTTCAGCAGTGGCAGTGAAAAACCTCCATGCACAGGGAGTTTCTGTGCTATGCCCCTCTCTGTCCTGCTTTCAAGGAGGGTCCCGCAGAGCTCTTACCTGCTTCCGCTTGTAGAAGCCCTTTCTGTCGCAGTTGGGGAGATGAACAGCCCGAGGCACCATCCGCTGGCTGCTCTTGAGCTCCTGCAGCGATGCCTCCATGTGCCTGCGGCAAGGGCCCTGCCAAGCGAGGAGAGGGAGCTGCAGTGAGCCTCGAGGTGCCCAGACAGCCCTGAACAAGCACCAAGCTGCTAATGCCCTCGGTTCCCCTCCCAGCACCCAATCTTCAAGAGGTCAAAGCTCCCCTGTCCTGAGGAGCAGAGGGACGGGTGCTCACCAGCTCAAACTCTTGCCGGAGCTCAGGGATGACAACACGGGGGTGTGCTGTGTTCTCGGCCATGCCCACAAACTTGGCCAGGGTCAGCTTCTTCCGACGATCCTTCTTCAGGGCCTCAGCTTTGAGCTCGGAGAGGCGCCCTGGCTTGGGCCGGTAGGCCTTGGGGGGGTAGGTCTCTTCCGTCATCTCCGACGTTGTCGGCTCCTCGTGCTCTCGGGATTCCCTTTCTGGTGGGAGGGAAGAGATGCCAAACGGTCAGGTCTCCCAGAGCTTACCAGGCTTTCTTTTGCACAGAGACCATCCTGCCCCATTTGAGCAAACATCTTTGCACTAGGCAAGAAGGAAATGAATGATCAAGATCCACAAAAATTTAATTTGGCGCAGTGTTCAACAGCTCCCTTCTCACAAAGCTGAGGATGTCATTCCTGATAGAACCCATCAAGGCTCCAGCAGGAAGAAAATGATCCAGCTGAGCTACGGCCCACCCATCAGCTGGCAGAGAGAGGCTGTGATAGCCAGTGGATGCACCACACACAGCCCTCATGTCCAAAGATACCCTCCTTGAAAGCACTTTTCCCAGCTGCTAAGGTCCTGGCTCTTATCCCATAGTGTGGGATGTGGTATGGCTTTCATGTGACCCCAAACATAGAAGGGGAAGGCCACTAGGAGCACAGAGGAGTCAGGAGTCTTGGATAGGCTCCTGCTTAGAGGCCACTATCATTTACAATGTGTCAACAGAGAAGGATCGTTAGGAGGATTATCCTACACCCAGAAAGCACCAGAGGACATACAAAATGTAGTGGAAAAGCCCCTCTTCGGCAACACCAGGAGGATTAAGTGGTAAATTCATATCCTATACCCACTTGCAAGTGTTGAAACCAAAGCTAGGGACACTCACACATGAGATGATTCCATATTCAAGGTAAATCACCAACATAGCCAAGTCACCACATGCTCAGACAAATGCCCTGACAGCGATGCCAAAGGCACAGCTGAGAAATGTTGCAAGCTCCAGGGCCCTCTGTAAAGGCACAACTGAGAAATGTTGCAAGCTCCAGGGCCCTCTGCTTGCAGCCCCCGTGCTGGGGTGACCCAGGTCCGTGGGACTAACCCAGCCCTGGTTCCCTGGCTTGTGCTGACTGGGCAGCGGCACTGCGCAGGGTAACTCTGCAGAGCACTCCTGTCCCACTGCGACTGCAACCACCAGGGCCAAAGGGAAGGCAGGAGGGTATTCAAACTGTACCCACTGCAGCTGCCTTCTTACATGCCCATCCGATAGCCCAGCGTAACCTGTACTGACAGGATGCAATCAGGAGTTCTGCACGGTTATATATAGGAGAAAGCTGGTGACAGTCTAAACTTAGCTGACTTGTGACCTTTAATACAGCCACTGGAGTGAAAGAGGGATATTTCTGGACTAAATTTGAATACAGTTTTAAGCTCCCAAGGCTCCAAGTCTTCCAGTCATTGGTTCCCAGCTGGCCTGCGATAATGCCAGGTTGGTCCTGGGGCCAGCAGGCAGGAACAGGAGCAATGCCTCGATAGTACAAGGAAAGCACCAGAGAAATGCTGCCAGCTGTGGGCAGGAATGTCTCCCTGCATGTCCACGGTGTCTCTTGGTATCAGTGAATCCAGCCTCTGCCCATCCCCTCCTGTGAACCCCAGAGGTTTTACCCCTCTTGCAAGTAAAATTGCATGGATATGAAAGGAAAGACTCCAGGGCTGAAAAGAAGAGCTCATAAATTCCCCCGAAGGCCTTCAGTAGTTTCCCTACAGAGTGTTTTCTCCCTAGAGCTCTGAGGCAGCCCGTGGGGTCTCTGCAGCCGGGTGGGAGGCGAGGAGGAAGGCTGTGTTCCAGCAGGCAGCTCAGGGAGGCCTGAGGGCGCTGCTGGGGATGCCCAGCGGGTCCTGCCTAGCTGGGGGACACGCTGCTTGGCGGCAGGTGGCAGCACAGGCCTGTCACACAGGCTCAGTGTGGTGGCCTTGAAGATGGCCAAGGGGAGAGGCTGATCTCGGGGTCCCTAAGCGGACACATCCATCAGTCTCCCCTCCTTCTCTGCCAAGGCAAACCTGCCTTCTCCCAGCTCCTGAATCTGCATATGTAAAACTGGAAAGCTTCCCACAGATGCCTGTGGGAAGCAGCCCTTGATTACTCTTTCCATGAGCATCCAGAGCAATGTGAATGACCCCACGCATCACCTCTGCGATCTGCACATCTCCCCAGGATGGGATTCTCCTACAATGCTCACGTGCCTTTTCCTTGCTAGAGGACTCAAAATCACTCCAGGGAGCACCAGCTTATGTGACCAAAGAAGAGACTTGCCCAGGGTCTGCCAGCTCCAAATTAGCACCATGTAACAAACGAGCCTGGGATTGCACTGGAGAACACAGCCCAGAGCAGGGAGGTTCCCGGAGCGCAGCCCACCCACGCAGGCAGGCAAACGAGCTCCAGAAAGGGGCAGCAAGGGAGGAAAGGTGGCCTCGGAAGGGGGCTCTCCAGTATGGGGATGATGGACAAAGCATAGGGAAGGAAACTGGGAAGCAGAGCAGGGAGCTGCTCTAGCTGACTGGGAGGTTTGATTTTTTTTCTTACGGCTTACACTGGTTTCTGACAGGGCGGTAGGAAAAGCATCTATTGCCTGCTGCTACTAATCATCCATGCTTGTTACACCCACAGGCTGCTAGAGGACTTGCTGTTCTGCTCAAAACACCCAAAAGAAGCCATGTTCAGCTAGAAAGAACATGCAAGCCAATGCACATGACACTGATATACTGCCTTTTTGATTACTGTCATTATTATTATTTATAGTGGGAGCACCAACATAACACAGCTTTTGAGCAGAAAGATATTGAGGATGTGATGGGGATCTCAGTAAAACTTCTAGCACAGAAATAGTAAATGTTTCCAGTAGGGACCTTGAGAAGTTGCCCAGTCCCTCCTCTGCCCTCAAACTGGGCCATCTCTGTTCTGCGGTGTTCATTGCAGGATGGAAATTAAGGCTTACGTTACCTAGGGCTGAAACACAGCCACTTCTAGAGCAAAAAGTGTCACCTGTTAAACAGCGCAGTGCAGCTGCGCGCAATGTCTCTGCCCTCCAGTGGAGAAGGATTTACCTCTCGGAAAAAGTGTCACCTCACAGTATTCCCATAAAGGGAATATTCCTAAGTGCAGGACTTGGCAAGTGACTCCTCCATCCTTCTTTTCCAAAAGGCTCCTTGTGATTTTGGGCTCTGGCAGCAGCTGTCTTTGGAAGAGCTTAGTTTTTGTCCTATCCCTGTGTTTTCCCAACCTTGTTGGGTGATCTTTGACACCTGGGCTTTCTTTTTGTGGGGAAGGACAACAGCTCAGGGTCAGAGACATATGCAGCCCACACTGGCGCCAGGGAAGGGAAAGGATTTATGGGAAAGGCTGAGGGAAAGGGAGGAATTATTCCACAAGGACTGAAAGAAAGACTTCCCATTGAAATTGGGACCCCAAAGCACTAATCAAAACCAGATTCGCATGCTCTCTCCTAGTTTCACCATAACAAGAAGTCCCCGTCACCAGCAGCTGCAGAGTCCTCCCTACGGCAGCTCCATTATCTGCCCAGCCTCGTGCTGCTTCATGCGTTTTCCTGATGGGTTGAACACACATATGCAGGCGGTGTTAACAATCACTGAAAAGCAGTGTTGGTTTTTTCCTGCCCTGTACCTGCCTGAGGGACAGATTCCTCCCATTTTGCCCTTCTCACTCATCCTTAAAGCACTGGTTATTGCTGGGCACCAGACAGCAAATTCCCCAGACTCCACATGGCTGGGAGAGAAGAAATGTCAGTGCTGTCCCTGAAAACAGTCTTTCCCTTGCAAATCTTCTTAGAGATGTCCTTGTTTTTCTTAAGACTGGGTCTTCTCCAGGAAGTCTGTTCTCAGGTCAGTGGCTAGAAAGAGCCCACTCTGACCATCATCCCTAGCTCCTCTCCCCAGTTACTCCACTCTGGTGGAGAGGATGTGCCTGACCGATGTTGAAGCTTCCTGGGATGAGCAGGCAAGTTTCTCCCCAGCCCGGACTTGAACCTGTGACCAGGAGGGCAAAATAAAAATCTCCCCCATTCCCAATCCCCTCCAGTCTTGTCAGCACACCAGGACAGAGGCCGTGTTTGCATTCCTGAAATGTAGGCTAGGAAAAGAGAATGCAGGCAGGGGAGGGCTGCAGCGCGAGGAGGGTCATCTCAACTCGCGCCCTTTGGCAGCTGGAGCGCACAACTGAGCAAAAACATTCCTGGGCTCCCCAGGGGACACGAGGATCAGCCCAGGCAGAAGGGAGCTTTTTGTACTGTCCTAATGAAGAAAAACTCGTTTCCATTTCCACAGCGGGCAGGCACAAGCCTGCTGCCGGGTGGCGAATGGCCCCTCGGCATCCCGGCTGCGGCGATGGCGCAACGAAGGCGCCGGGGTGGGCGCCAAGGCGGCTCAGGGCGACGCCTGGGGCTGGGGGCACCGCTGCTCCGCGCCACCGCCCTGGTGACATCAGGCAGTGATGTCAGGAGGCCGCGCGCGGCCACTGTCCAGCGCGAGGCTCTTTGGCACCTGCTGCAGGAGCAGCGGCCAGGGCCTGGGATTCAGGCTGCGGCCGGCTCCTCCGCTCACGCAGGGTGGGGGCTCCTGGAGAGGGGCCTTGGACTTTCGACGAACTTTTGTGCTTTGGTGGGGACTCAGTGGCGGGGCAGAGCGGCTGCTCTGGTGGGGACCGGCAGCAGAGCGTGCTGGATGCTCACGGGCGATGAGAGACTGGGAGGAGGCACCGCACACCGAGAGGAGAGAAAAACAGCAGCCCTGCTTGGAAGAGACAACCGTCGCGGACTGCAGCCCCACCTCCCCTGAGCCCCAGCAATACGCAACAGGCATTTATGACAGATCAATGTCAAATAACACCCATCTGCTAAAACAGAGGCTTTGGGGCTTCACAAGATGGCTGAACTACATTTCTAAGCTATTTGGAGAGAGAACTGTGCCCAAAAATTGTGATTTACCCCATCATTTGGCTTAGGCACTGATTTTGTAGTGGAATGACATATCCCTGGAGGTCCCAGTTTCTCCTCCTGTGACTCTAGTAGTCTCACTTAGACCTTTGAAGGTTAAGCAAGATAACCCTCACCGTCTCTTTTCTGTACTGCTCTCCTCATGGTCTGTGATAAAGCTCTTGAGAAGCAGTGTAAAACCAAACAGTTTTACAGGTACCAGGAATAGCGGTAAGAAAACCACTGGGATGTATTTCCTCCACTGGGAATTAGGTACCTCATTTGCTGCCAAAGGCTGAAACATTTGTAATTTGTGGGTGGCTCCAAGGAAGTCTTTATCTGACGCAGGATCGTAAAGTGCTCACAGAATGCCCGCTCCGCCTCACTGTGCACAGTCCTCTACCAAGGTTGTAAAGCAGAATGCAAACAGTCCATAGACCATAGCCCAAATCTCACTCAAGTTCTATGAGTCCCCAGAAAGGAGCTTGAGGCATCACCAATACAATACATTCATGCAGGGTGAGAGTTACTGAGAGTGCACTCTCCAGTCCCATGGGAATGTGCTTTAGGAGAAAGTTTTGGATCAGCGGGGCCAGGTCCAGAGAAGAGAGGGAAAAGCGGCCACAGGACTGGCAGGACTGAGCCCTCAGTTAAGACTTACCTCTGTTTTATAAAGTGAAGACTCAGCAGGATGCTGAGGAAGAGCTCAAAGTGCCTCACCAGGCTTGGAAAGTGGGGACGGATGGCAGAGGCACGTGCCATGCTGTGGCCTTTGTCTCTTGAGTTCTTGGTTGAGCTTTGCTGAACTAACCTAGCAGACCAACTCTTTCTCAGCAGATTAATGTCTCCTCAGCAGAAACCTATAAAGGCAGATCCTAACACATCAGCTCACTTGTAGAACATGAATATCAGGCATTTGGGTTGCCCTCAGGTTCACACAGGATTCACGGGAAAGGCAGACGATTGTCCTGATGACCTTCATGTCGTCACACAGAGACAGATGGGGGAGAAATGCAGCCCAACATATGGGAAAGGAGCTCTCAGGGGAAGAAGCTCATTTAGCACCTTTCAGTCTGCCCTGGAAGGACAGGACCTATCTATAGGAACAGATCTCTGGGTCAGTGCCACTTCTTCACACTGCCAGCAAATGCCACAGAGGTGAGAGAGGCAAGACTTTGAAAACTGGAAGCATAAGAAAGGACGTGCACTGCTGCACACCAAATGATAGTTTCTTGAGCTGCCTTTCCTTCCTGCAGCCGCAAAGTCAGTCCCTGGAAGTGACTCTCCAGTGCAAAGAGAAGAGCAGGTTTAGAGATGGGGAGCTCTTTGACACAGGCTCCTTCTCCACATATTGCTCGTTTGCTCCGCAGGCTCCAAACACCCACACTGGGCTTGGGAGGGCCAGGCATGAGTATCAGCTGGCAGGTGTATCAGCTGGGAGGTGCACAAACTAGGGCTTACAGAGAGGTGTTGTCTTTGACCTGGCTCTGGCTCTCCACTGAGCTCGCAGGTCTGGGGACCTGGGGTTTTGCTTTGCGATGTATTTGCAGGCACACAAAGTCCTAGGAGAGGGGCTGGGGCCGTGGTCAACCTGCAGTGTAGACAGAAACTTGGGGTACCCAAGGATAACCATTTCTGAGGAAGACAGAACCCCAAATATCCAACTAGTAAGACATTTGGGACACTTTCCGGAGTCTCTCCCTCCTGCAAGTAATTTCCATTTCAATGAACTGATGCTGATGTGCACCATCTTGCAATACTGCAGGCACTCTGTCTCTGGATAACTGCTTTTAGCAGCCTAACATTTCCTGAACAAAATTATCTTCCAGGGAACTGAACTGGCAAGTGGAAGGGAAGGAAAAATTTCCAGATCGGATTTACATCAAGAAGCTCCTGTTGCTGATTCACTGATGATAAGAAGATAAAACATATTTCCTTTGCATCATCTGCAGATTACAGATGTTCCCCATTCCATATGCTGAAACCGCAGAAGAAGCTGAGAGCTGAATTGAAAAATGACCTGGAGATAAATAAGATCTAAGTAAGTCATCTTGCAATACTGTAGTGACCAAAACATGTTTTTCCTTCCCGGAAAGAAAGAAATCATTCAGTTCTTTCTTAGCCTTGCACCTTTTCTAACAAATCTGTATCAGTTGTAGTATAGAAGGCAAAAAAGTCACATTATCAGAGAATTGAGACTCAAGAAAAAGACTGTGCGTTTGTCTAACTGAATGCAAAAAGGTGAGTAAGATTTGGAGTAGCTTCTTATAAACACCATGAACTTGTCTACTGTCGGTGTCTCAGCAGGGCTTATCTGTGGCAAAAACAGAGAAAAACTCTTAATGGAAAAGAAATATGCCTTCGGGTCCTCTGAATGAAAACAAAGGGGTCTGACGGGCCCAGCATCTGTCCATCAGCTGGGAAGAGATCACCTGAAAAATGTCCTGCTGCATCTTTGAAAGAAGGTGTGATGGGTTGGAAGAGAACCCTAAAGCATCTAACAAGAGTCATTATTATATGGAAAAGAAGGGGACAAGCAGAACTCTTCAGGATACAGGTAGTTCGACAGCATTGAGGAAATGTGACCGGGAAAGATGAGTAGACAATTTTGCATTGTCTGTGTGAGCATTTCTCTAAAACTCAGCTGAAGGTGGGTTTCATTACACATTTCAAGAAACCTGAGCTTGAAAGTGGATGCTGCCAGAAAACTGACAGTATTTTAACAACTGAAACCCAAACATGACAAGCCATAATAGAGCCAGGTGCTAAGTCCATAAAAATACAACCATATCCAGGAAGAGTGTTCCCAAAGGCCATCAAAGGCTAGGACATCACTGTGGATGCACTGTAGCTTTTTACCCTGAGAATAACATGTAACTAAGAGGAAATCTCTGTGATAAGGGAGATGACCCTGAGGAGAAGGTGTCCTACCAAAGTCATTGCTACTGAGGTTTTACCCTAAGCTTTCTGGATAGCTTATGGCCTAGATGACCAAACTCACCTTTTGGTAAGGGTTTTGAGTGCAAGGAGCAGAAGACAGGCTTACTAGAACTGAATCTGTGAGAGATCACTCCCACTGAAGGTTGAAGGCTTCCACAAGACCCGTCCCTACTTACATTACTGGGGATGTCTGCCATCATCCCCAAAAGGGGAGCCAATAATTGAAAGAGCTAAGAAAGCTGAGCCCCTTGTCCCCCTGCAAGAGACGAAGGCACACCAGGTACAGTCTGGACATGCACCTCTGGCAGGCGTCGGAGAACAACTGGTCAAACACTGCAGACAGTTCGAGTATGCAACGGTGACTGCAGCTCCTGGATTCATTTCCCAGGCTGGCCTGGATTAATTTCTATGCCTTCAGCCTGACTTTAAAAGCTCTGCCTTAAACCAGATGGAAAAGACCTGTTAGCTCACCCATTGCTCATCTCTTTGTCAGCAGCAGATGACGCATTGTCACATGTGCACCCAACCTGACTTTTAAGAGCTCCAAGCAAGGAAATTTTCACCTCTGCCCTCAGGACTCCCTTCAACTTTCTCAATGAGTCCTTCTGTCGGGAAGTAAGTAGAAGTCATGTAAGTAGTACCACAAACAAGCACAAGACTGATGTTCACACTCTAAAAATATCGTTAGGCAGTAACTGGCCCAGGTTGGATCTTCAGAGAATGAACCCCATCTGAACCTGAAAACAGAAAATAGTTCTACTGGTTTTATAAAGAAAGAACTACGACTACTGGACAATTTTGCCCCCAAAGTTACCTTTAAGATGTCCTCACTTTAATGTTTAGCTGAGGGATTACTTCCTTAAATACCTGTCAGGATTATGTTCTTGAGCTTAAAGAGCAACCAGACCAGTTACCTCTATCAACATAACAATTATGTCCATCAGTGGACCAGCTGTGCCCATCCAACAAGAAAATAAACCAGATTCTGCAATAACAGTCCTACAGGCAGGCAGGTGCTAACAGCTTTTAAATCCTACTGGAGTCAACAGTATCTTTGGGTTTTTGACCTCACAGTCTTTAGATGACTGAAGCAACTGGCTCACACTGAGAGAATTAGGCGTCCAAAGGCCTATGATGCTCTGGACCTCAGGGCCTACAGACACTTGCACAGCATCTTGCATATTTGCCCTTTTAGGCTAATAATTAGGAAACAACCTGTGAACTCACTGAAGTGGTGTTGAAAAGGCATTTTTATACTTTGCGTAAAAGCAGCAGTTTCACAGGGACTGTGGGCATGAGGTAAAGTGCTGTGAAGAGGACAGGGGTTCTGACAAGAAAGAGAGCAAGGCTCTGTGTGCAGACTGTCAAGGCATGCCCACTGGCTCCACAAGCATACATTTAAGATGCCTTTTCAAGTTAACCTGCTGACCGGAGTCTCTCTGCACCCATGGGAAGCTTAGACCTTTCTGCAAGGTTTAGCTTTAGGCAGGTGTCACCCCCAGGCCAGAGGCTGGTGATCACAGGGTAAGGACTGAAGGACAGTTAGCATTTGTTGTGGAAACATCCCAAACAGCCAGGAGAACCACCAAAACATGCTGAGAAATGGCTTCCTTGGGAGTAAATGTGTCCACATCAAATCATCAAGAGTCCTAAATTTCTGCGGACCCATTATGCCTGCTCCTTCTGGGATTAACTGTGAGTGAGTGGATTGACATAAACACTAAGGGGTCCCCTTAGATCACTAGCATCAAAGAACCACTTCAAACACAACATCTTGCTGAGAGTTGCCTTGGCTACACAGCTGAAGGAATAAAGAGAGTTTCTTGGGGGGGAAGTGGGGAGAGATGCAGTGGAACGCCTCCTGGATGGGCTGCTGCACCAGCCGTGCCCCATGCCTGGGGACTGCAGG
This sequence comes from Tinamus guttatus, assembly GCF_059628265.1. NCBI lineage: Eukaryota > Metazoa > Chordata > Aves > Tinamiformes > Tinamidae > Tinamus > Tinamus guttatus. The sequence goes on along the minus strand of NW_028288594.1, from coordinate 5,879,526 downwards.
CGGCCCGGGGCTCGGGACAGGCCAGCCTGGGCTGCACCCACCGCCCGCCCCGGCATGAAGGCTTCGTTAAACGGGGAGGGTGGTTCTCAATCTCAGGAGACTCCAGGGCAAGGGGGCAGTTTATCCTCTTTCCCCCTTCACTGGCAGAGTTGCTTCATGCATTTTGCCACACCTGTCCTGAGGATAAAGAGACAGTATGGGTCTTTCTACCTGCAAAAAAACCTACATGATCTACACATCTAAAAATCCTACAAAATCTACAAAAAAATCTTACATAATGACCCAGGTGGTCATTACTCAGACTGCCATTAATTCATCCAGGCTAAACTCTTTGGATCATCTTTGACCTCTAAGCACACCACATATCCAGGTCCTGATGATTCTTCTTCCTCAATGCCAGAGGCTGTTTCTCTTGTCTTTGGCCTTCCATGCCTCAGGTTGCCATCTTTTCCCATCTCAGCTCTTGTCCCTGGCTTTTCCAAACGCTGGCTGCGGCTGGCTGAGCAAAGAGAAGTCGCCGAGCTCCCCGCTCACCTCTGGCATCTTCTCCTCCACCAGTGTCGCCGGGCACCACGGCCTCCGTGGGCATCCCACAGCCCCGCCGCGTAACCTTGCCTTGCCTGCCTCGCCTGAGGCGGATTGACTGCTCTCAGCAAGCTGAAACCTGTCCAGACCTTCACTGGGATACCTCTAGCTACTAAGGCCATCAGGGTATTTAACTGCTACTGGCTTAGACTATCCAGAAAAACAACAACCAATCTCCAAACACTGTGTGAGTTCAGATCCATGCAGCTGGCTGGGATGTCAAGAGTATCTTGCCTCTATCTCCTTTCTTTTCTCCTGTTGTCTGATAGGCTCAGCTGCTGTATCTTATTTCTCAGTCCTCAGCAGATGATAGGTAGGTTGGTCCTTAAAACATTATCTGATCTTTATGTCGATACCTATACGCCAGCTGGAAGCACAAACTATTGAATGGAGAGAGAGATCTGCATGTGCTGCCTGGAACCTATTCTGCCCCCAGACACAAAAATGCTCCATGTGTGTGTCTGCACACATGAAATGTTTGTGTGGGTGTGCGTGGGTGTGTGAACGTGGGTACACGTGTACATACGTTCACATGCATATCTTCCCTCTGCATGATAATCTTGCTGCTCTGCAGCCCACGCTAAGGGACAGGTGTGTTCCAGCCAAATTCTGCTTTTATTTATGTCTGACCTTGAATTTGCACTACTAAGTGCTTGGTAGAAAACAGATCGATCTGCTCTGAACAGGTGAAACAAGCTGCAACTATTCTTAGCAGCTCGCCACACTAAGCAGAGGAGAAAGAAGCCCAGGGGAGGCCGGGTCTTCCTCCTCTCCTTCCCAGATTGCTCCCAACTCTTCCAGTTTGGATGAAGAGGACTGGAACCACAGCCACTGTAACAATTCCTGCAGCTGCTCCTACGTCTTGCATGCAGTTGGGCATGCTCATAACTGAAAAGCATGAGAAGTCTTTTGATTCAGTGGTAGTAAAGCTTCCAGTGGACGTTAGGAGGAAGCAGAGCACTGTGCTATGCGCACAGGCTGCCAGGAATGGGATGCAGCCTGTTTGCCGCTTCTCCTTCTCTCTTTCCTCCCTGGCTGCGCTGACTTACACGTGCCAGGCTTGGCAACAGAAAGAAGCCAGGGGGTATCCTGAAGCTGGCTTGTGCTGAAACTGCCCAGGCTCTCCTACCCTCTTCTTCTGATTCTGATGGGACGGGACAACTCACACCGCAGACTTGTGAATGCTTCCAGTCACACGTGACTGTATTCCTGTGATTGAAAGGCCAAAGCCACAACAGTCATCTGAGCACAGGATGCTTGTGCTTAAATATCGACAGGAGCAGACGCACGGGCTTCCTCTAGCACCCATCCCTCAGACCTGCCGAGGCTCCCATTTAAGGTCAGCCTCTGCTCTCAGTTACAGTCTGCAAACTCTGGGAGGGCTCCCTCGGTTTACCTGGAGTCAATCCAGCTTTACAGCGGTGCTCATGTGGTCAGGATCTGGTCTGTCACGCATGCACACCCGCACAGAGACACGTCTTTTCTCCAGTGAACTCTGCTAGCACCAGGCAAGAATTTCATTTGGATCAACTACTTAATATTCTTGCTCCTTCCTTAGAAACCAGGCTGTTGAAAAATCTTTCCAGCCCAGGCTCCTCCTTTCCTGTTTGAACCACTCCATCCCTCCCTCCCCCGTAGACAAACACCACAAAAAGCCAATTTTCTTGCACCTGATGGATTTTACTTTTTTTTTAATTGTTATTTTTGTTGAAACTTCAGATCAAAAGAAAAAAATGGAGTTTTTCCAGTTTGGAATCCGAGGCTTTGCAGGCCTGTTGCTACTAGCTTTCACCTGGACAGCTCGGGAGCTCTAAGCAGTTCTGCTGTGCTACACAAAGGACTTGCTACTCGGCACTCGATGGATCTTTCCCCGAACACCACATGTTTGCAGCCCGATGTGTGCAATTTGTCCTGCTCCCATGACCCCTGCCCTAACCCTCACCCTTGGTCTAACCCCGTGCACCCGGCCTTGGCACGGAGCTGCCCACCTGCCCCACCATGTCCCAGGCGTGATCCCACAGCTGCTCCGCGCCTGTAAAACCCGGCGCGCGTCACGCGGCCAGACAGCGAGGGAGAGAGCCCTGTGAGAGGGAAAGAGAGGGGGGAAAGTACGCCAGGCAATGATAAAGAACCGCACCGAATCTGAGGAGCAGGAAACTTGGGCTCCCTCAGCACTTCTCCTCCGCCTACTTCCAGCTGACACAGCAAAGACGATTTTCTTAGCGCTAATTCTGTGCCCCCCTCCTTTCCTTCTGGTTATCATTGGCTCATGGTTTCACAAGGAAACTTGCCAAGTCTTGCCTGCTTTCTAGAAAGAGAGAAGGAATGAGAGGAAAGAAGGAAATATTTGACAACCTTTGTTTTTCCATGCGCCTTTGTAGGGCAGCAGGCTCCAGCTTGTGCCCTCCTCTCCTCACGGAGCTCAGCCTGACCTTGCTGTGTCAGCAGGAGGAAGTCTGGCAGAGCTCGGGGAAGAGAGATGGAAAGACGTGCTCTATTTCAAACAAAACTTAAACAAAACAGAACGAAAAATCCCCAAAACACACAGAATCCTGAAGCCTGTGCCATAAATGTAGCTCATTCATGGTTTTTACCAGGAGTGTCAACTACAGCAGTGAAGTTTGGCTTTCGGTAAGGGACAGTGAGTCTACTGGAACAGAGGAAGCACCCTGTCAATACCTACACACCAGTCTACCTAAAATGAGTATGGCCAAAGCCTTTTAAACCCTGAATTTGCTTTCATTTCTGACCTCTTCACAAACTAGGCACACATCTTGCACAGCAGCTCCAGCATTTCTCAATACATGTATGCACAATTTACAGATGGGGAAACTGAGGCACGGTGCCTGGAGGCACCACATAAAACAGCTGGCCTGCGGAGAAGCCAAGTCTGGCCTCCCAGCCCTGGGCTCTCTTGCAATACTCTTATTGCGTCTCCACAACGACTATAAGGAGGAAAGCATCTGTGATCCAAACGGAGCCAGTGCAAGGGCAGAAATAGAGAGAAATGCAGTTTGATCTCTGTCCTTGCCACTGTCACATAGTTTATTTTGCAGAGTGCTGATTCTTTCTCAGCGGTTCCCAGCTTAGGGCCAATTTTGGTCATTGATAGATTGTACGGCCAGGCCAGCTTCCTCAGCACACAGTCCTCGCATTGCTGGCCAAACTGGCAGAGGCCAGAAAGTTCAAGTCAAACTTCATTTCTCTCCTTGCCCCGTTGCCTAGGAACATGCCTATGAAAATATACTTTGTTGTTAAATGCTACCAGTCAAATGCCAAGAGAGCCTTTCCCTCTCCCATCCTCAGGAATTTCTGATTTATTTTTTATTTCTCTTTGCAATCTCACAAATCTCCAGAGAAGCCCGCTGGTCTCTCATGGCTTCCTGCAAAAGCCTTTCCAATTGACACTCATTTCCCTGCTGCAGACAAGCCCATTGAAAAGAGCCCCCTGCGGCGCTTGGGAGCCCAAACTGGAAGCGCAGGTGATGTTGGGGATGTTGGGGGTTTGTGTTCGCAGCAACCCCGCAATCTCTTTCCTATTCCTCTCCTTAAGTCACCCAAAGGATGCTCATGATCCCAAGGCAATCAAAAGCCAACTGGTTTGGAGGGGACCAGCCAAAGGATTCACCCAAGGCACCTGCCAAAGGACCAGATTCCTGGGGAATAGCGAGGCAGGTGGAACGAAAGGAGGTTGATGCTGGGAGCCAAGGCTGAAGCTCCTCTGTCTGCAAGGGGCACCCGAGGATCAGCCGAGCTCTCCCAGCAGCCGCTGCGTTTGGGCTGCACAACCGACTCTCCCGATGGCGCTGCCAGGCTCCCGAACGCGCACACACACACGCAGAGTAAATAAACACCGCGGGTGACGCGCCCGGGGATGCTTTGCATAGTTCTGCTGCGAGCGGGTTATTGCAGAGTTTCCTGGGCTCCGAGATAGGAAATCTGCTCCTGCCTCACTCTCTGCACTCCGTGGTAGCCTGCACAGGTTTCCCGCCGAGCCCTTACCCCTTCCAGCTCCCTTTCAGCAGACCAAGCTCAGCTTTGTTGTTTCTGGCCAATTTTAAAAGAGGTTGGACCCATTTTGTCATTTGGAGAAGTTATACATACATACAGGCATTATATATATATATGTGCAGACACAGAATTTGGTTTTGCTGTATGGGATGAAACATAACATGACCACTGCCTGCAAGCAGAGAAGGGGAAATATAGTAAAAGCAGCAAGATTTATTAGGTGCTGGGAAGCAGAAACGGATTCCCATTGCGCCAGTATAAGCAGAAGCTTGCTAACAAGCAAAAATGACTTTTTCCTTGAGAAAAGAAAAAGAAAGTGGGGAGCTTATTTCTGTGGGATTTTCTTTTTCAAATTGGTTCCCTTGTACCCCCAGACACAGACACATCCTCCCTGCCTCCCCTTCATGTGGTGACAGAAATACCAAAGTATTTTAAAAAGTAGAGTGATTGTGTCCATGCAAAACTTAAAGGGTCCAGAAATGGGTGCTAGGCAAATGCCAATGCAAAGGAGCACTTTCTTTCATGCTTATGTCATGTGAAAGGTGCAAAGATTTCCGAAGCTTTGCTTTGCCCCCGTGCTACCATGCCCAGCCTTCATGCTAGCTTTTAGTATATGCTCTTGGATTGTCATCGTCTTCATTATTTCTGCATTCATGGCTTCCCTGTCCCCCGTGCACCTGCTCTCTTCCCTCCCAGGGTTAAAATCCATTGCCCAACAAAGACTTCCAGCAGCAACCAGCCGGGAAGAGCGGCGGGCTGCGACAACCACAAGGAGAAAGTGGGAGGCTGGATTTGCCAGAAACAAATCCCGGGGCTGGCTGAGGTCCTGGGGACAGGGCAGAGGGCTGAAAGGGGGTCCCTGCACGGAGAGCTCCCTTTTATCTCAGGCTTCAGAGCCCAGCTTGGTCCCCAGAGCAAGGCAGAGGGTATGGACAGAGAAAGGAGTCAGGGATCAAGGACAGGGTGGGGACTGGGATACGGGAGAAACAAAAAGGAGGCAATTTGGGAGGGGGGATGCGGCAGGGACTAAAAGGATGCAACGTGGGGGGATGGGGCTGGGATGCGGCTGGGACTAAAAGGGTTCATCCGGGGAGTGCCGGGTGAGGGGATAAAGCTTTCCATGTGGGATGCGGCAACCCAGGCATCAGAGGGGAGGTAATGGGAAAGGGCTGTTAACTGATGCAACAGGAGGAACGACCTGGCCATGGATGGAGGGATGGACTGGGGAAATAACCAGGAGCGTGGAAGAGCACCAGGAAAGCTGGAAACTGAGCTGGGGCTATGACGGGTGGAAGCGCATCAGGAAAGATGGAAAATCAGCTGGGGGAGGGGAAGGGGTTGTGGAAGAGCACCCGGAAAGCAGCCAGGGGGCATGGAAGAGTGGCTGGGGCTGCGGGGGGTGGAAAAGCAGCCGGAAAGACGGGAAGGGATCCGGAAAGATGACACAACCACGGGAGGCATGGAAGAGCAGCCGGGCGAGGGGAGGGAGAGCGGAGAGGGGGCTCTTAGGAGGCAACGCGTGTGAGAGACGGGGCGAGAGATGGCAACGCAGCCGGAGGGCCGGGAGAGCCGCGGAGGAGCCGCGGGCGCGGGGAAGGGCAGCGGGAAGGTGCCGCTGCCGGGGCCCCACTCACCGGTCTTGGCCTGCTCGCGGTAGCTCTTCTCGCTGAGGCAGACGGCGGTGCCGTGCAGCAGCGCGTGCAGCGGCTTCTCCTCGCCCTGGCGCGGCAGGCAGCGCAGCCCGCGGGCGCAGCGCTCCGTGTAGACGCCGCAGGGCTGCCCGGCGGGCAGGGCGCACGTGAGGCAGCAGCCGCAGCCCGGCTCCTTGACGAGCTCGCAGCCCAGCGGCGGCGGCGGGCACAGCGAGAGCGCTTTGCCGTCGCACGGCTCGCACTGCACGAAGGAGCCCAGGCAGCGCGACAGCCCCGGGCAGGCGCCCAGCAGCACCACGAGCCGCAGCAGCATCGCGGCGGGGATGCTGCGCTGCGCTGCGCGCGCGCGGCTCGCTCGCCCTTTTTTTTTTTTTTTTTAGTTCTCTCCTTCAGAAAATTTCAAAAAATGTTTTAAAAAAGCAAAAATCGAACAAAAAAGCAAGCAAGAAGGGAGGCGAAGGGGCGCAGAGCGGAGCCCCCGCTGGCGAGCGCCCCGCGCTCAGATTTATTCTCGGTGTGCGAGACCCTCCTGCTTTTGGCGGCGTTGGGCGGGGGGCTTGTCTAGGTTTGCTTTTGTCTTTTTTTTTCTTCTTCTTCTTTTAGGTCTTTTTTTTTTTAATGCCTCAAAAGGGGTCAAATCCCACCGCGATCGGCAGGAGGGCAGAAAGCGAGGGGGAGGGAGGGAGCGGGGGGAGAGGGAAAGGGGGCAGCAACAGGTTGCAGGGGGAGGCGTGAGGTTTAGGGGGGGAGGGATGGCAGTTTCACCCACTCACACTCACACTCACACTCCCCAAAGGGCTGGGAGGAGGCAGGCTGAGGAGGGAGCAAAGTTCCTTGAAAACCAGTGTCCTGCTATATTAATGCATCAAAGCAGCCAGGAGCGGGGAAGGCGGGGGAGGAAGGAGAAGGGATCGGGGATGCGAAGCTCCCCTTCCCGCCCCCTTCTTCTGCAAGAGGAGAAAAAGCCGCTCCCGACGCAGCCCCCAGCTGCTGGGGAGCCGGGTTTGAAGCAAAGTTGTGTTTCGGTCGGCTCTGTTCAACCCTCCCGCCTTCCTCTTCCAAGGTTTGCAAAGGCCAAAAGAAAAAAAAAAAAAAGCCAAAAACGGCAAAAAGAAAAAAAAAAGGCAAAAAGAAAAGTTTTCTGCAAAGTTGGAGTATTTTGTTGTAAAGTCTGCAGAGGAGCGGTAAAAAAACGGGGGAAGAGGAAAAAAAAAAAAAAGGAAAAGAGAGGAAAAAAATCCACTTTGTAGATCTCCCAACACTTTTCCCCTGGAGAAGTTTCTAAAGAGACTGAATACTGCAGAACAGGCTGTCTTTTAAATAGACTGCCCCTGGCTGCCTGCCAGCCCCTCGCTGCAATTTGAGATCCCAATGACACCTCAGCTTGACTAGGTGCCAGCAAGTAGGGCCCTATCAGTGCGCGCCCGAGCCCGTGGGGGTGGGGAGCGCAGCTCCTGACTTCTGGGCTTCAAACCCCGGGCAGCGATCAAGGATAATATTATGAGGAGAGACAAGGGGAGGAGGAGGAGGGGGAAGCCGAGGATGGGGAGGGAAGAGAGAAAAAAAAAATCAAAAAGTCGCGATCCTCACGGTTTGGAAAGAAAAAGGAAGAGAAGCGGCTGCGCCGGGGCTGCGAGGCGGCTGCAGGGAGAGGTCGGGGCGCGGGCTCCGGGGGTTGCGTCAGCGGGGCGCGATCCCGCGGGCTGTGCCCGGTGGCGGCCCCGCTCCGCGCGCCCCCGCGCAGCCCGGGCACCCGCCGCGGTGCCGGGGCGCGAGGAGCCGGGCGATGGCGGGCAGCGCGCCAGGGCCGCCCCGCTCGCGCGCACAGCCGCTCCGCGCGCCCCCGCGCAGCCGGGCTAGCGGGGCAGCCGCAGCCCGGCGGCACCTAAGGACCGCGCGCGATTCCCATTTGGAAAAGTTCGCTGTTGCTTAGGGCATGCCAGGAACAAGGGGAGATTTGCCATGCAAAGTCCATTTCGCACGTTTTAGCTCATTCTTTCTCTGCCTCTTGTCCTGCAGAAAGTGGGGGAGAAGGAAAGAAAAACCCATAAACTTTGCAGCGCTTATCCTCTGTCCTGCACAGTTCGGGGTTTGTTGTCTTTTGTTTCGCTGCTGCATTCCTAAGGGTTACAGATCTCCGGGACGTGGTCCTTCGCACTTGCCTCCCTCAGCGCTCATTCATTGCGAGGAACTGGGAAGCTGGAAGCGTGGAGAAGGGAATCTCCAAAGTTGCCTTGTGCAGCCCTGGGGCCTGTGCAGGCGGCTGTGCACTGGCGCCTTGCACCTGGAGCAGAAGGGACCAGCAACCGGGCTGCAAGCAGCGGCTGGACCGAGGGCTGGGAGTTCGCTCCCCAGTGCAGCAAAGCCTGCGCTACCAGGGGAGTGGGAAATCCAGAGGGATCCGACGGTCCTGGGTGAGGTTTGCCCGCAGCCTCCCCCCCCTTCCACACATGCACACACTCCTGCAAAGCCTTATATTCCTCAGGTTTCTTTTTTAGATCAGTCATCTATGCAGCTGCATTGCATGGATTTTGCCACTAGAATGCACCCTTATCTATGGTAAGAGGACGGGTGGTTGTTTAAAAGCATTAACTCTTTCTTTGCCAACATTTCCTCTCTCAAGGCTTTTTTTTTTTATGCATTTCAAATGTTCCTTTTTTTACCCTCTTCCTACCCCGTGTGGATTCGGGGGCAAAACTCAACTCCCTCCTGTCTTTTTCTTTTTTTTTTTTTTTCTTATTTCCCCCCCTTTTTTTTTTCTTGAAAACCACATTTCTATTTTTTTTTCTCTATTAAGATTTTCCAGGGTCTTTATTTGATACTACCTATCTGCTTAGACCATAGTTAACTGCCCCAAGCTAGGCACCGTAAGATAAGAAAAAGCAACCCCCTAGGATATATCTTGAAATGTTTTAAAATGGTTTCTCTGGTCAATGCTTACAACTTTAACAGCACATAGCCTGCAACCTGCCTTGCTTTTTATAAGAACCTGCCACTGGTCTGAAGGAGGCTTTGCTTTCTCCTCTGGAGGTATGGAAGTATTTCCTACGAGGAAGGGTTAATGAGTGAAGAAGCGGTGTGCCCTGTAACTGGCACAAAGGCAGCAAGAGTATCGAGAGGGCTGAAGGGGAGGTTTTGCTCGCACTCCAGGCTGTCCATGAGGCACAAATGGTGAGGCGTGTAGAGAACTGCTTCCACGGGGCCCAGCTGCAAGCTCTGGCACTGCAGACTTGGGCATGGCTGGATTGCCCAAGGGCAGAGCTCCCGTGAGGGATCCCTGTGGAAGCTGCTCCAACTCAGGGCTGTCCGAGAAGTTTTTTTTAGGACTTTCAGAGCAGGCCAAAAATCAAGATGGTGCCAGCGTGTGTTGCAGCCGTCCTCGTTTCCCTATTGCACTGCGCCGTGAGGCTGTGCTGGGTTTTTTATCCAGGAAACTGTGCCTGGAAACTGGTCTTCAACCATGAGGTGTGCAAGTTTTACCCATGAGCTGCTTCTATGCAGCTCCCACATTTTTTCCCCCATTTTTTTCCCCAAAATTATAAGAATAGCCTCTGTCATGAGGCTCTTGGGGCTATTGCAAGTCCTGAACAGCTTCCCTGGCAGCTGGGATGGAGTTGCAGATGAGTGCTTGGCATATGCCATCCGCGCTCCTCATGGGGGCTGCCTCGCTGGCATCTTTTGCCAGCACTCCAAAAAACATCACCCTGGTAAAGAAACAGCAATAGGACAGTGTGTAGCATACGACTGCTTACCAGTTATAGGAGAAACTACACCTAACAAGGATCGTATTTCTCTGGGCTTGTGCTCTTCCAGGGGAGAACACCATAATGTTTGATGTTTGTAAGACATGCTTTCTTAGTCTGGGGGAGTGAACAGAGAGCATTCAGATGGAACCAAGGTTTCTATTAGTGTCTTCTAATGTAATTCATTTCTACAGACTCCATGTGATACATATGGTTTTTTGCTGCAGAAAGAAAAGTAATTATTTGGAAAGCAGTTACTATTCTTTGCATCTCAAATACATCACACTTCATTATGATACTACTCTCTAATGTGCGAAAGCACTGACTTTCCTGGGCTTGATAGGATGGAACATATGCCTTAATCAGTTTGAGCTAATCTGTGTGTTTTGGGGTCACTTGGAACATCAAACAAATTCAAGCAATCTAGAAAGATAAAGAGCTGAAGTACAGATACATCAGTGAGATTTTTTTTTCCTCACTCCAAAACCACTGTCCAGTTTGTGTAGATCTGAAACTTGTTAGGAAAATAGTATTTTAACAGGAAAATACACACACACACATATGTATTTGCATGCAAGTACTGAAAAACACCAACAGGTGGTGAAATCAGGTGCCTGGGACTGAAACATCATTATGAAAAACACGAGTATTTCATCCTCGGAGTAAGAATCCCAGAGGGAAAAATGACACAGAGCAAAATTGGAACTGACTGGGCAAATCTAAGAGGCCACCTGGACAGGAGCACAGAAAAGGAAGACAGAGAACAGCAGGTATTGACATTTAGCGTTGGGGTAAAATGTGGCTTCTTCCCAAGCCATTTGTTGTTTCCCTGGACAGTGCCCCTCGAGAGCCGCCTTCTCTGCGGTGGTGGAGGCAGCTCTCGGGCAGCCCTGGAGAGCTCAGGGAGCCGCAGCGCTGCCGTGGGGAGTGCAGTAGAGCTAGCAAGGGCTAGGTGGCATACTGGATACACTGGATAGTCACCTCCAAGGACTTTCTTCCACATCCAGCAAAGGCTGAATGAAATTATCTCTTTGCAGGCAGCTTTCTGTGTCATTAAAAAAACAAAGCAACCGATGCTTCCAGTGAAGACAGCATCAATGTTTTGCTTTCTAACATGCCTCCTGGGGGTATCAATTTTAAACCGCATGTAGAAGTGGAGTCTCCCCTCACCAGATCAGTGTCTGGGTGTTCTGCATGGCTGGGTTGGCTCTGTTTCACATTACCAAGGCTCGGTGGCCAAGATTTCCAGCAACAACTGATCACTAGAGTGCTTCCATGCTTGTGTGGCCCACCTGAGCCACCTTAAGAGGTCAGGGGACTCTGTAAGTGAGAAACATCAGCTCCTGCGCATTACGACTCACTTTTTGACTCTTTCAGAAGTACCAAAGTATAAAGTCTCTGCTGGAGTCTAACATGGACATTTAAGTGATAGTGGCAGAAATTGCTCTTGGAACAAATTCCTCTTGCTTGAACACAGAAGAAATAATTTTCTTCTGCTAACAGGAAAAGACAGATGTTTCATCATGAAAGGCCAGCAAAGGTTCCCCTTTGCTCCTCCATGGACGGGGCTGAGAGCAGAGATCCTTGTGCTGCCTGCACTTCTCCAAGTGCCTGAACGCAGTCCCTGAACGTGGGCCGAGCTGCCTGGCGTCCCTCCCGGCGCACGTGCGCGGCCCCGCGCTGCACGGCACGCAGTGACCTGCTCCTTGTCCAAGCAGACAGCGGGCATGAGCCTGAGCATGGGGACGTGCCTCCCTGGGACGTCAGGGAAGGGCGTTTTGGCTCCGGGGAGGAGGCCGGCGTGCTTTCAGGCACCACGGGCTACTGGGGCGAAGCTGCAAAAGCCGCTTCGGTTTCCCTATCTGTGCAACAAATGAGGCTTCTGTATCTCCAAGGAGACTAGGTAGGTTTAAATGGCTGTCTGGAAAGTGGTTAGAGATCTTTATGTCACTGCTCTGCAAGCCTGAAATATCCTTGTGATTCTCTCTACCTCCACCTTCCCCCACTCCTTGCTACCCACATTTTTTTTTTGTTATTAATTGTTTTAGATTCAGACAATGCCTCTCCTTTGGCCTCAGGCAGACACACAGGCTGAATCACTAAAACACTTTAACGCACATCTGCTGAGGCAGCAAAAATCAGTATCTCTTTTTTTTTTTTTTCCCTCTCTCACTCTCTCTGCCTCTCCAGTATCACAGTCAAAAGGTGACCGAGGCACTAAGTAAAACTGGAACTGGCTGAAAAGGGAAAGTGCTCCCAGCTGAAGTGCAGAAAACACCTGCATCTAATAAAAACAAATGAGAAACATCATCAATAACCAAAAGAAAAAATGGTATAAATAAGAGTATAAATTCAGATGGTCTCTGGGAAACTTGAACAGATGCCCTAGCCTGCTGTCTTCTAGAGGTATTGTGTAATTATTTACCTTGTAGTGCATTAAAATACAGGGGATTGCTGCATCTCTTTGGCATATGGAAAGGAGCTATAGAAAATGTGCTGTGCAGCTGGATACCATGGTAATGGGTGACCCAGCATACATTAGATAGTTACTGTTGTGGGAGAGAGGGCCCTGCCTAGAAGAAGCAGGTGTCGTCAGAAAGATATTCTTTTTTGTCCCTTTAAGTTTCGCAGGGTTGCATCTGACAAGAGTATTTAGGTGAGGAGGATATACTTGGATTCCTGTGAGAAAGCAGAGGTCCTTTGCAGCGCGTGCTGGCTGTGGTGCAGGGGTGCACTCTGCGCGCTGCCTCCGTAATCACGTGTGTGCGCGGCCTGGCCCTCCGAGCTGGCGGGGAGCAGCGGTTTGCCTGGAGGAGATGCTCACGCTCACTGTGATCACCAGCCCCCTCCAAGAGTTTGCTGTCAAGCCTGCTGTGCACGTTCGTTTCTTAACCTTTGCACAGCACCCAAGGAGTTGGCTTGAATACAACCTCTTGGGCCCTGCTGATTTTTTTTTTTTTTGGTCTTTATATCACTCTGGACTCTCTCCTGAATCAATAGCTGTGCATAAACTGAGATGGATTTGTGGTTTTCATTTCCTTTTCATTGCCACTGGTCTGGAAGTATTCATGTCGGATCAGTATCGCCATTGAGAACGCACCAAAACACCTCTTCCAAGACAGCTGCGGAGGTGCAGCCCACCGAGAGCCCTGCAGGGTGGGTGTCTGAGGGCACCATCGATGTGAGAGGGTGTGCGTGGTCTGGATGCTTCCTAGATTAAGGATGTTACCTCTACAGCCTAACACTGAAGACAGTTCACAAACCAGGCTGCCTTTTCTGCAGAATAATTGCAGATGTTCTCAGGGACACCCAAATTACTCTGAGATTTGGGGATGGCAACTGGCTACTCCTTTGCTGGCCCTCTTGGCTAGTGAAAACTCCCTTCGTTTTTCCTCCCTTTGACTATTAGGTTTCTGTGTCTTGCAGAACTTTCTGTTGTGAGGTGGATGTCTGTGAACTTCACCAGTCAAATTCAGATTGCAGCTTAGACTTCTGGCTTCCCTGCTGCAAAATAAAAAAAAAACTGTCTCCATCCCTTCCCAGACACACAAGAGGAACTTCATCCACGAAGGTCTGTGGAGTCCTCTATGGCTACATGTGTAGCATTTTGAGGGTCCTGTTGAGGCACTGGAGACAAGACCTTCTGTGATGGGGACACAGGCTCATCCAAGACTGGATGGAGACAGACACAAATCACAGAGGCTCGCAAACAGCGCTTGGATACCTCCTCTTCTTAGCTGCCAATAACTGGCCTGGATGTGGGCTCATGATTATATCCCTTAAGTAATTCCCTGGACTTCCCCTTACCCTCACTGTGTTATTATTCATAGTTATTTTCTAATGGCTGTCCTGCCACTTGTTTTCTTTCTGGCTTTCTTCTTCTTCCGCGTAATGAAAACACATCAATGGCCCTTTTCCAAGAACAGTTATTAAAGCAGTTACCCCCGCCTATCCCCCCTCCCCTCATTTAAAACCTATCAAGCTCCATTGGATTTGTGGCCAGAATTTGCGTTGAATTACTATTTTGGAGTTGCCAAGGAAAGCAAAATGAGAAAGTTTTGGGGGAAAAAAAGAAGAAGAGAGAAAGTTATAATCTTCCCAGATCACTATTAATTATATTTACAATAATTACAGTGTTCCAGACGGCTACACTGCTGAAAAGCAGGAAGATCAACTCTTGCAGGGGAACCTGTGCATGTGTTTTGGCCTTTGCATTGCCTTGAGAACAAGCCCTTCATGCTGCACAGCTGATGCTGGGACACCTCTGTCCTCAGTGAGCTGGAGATAACATGTACAAGCAGAAAGAGCTGATGGTTTCACGTGCAAAGGCAGAGCTCGCTCCCCTGAATGGATCCTAGCTCAGTTTATGAATTTCCTTCCTCCTTTGGGGCTAAATTTTGATGCTGTGTTTTGTTAACCCATTCCTATGACAACGGGCAACAAGTCCAGTGCGTGGCAGAAGCTGAAGGCAGGATGAAGAACTGGGAGGGACTGTCTACAACAGCTAGGAAGGCAAAGAGGAATTAAGATACACCTTCTCCCTCTTACGGACTGAGTCTAATTCAGCTTCTCAGGCAATGAATCCTTGCATCGATAGGTCTAACAGATGAACACAGCAAATCTGAGCAGCCCCTTCAAGCTGAAGCAGTACTGATTTGTCCACAGGGATGTAGCAACTGGCAAAGGGAGCAGAAGCATCGAAAGGCACATGGCCTTCTCCTGACCAGGCCTCTTTCAGAGGCCCCCATTCTCTGCGCAGCCTCCTTTGGTCTGTCAGTGCGCTCCGCTCCCTGGCGAGTCTCTTCCTTGTGCCACAGCTCACGTTATTACCTCCTACCATTGCTTGTGCTTAACACACCCTACTTGAAAATGACCCCAAGCCAGAGGTGTAGGGAGGGTGTAATACTCATTATAAGCAAAACCTCAAAGTTATTAAAATAGCATGTTTTTGTCAGTGACCCAGTTATCTGTAATTTTAGAGCTGTTCCACCTCAGACCATCAAAAGCCTTGGATCCCACATATTCACACCTGGGATGTGATAGAGTTTATCCCTTAAACTAAATGTCTTCCCAGAAACTAGTGTCATGTAGACCACTAAGTGAAGAGCAGAAACACCCACTTACCAGTGGGGGAGCGTTTTTATGCAACATCCGCTTCAGCTCTAGCCTGTGAATTCTGATCCTCAAGAGTAAGCTAAAACAATACTGACTCTTGAACTAAAATTCATAACTCTCCTGGCTGTGACAAATCATGGCCTCAACAAGAGATATTCATTTTATGGCATATTACAGCTTCCCCTAAAATTTACCCGTCCCCCAGGATCATAAAGGCAATAATTATCTGTATGTCTGTCCATCCAGTCCCAACAGCTGTCCCACCTCCCCTTTTTTAGCTTCCTCTTCTGCTCTACTGCTGCCGGCTCCCTTAGCAGACAACCGTAAAAATCAAAACAGAGAGCTGTATGTGGTGTTTGTAAGCCAAATACAGATCTTTCCTCCATTCCTGACCAACTGTGTGCTGTGGTGGCCCCCCCTGTGGCCCTGATTGCCCAGTAGTAGCCATATTGCAGAGGCCAAGAGATGCAGGGCCCTGCTAGCAGATCCAACCTAACTCAGATGGTAGCTGCAGTGTGGCCAAGGTGTGATTTGGGTACCTGCCACTGCAGCCACGCTTGTGGCTTGCTCTTGTCCCACTTGCTCTTGAGATCACAGTGTGTGTTTGTAGGGCACATGGTCAGCAAGCAACTAGATGCCTGCAATGTCAACTTGTAGAAGATTTTTTTTCTTTTTCTTTTTTCTTTTTAACTTGTAGAAGATTTTTTTTCTTTTTCTTTTTTCTTTTTAACCCTTTTTGTTTTTATTTTTTCTTTCATTTTCCCTTTTTCTTTTTTCTTTTTTTTATTTTATACTTTTCCTTTTTTCCTTTTTTTTATTTTATTATTTTCTTTCCTTTTTCATTTTTTCTTGTTTTCTTTATTCCTTTTCTTTTACTTTTTTCTTTTCCTTTTTCATTTTTTCTTTATCTTTTTATTTTTTTCTTTTATCTTTTTCTTTTTTAACTTTTTTCTTTTTCTTGTTTTCTTTCTCCTTTTTCTTTCTTTTTTCTTTTTCTTTTTTCCTTTTTTTTCATTTTCTTCCCTTTTTCTTTACTTTTGTTTTTTCTTTTTCATTTTTTCTCTTTGTTTTCTTTTTTCTTTTTCTTTTTTTTTCTTTTTTCTTTTCTCTTTCTTCTTTTTTTTCTCTTTTCCTTTCTTCTTTTCTTTTTTTTTTCTCTTTTTTTCTGTAAAGATGCAATGAGACCTAAGAAATCTGGTGGAGAGACTCACAGCTCCCAGAATGGATGGGCCCTTTGTGAGCTTTTGTGGAAATGAAGGTGTACGCCATGCGGTCTCCCCCTCTGAAGGCTTGTCTCTGATGTGGAAGAATGCCTAAATGAGGGGGACAGCTAGAAAAGTGAGAAAAGCTCTTTGGAAAGTGGAAATTTTATGTAGGGGAGTCTAACAGAGGTGAGAGAAAATATGTCCAACTTGGACCTTGCAGGATCAAAGGACTTTGGTGTCAGTGTGTGAATTCTGCATCAGCATTCACCAAATCTCTCCCATTCTCTCAGTGCCAAAGGTTGAGGTTGGTGAGGGGAGGCCTGTGCAAAATTTTCTTTCCCTTGCACTGTTTTCCCCAGGAAACATCCTGACTCATCTTTGTCCTGCTGGCCTTCCCAGTGGAGAAGAGCATCGCTAATGGTTGCCCAGCAAGAGTCCTTGCTACCTTTCCACTTTCTGACAAATGGTATCTTTGATACAGTGGCCCGAAAAATTGAAACTGGCTCATAACGTGTTATTGTTTCACTCAAAAGGAATAATAATAAAAAAGAGGTACATATACATATATACACCCACACACAAAGAAGGTAAAATATATATAAAGAACGTAAATGAAATAACATTAGATGCAAACCAGGAGGCAGTGAGAAGAAAAGAGTGTGTGCCCAGTACAAAAACAGTGGGGCATTAAACATACAACTGTGTCCTGGGTTTCCCAGACTCAGAGCACACATCAAAGGCCTGAACTTAGTCCAAGCCATCGTCTTTTTTTTTTTTTTTTTGATTTTCCGCAGACCCATATGAAGTAAGTTCCACAACCTGGGAGGGCAGGCACAGAGCTTTCTCAGCTCTGTACTTATTTTCCTTTTACAGCTATGCTCTGACAGACCCAAAATGAGAGAGAGGGAGAAAGGGTGACATGTTTGTGCCTAGTGTTGGTGCTGACTCCTTGGAAAAGTTAGCAGGAGAGCGAGCGGAAAACACAAGTGTCTCAGCAGGAGCCAGCACCCCCATGAGTTTGTGCTGGGAAGCAGTTATAGTTCTTGCACTTCTTCAGCCTCAGGAAATGTAGTGACTCAACACGCTCATGCTAGTGGGTGACATCTTCGTATTATGATGCATCTAAGTACATCAGGAATTAATTCTGTATCCCCCCCCCACGTTAGGCTGAGAGGAACTCAGTCAGACCGGAGGCTTGCTCCTGTACACGTGACGTTGCGTCTTTTCAAGGCCCTGTTCTCAATGGTCTGCTGCTTCTGCTGCATCCCAGGAAAACACCAGCTAGTTGTTTGCTGCTTGGCTACAGGAAGGCAATGGGCGTGGGGCTGGGAAAGTTAGTCCTCACAAGAAAAGGAACTTTTATACAGCAATAAGTCTCATCCTTCTGGGATCCATGGACACTTGGCTGCCATCCCTCTGAAGCTAAGTCTGGTATAAACAGCACCCAAAGACACCAGGCTTCTTCTAGGGCAGCTCATTTTTGAACTGCAGATGGGAACCTGGGAATGAACTAGTATGAGCCATATGGACAACAGAGGGTTGAGGGCTCGAGCAAAATGTGGATCAACTTGACAGGACAGACTTAGAAGTATGGTGCCACCAAGAGCAAGCAGTTTCCAACTGAGGTAGGAGGATGATCAGGGATCATCTCCCTGCAGAATGAAAGATTTGGAGAGCCTTTTCTTGGTGTTGATATGTCACATTTGGGAACTGCACAGTAAACAAGCATCCTGGCAATGGTACTAACTCTGCTGACATTCATATACCAGAGAATGATGGATTCTTCCTCAGGAGAACAAGAACTTCACATCTGAGCAAAAGCCTGTGCACAAATTTACGCCAAATGAATAAATTCATGCCTCTTACTTTCCTTCATTTTTATGGCCCATTTGCACTCTTTTTCCTGAGTTTTCAGCAGCCTCTTCAATCTTTCTGCAGAAATCTCTCAGAATAGCCTGATCCAATGTAAACTCTGCTGTAGCAGCTTTCCCAAGGTGACTGGCTCCTGTAGCTATTCTCTCTGCTCTCCCTCTGCCTCAAGCCACTAGTTGCTGTCATGCCCTTGTGGGTTTTCTTTTTGAGATCCCTAAGTGTATGAATGTTGCCTATTTTCCCCCTCTCTTCCTGTAAGACCTCTTTGGCTGTTTATTGGAGTCTCATTTTCTTCATATAGTGGGCGAAATTTTCACATCTTGTATTTTATTATCTTGCTGTTCAACGAAACCTTCCTAAACCTGAGCATATGTGAACTGGTGTGGTAGAGGATATTGCAGAGGTCACAGTAAAGACTGTGTAGGACCTTTATCCTCACACTTCCACCATCTCATCCTTCCAAATTAATGTAGTAGCCTGTAAACCTTAATTATCTATGCCTGCAGACTCCATCCCATCTCTCTTTACACACCTGCAAGTTGCTTGTCTAGTTTATAAGGTAGCTGCTGAGCTTTTTCAGGGTTAAAATTAGTTGAGGACAGATCTGAGATGTCCTCAGGCCTGAGAATTTTGGAGGATGTTCTGAAATTGCATTCTTGCCTTTTCAAGGGACTGAGTGGAGATGGCTCCAGTCCTCACAAGGCAAGTGCTTTCAGTCTTTCCTCTGAAGGAGATTAGCTCTTGTGCCTTGGACTCCATCTGGTTTTCCAGCAAGCTCTGGAGTCCTTTGACTGGCGAATGCTCAGCCCCAGGATTGGGAAGGGCTGGATGGCTGCACACATCGTGGTGTGGCTGTAGCCTGCCCGGGATGGCTTAGGCTCACTCATGTCTGAATCTGTTCCAGCTAGTGAAAACAGCCAGAAAGGCTGCTCTTTTAGCGGAGATGGTAGCTGGAGAATAGCCTTATACAAAGTTTGGACTCAGGATTTCTGTTCCTGGAGCTGCCTGGATATGCTTGTAACAACTGAGCATGATATATGCGGCTGCAGTTACCATCCCTAATCTTTTTCCCCTCTACCATAAGCAGTTTCCATAAGCATCATGAGGGAACAGATTAGTTAAGCAACTACATTTCCTGTACATCAAATGGCTGAAGACACACAGGTTTCCTGGTTTCCAAGGCACCGTAAAATGAAATACAATAGGAAAGGGGGATGAGATTAATGGGAAAAACGTCACGTGCTGCTCTCAGACACAGCAGCCGCACCAAAAGGGATGGGACCGCGCCAGTGGAGCTATGTGCAGGATTTGGCCTTGGATCTGTTAAATGAGGACATTACCAGAGCACCAGATTACACGGCCGAGGTCTCTGAAAACAAATCCTGCTAAAGTAGAAAGGATTTGTTAGAAGGCTGCAAGGTCAGGAAAGCAACATTATTGGTTTAGCAGCCTTCTGCTGCACTGGGGACCCCAGGCAATGGCAAGCACAGCACTGCCCATAGATTCACATCTTTTGCTTTGTCATTTAAAAGCTTGTAAAAGCAGAACGAAGCGTTCTCATTTCTTTCTCTTCAATATTTGCACAGTTGGGAGTCATTCCTGCTCTGTGCTTTTCTTCCCCCCCTCTCAGAAAGCAAGTGCTTCAATGCCTTTATTTTCTAAGTAAACTGAATATGCCCACACAAGAGTGCCCACGAATATTAGCAGCCCAGAGCGCATGACCACAACAACGAACCATTTTGTCGTGCTGTGTTCATGAATATCCTGTTCATAGCAGCCGAGCCCCCTCTTCATAAACAGCTCTATAGTTTCTGTTAACAAGCAGCCCTCCCGTAATAATCTATTCTGTTCAGCCCAGTACCCTTGAGCAACCTTCTAATAAAAGAGCCCACTATCTCTGTGCAGCTAGACCACAATTAATCCATGTGGCTCAGTGCTCATAAACTGCTTCTCCCCTTGCCAGCTGTTACTTTTGAGTGACCCCACAGCAGCAAACCAAGATCCACTGCTGGCAAAACAGCCATATATATTATTTATATATATATGAATACCTCAAAATAACTTTATAAATAATAAATAGCTTTATAAATAATCTTTATCACCCCCCCCCGCCATTTCGGTGGTTATAATTTGCCACTAGCGCTTCAACTACCCCAGCGCATGGCCCCTTGGCTGTGGTGCCTCAGAGCATGAAGCGCCCTGTGAGGAAATGTGCAGGCGCTCTGGCAGCGCAGCGCTCCCCCGTGAGGGCTGGGGCTTCCGACCAATCGCACGTCACCACCTGTCTCCGCTGACCAATCCCACGTCACCACCTGTCTCCGCTGGCCAATCCCACGTCACCAGCTTTCTGCCAGGCAACAGGCAACAGGTGACCTGTTACCTCAGGCACAGGCCCTAGCCCAAACCAACACCCACTACTGACAAAATCAACATGTTAGCGATAAATAAATCAATACATATTATCAATAAATAAATCTCACTATATATGTTTTCTTTTTTTTTTTTGAGTACCTCAAAAGAGCTTTATAAATAATTCTGCCTCCCTCCCTCCCCTGATTATAATTTGCGGCCAGTGCTTTGATTCTCTCCCCCGTGCAGAAGAAGCTGCCATGGCTGTGGAACAAGGGGGGCACCCGCAACCTAATAACACAGTTACTTGCTAGTGCTTCAGTTTACATCCTGTTTGTTTGACGTGTACAAGTGTAGCCACAACGTCTGGATTGCTGCACCCCCGTTTTGTATGGATTTGCTGGTGTCTGAGTGACTCAGCTCATGCTTTCCTATAGTAGATACTTTAATTCAGTTTCTCTTCTCTATCTGGCCACCAATTTTCATGAAAACTGTAGGAATATTACATCTTCAAGGACCCTGCAGTGCTGACGGATTTGGCTGAAAAGGACCAATGAGTTGAAAAATTGGTGCAAAGTAATGGGCCGACAGACACACAAATTCCCCTGTGCATAAATATCAGCTAGACACCCTTCAATCCCTGGTGTCTGATGTCAGAGCATCCTGGTGGCATTATGATTATGACCTTCGAAAGTCTTCACCAAGATCTGCAGCTTTGCATTGGCTCGGTTTCACCTTGTTTCAGCACCTGGGGTTGAAATGAATTTTCAAACCAGAGGGAAGCATAAAGAGCTGGCACACAGTGGGGTCTGGGCTCTGATCTCTCCAGAGCCACTGACTCATTCTGTGATCTTCAGCAAGGCTTTTGACCTGCCTGTGCTTTGTGCTACACAGCTGGAAAATGGAGTTTTTAAAAAAATGCAATGGGAACTTTGCTGAAAAGAGCAGATGCTGAGATTTCCTAGATAAACAAATCACCCAAGCCCTGCCATTCCTCCCCCTCCCCATCCTTCTCCTTTTTTTTTTGCACCTTATAGTTCAAGTAAGAAACAGTTTAAAGTGGAAAGTCTGGGGCTGTGTTTTCTTACATGTCCTGGATCCTCCTTTAACTGTGAAAATGTTCAAAGTGAAAACTTGACCTGGCAGCAGTTTCTAAATGACCTCGCTTTGGCTGTGAAATCCACTTGAGCTTTGCAGGAGCAGATTTTTATAGTCTTCTCTGGTAGAGGAACAAAAAGATTATTATTATTATTATTATTTTTCTTCAAGAGGAAACTTTATACAGACTGTGTGTTATGTTTTCTCCCAGTGCTCAAGGTCAAATCAGCAGTTCTTTTCTCACTGTTCCCCACTCACTTTATATCACCCAAAAAAATAAATCCTATTCCCTCTCACTTGCTGCAGATACTCCTTAGCAGCACAGAAAAATGACAGAAGTGCAAGCAGTCAGTGTTAGAAATCTGCCATTACAGCCATACACAGCAAAGCCTCAACTCTAGGCAGGGCAGTGGCTGTAAATAGAAGCACTGTATTTACGAGAGGGGCTTGACTGGCTGCTGAGTTCAAGTTTATGTTTGGCTCATTTTCTGGAGGACAGTACAGTTGCTAATGCTGCTGTGATGGTTAATCTTGCCCGGGGTGGAAGATGGGTACATCCCCTGACTATATTATTTCTGTGGCACAGGAAGCCTGCTGTTACCTATGAGAGCTTGCAGGAGGTGTCACCCCACAGCTGATGTAATCTTGTAGTTTAAAGTTGCTAGTTATAATTACTTAAAGGAGGTGTGATAAACACATCCTAACTCAAGAGTTCCTGGCTGCTGCCTGCTCTCCAGGACGACTACCAGATCCAGACTCCCTATAACACAAGCCATGCTATTGGAGATAAACACCTCCAGTGGCTTAGCTTCCAGCCATAGTAAGAATGTGGCCAAAGATACTGCTGAAGTGAAGATTTGGTATTAATGCTCTCCAGTTCAGTAGTTTGTGCAGTATCAGAAGCTGTGACTGAACATCTGGGGCTCAGCTGGAGCTAACTTGATCTTCCTAAAGCACCCTATGCCAAAAGGCCTCTCCTGAACACTGCAATAACTTGTTGCAGGCTGCTTTTGCTAGGGCTCTGTATGCAGCACCAACAACATGGTAGTAGAAGGGCACTGATGCCTGCTGAAAAGACTTCACTGTGCGTGGCAGTGGTTGTTTGCATATGCAGCCAGCATTTGTCACAGCTTGGCAGACACCCATGAGGGCATGCTGCTCTGGAAGCTAGGATTTGGGTGCCTAGACCCTGTTATGAAATTGAACCTTAGATGATAACTAATACTGAATGATATGTTAAAAAGCAACAGGCATCCAGAATGGACTAATAATAACCTGAAAAATGCGTGTCTTTCCTTCTTTGACCCTTGGAAGGGACAGCCGTATTTCTGACACTGACTCTCCCTGTGGTCATGGGCAAGTCATTTTAACTTCTTAGCCTCAGAAAGTGGGGATAATAAATGCTTCCTTTTAGTTTGCCAGCTAGCACCTGTGTTTCATAGGTTTGGTCTGGGGAACGGCATGTGCCAGAGACCATTCCCAAGGCCATTCCCAATAAGCGTTAGGAAGGTGGTTGCCATGGTTTGGAGGAGTTAAGAGAATTTAGTTATGAGTAGCTGCTCTGGGTTGCACCAGTTGGACCCCGGATAATGGTCCCTGATCTCTTAGTTATGAGGATATATATAGCCTGTGTTTCCAGTGTTGTGAATGAGACATCACATCATCAGGGTCAAGAGTTACACACTGAGGAAAGGGAAACAGGCCAAGGACATATTACAATATTATCTTTTATTCCCATACATTCTCTTTCAATCAGTCTGTGTTCCCCAGCTAGTGTTTTACACGTGATTATGGGCTCCTTGAGGGCAGAAACCATCTTTTAGCTGTATTTGTACAGGCCCTGAAACAATGAGGTCGCGCTCTTGAGGAGGGCTTCCTCGCACTAGTGAAGCTGATGATGGCTAGCTCTGGAGGAAGGGCAAAGGAGTGCTCCAGTGCTGAGGTATTGCTGGACAGTACAGTCAAAGGGCTGTTTGCTTTCCTTATTCCTTCCAGATTGGTGTGGGCTTATTCGTGGCTGTCTAAGGAATGCCTGCATGATATTTTGCATTCGAACAGTTCATTTCTTTGTCAAAGATGTTCCTGTGTTAGGAAATGCTCTCCAATAGCCTCACCTGCACGAGAATTGCCCCTGCCACCAGAAAGCAGTGTTTCTTTGTGTAACTGAAATGTGGGGTCTTAGGGAAGATTATCAGAAGCCTCTTTAAGGGAATGTTTTATTAGGTGTTGGATATCCTAGCTGAGGGTTGCTTTCCTTCTCAAGGGCTGATGTGGAAAGGAATCACAGTCAGATCAGCCTTCGCATGAACCTGCCAGCAGACTACATCCACGAGGGGGAATGGAACTGTGTGATGAGCCATGCTGGACTAAAGAACATGGCCAAGAGGAGTTCGTGAAGCCTATTCCTTGCTGAGAGCTCAGCAGGAGTGACTGCTATAACTGATCGACCTCCAGAACCGGAGCTCCTGGCCACTGCTCTGAAACCATCCTCTCTTCTCCCCACTCCCTGGTGTGGGATGTACTGCTCCATCACCGGGCTTGTGACATTGCTGCCCTGTTAGGGACTCTTCTTCCTGTCTTCATTTTTCCTACACTTCCAAGCAAGCTCTTCTATAATGTCTTGAGGGTCCACATTACCTTTTTGGCTGTCTGGCAAGTGTGCCAAAATGGTTTAGGGAGGGAGGGAAAGAAAGCATGGAAAAGCGAGTGGTAGTGGAGACTCATTGGGTCATCTTTTTGTACATCCTGAGTAACTCTGCTGCCCAGTACAAATCAGATAATATCCTTGAAAAGCTACAGGCATGTTTGACTGCACAGCTCCAGAGTGCCTTGCAGATCATGTAATTCAATGCATTCATCAGGGGCTCCTCAAGGAGTCGTTTAGTTTTGTCAGCTAATTTCGTACAAAAATTCTCAAATCATAGAGGAAGAAATTAGGCAGCTCTTGCCCAAGACAAGCTCCAGTGTGACCAGATAAAAAGGAACAACCCTCAACTGGTCCACATGGATTGTGGATTATATATAAGCACTCTTCTATGTGAGTGGATTATATATAAACACCAATGACTCTGCACAGGGTACAGAACCATCTGTGCTGATATATAATCCAGTGGTTGTGGATGATTTGAGGAGAAGAGAGGCTGGTGACAACTTATTTTGAACTTATCTACTGTGATGGCAGAACAGCAGGAAAAATGAGTAAGCCATGTGCAGCAAAACAAGGGTAGCGGCTTCCATGTGTTCCCTATTCCAGCATTTCCTGCTGGGTAGCTGGAGCATGTCTGTCATTTCAAACTGATCTGGTGGCAGGCAGGATTAGGCAAAGGAAGAGAGGTAGGAAATGAAGTGATAGAAAGGAAGTGGTGAGTATTTTTAGGAAGTGTTTTGATTTGGTCATGATTGCGGCCAGTACGTTTGCTCAGTTGAAAGTGGAAAAGATGCCATATTTGTCACAAAGCAGGTGAACATGACAGGAGAGCGGGGAAGTTCACTGAAGCTATGGAAGACAGTGTCTGTTGGAGTAACGTCCTGGAAGGGGCAGGTGGGGGAATCTCTATTGTGAACATTATTCCTGCGGTTTTGTGTTCCTTTTTTCCTACCCTTTGGATTCACCTTGGGAAAACCTGGCCAAAGGGGATTTAGCTTCTGTTTTGGATAAGGGTGGATATTACACCTGCTTTATCTATACTGGTCAGTGTTTGCAGAGTCACTTCTTGTAGCAGTGTTATCACATTGATAACACATTTTGTTGTTGTTGCTTTATGGATCTGAACTTTTTTTGCCTTTCCCAGAGGGAGAAATAAATGCATACTATTATATTGACAAAGAGGTGGGGTTTCCAGTTCATCTCCAGATGTGGCTGGTAGAGAGTTGTTTCGTGTATTATGTTTCTGTCTTGCATTACCTGTCAGATTTTGACCCTAGTGCGACAGAGCAGAGCTCCTCAGCAAGCTGCACTCTTAGAGGGACAGAGAAAGAGTGGTGACCTTGGGAAACAGGTTTCCTGCAGCAAATATGGATAATTGCATGACATGGCCCACATAATCTGAGGCATTTTATTTACGGTAGTGCTTTAGGCCCATTCCAGCCATCTTTACACATACTCACCTCATGGTGCGAGCTCTGAAATCTTTCTTCTTGCGATCGTATCTCTTCCTGCCAGAAGTCACACTCAGGCCTGGGCTATAATATTATGCTCTATATTTTCCAGAGGCTGGATCTATCTGTGGAGGTGGCTGAATCCTGGGGATAAATGTCCAGCTGTGCACAGCAACACTGGTGTGCTGACTTGGTAATCCCATTCCGTGCAGCTGAGCTGCCCACAGGCAGTTTGTATTTGCATGGGGTGCAATGGGGGGCTTTATGGGATTGCAGTAGAGTGGGTGAAGCTGGGGGAGGTTGGATTCTCTTACTGAGTGCATTGCCTGGGATTAAGGCCCATAAAGTGACTAAAGGATGTCACCTCTCCTTAGCATGAGATACTCAGATAGCCAGGAAAAGGTAGAAACTGCCAACTTTGCCATTTTACTAGACGGCTTGCAGTCTCTCAGATGGCTTTTAGCTCTTACAAACTCATGTTTCTCCCCTGACTTGGCTGTATTAATTTTCTTGGGAGA
This sequence comes from Tinamus guttatus, assembly GCF_059628265.1. Lineage (NCBI taxonomy): Eukaryota > Metazoa > Chordata > Aves > Tinamiformes > Tinamidae > Tinamus > Tinamus guttatus. The sequence continues at coordinate 5,853,280 of NW_028288594.1, read as the reverse complement.
CCCAGCATCAGCTGCTTTATTGTAACCCAAACTTGCTGTAAGTCATTTTGTCTTGCTGTAATCAGTAGTAGTAAAACAATACTCCATCCATCAGAAGGCCTTGACGCAAGAGGCTGGTAGTCCTCAGTGCAGCTATTATAGCCTAATGATGGAGGACTTAGTGCCTGAGGACGTGTCAAACCATAAGATTTGAAAGATTCCTGGATTTTGATGGTGCCAGAGCCCAGGGTACCAGAAGCACCATATGAAAGTAGAAAGTGTGGAGCTGATAACTTTATACAAAATTATTGAAAGGAAATGGGCCAGGGCATCTGCCTGAGACAATTTCAAATTGAGATTTCTAGCTATAGGGGCCAACTGTGCCCAGATTGTCAGTCCACTTTTGATACCAAAGTCCATTTTCTGTTGGGTTTCTGTATTGGGCTTAGGCTTGATAGATTCTCCCAAACATGCAGATCTTAGTGATTCAGCAGCATATGCATGTGGTTCATAGTTTTAAAGTGATGAGATTTGTAAGCTATTATAAATAGACTGGTCCAGCCAAATCTGCCTGCCTGAATGAGCTATCAGCATCTCTAGATGTGTAGGAGAGGCCATCCTTCCCACATGCTTATATATAACACAAGGGAAAAAAGGGAAGCACAGTAAAGCTCGGTACCACATAAGTTACCAGAGAGTGACAGCTGATTTGCATTTTAGCTAGCACACGTCCAAGAACAAAACACAATTGCTTTCACACACACTCTGGGATTCCTGCTACATGATCTTGGACACATGGATTTGATGGACAATGAGTTTTGCTGAAGCTCATTACAAATAAGGAAGAAATGTGATGAGCCTTAAAGGCGGTGTTGAGTGCTTGTGAGAGGAGGTCTGCAAAAGACTTGTGCAAAAAGGAGTCCTGCTCCTGGCTCAGGTGTCTGTGTCCCTCCTGAGAGGTGGCTAGCTGAATAGGTCCAAAGAAGGATCCTGAGAGATGGACAGGAGGGAGCTGGCTGAGGAGAAGAATAAGTTAAAGATGCTGAGGTGAAGGATCAGGGAGTCAGAATAAAGATTGTGCTCATTTTGCTCTGGTGGCATCATGTAGAAATACTCCTCTCATTGGTCATTTTAATTCTTGCTACTCAAAAGTAAGGTTTCTTTAATTCATCTTTTCATCATGTCTAGAGAAGCTGGCAAAGCACTGTCTGCTGCTTTTATGAGGACACAAAATCTATCCCAGCACTGAGACGTATTTCTGGAGTGCCACCAGCCAAGTGTGGTGGTGGAAATCTCTATGATTTGTTACCTATTTGTCCCTCCCTACAAAGAATAGTCTAATCTCAGTATGCGACATCCAGACCAAGGGTTCCAGTGTCTCTGGTTACTGGTAGCCAGTGTGACACCCAGCAGTTACACTGTCCCCATGGGTCTAACCACTCCTGCTCATGACAAATTCATGGGCTGAGACTTGGGCTCAGGATCCCTTTCCTGGAACAAAGCCCTGAACTTCTCTACAAAGAGCATCACTTATTTTTTCTCACCACCAATTCATTCCAAAATATCCTTGCTTTTCCTTCCTCTGAGCTCTCGAGAGTGCTGTGATGTGCAGCTCACCAGCTGGCTATGCCACCTCTCTGAAATGGCTGTGGCAGGGATGCACCCTGCCTTCATTTTCCAAGTCCAAATGTCAAATCTGCTGGAGAAGGGAAGCAGAGTCGAGAGATAATGGGATGGGCATCTTACCACTGCCATGCAATCAAGTATTTCAGATGAGCTGAAAAATGTGCTACAGGCCAACCCAAAGGCTGTAAATTTAGATTCAGGCTGCTCTTTCATGTGTCCCTCCCTATGCTTTTTTTTTTTTTTTTTTTGCCAGTTAATATGGAGCAAAATCAGGACTCAAGGCAATAGGGTCGCCTTTGAGCTGCCATTCCTAGACTTGGTTTGTGTTAAGTGTATCTGTCTTGGCCAGATACGGAGGCACACCCTTGTGAAGAAATGATACAACCAATGGGCTGCACCTGGGACTGTAACTAGTCACAGTTGGATGGGTTTCTGCTTTCAGACCAGCCTGCTCCAGCCAGCTACACACATCCTCCAGGCAATTTTAATGTTCCTGGAAAGTCCTCCCAAAAACAATCACATCATCCAGATCAGCTGAACATGTGGCCCACTGAACAGCTGCCAAAATCAAATCCATGTGCCTTTGAGAGATGCTAGGGGAATTGCAGAGACCAAAAGGCGTCACGTTAAACTCGGAGAGCGAGACATGCTGTCTTTGGACAAACTTCTAGATGAGTCTGCCCTTGGCAGAAGCCACTGAGCCAGTCCAGAGAGGAACGCGGTTCCTCAGTGCCCTGGGCCTCAGTGATGCAGGCCAGTGCCCAGGGCAGCTCCTTTGCTAGCTTAGTTTTCCTTTCTCCTTTGCTTTTAGGAGTCAGCTGCTCTGAAAAACTCTGGGCACTTCAGCCTTGTCCCCTACACGAGCATGAACCACCCTGAGGCTACGCAGTGGAGGGGTGGGTGTGAGGGAGCCCCTCTCGTGCTGAGTTCAGGTACCAGCACTTGCCTGTATTCTGTTAAGGCAGTGCCGAGAGCATTCAGACCTTAATCCCTGCTTTGAGTCCTAACATAATGAATAACAGCAATAAGCATCATCTGTTGAGGCAATCAGTCCATATGTGGGGGGCAGCCACCCCTTTTCCTTCCAGGAAACAAGCCTGTGGGGCGGCTCAGCCCCCACCGGCAACATGAATGTGAAACCTGTGTGACAATAATCTGTTGAAGCCCTTCATCCCCTCTCTGCCTTCCCTTTGCAGGACACTCACTAATGCCTTAAACACAGGAGAGGTTTTTTAATAACCAAGAATACCAGCAACCCTCAAGGATATTTTGGAATACCTGTTTTTTCCACCTTCCTACAAAGAGCAAAACTACACCAAGAATTTCCATAGTTATTTTACTGAACAGACTCTTCCTTGCTAACTCCCGGGAAATGTGCTTGAATGTTGTCATTGGAGTATTAAAGGCAATGAATTAAAAACATGTGACCTGTGTCCTTGTAAAGAACTTACCTGATAAAGATCTTCTTCTATCTTGGGTCTGTCAGACTTGCAAGCCAGAGGAATGTCAGCAAAGAAGAGAAGGGATGAGATGTCAGAGCTCTATTCTCCCTCCAGCCTCCCTTTCTACCTAACATCGGCCAGCACAGGGTTGGATGCAGAAAAAATAGAGGTTACGCCTGCCAGATGGCTGGTGGAAAATGGCACTGTTGTAAAAATGGGCTAGAGCAGTTCTGAGAGCAGCCCTGCCACCCACAGCATGGAACAGGGGCTCAGAGGGCTTTTAGTCATCTCTAGACATAAAGTGGGATATTCCTCCCGAAACTCCAAAGGCCTCGTTCTGCTGGGTGCAACGCTCTCTACGAGTCTCCTTATTTAAGTGGGAATGGAGGGTTGTTTGGCATCTCTCAGGAACAAACATTAATTCTTTTGGATTATGTTGTTGCGGGACCTGGAATGTCAGGAAGGAGATGGTTCTGATTTTGCCAAGGAAGGTTACTGCAGAAAGAAGAGCTGAGACACCTTCTGTAAGACCTGTTCCAGAGCTGTCAACTCTGACACATTCTTAGCTTTTTTTTTTTTTTTTTTTTTTTTTTTTTTCCCCAGTCTCTTCTGCTGGTCTGTGCTTTTTTGGATTATTGTCAAGAAAGGAGATTTTCTTATTGGTTTGAATTTATACCTTGGTGACTCAGCACTGGGTTTAACCAGAAACTTAGTTGCCCAAGGAGATATGGATGGAAGAAAGGATCCTGTGCGTGTGTGTTGGCACAGGGGGCGGCTTCTTCCCCAGCCTCAGCTATTCACACACGTTCATTTAGAAAAGCCTGAAGAAAACTTTCTCCCTTCCTCCCCCTTCATGTAGAGAACCATAGTCCAGGTATCATGCTGATACCTGATGAAACATGTTGAGCTGTTTCTTTCCCTAATACTCTGCAGGTTTTCTCCTGGTGCGTGTGAGGAAGTCTCAGAAAATATCACTCCCAGCCTGTTTGTAACTCTGAAATGCGTCAGCTGATCACTATCTTGTCTCGCATACCTGTCTAGTACAGAACATGTGTGGAGTATTAACTCTGCAAAAAGGGAGTAGAGCCGTGGAATATGCTGGCTAAAGAGCAGAGTTTTAACTCTTTCACTGCAGCTGTCCCTGCTTATTTCTTAAATCTCCATGTGAGCGTTACAGATTTACTGGTGCTGGAAGTCTATGGCAGCATGGGAATACAGAGCAGCCCAAGAGGATGCATTGGGACTGAAGAGGCACTCACTCTTCATCAGCAAGAAGAGGTGGGCATCAAATGGAGACAGTGGGAGGCTGGGTGAGAACCTGCCGAAGGAGGTAGTTCCTTCTGTGGTGGTCAGGATCTGATGAACATATTGCCAGAGGATGTCATGGATACAGAATAATTTATGTGGTTTTAAGGGGAGACTGGACACAATCATGGAAGAGAAATTCACTAGGGAATAATCAGCATGCAGAGACTAGATATGTTTTGACAGTCCTGGGGGAAACTTATATCCTGTTCTTACCAAATATTCCCAAATAGACTGTTCTTATTTTCCCCAGGCTACTGGCTAGATGGACATGTGCTCTCATGTCTGTAAGCCGTCTTCAGGCTCCTTGGCAGGTGCCTCAATATGGACATTGCCTGGGACGGGCCGCAGACCCTAGGCATGCACTTCTTGCAACTGCCATGAATGCTCACAGAAGATCTCAGATACTTCCCTCTTGGTTGCCAAACGACAGTCTGAGACATATTACATGAGTAGTAGTCACGATGTTGCTGGTCCACAAAATAACGTTACACTGGGGGAAGCTATCACATTAACCATGAGAGCTAGATGTTCTCCTTTGACTTACTCCTGTGCAAATACTGTGTGGTAAAGGCTGCTTTGGGGTCGAAGCATGGTGCCCATATTTACTCTCTTACTGCACACCCTCTCTAAATTTTCCTCCCACCAAACAATAGATGTGTTCAGGCTCCAGCCACCTGCATTTAATCCAGAGCTTCCTGCTCCATGGTAAGCGTGGAGGAGGACACAAGTTAATTAGCTTACCAGAGCTTATTAACACTGTGCAGAGGCACTATGGGGACTGTCAATTGCTACGGGGAAAACAGAAGCAGGGCACTGCAGGGGCTCTAAGCGTTAGTGGGAAGTGTGACCTGCCCCAAGCAAGGTTAGAACCTACTCCTATGTATGATTATTGCTGAGTAGCAGCCTTGATATCTCCTGGTGATACCATCAGGTGTACCCTGTCTGTTATCTGGGAAGATGCAATAGTTAGTACAAAAGGATCTCCTTTTTGTGCTCGCAGTGTTTTCAATCATTTTTGACTGAAAATATCTTTGTCCACTTCTTTAAGATGTGGTAAAGTTTAACGCTGAATCACTGAGAAATCAAGAAGCTGAAGCACCCTTCTAGTCCAGTCAGAGAGATCAGGCTGGTATTACTGCTCCCACGGAGAATATTTTCTATCTCCTGGCTCTAGTAAGCAGCAAAGTTTTCCCACAAGGCTGAATCTTATGCAACACATTTGGCAAATGAGACTGTGGTGGGATTGTGGCTTTGCAACCAGATGAAGTGACACAGGTTGGGAAAGTACACAGAACTTCCACCAAGAGCGAAAGGGAAAGATGCAGGAGAGACAGAAGCCTGCCATTGTGGTAGCATTAAATAAGAACCACCATCCCTATGCCAGGCTGCAAGGAGGGAAACATCTCATCACGGAACAGGGAAATTCCACCACTGTTCTGCCATGGAACAGGGAAATTCCACTGCAGGGATCTGTCACAGCTTTACCAAGATAGTGACCAAGCAGGCTTGGGAAGCAAGATAAAATGCCAAGAAGAACGGAGCTGCTGCTGGGTTGCTGTAATTGTCACCTGGGACATCCAAGGTGGTTTCCCTGGGATTCAGTCCTTTCTTTTGCATTTTTTTTTTTCTTGTGTGTGTGTGTGTGTGGTTTCAGGTTTCATGACTCAAAGACAGAAGTGGAGGAATATCACTACAAGGTGTACAACAAGACAAAGAAAGACAATTATTTAGGCTCATCAAAATGGGAAATGGAAGAAGGCAAATGTATGAAATAAAGGTTGTCATGCCTCCTGGCAACAAGTTGTGCTTGTGCAGAGAAGCGGCAATGCTTCATGCTGCAGAAGTGTTGTGTTCTCATGGCCTACAATCTCAGATAAAACAGGATTAAAGGAGGCCACAGTGGGCCCTTCCTTTGTCACACATGCATGCACCTCTGCCCCCAACATACATCCACATACAGTTCTTGCCCCTGGAAACATGGTAAGAGATTGTAAGTACAGAGCTGTTTTAAATGAATGAATTTATCCAGGGAGTCCTGTGGTTGCTGTTATATGGGAAATCAGTCTCAAGATGGGTCTGAACTCACCTGATTTTAAGCTAATATTTAGGCATTTACCACAGCAAACTGTATGGATCCTAGTTTAGGCAAGGGAGAAATATGTGTATCTCTAGGGGAAATTTATTTCAACCTGTCCCAAACCTGGAGGGTATTGCTGTTTGGAAGCACCTACTTTTCATCGTTAACTGAACAGACCAGGCAGTTGCTTAGTTTAGGCACCTAACTTTTAAATGTCTAAAGTTAGGGGGAAGAACCTCAGTATAGATGAGAAAAATAAGTCTTTCCTGCCTTCGCCATCTGTCTTATTAAACATCCTCCTGCACGACATTTAGAAAGATGCCAAAGTTGTTTTCCCCATGCAAGTAACAATAAGGAGAAATACTTGATATGACTGCAGAAGACCACGTGGTCTTTGTGCTGTACTGTAGACAAAAGGCGTATGAATGCAGACTACTTTCTTCTTTCCTTGCAAATAACAGAAGAAGAAACAGATTTCCAAGAATTCTAGTTTTTAATGTAAATGTGTCAACATTTTTTTGGGAGATGACAGCCTTTTATGAAGCTGAGGTTTTAAAGGTAGACTGTTTGTATAAAGTTCTCAGCACAAACATTATTTGTATAATTTCTGCAGTGTACATTAGGCTCTTCTGGACACAAATCCTCATTTTTGCTAAAGAAATGCTCCTCATCTCATGTTCATTATAGGGAGCACTGTGGGGTCTGGAGCAACTGAGGACTATTAGCTTGCTTGATTTAACCCAGATAGAGCTTTATTTATGGGCATATAGAATGCTCTTTCTAGGGCAGACACAATCTTCTACAAGTTACACAGGTGTGAGCCAATTTTGCAGAAACTAAGACTCCAAGAATGAAGGTAGGATGAGTCAGGCACCAGTCTGGAACTGTGATTCACAACTGCTGCTTTGTTGTCCAGTGAGGCCCGCTGCAGTTAGTGGGGCAGTTCTGTCAGCTGGATATCGTTCAAATAAGGGTTTTGACTCAGCAACGTCCTGGGGCAAGTGCCAAAATTTAAACCCTATGAGTAGTTCAGGGAGTTCCCATGAAGATATTACTAGAACAACTCTATTTCAAACCAAGAGCGTGCTTCAGAGCAGGCAACTGCATGGACAGTGGAAAGAGGTGGAAGTCTCTTACCCTGGGAGTATGCTGAAGTGATCCGGAATTGTCACGTTTCAAACATAGTTTTATATTCCTCTCTTGTATTTTATTTATTAATGAGATAAGTCAGAGCGCTTCCTTTTAAGTCTTTTCTCTGTGGGAATCTTCACTCTTTTTTTTTTTTTTTAATATTGTTTATTTTCTGAGAGTTGGTGATTCAAACCACGATTGAGGCCTAGGGATGACACTATGTACACAAGGGCATTTTAGCACTTTCACTTATGTTTTCTACTCTCTTCCTGACATAGTACTGTAGTCTGCTGGCCATCCATGTCTTGAGGCTAGAAAGTAATTTGGCACAAGATGCAGGGAGCAACTCTGAATTTCCCTTTAGAGGTGTTCTTTTATTAACACACCTCATTTCTGTCTTACTGAGAAACCAGTTTACTTTCACCAAACTCTGCGAAACATTTTACAATTTCATTGGGGATTTACCTATAAAATATACAAAAATATGTAGGTGGGACTGAAGGTGGCACACAACAGCACTACATAAGTATTTCTGGTGCAGAGATAAAGATACTTCATCAATCTCAAGCTGCAAAAGGAATTCAGGGAGAAGAATGCAATTTCTCTTCAGTGACTCGGCCAAAAAGCCAAGGCTAATGAGCCCCTTTCCTACTAAATGTAGTCTAGAATCCTAAACTACTACGGATTGACATGACCTTTGCCTACTTCTTCTGTCTTTGAGGGGCAGAGGCAGAGTGTTCGCTTCCCAGCACTTAGTGAAGAGTAGAGAAGAAAAAAGAGTATTTTATCATATTCACTGCTCCTTACAGCATCTGATTTTTGTCAGTGATTGATCCTCTCCAGTTCTGGTTCGCCTAGGTTTTACAGAGACAAGAACAAGTCTTTCAGGAACACTGTACTCTGACTGGGGCAGATGAAGTGATGGTGTCTGTGAGGTCTGACTGCAATGAAGTATCATCAGGAATAGAAGACAGCGATGTGCAGTGTTTTAAACATGACCAATCTGCCTGAGACAGAAAGCGGCCTCCACTTGGCAAAGCCTGCCAATACCACAAAGTAGCCCATGCAACTGGCTCCTTTCTCAACCATTGAAAACACACCAAGAAAAGAATTTCACTTTTTCTATTAATTTGAAAACACTTGTATTGCCTTGGGAAACTCTTGGCTTTCCAGCAGACAAGCACTTAAACCCTTAATGGGGGACTGGGTGTATCAAGTGTTTATGAGTCTCCCATCTGTAGGCCAGACAGGAATATCTCATAGTGACAGTTTTGCAGCATCATCGACTCATCTGCAGAACTGTCTAGTTGACCCTAGGTATGTGATGGACTTGCCAAGAAGCAAGAAAGAAGTAAGGATAGTAGGGACAGGCAAAAAAGGAAGATGAGTGGAAAAGAATACGAGGTGAGGAATTTACGTTCCTCTAAGTGTTTGTCTATAAGTCTGTTCCTATAAGCCTGCTCAAATATCATAGAACTGATATGATCAAATCTCTTCACCAAAGTCCTTCACCCTTAAACTGTTAAACTAATTAGAAACTGTTAGTAATTAGAAAGATGCATTTTACTACTCCTTCAGCCATACTTTTGAATTAAAATCAGTTCTTCATCTGGTCTGGCCAAAGGCTGAAGAGGACTTTAGTCACATGTTTGCTAGGAAAAGCATTAGTGTGTGGTATGGTCAGCTATGTTACGAGATAGACTAGATTTTGACTGGTGAAGTGGGAAGACATGAAATGAACAGCAAAGTCAGTTTGCTTTAGTTTTATTTATTTTTCTCTTTGGCTTTGGGCAGTGCTGATTTTCCCACCCTCTGGAATGCTGCCAGCCTGAACCATACATGAACCATGCAAACAAATTGCAGCCTGATGAGATTATATCTTGTAGTTAAGTCTGCCTGTCTGTCTCACATGCTTTCTCTTGCTTTTTCTTTCTTTCTCTTACTTTTGCTTTCATATTTTCTCCTTCTTTGCTGTCTCCAGCACCTGTCTTTGTAATAAATTAGTGGTCCAGCTGCCTTCAATTCATCCCAGAGGGAAAGAACTGGATAGTTACAGTGTGATGACACTCCCACTGCCAACAGCTAGACTCATAAAGTGTACTTTCATTAAAGTCTCTTGGTTTTTATGATGGAAACCAATCCATCACACCCAGCCATGGAGTCCTACATACTTTTTCATTTCTACTGAAAAGAACTGACTATGACAGTATATGGTCCTTATATTCTCAATATCCTTCATGATCTTTAAGTGGCAGGGATGTTTACAACAGCTCATGAAATCACTGACATATTTAGATACCTCACAACAGTCCTCTTTAAGTAACCAGAATCTTTTCTGGTTACTTAAGCAAAGATTCTGGATTTGAGAGATGTTTAGATCCAATGGATTTTAATTAGTCTGGAGAGAACTGGCCTGAAATTATACAGTAGAAGAAAATTTCAGAATCCCGCTCAGATTTCATCTTCTTTGATATTTTTATCGATGTGACACAGCTCTACTAAAAAGGGCATCAAGGTGGGTAGTCAAAGCCCCCCTTTAATTGACATGTAGCTCCAGTGCCAGTGGCACTGCCTTTAAAGCCATTTCCAGGAAAGAAAGAATCACTTATAACCATTCCCCAGCCTCATTTCTCTCATCTTGTTCTTTAAAGTAAATTTTCCAGATCTCAGCTTTTCCACAGAATGGAAGATTTTGTGTCTTTGAATTAGAGAAAGGATAAATACAAAACATTTAAAAGAAATGTTGCCAATGGCCTTTATTTATACTCATTGGCATCCATGAAGATCAATTCATAAGCCAACAGTAGACTGCCTGTAAAATTTATTTTTCTATTCTCTGTGGGACAGGGAACATGGACATCTCAGGAGATTAGACACATAAGAAGTGCTGCGATTGCTACCCACAATACAAAAAAAAGAGATAGATTTCAATGAAGGTAACATGGTAACTTTTTGGACATTTACAGGGCGCTCACTTTGTGTCTGAAAGTGTAAGAAACTGACTGTGGAATCCAAATAACAATTTGCTGCTTTCCAAATATATGTCCAGAATCATCTGCTTCATCTCAGATGCTCACAAGCGTATCAGCTATGGTAGTGATGCTGTGCTGGAGACATTAGCCCATTCAGATTTGGTCTGAGATTATAACTTTTTAACACAGGTCTGGGAGTACAGAACTGCCAGAGAACTTTCCATTATTATTGACCACTTTGGCCTTGAACAGCTGAATCTCCTTTCTCTTCTCTGGAGCTCTTTTCCTGAATTGGACAAAGTTGCTTTGTGGGGTCAGTTCAAAATGCAGAGATATTTCTTGGCAGAGAAAATTCCAAACTGAAAAGTTTTAAATAGAAGCCAGTCCTTTATTGTATCGTATTGTATCGTATTGTATTGTATTGTTTTGTTTATTTTATTTTATTTTATTTTATTTTATTTTATTTTATTTTATATAATTAATTTGCAGCCACGGTTGCTGTCAGTCACGCTGCTGGTCTCCAATGCAGGACACATCATAGCAGGGTCACTTTGGCCGTGCATTTTAGCTGAGCTGGAGAATGGTTAGAAGTGGGTAGCATGCACAAAGTAACAAATGCTCCAGAGTCTAGCAGATCTTCAAAGTATTGCACAGAGAATGAACAGAGGATGAACAGTCGCAGCAACGACTATTTTTTGAACAACTCCGAATAATTGCTAGCAATGGCTGGTATAGTTCATCAATGTGAATGTTGGTGAAATATGAATGTTTGGAACCGATTGCCAAAGAAGGCAAGCAAGACTTGCCCTGATGTGCCTTTGCTTCGAACTGCCAATATTATTGGCTGAAACAGCAGATGAACTAAGTTGGTCATGGAGTCTGAACTTTATTTGCTCTTCTTTTTCCTGATGTTCCAAGTTAAAGTCTTGTTGCCAGAGGGTGGAGTGGTGAAACTTATATTGCATCTACTATGGCTAAGCAGAGGACCTCTACTTCCAGGGCTGTCAACTGAACCTCCTTCACACTACAGACAGTGTTTTATAAATGGAAAAAAAGTGAAATGTGATATCGTTGGAATGGGGATATATCCAAAAGAACTATGCTTAGGGTTGTACAGCCTTCCCAAGGAGTCAGAACAAATATCCAGACTTCAGCTCGAGACCAAGCAGAGTTGCTTGGTCCCTGTGGAGATGAGATGTAGAACTGGAGAATGTAAACAGATGTGGAGACATTTTGATGCATTTCTGAAAAGAAAAATGACTTTTATGTTACTGTATTTTAGAGTTCGTTCCGGTTTCCTTATCAAAAATATGGTGCAAAGAAACCATAGTCACTTCATTTTCACTTCTCAGTCTGTTTGGAGAGTAAGGACATAGTCATCTAGTAGATGAAGTAAAAACAGTGCCTACTCAACTGTTGGGGAAGACTCAGAGAAAGTCAGACAACACAAAAAGAGTGTGAAGGGAATCACCACGATAGGCTGAGATCTTGAAATAGTGCAGATTTGTATTTATTATTGCAAGTTGATTAGTGCATGAGAGATTTCAGCACATCCTCATCCAACTGGCATAGAAAATACAACTTAACAGTAGATAAGAATATTCCACAGAAACAGAGAAAATATACGATATGAAGTAGGCCAGAATTCCTCTTCCTAGTGTTCTCCCTCATTTTCTGAAGGGGGCAAAAACTCTGTGAGAGAAGTAGGTTGGAACAGGAAAATATCAGAATACTCTTTGTATCTGTGGTGCTGACTTCTGTGGGTAGACGGACAATATGCCAAGAACCAAGAGTGTCTCTATAGCTAAGAGTTTTGAAATGGCAAAGCCTGTTGTTCAAGGATATCTCAACCAATTTTAACTAACCAATGTGGCCTGCTCAGACCAGTATCATGGACAGCAATAAACCAGAGGACACGATGTCTCATCAGTCTCATGGATATAACTTTCTGCTTACAGCTGTATTTGGCTAAGGTCTCTAGGTGGTTATGGCCTTTGAGTCAGTGGCTGGGCTTGGACGGGAGCCTTCTGGCTTATAACCCTGTGCTCTAACCATCTAATCTCTCAGCCCAAAGGAAACTGCGGTGTCCCTGTGGGCCCTTGGTAAGACACCACGGTTTTGTTTGTTCGGTGCTTAGCTTTTGCTGGGGATTTTTGAAGGTTTCACAGAGCAAGTTGGTGACTGTCTTCCCTATTTCTACCTGGAGGCTGCCAAAGGATGGCAGCAAAGAGGCAAATGGTAGAAGGAAACTGGGGTGTGGATAGAGGGTGTATGGGCAGCAGGAAAAATGCTGGAATTGCTTTTGTTGTGGGAGAAAAGCATAGCTTCCTGGAAAACCAACTATCTGGAGTCCAGTGTTTTCCACAGTTTGGTGCTGATCAAAAATGCTGTACTGGCATCTCTGCAACGTGATACTCCAAAGCAAGAGTACAGTTTGTTATTACATCTGTGACCAGTAGGACATCGTGGTGGTGGAGACATCTTCGGCTATGACTATTTCGTTTCCATATCGCTTCTGTCCTAAGATGGCAGTCAGCAATAATTGCTTCAGTGGTTTCTACCCTGCAATTCTTAACCTTAGGAACTATAAACAGATCCACAAATTCATCCCATGCAAGCCCCTTCTAACACGATGATGATTTCTAATCTCTGCTGAACTTGTTCTAGATTCACATGGGAAAGCTGGGAAGAAATACCACTTTACTGGAGCAGAAAGCGTTCTGCATTGAGCCATCTACACTTGGAAACAATCCTGAACTGACAGAGAAAAAAAAAAAAAAAGAAAAAAAAAAGATCAATCATCTGAGACTTGTGATTTAACAACCTACCAGACACCAAACCTGGACGGGATAGGAAAGCTACTCACTAATAAGGACTGTTATACACAGAAGTGTTAAGGATATCTCCTGATGGTACAGGAATATGTGTCTGTGCCCTTTAAATCTGTTGTGAATTCATGTTATCTAAGCATATATTTCTGCAGAACAGGAGAAAAGGCACCTTCTTGTTGTTTTCTTGTTTAGCAGATCTCCTGTGCCTGACATAATCTTTACACTTGCTTCTCCAGCTAAGTTTCTTCTCCTCCCCTGGTGTTTGCATGAACTTGGTGAACCCTCATCACGTGTGGTAGTGTTTATATTTGCACAGGCTGTTCTGTGTGTCTCTGTTTGTGTTGCCACCACATCTATATGGCTTGGCAGCAGCCCCACGGCTATGTTTCAGCTGTATATAAATCAGCTTCCCTCCATCCCCTTGTGTTTCCATCTGTCTGTCTTTCCTGATTGCTCTGAAACATTACAGGGCATGGGGGTTAGCCCATAGCTGAACTCTTGAAACAGAGATGGTACAAACTGAATTTCTCCTCCATAAACTCAAATTATCAAGGTATGGAGGTGGGGGGTGTTTATGTTTCTGAAAGGAGAAGACTCAAAACAGGATCCTCCTGCTAGCCCCCTGCTTCTATATTTCTCAAGCCTGCTGGTTCCCAAAAATGCTGGTGCTGGAGCTCTCAGATCACCTCGGGAACTGTGGAGCCATTCCTCCCTTATCCCTTCATTACATGGAGATAGCCCCTTCCACATACAGATTTAATTTCTCTTCTTTCATTAGTTGCCGCAAAGTAGGAGATGTGAAATGAGTCCCAAGATTGATAGGGAACTGCACATATGTGTCACCCTGGGAAAGGAGTGTCATGCAGAAACTCTAGATCTTAATACTCTCCTGTACAAAGATGTTATTCAGAGATATCCTCCCAGACAGGGTTCACAGTGGGGTTAATCCTGTGTGTGGCTGACTGAATTGGTGTGAACTCTGAAGATAAATTTCTAGTGTAGACAGAGAGTTTGTGCTTTATGCTTGGCCATATTTCTTCTCTCAGGTAATTGATAGATACCTTGAGGGAGGAGAAAATGGGGCATTTGGCCTTTTGGCCACTGGCACTAGCTGGCCAGCTTGGTGGAGAAGACAAGGACTAATTGTGGAGTGTGCTCCTTTTTGAGTATTAGAATTTCTGATTCCAGTAAAACTGATGGGACAAAGAAGGTGGGAGTGAAAAAACCCCCACCTTTTATCATGGTGTACTTGAATCAGGGCATCAGATCCAAAGAACAACATTTTTTCTTATACTTAGGTCTGGTTATTTGGCTTTCTCCTGAACTAAAAAAAAAAAATCTCTTATTTTTAACATGCAAGTGCTAGGAGGGCTTTGGAACTCTAGGTCCAGAAGGAAGAAAGTACAAACAAACAATATTATCTCAGAAACACTGTAGACTAAGTAAGAAAATTAATAGATAAATGAATGAACTGGCCTCCCAAAACAGCCAGCTTTTACTTCACAAAGGACACCATGTATCCCTACATAGACCAAACTTATTTAAAATCATCTACAGTTGTGGTTTCATACCTCTTTCCAAACTCCTCTCAAGATGGTGAGGCTTGGTGTTCTAGTTTCATGTAGTTCTCTAGGTCCAAATCTGAAATCTTCAAAAGTTATGTAAAGTTAGGGCTAATGCTTCACTGTAATAGATTCCAGAAAACAATGGGTAATGCCTATTTTGTTACACAGATAAATCCTTAGTAATATGATCCATCTGCCTAATAGCTCATTGCTCAAAAACTTTACTGTGCTGTGGGGATGACTGTGATGTCGTTTTGTGAGAGTAACTTGATTTAGAAATTATGTAAAGGCAGATATCCCTGGTGATTTGAATATCCCTTCCTGTTGCACTACTAGCTGAAAGACAGAGAATCTGATAGAGTCTGTTCTTCAGTGTTGCTAATGTCCCAGAGGGATGTCTGAGTAGATGTCATAAAAAAGTAAGGCTGTGAGAAACCTTGAATTATATCTATCCGCAGAGTTGCCATAGAATCAAAAGGGTTTAATGTTTACCAGAGTATTTCCATGAGTTTTCCTAAAATGCCAGTGAAGGCATTGACTGATCACGGAAAACATAGAGGACAAATGTGTTATAGCATTTTTTTAAAAAAAGAATAAAATGTGTTTAGGAACAAACAACTATACTGACATATCTGACATACGTATACTTAGACTTTTTTTTTCTAATAAAGGCTGGATAGTAAATGTTAAAAGTCTGTGTTATCCAATCTATAAAACAAAAACAGGTTATGCCTGGCAGCACATGTACCTGGGATAGGTCAGTTTGAATTCTGTGTTTAGAGAGCACAAGATAAGTGATCAGATATGAAGAACTAAAAGTAGGCAAGATCCACAGTGATGAGACACCCTCCCATCCACTGCGGGGATGTGCTCTTCTGTGCTCTTTAGAGCTAGGTGTTAGGCCTTAGGACAGGAAAAAAATCCTGTGTAGACACACTGGTCTGGATAAAAACCTTTGGTAAGGACTGGTGAGAACACAAGCCCTGAGAGTAACAGAGCTACACTGTCTGAGGCAGGGGCTGAGTTCTAACAGGGTCTATAGGGCATCGACTGCAGAAAGATCCAGAGGTCTCTGATGAGCTGCTGAGATTGAACATGAAGCTAGGGGTGGACATTAATGAGCTTTGTGCCCCTCAGACTAGCTCCAGGAACCTCAATCTTTCACGAGAGCACTGGTCTGCATGCCAAGCCTTTTCAGCTGGGGATGCATTTATGGCTTTGACTTGTTGATGTTTGAGCATTTTATAAAGCTACTATCATATTTTATTGGGCTTTTTTAACAAGGGCTCTTAGGTCTAGCAAAATTCAAGCTTAGCAAAAGAGGCTGAGATAAAGAACACATAAGAAACACATAAGAAAGGAGAGAAAAGAGAAAGAGCTTGAGAAACAAGTAAATACAAAAGGTGGGCTGAGGGTGAAGCGGTAATAAACTCTTATACGGAACCTCTTGGGCAAAGCCTAAGACCAGGCAGAACTAGATCAAAACAGTTATTTGAGTCAAACACTTCAAATTTATCCATCAGCCTAGGAGCAAAGCATGGTTAACCTGTTCAGATTCCGTTCAGCCAGCTCCTACTTGGACCTGAAGTGGGAGATAATACCAATTCACCAATACTAACCAGAGCAGCTTGGCTTCAGCATTGCTATGGCACAGAAACAAGGGAGATAGATAGATATTCAATGAAATGAAAGGTGACAGGAAAGAAAATTCATTTTCCTTTCTTATCCAACCTGTGAGCTCAATACTGCAGATAATTACTAAAACATGTTCCAAAATGGGACATGCTATTCCTCTGCTTTCTAATATCACTGGTGGTAATGATAGTGTCACTAGTTTGAGAGTTTGTTACATAGTTGAGGTATGCACTGTGATTAAAGAAGACTTTCCCATTTCCTAAAGAGTTTGGCAACCAGTGTTAGATTCTTTCACCTTCATTTTTAGGTCCCACAGCACCAGTTCCAAGGAGCTGTGCTGTTCTCTAAAACACTTCCTCCAGTGCTCGGTGATTCCAAAGGCATCCTCCAGCTCACATGTTAGACTGCTAGGCAGGGGTGTGGGTGCTTCCCCATACAGCCACACGTCAACAGGAGGTGACCTATTTCCCCGTGAGAGAAACACCAGACCAAGTAGGTCTCTGTAGCCAAATTTCTGCAAAACTAAGTTTGCTCTCAGTACAGTCCACATAGCATTCACACCACCACGTCTCACCAGGCTCAAACGTTTCTGTCCCCTGGAATGAGTGTAGCTCTTTTCTAAAAGAAAAAATGAACAAAAAGCAAATAAACCTAAAAGCCCCAACTTCCAATATGTCAAAAAAGAGGAGAGACCTGGGATGTTGTTTTTCTCCCATGTCTCACCTACAGAAGGAAATGTCAGTTGAAATGTTCTGGTCCTCCAAAGAAACAGGCCATGCTCCACGCTGCATGGAAAGGCAGCTGCTCCTGTCCCCTCATGATCCCTGAGCCTTCAGTGCTGGGATCAGCACAAGGAAAGATGCCAGAGAAAAAGTATGAGATTACCTCTCAGCAAAAGCCTTTGGCCTGAATCACTGACATCCTTGATTTAAACAGTAATTTAAAACACGCATGATGAGAAGTCAGGGAAGGGATCCAGGAAGGCCTGGGGTCCAGCCAACACGGTGCGTCTGCCAATTTGCTATTCAGAAGGTACGTTTGCTAGAAAGGAGCAGGATTGTGTCTGCAACCTGTCATAGCCTCGGGTCCCCAGCTAAGTCACAAGACCCTTATTCAGAAATGACCAGCAATTGCATGGCTGTGCCAGCATTCCTTGCTGGATAGTCAGAGCCCCAGTCCTCAGCTCAGATGCTGTAGAGCAATACATTGGGGGATCGGGGGAGAAGTCTTATGGCACTCCACCAGTTGATAAGAAAATCCTGCTGATGGGCTAGATTCCTCTCCAGGCTTCCAGCACCAGAGGCTTGGCAGCTCAGCAGTGTACCTGAGAATGAGGAAGGCACGCAGGAGCAGGAGACAATGTAAGAGATATGTATGAATGAAATTAAAAAGGGAGCACAGCAGATCATGTATCTCGGGCAGCTTCTTTCTGCTCTCTCATTTCTCCCTGGGCACCGACTTTCTTCTAAGTGAAGTTACTGGCACCTGGCTCTTGCAGTGAGGGCAAACAAGAATTAGGGCAAATTCATTCTAACCAAGGCGTCCTATTGCTTGATCCCAAAGGAAGAAGTAGGTGACTTTAGATAAAGGTTTCCCAGGTTGGACACTTCTGTAAAATTGATTAGTCCCATTACAAGTGAGAGTCCAGGTTTAGAAATGTAACTTACTTAACTTTGGTGAAGGGGGAAGAGACTTTTGATCCAGGTCTGAATCCACACACTGTAGCCTTTGCCCACTGTGAGTCTCTGGTGACTAATTGCTTTTTGGGTTAGATGCCAATGGGTTATTCTCACACAAAATATCTTATTTCCTGCTGTGCAATTCCTCGTGTCATTTTTCCTCCCTCTCCTGGGTCAGGCTCAGGTTGGAAAGTTACTGCTTAGAGAGGGCAGATAGAAGAAGAGGTCTCTCCTGCTTTGAATCAGGCTTTGTATGATCATGATTCAATGATCACAATTCCTCCAGGGCCTGAAACTTAACAAGGGAATAAAGGAGGAAGCTCTGTCTCTCTTAGATCAAAGGGAGAGAAAAGTTGAGATGTAAAAGAGGCAAAACGTGCTGCGGGGTATGTGAAAATCAGGGCTCCTGTACAGTTTGCTAGAGATTGCCAAAATAGGATTCTCCATAGACATCCCATTTCTATGCAGCACAGCGATGGGAGCGTTTTTAGATAAGATCAAATCCAGAGAGAGCATGCCTGGCTCTGTCTCTTCCAGTAGAACAATATGGGATCCCAGTGCTGGGAAACCATTTTTTTGTGTGCCAGGAAGGAGGCAGGGAATTGTTCTGTGCAACCATTCAGAAGTCTCTGCTCCCACGCATTCTCCTGCTTGCTGAAACCCTGCCAGGACAGCAAAGGAGGAATTGATTTATGTGCAGTAAGTCAAATAAATAAATATATAAGGGACCTTCCTGCCTTGTTTAGGTAGAAGGAGACAGAGATGGACTGGAATCAAGTTCAGTGGGAAGTCATCTGCAGGTGCATTGCTGTGGCACCGAGTTGGGCATTGGGTGCTGACAGCACTGGTAAACATGATATGAATTTCATAAGGAAGAATTTTGGGCTGCTCTTTGTGAGACCTGTCAGTCACTGTGTCTGGTTCTCTCTAGTGAAATCTCTCTGCTATGTGAGCTTCCTGGGGTCACACTGCACTGGATGGGTCCAGCTTGAGTTTCCCAAGTGTTTTAGTTTTAATTTTAGTGAGTTTGTTACTAAAAAAGATTTCAGATTCACTGGGGAAAGGTAGTCTCTTGACTGAATAAAATCTATGGGCAATAAAATGTCACTCCACTCCCCTAGTGCTATACTGAAGAAAGAATGTCCCCTGCAGGGTCAGGCTGAATGTCCACCCAGCTGAGCAGACCAGACGACTGCAGCCAGTGGTGAATTGCCTAAGGAAAAGGCATAAGGAAGAGAGAGAGAGAGTACAGCAGTATCCATCCTTTGGCCAAGACCTCCCAACTCTGATTAATCAGCTCCGTAAGGACTTCCCAAGAAGGCTGTCTTTGTGTAAACCTTTCTGTTTAATAGGCACCACCCTCGATGAACTCTCCTGCTTCCTGCTTCTGGCTTCCACAGCATTCAGTGGCAAAGGAGCTTCTCATAGGAAGTTCACATGATGTGAAAAAATGCTACTGCATTTTTCAAGCATAATCCTCTGAGCTTCCCCAGGCTGACCATCTTGTTTGAGAACTGGTCTCCAACAACACGCATACATCATTCCTTCACACTTTGTCATATCCTCTGCTGCCCACACACCTGCAAAATGCAGAGAACAGGGCTGCAGTCCATGGCTTGGTCTCATTAATTATCTCTCCATAAAATAAGCAGAGATCTACTGCAATCGTATTAGCCCACATTCCCCCTGGAATTTGCAAGAGTTTCATGCCTAAAATTGCCTCGAGAAGCCACACGTGTTACAGCAAGGAGAGTCTCATCTTGCTTCTTCTCCCGAGGCACTGAGCTCCCTCACTATTCAAATTTCAGGACTGCCTTTTTCCCCTGCATATCACCAGCAGCAGAACTGGGCCTTCCAAGAGATGCTACATTTTCACTTTGTCATGTGTGTTGTTTAAAAGATGTTTCCAAGGAGCTAAATTCATCCTGCTACTGGAAACCCAGGAGGAAAAGGAGTGGGGATGGAGAAGAGTTGGAGTCAGGGATTTCCATATACCAGCTAGTTCAGTTTAACACAATGACCAATAGCAAATAGCATCTTAAAGAAAAGTGAGGGCAGCTCTGATTGCTTTAACACCGCTCATGGGGGACACACAGGCTTCTCTGTCCTTCAGAGAAAGGAGACAAAAATTCTCCTGACTGTTTGTTCTTGTGCCAAACTTTTCCTGCCTACCCTCAGAACAGCAGAACAGCAGACTGGTTGCTCTTTAATCCCAGTGCAGGATAGGAGCTAAAGCCCACAATTCCTGTTCCCAGGAATGTTCCAGAATTGCCATAAAAGCAAAAGAGTAACAACAAATTGTGGTAAAGAAAAGGATGCAAAAACTAGAAGTAAGAAAAATATGTATTCAACAGTGATGTACGGCTTTCACTACTGTACTTCTCTTTATCTTACACTATTATCTGTGGCTCCTCTCCCTTTTCTAATATCTCTTACCCTGCTCCCATAGATGCTAATTACTCTTTGTTCAAATTGTCTAAACAGCTGGCATACAGAAGTTAAACCAGGAACAAGTGTTTCCCACCTGTTTGTAGCTGAAAATGGTGCGTTTCAGTTTCAGACCCGAAGAAGAAAAGCGCATCTCTTTTTCTAACTCTACCGATTAGTCTAAGAAGAGGTATTTTTTCTCTTTGAAAAACCCACTTCTAATAAAAATAATTCATTTTACCTCTGAGTGAAACCTCAAAATGTCCAAATTCCCTGGAAGTGGGTTTCTAACCTTTCGATGTGAAAGATGAGCTGGCACATTTCCCTGGGAAACCTTGCTTTCAGGCAAACAATTTGACAAAGCCAACCTGTTCCCGCAGAACCTTTCCAATCCGTCCGGTGGTGTTTCCAGCCAACCCCCCTCCTGCCCTCTTCCAAACCTCTCTGTTACAGTAGAGAAGAAAGCAATACTGAAATAGAAGGATCTCTTCTTGCTTTCAGAGTGGAAATGAAACCAACATTAGCCTATTTACAGAGGATCTTCATGTGAAGGCTGAGGCCAACAGCAAATGCCAAACAGGCCTAGGGTTAGCTTTTCCAAGCAGCAAAAAGTTATAGATGTGGTCCTAAAAAAGAGGAAAAAAAAAAGAAGAGTGAAAAGAAGAAAAGAATGCAAAAGAAAAAGAGAGAAGAGAAGAGAAGAGAAGAGAAGAGAAGAGAAGAGAAGAGAAGAGAAGAGAAGAGAAGAGAAGAGAAGAGAAGAGAAGAGGAGAAGTAAAAAGAAGAATAAGAAAAAGGCAGGTGTTATTTCGGCAGTTACCAGCTCAGCAACTTTCTTTCAACCTTTTCTGGTACTGCTGTTTGCTGAGTTGCTCTGGGCTCAGCTGCGAGGCAGGCCAGAAAGTACATGTTCAGGCCATTCTTTGTGTGTTGGCTCTGAATGGCTTCTAACCATGTTTGGATGTTACTGCATTGTCTGAACGTCCTGGCATGCTCCCAAGGGGGCTTCTTGTTTGCACTGCCACATCTGTTTGAAATTCTGGCACACCTCAGCCTGAGAAATATGGTTTGTGGTGTCCTAGCAACCACTTTTTTTCTTGATCTGACAGGCAAGGCAAGGTTACAGAGGCCTGAAAGTGCTCCTTGCAGATCTGCTTGTAATGGATAGAAAGCTCCTGAGGCACTGATGTCACAAATAACCTGTTTTTTTTTTTTTTTCTGACTTGCTATTGCCTGTCCCATTGTTCCTTAAATCAGAGTAATTGTGGCAGCAGATGAGTTCAGAAGTCTTGATGAATCCATTGAACCTGCTCTTGAAACTTCAAAGATGCTGACCTTGGATCTTCGTCACTAAGTTGCAGCATTCCAAGAAATCACAGCTCCCCTGGCCAAAACCATCTTACTGGGCGGGTATCGATAGAAATTTGTGACTCCATTCCCATAGTAAGAATATTAACTTAGTGAAGGGAAACCTGGTAAGTGAGTCTATCCTTTTTTCTGAGGATGGATGTGAGGTAGAATGCATGTGCTGCTCTAGCAACTCTTTTGGAGCAGTGCAGACAGAGGGACTGAATGTGCTTCAGAATGCAATTTCCAGAGAAGGAAGGACTCTGAAGCTCTCACCCAGAGGACAGATAGAGAATTTAATTAATCGCTGCAATTGTTAAAGAGTCAAAGAATCCTTTACCTTTGGGCTGCTAGTCCAGCATGGGAGGCATTGCTAATTACCATTTAGTTGTCAGTATGAAATGTGTTCACTGGGTCTCTTAGCTGAAGGCACTTGAATCAGTCATTTCTCAGCTGCTCCATCCCCTGTTCCATGTAACTATGGCCAGGGTGCACCGGCCAGGCTTTCTCGCCAATGCTCCCATGTATGACACTTTTATCAGGCAGTATCAGCGGGAATGTAAGTGTTTGGCAATGACAAAGGGAATGAAGCCACCTGAATCTTTTCCTCTGGAAGGGAGCCTGGCAGAGAACCACAGGAATGTTCCCAAAGCAAACGGTACCAGAGAGAAACTGAAGAGGTTGAAATCCTTGACACTGGGACATGATTTAAGGCTTGAGACACTGGAGGAAAGAAAAACATTCCAGGGGGAGTGTGAAAGGACAGTGCGGTACCAATGGAAGGCGTTCCTGAATGTTAGGGCTGTTGGGATTGGTGGATGATTTCTCTGAGGGGAAGCAGATAGTTTTCATGAAGAAACCTGTTGCCAAGTGTGACTTTCTGCTGCTCTCCGGCAGGTGTACAAATTACGGCTGAGTGGTATGGATTTGAACAGTAGTAGACTAATCTGAAAGCAGAGCATTTGTTGTATAACTGACAAGTAAGCTGGAGCCAGGTTATCCCCAAGAAATGAACTTGGCTTGGCAAAGGAGAGTGAATATTTGCAGGGCTGTTAAAAACTTGTGCTTCCCCAAAGAAAAGCATTAGCAAGCAGGGAAAGAACCGTAATGGATCCAATTAAAAACACACGTCAAGGCAAAACAAGAGAAAAAAGAAACCAGATTTGTTCAAAATGTCTTAAAAATGTACAATAGGAGAATCCAGGCTTGTTTGCCATAAACGAGGAGGCAATCATGGTTCAGCACAGGTGTCCAGGCCCGAAGGGAAGGCAGGGAAGAGGGCAGCCAGGCAGGAATGAGAATAATTCCAGACTCCATTGAGGTATCTGTACTTATTTTGAGATATTAGTCCAGTCTTGCTCTAAAGGCTTCATCTGGAGGCATGCCATGAAAGAAACAGAGGAAATATCAGCTATCACTGCCCACGAGGATGAGAGGAGCTGGAATCTCTTTGCAGCTCTGAAATCAGTTGCTGAAGAGGCACAATCCCCTCATCTGATCATCACAAAGACTTTGCACAACCACTAGGCAGTTAGTGATGATTCCATGCATTTATTTAAAAAATGCAAAACCCACTCCAACCCGAGGCCATAGACTCTCCAGTGATTTGGCACAACTCTGACCCTTCAAACTTTAAAACATCAGCGGTGTTTCATTTTTCTCCTTTCTCTTTTTATTTGTTTTTCTTCCTTATGAGAAAGTTGTTTCAAAATCCATTAATAACTATTTGGGAGAAAGGACACCTGATACCCTAGTGTCTCACCACCATAAAGTACCCTTTGAGCTTGGTCGGTGCTTTCCTTTCTTCTTTCCTTCTTCCTCTATGGGTTGTTCTCAAAGAAACTGTGAATGAAGCCTACGTTACTTAGGTGGGGTTCCTGTTTGGGACAAGTCAATGTAGTCACAAAGCCGCTGCTGACAGGGGAGGTCCCACCTCTGCACTTGGAATGATTTGCATTGATTCTGGAATAACAGTTTTATAATTAAAATATGTCTTATTTAATTTATGATTAAATTGTAGTTGTTCTGTGAGAAAATATGATGCTGGCTTATAGATGAGAGTAAGCAATGAGTAGATGTTGACTGAGCTTTACCAGACAGCATAAGATTGAGAAAATCTTAGATTGTTCATTGCTCTGGTGCAACGAAGAAGTAAAGACTGAAAAAGGGGAGATGGAGGAAGATTTTACACAGGATGAAAATCTGATCTCCTCACTTGTTTGGTTGGGTGCAATAGATGACTTGCTCTGCTTCATTTTAGCTGTCTGTGATGTGGAGGTTACCGTCTGAGCTAGTCTCTCCATCTCCCTTTTAGGTAGGAGAAATGGGCACTTTCAGAGTACGATTCATCTGTATCAATATATGAATAGGCAGTTACTTTTGGATGTGATGATCCATGCCCAAGTCTCCACAGACTATATTGATTACATCCCAGTGGGCTGTAGAAAACACTTAACCGTGATTAATTCAGATGGAGCTGTCAGCAACATATCAGATGAGTCCCATACAAATTCTATCAGCCCTTTGACTGAGAGCCAGTGCCATCTCCCCACCAGCTGGAATTTCATGATGGAGCTGCAGGATACCCTGTGGTGTGATCACAGCAGAATTGCAGCAAGGATGGAGGGAGAGGGATGTGTCCAAAAAAGGATGTAAATATGACCCAGATCTGTGGTCACCAGAGAAAGACAGATGCAATTCTGAGTCTGGAGGAATTTCTGGGGGCTGGTTGTAGTTTGGAGTAGGGCCATGCCCTGGGCAAGGCAGCGAACTGAAGGAGAACCAAGTTGGTGATGCCTTAGAGATTAGATGTCTTGCAAGTGAGCTTGTTAGGATAACTTTTGTTTTTTTTTCTGAATTGACCTGACATCAGCCATTCTCAAGATGCTTGCAAGGTACTGGGCTAGGAAAATGATAGGCATGTTCCACTGCAGCTGTGCCCGTTCTGCTCAGTTAAGGGCTTGGAAGAGCTGTTACTTCTTCCAAGAAGAAAGTTGTGCAGCTCCAGGGTAGAAGAGATTGATGGAAGTGAGGAGGGGTTTGACCTAGAAGGGAAATGTGGTCTAAGCTGAGCAGGGAGCCAGCAGAACTGTGGGTTTTACAAGCTCCTTACTCAGCTTTTGACCTTTGGCAAATCAGTGACCTGAGTCACAGCAGCTGGAAAGTTGAATAAAACTTATTCTGGCAGGAGAAGCAGAGAATCTGCATTGAGCTGATCTGTCATCCTTCTGCATTTGAGTAAATTTTGGTTTAAAGATACATGCATCCTAACTGACCAGCCTTCCTCAGGGAATCATAGAAGTTTGGCTCAGCCCCTCTGTTGCTGCAATGAAGTAACATAGGGAAGGGGTGGGAGATGGAATGAACTGCAATAGTTCTATATTCAAGACATATGTTACCTAACAGAGCAGAAGATCTGATGAATTTGTCTTTCTAACTACCCAGTTAGTATTTCTCATAGGGAGAAAGAAGAAATTTAAATGAAAGTTGCAAAAATCAGTGCTCTTTTTTTTTTAATTTAGAAAGGAATGGTCTGATAAAAAGGAATGGCCTTAGAGGAATAGAAGGAGGGGACAAAGGAGTCAGGGATTCCAGTTCTGGTTTTATTAATGATTTCTTACATGGAGTAGGGAAGGATGCCCATTCTCTTCCATTCCCATATTCCAACCATAAAATACGGCAAACAAATTTGTTTGGAAAGGTTTTGAGACTGTCCGTTCACATCTACATTGAAATATAATCCAACTAACCTATGAAGTCCAACCATGAGGATGCTCTGAACAGAGCAAAATCTAGGCTCTAGAGACCTTTGGCTGGAGGATAAATCATTTCCTAATGACTTTTTTATTCTCTCAAACACTGCACAAACAGGAATGAAAAACTGGCCTTCCTACAGCTATATTTACCCCAAGCATTTTCTTCCAATTTTAAGTGGTAGTTTTAGGTCAGCTGCTATTTGATTCATTCTCCTCTGCTAGATTATAGGAATATGGATATATAGGAAGATCCAGGTACAGAAACTCATCTGTGTGGGCCGAGTTCTCCTTTCTGTTGCTTTTTGCATCAATTCCAGTGGTTAAGCATGAGAAGTTAGGTCTGTTTGGAAACTAAGATAATTCCCAATTTGTGTTGGTCATCCACAAATCTGTGGGATGAGATTCACAGTTATTCACTGGAGCTATATTGAACAGTAAAAGCATTGAGTTTCCAATTAGAGCTGTGATAGTAAAATAAGATCCATGGAAGACCTTCTGAATTAACAAAAAATGCTGGACCGGGAACTTGGAGAGCCCTGAAGCAGACAGACAGACACCTCCAGGGTCTCTAACAACATGGCATTCACTAAGAAGCCCTGAAGGCAAATGTTTAGCCATAAATGTGAGACTGCCTTCCCTTTGCTGACCCTTTAAATAGTTAACAGTGCTCTACACCTTCCCTGCAGCAGAAGCAATTCCCAGACGTTGAAGCATTTCCATTGCAAAACACAGCTTGGGATTCTGGACTCGGTTATTTGTTTGGAAGATGTAGACAAAATGAAAGTGTAGCAAACTCATACCAGATTGGATCCACTTCAGAAGCTGCCAAACAGCTGCCAGTGCTGTCGGGTCAGAAGAGCTTGCCAGGCTGCTCCCTGGGGCGGGGGTAGGATTTAATGGGGGAACCTGGGATCTGGAGATGAACTATACAGCTAGCCTGGAACAGAATGTGCTGTCTACTGCATTTTCCCACCTGCGAGTATATAAACATGCCCCCTACCCCTCTTTCCAGGCTGAAATGCAGCTGATCTAGAGCATATCCACAGCAAAAATGCCACTGGGCAATTTAGCAGTTGCTGCCACATCACTTTAGACAAAAGAATATGTGCAAGTCCTTAATTTAATATATATATAAAAAAGGAAGAAAATGGTGGGAGTGAGGGACAGAAAAGTTTGTAGGTTGCTGAATAGCTCGTTGACTTAGTAAAGGATACCCAGTGAGCTGTGAGTCACTCATTTCAAATGCACTCTGTTTGAAAACATCAGGTACTGAAAGCTGAAAACTACTTGGTATTCTGAAAAGAAGTAAGATCTTACTAGCCTAGGTGAATAGACTTCCTATCTTGCTAGGCAGTGAGTACAAATGTTGGCTTTCACAGTAAAGGCTGTAAAAGTAAGCTTTTTAAGCTGTTTGAAGGCAACTGAGATATCCAGTCATTTAGGGGTCAGGAGTAACAGCACAGGGCTTTTCCCTTGCTTCTGTTTTTAAAAAGAAAAAAAGAGAAAAAATGGGAAAAAAAAGAACATGAGAGATTCAAGCAGTTTGGCACATTTCACCCTGCTGAAATTAGTTAAGGAAAAAAAAAACAAAAGACTCTTAACAAGCTGAGTGGGATACTGAGGTTCAAAACTCTTTGTGAAGAAATGTAAGGAGGGCAACTTTATTCCCTGGATTTAGATCTGAAAGGATTTTTGTTTCATTGTTAATACAGAAAAAAGATAGGGAAACATCTTCCTCTCTTCAGAGGCTTATGAGAGCTCACCTTGTAAATATGCCTTTTTGGAAAGGTACAAAGCAGTCCATATGTTGTTAGTAAAATATGTCAGCTTGTCTTGGTCTCACATTTGTATAAAAGATAGTTCTTCCTCCCTTATCAGAGATTAAGCAAAGAGGATAGACAAGAAATCAAACAAAAGTGAGATTAATTTGGTAGACTATAATGCAAAGGGTGTTGGAAAGAACTTCCTCTGGGACTGCTTGAAATTTTCCATCAGAACATTTTTCAGTGGAAAATTTGCTCTTCAATAAGAGCAACTTGTGTCAAGTTACAACTAGCCTCTCAGGCTGGAGGCCTGGATGTTCAGCTGGGAAATCTTAGGACAGTATCTCCTAAAGGCTGTTGTTCAAGAGCTTCGTGACCCCATTCTGCTCCGATGGCTGGGCTTGCCATGCGAACTGTGTTTCTCATCAAGCACCATGGTGACATGACTTGTATGGCGCACTGCATTGTCTCAGCAAGAGAGGGGATGATGCTGCATCATGAGAGATGTGGGCAAGTCAGGAATGTCAGCTCACAGGGAAGGACAAGGATACAAAGCATACCAGCTACAACTCCCACAGGGGAGCATTTCTGAACTGAAATGGAGGGCTCACAGCCAAACGTTTTCATTGTTTGGTGAAATCTCAACATTTTCCATGGGAAAAGAAAACAAAAACACAGCAATAATAATAATAAGGAAAAATATCCAAATATTCAGTCAAGCTTTATCCAGTCATGATTTAAGAAACCCAAGGATTGAGTTGCTATTAAGGGGATGCTTCCAAGGAGCCACAAAAATGGAGGATGGGAACCTCACATTGCTCAAGACTAATCAGACCACTGGACTAGTATCACAGGCGAAGTCAAGGAAATCCATTTGTAGTTCAGACTCAGACCAGATTAGTAATTATTAAGCAACTTTAGACCACATAATGCAGGTGCAGCCAAAGACTTAGAAAGGAGAAGTCAATATATCTGTGCTCAAGGCAGAGATACATGGTGATTCTGGTAATGCTAGTGACTCATAATGAACTGCTGACTCTCAGTTCCTACTGACTCTGAGGGACTTTCTCCTGTCTCTTACCCTGAAAGGTCATTGTTAGATGTTAGGGGAGAGGATCAGGTGAGAGTAGAAGGTGATGAGAAATTAAGAGAAATTTTGTATAGTTCTTGCAGCTAGAGAACATTAAACGTTGGGTTCACCATAGTAAATAACCTATTTCAAGGGCTTAGCAGATCTTAGCGTGAACAGTTAACATTGTAAGTCATCAACAAGCCAAGTGTGACCAAGAGAGAAAAGGAGTGAGAGGCATTTGTTTCTGTAGGTGACAAAGGGACACAATACCCACCTTGCACTTCATGCTCAGTTTCGAGTTTCAGTTAGACAGCATCTGATACCTCACATTCTCCATAGGTGACTTAGGCAAACAATAGGGACAAGTTGACTAAGTCAGTGAACATGTCGAACTGGAACAAGCTGGCCATGGAAGGGAGGGGAAGGGTGGAGGAGAGCTTTACTTGTAAGTGATCTTTTCTTGGTTTACTTATCTGTGTTTCAGGTAAGCTTGGGAACCAACAAATGAAGGCTGTGCCCTGGGAATTCTTCACAAGAGATTATATTTTTCTAGAGCTGTTTATGATTACACCCGCACTGTATCATTTCAGTCTGCTTAGGCTGGGCGTGTATTGTAGTTAATTCTCCTTCAGGACAGGTAAATAATGACCTGTCTCTCATTCTATCCTTGTAGTCTCCTTCTTTTTATTGAGAGGAGAAATGAAACAAATAAGTATATTGGTTTGTGTTAAGCATTAATGTCTGGACAAAAGAGTCCCTACCAAACACCATCACCTCTGACAACCCACAGATATGCCAAAAGCTATATTATGCTCAGACCTGATTCTTAGACTTAGGAATTACGGCAAAAAGTGATCCATCCATGAGCCCTGATGAGATGCACCAAAACAAGTACGTTAAGCATCTTTTGAAAGGGTATTCTCAAGGGACTTAGTTTCATGAGTGACAAAAGTGAAGATGGAGAGGTAATGTTATGTATTACCAAAGGTTTTCCACACAAAGTGTGAGGAAAAAAAAAAAAAAGACTATGCCCTTCATAGTATAAGCTGGAGAGAATGGTGGTAATGGAGGTAAAACATAAGTAAGAATAAGTAGATATCTGTGCCATCAGTACCCCCTACAAAGGTTTGATATATCTGCTATTTGGTGATGATGAGATTCATTTGTAATGGATACCTTACTGCAAGGGTGGAATTCATATGCCAACATATAGGCAAATTTATGCCATGTTAGATATAAACGGAGACAAAGATTTTTGATATGATATCAATATTTTTGATATAGTATTCTTCATGGGACAGTTGCTCTTTGCAGAGTTACCATCTGATAGCACTGAATCTGGATCTCAAAGGGAAAGGGCAGCCAGTGAAAAGCACTGTCAGTTATTTAAGCAGAAAGGCCTCAGCTCTAGCTCTGCATGTCTAGAAGCTTTAGACTGGTGGGGGAAAGAAACTCTCTGTATTCATCCTGTTCATAATCTTTTTTCTTAGCATCTGCCATAAGCCACCATAAGCAGCAGCAATGTCATGGAATACAAGGACCCAGTCTAACATATTTTGCCTATTCATATCTTCCTAGGATACCCTAAAAATATCATGCTGTTTGCAACAAGTGACCATGTATGACAACCACATATGCTTTGGAGACAGACTTATCAGTAATTATTATAGAAAGATGAAACTGATTAGACCTCTTTCTCCAGTCTGTTTTTGGAGGAAAATAGAAGATTGTGCCATATGGTCTCTACTTTAGGTCTCATCTCCATTGTGCTCTGATGCATTAAAAAATTAGAGTTATTATTATTTCTTTGGGGCAGTTCCTCAGTGGCGTAGTTGTCACCACATGAAATGTTTTCTTAGCCATTGCCTTTCTCATTCCCTTTGTTAGCTCTATGCACATACAGTAGTTTAACTCTTCTTTCTTCTTTGGCTCAACCTTCCAACTTTGTGGGGGCACCTTATCCAGCTCAGTTGTCACCGAACAGCACTGAGATCCACCCTCTCCTAGCACACAATCCCCCTACAGCTAAAGGCAGGACTTCAACTTGGTTGAACAGACATAAGACAGACTGAATCGAGCTCTTCTTGCTGTAGTGTTTTGCAGGGTATCTGTCAAACCTTCTGAGCTACTTTTACAGCCTGAGGTCCTGATGCCACTCCATACAGTGCACTGCTATTCCACTAAGTAGTAAAGCTAGTTCAGGTGAGTCTTCAAAAGCCACAGCCACCACTAAAATACAGTAGGGATGTCCTCCTCAAAATGCAGCTCAACACAGAAAGCTGAACTGAGGCATCCATCCAACAGAGTGGAATGTCCTCCCTGTTCCAGTTCATGCCTGAACAAGCTGACCTAAAACTTTCTGACCTCAGCAGAGATGTGGGGTAGATGCCTTCCAAGCCTCATTAGTTGCAAGCAGCATAGCCATAAGAGAAATAGCAGTTCAAGCTCCTGTTGGCATTGCTTAAGCTGACTAAGCTCAATAAGGTCTGATTGTTTAGTTAACTACTCTGCCTGTCCATCTACATCGAATGTTTGTCTCTTAGCTCAGATCAGAGTAGTCCTAAAATCTTGACACTTGTTTGACTGTGAGGTAAAAACATTTCTTCAGGAGGGCCCATCCTTAATTCTTGGGGAAAAAAAAAAATCTTTTTCACCCAGTTTCTGAAAGAAACTAGGATTGTACAATTGTATTGTCTGTATTTGTATGTGGCAGTTTGTTCCTCTCCAGATAACTGTTGAACCTGTTGGCCAAGTGATAGAGATCTCAGAGATTTTCTGAGATTTTTGTCAAGCAAAAATAAGCACCCAGAAAGAGATCTGGAGAGATAAGTAGTAGCACAATTTCATGTGCTATTAGGGTCCTGAGAACAGGAAAAGTTTCATAGGTCTTCATTAATCACCAGACACAAGTCAGTGGGAAAGCAGGCATCGTTAGCACTGTGTGAATGAACAGTTTGTTAGTCCAGTGTTTCTTCCTTTCTTTTTCTTTCTCTTTTGGTCTGAATTTGTACAGCACCTAGCATGGTGGTGTACAGAAATACACTTGCAATAACACAGCAGGAGACTTGGCATGGGGGATAGATCATCAAGAGTGAATAAACCATCCTAGCAGGAAGCTTCTTCATTTCACATCAGTTTGTAATGTCAGGCCAACTCAGGGGTGGGGAGGAAGCAGAAAGTGAGAAGAAAAAAAATAATTCCCATAAGCCCAGCAATAAAACCTCCAAACAAACCAAGAAAACAGCAGTGTGTCCAAAGACGGCTTGTTCCTCAGCTGAAGTGCCTGTTTTCATACCCAATTCTGTCTTGTGTCCCCAGCTCACATCACCTCTGAGGCTGAAATACTGGTTCCTTATTCTGAAGATTGTGTCTCCCGGGTTTTGGTAAAAAACCCAAAGTTTTTGGTTTTTTCCTAGTCTTTCTAAGGTATATGCTTTCATGAATGAGGAAATATGAAAACAGAATGACTCCATGGACTGGGAGATTGGTTTCCACTTACTTCACAAAGACTATCCAGACAGAAGGAGAAGAAATGAAGCAGGGATTAATTGACCCAGATTGGCTTTCTAAACAAAGATGGGAGGGATCAGTCTTTCCCAAGCATTATCCAAGGAGAAGGCATAAACAAGCCAGGAACGTGAACTGCCCACTGGATTCCCTTCTTTCAAATCCCCTTGCTCTTCTGCTTTTCCTCGGTTCTGTTTCTACTCTATTTTTCCCATGCTTTGATACCCTCCTGGTTTTAGGTTTGTGGTGTGCTTAAGGACATTGTGCACACCAGGAAGCAAAACAGGCCCCAAACCGTGGATCCATGACATACTTCCAGAACCCTCATACAACATTGATTCATTCAGCTCAGTTACTCCCCACGTCTTTTATTTTATTTCTAATCCTGTTTCTCCCTCCTATCCCTTACCCCCTGCCTCTCTCACTCTTACGTTTATCCCTTAATCAAACTGTTATATGCTCTTCTCAGCAATTCTTCTGTAAATCCCTCAGGCGGGTTAGAAGCCCCCTGAGGAAAGATCCTTTTTGGCAACTGAGTTAAGATAGGAAAAAGGTCCTTGACAGAAGCATATTCTATCCCAGAAAGTTTTTAATCCTTCCAGATGCTTTGTCACAAACTGTGCTTTTATGCTGGAGCACTTTTAAAGGCAGCCAGAATATGTGCAGAGGTTAGATCTCAGAGCTGGGCTGGAAAATTCTAAATTGCTCTCGCCTTTGATTTTTGTGTTTTAAAACCACTCTGAAGTTAAAATAAATGGATTAGAAATGAGTTAAAGAGCAGCATGCGTAATGCTCCTGCTTAAATCTATAGCCTCAAGCCACAGCACTTTGGGCGGTGAGATCCTGTCAAATCTTACCAGCTCAGCAGGCTTCGAACAAGTTGAGGCTTGGATGCAGGATGTCTGGGGAGAAGCAAGGTAACGGAGACTGGTGATGGGGCACTGATCCTTCTGCATTGCCATGGGTTCAGCCCTCCAACGGGATGAAATGGGCAGTGGAGCCTGCACTGGACCACCTTTCAGGGAAGACATCAGCACCACAGCAATTTGCCGTTAATACTTAAGCTTTGACATGACACTTTTTTTTCTTTTAGTCTTTTTGTTTTAGGACTCATTCTTCCCACACTTGTTTTCAGCTTGGCCTGACAGGGGGCAGGGAGGTTGTCATAATGTGGTGGGCAAGATCCTCTCAGCAGACTCATCTGCCTTGAAAGCCTGTTCTGCTTCCCAAAGTTTATTATTGTTGGATGATGATAGCACAGCTGCTATGTTACATCCTAGAGGTGGATGCACTTCCAGGACTGGATGAAACGATTACTGTAAAAGCCAGCTTGGCAGCTATCTTGGCCCTCCTTGGGGCAGGCTCTTACCCACTGCCTTTCCTATACCTTTGTTCTGCAGGAGAAGAACAAAGCATTTTGTAGCTGCTATTGAAAGAAGTTTTTCAACCTTTTAGGATAATCCCTGTTTTACAAAGAAGGATTTACAGAGAAGGAACTGAACCAACCAGAGTAAATCACTTGTACAAAGTCACAGGGGAAACTGCTGATTTTTCACTATCTCTCAACACTCTCCTACCTAAGTTCAGCATCCTCATTTTTTACAGCATAAGGCAAATTACATCCATTTATTTTTTCAGAAAGAGAACCAAGACACCAGGAGAAAAAAATATACCCAGAGAAGCCTGTAGAAGCAATAGTGGTTAAAATCCCAAATTTCAAGTGCCCAGAATACTCCTCACTGCATATCTATGAACAGCCCAACTATGGAGGGAACAAAAAATGGGTTAGCTTGGCTTCCAGAACTCCAGCGCTCTTCTCTTTGCAGCAGGCTATAAATTATGCAGCATTTAAAGATGACTTTCTAAAACCCTGGCTTTAAAGCTTTTATTTATATCTCCCACACTGATATTTTTCAGACTCGTGACAGCTCCCACCTTCGCAAGCTGGGGACATGCCAAGCACCTGGCCTTTTCTGTAATGGCCCATTCCCCCCAGCACACTCCCCCCACCTCTTTTTTAAGCAACACTTTGGATATCTCAGGCAGCTTTTTATTTATAGGAGTCGCATAAAAAGCAAGAGGAAGAGAGTGGTGATGGTCAAAAGGAGAAGAAGCAAGTGTCCCAAACGGCTGACAAATACAGAACCATTTCACCCTGGAAAAAATAAAGATTTGGGAGCAGCCAAATCTCTTAACATAATTAACAAAAGAACAGTAACAACCGCTTGCACATTGGGTTCGATTCAACCTGGCTGAGATGGAGACTAACGAGTAAGGGGATTCCTCGGGGAATGGTGGATGTGTTACTTGTCCTGGGCAGAAGGGGCTAAACTCACCACCTGCAGACACAGGCTGGGAGGGAAGGCAGCAGCCTAATGTTGGCAAACACCTACCAATGGTAGGACACTGGATGGGCTTGTGCCAGGCATGACTATTACCAGGACTCTGTGCATTTTACCTCCCAGTGTTAGAGAGCTCAGCCACTGGGGAAGGGCCATACTCTAATCTTTTGCCTGTGTAGTCCCTCAGGGGTCCTGTGAGGACTCCTGAAATGAAATGCCTGCAGCTACAGCTCAGTACTTGATGGGGATCAGGCTTACATCGTCACAGGTACGTCTAGACAGCTGTTTCTGGCACCTGGGATATTCTGAATGGAAGAAAAGCTATAGCGCTAAATTGTAAATGAGGATAATCTTGGCCTAGCATAAGGCAAAAAACCTTATATGAACCTCCTTTTAGAAAGGTGAAGTTTTTCTATGCCTAAGCTGCTCCCTTGAGCTTCAGGAGCATCTTGGGGTATCACAGCGAAGAGATGCTTGCCCAGCACGTCTTGGGCAGGGAGGCAACCTCCCACCTCAGACCCTGCAGAAGGAAGAGGATGATGGAAACTGCAGCAAGGAGCAGTGTGTTATGGCAGTCCAAGTCTTCCCTCTGGTACAAGATTTGCCTGCAGAAGAGAAACCTTTTTTACCCTCAGAGTGCCACAGCTTCAGTGCCTCGCAATGACCCTGGCAGCAGGCACAGAAGCCCTGCACTCTCCATGCAGCTTGTGCCTTCTCCCAGGCTTGAAGGGTATTTCTGTGCAGCGAAGTGGCATCCTTGCACTGTCAGAGGAAGACAATTCAACTTTGCAAAATCTTTCAAGGTTTTGTTCTGCCCTGGAGCGAGATCAATGGTTTTTTTTAACACGTGAGAAATCGAATTGTGTCAGAACATCTGTTTCCAGGTTTGTACTTTTACTCAGATGTCTGCTATTCTCTTGCCCAAAATGACCAGCAGATCTCAGAGTTCAGAAATCTGCAGAGAAAAATTTGCTTGAAATCGCTTTCCCCTCATCTCCCAAAATCCTCCTGTCTTTGAGGGAATGGTATGTTTCAGCAAAAATATATTTAGTCAAAATGCTCTGACTACCTCAAGACTGTTCTCAGTGGCATCAGGCATTGCAGGCAAAACAGAGACATCTTGGCAAAATTACACCATTGAAATTGCCGTCAGAACAGCTCAATTTAACACCCACTAATTGTTGCACAATAGTTACAGGAATAAATGGAATTTGTTAATTAGATGCACGCCAACGAGTAATTCAAGACTGGTTTAAATAGTTATTTCTATCTTCCCAGTAGATTGTAGTGGTGATTAGCTTACTGTCTCTTTTCTCTTGACCATTTTGCTTCAAATGGAAAGGAGGTGAGAGACACCCATGCATTGAACCACAGCACTTCATTGCTTGGATGCTGTGAGACCCACTTGCCTGTGGCTGCTGTTTGTTGTTGCTTCTGGCCACAGAAATATTAGTGAGGTGGGCTGCCAACAAGCTCTTGGATCGATGCTTTGCCAGTGAAACTAAATTAATACTTTTTAGTGTGTTTAATTCCTGATGTAGGATGCAAGTGTGACAATATCACAGATTCAAATCCTCCATTATAACCACAGAAGCAAAGTGTGGCCTGGAGAACAAAACTCTCTTCCTTGGAACATGCCAAAGTTTTTGTCCCCCAGCCGGGGCAAGTGCTCTCTACTGTCTCGGGCAGATTTCCCCCCTCCACACACCTTTTTTTGGTGGGGACGAGTTTTGCTGCCAATTTGCCCATCACTTTTGTCACCTTCAGATATTCCAACAGAGGCATTAAATAAACTTTTGCCAGACTGGGTCACCGAAGGGCTTCTCAGCCTCCCTCTATTATCTGTCTATGTACATGCTGCTTGGTTTGCACCATGCCTTCGTGGACCACAGGAGAGCATGCAAACAGAATGGTGGAAGAAAATCAGTCTGGCTGGTCTTCCAAAGCTAGACAGTAAAATTGCAGCTGAAAGACAACAAAAAAGAAAGGAAAAGAAAAGAAAAAACAACTAAGCCAAGTCCATTTAATGACACCATCTACTAGTTTAAATGAATCAGCCTCATGAAGGAAGAAAGAGAAATGCTCAGATATTAGAAAAAAGATGGTCTCTGCTGAAAAACAGCATTTGTTATCAAATCATTAGAAGCCACTAGTGCTTAACATTTCTGACAAGGAGTCTCTTCATGGACTCAAAGGAATTATAGCTACTGAAACTCAGCCACTGACAGCTATTTAATGGAGAACAGCAATGGTACAAACTGGTTCTGTATGGGGAATACTGTAATCCATAGGATTTGCAGAGGGAATTTAAGAGGGCAGCATGTGAGCAGAAGCCAAAAAGCACAAAGACTAATTTTCTTGCCAAAAAACAAGTTAATGGCCACAAGTTCCAAAAACCTTAACTTTATACCTCCCTTCATGAAATAGTACCTCTTGTCTAGCCTTGCTCTAAAGCACAGGTTCATTTGATGGGATGTCAAAATCAGGAGAGTAAAGGGCAGAGGTACAACAAGGCAATGTTACATGCTGGGCAAGTTAATGGTAGAGGCAGCCTGATATACAGCCTCTCTGCAGAGGGGGACAATTTTTCCATGTATATGCAACTTAACAGTTTATGAAAAACACAGGACAGTCATTGGTAACCCCTTGTGTTCTGATGGCTGGGATAAGTTACAGATTTTTGCATAGCTGTGGACTCTTACTTTTCTCCATGACCTGTTCCCTCTCCTCCACCACAGGACTCCCATATTCCCAGGTAGCTCCTCTTTCCATCTCCCATGTTGTAGCAACGGGAAGGGGAGTATTTGGCAGGTGTCCTCTGCCTTTTAAAGCCCTAAGCAGGAGCACAAGTTCTTTTCCAGAGTACTTTCTCAGAATACATCTTGTTACTTTGGCAGAAACACCCCCTCACACATCTACTCCCTGCTCACTTATACCCTTTATATCAGCTCCCTGACTTTCAGCTCAGCTGCTGAGAATAGGAGTACAGACAACATGAGCTCCCTGCTCAGTCAATGAAGACGAACCAGGCTCTTCAGGCCGTAATTCAGGTCTCAGATGACCTGTGTAACCCTCAGACAGTTTCTCTCTGTATTAACTGCAGAGGGAGCTGAAAGCTAGCAGGATCCTGATTTACTTGCCTAAGGTGAGAAAAAGCTGGACCATTGCATGGACAGGACTACAGTCCTTCAACAGGGCCATTCAAAATATCAACATTTGAACAGTTCATAAGAATTCAACTTTTTTAAGCAAGCATCAAAGAAGAAGACATATGGAACAGTCACAGACAAGGGCACCCCAAAACCAAGCCAAACCCCCCCACAAAAAAAGGCTAAACAAAACAAACAAAACCCCACAAAATAGGCAATCAATTGCTCATTGCTGAAATCGAAGCTCTCTCCTTGCACACAAGGAAGCTGAAGACAGCCAAGACCATAAAAGGTAGCGGTTCCCCAAGGACAGGAGAGCTGAAGCAGACAAAGATTTGGTGATTTTTGTAATCCTGAGCCTACTGCCATGGGAGTCAAACTTCTCCTTTCCTGTCCATCTCTACTACAAGGGGAAAAAAAAATACAAAGTTTCTGGTTGTTTAATGGCTCCTTATATTTCCATCTATTGCTACATTTCCATCACTGCTGAGGCACACTTCACTGGAACTACGAAGTATAAAGACTCAATGGCTGCTATATGACGCAAAAGGTTCAGAAAGTATCCCCCAGCCTACTTGCCACACCAACACAAAGATGATCTTGCAGAGTCCAAAGATCAACTTCTTCCCTACACCCCTATCAAACAACAAAACTGAACTAACCCTCCAGCCCACCTCTTTCATGAGATGCCAGGGAAATTGCCTATTCACTTCAGCTGCTCCAGCCCTGCCCCTGGAGAGTCCAGTCATTCCAGGATACAGCTGTGGTCTTGCTGCCACTTAGTGTTAACTCTTTGTCTCCCAACTCCCAGCAGAGATCTACACAACATATGGTATGGGGTTATTCTCGCTTCCTGCCTACTGGAACTACTGCAAAAGACTTAAAAAATGTGTAGGGTCTTGTCAAGCTAAGCTATTGTCTGCCAACTGGGACGAGAGGTGTATGAAACCTGTGAGTTGAAACCCAAGAAGCTTTTTGTCCCTTTCTAATTTTTTTTCTGAGCCTACATAACTGAATACATGAATTTACTATATAAGCAAAGACACTCTCCCCTTGGTATCAATCTTCTCTCAAAGTTAAACCCAGATGTATTATATAAAAATTAAAATAAACCAGACACAAACTATTCACTAGTCAGAAAGTGGACAAATGCCTCCAGCATCCTGAGAGGCACAGGAATGATACAGCTGGAGGGGAAGGCTGACTTACAGAAACTGGCTACTATTGATTGGACTGGAGATACTTTATAGACCAAATAGGGACAGATTTTTTTTCCTTGAAACAGAATAGAAAATTTTCCATAGACATCAATGCAAAATGGACTTGGTCTAAATACCCCACAGTATCTTTTTTTCCTGATTTCTATGGCTTAGTTGCATAAATCGGCTTGTTCTCCTCTGTCCAATCTGCAGTTACCAGCACTTTCCTGCAATGTGTGATTGTCTTGACTTTCTGCCTCTAGTTTAAGTGGCTACACTAACCCTGAACACAGCTCTCTACATTTCAGCAGATACAGGTCATGCAGTAGTGACATTTTTGGTAATTATTTTTAACTTTGCTACTCTGGGGATAAGGGGATCTCAAGGGATTTTCCACCTGAGATTTTCCCTTCTTCCCCAAATAATGTTGGATGGGAGGAAGCAACAGAATGCAGCATAAATATAAAGCACATTTTTGGCTAACATCTAAAATGCCTTCAGAAATCATCTAAAGTTACACATACATATCCCCAGTGAAGCCTGAAACAAAGCTCTTGGAGAAGACAGGATTAATTTGAGGTCAGAAGGGCTTTGCTTTCTGTCATAACATTGCCATGATGTAGTACCAAACTCATTACTTACCGTGACATGAAGCTAAGAGGCTAAGGAATGGTTTAGAGTGTGTTAGTTCATTCTCCCCTTCTACCACAATATCTTCTCTTGAGGATGGCAGCAAACAATATAAACAAGAACTCATGTATATGGAACAACTTAGTCCCCATGCAAACAATATGGGGACATAAGGGATTTCAGTGAGATGTTATTTTTCTGTTGCATCCAAATTGCCCACAGATTTCTCTACACTGTATTCTCTGCTAGGAGGGGCCTCTGTTCTGTATTTAAGCCAAGTTGATTAGCCAGTTTCAGAGAAGTGAAACTAGTTCACAATATGTCATCTGACCCTTTCTGTCTTTCTCCTTAGCTCTGATCGTTTTTGAAGCAATTCTGAATTTTTCAAAATGATTTATTCCTCAATTTGGAATAATGACAGTAAATAGTTCTTTAAATAGCCTCATTTGTCAGCTGTTCACTGGGATTAGTTAACATCAAAAAGCTGATCTCTCTTAGCTGGATACTTAGGCTATTTTCTATTGACCTCAAATATGAGCCCAGGTGGAGGCTTTCAAAGGGTCCTGTATTGACTGATTATAAAATTGGAGAGACCTTTCCAAATGTCTAGTTAAGCAACGTTGAGGATTTCTATGAATTCAGCCTTGGTTGAGCCACAGTATCTGAGTT
The DNA here is from genome assembly GCF_059628265.1 of Tinamus guttatus. Lineage (NCBI taxonomy): Eukaryota > Metazoa > Chordata > Aves > Tinamiformes > Tinamidae > Tinamus > Tinamus guttatus. The sequence continues at coordinate 5,813,175 of NW_028288594.1, read as the reverse complement.
AGGAAAAATAAACCCGCACAAACAAACAAAAAACCTTACTTTTGCTGAAGTGTATCCACTGCTGCATCAGCTGGAATTTGGTTGCTTCAGGAACTAGTTATAATTGTGACTGTAGATTGGCACTTTGTTCCTGGCCTGAATGTATCTACCTTCAGCATCCACCTATAAGCTGTTGTCATCCATGAATTCTCTGCCTGCTCTTTCCTGCCTACCAAAGTAAAAATGAAATTGAAAATGAAAATGCCTTAAAATGAAAGATTTTCTTGCGACCTGTGTATGAATGAGTACACCTTGCAGATGATGTAAGATTAAGCAGAGCTATGAGATTCAGATAATTTTGAATGTAACGTTTATGTATGATAGCTCATCAAAAACTTCGGGACTTCTGTAGACACCTCTATGACTATACTATGCACACATAGTCCATACAGAGTTAGTCACACACTATCTAATTAGTTTGAGCACTCACTGTGGATGCTTCTTACATTTCTAGGTATATAGCAGCCTCTGTGGTGGAACCATGATGTAACATAAGACTTCAAAATCCACCTAGAGCAAAAGTGCAGATGGAAAAAGTGAGTGTAACTAGGAGCAACCTGCAGTTTTGGTATCTCTCTCAAGAACAGCTATCTTCTACTGATGTCACTGGCCCTCAGCTAAGCTAGGTACCTTGAACAATGCCTCAGTATATTGGATATAAACTCTGCTCTCCCCCCGTTTCAGCTGTCCTTGGTCATACACTTCCAGGTGCTGATTTCCAGATTAAGGGAGTCTTTATTTTAGACTTTTCACACGCTATCAACATGGTGTTTGATTACATCAATAGAGGCCAAATATCAGTGTGCTTGCTGCAAATAAAGAGAATTTTTAAGCAGGGAGATCTATTTTTGTCGCTTCCTCCTGTGGGGGCAGGTTATCAAGATGACCTGCAAACAGCATTGTGGCAAAGAACAGCTCCCTGTTTGGGGAGGAAGGGGGAGACGCCAGATGGTATTTATAGTGTGTCATAAACACTGAAGGAGTCTTTGGACAATAGCCTAATAAATACTCTAAAAAGAATTGCTAGACTGTCATAACTCAATGTACAGACTGTCATTCTTTCCCTCCTGCTTTGTGTTGTGGTTACACTTTGTCTTTTGGTATCGCCATAGCAAACTCATCTCCTAAGCACAAACTTTGGAGGCACAAAAGAAAGATGCTGCAGCACCTTTACGTGCAGGACCCTTGCAGCAGTCAAGAGAAGTGGTGTGTCTGTATTGTTAAGCTTGGGATGCCACACCAGGCCTGCAATCAAGGACCTCTTTCCAACTATGGTCCTAATCATGGACCCAGCAGGCCCCAAGGGCCCTGTCTTAGCATAGTACAGTCTCTAAAAGTAGAGTTTGGGCATAAAATCCATGGATTTGATTATCCCCTGTAGATAGGATTGATCTGAGTGGTGTAATCTCAGGCTCCAGGTTCACACTTGTCCCAGACTGGGAAGCAATATGCATTCACCTCCATGTGATGGAGCTGAGGGTAAAAGCGTTTGGAGCACAGTCCCCACAGTAAAATCCTGGTGGTGGTGGTAGTGGTTAGTGGCCTTATGTCTGGTAAGGAGGTGCCAGTCTAGTTCTCCAGGCTGATGGAAACTGCTTGTCCCCTAAGCCCCTCAGGGGAGAATCATCATCTTCTTGAAATAGTGGTGACCTTCCTCCCAGCCCCGAACAGCTCTAGGAATGAAGACTCAAGGCTGCCTTCCCAAGGCAATCCCAAGACTTGGACTTGGACTTTCTCCAGGGAGACCCTGCAGCAACTGTTGCCATGAGCAGGGTGTTTCTACCAGGAGTGCTGACAGCCTGTTTTCATCAGCTCCGAATGGAAAAATTGTTTGGAAAAAGGCCTGAAATGTTTATCAAAGAACCATGGCATTTAGTGTAAATGATGAAATGACGGCATATTAATCTAAAACCCACCATAATCATCGAGAATCATGCACTGTAATAGCTGTGCTATGGTCACTGAAAGTATCACCCGAGGGCTGTGTGTACTGGTATCATAGGCAACTCTTGTCTTATATCTGAAATGCATCTGCTTCTGGGGTGGATCAAGGTTTGCACTGTACCAGCTCCAATGCAGAGCGAGTAGTTTAGGAGGTGGTCACTGTATTGTACCACTCATAGCAACTTAGTGCTCTTTCATCTGCTTAATGCCTTCAGGACCCTGTGGTCTTAAGCTATTAAGTTTTTCAGGACAAGGATCAGCCTTTTGTCTGTACTTGCACAGTGCCTAGGACAACAGAGTCTTCATTTATTGCTACTCCTTAATGCAGATGCAAACCAATAAAGTAGTAATAGTCAACGTGGTTGATGATGTAAATGTGAGACTGTCTGCGACGTAAGAATTAAAGGCCATAAGGAGAATGGCTGTTTGAATGTCTCATATCAAGCCTAGGGAGCTCTTTAACCTTCAGCAGTTAAGCGTTTAGGCTATGTAGTTCCACTAACGATGAATAACCCTCAGGCTTTGCTAACTCATTTGCAGAGCAATAATTAGGATAGAGAATTTCCTCCACGAAGTCGGCATCACCATTTCTTGCGATGATGCTCTTTTGATGACTTATGTGACTTCTATGCCTGAAGAAAAAGTGTCAGACATACAAAAGCTACAATAATCAAGCAAATCATGTAAAACTAATGCTTGTGTTTGTTTTAAGACTACATTTCTAGCTATTATGGGCTGAGGCCTAACTTTCAGAGTGGGAACTGTGTATAATGTTTTGTCAAGCTATTCACCTGAGTTTGCAGAAAGCCTGCAAGAATTAATCACAGGGCTACATTTTCCTTTCAAAGACCTCATTGTATTGAAGAAAATAAGCTATACCAAGGCTTGCTTGTACACGCAGTCTATGTGCACCACTGAATCTCCAAAAATATGTAGGAGGTTGTGGCCACCAAATTCATCATGGGTTAGGGCTAAAAAGGAAAGGGCTGAAAGAGAGGAACCTTGCGGTTGAGGCAGGTAAAAAGAGCTTAATATTTTGCTTAGAGATTTCCCCAGTTCTCAGAGCCATTCAGTGCTGTCTCCCTGGTGCAGATACCAAATGTGGAAAGTAGAAGTGTGTAACGGGGAAGGCAGATGGAACAGGGGCATCTCTTCCTCTCTTAGCTCAGCCCATTGCCCTCCACTCGTTCCTCTGCACCCATCTGCCCTGGAGTTCCTTAGGATTCACCTTTGCTTCACTATTGCTGCAAAGTGCTTGCCCAGAGAGGAATATCCTGAGAGATGGCAGGGTCTGAGGTCGGAGGGAGGGCAGAGGGAAAGCTATTGTTGCTCTTATCATGCTGTGAGATTTGTTACATTCCAAGGAAATCATTTGGTACTTGGCTTTCTCCGCTGCTCTGGCCACCGTGAGGTTTTAGGACAATCCCTAATCTGTTCCCTTGTGAACACTGAGGGCCTTTCTTGTGGGAAACAAGTTCGCAAATTCAGTTGTTTCTATCAAAGATGAGGGAACATCCAAGCAGAGCCAGACAGTACAAGCTTCCCCCACAGGCGCTCTGGCTCTGGCATCCCACACTGATCTATCACCACCAAGATCCACAGCACAAGCCAGCATCCCTGTCCCGAACAGTCACCTCCTCCGCCTCCCCCTCTGCTCATAGCCGGCGTTCCTGGCTGCCTACCTCTCCTCCTCCCCTAGAGAGTTGTCAGCGAAGACAGGCACACTGCAAAGCTTGGAAAAGCTGGCATTGACGTTTCTCTCTCCTTGCCGCTGTTTTTGCAAAACAGAGCATGTGCGCACACACATAGTTGTGGGCCTGAACCTGCGACTTTTTCCCGCGTCCCAGCCCACGCAGTGTGCTAAAGAGCAGCAGTCGCAAGTGCCGAGCTCTGCCGTGCGGATGGCAGAGGAAGCAAGGGAGATGCCTTGGCTGGGGTGCGAGGAGGAAGCTGGCACTCAGGAAGGAGCAAGAGGCTGAAATAGCAGCAGGGATCTGGGCTCAGTTTCCACCCTATTGTCCTCCTTGCCCTCTCCTCCTGTCCCCTACCTAACCCTTTCTCTCCCTCTACATCACACAATGCATCGTGCTCCATCCCCCCAGGTAAATGGCCACCCAAGAAGCAAGGCAGTGGGGAAGCAGGAGGAGTGCCTCACTCACTCTTGGTCCTGCCAAAATCATTACCCATGTAGCCTCTTTCTGAAGCCCTGGATTTGGGTGATGAGAGAATAAGGTTCACTGGCCTTGCCCCCTCTGGGACCATTTCTGTCCCTCACCGGGCCCTCATCTCTTCATGCAGGCATTGCAGATAGATGAAACCCAAATCCAAATACTCGTGACTATTTCCACGCTCTCCCCTCACACTTGTGCCACCTCAGTGATTTGCCACATTTCTCAGCCTCCTTCTAGAAGGCAAAGAGGGAATTTACTTCCACCAGTCTTCAGGATGAATATTGCCCTTCGTTCTTCCAGTTCTCATTCCCTGAGCAAACTTGGCCTCGCATTCTGCCTGCCCCAGAGATGAGGATCAAAGGGTCCTCGTTAGCTGTGACTGCACATGAAGGGGAAAAGCACTTCCAACCACTGGGCAACATATCTTCCCAGGTTAGGGGGCCCAGAGCAAACAACCCAAAAGCCACTTTGCTCATGTATATGTAAAGATGTTAGGGCCAGACAGACCTTGCAGATGTCTGGATCCCCAAGGTGGAGGCAGATTCATCCTAAAGGTAAATTATTGCCTGGAGTAGACTTGGCCTGCAGAGCCTTGGGTGGGTTAAAATATCATAGGGTCAGGAGGTAAGGAGAAATGCTTGTGTTTCTCTTGCACCTCCCACATGAGGTCTCACTGGAGGGGGTGAGGGTGTGGGGCAGAGCTCTGGTCTGAATCAGTCCTTAAAGATCCCCGTAATATCATATGATGGAGGAGTCTGAGAAGACAAACAGATTTTGAAATTGAAATGTCAGAAAGTCTTCATGAACTTGCACAGGAGGGACAGAGAAAATGCACACAGAGTCCCAAACACTGTGGTAGTTAGCAGTGCTTGGAGGGGGAAGGAAACCCAAATTGGGAATGTTTTCAAGTGCCCTGGGCTTCTGGAGAAGCACAAGGCTCAGGAGAGTGGGTAAGAGTTGATTGTTTGCTGGTAAAACACACTGGGTTTCATGGTGAAACACCTAGGGCAGCCTTAAAACCCACCCATTAGTTCAGTGGGATATAATGTCTTCCAGTTAGTAAATACCATTTCATTTTGTTAGCACAAAGTGGTCCTCATCAAAGTATTGGCAAGGTTACTACATTTTTTCATAAATCCAGCAAATTGCAGTCTGCCTACAGCCATCCACTGGAGTCTTCCTTGTCTCACTTTAATTTAACTTTCTTGTGGGGGAGGGAAAAGGAATTACATTTTTTATTGCCGGGTGTGTTTTATGGGAGATCTGTCAGCTGGAATTGACAGTGCCAATTAAGGATGCATGTTTTCATGTGAGTTGCAGAGTCTTAGAAAGCACAGAAAAGGAAGAAAAAAAGAGAAATAGAAAAAAAAAGATCAAGAAAGAGAAAAAAAAAGAGAGAGAGAGAAAAAAAAACCAAGCTTCTTGCAGTGATAGAGCTGGGGAAGAACAAGATGGGGTTGGAGGTTTATTTCCCATTAATCACATCTTTCCTTAGCTACCCATGCAAGGCCCATGACCACACTAAAGCTCTTTCCTTCCATAAGTGTGTAGCAAACACCTCCTGGACAGAGCTCTTTAGGGCTTTTCTGCCTCAGGTCCCTCTCGCCTTGCGATTCCATTCAAAAAGACAGTGTTTTAGGGACTGAAAGGCACTGGAGCCTGCAGCAGTCCAGGTTCCTCAGTGGGGTCTCTTAGTGAAGTAACTATCATTCCCTTTCCAGAGGACAAAGAGTATGATGAGAACTGGGAATGGAAGCACCTTCATTTTTATCACGGAAGAGACAGGTGAAGGAGAAAGGGGGAAAGACGTTGTATTCTTGGGCAACTTATTCCTAGGATTTACTCTCACAAGCCAGATGTCTGGTGGCAAAAGCAGCAGCAGACTCTTTACAGTTCAGAGTTGTTGCCCTTTTGGATCTGTGAGCAACGCGGGTGCAGACTGCCAGCAGATTCTACCCCCTTCCTGCTGTGTCTCCCTGTTCAGGACCACGAATCTCTCTCCACGAATCCTCTCCCCACACTCGGAGCAGCAGCAGGTGGGACAGAGGGTGGCAGCGTGCACTGAGAGCCAGGCTGCTCCCCTTTGGGGAGGGCTGCGTGCTCAGGATTTATGCTCTTGGACATGAAAAATAAACACTCAGTTTCCACGTGCTTTGCCAGTCGACATGTGCTACCCAGCTAATTCAAACATTCATCCATCAACCTCCCCTGACTCATGGCCACAACATTGAGGCGAATGGGGGAGTGCGTGCTCCTGCTCAGGGAAGGGAGAAAGCCCTGACTGCCACAAGATGTCCAAATCCCCTCTGAGCCAGCTGATAATAGCAAGTGGTTGGATACAACATCGCTTGCTGATGTGAACGGTTGCTTCCAACTCCTAAAGGTTCTTAGAGGTTAAATCTTTCCACTTTCCTGTGATACAGCTTATCATTCCTGGCAGGCTCTGCTTGCTACGGACCAGCACAGGAGAATGCCTTCACCAGGCAGATGGGAGGTTCTCCTTGGCAGCTCTTCATAGCTGCTGTCCTCTGCACGCGTTGGAAAGGAGTCCCTGCTGGCAAAATGGAGGTAACACCAGCTCCCCCATCACCCCTGGCTTGGCTACTTCCCTGCATTCCCATTGGAGAGCTCGGTTAATAGCTGCATTTCCAAACAACACTGGCATTAATAATGAATTATTGGGACTTAAATGACATGTCTGACAATGACACTGACTGCTCGTGTTTGAACATGGGGCAAGAATTTTAATGAGGAAAGGAGCAGAAGGAATGATGCATAAAGGGAGACAGGCTTTACCAGCCTTGTGATCAAACAGGATGACAAAGAGTCTGATGCAAGGTAATCTGCACTGTAAAACACATGGAATTAACTGATCTCATAGAAGATGGGGTGGCCCAGGAATTCGCCCTTGCATCCTGGGACTGGAAAACACTGTGGCTGTGGGAAAGTAGTGAAATATAAAGCAAATAGGTGGTCTCCACCGAACTGTTCTTATCTTTGGCTGGGTGTTGTTCCTCTGGCCCAGCGGCTACATTTACAAACAGATGTCTATAGCGTGATTTTGCCTTGATCCTGTCTTCACCAGGCTGCTGTGCGGACAGCCTCTGAGCACACTTTGTGGGGAGCCACCTTGCCAATGCCTGCTCCATCATACACAGCAGACATTTCCAGTGGCCCTGCTTGAAGCTGCTGGGATGGAATTTCAGAGTCTTATCCAGATAGAGAAGAGGAATGGGCAAATTACATAATTACAGAAATGCCAGGGAATGACTGGGACATGGAGCTGGGAGTAGCTAATGTTCCAGAAAGCTGCCTTTGGCTCTTGGAAACAGTGCACTCTCTGTGTGGGACTAGGCTGCCACCAAGCAAGCGATGCTGTTTTAGGACTGGTGGGGTGCCCCCCACCTGGCCTCCCTTGTGTTTGCAGCTCCCACCCCTGTTTGGCAAGCCCATGAGGATGCTGAGGATACCCTAGAGGCTCTAAAATGGCCTCTGTTTAAGCAATTGGGTCCTGCTGGTGTTTGGCAGTGTCTCCCTGCTGACTGTCTTGTGTAAAGCCCTGCTGAATAACAGAGAGGGCCAAAAGCTAGAAAAGATACCTTTGGCCAGTAGCTTAAAATATTGTAGTGACAGGAGTATCAAAGCAGGCAGACTAGGAACACGCCAAGTTTCAGCTCAATCAGTATCTTGTCTCTGATGATAACAGATGATTCAGGAAATTGTGACCCTTCTTTTGCCCCTAATCTTCTGTTGGGCCTTTTTCCAAAACTTTCTTCATCCCACAAAGGCTGTTCTGTGTAAATACATTAAAATAGATTCCTCAGAAAAAGGGCTTAATGTGCTCTCTCTCCCTACCCTCTCTATCCTTTTTCCATCCAAATAAACATAATCTCAAAAAAATATATAATTACCCAGATTTTGCAAATAAATGAGTTTAAGCACATGGCTCCAGAACTGATCTTGCAGCAACTGCTTTGCATTTCGTGGTGTAGTTTCACAAATACATTTCTTTTCCCCTCAGAATAACGGCATGTGCACACAGATCCCTAGACAAACGTGCAGCATCTCCTTCAGAACTGCCTCTGGTATTATTTCGCTGGAAACATTCCAGGGGCAAAACTCTTGCCTTGTGTTTCATGTCCCATGCAGCATGCAAGATGGAATTATTTGTTTGTTGCTGCTTTGCCTTTGTTTGTGCAAACTGACGCCGCAGGGACTTCTTTTGAGGGCATTTTTCAGCCAAGAAGATTATCCCATATAAATACAGTGAAATAAATAGATTTATCACTATAATGACTTCAGGCTGTTCTATCTATCTATCTATCTAATATCTGCCTGCCTTTGTAGATAACAGAAGAACAGAATTAAGTACATATCACTGACTAAAACAGACACATGGCTTTATCTTATTGTGGGTCTACACTGAAACTGTGAGCAAGAGCTGAGCTAATTAAATTGGGCAGATTTGCCTGCCTTGTGTATAGCTTGGAATTACTGCCCGCAACCAAGGAGCTCCTCTGCCAAAGGGCATTGCTGCTGCAGCCAAGGGGCAGGTGGGCAGATGGGGTTCACAAGCCCCTTCAATCACCAACCTCATCCTGAGGAGGAACCTGCAACAGAGCCATGGGCTGCTAGTACAAAGGGAAACACCTCAGCTCTAAGATACCATGCATTTCTCTCACCTTTTCTAACCTATCTGCAACAGTGGAAGTTGATTCCTTTCATATTTCTGCTTTTAAAATGTATCATGAATTATTTCTAAAGTGCCATCATGCTTTTAAATCTGTAGCCAACATGAAGGTCATCAGAGAAATGACAGGAAGAAGTTTCAGTCTTGAAGATGCTAGTACAGCTTCCATAAAAGACTGATGCAGATGTAGGTTTGGCAGGTATGTGACCTCAAGTAAGCCACTTAGAAGAATGATCCTTCACATCAGTTTTACCCTACAAATGGCTACAAATTAAAATCAAAACAAACAGCATGCTCACAAACTTACATGCACATTCCCATATATGCAAGTAAACAAATAAAATGGGAGAAAGTAAAGGTAATAAATGAACATTTGAAGTCCTGCTTGTTCTCTAAAGAGCTGCAGATGAAAACCAAAATAGTAACACTACACAGAAGAGCCCTTTCTTTCATAAAGGTTATGTGGCTCTTTAAAAAAAAAAAGATCCTAAACTCCTAAAAAGCTAAGGGAATGGGGTTACTGCTGATCAGTTAATGCACCCATGTTTGACCCGGCCCAAACCATGAGGTGAAATGGGTTACCTTAAACCTCAGAGTAAGTAACTTGCTAAGCTGCCATAATTATGTGCCCATAGCTACTGGCCTCCAGTGTACTCAACAACTTTGCTTTCATGGAAATCAGTGGGAGTTTTCCACCTGACTAAATGCTAGGTACCTAAGAAAGATCTGGGCTTGGGGAGAGTCTTAGTTTGATTCCTAACCAACAACTTTTTCCCGAGATGTTGGGAAATAAATACAGAGAAGACTATGAGACACTCAGGCAATTTGGCAATAAGGCTGTATGAGTATCTCATATAAAAGACAGTCTTAAATTCTGTCTGGAAACAGGGACTCTAGGAAGTTTCATGAGTACTTTGGGACCAATGAATGCTGAGGTTGCAGTGTTCTAGATTGAGAGAGCAAGGAAATAAAGGACAATGCAGGTTTCTGGCTCCAAAAACAATAAAAATAATTTTCATGCCTATTTCTTTGCTACAGTAACTGCAAGTGTAGAAAAAAAGAGGCTAATTAGCGACTCAAATTAGAAAAAATGAGCAGCTGTAATCTAACCTCATAAGACTTCAAGGGAGAAAAAGGGTGGCAGCTTTTACCAGTACAGACATGTATTTTAAGTCAGCCGAACCAGTGAGATTTGGGAAGTCTCATTTTTTGTTTGCACAAGTGCATGAACAAAATTAAAGATTAGTTTCTGACAGATGTCAGTCATTTCCTTTTTTAAAAACTTATAAAGGCTGAAAAAGAGGTGGAGACAAAATCACAATCATGAATAGCTTAGAAGTAATAGTGTTACTATAGTCTATTGTTCCACTACTGCCACTGCACATACTGGTGAAGTCGAAACTATTTAACTGTCTTTGATACACAAATACAGATATATGCAAGAAACTCTTCTCTTAAGGAAAGTTTTTGAGATTTTGAACATTTCTTTTATTTTTTCCTCTCTTTAATTGGCAAACTGTAAAAAGTGGCATTGATAAAGTTTTGAATGCTAGGTTTAGATTTTAACTTTAAAATTGAATTTGATCTGCAGCAAACAATTTAAAACGAAAATGCATTTTGAATAAAAGAAAAAAAATGGAGCATACATTTTTTGCCATTAAAATACTATTATTTTTGAAGAAAAATTCTATACTGTTGTCTGTTTCTTTTGAACTCTTTAAGTTGTCGTGAACTTTCAGTTAGAAAAAAATCCAGTATGCCTTGATGTATTCTTCTGGTACCACTCTGCAGTGGTTTGTATCCCAAACCCTTTAAAAACATGCTCTGATGGGAAAAAGAGAACCAGAATGTCCCTAATTTCGACAGTTGACTACCAAGTGGGTAGTCAACTTGTTAGGGATGGTAGGTCATACCTTCAGGGGTCACCTTAATCTTGTTTTTCTTAGTCAAAACTTTGCCCTCCCCCCATGGATTCCAAGAGAAGGTATCTGGACAAGAAGAGATGCTAGTTCTTGTTAAAATATCTGCCCTAGGCCCTGCAGGTAGAGCCTAGGATGATCCTAAAGGAGATTAGATGTTGCTGATGATGCTGATGTACAGGAGATGCACATGGATTATATCGGTCATTCAATTTGTGTCTGAGATGAGACATCAGATAAGGATGAAGAACCCATGCATGCAAAGCTGAGCAAATGCATCATTAATAACCAGAGAGGAGGAGCTGACATTTATTTGCTCAAATACCCATAAACAAAGTTTCTCAGAAAATGATTGTTTTCAAATGAGTCATTGAATGGGCATGGGGGCTGGGGCTGGAGCAAATCCTCTATGAGACAACTAGTTCCTCATTAACAACTCCTTTCTCTAAGGGGAAAGAAAGGCTTTAGATTCAATAGAGTATTGCCTTGTGCTGCAAGGATTTTATTACCTTCATACTTACACATGGGACTGAGGTGAAATGGAGCCTTGTGCTTCAGTTCAAAGGCATTGGCAGAAAAATAAAGGAGCCTTGACCAGTGAGGCATCGTGGGTCTAGAATGCCATCTGTAGAAGTGCCTCCACGTTCCTTCGCCTCATAGCTTCTATAATCGTGCACAAATTAAAAAGGCAAATATTTAAAAATGGAAATGTTGGGCAGTGTTATAACCTGACACACTTCCGGTGTTCTTTACACAGCTGCATTAGTTGACATTTGTCATTTAGACTATCCCAGGGTTCCCCATAGACTTTTGTCATCCCGCTGGCAATAGGGACACAATCTGCTCTTTAAACCAGTGCCCCTACATTCATTCTTGATAGGATTTCTTTCCAGTTTATCAGAGTCCTCAGAGAAGAAAAACAAGTTTGGGTCCCAGTTTTATGATAGCTGCGTTGGGTGGAACAGCCCTCTCTCCGCATTATTCTTCCTTGGATTGCCATTGTGATGGTTGGCCCACTGTGCACAACCATCAAATGCAGTCAAAGCACTATGTACAGTACAAAAATAGCCCTATGGCTTTGCATGGCTGTCTAGAAAGCATAGAAATTGTTATCCAGGAGTCAGGGCCAGACCCAGGAGGGCTGGCAAAAAAAAAACCCAAAAAAACAAACAAACCCCCCCCCAAAACCCCTTTGATTTACTCCCACTCTCTATGTTCCAAGTTCCTCTCTGAAAACAGAGAAAGATATATTTGGGTCTTTGGCTTTGTGCAAAATATAAAAGCATTTTCATTTCTGAAAAATTTCCGCTGCAAAATTAAAGAAAGGGTGCCTTATGAGAAGTTGGTTGTTACATGTTCTTAAAAACAAAACCCCAGAAAAACCTGGCTTCCAAGAAAAATAAGTAGGACCCACAAATCCTTGCCTATTCAGCACAGGTGAAGGAAAATCATCTGATCAAGAGGGCTCTTTTCTTCCCTTACACATACCAGCCTGGCTTTCAAATGTCCTGCTGGCAGGTAGTGCCAGAAGTGGTATGGCAAGCATCTTAAGTTTCTGAGAAGAGCCTTTGGTGGCCAGCTCCAGGGCTGTTCCAGCAATTTTGATGAAGAAATCTTCCCCATATTGAAGGGCCACCATCAGAATGTGTTATCCTATGAGTGCTGCAGGTTCGCAGAGGGGATATCACAGTAATGGTTGGCAACTCGTGATCATAACACACAGTGCTGGTCATCTTACTGCTTTACTAGAAAGATCTCTCTCCACGAGGCCCTTTTTGTGCAGTCGTTTCTGCCATCCCACTAGGTAAAGCCAATACAGGGGCAAATCCACAGTTTTGTTTTTCTTCATACACGTGTCTGTAAGTTGCTGTGAAATAAATGCCACAGATGAAAAGAACATATTACTGCACCTAACTTTTAGTGAAAGTTGGAGAAAATTTTATTCACATGCCTAGAGAATTGGACAAGCTTCAGTGTCATATTTAATGTGCAAGTATTTGGGTGTGTTAGCCTGTATCAGGAATGTTCTCTAGAAGTGAAGCTTATGATCATGTTCACTAATTCATAGCCCACGTGAGAACTTTGGTTTGCATCACAAAGCAGACTCAGATAAAACTAAGCAGAAGTGAGCCTAATGTGTACATTCTATTTCGGGATGTTTCTGTCCATGGGGCCAAGCTAGATGTAGTCTGAAGGAAAACATCAAGAGTGTATATAGCATGGATACTGGCTTCTCCTACAACTTTGCACATTACAGATCTGCTCCTATTGCACACTGTACCCTGATGATAGCCTGTACTGGCATTCATGATAAGAGCATTGTCTGTTTCCTCAGAAGTATGCCCACAATATGAAGTTTTGAGCAGCATTCCATGCTCTAATTTTTGGTATTATATAAATCATGAGATTTTGGTTCAATTTATTTGGATGAGAGAGGAAAGAAAGATAAATTGATCTGGTCATATCTGGACCTGAGATATTGAACATCACTGTGAGCCCATGCAGAGTCTGCATGGCTTCACTGTCATTTTTTATTGATCTACCAGCAGCTTCAGAGACATGTAGGATTGAAGTGACTGGAGAATTTGTCCAAACCTAAACCAATATTTACTGTTGTTGATTTTAGGGGTCTACTATTCAGAGACTACACAGACAGACAACATCATTAAATAAAAGTGGTTTGGAAATTTCCCAAGGAAACATGTTTTCTCTTGTAAAACAACAGTGTATGGTAAGAGACAGGCACACACATGTATTCTAATGAATTTCTGTTGCAAGATAATTTTTCTGTAAGATTAAAATTTTCTGGTTAGAAATTGTATTTTTAGACATTCATTTTTTAAAAAAATTAATCGTTATATTTTTATAACAAATGTTATAAAATTAATACAAAAAATATAAAAAAGTCCCATTTTATCCCATTTTATCAAGTGAAATAGTTTAACTGTCCTGAAAAATACCTTGAGCCTCTTCCCTCAGAACTTTCCTTGTTGGGAAATTTCCATTTCTGTCCTGCTTCTAGGTAAGAAAGCAAATGTGGAATCTTCTTCTCCAGAGGAAATTTCCTGATCCTGCCCTTTTCTATAAAACTCTGAGGAAAAAAAGAAAGCCCATTCTCAGCATCCATGCAAACATAATTATTTAGTACTCAACATCATTATTTAATACTCAAATAGCAACTGCAGATTCCTCCGTTATGGAAGAATGGTGACCTAGTTCATTAGCCTAGAATCTTATGGTTAGGTGGAGCATGAACTGGTTTATGGCTATTTGACTCCTAATAAAAGCTCTAAATGTGGGAAAAGATGTTGGTGATGCTAACCAACTCCTTTATTTGCAGATCAGCTGCTAGCAGGGTATGCAGGGTTTCTTCAAGGAAATATTGTGAAGGAGGAAATGGATGTAAAGACTGCGAGAGAGGAAAGAGTTACTTGGAGACATAGAATTGGACTGGACCCAAGAGGATTACCAGTAAGAAAAAGGAATTCTGATTTAGTCCTGCTACCTTTGTTCCAATCTTTCCTCTGAAAACAAAACAAGAAAATATAGTCTCACGGCTATGTGCAACATAAGCAAAGCATTTTCGTGTTTGCAAATCTCTCACTGCAGAATTGAATAATGAAGGCTTTATGAGCAATCAGTTGGTATGTGTTCTTAAAAATAACTGCATCCCAGACAAATCAGCTTTTGTTCAGAAATTGGTCAGGCCACTTGAGCAAGTCAGACGGGACAGGTGATGACAAGGCTAGTGGCTTATTACTGCATTGTGAAACTTTGTGCTATATTACCATGCTCTGGTATACCAGATTTGGTCAAGTGCATTGATTACATTTTCTTCCAGCAGAGGAAGACTGATGGCCAAGTCATTGATGGATGCAGGTACCCATTCTTCCGCAAAAGGCATGTTCAGAAAATAAAACACTCTCCACTTCCTGTATTTCATCACTGTACTGCCCCACTGTAGCACCAACCATGCTAAGTGCCTTTTTATCTTGTTTAATAGAAATAACAAACCTGTAGTGCCATGACCTGCTCAGGTAACTAATGTGCTAGCTATTATCTTAAAGTGCACAGAACTACAACATAGATCAGAGAGGAAGGATATCATTAACTCATGAACTCTTAGGAAACAGGATTTCAAAGGCTCTTCTGCCCATTTTAATACTCTACAGGTGGGCTGGAGATTAAATAAACATTTGTCTTGTGACCACATGAGTCTGTTCTCCATTTGATTTTCTGATGGGTATTTTCTGGCATCTATTGCAATATTTACTGAGCAGAATAGCTGAGACCCAGCCAAGTATCTCCTTTCCAGAAATACCTAAGAGAGATTGAACAAGAGAGAGCCTGAGCAGCATGGTCTACACAGAGAACCTTTGAGTTTCTTTGGATGTGCTTGTAGCTTCTGCTCTTACCCTGCTCTTGATGTTTGACATCCACAGCCATTAATCAGCCTGTTACATAAACAAGGATTTATGAGTTCCACAAATGTATCTTCCTTCTGGGTGCATGATTTATTCTAATATACTAACTGGATCTTGACCGAGATCTGAGCTGCAGTTCTAGGTTAAGATTTGGATTCCCAGTCAGCATGGGTTTTCTACCTTAAGAACCTCTCTCTCCTCTTCCACTGTTGCTCCAGGCTAAGTACACTCTAACAGTGCTAAAAGCGATAGCATGGAGGAGATATGTATGTATTATATATGTTTGTATTAAGTGTAGTGGTTGTGGCTGCTATCAAGCCACATGCAGAAATTTGACCATGTCCTATCAAATATTTTTGTTGTTTGTTGTAATAGTGAATTACATTTAAAAAAAATTAATTCAGTATAAGTTACTTCATTAAAATAAATAAATTTGCCATTTCCCTGATTGTAGCACTATGCTGATGGAATATGACCCAAAAGCCATTCCTGGATAAAATACGAACATAAAGCCTGTTAAATGGAGTTTCATTGTCTGGTAATCGCTGGCTGAGGTTCTTTATTGTTTTGTCTATGATGGGTGCTGTGAGAAGGCCAAGCAGTTTCATCGGTTCTCGCTTCCTGGATACTGACTTCTATCCCACTACACTTTCCTGAGAAACTGCATATGATGACCTTCCAGCTTACACCTCAACTGAGCATTGGCTACATAGATATTGTGATAGGTCAGCTTGCCTGAAGAGTTCCTCTCTCCAGAGGCAGTTGAACCCTTGTGCTGGGTGCCTGCTCAACTTGACAAGAAGATGAATGGGAACATTTGTAAATTTTTGTCTTGTACAATGTATTCCCGGCTTCCTTCCAGTCCTGATTTTGAAACTGGCACATGACTGGTTCAGTTGAGTCTTCCAACGTCTTTCTAACATTCCTTTTCAATTTGGGTATATTGTTCTGTTTGGTGATAGTGGCTCTGATAATTACATGAGTCAGCCATTTTGCGCACTTTGGCAATACTCTGATCTATTGTTTCTTCTGTTCCTTGGACAATGCTCCTGTTCCTGTGGGTTGAAAAGCACTTCTAGGATTTTACACAGGCCTTCCTGCTCTGCTCTTGTTCCTTCGAACACTATATCTCCATATGGCGGACCTCACCTAGGAGGACTAAACGTATGTCTGCTTGCATTTCGTTTTCTTCTACAGCTGCTATGAGCTATTTTCCCATATACTTTGCAGCCAAAAGGGCATTCAGCTACTAGCCACAGCCCCTATCACCATTTATCTATCAAAACTGTTACATTACTGTAGTTATTTTCTTCCTTTTATTCCCTTTTTCTCTCCTCTTTTTCTCTCCATGACATTGCTAGTTTCTGATTTCTTGCACTTGCAAGTACCATTTCACTCACTCCACCACATTCAGTGTTCGAGCACAAAAAAGGCTGCCCCTAGAGAGGTGAAGGAGTTGTTCATGACTATTTCAGTGTGACATGAACTATTAGAAAAACGCTCCCTTGAACTAATTAATTTGCAGCTATTAATTCATCCTATTAAGATGGCTGCATAGAAAGATGCAGCTGTTATTGTATATCCATTTGATTGGCAGCTTTTTTGAATGTAGGTTTTATCCAGTTTTATCTCAAGCTGAGTGACATTATACAGGCTAATTATACCTGTTTTCATGAGCTTCTAGCATGTTTTAAACTCCTGTCTGAAAAGAAACATGTATATAAAACACTAATGTCTTAATTTGTAGAGCTAGAAGTTTGGTTTCACAAAATGTGTAAGCACATGGGTTTGAAATGTGACTTTTGTTAGTAAAACTCAGATCCCTGGAAGGTCTTGGGCACTCAACAGAGAATATGTGTATCAGTATGGCAGGGCAACTGTGGAGAGAAATTGAAACACACACTTTATTGTTGGTATTTTTTCTCTTTTTTTCCCGCCCAGCTCTATCAGAAGCGCACAACACTGGCCAGGGTATGATAAACCACTCTAACAGCACAAGCTCTTTTGTTGCTTTATTTCCTCCATCTGGCCTAACTGGATGCAGTGCCCCTCCATACTGAGGGGAGCAAACCAGCCCCATGGAGGTTCCTGTTGCCCTTTGTCATGCACAGTCCGTTTGGGCTCAAAGGGAAGCAGCATGCCACGAGCAGTAACATTCCTGTTCACCTCTTTGAAGCATGTTCTGCCTTAGGATTTTTCTTTTTTTTTCCTAAGTGTGCATTAGATGTCATAATCCAGGGAGAAGTAGAGAGGGAAGATCCACTGGGTTTCCAATATTCTATAATGGAGGAAAGACCACGGAGATTTTAGGATGCTACACAAGATGCCAGGCTCTTTCTCTTCCTTGCATATGGCTTGAAGGACCCAAGTGCCTGGAGTATGCTATCTGCTAGAAGAGAGATCTGAGGGTTCCACGTCCCATGTATCCAGAGACAGTAAAATAACAGAGATCAGCCTAATTTCTTCCTACGCAGCCTGCTCAGGAAGCAGAATCAAGGAATCTGGGTTAGAGGGTGGCTTCTGGCAGCACAATCCAGCCAAATGCACCTTCTCTGTCAGACCACAGCTAGGGCTAAAAGAGTATGTAAATCTACAGGAAAAGCTTAACCTCATGAAAGGCTGTATTTTTTCTATGTCTGCATGCCAGGCCATCTAACGGCAGGTGCTAATAAGAAGGATCTCTTTCAGTCAGTACATGGATGACTCATCAGCACAGCAGGTCAGAGAGTTAAAGGCTGTAGATGGGCTTTAAAAAGAGCTGAGATAATTTTATGACCAATGAGAGTATTTGTCTAGTTGTTCCAGTATAATCACTAAGAGAAGGGTAATCAAAGCTTGTTCCTTGGGGCACCAGCTAATGATACTAATTAGCACATAGACAAGGCTTTGCTGAAAGCATTATACCCAGGCATGTGCTAATTAATTAGCTGATTGTTTGGAAGGAGGTATTCCTCTTGCCTTCTCCCTCTCCTACAAGATTATGCAATGTGGAAGCAAAGAGGGTTGTATGCTTGCTCATAAAACAGGTCACTGTGAAGTAGCCCAGACTGGTAAGTTTGAGCATCTTCTCTGAGAGGACAAATCTATAAATGATGTTTAAAGAGATCCTTCAAAATGCGCTCATCCAAGCTGAATCCTGATGTACTAGGGAAGGAAGGTTGTGTTGGTTTTTGGCCTGTACATCCTGAAAAAAAAAATGAAAAAGAAAAAAGAAAAAAAAATGAAAAAAAAAAAAGCTTTGCCCAGCCTCTTGTGCTCAGCCTGCAGCAACAATACTCAAGGGAAGACACAGAAGGAGCTTCTGGGAAGAGACTCTTGCATGGAAAACATCTCCTGCTTGTTTCCATGGTGCAAGAGCATTGCCTCTCTCGGCCCAAACCAGGCAGCAGTAGAGGCTCCCGGCATTGCTGCATGCTCTCAGAGTGCTTTGAAGATCAAAGATCACCCCCTTGGATCAGCTGTGGGCCTGGCTGCCTTTGCAAGCAGGGCTCCTTGCAGTGAACACAGCTTTGATGAAATTCAATGTCCTGACATTACAGTGACCGCTTTGGCTCCAAGGAGCTGAGCTCAGACAGAGGCACTGGAGTCTGGCAGTGACCAAGTGTTTTCTCTTGTTGGCTTTCTATTTCTAGGAGACTGTTGGATAAGATCCCAAGTGATATATCTGGCTTCTTTTCCAGGCTGGTTTGTGTGCGTATGAGAATGTGACTAGGCAGAAAATATTCCCTCCATTGTTATATGTGAGAGAAGCAAAGAAAGACCAGTTTAAAAGAGCAATGTAAGGCAGCATATATTTTTCTTTTAACTCTGTACAAATCCCTGCCTGGCCAGACCTTCGCAGTTTTCAATGCTCTGCCCAACCAAATTAAAGCCAAGTTTCACAGCTGCATTCAGGGGTTCTCACTCCCCTTCCTATCTCCTGCACTTGCAGAGAAAAAAATCTGTTGTGTTGGGAAGCATGCAGCCCATGACACGCAGGTTGGCTGTGCTTAAAGCAACAGAGGAAAGAGAGTAAGTTGCTCCTTCCAATTTTGTAGATGCTCAATAAAAGCTGCCATGTGGGAAGGGAAGAAAAAAAAAATTTCTGCGTATCAAAGTAACTGTTCTTGGTTATCAAAACAGCTTCATGGTCAGATCTTGAGGAGGAGTTACTAGGTTGTCATTCTTTTTAGAGAGGAAAGGTGGTGGGAAAGGGACAATATTCCACTTTCCCACAGGGTAAGTTGCAGCACTAGGCCAGATCTTCACTGCTTTGGACTTAAGGCAACTTGAAAGCAGCCAGACTCAGTGTCTGCTGCACAGCTTGGAGGTTAGTTCAAGGGGAGCAATTTCACTCACCAGTGTAATGAAACCCTCACTCAACACAGCCAACCCCACTGCTACTTGAGATCTGTCACAAAGTTTCTCAAATCTACCATCCTTGCTCCTTGCAAGTAGATTTAGTCCATACAGCACTTCGCATGACTGCAGTGAGCATGCCCAAGATCTTTCCCGGCTAGCCTACCAAGGCAAGGCCTAACAGCAGTTGCCCAATGGTTACACTAGCAGTATGACCTCCTCCTCTGCTCACCTTGGTTTGTACAACTATACACAAGTAGATACAAACATTGTCCAAACTGCTATGTGGCCCATGGAGCTGGGTTTTACAGGCCTCACACCTACCACGTAAGGGCACAATTGTTCCCAAGGCCTAACTCACTTGTTTAAAGGGCCCTGTTTTCAAAAGAGGGAGGCAAAGGCCTTACTAGGAAGGAGGTATTATTAGGAAGGAAGGTAACTCCTATCTTCTGTGTCAATGAGAATGAGAAGAAAAGTTCCTGCCTCACAATATGGTTCTCCAACCTCCAGAAAAGAGAGATTCTGCATTGCTTCTGTCAATTTAAGGATGGCACATGAGGTGGCAAAGTAAACACAATTCATTACTACACTTTTTATCTTTGCAGCTATATAAAGTTAGTGATGTGTCAACAGTTGGAAGCTCAAAGCTTTTCAGATGTCTAAGTGCCTTGACTTTCAGAAGTGCCGAGTAATGTATTTCTTTCAGAGTTGTGCATTTGGGCATGTGTAAGTTACCATGTGTGGCAGAAATAAAGCGCCTTCCCTTTCTTATTCACGTTGCATGCAGACACAACCGCGTCATTCACATAAATCAGGCACAGTTAGCCAGCGGGCTCAAATTTACAGTGTTTCTGATAAACTAGACGCCTAAGAAATTCTGTGATGGGAAAAGGCTGCACTCTGTAAGAACACAGCAGGTAACAGTAGCTTTGTGAATGATAGCCCAAAGCCTCAGCTTTCCCCCCGGTACCTGAACATCTCACTGTCCTGAGGGAAACATCTGCGGAGCAATTATTATCTTGGAAAGAGCCATGGGAAAATAAAGCAGTCGGTAACACTTGAAAAGCGTCCCAGATTCCCACTGAAAGGCTTTGTCAGATCTGTGAACCTTCACTTTATTTAGCTGTATGCATTTTCTTTTTCTTTTTTGGAGTGGGTACTAAACCAAAAAAGTATCCTGTATGTTGCTGTGGTGGGAAATCTCAGTCGTGATAACATTCAGCTCAAGGTTGTTATCTAGTGGGTTGTAACCTGGAGAATATGGGAATATTTCTCAAAGGAAAGGCAGGGCTTGTCACCCGTTGGTCTTTGGGAGCTTAACTGTTTGTGTTTCAGCAGGTCACAGATAGATGGGCTACATAATGTACACAGAACCAACCACGTCTTCGTATTGACCCACAGAAGGATTGGCTGTGGTTACCACCTCTCAATTGAATAGAACTTTTTATGCCACAGGCACTGTTCTTTTTTTTT
The DNA here is from genome assembly GCF_059628265.1 of Tinamus guttatus. Taxonomy (NCBI): domain Eukaryota; kingdom Metazoa; phylum Chordata; class Aves; order Tinamiformes; family Tinamidae; genus Tinamus; species Tinamus guttatus. The sequence continues at coordinate 5,792,177 of NW_028288594.1, read as the reverse complement.
TCCTGAGATTTTCTTGTTGGATTTTTCTCACTCTAGGGAAAGTGAGAGGTTCAGTCCATCCTACTCCAGCTCTGAACAGACCTCTCTGCTTCTGTCTCCATGCACAAAGCAGCAGAGCAGACCATAAAATACATGTTTGTCACAACAGGTGGAATGACAGGGCTGCCACTGAGCACGGTGCTTTCTAGCAGGACATACTGGATGGCATGGTGCCCAGATGCTGCTCCATGCTCTGGGATCTCTTCTGCTCATGGATTGCATGCAGCAGAGGGAGTGCATCTGTGGTTCACAGCTCTGCTTGCCTGCCTGCACGAGGCCTGGCCTGTTACAGCACAAGAGGAAAGAAATGAGACACCCTCATGGAGCCTGCAGATGCACACGTAGCTGTGGGGGCAATTCCATGTGTGGAGGGGGAAGGTGTGGAGCACGCAGCTTACCTGCGTGCAGCTCCTATGGAAATGACATGTGGGGTTGAGGCTCCCAGCAATAACGATTGGCATTTGCCTTTGGAGGACATCAAAGTACTTTTGGCTGGGGACAGTATGGATTCCCAGATTTTCACAGATAGCAAAATGGAAGCACTGGGGAATAAAATAACTTAGCTAAGGTCACCCAAGCAGGCAATGGAGGAGCTGGGAATAAAATCCAGGTTTCATGAATCACTAAACCACACTGCTTCCCCTTAGGGCTATGGATGTATTATAATAGAGCAAGATCCAGATGTGGTTTTTAGCTGTCATTCAACACTCAGTGTGATATTACTCTGCCTAGGAAAATATACAAATTTGGACTCCCTGAAGATTTTAGTTGTTCAAGGAGCTTGATTAAGCCTGTCTGGCATGACATTGTTAGTCAGAACAAACACAACGGGGTGAAGGGCAATTCTCAGATACACTGTCAGGGCTTGTGGAGTTGCTGAGCCATTTCTGCACTCAGGAAGATGCATACAGATCAGAGAAACACAATCTCTGAAATGAAGGCAAGAGCAGTCAGAGCAAAGAAGCTGGGCCATATCAGGAGATAGGAGGAAAACAGATGCTTGGCAGCAAAGCTGTGATCAGACATGCTGTTCTCGTAGCAGCTGATCCCCTTAGAAGGTTATTGCTCTCCAGCTGTTCATCCCTGTTGCCCCCATTCCCTTCCCAGTTGACCAGCTCAGCTGCATGTAACTACTCCAGAGAGCAACGTGGGCTGCTGTGGCCAAGCTGTGTGATGATGGATAGACAGATACCTGTACCAGCTAATCTCAGGATATGGTCAGAAGTGGGGGTGTGAGGAGGAGACCAGCAAGGGTCCAGGGATGGTCATCTCTTTATTCAGCCCTGTCCTATCTGAAGAGCTCATCTAGTTGCAGTCAGAGGTGTTTTGCGAGTAAAAAAAAGTAATGCTCTGCATGAAAAACACTGTTCCTGCTTTGATATGATATTAACAGTAAGTGCTGAGTGGGCCAAAACCCCACAGCCTGAAGCCATGATTTAAATTGATCTGGATTCACATTTCTACCTCAAGGTTTGGGGTGGAGGGGAAGAATGGTAGAATTTTATCTTTTAATCAAACTCCTTCATTAAAATTGTACTTTTCCCCCAAACTCGGGTTGTTTTGCCTAACACCCTTGCTCCTGAAGTCAGATAATTGCATATCCTCTCAGTTTTAGGGAAGAATAATAATGGACTCCTTAACTTTTGTAGTTGATCAGTACAATTAGAAACTTGTATTTTAAGGGCTGAAAAACTTGAAATTGAATAACTGTCCCTTTCATATGTTGTTATGTTATATAACTCTTTATGATTTTAAAGTTGAATTCCTGATTTCTGAAGCAGAACCCATGACTACCAAACGCTAGCTCTTGGCAATGTAGATTTAATACCAGCTTAAGCTGGAAGCAATATTCTTCCTTTCCCTCCCTATAGGGTTATGTGATATTCATGGGGGCTGTTAAACAACCATGCCCCTGCCTTTTGCCTAGTAGAAAGGTCAAGGAAAGGCATTTGTGCCATGCTGAATAGAGGATAGTCCATCCTTAGCTGATCCATAGGCCATGTAATAAATCTGCCAAAAAGAGGAGCCTCATCCTTCTGTTAAGTATTTGTATTCAAGTCCTAGATGAAGTGATTCCTGTGGATACTATGTTTTAAAAGGAACCTTGTTAGTGAAAAGGTCCAATTTAGCCCACTGGTGAGGCCTTGTGCAAGGCTCCTGGTTGTGCTGAGGATACATGGTGGTAGAGAGAGCCTAATTTCCAGGACAAGTAGTGCAAATTCACCGCTTTCACTACAGTAATTCCTGTCCCGTTCGCGTAAACTGAGCAGGTCAGCAGCTGTCTCATCTGGTGATGGCAGCTCATATTCATTAGATGCAGATGAAGTAACAGCTTCAACATGACATGAAGGTGGAACATGCAATTGGGTACTGTCATTAACCTTTCCTAATGATCTAGTCATACCAAACCTTCTTTTTTTTTTTTTTTTTTTTTCAAGAAGAAAAAGCCCCAAACCTCCTACATGTTTATGGTCATTTAAAAAGAAGAAAGAAAGCTATAGGAGAAGAGTTCCTGTTTCAGTTTTTTTGACAGTAAGGGCAGAATTCATCTCACTATAGTCTGGTTACCTAAAAATGGATGGCTTACACAAATGAGACATCCTCTACAGTTGCTGGAGAGAGCCTAACTGAGAAATCAAAATGGTGAGGGAATAAGTCTTCTCAAATGCCTTTTTTTCCTTCAGCCACAGGCGTTTAGATGACCGATTTAGAACATATGCCCAAAATCCAGATTCAGTGAGCTGAAGCCACAACATGGTCATGTCACAGAGAGAGAAGCTGTCTGGCAATTGAAGAGGAGAAGAAAAATAAGGGCTGAAAAAGGGATGCAGAGAATGGCTCCAGAGAACGTAAAAAGAGACGGAAAGTTAGAGAGTCAGACACAAAAGATAGCACTTTTAAAACAAAGACAGTTCAGAGGCTGTAATGCAACGTGTCCTTCAATATCAGGTTAGCTGTTCAGTGGCTGGCACTTTGCACCGTGTGAAAAGATCTCCTCTGAAGATGTTTGATAATCTGGCCAGCCGCAGTGTATTCCGGGGGCATTATTCCCATAAGTGCAGCGAGCAACGGCAAAAGAGGGAGGCAGTGCTTTCCCACAGCTGACAGACACCCTTGCTTTCTCCTCTTCCCACTAGGAGTGAGTCATAATTCAGGAGACACTGCCCCAGGCACTAGAGAAATCCACAAATTGCAACAAAGTGAAATTATTGACAGGATGGAAGTGATGCTCTTATCCCTGAGCCTGACAAAGCAAAAACTGTAGCCAGGGTTGTGGCATAGGGGAGGAGCCCCGGATCAGTGGTCAGGAGACTGCTCCTAGTATGGGAAGCACTAAGGGACACATCCAGAAATCACTGGATCTGGGTGACAGAGACTGCAAGCTCGGGGTGCCAGATCGTGAAGGCCAGATTGAACCTGGAAGCTCACAACATCTTGCCTGTCACAGCCAGTATCTGGCTGCACATCTCTTTATTGTCCGAGTATACTTTTATATTGCAATAAATACAGTCTAGCCAGACAGGTGCTCCCTTCCCCCCTCATCCAATGATATCTTGGATCCTTAGTGAACTCCTCATAATTGTTTGCTTTGTTACAGTGCCGAAAAAATTGGCTTCGGCTCTGCTCTGTAGCCTGTGGCAATTAGCCTGGCTTGCTGGGAGACAGGTGGAGGAATGCTGCATGAGTGTATTTACACAAGAACAGAAATATTAAACCTTCCTCCTGCCTGTAAATTAAATGTGCTGTTACAGCTCTGGTCAGATGCTCGCCTGACCACCCTGCCATCTCCTCTGATTTATCTCAGTAGCAGATGCAGGCCTGCACTTTGGTGGTAAGCACTGCCAGTAACAAAGCAAGTCTACTACTCGCCCTCTCTTTTGCCCAGGAAAATAACAACCGAAATGTGTGGACTCTCTGGAGAGGGAAGGGGAGAAGGGAGTTTTCACAGTATGGTGCAAAGGTATTTTATCTTTGCTGAGCTCAGGCCTGACCTACAAGCGCGATGTGGAACGGGCTGCGTGGGGATGGCAGCCTGCCGGCAGAGCAGCAAGCCGCAAAGGAGCCCACAACCTGCCAGAGCGGGAACCCCGTGTGGCTCCGGCTCTCTCATCTCCTCCGGTGGTGCCGGGTTGTCGGGCGTCACGTGGCGAGACATCTGTTCCTCCAGCCACTCCGCTTCCTCTTCCAACTGCCTGAATGACCCGCCTGCCATCCGCACGTGTGGGATCTGTCCTCACAGCTCTAGCTGAGCACACATTTGAATAAGACTTCGGAAAAGCCCGTGTTCTTTTTAGAAACTAGAAATGGGATTTAGCTTCTAGCTTCCTATAAAGAAGCTTCGACCTGTCTGTCATCCAAGTCCTGGAAATGCTGCAAGACAGTATTATATTTCCAAAGTCACTCAATTTACTCTGTTTTTCCTCTTTTTTCTTCTTTACTCCGTGTTCCTCATACTTCCCTTTACTGTTTTTTATTTTTCAGAAACTAGTAAGGAAGCAAATTTATATGGTGTGAGATGTTAAGATGAACCTTATGCCATGCTAGTGTGGATACTGTTTCAGGGAGGAATGAGTATGTGTGCATGTTTGAGACTACTTGCATAGGACGAGAGCTGCAGAATCATGAGGACAGGAAAGCCTGATGTCTTGAATACTGCAAGAAAAACAGCCAGCCTTGATCCTCATTCTGGGAAACAACAGCTGCTGCCAGGATAATTTTATCCTCTTGCTTACACAAGACAGAAGATCTATTTTACAAACATCCCGTGATCTCCTGGACCCATATATACGGTCATTCCAGGTCAGAGATGCATCACTGGAGTAGCAGGTCCATATTCTGACCTGCCTTTTTTTTTTTTTTCCTCTCTTCCAGCAGACTCTTCTGAGTTTGAGTACTCTGGGCCTAGAGACCATATCCTTTCCACTCCTAGTTGCACTTGTTACCATTGCATCCTCTTCTCAGTCTCTTTCCATGACTTGTGGGCACTAGGAAAGTTTTACTCCATCAGACTCAGTGCAATGATTCACCTATGTTGAACAATAATTATGAAAGAAAAGAGCTGTTTTTCCTGCTTGCAGAATACCTGGCACTAAAGATAAGAAGGAATTTTCATGCCCTTAGCAGTTCTTATGTTGAAGTATTTCACTTCTTGCTGTATGCCTGAATACAAAGGAAGAGACCTGAATTAGAAAGAGAAGGACAGATTTCCCAACTTACTGTCTTTCCACAGCCATTGGCTGTCCTGATGAACCTGCAACCCACGCTGAGCCTCTAAGTACCTTCCACGAACATCTCCCAAAGAAGAGTTTTACTACTGAAAAAGAAAGGGAGAAAACTACAAAATTTTCCTAATTTTTGAGGGTATAGCAAGAGAAGAAAACCTGAAATGTTTCATTTTATAATCAGGCATTTTGTTCTCATTTGTTTGTTTTCTTGACATGACTTTCTGGTTCCATGTTTTCTTTTGAAAACATTCAGAAGATTAAAAAAAATCCCCAAGCCTTTCAGAGAAGCTAAAAATGAAAACTGCTGGCATTTCTGGAGAAGTAAATTGGTTTTCAAAGGGACAGAAAATGCCCTAAAGTTGAACACAACTGTATATTGCAAGATGTTGAATTCCCCTGAAAATGTCATTTCCCTCATTTTTTCTCCAGTGCCAACATTTTTTTTTTTTTAACACTTTCCTGGAAATCGCCATTGAATCCAATCACTCCTTATTCTCTGAACTGTAATTACAGTATCAGCAGCGCTGTGTAACACAGACAAAAGCAAGAGCTTTCCTGACAGTCTGGCAAGGCCTCCCCAAAGCACTCTCGGTGCCCTGGAGGGTGGCTTTCAAGGCACGTTTTTATTTGGTTAGCAACGGTCACTCGGCATCTGTGAAATCAAAGTATTCCCATATTTAACATTGAGCTATGAATGCTCACAATCAGTGGGTTAATCATTACGGAAATACTGACTGATTCTTGAGTCAATTGTCAGGTGGTGCCAAAAAACAGAGCCCCAGGACAAAGGACAGAGAAAACTCAGCTCTGACTAATGCTGCAGATAAAACGGCTGTTATATAAAACATGTCTTCCAACACAGCACTCAGGTCACAGTAATATCTGAACCACAAAGTCCATTTTCCTTTACTATGCAAAGCAGAGAATGCCCTTAGCTGTGACTTGATTTGTGCCAAAGTCTGGGGATCTCAAAACCTTAAATGGGGAGCAATTTTTGTCCTGATAACAAATTATTCGGACTGTTGGGAATACTTTATGGATTTAAAAAAAAAAAACAAAGTTCAAAATCAGCCATGGATGAAATTAGAAATCGGAAATCAGAAAAGGGTTTCTAAGCAGTAGACGGAAGGAAGTCTGAAATAAGTCCACTGTGAGTCCAATACCAGAAACAAACAAAAAAAGAAAACTAGTTTTAAGATGTCCTGGATCAGTGAATGGAGTTGTCTGACATGAATGATGGTGAAAGCAGGGGCTTTAGCTGATTTAGCTCTAACCTCCTGTAGTCCTGTTTATTGAGGATTCACAGAATGAGAAATAGAGACAGTCCTGCATAGCAGCCAACCTTCCAGTCCCTACCTGAAGTATTTAAAATAAAGTTTGCCATTGTCAACGTTCACTCAGGATTTTGAGTTTCTAGTTTTCCCTAATGTATCAGAGAGCAAAAAGGGATGATTTCACACAGGATGGTCCCCTCTCAGCACCAGTGAGCTGGACACACAACCAGGCCCTTTGGGAAGTCCTGGCTCACACATTAGCAAATGCCATAGATGTTTGCTTTTAAACCAGTCCTTTAAATCAAACCAGTCTCATCCAGGTCGGCAGCAGGTGGATACGGTCAGTAGCAATTTTTGTTTGGGCAGGGGAAAGGCGACTTATAGGGCAAAGAAGCACCAAATGCTTTTCCTGAGCTGAATTATGGTGGTGAATATGTGAGTCTGGAAAGGGGGGCAGAGGGAAAGAGCATAATATGTGATTGTAATTGGGGGACTGTATCTATTTTTTAATAGTGTTAACAGCAGGATTCCCATCTCCGAATTTTGGCTAGATTCCTAACTCCGGGACAATTCAAGCTAGGCTTTTCAAATCCATGGCCATGGCGGGAGGGGGTAACCACTGTTTAAGGTAGGAGTGCAAAGCACAGCTGCAGAGAAGCTTAGATGTCCTGCTACAGTTAGTAGTGGAAAGAGAGTGACAGCTTTGGATGGCAGTTCATCCTGCTTGTCTTACAGAGCTTTCTTCAAGAGACAGATCTCCATCCCATCATTAGAGAGGAATCCTAAATGAGCAGCTAAGACTAGATGCTTCATTTTTAAATAGAGAAAGGACAGTGTGATGAATCCCTTCTGAATAGAATATGGTCATTAACACATCATTAAAAATGCTTAGTGTCTTACAAATGCAAACAATAAAATCCTTCCTGGAGTGTGAATTTCCCCTTTCTCTTTAAATGCAGCTATGTTTTTTTTAGTACATGGTGTCTTTTCTATATTCAGTCCGCTTCTTTTTTCCTTTGCAGCTATTACTGTTCTCCAGCTAGTCAGGAGCAAGACATTCGCTCTATATTCCACAAGCAGGGGCCCATCTTCAGCTTCTCCTCCATATGGTATTATTGCTCAGCACCCAACACAAAGTAAATCCTCCTCTATACGTTAATTCCTCCTTGGTGTTGGGAGAGATCTAAAACTTAAGGCATGCCAAGGAGTAACGCCATCTGAAAGAAAGGTGTGTGCCTCAGTACCTTGTGCCACTGGCCAGGGGCAACCTAAAGAGGAAGACAGGATGCAAAGATTTGACCTCAGACCAGGATTTTCAGGAGCCTTCGGACTGCAGAGGGAGAAGGTGTGTAATGGCTGCAATGTTCAGATAGCTCATCAGCCTCAGGGAGATGCTAACAATGCTAAGAGAATAGGAGGAGCAGAGAAGGGTTCCTGTAACACCCAGGAGAAGAGTGCACTTACGGACAGAGACTGGAACAGGTTGGCTTCTTGGGTTTACTGAAATGAGAACTGAAAAAGATAGGACTGGCTTCCACAGATATATCAGGGGCCTAAATACTGGGGAGGAAAGAGCTATTTAAACTATTGTACAATGTTGGCACAAGAACAGCTTGGTACAGACTACCCACGAATACATTTAGACAATGGGAATAGAGGCAAAACAGCAATACGAAAGTAATAAAAAGAAATCCCAAGCCATTTTCAGATCATAAAGTCATAGAAATGGAGCTGAGAAAGGCCTCCAGAGATCTCTCAATTTTGGGCTTCTCAACCGTTGTTAATATGACTACTGCTCCTAAAAGAGAAGAGCCAGTGACCATTTTGTCAGGGTGGCCACAATCATTTTCATTCACTTGCTTCATTCAAGCTTGCTAAAAAGAAGATAGTCCCTTGCATGTTCATCTTAATATTTTTCTCATTTTGTCTGTGTGTTTGCACGTAAGGACATAAAATAATGAAATAAAAAAAATGCAGTCATTTCACATCCCACTGTGTGACAGTGCTTCATGCCCAACCAAGTGAGAAATTCTGCCTTACTACAATGCTTGACTTCAAAGCCCTGTCGCAAGTATCCAAACTATCTATGACTCTTGATATACTCATGACAGGTATTAAGGGGTGCCGGTAACAGCAGGACTCTGACTTTATATGTAGAAAATCCTTCCTGACCTGTGTACTTCTGTATCTCCCTGATTCGCGTGCTGCCCTATATTTACTAATTTTTAGTTTGCCTAAACTGTGCTGCTGAGAAACTTTGAACCCATACTTAGTTGCGTTCACTCCGTATGACCTCTCTGTGCCTCTTTCCTCCTTTCACTTGCTTTTCTTATCTCTTCAGCCATCATTCTCTTCCACAGCTGGGACTGATTTGGGTAGTGAGTAAAGAGCGCCCAATACAACCAAGCCGCCGTCCACTTGGAGCCCAGAGGTGCTCCTTTCCTACAAATAAATAACAGAAGGAGCTTTTTTGGCTTCAGTGCTCAGTCTTCACAGAGGAACCTGTGTCACTAGTGGCTCTCCAGACAGGAGAGAGATAAAGTGTCAAGTCCTTATATTTCAAACATCCATGTATACATTCTTTCCAGAGGCTGTGAAAATACCCTAGAAAAGCTCTTCTGCGGCTTAATGCATTAAAGGTCTAGTCTACAGTGTCCTTTGGTTCCCTGGGTAGTAAAGAAATCAGCAGTAGAAAATGCCAGATCTGGCTTTACTTTGGCCCTACAAACGTATTACTGAGTAATGAAAAGTCAGAGAAAAACATAAATCTCATTGCTGTACTCCAGTACTCTGGGAGTTTTTCAAGTCCCTCTGGAATCCTGAGGCAGTTTTCAGTTTGGAAATCTAAATGTACTTCATTGGCAGGGCCAAATTCAGCTTTAACACAAGGCCATGGAAGTCAGGGGAGTTTCATTAAGAATGCGTTAGGAATTGCATCTGTGCTTTAGGGGCTATATATTAGAGGAGCTGCTGAGCCAGCTTGCCGTTATAAAATGTCAGAAGTAATAAAGAACGAGCCTTGTACCAGTGTTCTCTCACTCCTCACCCGATGATTATCAGATCACCGCAGATACCAAATCACTCCTGGAAGACAGCAGTAAAAATCTCTCGCTTTGCTCTGCTGGCTGCTATGGAGTATCTCGAAGCTCTTACAGATCATTCCTGCATCTTCATAATTTTTTACCCTCCAATTTGTAAAGCAGTATTTTCTCTATTTCACTAAACAGCAGACAGAGAAGTAGGACTGAGCTGTAAACGTCAGGATGGTGCAAACCTAGAGTCTGCTCACTTTTGCATCGTGTGAGTTTTCAAATCACCCACAGAAAGCCCTCAATGGCAACTCAAATTGTAGGTGGAGAAATGCACTGCAGATTTATATTGTTGCACCTCATTGACTTCTGCATGTGCAATGTAGGGGCATGTACTTTAAATATGCGCATATGTGATTTATTCCTTCAAGGTCACACTCATCTTACAAAGCCTGAATGGAGAACAGCACAGGAACCGTCATGCATCATCCTCCTCCATCAGGCCTCCACTGAGAGGCAGAAAGCAGGGCTAGGTGGCCTCTGGGATTGGCAAACACTTTCCAGTTGAGGGGAGGGATGTCCCCGTGAGCAGGTAGCAGTTGGCCCCATGGCGCTCTTATTCTTTGCGCCAATGGTGACAAGCTCGGAGGCTTGTGTAGGTCAGGACCCTGAAAAACCGCAGCCGAGACATCAAATGCTATTCGTAGCTCCTGCAAAGTTGCTGCGTCTCAGACATCCCAACTATTTTAAATTTAAAACACAGCTTTGGAAGGCACGTCTCTCCTGCAAGATTCTTCTCATTGCACTCATGTGCGCGGGCTTGGCTTTCCAAACAACAGCTCTGCCGAGGAGCTAGTTTTGTTATTAATAAGATGGCTGTGTTTATGCACTTTTAAGTGATGTTAAAATTAAAGTGAAGTTATGATTCAGCTGACTCGAGTTTTCTCAGCTCCCTTCTTTTGCACACACAGTTTGCCCTGCACTTGTTTGCCTTGGCAGGACCCAGGCTTAATAGTAACAATTTCATCTTCCATTTATAGGCATCTGCACGCCATGTTATTCTTTTAAAGCAGAACGCTTCTCAGAGCTGAGAAAGGAAGAAATGTAAAGCTATGCACGCAAGAGCCTTTTTTTTTTTTTTCAGGACCTAATCTTCTTCACAGGAGGAATAGCTCTGTCTCTCTCCTTTGGGAAAAATAAGTAAAACAAGGAAAAAAGCCTTGTCTCTGACATTGGATGTTAAAAAGAGAAGGAAAGCAGTTGCAAGCCTGCAATGTTTTACATTTAGCGCACACTGCTTGGCGAGTTTCCAGGACAAATGTAGAAAAAAAGCAGTAAACTGGCGGAGTTGGACATATCGACAGAAGTTCATTTCTGCACGAAGAGGTGTATTCCTTTCTTTTCTTAGATATTTAGACTTCAAGGAATTGCTATATCAGACGCTGAATGTGGGATCCCACCCAGCACCTGAGCGTAGCACAGCCCCTAGAGAACTGCCTCCCTCCTATTAAAGACTTGACAACCCTTCCAAGGGTTTATCCTTTGAACAAATTCTAGAATGTGGAGTGCCTAGCTGAATTTTTATTTAACTTAAACTTTTTTTTTTTTTCCCTAGCATTTGGAAGAGGAGGGGCGGACTTTACATTGAAAGCCTCAGAAAAGAGAAAAAAACCCATGGATTATATCCTGACCACAGTGAGGCTGAGGAGGACCGCAGCCACGGCATCACCTGGTGAATGTGGCCTGCCCCTCACGAAATGAGACTTGTGCTCTCTCTGTGCCACTGAGTTCCCCCTGCTTTGCCTTGCTGCAAGTGGAAACTCGCATCAAAAAATTTCTTCCTTTGAAAAGTGGGGGGCAGGGGTGCTCCTGAAAGGAGCAGCATCCCCTGCCCGGGGCTCATTATCAAAACAATAAAATGAGTTGGATGGGGAAAAAGATGAAGGAGTCCTTCATGTGTGCACGGGGGTAGTTTTGTTTCTGTGAACCGAAATTGCCTGTGCTGGCCCCTGGCCAGGACCCCAGGGCTCTGAACATCCCTCCCTTTCCACAAGGCACCTTCCCTTCCCAGCCTCCCTGCCCGGGGCTTGGCGCTCCTGGCTCCCGGCACGGCTCCATGGAAAGCCCCGTGTCCTTAGGGCCCTCCTGCTGCCACAGCAGCCCTCTTGCAGCGTCCGGCTCTCGTGGGGCCAAGGCTTGTGGTGAGCAGCTTTTTGAGCATGAGAGACGAGCAGAGCAGTGGTTGGCCTGCCAGGGGTGGCAGGAACATCCTCCAGATACCTCTGCAGATAAGCCCAGCCTCCAAACGATGCTCTTGGTGAGTCTGACTTGCATAGTCCCAATCCTCTGGTAAAGCAAATTTGGGCTTGACCTGTCCCTTCTTGATCCACAACATGTTCACTTATTTCTTCCTCAGTGCCTTGGGGAACAGTAAGAACCCCAAAAGCAAGGTGGTCATAGAGCAATGACCAAAGTGTGCAGCCAAGGGGAGGACAGGGACAGCACAATATTCTGGGTAGTAACATGCAGCTGGCTGAGGTCCAGAAGTGCAGACAGAGCTTATGGGAGGTGAAGAATACCTCCCCCCACTATCCACTCAGGGTGACACGTGTCCGGCCTTTCTCATTAGGTGCTGTTCCTCCCCTGTGCCTGTATATGTGTCTGCTGTGTGACTCCATTTACATGTCACGTCTCTGTCCCAAATCTGTTTCCTGTTTGCCAGGAAGCTGATTCCCTGCTGTTTCTGCGGGACTTTCTCCGAGTTGTTCAGCCACGACCTGAGCCCGAGGCATATTGGATAGCAGCTTGTGAATCTCACACTGCAACAACTGACCACAAACTGAAAAACTCCCAGTGGAAGACTGCTCTTTAGGAGTGTGTAATGCTCCCTTCCCAAAATTACTGGTTACTCAGTCACTTCTGCATAAACAGGAACTTTGTCCCCAGCAGCTTTCCAAGTGCTGCAAGGCCAGCAGCTGGCTTGCTATCCTATCATCTTTAACACAGCATCATTGCCTGAAACATTAGAAATGCCTATTGGGTCCTGACTTTCCAGTAACCAGATTCACTTGCACTGTAGCTGATGTTTCAGTCTCTGAAGTTAAACCTCCTTTATTCTGCAGAAAATTGGCAAGCTGGGATTGCAGCTCTTTCGTGCTCACCCCCAGCAGATCATCTGCATGACTCCCACAAGCAGAAGCTGCATGGGGCAGAAGTAGTAGGAATTGTGCAGTGATGAAGTCAGATAAGGCCTGTTTTAATTAAAGATACTGCTTTTTCTCACACACTTTGTCTCCTCTTTTGTGCTGCTCAGTGAAGGGCAGTCTGGAGACACCATGTGTCATGGCTTGTCACCTTCTGCTGCAGACTCTGTGCCCAACTGCTCACCACAAATGTGAGGATGCTGTTGGGAGGATTGCTAACCTGGTGTCCTGAAGCAACTGCTCGAGGCATGTACTGGATATACAGTGCTCATCTCCTTGTGTAAAAGCTGAGCCTGGCAGTTGAGAAGTGTGCCCCAGATCTAGGGTGGAATCTGGGGTCTCTTCATCATGCCTCATTAGCAACCTTGCCTCACTCAAAGACAACATACATGTTACCCACAAAACCCTCTCTTTTGCATTCTCCTGGAAGGCTGTCACTTTTTTTGGGCATTCAGGGTTTGGAAAAATACATGGTGTAGTTTTGAAGTCATTTCCCAGAGATGTTTATGCCTTTCTTTCCACTGTGATGTTCTTTGAAAGTGGTTAAATGAATTCTCACTGTTGATGTTGTGGGTATGGAATAGTAATATTCTCAGTGTCCAGTTCATTTTGTCTGAGGAAGAGGATGGGGCAGGCAGGTGGGTGAACTTAAAATTTCTAATGTAAATGCTCCAAATAGGGCAGTACTCCCCCTAATCTTTTAGTATAGGGGACAGTATAATATTCTAACCTTCTTTTCCTCCACCAGCTTCTTCATAGTCTTTCCTCCTTTTCTTCCTAGCCTGCTAACACTTCTCAGCTTATATTTCCTGTCCCTCCATCAGGTCTAACATTGTCTGCCATTACTATCTTTTTAAAAATCTCCTTCTCTTCTCTTGTGTCACCTTTCCAGTGACTTTGTATTACTGTCTTTACATCTGATGCTGTCGCTGGATGCGCCAAGCCCCCATCTCCTCGGTCAGCACAAGTTCCTTTCCTCCTCTAGAACCCCTGGAGGTGATGTATCTCAAAAAAAAAAAAAAAAGGCAAAAAAAGATCCAGAAATGTGTCTCAATAATGTTTTTGCAAAGGGAAGGAAACTCTGGTTCTCCTAGGGAAGACTTGAGATGTGTCAGCAGAGAGGATAAAATAGGCCCACAGCACTGCATTGAGAAATCATTAGTTCCTGGACTGAACTGAATGGATTTCAGTGAATTTTGAAGAAGGTGTGTGAATACAACGTTCTTTCTTCAGAGATGCTGCAGCTCTTCAGAAATGTCTTTCAGGGAATGACAGGGACTGCTATAGGAAAAGGAATAGACTTGAAAGGAGACATGAGCTGATGCAGAGCCAAGCATCTAGGAAGAGAGTTAAATAAGTCAAAGAGGTCAGATGCTTCCTGAGACCTGTCATGGGAGGTTTCTGGTCCAAATGGCAAGCAGAGTGTTCTAGTGGTGGTTGCAGTGTATCTGCAGCTATTGTTATGAGAGCATTTCAGTGAAGAGCAGGACATATGGATGGCACCCCCTCATTCCTAGATTGTGACAGGCAGCTTTATTTAGAAAGGAAAATGAAGAAACTTTTTTTTTTTCCTTTCCCTTGTTTTGATAAGGAGCTCACTTGGACTTGATTTATAACCTCGGCCCCCACTTCAAGTTAGATACAGGAGGAAGGATTAGTCTTGTCATTCTGCAGTGGGGGGTCCTGAGGGATGAGTCATGGACTTGAATTGTGCAAGGTCTGACAGTGAATCTGTGGGAGAGCAGTGAGCTGAACAGCAGAAATCCAAAACAGCAGCCTCTGTCCTTGGGATGAAAGACTTTTTTTTTTTTTCTAGATGATTTGTTCTGTTGTGAAAGTGTGGTGAGAGGACAGTTTGATTTCAGGCTGTCATTTCCAGGAAGAGAGAAAAAGTGGAGACAATTCAGAGGAAGGAGGAGCAAAATCACCAGGGGTGGGTGAACTAGGTTGGTTACTGAGCTGCTGCTGGTAGCCTGAAAGCTGCCCGGTTTGACCAAATGGCAGGGAAGGACTCAGATTTATCATCAAGTACTCATGGCTTCATGAGTAACTGTAAATCAATTGAGATAGATAGGCAGTGGCAGTCTTGATAAGCCTCCAGATTGCTGAGGGTAGTACCAAGGCTAGGGAGGACTGGCACTGCACTCTCTTCTGAGTTTACCACTGTGGATGGCTATAATGCAGAAGCCTCCCTGCACTGCTGTACCTGTAGGCAGGCTGGCCTTTACCCAGGCTGCAGCTATCAGAAAGCCCTGAAACATGAGAGCTGTCGCTCGCTGTCGTTTCCCCTTTCCTGGGGTATGCACTGAACTGGAACCAATGGCTGGGCATTGCCTGTGAACCAGGGTCATGAATACAAATCCTTGAAGAAAACAACAAAATACTGTCTTTGGAAAATCATATAGTATCATTGCGACTGAAAGTTGAAGAGGGGAATGGATGGTCTTGGTGCCAAAAGAGCTGCAGAACTGGATAAAAGAACAGGCTTACTCATGTTGATTTTTTTTTTCTTATGAAGTTCCCCAATGGGACAACTGAAAGAACAGAGTGAGTATTACTGTATTTGCATAAGGGTTGGCCACATAAGGTCCTATGCAAGCACTCCATGGGTGACGCTGGTGGAACCTCAGAAGTGGGCTTTGGACTTAACGTTGTCTTGATAAACTTGAAGCAAATCACTCGGCAGGAAACTTGTTTCCGGATATGTGGAGGCTCAGGCAAATGTCACAGTGTTGGTTATGCACAAAACACATTTTCAAGTTGTCCTTCCAAGCCACAAGGGCTAGAAATGTCAAAAGCAACCAAATTAAATTTCCAACATAATCACCTGACTCCAGGAGATGGGGCTCTAGACCTCAGTTGAAAACAAAAAGATTTGTAAATAGTAATTTTTCTGTTTGGCATTTGATCCGAATAATACAGAACAGAATTGTTTCCATTCTAAACAGCATATTTCATTCCTTTTCCATCTGTAAAGTTTTGCTTTGGGATTAACTTTTTTTTGTAATGATGTCTTTCAAAAATACAGGTGAATTTCAAAATTAAATAAATCATTTGGGAACACAAAGCCAAAACATTTTGTTTCCAAAATGTCAAAGTAAATTATTTCAGAGGGCTTGAAGTCAAATTGATTTGAAATTCACAAAATACTTCAGTGATTCCTACAACTGCATCTCCAGCAAAATCCTGTCTGACGGTTCATCAGCATGATGCTCCCAAAGGGAAATCTAAATTTACTCCCTTCTGATGGAGCGCTCTTGAGCAGGGAAAGATGATGTATATAATATGCCACTCCCTTCTCTCCCACTCAGAAACTTGCAGGACTGCCATTTCTCTTGCATGAAGATTTCTCCTTATTCCTGGAATCTGGCACTGCCTTCTCTGTGCAGCTGCCTTCCATCAGCAGAGCATGGGGCAGAACAGCCCTTGTAAACAAGGTGGTGATACACTACAGAAGGAAAAGGCTGACCTCAGAAACATTTGGATTTCCAAAGTGTCTGCTCTGATGAGCTGCATTAGCTGATGCTATAAGGCAGACAGCACTGCCTGTGGGGGAAAGGAAGCAGGGAAAGAAATAAGAAAACAGCCACCATAAAAAGGAAAAAAAAAAAAAAAAGGGAAAAAAGTGCCCTGTCCTGCATCAGTGAAATTTGCAGGAATAAATAGAATGATGCTGCTCAGCAGATGGTGGGTCAATAAAGTGGGTCTTATCTGGGCTCAAATCTTTGGTATTTTAATGTATTTCCTGATTCTGTAAATTAAAGTGGCCCTATTGCATACATATGGGCATAGTATTTAAAGTTGCATAGAAGAGACAGAGCAGGATTTAGTCTCTCATTGCCAAATATTCCTTTATCTTTGTTTAAAGGGTTGATTCAGCCCTGAGAAATCTCCTGATGCTAGTCCTGATACAAGTCAAACTAAAAGCATCCCCAAAGAGGAAGCCATTCATATTTATCTTAGTTAATTGCTTGTTTGCATAATTACTCATTCCTAAATCCAACTTACAATAAAAACTTCCCTCCCATCAATACAGCTATTGTTGCAGTTTCCAGCGTGTCTGTCCCAACACTCATTTGTTCGGGTGGGGAAAACTGCTGTGTAAAGGTGAGTTTACAGTTTATCTTTGAAGGTCACTCGGTCTGACCTACAGAAACCAGGTCAGATAGCTTCCAAGTTGACTCCAAGATCCACGTTTTCTTCCAAGTTCTTAACTGTAATTCAGTGTGAAAAATAAAGGGACAAGGGTATGAGGATGGAAAGTTGGTGACCTTAAAACAAGGACAGCTTTTAGAGTTAAGCATCTGTTTTTTGACTTTGTCATAAGTAGCATAAGTGTATAGCAATGTGTGTCCCTGCATATTAAAAACAACAGCGGAACGCTATTTGAATGTGGGAGAACAGTCACATGAATGATGTACATTACAATACTGCAGAAGGTGCTTAGATGAGACTGTGATTGGGGCAGGTGACATGTCTTTACAAACCAGAGCTGATCATGGTCCTCTGAAAGGAAGAGTGACAGAACAGATTCCCTTGTGCAGCCTCTTTATACAGTCAAGAACTTAGCTTCTGAAGCTGCTTTTCCACCAAGACTCAAATACATATTTTCTGATATGTGCAAACAAAAGAAGAATACTGTAAAAAACTGTCCAGACCTGTAGAATTTAGGAAGTCCTTGACTGTGCATACAGGGCACCTCAGCGCTTCTAGACTGGAGATTATTACCCAAAATATAAGAGTCTGAATGTTCGCTCCAAATCACAGGTGAAATGGTGTGTCCTATTAGGCCAACCAGCAGGCAGGCAGTGTAGCTTACAAAAGTTAAAATGAAAACAAACAAAAGAAGTGTTTTCTAAGCTGCCTCAGACATTGGGTTACACTTTTGGACTGTTGCTTATGTCCCGTGACTCAAATTCACCCATTACCAGCTATTAGCCTTACTTGATTGGCATGGTCTGCCAAAGTCAGATCAAATTCCAGCCATGTTTATTTTGGCTTCAGCTGGCATAAATATAGGTGCAGAGCTGGAATTCCACCCTCTCCCAGAGTCCCCTTTGGGAGACACCCTCCCAAGGCCAAGCTGAGGAAGCTGGCAAGAGAATTCATGCAAGAGAAAGAGCCTCTTGGGAAGGGCCCAAGCTCTGCCTGTTTTCTGAACATCACCAGAGGGTGTCTTGGAAGACCAACAAGGTCCCTCACCTTGAAGGAGATGAAAGCTGGGCCCAGCAGAACACTGTAAAGTCATGGACCTGCTAGAGCTGGCCTTCTGTTGAGAAGGTGGATCTTATTGGTGGAGTTGAGTTTTTTTTTTTTCACTTAGCGACAGCTGTAGCTGCTCTGATTTTGCGGCCTCCTGTACTTTGCTCTGAGGCCTATGTCTTCCCTTGTTGGCAATAGACAACTGGTTGGATGTCTAATAGGAGTGCCTGGAGTCTCACAGTACAAGCCTGGCTGTTCTGTCATAACTGAAAAAAAAAATCTCCCGGATGGTTTTTGCCCAATGTTCTTTTTCCAACATCTCTCCTCCACCTTTGGGTGCCCCAAGGAGGAGTCAGGGCCTGTGGTAGAGTGGGAGGGGGAGGAGGCCCAGGGGAACAAGCCTCTTGTCCTTGCAAGCGTAACAGTTTAGTCTTTGCTCTCAGGGACACAAGCTGGCAGTTGGCTTTGTAGTAACCCACATGACAACAGGAATAACATCAGGCATAATTAGACAAAATGATGGTATAAGTTAAACCCTTTCCCCCCAAAGCACCCAGCCCCCTCAACCCATTTTGAAACAATGCACCTTTTGTGGCCTCCAAGTAGCTTTAAAAAACACAATTGATTTCTTTCTTCCCCATCATAGAAAAGAACTTGCTGCTTGGATAATGAAATGTCTCGGAGAGGATGGGGCTGGGGGCAGGGAGGGGACAAGGCACCTCACCTCCTAAACTCTTCTAATGTCCTCTGCCAGACAGCCCCTTCCTCCCTGCCAAGATAATAACTTCTCCTTGTTACTACAGCTTTAAATGCTCTTTCTTTCCACCCCTGCAACCAGCAACAGTATCCCCTATTGTTTTTGTAGAGGAGATATACGTGATGTAGGCATGATTCTGTCTTTTCCAGGGCCTTGCAAGGTTATGGATCATTGGTCATGCTTCATCCAGCCGATGAAGCCTATCAAAGTATGGCAGAAAACTTCCCCTGCTGTCTCCGTCCTCTGAGTATGACTTGGCTGAGAGGACCACTGTGCTGGATTTGAATGGAAATTATCTAAGTGTGTGGTTCCAGCTCCCCCTGCTAGCTCCCTTCTCTTTAAAAAAATAAGTCTGAAATGTAATCAGATTTACTTTAATGAGGGGGGACTAAGCAAATGAATCCCGTGAAAAAGAACTTTGTGGGCAATCCATGTCCCACACCATAAACAAAATCAAGTCACTCTATATTAGTGTTTGGAAAGCTTCAACACAGGAGAAACTCTGTTTATACCCCCTCCTTATCATAGCTGTGTAGTGAGCCCATTAAACTGCTTTGTACCCAGCCCTGTGTCTCCTCCCCTGCCCCATATGGATGTATGCATACGTGACTTTGCTGGGTAAGAGAGTTGGATGTGGAAAGGCTGTACTATGTCAAAAATGGACAGATTCTGAGTGCAATGATTTAACTTTAAACTAGTTTTGGGTTCTTTGCAGAATTTAAAATGTGAGTCCTTTTAAAACTACAGAACTAAGAACTATTTTTTATGGGTTTGATTGGTTGGTTTTATGCATCTTAAGGATGTTTAGATATGAACTGTGGTGCTAACCACTGCAATATTATTAATATTTTAAGCGTTTGAAGACTGAAAGTGTTTGTAAGTGACTTTAAGTAGTACTAATACATACATATATATGTATTTGTGTCTGCGTATCATTGATATCTTTGAAATTACTTTATAACTCTACCAAGTTTATTCAAACCTGGCCTTTTTTTTAAGGTCCCAGTAAGATTCACGAACAATTCCCACAGCCCACCTCACCTCCACCGGTGACCACGTTCAACAGGTACGAGGCCCTGGAACATGTGAATCAGATAGAGGAGGCCTTGAACCAAGGCCCGTCTAAGGGGATCTCTACAGAGGGGCAGTCTAATCCATGCAGCAAGGCTGCTCCCCCTAAAGTGAAAAGGAGCACCCGGAAGAAGCGGCGGGTGATCGTTGTGGGTGACTCCACGCTGCAGGGCACGGAGGCACCGATATGTAGACCGGACCCCTCATCCAGAGAGGTCTGCTGCTTGCCTGGGGCCAAAATAAAGGATGTCACAGAAAGGCTCCCAAGAATAGTTCAGGAGTCGGACTATTATCCTCTACTATTGATTCATGTGGGTGCTAATGATGCCATGGGGAAAATGAGGGACGTCAAGCAAGACTTCAGAGCCCTAGGGATGGCCATCAAAGGTACAGGTGCCCAGGTGGTGTTCTCCTCCATTCTGCCAACGAGGGGAATGGACTCAAGGAGGAGAAGGCGAATATGGCAGCTTAACAACTGGCTGCGCCGCTGGACCTGGCAACAGGGTTTCGGCTTCTACGACCATGGGTCTCTGTTTGATGACCAACAGCTAGTGGGGAACGATGGTACTCATCTTAGCAAGAGGGGCACACGTCTCTTTGCAAAAAGGCTGGCCAACCTGGTTAGGAGGGCTTTAAACTAGGCAAGAAGGGGGAAGGGGAGTGGCACACTGACGCGGCAAGCAGTGCCGCACAGCCCAGGTCAGATGGCGTCCAGCGGGAGTATGGTAGTGGGGAAGTGAGGGTAGGAAATGATCACAGAGGGTCCTCTTTCACCCCTCCTGGGAAACCTGTGGCCTCTGTTGCTTCCCTGAAATGCCTGTATACCAATGCGCGAAGCATGGGGAATAAGCAGGATGAACTGGAGATCTGTGTGCGGTCCCAGCGTCATGATCTCATCGGAATCACAGAGACGTGGTGGGATAGCTCGCACGACTGGAGCGCTGCCATGGAAGGCTATGTGCTCTTTAGGAAGGACAGGCTGGGAAGGCGAGGTGGTGGAGTTGCTCTTTATGTGAGAGAGCAACTGGAATGCATGGAGCTCAACCTGGGAGTCGAGGATGAGCGAGTTGAGAGCTTGTGGGTAAGGATTAGAGGGCAGGCTAATGTGGGAGACACTGTGGTGGGTGTCTGCTACCGGCCACCTGACCAGGACGAGGAGGTTGATGAGGCCTTCTATAGGCAGCTGGATGTTGCCTCACGGTCACAGGCCCTGGTTCTCATGGGGGACTTCAACTACCCCGACATCAACTGGGAGGACAACACAGCCAGGCATAAGCAGTCCTGGAGGTTCCTGCAGAGCGTCGACGATAACTTTTTGACGCAGGTTGTGGAGGAGCCGACGAGGAGAGGTGGGCTACTGGACCTCGTGCTATCAAATAGGGAGGGCCTAGTAGGAGATGTTAAGGTGGGGGGTAGCCTCGGCTGCAGTGACCATGAGTTGGTGGAGTTCAGGATTCAACGAGGAGGAGGCAGGGCTGTAAGTAGCCTTGCGACGATGGACTTCAGGAGGGCCAACTTTAGCCTCTTCAGAGACCTCCTCGGTAGAATCCCATGGGCTAGTGCTCTAGAAGGCAGGGGGGCCCAAGAGAGCTGGTTAGTTTTCAAGCGGCACTTCCTCCACGTCCAGCAACAGTGCATCCCTGTGTGTAGGAAGGGAGGCAGAGGGGGCAGGCGACCTGCGTGGATGAGCCGGGAGCTTGTGGCAATGCTCAAGCAGAAGGCAGCGGTATACAGAATGTGGAAAAAAGGACAGGCCCCCTGGGAGAAATACAGGAACATAGTCAGGGAGTGCAGAGATGCGACAAGGAAAGCTAAGGCACGTCTGGAAGGCAAGCTGGCAAGGGACGTTAAAAATAACAAAAAAAAATTCTTCAAATACATTAACAGCAAAAGGAAGATCAGGGAGAACGTGGGTCCGCTGGAGGACGGGATGGGCACCTTGGTTACAAATAACACAGAAAAAGCAGAGTTGCTCAATGCCTTCTTCGCTTCGGTGTTTACCAAGGGCAGCCCTTTAGAGCCCCAGGCCCTAGAGGCAAGAGAAGAAGCGGGTGGAGAGGAAGACTTGCCCTGGGTAGAGGAAGATTGGGTCAGAGAGCACCTAAGGAACCTCGATACCCACAAATCCATGGGCCCTGATGGGATGCACCCCAGAGTGCTGCGGGAGCTGGCAGATGCCATAGCTAAGCCGCTCTCCATCATCTTTGAAAGATCCTGGAGAACGGGGGAGGTGCCGGAAGACTGGAAGAAGGCCAATGTCACGCCAGTCTTCAAAAAAGGCAAGAAGGAGGACCCAGGCAACTACAGGCCAGTCAGCCTCACCTCCGTCCCCGGAAAAGTGATGGAACGGCTCATACTGGCCGTTGTCTCCAGGCACATGGAGGACAAGAAGGTGCTCAAGAGTAGTCAGCATGGATTCACCAAGGGAAAATCTTGCCTGACTAACCTGATAGCCTTCTATGATGAAATGACCGGCTGGATAGACGAGGGGAGAGCGGTGGATGTCGTCTATCTCGACTTCACCAAGGCTTTTGACACCGTCCCTCACAACATCCTCCTGGGCAAGCTCCGGAAGTGTGGGATAGATGAGTGGACAGTGAGATGGATTAGGAACTGGCTGGATGGCAGGGCTCAGAGAGTGGTGATCAGCGGTGCAGAGTCTAGTTGGAGGCCTGTGGCTAGTGGGGTCCCCCAGGGGTCAGTCCTTGGTCCAGTCCTGTTCAATTTATTCATCAATGACCTGGATGAAGGCACAGAGTGCTCCCTCAGCAAGTTTGCTGATGATACCAAACTGGGAGGAGTAGCTGATACCCCAGAGGGCTGTGCTGCCATCCAGAGGGACCTGGACAGACTGGACAACTGGGCGGTGAAAAACCTCATGCAATTCAACAAGGCCAAGTGCAAGGTCCTACACCTGGGGAGGAATAACCCCAGACACCAGTACAGGCTGGGGACCGACCTTGTGGAGAGCAGCTCTGCAGAGAAAGACCTGGGTGTCATGGTGGACGACAAGTTGACCATGAGGCAGCAGTGTGCCCTCGTGGCCAAAAAGGCCAATGGGATCCTGGGGTGCATTAAGAAGAGCGTCTCCAGCAGGTCGAGGGAGGTGATCCTGCCCCTCTACTCAGCCCTGGTGAGGCCGCATCTGGAGTACTGTGTCCAGTTCTGGGCTCCACAGTACAAGAGGGATGTGGAGCTGCTGGAGAGAGTCCAGCGCAGGGCTACAAGGATGATCAGGGGCCTGGAACATCTGCCCTATGAGGAGAGGCTGAGGGAGCTGGGCCTGTTCAGCCTGGAGAAGAGAAGGCTGAGAGGGGATCTAATCAGTGTATATAAATACCTCAAGGGAGGGAGTGCAGAGGACGGTCATGGTCTCTTTTCAGTGGTGGCCACTGATAGGACTAGAGGAAATGGCCGGAAACTGAAACATCAAAAATTCCATAGGAACTTAAGGAAAAATTTCTTAACAGTGAGGGTGACAGAGCACTGGAACAGGCTGCCCAGAGAGGTTGTGGAGTCTCCTTCTCTGGAGATCTTCAAAACCCGCTTGGATGCAGTCCTGCGCCACGTGCTCTAGGTGACCCTGCGTGTGCAGGGGGGTTGGACTAGATGATCTCTAGAGGTCCCTTCCAACCCTAAGCATTCTATGATTCTATGATTCTATGAATCAAGTTTGAAGACTTGCAATACAGTTGTCCAAATAAAACTTGCAAATAAAACTTTGTCAAGCAATCGTGAGAACTGTTCATCCAATTAACTTGCATAGAACAATTTCTTTCAAAGTGACACAACATCTGTATGTGTAAGAAAAAGAGAATAAAAAATTACTCAGCATGAGATTTTTTTTCAGTCCTGCTAACTTTGAAATAGCCAGGCATGCTCTTTCCTCAAGCAAGAACAGTCATTGTTTCTGTAGAAAACAGCTACCCTGGCGGACTTTAATCCCAAACTGGTACATATTTCTTTTTGCTCTGGTTTGAAAATATTGAACCAGGTTTTTTGGAAAGTCCTAGTATTTCTTCTGCTCATGTTAAAGTTGATTTTGCCCCCCTAAAATTGCTGAAAAGCTTAAAGCCAAAAACTGAATGTTCCAGAACATATAAGGTTGTTGCAACTGGGGATTGATCATAAACTCTTTTCCAAACATAACTACTAAGTTAACTGTTGACCGGATATTACCCAGAGAGTATATTTTATTGACTGTGAATTCATTAATAGTTAACTGGTGTGTAGACATTGAAACAATGACCTAATTCTTCATATTCAGGCCTATCTCAGACAAATACAATACGATGCCATGGTCTGTTGCTTTCTCAACTAAACATTGCTGAGTGTTGATGTTGGAGAAAAGTCATATTCAGTTAACAGCGATTCTAGAGCACTTTGCACGTTTGAAGGATCCACAGAAAATCACTGAGATACAGAAGTTGAATCCAACAGCAGAAGATGAGAAAAAAAAATGATGGAGCTGCGAAGTTAAAAAAAAAGAAAAAAAAATCTACCGGGTACCTAATTTGTGTTCTTTGGAAAAAGAAGTAGACAGACATAGTATTAATTCTGTTCTCTGTGCTCCTATGCAAGTCTGGGGTTTCCTGCTATGAAGTGTTACCTCAGCCTTAGTTGTCTATGCCACACTACCTGTTTATGTGACTTACTTTTGCTCCTGACGTGGGAGCTTTTAAAGTTTTCATTTCTCAGCTTTCTTTCCCAGAAACATGGGGAATCTTATGCAAACTTTACTTCTTTACAGGGCAGATAGAGCATGAACTCGTGTGTGTAGAGATCTGAAATGGATCTCTACATCTAGATGTGACTGCTATTCATAAAGACTTTAATTTCTAAATGCTGATATATCCAGAAACACATGGAAAAGTGTTTATGTTTTTGAATCCTATTGAATGCTGGGAGGACAAACACTGTATATCTGTTGAAGGCCAGGATCGTTGCTGCAAGATTAACTAGAAAGCGAAAACACATGGCAGCCATCCAGGAAACATAGCTATCAGAAGGTAAACAGGGTTAATCAACCAGAGACTCCAAAAAGTTACCCTACCAACAAAATATAAGATATAACTCCTTCAGAAGGCTTTGTTTCCTAGAAGCATGTGTCTAAATACAAAACAAATAGAAATATCTAGGGCGAAGAAATAGCTTTAAGGTCATAGATGAAGCCCAGAAAGAGGGCCAGCGCTGCTCACTGTGGTGGTGGTACACTGAGCAGGGTGCTTTTTGCAAAATCAGAGAGTGCTTTTCTGCTCCTGCTAGCCCCTAATGAGAGGAAGACTGACTCTTTCTGCCTTATTCTCCAATAATAAAATTGTTTTGAGAGGATGTATACTGGGGGAAGGACAGTGTGGCACTTCTACTCTGTCTTTGTTGGTCTTGCTGAAAGGCTTTAAAAAAAAGGTGTAGTATAGGGGTCCCTCCAGCACAAGCTCAACTCATGCCTTGGCATTTGCAAGAGATGAGTGCAGGAGTGCCAGGCTTCCTCAGTGTCCCTTGAAGAAAAAGAGGTGCCTCTGGAAGTTATTCAGCACCTCCAAAAATCCAAACTGTCTGGAAGGGCCCCTTTCCTTCTCTACCAAACATCTAGTTTGCCTCAGGTGACGACAGTCTTAACTTGTTGTCTTGGGCTGATAGGAATCCTGTGCTATAGGTTGCAAACTCAGAGGAGTGACAGACAATGAAGGGTTCCCAGACTGATAGACTTTCTGCATCATGGGAAGGTGGGAGAGGTGGAAATGATGACTGAGAGTACTGACCTATACTCTGTGCATCCAGCCTGCATCTTACACTAACGCTTCAGGAACCCTTCCTAAAAACCAATGTCTTTTTCATAACTCTCGTTACATACCCCTAAAGAACCATGTGACTGAGTGAAGATGTTGTATATTAATTCAGCTCTATAGACCCTGTGGAAACACTTCCGTATTGCCCTGTCCTTACCCAAGGGTGTAATGTCAGTCTGATGATGGTTCATTCAGAAGTCACTTGCAGGAATGTTTTTCTTGCAAATATAACAAATGCTGTCACAGTACAGGCAGTGACTCATATTGCTACCTGGACACAAATCATGAGCCATTACTTTGTTTTCAAATTTTGGGTCTCTGGAATGTGAACTTGTCCTGAAAGGCTGACAAAGGAAATGAAAGAGAGCTTAAAGAGCCAGCTTGAGTGCCATTAACAGAGTGGGAACCTCAGCCAGACCAGTCCAATGTTCAGCTTCATACAGACACTGTGTTAAGAGTCCCTCTCCTTTCTTAGTCCCTGGGTTCCCTTGTTTTTCATTCTCTCACGCTTATAGTTCCCTTTTATCCATTTTTCCGCATCTAGAGCTCAATTCCTTACTACAGTGCAATTTCAAAGTGCTCAAACTTCCACATAAAGACATCTGTGAATTATATCTCAAATCAAAGTGAGACTTTTAACTGAGTGTCCCCCACTTGACTTTCCTTTGGGGAAAAATGAGTTTCACCTTTTGGTAATCCCAAAGAAGTGGCCTAGATGATGCAAGCAGAAATGTGCCTGTGCTTAGGCATATTGGTAAAAGCTGTTTTGATTCAGGATCTTTTCACAGAGTCTCAGTGAGCACTCTTACTGCTGTGAGTGAACATTAGCACTTGTCAGCTGAGCTGTAATAGCTGAAGCCAAGCTTTAGACTGCCTGAAGTGGGAAATGAAGTGTTGCCTCTCAAAGGATGCTAAGAACATATATTTAAGAGGAAGCCTTAGAGCATTTAACCATGCTGGGGAAAAAAATCTCCTATGTTTCCAAGATTCTCTGAGAAAGGAAAAAAAGAGATTTGACTAAATCTGTCAGAAAATAGTAGCAAGCTTTTATTAGCAGAAGAGAGTTAAGTAACTCAGATGAGTTTCACAAATCTGGGGCATAGGAGTGAGCTGCATTGGGGCCTATCGCAAACGCAGCTGTTTGATAACTGTAAACGATCACGGCTGTGAAACCTGGGGTGTGTTTAGAGTTTTCCGTCAAAGCTTCCAAGCCACTGTCACACTGATGACGTCATAATGGCCAGGACCCTTAAAGTGCCAGCCCTACCGGCACCTCCTCACAACCTCGGGCACCATCAGAGGAGAAGGTCGGCTTTTCACACTTGAGAAATGTAAGCTTTTCTCCTGGGCTCTTGAAAGCAACTGAAAGGAGGCCGAGATGACGAAGTGCAGATCAAGACAGCAGTCCACACGAAAAATTAGGAGGAGGAGAAGGAGATGCAGCTGGAAGAGGGCACCTATAAAGAAGAAGGAGGGTAAGTTCTCTCCTTTACGATGTGTATTGTGACATGGCTAATAGAGAAGTGAGGGGAGTGCGGGGGAATTGAAGAGTTCAGTAATGTCTAAGGGCATCACAGAAAGTCTGTGCCCTGTGCAAGGTAGAAGCTGTCAGTCATAATTTCCCAAGTGTTGTCAAGTCCCAAGTAGTTCTATGGTTTGTGGACCTGTTGACGGTGAGCTGCTTTCTCTTTTCTTTGCAGGGTATGTCCGTGTTATGACCACCTACTACTATAAGAAATGATCTGTGTGACTTTCCCCTTAAAGACCTGTCTTCAGAAATTCATCTCTGCAATAGCTTGTTAGTCATCATGCCATCTGCTTCCTGAGTGTGTAAAAACCAAAAATGCACTCAAACTCAAAAAAATCAAAAAAAGAGAAAAAATAGAAGGAAAAAGTAAAAAAAAAGAGTGACCAACGTAAAAATGAACTGAAAGCAACAAACCGCCAAGATATGTGATGAACTTCAAGGCCCAGTAAGTCTCCTTGTGAGGAAAAAAAAAAAAAAGCCACCCGTTTGTCAATACACTTTGAAAATGCAGCTCTTGAGTGTCTTTTCTCTGTGTGTGTGTGTATGTGTGTGCACACATGAACTTGTTCTCAGTGGGGCTCCCAAGGAAGGGGACTGGTGCACTTCTGAATCCATCCTGGCACTGCTGCTGGGCACAGCCTTTCTCAAGAGTGGCTTCTACAGCCAGTGCACATGACTATATTCACAGAAATGATCTGTTAATAATGTGAGGACTGACACACTTAGATGACACAAAGGTCTGGCCTGTTTCAGCAAGGTCTGCTTAGCATCCTGTTATAAGCAGCAACAGATGGGAAAGGGTATAAGAACAGACCAAGTAAATGGTGTTCCTTTCCCTCCCTGGCCAGACATCCCGGGTCAGAAGGCTATCTATGCATTTTTGATGGATTTTTCATTCCGTGAATTTATCAAATTGGTTTGTGCACCCATGCTTGTTAGCAGTCTCAGTGACTGTGACCACAAGTTCCCGACTTCATATTCCTGCACACTGCATGGTTATCTCCTATACATTTTCATCCTGCCATATGCAAACGGTGAGGAAGTATTTTTATTTTATGAACTGCTCAGCCACAGCCAACATGTTACACTTAAGTAAGCATACCTTTTGGATAGCCTTGAAAATGAAACAGTGGGATGAAAGTCAATGGGATACCACTTTCTGCCTACAAAAATGTAAACCTCTATCATTGCTGTAACATGATTGCCCTTTTTACACATGACGACCACTTCCTTTCATGAAAAGGCCTCTGTCATACACACACTGAAATGCAACACACTAAAAACATTAACAAACTCCTGTTTTTAAAAGAATGAATCCATACTGTAGCCGAAGAGGATGTTTGTCTGGAGCAATCCATGGAAAAAAATCCTGAGAACTGCATTGTCATCTTTTGTTGAAGTGTAAGAAGGTGTACACTGTATTATGCTTCTTTTATGGTGGGTGTTAAGATTATAAAGTAGCTAAAAAAATGGTGGTGAATAAATTTACCCCTGATATATTACTTTGACTAAGAGAGGAAAAGGCAAGTGAAGAATTTGGTCCTTCAGATCAACCGTACAAGAGGGGTGGGTTAATGGTGGAAATCACAAATCAAAAGGATAAGCCAAGTGAAAGAGCCCAGATGCTGGTGGCTTGCTTGTGATTTCATGCCCATTTTACAGCTGCGTGTACTGGAAATCTGTTGACGGCAAGGAAATGGCTCTTGATTTATAAGCATGTTAATGTGGATAGAGAACTTAAATTTCACTACCCTTGTTTAATAACTGTGGGACACCTCAGGAACACACATTATGCTCTACATTTTAAAGGACAAAATTCAGCAAAGTTTGGTGAAGCCTATGCTTGGATTGTTCATCTGTTCCCTCTTCCCTGCCAGCCTCTCAAATTTTCACTAACAAATAAAGGAAGGATTCCATGAAGAATCTGCAGCTGATTCAAATTGATTTGCTATTCCAGATAAGCCTATCTGTGTATATCTTGGGGAGCAGTCATGCTCTCGTTCCTGATTCTTTCCTCGTCTTTAGAAGAGATAATCAGTGGCAGTACATCTTCTTCATGGTATTGGAGTTGTAGTTTTAAACTGAGGTTCCTTGGTCTAATTCCACTAATTGTTCACATACTTTGAAACAAGCTTTTAGATAGGACATCATGCAATACTGTAGACATTATAAAAAAAAAGGAATTACACATTACACTCCATCCTGGCTGAGTCACATGAGAAAGAAAACAGAACCACTCCTAAAATATGAAAAAATATATCTATCATACATAAACAGTTTTAGTACTTGTTGCTTGTGACCACAATGAATGGTTCACAATTGTCATGTGATCTTGCACTCACATTCAGCCTCATCATTTCTAGCTCTGTGATCAGCAAAAATGCTGCCTTCATTCTCCTCGACCTTCTGCTACTCCTCCTCCCCCAAACTTCTACAGTTCTAGATTTTCTTCATGATCTCTGTGCTGCCTTAAAGCCCTTGCTTCTTTATTTAGTGACCAATCCACTGTGATCAGTCTTCAATGAATACTCTTTTTCTTCCTTTTTTTTTGCTAATAAAGGATCTACTACAGTTCATTCGTTGTCTATACTTAATGTCTACTTTGGCAACAGCAATGCAAAGATGAAGTTAGTAAGCACTCAGTACCATTAACTATTACAAAATTACAATTGATAGGTAATTGTTAGTTATGTATCATTATCATGATCTCATTGATAAAAATATTAGAATTAATACACCTATTACAGTAATATTATTTATTTGTCCTACAATTAATAATCATTAAGCAAATGTGATCTTCTAGTCTCACTCTGAGAGAAGAATAAGGTCCTTCTGTCCCTTTATCTACAGTTATTATGAAGTCATCTCTATGGTATCCATGACAGTGGCATAGCCTTTTAGGTTGCAACAGTCTGCTGCATCATTGATATTAAATACTTGAAACACTCGACTGTTTAAAAAAGTTGAGTTTGTTTTCAGTATTTAATTTTCAGTATTTAATTTTATATTTCATGGTTAGATTCTGAGTCTTTTACACAGGATGGATGATAATTTACTATGCAGAAAAGTATGATTATATTATGTATGTATTCTAGGAATAAATAATGTGATTAACATAATGGGAACTGTTTGAAGGACTCAAATTTTGTGAACAGATATGTCCAGAAATCAGACCTGAAGAGCAGAATTGGAAACTGCAACAGCCCTAGATTGCATCTTCCAGATTAGTAGTTTGATTTTTTGCCATGGATTCTGCCCATACTTCCTTTTGGAAGTGACACATCCTGATGCTGAAAGACCTTCCCAGGGAAGTTTCAGCAAGGAGGAAATGGGAGCATATAACACCTCATAAACTCCTTACAACTCCAGAACCAGGCCCAAAGGCTATCATTATTATGATACATACTGCTAGCGTCATTTCCAAGAGAGGATCTCAGTTTATTTTGTGCTGGAATTTTCTAGGGTCAGCTCCATCCTGCTGTGTGGTATAACAATATGCTGGTTGCACAATAGAAGTAACCTCACAGTATTCATGTGTCACACCATCAAGAGAGCAGAAAAATTATATATACATGTAGCTACTAGGTGGCTTAGTTTTCCTGACATTTAATTCTTAAAAGGCAGACATCAGTGCTTTGGTAGGAGGGATTTTTGGACTGAAAGCAAAATCGTTAACAGAAATCAATTACAAATCTCTATTTCCTCTTCTTGACACACTTCCCTTTTCCTCTCTTTCTTCTCTGACATTTTTACTCCTTTCATTGTCATGTCATATCAAAGCTGAGTATGAACAAAAGCTCCATAGGTGGGCTTTGAACTACTGAGTTTCACCTCTGTTTTGAAGATCATGCACCTCAGTTTCAGGGTCTTCCCTCTAGCACGACGAAAACCCTAGAGTGAAAACCCGAAGATAAATTTTTAGCCTTG
The DNA here is from genome assembly GCF_059628265.1 of Tinamus guttatus. NCBI lineage: Eukaryota > Metazoa > Chordata > Aves > Tinamiformes > Tinamidae > Tinamus > Tinamus guttatus. Next base: position 5,761,133 of record NW_028288594.1, on the reverse strand, counting down.
AGTTTGAATTTATGGATTCTGAGGTGGAAGGAAAAGCTCTTATTTCATATTCAAAATCCTGTGAAGCAGTTTCTATTGTGATGGAAATACAAATGGCTGCATATGGTTAGGGGTCCTAACACTTTTACATCACAAACACCCCATAAGCCTTTTGTGTCATAACTGCTGACCTCTCAGAATAGGTCACATATGCATCAGCTCACCATCTAATGTAGAGCAAGACCACCCAGCAGAGAAAGCAGCAGCTCTGTCATCCTCTCATAAAGATCTCAAAAGCAGAAATGGCGAGGCACAAGCAATCTCATCAGCACCGGACAAGGAGGAGCTCCCATCGCAGGCGACGAGGCAGGGGGCAAGGAAGGAAGCAAAGTACGAGAAGGAGAAGGACAGGAGGTAAAGTCTTGTCATGGGATACTTTCAGAAAAAATTTGGTGAAATTATAGAGGTGCAGGGCTTATCCTGTAGCCAGCCTTGAAAACTTCTTTCCAATTCAAGGATGCTGCATCTTTGAGGAAAAGTGGGTTTAAAATCTTACCTGTGGAGCCAATATGATAGTTGAAATGATCACATTTTCTGCAGGTACAATGACATCCAGGCCATTTTAACTGTTAGGAGGCTGGCAGCCTGTCATATTTAGATTTTTTATGATAGTTACTCATAGTCAGGTAGGGAATTTGAGGGAAAAAGAGAAACAGCCTTACAAAATCATAGCCCTAAGTCACTAACTGCCAAGTCCCAATACCAGGTTGGCAGGACAGAGAACTACTTCTAACCATAGCAGAGCAATCAGGAGATGTTCATGCTTACTCCTATAACCCTGAATAGCATAACTAGTGGTGAAGCAGAGGTTTATAGCACTTGGAAACTTCTAGCTGGGTTTGCAGGCAAGTATTTAAGTTCACGCAACATAGGTCAAATGGATCTTCTGAAAATGTGCCTATCTGCCTGCTGCCTACAGGCAACCTAGGTACCTACGTAACCTAGATTACACAGTTAAGCTATTAGAAGATCAAATTCAGGCAAACAGAAACCCATAGTAACCCATTATGCTTCACTACATTTTTAATTCTAGAGATAATTGAAAGCCTTATATTATGAAAATCCATTAATTTAACACATTTCATGAGCATACTGTACAATTAACTCTTGCCATTAGTCACCTTAACAGCTTTCTGACCAAGAAGACTCTCTCAGACTAGCTTTTCTGCTTTCTCTTCTACAGGGGTTCATCATTACCATTACAGGAGGCGTGTGGTGTACTAAGATCCGGGCTGCCTTTCCTGCCATAGTGGAAAAAAGCTCCCACAACATGTGCATGACAAGCAGTTCTGCTTTCTGGGAAGTAGCCTGACATAATAACTTACTCTCAATAAACTGGGCTGAATGTCTTCTGTGCTCTGTTTTTTTGTGGTCCCCCAGAACGTACTCTTGGAGACCTTTGTATTGAGTACAACACTGCATGTACCCAACACAAAGGGTTGGGTATCCAGGACTGGGAAGATTTATCAAAAAAGGGGAAGCATATGGTTAAGGACTGTTTTAGAGTAGTGATTCAACCACAGTCTGAGAAGTAAATGACCTCCTAGATTCCCTCCTGGGAATTATTTGCTGTTAAACCTTTGCTCAGCTGATTACTGTGCATAGCATAAATGCCAGAGATTCCTTGCTAATTTGTGATCCTTGCCCAGGTTGGACCATCTTTAACTGTCTACAGAATGACTCTCAGGTTGATGCACAAAATGAGCGTAGCAGAGCAGCGTAGTGATAGTGCATGATGCTCTGGGTGAATTGAAACCACAGCTGGGAGAGGCAGGAAGCCAGAAGCAAGGGTAGAAAAACTGATCATGTAAAATCAAGGCAGAATCTAAATTCTTTCTTCTATCCGGGCCTTTCCCATGTGGAGTAGGAGACACCTGAGCAGGTGTTGTCCTGACCCCTTTGCAGAAACTGCTGCTGGAAATTCCTTAACTCTCTGAGGGATGATTTGGGGTCTGAAGTCACGGCAATAGGACAACCAAACCAGGCTTGTTTCCAAAAGCTCCTGATCATGAGGAATGAACTTAATAAAACAATAATTTAAATAGGGAGAACAGCAGCCGAGTAGTCATGAACAAATAAGATCCCCATCACTTCCTGTCATCACCTGTGATCCATAAACCTCAAGAGGTTCAGAAGTTCATTCATAATCTGGAGGAGAGCAGGACTGTGGGCCCAGATGCATGGAACAACATGCTGGCTCTGTGCCCTTCCTCTGCTCCTTTGGCCAGGAGAGCTCCATATGTGGATAAAGGCCTCAGGAGAGGGAGGACAAGGATGTGATCCAGGTTAGTGAGTATGCTACATAGAACAGAATGCTTCTCATGCCTCGACAGGCTGTTGTTCTCAGTCGGCTGTGGTTAACACAGAGGTTTGGATTGGGATTAGCAGTGAAGAAGTGCTGGGCAGAATCAGAGCTTTAGACTCTACAGCTTTGGACCATCCAAAAGGAGTCAGAAGTCTGCTGTGATTGCCTGAGTATGAAAGTGTTTGTCCCTACCCACCACCCTCCCTTTGAAGACCCAGAAGTGACCACTGACCACCTAAAATGAGAGCTGTAAATCAAAGATCATTATTGAAACCATCATTACTTTTCCGAAGAGGCAGGAGAGGGATATGCTAGATAAACGTGGGCATACTTTGTCCAGAAGCGACATTTATGGCCCATGTTCCTCTAAATAGGAAAGCCCTGCCCAGCATCTCTTACCCTATTTCCACTTCTTCTGCTGTTCCCCGGACTGGGCACAAGTGCCCCAGAGCAGTGGGGACAGGCTGGTGCGGATATCCTGCCTGGGAGAGTCTGCGTTACACCCTGCCAAGGTCACAAGGAGACCTCAGTCACTCCACAAACCTTTGGCATCACTGTTGGAGCCCATGAAGGTCGGGTAGGGTCAGAGCACAGATGGGACTCCTATTCCATTCCTGTTCAAACACCCAGATGGTAACTTTGTTAGTTTTCAGTGTCATTCTTTTGGCTACTTCCTCCTTGAGTGTAGATATCCGTGTGTGTGTGTAGGGTGGGAGTCATACTAGTATTTTCTGGAACTACCCAGTTTCTTGTCTTGTTATTTTCCCTTTTCATAGCATTATTATTCTGTTAATATTCCTGAAAGCCAAGCTTTTCTCTGATGAGCTCTCATGATTAAAGATTAAATGTTGCAGAGGAGATGACAGTCCTCGCATGTGCCAATGAGTCAGTGAATTCTTTCATGAAGCCTAAGTCCATCCAGATGTTGACCTCAGATCTGATGCTATGTTCTTTGCCTATTTTCCTCTTGTATTGCTGGGTCCATTTAAAATGGATATGATGTGACCATTAGTAAGGAGAGAAAAGTATAGTAAGAGGGTAAAATCTTTTGATTCTTGCTACAATAGGATTGTGAAGCTCTTTCCACACCAGTAATTCTTGGCTGCTCCCTTACAAATGCTTGTCTTACAAATATCATTCTCATTTCATACTACTTACATTGCAGTGGTGCAAATGTCTGAAGGACATTTGAGACAGTCGCTTTAACTTCGATATTTGAGGCTCTTTTTACAGAGCCAAAGAGGACTATCTGCATGTGACTGCCTTTTTTTTTTTTTTTTGATGGAACAGTCTAATAATGGTATTATAATTAAATAAAAAGTAGAAAATTTTTTGTCTACCTAAATTCTATCAGTTTTGCTGTTTCATTACTTTCTTTTGCAAGTCAATTCTTAGCAATTCTGGGGTCAGAATTACACTTTTTTAGCAGCTGCAGCACTAAGTCTTCCCTTGCTGTGAACCGGCACAACTGCACTGTTTTTCACAGCAGATTTTGCTACAACAAATCAGGTATGTGCTGCTTCAGATCGAATGCGTGACAGAAGGCAAGAGGTAGGTGTACTGCCCTGTCTGCTTCACAGGGCTCAGTGAGGTTCCTACAGAGGAAACGAGAACGGTGCCAAGTGAATCATGTTTTGGGCTCTTTCTTTGCCTTCCCCACCCCTCTGGGTAACACCAGTCACCTTTTCATGATGCACATCAGCAAGATCTGGGTATTTTTCCATGACTTCCCTTTAACCAGATTTCTAGAATCTGACCTTAGGAAACATTTCCTCTGCCAAGTCCTCTCCTAGATCTGAGATATTTTCTTAAGTGGTCCTTTGCTTTCTTCTTGCCAAATTTGTCCTGGAGGTGCTGTAGTTAAAACTGAGGATTCCTACAGCTCAATTTGTCCAATGAAGTCCAACCGAGGAAAGAAGCAATCTCAGGAAGTTCCTTTCTAGCTGTCAGAATATGTTCACATTCTGCTAACCTGCCACAGTGTCTCCTGCTAAGAAGCGTCCATGGGCTGAGGAGGGGCCTTTAGAGATCGGAGCAGAGACAGTGGTGTAGTACAGTGCCAGAACCATGATATTTCTGTTGTTTTGGGATTTGCCCATGGATAGTTACAGATACAGATATGCTTTGTTACAGATACTTAATCCCTGATTGTCCATCCACACCAAGTCTAGGACAGCTGTTCTACTTTGTAAGCCCTTCCCAACCTCTCTCAACCCCTTCCCAAATACCGATGGTTTCATTCATTCCCCCATCATTCTATATATTGTCCTTTAAATAAAGAAAGAGCAGAAAAAGAAGCAAGAACAGGGACAGCTGGAGAACCAGTGGCAAGCCCAAGCCAAAGGAGAAAAAAGGGATTTGAGTCTCCAGAGTATCTGTGCTGAGCCTCTTCTCCTTGGTGGTAGGTACCTAATATATCCGGAGCAGCTATCAATAGGCTGGAGTGTCAGTAAACAGAAATTTATCATATGGTTAACATAAACTGGCATCTCTCTGTTTAGTTTCCTGTATAAAACTATTTCTATTCTCTCTCTTATTTTTAAAATTGATTTAAATATTTACTTACTTACATATTTGGGGGGTTCATGAGCTCTGCCAAAAATACATTGATTTATTTGTAACAAATCATGCCAGGATCAGAACAGTTATATCTAAATTTATGATCTAATTTTCAGAGTAATTTCCTGCTATTTTGCCTGCCTCTTGGGTCAGAACAGTACATTTCTACATACTGCTAGACATGGGCAATTTTTAGTTAGAGATTAAGCCATTCCAGACCAGAGCCAGTCTGCCTTTCAAAAGCCAAGGCTTTCAGTTCTTACTCCAGCTTTTAACCGTGATGATCCAGACACATGTTTTCTCATGGTCTGTGCATTGTAGCTCATGTGATGTTATTGATTGCATTTCAAAGAAGCAGAAATTGTGAGGCTACTTCACAGCACTTTTCAGAGCCATTGTTGGGATGAATTTGAATTGTTTACGTGATTAACTTATACTGAGCTGCTCAGGAGGCATTAATAGTTTTCAGTATGTTCTAGCTAGCTATAGAGCATCCTGAAAAATAGATCTGCTCTGTCTCATGGCACAAAGCAGTACAGATATGAAAGAAGCTCCAAAGAGTTACAAAGGTGGCACATGAATAGACATTGTCCACCCTTTTCTGCAGCCTGCTGTAACAGCGGTGGTCTGAGAATTCACAGCTTTTACATGCTAAGCCAGCTCAGCCTGGCTTAGCAACGAATGGATGGGAGGTAGGAAGAGTGCTTCTCCTTCCAGTCAACTCTCTGGCTGCTTATTTTTAGTCTCAGAGGCTTGTATCGCATCTAGAGCTTGCCCAGTCCCGGTTTTGGTTTTACATTCACAGTGAGTAAGTATAGGGAGGGTTGTTTTACCATCCCAAATTTCCAGTGATGGACAATGACATTCAAAATGAAAAATAAATAAATAAATAAATATCCTTCCTGTAAAGTATTACAGGTAAAAAAAAAAAAAAGAATTAATAAAAGATATAAAAGTTTCAGCATGAAGCTATAAAAATACAGGGCAGCGGTCTCCTTCCAACAAGACTGTCTAGATGAGTATGAGGTCAATGCGGCCTTGCAGACGTGCATGGTAAGATGCCAAGTTCATCAGTCAGTGAGAGCTCTGGAACTCCACTGGGAGCCCAACTCCCAGTTTCCTAATTGAAAGAAAACACATTTTTTTTTAGAGACATTCAAAATTTACTACATTCAGTGCCGATGCCAGATCAAACTGTGGCATTCTGTGTAATCCTTGCTGAAAGGCAAAGCCAGGAGCTACGTGGAGGACCTCCAAGGCACTGAAGAAGGTGCATCCCTTCAAACAAAGTTCAGCCAAGACTGAGGGAAGGCCGAAATTGGTGCCATGTGGGAACAAGAGGATAGGAAGGAAGAAAACAGCTTTCTAAATATCTTCCTAGAGTTCCTTTAAAGCAAGCGCAGCTTGGAAGGGATGAGCTAAGAGGAGAAAGCCATCCTGGCTATACCCTTTCCTCAGGTGGAGAAAGGGATAGCCCTCTCATTATCTTTCTTTTTCTTTTTTTCTCTTTTTCCTTTTTTTTTCCCCACTGCCTCTCAAGTGTTTCCTTTCCCTATCCTCACTGTTTCTCACCTAGGAGAGCTACTCCACAGCCCTCTGGGGCACAAGAGGCTGGCTCTGCACCTTTGGATTTTCCTACTGCTTTCATTTTGTCACCTCTGATCGATTCAGGCCTGCTCTTAAAATCATTGCACCTTGCAAGGATCCAGCCATGGGACGGGTTTCATGGACTGAACATATTTCACCTTTATCTACACCCTGATATGGGCTGGCTTCATATAGTCTGTCCAGCATTACACAGTTGCAGTATGTAATGTCTCTAATTATCCTGAATTTATGCTTCAGTGGGAGATGGAGGTTTTATGTCTTTTCTTTAGGGAACTCACCAGCACTCTTGCCAGCTCATCTTCCCCCTAACTTTGTCAAATAATAAGAGATTCAAAAACCACAACAAAAAACACAAGATTGAACAGAAAAAAAGCATAGTTTTTAAAATGCCCCCTATAGAAGGTACATTTGATTGCTTTTTTAAATTTGAATAATTTTTATTCACACCATCCAGCTTTTCTCAGCAATTCTGAGCTTGGTGTGCCTGCCTAATTTACAAAGAAAAGAAAACAGAGATTATCTGGTGACAGGAAGAAGTCCAGGAGCTGAGGTTTTAAGAAAAACACCAGCTATCACAGAATTGGCCATCTGCCTTTCTTTTAAAGCAGAAGTGCCTTAGCTGTGGTCCACAGCTGGTGTCAAAGGCCCTGTTGCCTGGCTCATGCTTTCAGCTGAAAGTGAGATAAGAAGGTGTGATGGAGTATGAGAAATTTTAGTAGTTGACAGTAGCTAGTGGGCCCAAACCATTTGCTGCTCCTTACCTAGAAGCAGGATATTGGGCAAGATGGATGATTACCACACTGTGGCGTGATTTGTCCTTTTCTCCAATACAGTCTCAGTTCGTTTTCAAACTAAAGTGGGGAGAAACTGGAGAGGAGGTGGAGGGGCAGAAGCATTTGGTTGGTCCTGTGTAATGCTATATTTACTTGTTTTTAAAAATATTCCTCAGAAGCGAACTTATCTGCCAAGTTTCAGCCTAGAATGAAATATGTAGCACCACATAACCCCCAGCCCCTTTCCCAAAAATGGAGAGGCAGTAGAAAGAGTCTGAGTCAGGCTTAGCACTCACATCACAGAGATCCTGGAAGCTGGCCAGATGCAGCTGACTAGTGGCATGAAGGATGGGGCAATTTCTGTGATTTTGCTATAAGGTTGCCTCTATGAGGGTCCCTCTTGTGCTGAGACTTGGCGACAAGTGAAGAGAAGGTGGGAAGGGAGGAGAAAGGAGTATGGCTAAAGAAAAGGACAAAGGGTAGAAGAGGGCAGGAGAAACAGCGAGCTGGAGAGGGATGTGGAGAAGTGACGTCTTTTATCCCATCATCAACAGTGGCACCTGTCCCAATCTTGGAATCGCTCATGTTTCAGTGGCTTGTCTTCCTGCCACAGCTTTGGGAACTGCAGCCTGTTTACAGGAAACACGCTGGCTCTGCTTCCCATAGCCTTGCCTGGGACGGGTGGAGACGAGGCTTTTTTTATGTCTGAGAAAGCCCCAGCTTGGTTGGGGTGTGAGTGCTGCAACTAACTCCTTCCCAGCCTTACCTCCCTCCCTTCATCTGTTGGCTCTGTGAGTGTTGGAGGGGGTTTATGGTTCCCAGAAGGGCTGCAGGGTTTGAGAAACTGCCTGGTGGCACATTGTGAGTAAACCCCTGGGGATTGACTCCCATTGGATATTATCCCCCTCATGTCCTCAAGACACAGAAAGGGTTTAGTAAATATAAGTGGACAGATGCTAGTGATGATAATAAAAACAAGAAGTTGCACTATGTCTTGGTGAAGTGGCTCAGAAGGTCAGTTCACGCGACTGCCTCTCCCTCCAGTCCTCTCCTTCTGCATTCCCACCACACACATGCAGCATGCTTAAATCAGGATTGTGCTGAGGGCTAAACAAAAACCTGAGTACTGCCTCCTTCATAGCAGGCAGAGGAAGTATCATCCCAGCCACAAAAACCAGAGCAGCAAACAGGGAAAGGGGGAGGTGACATATTTTAGAAGAAATAAGTCATATTTGTTCTATTGGCCTCTTCCTTACCTCCCTCACAGCTTGTAAAACTCCTGCTGCCTCCCTTCCTCTTCAGCCAAATCCTTGGCTTGCTATTACTGCCAGCGTACAGCATTCCCGTCACCCTGTCCCTGCGGCTACCAACCCACCTCCTGAGACTTGAAGGGGAGCTTGTGGACCAGCTTCTGGCATAGGCCCCATCGGGCTGCTGCTTGACTTGCTTGCAGCAGTCCGTGTTGGATGGAGTTCCTGCTCCCAATGAATGGAGCGTGCCAAACCGCATGAATCTGGGGTTTGGCAAAGGCCTGCTGATTTGCGCCGGAGAGGCAGGGAACACCGGGTGCAGCAGGCCCCAGCACAGCGGGCTCATCACTGGTGAGGAGGGCCTGGAAAAAGCGAGACACCCCTGTTAGTCATCACCCGCATGCTAGTAGCTGGGAGGCACTATTGCAGCACTCGCTGCTCCATGAGGCACAGCCTGGGTCAGGGGTGAAACAGCAATTCCGCAAGAGTGGAGGGCCACTGCTCAAACTCCGCTCCACATTCACTACTCAAACTCCACATTCTCCACTGCCCACAAGGCCGGGGGGCTGCTGCCAAGAGGCAGTAGTGAGCAAGCCAAGCAGCATAAGGAGGTTTATTCAGTGCACATCTATAGTCATTGTGGGTGGAGGTAGCAGGCGTAACATGGACCCGATATATATTTCAGTATACAACTATGCAAAAGGAGTGGTACACTGACAAAAGGAAACAAGCCTCTGGGATGGTTTTCCACAATTATTTTTTACATGGCTTGCCATACCTTCGCATTCCAGAAGTATTCTATTTCCAAGAATTTTGTTTTCAATAATAATTAAAGATATTGAAAACACATTGGTGGAGTGAATCAGAAGCTTCCCCCTTCCCAAAGGAAACAGACAAGGAAAAACTGATCAAAAACTTCTCTGATATTAAGGAAGTATATTCCAAAGGCAAGTGGTACATGAGAAAGAGGCTTTCTGCAAGGTGTTATCATGTTCCTTGCTCTTTGATCTGCCAGTTCTGTACGAATACACTTTAGAAACATCTTTGTTGTAGAAAAACAATATCAGCTTTTTGCTGAGAGTTCGCAGACTTGAAGAAAATGAATATTGTATGGACTTAAGTTCAGGAGGAACAGAGGAAGGAACTTAGGAGAAACATAGGAACAAAGGAACTTAGAAGTCATCCACCTGCCCTGGATTCTTGGACACTTCTGCCACTAAGTTTTGATCTCATGTCACATGTTTACCCTTGATGAGAAAAAACGGGAAACAAAGAAGTTGCCTCTCGTGAGATAAAAAGAATGGCGCATCACCACATCAAGGTCTGTGCGTGTTGCTTTGGGCTTGCATTTTGTGTTGAACCATACAGGCGTCAGACCCAGTGTCTGTCTCCCCTCCACCTCCGCTTCAGAACAAAGGCCTATTGTGCCCTGCTTTACTTGGAGGCCTTTTAAAATCACCCAGGATACTCCATGGCTGCAGATCTAACCCAGTCTTCCCTTGGGAAAGTGCTAGACAGGCTGGAAAGATACTTTGCACTACAATCTCCTAACTTTGACCTTCCTTATATCCTTTTATTGCCCCCAGGAAAACAGTCTCATAAAATGCAACCCATTAAATGTCCAAGTATTGTGAGACATTACAACTAAGCCTCTGCTGTTAAGACTTTCAAATTTCACATAGTATAAAAAAGTTTACTGGACACTTGATCCTCTTTAATTTTGCAAAACAACCTTGGGGTCCCAATGTTATAAACTGGCAGTGAAAGTGAACTAGAGAAACTCAGATTTTACTATGATCCATGTTACTAGGAGTTGTGCTTTAACACTTCAAGACTTGGCCTTAAGGTAAAAAAGCAGTAGCTTTTACAGACTTCTTTCCAGCTGAGAGGAAGGCTGGTAAGGTACAGAACTACATAATCTTAAGTATGCCAACCCAGAGTGCTCTGGGTCCCATGGAGAATTTGGGACAGACTGCTTATGAACTTCCCTTCATTTCCATTTTCCAAAGTGTAGTTCAGAAAGAATGGGGCAAGTCTCTTTCCAATTCTGTCCTAAGGACTCCATTCTGAGGCAGATTAACAATATTATCAGCTAAAGCATTTTTCTTAATTTTACTAAAAATGTGCAAGGAGGCACTACAAATCCTTTTCTACACAGCACAAGCATCTTGGATATCACAGATATCTCTGCTTCTTACACAGTCAATGTATTTTATTAAATTTATTAAGGACAAGAATGTCTACCATCCTCATAGTTGAGAGAAGATCTTCTAAAAAGATGTAGCCTAGCAATGTGGTCAAAAATGCCAGCAGTTTACTTGTTTCCCCCTGTTGCTTGGTTTCAATGTCTGTTGATTTATGTAGAGAGATAGAAATAATAATTATGAGTCATTTGTGAGGCCTTATGTAAGAGAGAGACTTGGTACATGTCCTTAAAGCCATTACTAGAAACTTTAAGGGATGCTACCCACCCAGAAGCTTTCATATACAGACCTTTGGGTTCATAGGTAGGGTTAATCCAAATACATGAGGCTTTACTTTGAAATAAGGGAAAAAATGGATATTGCAAGAACAATAGTTTGTGAAACAGTGGCAGATGCTGAACTGCTGAAATCAATCCAAAGTGGACTCATTCCTTGTTAATTCATTCTCTTTACTTGTAAAATGGGGCTAAATTTGATGACTTGTGTCAAAATGGGTATTGAGAAGCCTGATGCATCAAGCGACTGAGTTTCTCAGAGTGTACGTGCTAGAGAAGGGCCAAAGACTGCTGAGAAACATGTGCCTGAGGCCTTGGGGGTACCTCAGCTTACTGTCTGCCAGCTGCAGTTCACAACAAATGCTTTAGAGCAAAATACCATCATGTTTCCTAACGGGGCAGTTGGGGACCAGTCTGGGGGGTAATGACACAAGTCTGCACAGGTAAGAGACAGCTTGTTTGTACAATACATATATGGTGTATATGCTTCCCACTGACACAGCTTGTGGTGTAAGGCCTGTAAGGCAAAACACTACCATGGAGATGCTATTTATAAGCAGGAGAAATTTGGACACACAAGTCAGGAATCTGTCTAGGTGAACATACAAGCCATTCGTTTTCTGTCCTGTACATACCTTTTGAAATTATATAACTTAATAGTTTTGAAACAACAAAAAAATTCCTTAAATCATTCTATGCTATAAATATAAAAAAAAACTGAGGCGAGTTTTTAAAATATTTATTGCATCATGTTGCGGAACAAAACAGTAAGTAGAATTTTATGTTGCCCTTGAGTTCAAAGAGTTCACATACACTTAATTAATTAAATTGCTGATTTTTATTAGTATCTGTTAAACATGTGCAACATGATCCAAAAGACACAATGCTTGAGGCATTGTTGACCTCAGTTTCCAATTCAAAAATTGGACAGCAGATGACAAAGAACTGAGACAAGTTCAGAAGAAGTTAAGCCTGTTCTAGGAGTGGAAGGATTTATGTTGTAGCCTGACACTGTTTTCATTTTCTGAATTGGGCTGGGCTGGGAGTTTGTTACTGGTTTTAGTGGTACTAGAAAGATGTGCTGATGCTACAAAGGTGCTGGTCCCAGAAAGATTTTGATAGGGAAAAATTCCAGGAACTTGGCACCTTAGACAGAGAAATTGATCCTTGGAATAGAAATAGCCAGGAATTGGAGAAGAAAATGGAAGTGACAAATTGAAATCTTCGCAGGTTGCCTGGGAAAATACGGCTTTATTAGATCTCATCATGGCATATTCTGCTTTGTTTGCTCACTGCTATCATGAAGTCTGAAGCTCTGAAAGAACCTTTGTTTTATGTTTTCCTCCTAGGGCACTCAGCTTTTTAAACACTTCAGATATCTGGCATAAAATATAATCTTAGTACTATATGTAAGAATATTTGGTGAGAGATGGTGGATGGTAATATAAAGGGGAAATGATTTTGATGATTTCACTGGGACAGATCCATGGACTTATTGACACTGGAACATTTTACAAATGGAGGGACTGGATAATATGAGATTTGATAGACTGAAAGTTAGATACAAAGCGGGAATCACTACCTTAAAATCTTTGCTCCTGATCATGCATTTTAAGTATGAAACCAGCTTTCAAGAAAGGTTCTACAGACAGAAGTTTTAGTCATCCTGCATGTTAGCAGCCCTCTCTTTGTGCGTCAGAGTCAATGAATGCCTCCATGCTCTGTCACTGTCTGTGCTTGGTGCACCAAGTTCCCCAAGGTGCCACGGTTCACAAACTGGCCCATTTCTCTTTGGGCAACACTGAGAGAACAGAGTCATAGGCTCCTTCAGGAAATGCACTAAAAAACAGCCAGGGATCAATGCAGTAGTTCAGCAACAGCATAGAGAAGTGATAGTTTCAGGTGGCATTCACACAGTAGAGTTAAACTTCGATGTACTGGCCCAGACACATGAACAGGAACGGGGGTGGAGGCAAGGGGAAATCACAGTGTGGAGGCAAGTTTCATGCTGAAAACTGTGAGAATCTTTCCTGGAGGAACCCTTACCCCAGACCCACATGAAGACAAAAGAAAAAAGTTGGTCCTGGAGGTGTTGCTAGAAGGATAACATACTTCATGAGAAAGCACATTACAAAGGCTAATGCTGAGCTAGCAGCAACCTCTCTAGTAGCAGTGGGAACCCCCTCCTGCTTTATTTTGTAAAGCATCTTTCATATCTCCTGCCAAAACTTTAGACGACAGCAAGTTTTGCAAGAAGGCAAGTAATAATAGAGCCAAATCTTGGTTCAGACACTGCCAATAAAGAATCATGTAGTTTGTAACATTGAAAGGTCACCTGCAAAGGCATTATGAACACTGATTTTAGACCAAAATTCTGGCCCAAATGTTCTGAGGAAGAAGCAGACCATTGAGTTGGGTCCAAAGCATGGGGAGAATTGCAATCAGTCCTTTTGCAATTCTTTTCACACCCAATTCCTCCTCATTTCCTGACTTACTTAACTCTTTTCAGTGTCCTTCTGCAAAAGGCCAATGAGTTCTTACAAGCCAGGTGGCCTTCTGAATACCACCCTTAAGCACATACTATGGTGTCACAAGTGCCATTTTCTAACAGTGTTAAAGAGGACTTGTTCTGAAACATTCATCTTGCTCTTCAGTTTCAGTGTAATAATTTTCTTGGTCTTACTTTGGTCATCTTTAGTGAACATTTAGAATATGATCCTGTTACTTACGCAAATACATGCTTTTAGAAACCAGTTCAACAAGATTGCACTATAATGTTCATCAATGTACAGCCTTGCAGACAGATTTGTGTTAAAGGGTATCTAGCAGGCAAAAATACAGTCTTTTGAACAAAAACAAGAAAACAGTAAACATATTTCCAGGCAGAAATTCTTTTCATTGCCTCCTTCCCTTTACAGCAGTGAAATCTGAGTTTGAATTAATTTTCTCAATTTCTGTGCAAATGCCTCTCCTCTCCCACATGCACACTTTCATTTTTCTGTGACTAGGGACATAAGCAAAAAAGACACAACACCATCCTGCTCTCTGATGATCTGGCACAGCATGGATAACTCTGGCCCTTTCTCCTTTTGTTATGAGTACAGTTAGTGCTTTAAAAGGACCAGAAAAAAAAAAAAAGAAAAAGAAAAAAGAGACTGTCCTGGTTTGAACTATAACCACACCTCTGGCTCCCCTGCAGCAGCAAGCCAAAAAACCAGGGGTGCTGCAAGCTCATCTCTTAGTTTGTCCCTTTTTCTGTGGTTTCAAAGCATTTTAAATTGATCTGTTCACAAAACAAAATGAGTTATGATGCCACTGTAGAGGCTGGAAATGAGACCTTATGCTCTGTCTTGGCCTATATATGTATATATGTATATATATGCTTTGTGTTGAATGTGACAGCAGTTGTTGAAACCAAAGTGACCAAAATAACAGGGGGAGGGCACCCAGCAAGACTGCTGCAGAGGTAAATGACCTCATGAGAACCACAGAAAAAGGTGCTTTAAACCCTTAGTTTTTAACATCAGGTTTCAGACTAGCCAGCAGCAAATTCCCAAGCTGTGCCCATGTGCTGAGGATGCTACATATTCCATGTATGCTTCACTAACAAGGACTAGCTGGTGATCACATTAGGGGCTTGGCAGGGAGGCTGCAGCGATGAAGCTCAGTAGTTGAATTTGCTCATCTCCCACTCCTTACTCCTTTCTGCACCTCTACCTGCACAGAGCTGGACCCTTTCTTGATAACCAGGAATGGGAAGAAGCCACCAGTTTGGGCTCTCCAGGTGTCATTATCACCTGAGCATGCCTCCCTGTCAACAGTGTGCAGACCTCACTTTCTACTCCTAGATACGTTCCCTCCTCCTTGTCCCAGGCAGAGAATACTCTTTGAGAGCCAACTATCTATAAACACTCAACTTCGCTAATTTCTCCTGCCTTTTTCATGTCGTGCGTTTTTTAATTTAAAAATTATGCAAATTTTTACTAATTCGCATTAAAGGCATTTAAAGGTTACAAGACGTCAGGGATTTCTTGGGCTAGGTGATGCTGTCTGCCTGGAGTAGGTCCTGGCTACACTCTAAAGGAGATAAGGTGGACCTAGAGCAGAATCCAGTTTGACCATTCCAATAGAGTAGTTCAGGTTGATGTACTTTGGCAAGATAGATGCACGCTTTCAACATGCTGTAGAAAATACTTAGGCCCTCCAGGCTACCACAGGAGTGTAATGGAAGAAAAAGAATATTCTCATCTGCTGGCAGAAAGGAAATAGCAAAATGTAGAATATTATCTATGCAAATAAAAGACAAAATAAGTGGAAATCACTGGAATGAGATTACTGGAGGCACCTTTTAAGACTCTCTGCACTACCCAACTTTTTTTTGGATAGGCAAAGGTCTTGGTCTTTTTTGCTACCACTATTTCCACTTACCGAAGTTTAGCTAAGCAAAAGCTTCTTTATTGTGAAAGAATGATCTGAAATGATGGATTCTCCTCCCAATACCTCCCAAAAGCCAGGCAGAGCCTCTAGAAAGAAAAGTAATGCAGTTTGTTTAAAAAGAGTGAAAAAACTTTCCATCCTCTCCTTCTGTGGAATTTAGACTTTTTTTTGTATCTGGTAAAATATTTGGAATGAACTTGATGCAATCAAGCATTGCATACTCAAGTGCTGGGCAGCTTTCCCAAGGACACTCCAAAAGTACCTTTGCTCTGCTTCTCAGCAGTCCCGGGCCAGCTTTTCATGGGGTTGCATGTTCTCATAAATGCTTTCCTAGTGGATTCACCATCCTGCCCTAGGAACACACCTACAACTGAATCCTGCTGTCCTGGGGCTCACACTGGTCTGCTATATACTTAAACAGTATTTATAGTGTCCTATGCAAACTCTCTGCTGGAAACTGTAATTATGATGAATATTTAAGAGCAGACAAAATAACAGACATTAGAGAAGAGTGGTGTCTCTGCTGGGCTGATCAAAGATAATTACTGGTTGGAAGAGCATCAGGTCACATTTCATACAGTTCACAGTCTGAAGACACCTTATGCTGGCCAGAATCTATCCAGTCATGAGATATCTCCTCCAACCCAAATGTCGCTTGGCTGAAACCCTCCAGTCATATCGCACCCTTCGTGAATTCAACCCTTCATTAAACATTGCCCCTTTCTCTTCTCAAACATTAAAGATGCTGTCATGAAAAGAGTGACCATAACCTTGAACTTTAATGCTGGTGACTAAGGCTTATTTTCAAACTAGTGAGAAAAGTACTGTGGAAAGAAATGGGTACAGGCCAGGGATGCAGTCTGCAGAAACAAAGATAGTGAGTGAAGGACCATAACTGGAACCTTAGCTCTGATCCCATTTAAACACATGTATTTCAGGGAAAGGACTAGAACTGCATATGTTGAACCTTTCTTCATTAACAAACAAAACAAAACAAGCAAACAAAAAAGAATACAAAGCCTATACAAAGCCCTCCAATCTCTGGAGAAATTAGGTTCACGTTAAAGACTGATCTAACTTCTTCAAAGGAGACCTGCTATTGCTACCTGGGATAAAACCAGATGTTTCAGAAACGCACAAGAAGGAAGCTGATTGTTTTGGAAGCTGAATAAATCTGTGATCTCTTACTAAAGCCAAGAGGCATGAGCTGTACAGGTGATCTGGCCTCAGGTTATTGTGGTGATGAATGTAATAGCAACAGGAGGTGGGTAGACTTATCATATTCTCTTTTAACCTGAAAACCATTGTTCACCTTCATCCTCAGTTATCACCTAAAACCACTGCAGAGCTCACTGAGGGATTGTTTTCCTCATAGTTTAGCAAATAGGTTTTGTACAGGACTGAATCCTCAGACTAGCCTGTTGCCGAGCCCAGCAAATTCCTTTCTTGTAAGGATGGCACATTCCATAATGAATAGCTAAGATGATCTGTTCAATGAGCCGTTTGCAAAGTACAGGCTCTCTTTAAAGCAAACGCTGTTATAGGAACAGTTTCTATTATATCTGTTCTGAGCTATACACATACCGCAGATTATTACTCAGGTATTTTCTACATGATTGCACATTTTTCCTGAATTTCCACATAAGCACACTATTTAACTATTTCTATTCTGCTCACTAGCAATTCTTCACAGGACAGAGAGGAGGACCTACTGTGCTAGTGAAACTCTTTAGGTGTAATTAGAAGTGCTGGAAAACTGAAGGGTAGCTGAAGATGTGATATGGAAAAGATGACAGTAAAAAGAACCTTCCTCTATGCATTAGTAAATGTCAAGATTAATGCATGATACATATCAGCAGGATGCAGAAATTCCTCATGGAAAGTTTTTGTTCCACAGCCCTTTTGATAACGCCATGGATAACAGCAGACCCAAATGGAACATCTGGCCCAGTTCAGCTCTGCAATTGCAGGAAATCATGGGTTTGAACTTTCTGTGTTGGGCCTGTCTCTGTGATGTGACTGAATGAATCTGCACTGAGGAAAGCAGGAATTTAGAGGAAAAACACCACTGAGAAGAGAAAAACAAAAGCCACGAAAATGGTACAGTGGTCTCTAAGGTTGGGGAATCTCCAAGTGACTACTGAAGATAATTTTTGACTGTAGAAAAAACACAATTTAAAGGGAGTTTGTGGGTTGCAAAAAATACATGTCTGTGTTTCCCTAGTTTTTGTTCCATTAATTTTAAATTTCCACAGTCTTTGAGAATTCAGAAAGGAAGACTCTGTTGAAGCTTTCAGGAGGTGTATGGCACCAAAATTCCAGAACTAAACATTGAAATAAAAGCTGATGACTCTTTTTAGCAATATTTACTAGAAAGATTCACACTTTCCAACTGAAATTGGGGCTATGTCATTTAAAAGCAACTGCAGCCACACAGATGAAGAACAGCAATGGAGCAGAATGCAGACACATCCATGCAGAGCAATGATACTAATGAAATTTAAATGAACCGAAAATCCTCAGGATTGGCCAATCTGATCCTCGCATCAATTTGAGCAAGGGACATTCATCACCTTTGTGCCTTTATCCCTGGAGAATGTCTTTTAAGGAGCCCTGCTCTTTGCTGATTATTGCTTGCTGCTGCAGAGGCTGATGCTCACAGGTAGGTGCAGAAGGATTTGGTCCTATTTTCTCAACCTTCAGAGGTGGCTTCCCCTCCTAAAGACTAGAAGGCAGGTGCCATTCCGGGAGGTGCTATGTTGGCCTTTCACCCTAAGAAAATCTTTCTGCATAGAAGAACTGTTCCATTGTTTTTTCACTTGTTTGTCTGTTTGCTTTATTTTAGGGTCGTTTACTCTGTAGTGTTAAAAACAAGCATTCAAAGGTTCATGAATTTCACCCACAGAGCCTGTGATGTAATACTGCCCTGCACAGACATGAGGGAAAGCTGCTAGAATGCATAGCCATGTCCTGAGTGCTCAGTAAATGTGAACGTTAAAAATATCAACACATCTATGCACCCCCAATAAGTTTTTCACTTGCAGGAATCTGTATACCCCTCAAAGCATGGCATTTAAATCTCAGTGTGACTATCGAATTTAACTGGTCGTGGTCCAGAGTCGGAAATTCCAAAGCCCTAGGATGCGTGTATGTGGTAAAGCACTTTCTGCCAACAAGTTTGGAAATGTAAAATTATTTATTTTGAACTATAAGTATCCTGAGCTTGAGATATTTAATAACAATCAGAAGAGCCTCTGCCTTTCTGGTTTGGAAAAGAAAAAGAATAGCTGTTCAAAACCATGTTGAAGAGTTAAATTAACCATAGAGGGTGTTTGCCTCAGGTTGAGATTCCAAGTTTATAGACAAATAATAGCTATTTTACTGTCAGAATTGTTTAGGACAAGGAGAATAGAACAAATAGGTCGTGAGGATTTTATTTCTCAACTTCAGATTAAATTAGAGCTGCTCCAAAACCACATTGCTTTAGAAGCGACAGATACATTTGCTCCTAAGGAAAGCCCAGTGTGAGTCCTGGCACAGGGAGAGAGGGCTTTTGCTCTACCCATGAAAAAAAACATCTGCATTGGTTTCCTGGACCCTGAATGTGCTAGCAATGGGGACCCAGCTGGTACCAAAGGGAGGGAGTGGAAATTAACATCCCCCTGGGATGGAAGGTAAATTGGGTTGCGTGGCTCTCACCAACTCTGCATCGACAAACAGCATTAACTGAAGTCCCAGAGTCACCAGAGAGTTTGTTTTTCTCAAGGTCATGCAAGGTTCACTCACATCCTTTTTGCCTGTTGGTCCTGAAACTCTATGTTAACCCTGTGCTTCTGTTGCTGTGTCTGTGCATGTTTTCAACTGTTTAATAAGCAATTGTTGATACTCAGTCGAAACTATTATTTTTGCAGCAAGAGATGTATTTTCTGCTTGGGTTGGTTTTTCTTTTTTCTTAAAGCTAGCAAGTCCAGCACTGCTCATGTGATTCTTCTAGACAAATCTCATCTAAAACAGCTTTTTCAGGCTTCATTTTTCAGGCTTACGATTTTCGGTGCACAAAGTTTCTTGACACCTGAAGCAAAAATTCACACCTTGCAAATGAGAATACAAGTTTCTAGTACACTCTTGTGACAGTGTGCCTCAGTTCTGGCCCAGAGAGACTTCCTTTCAAATTAAGAAAGGCGATCTGTTTCCTGTCAACCCAAGAGTGCCATGGACTCTCTGCCCATTTGGGTTGTTTTTGCTGATAAGCTATTGAGACAACATGCCAAGTCTTTACAGGGGACATTAATGCAATGTCTGAAGGTTGAAGGTGCTAACAATCATTTTCACCTCTGTTTTTTTTTTTTTTCTTGGCTGAAGCTACTGGGTTAAGAAGAACAGGAAAAATACATTGGGAAATATGAGAAACAGGGATACCTTGTGGACCAGAACTAGACAAATTCTGGATGAAATGTTGTTCAACATCCCTTTGCAGCCAAGAAATAATTGCTTGAACAATGAGGATAGGACACTGTGAGAATGTATAAAACCTCTCACTCACTGAATCCCAACTAATCACAGCTTTATCTTCAGTGTTACTTGGATTCGTGTCAAGGAGGCTTTTTCTGCTCCCCCTTCTTTTTATTTCTCTCTTCCTCCGCCCTCTCCACCCTGTTTTCTTTTAAAAAAAGCTCAAGGTCAAACAAAATATACCCTTAAAAATAAAGCTTTATCAAGAGAGATGGAGGACTAAAGGACTTCCTAAATTTAGTAAGGGCAATCTAATCAAAGAAGAAGTTGTTCTGGGCCCCTCTCTAGATTGCATGAAAGGTAGGTGCTCCCTGGATGGTTCCCAAGGATTTCTGTGGCTTCTGTTTTCAGACAGAGCCCAAGTCACTGAATTTTATTGAGCAAGTATCCTGGAAAATACTGAGCAAAATGAGAGACAGCTGATAGTCCTAGAATACCAGTACTTTTAGTAAGGTCCTGCAGCAATATCTCTGGGTTGTGAAT
This sequence comes from Tinamus guttatus, assembly GCF_059628265.1. Lineage (NCBI taxonomy): Eukaryota > Metazoa > Chordata > Aves > Tinamiformes > Tinamidae > Tinamus > Tinamus guttatus. The sequence goes on along the minus strand of NW_028288594.1, from coordinate 5,740,688 downwards.
TCTCATAGGCTTTAAGCCAAGCTCTTTTCCCCAGTCCTCCTCCAGCTACTGATATGGTCCTTGACAGAGGAAAGCATCTGTCCAACTCAAAGCACAAAAAGTGATTAAGTACTTTCTTAATCAGGGCCTTGTAGCTCTTATATTTGATTCTTGGCTTAATCAAAGACAATTTTTTAAGTAAATTGCATGTGGAATTGGATGGAAATGGTAATGAGACAGGGAACTTTTCACTTCTAGGTCATCACTGAACGATTTTTCAGGAAGGAAAACTCTTTAAAATTGCTGTTGTGTGAAGGCAGACAAGAGTGTATTTGGAACACTGAAACACAAACATCTTGGCTGGCCTGACTGCTTTGTATCACCAGTGTTATGGGAATTAGCTAGTGAGTTTACTGTGCTGAGACAGACAATTACTTCTGAAACACCCTACAGACAGCTGATATAAAGCCCAAAGATGGAGAAAAAGGAAAAACAAAAGAAAACAAACAAAAAAAAATAGTTCTGCTTTTCAAATCAGGAGAACAAGAAATTCCTTTCCCACTTTTCCCTGTATCTCTTAAGAGGTGAGGAATAGAGAATCTGGCTTCTCAGTTTAACCATCAGTGCCTGAATCTCTGGGGTCTGTATAATTTCTTTCTTTCTTTCTTCCTTCCATTCTTTCTTTCTTCCTTTCTTTCTTTTTTTCTTTTTTTCCTTTCTTCAAAAAGATGACAAATCATCTGATTGTCAGGAGGATTAAATGCAATCTCCAGGGAAAAATGTATGTGCACAGAGTTTGGAAAAGGCTGAAAACCTCTGCTTTAGTGAGTAACAAAGCTATCACCAGAATGTTCAGATTTAAAAAGAAAAGTAACAAAGCAAACTTCTGGGAAACCTAATGGCTTTATGCTCTGGGAAAGAGTTGTCATTGAGCAGCATGAGATATATCTGGGGGTGCAGAGCGACACGGAGCCAGAACGTCAAACTGTCCTTCTTCGCCTTCTAATGCAAGACCCAATCTCTGCTCATTTTGCAGGAAATTTTGCCATGCCTGGGTCATGTAGAAATCTGAATCAGGTTGCCCTCCTTTCCACCTCTGCAGTTCTAAGCAATGATCTGCATCCCTAGAAGAGAGGAAATATGCATAAAGCCCATAAGTATTTATGAGGGCTATAAAGAAAGAGCTTTGCAGTAGTTGACATGGGAAGTGATTAAGGTACCTTCTAAGCAAAGATTGCAGAGAAGAGAGAGAAGTGATGCCAAAAATGAATCTGGCAACAATCCCACAGTAATGATAAGTGACTTCCAGAAGGAGGAGTTGTGGGAGGAAAAGTAAAAATTTAAATCGAGACAGATTGCAAGACTTTTGGCCTTGGGGAATAAGCCACAGAAACTGTTCATCACTGGACTCACAGACAGAAGAGGAAGGTGAGGTCTTGCCCTAATCCTGGCTCAGAGTTTGGTGGCCAAATCCTGCAAAACAGGAGTTCCTCAATTTTTGCTTGAATTTGGAAGGGCTCCATTTCCCAAGCATCTCTGCTTTCTCCATCTCTATTTACATAAATGGATCTTGCATCTCTCCAGGACTTAGAAAAATGTTACTCTCAAGAAAAATATGCACTTGGGCCATGTTGCCAGTGAGGGTCTCTCAGAGTCATTATTTCTTTCCAGTTCAATCCGGGGAGCATGAGGCCAAGCCTATTCCTAGACAGCAATTTGTGGCATGAACATTTCTAAATGAAATGTCAGCTAGAAAGCTTTCAATTTTCATGATCAATCACAGTACAAAAGCTTAGCTTGTGAAGTTTCAGTTTGAGAGTCTTGAAAAAAAAAACATTAGGGGAAACTACTCTCTATTCCCTGAAAAAAAAAGTGTTTCTGACCAGATGCTGTGTATATGGAAAAGGACTACAACTGAAAGACAGAAATTTCAAAGTTATCAGTAAATAGTTGTGAAAAAAGGTGTGAATAAAGGGTACATTTGCTGAAACTGCAAATGAGAAGAGCTGCATGAGCAGAAAGCAAGGGCTGAATGAATTAGGAAGGACATATTGAATTTATAAGCCCTACTTTAGATATTCAGAGTTGGTTTATACTCTTCCAAAGTTTAATGATTTGATTCCTTATTTTTATCAGGGTTTATTTATAGCATTTGAATTTATGTATAGGACCAGCCCCAGCCTGTGATCTATTTTCTGTTTCATTACTGTGTTACAAAACTAAAGTACAATGACACAGTACAAATTCATTCCTCCGCAAGTATAGAACATGTATGGCTCAATAGGCAACACTACTTACAGCTTAGTCAGCTGAGCTTTCTCAGTTCCCACTAATGACAGCAAAAACTCTAGGCGCTGAGAACTACTCTGTAGCTGTAGGCTCATTTCTAAAACCAAGTATCAACAAACCAAGTTCAGATCATCATCAGATTGCAGGAACATGCCTGGAAAGATTCTGCAATGATCTACTCTGAATCTGTTACATTCCAGGATTTTTATTAATCAGACTAAACTAGATCAAATGAATAGATGAATAGGGACTAGGTTTATTAAATTAGCAGATAAAGGAAAACAGGACAGGATTAAACTCCAAAACTATCAAATGAAAGTGAAGCGATTTGGGGTTTTGTGAAAGGAAAGGATGAAATTGAGTAAGGACAAATGCAAGATGTGCAGTCCTATACTTAGGCAGTAACAGTCAGATGCACAAATATGGAATATGAAATAACCAGCAGAAAAAATCTGGGGTATTTGTGTGTCACAAGCTGAAAAGAAGTCACAAAAGTTAGGACTGCCATAAGAAAAGCAAACATCACACTGACATGTATAAGTGAAGTACCATTTGCATGACATGGCATGTGTTTTTCCTGCTCTACTCTCTTCTGTCCAATTTTGGATACCATGGCTCAGGAAGGATGGTACCAGTTGGACAATGTCCAGAGAAGACCAGCAAGGTTGATCAGAAGTCTAGAGAACATGATTAAGGAGGAGAGATTGTAAGAGAGGGTTTGTTTAGTCTAGAGTAGATCAAACTGAGAAGGGATATGATAACAGTCTTTAAATACATAAAAGATAGATGAAGACAAAGAGAACGATTTGTTCTTTATATGCAGGGTGCAGAGCACAAAGCTTAAAGTATAGCAAGAGACATGTGAGTTAGAAATCACAAAGAAAAACGTTTCCAACAAGAAAGATAATGAAGCCCTGAAATAGCCTGAAATATGGACTTCATTGGAAGTTTTTAGGAACAGGTTGGACACTGCATGTCTTAGGAATGACAGTGGGAGGACAGGTTTTGTCTTTGGGCAGGCAGGCAGAGTTGATGTCCCTGAAACAATTCACTTTCTGCTCTATTTTTTGTAACATCGCTGGAGATTGGCCCAGTGATTACCTATTAAAAGTTCTAAGTATGATAAGAAGACACCATGATACATAAATTCAAAGGATCCAGCTTCTGTACAAGAAGATTTTGCCCTCCTGCACAAAAAAATCAAATACCACAGTTGCAACACCACGTGCTACCACAAAAACTAATATATCAAAATGTGCTTCAGATTGAGAGAGAAAGGAGAAGTTGCAGACACCCAGGAAAACTGAGCTAGCTCTTGAGATTGATTCCATTTTTCTTTGCCTCTGCTCTGTGAATAGTGGTGAATTACAGTACACCTTTTTGTCACAGGAATCTGGGAAAGTGATTTTGTCCAAATTGGTGGATGGCTTCAATTATGTCAGGACAGCCAGAGAGAAAGACAGACTTTCTCAGCAAAGAGGACCAAAAAGTTCCATATTTTTTCCTCCCCCCTCCTCTGTGCACCATTCTCTCCTCCAGTTGCCAAAGAAAAGAGCCCCTCAGAGGTTACCCTCCACCTCTCTTGAACTCGCATGACTTTGCCGCTTCGGATCCTTCACCCCCTGCGTTTAACCGAGGTTATGAAAACCAAGCTGCTTGCTCTCTGTTTATTTTCCATGATCTCCTCTGTGTGCTGCCAGCAGTCAGAGCCATGGCCTTTTCTAATACAGGGCATCACAGTGAGCTTGGAGTGCACCCAGGGTTGATGAGAGAGGTGCAAAAGTCAGGGGCAAAGCTGAGCTTATGTAAAAAAAAATAAGGTCGAGGCCCCAACAAGATTTACCTTGCTTGTGTTCAAAGTATGGGACATTTTGCTAAGGATGTGTTTTTCTTGCAGTCTTGAAGCAAGGACCAGCTGCAGGGCACAATGCAGTTCAGGACACAGGGGATTTCAAAGAGCATGACCAGACAGCACTGCAGCTGCACCAGTCTGAAACCCGAGTGCAAGGATCAGCAGCAGGTGAGCTTTGCATTGGAGCAATTTCCCTAAACCTGGCACATGTTATGGGTATGAAATTGGAGAAATCCCAGTGGGCCAGCTCTGTACAATGGTGGCAAATCCCCAGTATGAAAGTAGCATTTTCAAAGGTGACTTAGTGACTTGGAAAAACTTTTCAAAACTTAGTTGACTTGGAAACCTACATCCCATTTTCCAAAATGATGGGCTCAGATTCTGCAAAGTATTTCTATGGAGAAAATTAGAATTCTAAGATTTTTTTTTCTAATCACTAGGTGACCTTAAATCCCACTGATTTTAGCATTAATAAAACATGTTTCCTTCTACAGCAGCTTTAAAAGAAGTCCTAGTGAGAATAAACAGCAGGTGACAAAGTTGGAACAAAAATTAGAAGAGGGATAGTTTATAAACGCACTGCTGGGTTAGATCAGAAATGAATCTATTTATCCCTGCTGTTTCACTGGCTTCCCTTTTGGTTTTGCCTTTTGTGGAATATATTTAATCAACCTTGAATGTCAAAGCATGAGTACGGGTGATAGAGTCCCAGATGGCTAGCATGATCTTCTCACACAACTCAGGATGATGTGTGTGCGCATCAGGGGGACGCTATTTGGGCTCCAGCAGGGCTTTCCATGATGATCCTGTCTTGTGGCTTCCTTTGAGCCCTCAAAGCTGTGCAGAAGAGTCTTCCTTTGTACTTTCCCCTTCAGCTGTGTCTCAAAAGGCTAATATTCCCCCTAGCAAATATCCCATAGGTTAGCTCTGCACTGCAAGCCACATCCTTCTGCAGTAAGCAGGGTGCTTTGGCCAGGGAGCCTCCAGGGTTGGATAGAAATAAGGCCATGAGGAGGAATTCACATCAGCTCATCCTGTACTGCAGCAGCTGCTCAGCTTTCCGTACAGATGCATTACAGAAGAGATGAAGTTGTGCTTAGTATCTTCACATACAGTTCAACAAGGAGAGAACTGAGGAAGCTTGTTTTCCACTGCCGTTCTCCTGAAGTAATTTTCAGAGATCTAAATCTCATAGAACAGATTTTTCCTGGATTAACAGTGTCTCTCTTCCTCATCTGGCTGCAACTCTGGTGGAAAAGTGGAAGTCCTAAACTATCTCGACTTGAATTTCTTCCAGATTTCCATTCCTTCCCTCCCTCCCTCCCTCCCTCCCTCCCTCTCACCCTCCCTCCCTCCCTCCCTCCCTCCCTCTCACCCTCCATCTCAGTAGCTTCTTACAGTCATCTCAGGTAGGAAATATTCCTGCTTCTCAGATCTTTATCATGACTTTCTGCTTTCTTTGACAGTTGTCCAGATAGATGGCGGGACACAGGATGAAAGAAGTGTGTTATTTATCATGTTTTTTATCTTTCACTCTAGCTGGAAATCATTTTTTAGGAAAATATCTACTCTGCCTTTCACCAAGTGCAATGTTTGGCGAGTTGATGTGTTAGGGCTGGTGGTGCTGGTCCTTTGGGCAGTAAAGTGTTATTAGCCAGAGAATCAGCTCTGAGTGGCCTTGCTTTACAGAAAACATGTCAATTGCTTTGCTTGGGCAGAGATGGAAGTTCTTGGCCCATAGCCTCTCCTCTAGTCCCACGAAGCTCTCCTCTGCAGAGTCAGGGTCCAGGATGCTTCTCAGGGACAGGCCATTCACAGCTTTGCAGGACCTGCTCCTGAACAGCTCATTATCTACTCGATTTTCTGAGTCATGCCGTTCAGCTTGGAAGAGAGTCTCGGCTGGGCTGGTTATTTTGGCAAATCAAAAATTCCCATGTGACTAAAAGTGACTGCTTTCTTCCTTTTATTCCTCCACACCCTGTTGTATATAACACGAGATACATTCCATCCTTCATTATGGGTAAAGCCAAGAAACCGAAGGGACTGGGAACTTACCCTACGGCAGCTCTGCAGCTCTGCCAGAGCATAGCTCCAAGCATACCAGTATGGATAAAAAGACAGAGAATCTGCCATTTGAGCAGCTCCAATTAGGAGTGGCAACAGTAGTAGAGAGGAGGGCAGCTGAAGAGAGGCTGGCAGGGAGAGGGAAGAAGCCATTATGTGAGCTGGACTGCACCCAGTTCAATAACAAAACAGTTTTCTATCGGATCTTGAAATGCACTGCAATCTAGTAAATGTGGACATAATGGACAAGGCTCTGAAGAACTGTGGGAAGTTTTTGGTTTGCTTTTTGGAGCTTTTGAGAAACGGAGAAATAATAGAGTGAAAAAAGGGGAATGAGAGCAATATGCAGGGTTTTGTGCAAGTGGTGGAAAAACATACTTTGTATCAAATAAAATATTTTTATCTTCTTCAAAACAGGCCAATTTGTGTCATTCTTCAATGCTTTAAAACATAAGGAAACCAGGAAATTTCAAAGCACAGCACTCTTTTCAATTGATGTTTCAAAGCATTTTTATCTTCTCAGCATCTTCATTAAAAGACAACATGTGATTAATACACACATATGAAAATACGATAAAGTCAAAAAGAAATGCGGAAATTTGTAAAAATTTCCACATAGAAAAAAAAAAGACTTTCCTTTGGAAAAAAAAATATGACATTTCTCAATTCAAAATTAAAAAGTTAGGAACACAGTGTTTTAATGTTTCTTTGTACATCTGGAAAGGAAAGCATTAGATATATTTTTTTCCTTTCCTGGGTCCTGGTGGATGCCACAAGAAGCAATTTGCCTAGCCATGGTGGGAGAAGGTAAATTTCTTCAGATTTGGAGCCAATGCTCTGTCACGACATGGGCAATACCATGGTAGTGTTGAATTACTGTTGAAAACAAAAGAGTGTCAGGCCAGCAGATGGTTCCTGGGCTACAAATGAGCCAAAATGCTGCCACAGAGAAGTAGGAGATCTGAATCTGTGCAAGTGGTAGACAGGAATGACTACACCAGAGGCTCCCAGTGGCACCTGAGAAGGCAGTGGCAATGTCAGCACAACTCAGCTTTTCCCCCTGAACAGTCATGCATCCCCCACTGTGCACAGAAATGAACTGTTCTCCATTGGATGCAGAAGAATGACACGAGCATCCAGGACAAACATGGCTCTGTCAGAGCTGCCGCTGCCCACCTCCTCCCCATCACTTACTCATTCCTCCCAAAGGCAGGAATGGAGACGAAATAGCACTGGAAAGCAATAAGCAGCCCTGCATAAGTGAAAACTGAATGGCTGCTGAAGCCTAAGAGTAAAAAATGGTGTAAAAAATGATGTGTTTGTAGTGACAGGAGCTTAACACATGCAAGCTCTCCCCTCTCTCGGTCTCTCCAGCACCATGGATATGACAGACGGGGTTTCTCCATGTTGTAGACATACGGAAACCAATATGTTCAAATAACACTGTTCCTGCAGCTGGTTGTAGCATTTGTGGAGCAGTTCAATGCAGAAAGGCCCTAGGACAACCAGTGATGTCTATGAAAGAATGTATCCTATTTTTTTCTAAGCCAAGTGCATTTCAACAAAAGCCTGGAGTAATAGAGGGAAAAAGAACAGGGCTCAGATTGATATCCTAGAAGCTAAACCTATGTTTTGGTGAAATAGGGAATATTCTTGTTGTTCACAAGGAAGAACAGACAGGTAAAGAATGGAATAATTGCCTAGATGTACTATTATTCTCAAAAGTGATGACATAGGAAAAAGGCCACTGAATGAGGAGGCAATACTATCAGAGAAGACTTCTGGCTTATGACCAGTGGTTCTGCCAACACTGATAGCAGATGCAGCCATGCACTCAGCAAGTCTTACGTGGACTGAGTCTATGCCAAGTAACTTGCTTTCTCAGTGAAAGTTCCAGCATGAAAGTCTGTAAGATTTCAGTGGTGCACAGCAGTCTAAGTATGCCTAAGTATGCCTAAGTATTTTCCACAGGAGTCAGGAAATGCCCTGGTTTGCTAGGGTGGTGAAACACTACTGCAGTAACCCAAGTTTTCAAGTGGTAGAGCAGGAATGATGCTTGTGTCTCATGAACTGATTATTTGATGTTGAATTCTCCTTTGGTATTGGTGAGCCTAAACAGAACAAATAACCTGCATGTTTTACTGGGAGTGAAACAGATTTGACAGCAGAAGCCAGTGTAGGAAAATACTACTGCAAAGAAGGTGCCCCAAACCAAGTATAAACTTTCATAGGGGAGGAACAAGAACCATCTCATCCAAGGTAAAATTACAAATTACATTTTCTGGGTTTGCCTAATCACCACAGAACCTATAACAACAGTTTCTTCCATCTTAAGGTTATGATACCCAGTAGTTGGCAAGACAGAAACCTTTTCTTGCAGCTTGGTCCCTAGCTACCTTTTTTATAAGGTGTTTCTCTTTCATAAGGTGTCTCCAACATCAACACTATCTTGTTTTATATGTAGATGCATAGAAAATCCCAAGGCTGCTCAGCCAGAACTTGCTAATTAGAAACTGAAGGGGCATTTTGCAAAGTATGATTCACTGTACTAGGAAAGTGAGTGATAGCATGCGTTGGCAGAATGTATGCAATATGACAGCAAAAAGGAATTCATGCCTATGATATCTTCCCCTAAGTATTCTCAAACTCAGGAAGGTCAGAATTGACAGAGCTAGAAAGTAAGAAGACTGATGGTAAATATCAGAAAAAAAGGGATATATAGTTCAATGTTGCACTGTACTCCTAAGGACAAGGTGATCTGCTAACTGAGGAGTTGCTGGCCTAAATGATAGCTTTGATTGTGATACTCCAAGCTGCATTCTCTTAATGATCATCACTTGTTTGCGAGATCAGTGGAACCCCTCTGTTATTTTTCAGAATATGCTGCACAAAGCCTGTCCTCTAGGCTTTGCAGGCAGAGATCCTATACAGAGATGAGGCTTATACAGAGGTGATCTTATATGGAGATCTGTCAACACACAGAGATCAAGAGTTGCAGTAAGGTAGAGGATACTTCCACGGGCCGAGCTGGTTCTCCAGAAATTTAACACTGAGTCCCCAAGCCAGTGGTTGAGGGCCAAAACATGACTTGTCTAAGACAGGCTTATTTTTTCCATGGCCTAGGAAAGATCAAATATAAATCCCAGCCCTCAATTAAATTAGCTGGAGCTGTGCCATAGACATCACTGGCACAAGATTTTCACTCTTGCTGGGATTCTTGCCTTCAGCAATTCCTCCTGTCTCCAAAGTACTAAGCCCTTCTATGTAAGACACTTCACTATTTTTTTCTTTTTTGGACCATTGCTAGCAACTAAGCAGAAGCCCAATCAATGCCCTTCAGGGCCTCTTTATTACGGGCAATCCGTCATTCGTCTGGCTTGGATTCCCATGAATGACTTACCTCCTCCTTCCTCCAATGAAAGCCAGTCACTGATGCACATTCTTTACCCATGTCAGCCAGAACCTTCCTTGAACTGACTCTCTAAATGTATAGGAACCGAACTTCTAACTATATAGACTCATCCAAGAACCAGGCAAAGAAGGAGAATTGTAGAGTCTCCAGAGACAACATGGTGCCTTGATATTTGATCTGGAATGGTATTCTATGCAGACTGCTGTTGGCTTGAGGAGGTGGGGAGAGCAGACATAGACTTTCCCAGAAAATTATTGCCTAATGTATAGAGACATCTCTTGCTGACAGAGCAGTTTGTGCAGCGCCAGACAGGATAAAAGCCTCATCAGGGCTGGGATATGCTCCCTTGCCTCAGCCATCTTGGAACTGCTCTCTTTTTTCTTTCTATAGCCTCACACAACACTGGCAACAAAGAGATAATCAGGAGGACAATGTCTTCATTTAGAGATTGATGGTTCTCCCCCCCTTTTCTGGTAAAGACCTAGGCTTGTGGCTGGAGGTCAGCTGAGATCCAGGGGCAGCCAAGTAGCACTTTCAATCCACAAAGGATGGCGCAGCCATGTTAATAAAAGGGAGAAACAACCGTTTCCTCTGTGGCTGCAAAAGCTCCTAATTGACCTGGCAGAGCATGCAAACCCTGGTTTGCATGGGAAATGCTCTCTTTTCCCTCACACACGTGCTCTTTTGTCATACTGCTGGGGGCTGCTATGCTGCTGTCTGAAGTAGCCAACTCTTAACCAAGTGCAGCAGGGCCTGCTGACAAGGTGAGGCAGGACAGGAGACTGGTGGTAAAGCCCTCATCACAGACAGGTCAGACAATGCCACCAGATCTGGAAGAAAATAAAGCGGCAAAACAGGGTCCATTTCTCTATCCCCTAGCATTCAGAGCAGATTGAGAGTCTTGGCTTAAAACCACTGAAAACCATGTCTCTCTCTTTTTCTTCTTTTTTTTTTTTTTCCCTGCACTCATGATCTGGAAAATGCGTGTGCTTCTCTAGAGAAGCCTGCAAAACTGGCTTACAAAAAAGCTGTAAGTGATGGTGGATGATACTTCCTGAAGGAATAACTATTATTATGACCCTTATAGCATCAGTATCTGGGGTTGCTGTCATGGTAAGACTCTGCTGTTCTCCCCTCTTTCCTATTGTGTCATGTGCTGCACAGATGCAACACTAAAATGATGATCCTCTCCTAAGAGCTCACAGAATAAATATTAGACGTACAAAACAGGTATATAGTGAAAAAGTACAAAGGATTGATGATGGTCTATTAGCAATGGTTTTACTGAAATCAAACTTTAGAAAAAAATGCTAAGTGAACTGAACTAGGGATGGAAAAGGGAATGTAAAACTCAGTATGAGATTGATGTGTGTGTGTATGAATTATCTTTTGAAGAGAAGTTGTGTGTTAACCCATCATTAGGCATTCACTTAACCTTGCATGGAGGTGGCTGGCTTAAAGAAGGGCAATCTAAAAAGTTTTTTTAATAAGTGTGTTAAAATTAAGCATCATTACATCCTGACTTTGCTGAGGCTCTTAGTCATGAGAAGAGGCACCCTTGCTTTGCTTCCTGTCTTAGTCAGGTATCTAATTTGCATGCATTTCTTTCTTTGTTTTGGTTTTTTTTTTCTCTCTCTCTCTTATGCTTTTATTTCCTCTTCATCTCCTCTCCTATTTCCTTCCTCACAGTCTGTTCCTCAGAGTCCCTCCTATTTGTCTGTTTCAAAGCAGATGCAAGTATTGCCCATTTATGCTTAAGTATCTTTTCTTCGTCTCTCTTTGTGATATACTGAGTCACTGAAGACAGAGCAAGGAGAACCTTCAAGAAGGTATTCCTGCCTCAAGGCAGGATTAGCTTTACCTAAATCATCTGTCTAACATGCTATTAAAATAATTCGGAGATGGCGATTCCACAACATCCCTAGGCAAATCTAGTGCCTAAAAATAGACTCCTGTTTATTAAATAGGAGTCTAGAAATTATAATCTGTGGCAAAGGATTATTTTATGTGCTCTGCAGTATCAATTTTGGGACAAACAATGAGGCCAAAGTAATCTTCTGCGATAATCTTGGGGTCAGAAGAAATCTTCAGTGCACATTTCTTATGGGTCTAGTCACATTAAGCCTCCTGGCAGTTCTGTGCTCTGAAGTTAAACTGCTTGAGTCAATTCTGATATGTATACGCCCATACCTATGGTAAACAAACAAAAAAATCAGTATCTTAGTTGCTGAGATAACAGCTCTGAGTTATGGCTACCTCACTCCATTCAAACAGCTAACACCTTCCTTGGAAATGATCTTGGGTTTGAGTTCAAGACGAAGAGGATCTAGGTCAAGATGAGATAGGTTTTCTGAGAAAAAATCAGTTTTGGTGGTGGTTGCTATTATTTTTATCCCAGCATGGACATTAGATACTTTCAGATTCTTCTGCATTTCTAAGGAAAGCTACTATACGACAATCTGGAACACCATGAAAGGCAGGAGGTTGAAGTCCCTGCATTTGAAGGCCTGACTCAGACAATATGATTTTTACACATATTTAGTCAGAATCCATGCTAGCATCAGTGATGGTGGAATGGTTGATCTCCGTGGAGGTTTTCCAACTTTAGGAGTGAATTTGGCTTTCTTTCTCTATGCATATAGTTACAAACTCTGGAGTTGCCTGAATTCACCTTGACTTTCATTATTCTTAAATGAGCATTTGTAATGTGAACTTAAAGGAATCACTGCTTTTCACAGGCCAGAATAAATAATTAGCATCTTTCACCAAAAGGACCCAAAGGACCCAAAGATGTTGGAAAAGCTCATTGTTGTCTGTGTCTTAGCAATTGCAACAGGAACTATTAAAAAGTCAGGTTATTTGGAATGACAAGTTAAACTTTGTATCCAAGAATGTCCTTTTCCAAATAAACACAATATATGACAGATTAATAATAGAAAATCAGAGTTATCATTCTTGTAATGATTGTTTGTCACTCCAGACCACATCTTGCCATCAGTGTTGTTCAATCTTCAGCTTCCAGTTTCTACATGAGGGAAGTGGAATGGGAACATTTGTGGCAGCTGTTAAGATAAGGCAAAAGGCATCCAGCTGTGATTCTGAATGGCTTTTTGCAGCTGCACATGGCGGTGCTGAGACAGCCTTGATAGGCTGTTTAGCGTTCCCAAATTAGCTCCCAGCAAAGAGGTTAAGCTTCTAAGCTGAATGATGGTGAGTGTCTCAGTGTTCTAACTTTTGCTTATCCTGGGAATTGAAGTAAACATGTCTGGCTTCTTGGACTGTGAAAAATACGATTTGCTATTGAAATGTGTCTGGCCTAATTATCTCGAGGCCAACATTCCTAGCTCCAGAGTGATGTGATCCTCTGAAGGGTGTGATCTCAGACATATCCCCTTCCCCATAAAAAGGGTACTGAGGATCTGAGCTTCATATAAATAACAGTGCTGTGCCCTATGCCTAATGCTGCTGGAGGAGACTCTTTGGTCTCTGAGAACTTGGATCCCATGAGGAAAAGTTTGCTGTTTGGCTTAGAGCCAATGCCAGTCAAGTTCAAACAGTCTGGAATGAATCTGGCACGGCTTGTGACTGACCCTGAAGTGGGAGATTATTGCCTAGGAAAGGGTGCTGCTTTGGGCCAATGATGCATGGCAAAGTCTGATGAATTAATAGGATGAGTATTTGAGACTCTCTGGAATATTTTCATGCTGCAAACTAAGGTAGTTGCTTTTCCTGATGCACTAAGACTGTAAATTCCTTCTGGCCTGATTATTATTATTATTTTTGATTGTGTAGACTAAACATGATCTATACATCTTAGAGCTGCCCAATGAACTGTGTTTGGAAAACAGAGCCCTTTGGATTATTTATAGCCAGCTATGTGCTTTAGATGGCTGACTTTGCAGGATCTCTCCTGTTTTTGATGACACATGGAAGGTGGAAAGCAGGTCACTGAACCTCCAACTTGCTCTGCTTTAGTGTTAGCGACTTGAAAGAATGCTACATGTGCTTAGCTGGGATAGCTAGTCTATAAACAGTTTCCTATATTACCCTGAGTGGAGGAAATCCAGAGTCAGTTCACTTGAAATCAACAGAATTATTCTGGATTGAGACTGCTGTCACCAAAGAGGATGTAACCTTAGGCCATAATCTGAGATGGAGAGAACTTGGAAGCCTCAGATTTTGGATAATATTTACTCTACATGAATATATTCAGAACTGAGTTGCTTGATTTGACATAGTGGTAGGCTTCTCCAATTCCATAGCTCCTTTCTGGCAAGGGGCTTGCAGGCCTCTCTGACTCATCAGGGAACACACCAATCAGTTCACCTTTCTCCAATAATTCTCATACTTCCACAGGGTCATTGGATCATTTCATTTTCTTGTTATACTAGGGGGAACAAGTATAGAACATGTTCAGTGATGGATAGGCAGAACTTTAGGTAAACAGACATAGACTGAATATGGACGAAGGAATGAAAAGTCATAGGGTGAGTGTGTGTGTGAAGAGGCACGGAAAGAACAAAAGAGAAATCAATCCCTTCCGCAATGTCTCTTCATCCTTCAGGTAGATCTTCCCTGCATAAAGATGATGCTTACGCCCCTCCCCACCAAACAAAAAATGGAGGAAAGGATCTTCAATTCTGAGATAGCATCTTTTTGATACAAGGATTAGAAACATCAACTAAGTTTCACCTGAACAGTATTATTCCCTACCAGGTACTTTTTTATTTGCCACAAAGTCATCTGTAAAGGGCTCTGTACAAGATTCACTGCTGTTTATGTAAATTCTGGGTATTCCCAGCTGTATAGCTAGGAACCCTTCCATATTTTTTTTGGCTTTTGCAGCAGAAGCCTTAACTTGCATTCAGATATACCTCTTACCAAATTTTGTCCTAGTTCAGGCAATGTTTTCTGGGATGTAACAAAATTTCTTCCTTCTTGATGTGAGCTTGAATATTTAACTGAATATCACCCTGCTATGACATGTGAAAAGAACTTCCAGGAATGCAACTTCCACAGTTTTTCTTTTGCAATATTGAGTTGAGGGTTGATGAAATTCTTGAGACTTGAACTGTTTCTTTCCTGAAAAAGGACATGCATACCATTCCCACCCAAAAGCCTCAAGAAGCTACAGCTGCAGGGTAATATCTTGAGTATCAATACTGGCCCTCAGCTATCTCGTTTTCTCTGTGCTTTTGAGCCTCAAAGAGTTCAGAGAGATCTGACTCTACTCATTATATTTAGTTCAAGAGGTAACTCTGGGAGGATTGGCAGAGGAAATTCATCAGAAAAGAGGGTTTGGAAGCTGATATTGTGAGTCTAAAGGACTCCAGTGGATAAAATATGGCAGAGACAGAAAGATGATAGAAAATGTGGCATAAGCAGCTGGAGGGATACACACTCAAATGGATGATGTTACGTAGCGAAACAGCCACAAGGTTCTTTCTAGGGCTACAGTGTGTGGTGGATTCTTGGAGAGCAGAGAAGATTTGAGTTGTCCAAAGTAAATGGTTTGCTGTGTTTCCTGGGAAACTATTTGGTAGCAAAAAGCCAGATCTAAGCTCTCTTTATATTGAGTTCTCACATTTTCTTTTATTCATAGCTGTGAGGGCCAGAGAGGCAAGTATCCTCCATCCTTGTTTGGATTGCCTTCAATTACCTATAGAAACTTACAGCTATTTAGGACTTTTTTTTTTTTTTCGCCAGGTAGATCAAACCCGTTCTTCTGCTCTCCATCTTCTCCATTATTTCTCCATCTTCTCCATTATTTTTTATTAATCACTTTTATTAATCACCCAAAGACTTGTCCTGGACAAGATAAAGACTCTTCTATTCTTTGCATGTATGGAAGAAAATAAAAATAAATATAAATATATATAATATATAAATATAGAAGATGACCTATTATGATCCTGGAATAATCATAGTACTAGATCTATCCCTCTTTGTCACAATAAATAGTCCCAAACTATTTGAAATCAGTGGAGAAGCTGGTCGGTAGAAAGTACAGTGCATAGGTGCACACACTCAATTTGATTAACAGAAAATGGTACACTAATTAAACTATAGAACACCAATTCCTTCTCAATAACACTAGCTCAAAAATGTCTTCTCCTTCAGCACAGATGATTTTGCCCTTTAAGCTTAGCCTTGATATTCCAGAAATCTTAGATCAGAGCTCTGTCAGAGATTTACCAAAAGACCTCAGACAAATGTACATATAATCTACAGGGATCTGTTTCCTCATCTGTAATGCTTACCCCCAGCGTCTTGGGAGGTTTGCCAGGATGCTGGCTGGTGAGAGGTATTTCGTTTTTGTACCAGCGCGGGCTGCAGTGATCACAGTGACACAAACCTTCCCAGGGCTTTGCAGGTGAATCTTGGCTGCATTCAAATCTCATCTGGAAACTGATGGATGGGATGAGATTAGGTAAATTTTGAGACCAGAACTGGATGGCAAAAGGGTTTCCTTCCTATTATCCATTGCACATCCTACTGCGCTCACTCCTACATTTTCCAGAGTTGTTTACAGATGTTTATGTAAATCCCATGAAGTGGAAAGTGACGCAGAAAAGCTGGCTGAATGACTCCATTTTAAAAGCCCATTTACAACTCTGTTGCATGCTAGAAACAGTCAGCAAGACAAAAATACAGAAAAATTTTAAAGCTTTTTTTCCCCTCTCCCTCCCCGCCATTATCAGTAACCACTCTTTCTTGGATATTAACTCTTTGTAATCCATGGAAGCCTGGGCTGGAAATTTATTGACGGGGAAAACAGAGATATTTTAGGGCATGAAGCATTTGGTGGAGTCAGACCAAGAGGCTTTCCGCATAATGTATCTGCCTTTTCCAAAATTAAAACAAAATAGATCGTCTACTTTTTAAGCAAAAATATTTTGAATGATCAGAAACTATCCTGAAAAACAATGTTCAAAACATCAAGAGTAATAGTTAATTGCTAAAGATTAAAAAAAAAGAAAAACCACAATGCTGACCTTTTCATTTTAATTTAGAAATTAAAAAGTAATCAAGATATTTTCATTCAATAGAAAGCCATTCTTTTTCCTGTTCGGTGAAGTTTGGTTTGGATGCTTATGGCATTTCAATGAATCCAAATTAGTTCAGATCCAAATCTTCTTTTCATTTTCAGTTTGGGAAAATTCTTAATGGCTTAATAAAAGGAAATATTAAAAAAGACTTAAATGGAAACAGGCTTCATTAGCACGTAAATATCAGGTCTCTACATTTTGGCCCAGTTATTCAAAACCAAATGCTTGCAGCTTGATTCCTAGATTCATATCAAAGGATATGAATCAAACACATTCAGAACTCATATCAGCAGATGTTGTATCTTTGCATCTTTTGTTGTATCTTTGTTCCGTAGGCATTCAAATATGGACAAGAATGCCTACTGGAAACACACATCTTAAAAACCTTGACTGTATTGCTGTAATCAAGCTTAATAATAATTTCCTAGAGTTCATGTGAAAGAAAAAAAAAGTTTTCTCTTTCATACCACTTAGGAGAAAAATAATAAAATAAAATTGAAATAAATCAGGGCAGAGGGGTGATTTATGTTGGTTTTAGAAGGGCCAACAAGTAAAGATTGAAGTCCACAGCAGATATTTGGTAGATATTTTATATCAAAGGTAAAGATAAGATTGATACAGCTTTGCTTAAAAATTAGTATTTATTTTTAATAAAACTTGTTCACTCCCTGGCCTGTTGGGTTGGCAGCCACTACTTTATGCTGTCAACTGGAACATCGGATTTGGGAATAAACTCAAGTTCCCAGGACCTAGGCTGGCAGAGGGTAAGTGAGTTTGGAGATGCTGCGTTTTGAGTCCCTGGAGGAGAGAAAATGACTGTAAAACTCTTCAAGATTTGGAGATTCATGGGGTCTTTTTACAGGAGGCTCCCTTAAGACTCATTTGTCTGCCTTCCTGGATAGGGAAAAGGCATGAGTGGATGGGACTGTGAAGAAAGTTGAGGGCAGGGAACTAGGTTTTATTCTGGTCGGCAGAGATCAAATTTTAGACACTGGGCATTTTCTGCCAGACTATAGAAAAGAAAAGAAAAGAAAAAAAAAAACAGTTCTTCAAAGAGACAAAAAACAAATAGGGCTATAAATAGCCAAAAGATGACTGGTGCACTAACCCTTTGGGTGCTGTTGGTATTGGAAATGCCTGACTCAGACATAGGTCCTGCTTTCTGTGACCAAAGATAGGGGAAAAGTTATTCTACCATAGTATGACATTAATATTCATGACCTAAGTCTTAAGAAATTTAGCCTGTTGAATGACACTTTGTGTTATGCGTTTAGCCATTCCATAGGAACCCAATCAAGATTCACTACCTCATTATGTTGAGGGCTCCCTGGAGTCCTTGGGTGGAAATGTGATTGGCTTACATGAAGTGCAGGACTAATGTGAAACATTGCATTAAATTCAGTCAGATTGTAATGAACGGCTTTTCAGTAAGCTGTGAAATTCTTGCTGGATTCTTCTCATGAATAGGACTTTGGTCCAACCACAAGAAACTCTCTGAAAAGAGGAGCTCTGTCTCCCTTTTTCTAGGTCATCCAGCTAATTGCATTAATTTTCAACCATGGCCATGTCTGCAAAGAGGCAGCTAAGACAGAGAGTGCCCTTTTTTTTTTTTTTTTTTTTTTTGCCAGAAAGAAGCCAGGAAAGAGCCAAGATGGCCTTTTCAGGAGAGCCATCTGAACATCAGTTCGTATTCTCGGTGCCATTTCCCTGGACATTCCTACCTCTCCTTACTCTTGGGTTTCCAAAGCAGTGAAAATCTCTGGCATGACTCTCATAATGTTAATGTTAAACCCATCAATTGTACTTGGGGTAACCCACATGTCTTCCTTTTTGATGCTAATTTGATTTCCTTCCTAGCAGCCTGAACTATCAAAGCCAGGGCTACGTGCAGTTCTAACAGAACAGTCCTTCCCACCTTTTTTCCTCAGAAGACAGATAGAATCTTTAAAATGAAAGAATAAAAGAGTCCAAATATCCTTTGGTGTCACATTTTAAAAATGAAATCTACTTGAATTCAGACATTTCTTTTCCTTTTTCATCCACAGTCTCCTTTCTGCAAAGATCTGCTCTTGCCCTCTCTGTTTCTGTATTTGTAACCCACAATTACAGCCTCTGACCTCAGGCCACTCAAGAGAAGTGATGCCAGAAGGGGATTCTTGCCTGAAACTTGGTATTGCTGGGGTTGGTGGCTTGAGGCCTTATCAGAATTTCTCAAAAACATTTTGTCTATTTAATGGCAAGAATGAAGTTCAAGGAGCAGTGTGCAAAATGAAAGTCAGCCTCTCAGGCAGGAATCTGAACATGGGCTGGATCCTTTGCAGGATTGTGCTGTGGGATTTGGTTGAGTTACCCAGAGGGAATTGGCTTCAGAATTGGCCTCGTGCTTCTCACAGCAAGATTTCGCCACTAACACTTTGCAGAATTGCATCTACGAAGTAATTGGCAGATATTTGCTAGTATTTCTCAGCAGAAGTAATTTGTACTTGTTTTTTCCTTTTCTAAAAAATGAGGAAAATCCATCACCTTTCTGAGGCAACAGTGGATTGTTTAACAAATAAAGCAGTTTCCTTTCTTCAAGGGAAAAAAATCCTTCTATTTCATATGGATTTTAGATGGAGGTGCAATGCTCTTCTAACCTTTCCAGGTTTAGGCTACAGAGAGTGCATCCTGCTATATTAAAGCTGATTTGCACCCTAGAGTAAACGAAAATATGTCAAATTAAGAGCTTTGAAAGTTTTCACTGGTATCATTGAAGTTAATGGAGTTCATCGCCTTAGTGTCAGATCAAGGATACCTCAGGGAGAAAAAGAATACATCAAAACTGAATAAATAACAGGGAGCGTGACACTTAGTGGTGCTTGGAGACAAATATCAGAACCTGCCCTTTGCTATACATGCCATGCCGTTCCTTCAATTTGTTCTGATTAACTACTGGACTAAGATTTTCTGTGCTCAGCCATAACGGTAGATCAAGGCTCCCTGTAAAACCTGTGTTCAAATCCCCACAGCAACTGCAGTTCTGTGAGTTCACAGAGGATTTTGATAAAAGGATGAAGCCAAAAAAAAGCATCAGTTCTTCTGATATGAACACAAATTCTACCAGCAATGGAACTCAGAAATGAGGATTTTACTTAAAAAAACCTTGGTAGAGACTCTAGGCATTTGGAGTGAACATGGTATTAGAACTGGTGGTTAGCTCTACTGAGGTCCACTACCAGGGAACAAGCAATCTGGACATTGGGAGGTCGTGGGTTTTGAGTACTCTGCAGGTTGCATTCTTTCATCATAGCTAAATAGGAATAGCTATGTAGGAAGGAAGCTTGTAAAATTAAGCAGTGTAAAGGAGGAGTTGTCCCAACATTTTCCACAAAGCCTCAATAGATGACTGGAACCAGGTTGCTCTGGATACTTGAAGAGAGAGATGATTGTCAGTTTCTTTCCCAAGACATTCCTCCTAATTTTCACTTTACAATGAACAAGCTGGATTTAGCCAGGGCCTCGCTCTTTCTTGGATGAGTCACACACACGGATTTTTGTGCACACACTTTTGGATTAATCAGCAATTTCACTTTGACTCATTCCATCTCCGTTCGCTTCTCATTAAGTGTTCCAACAAGTGACTTTGGGTTCAGTCCTCTGCTTATCCAATCACACAGATTTTGGCTTTATATTATATGGTGAAAAGATTAAACCCATTTCAGCCTAGAAACAAATGAATTTAGACAGAACACTTGTGGAAAGTGAATTTAAAATGAATCGTGTGACCAAGTTGCCCAATCAGAATGGACAAATCCAAGCAACAAATTGTCCATGAACAAACTATTTATTTGAATTACTTCACAGCTAGACTCACATAATATGTACATCTGAAAGCAAAAAATGAACTGCAAGTCATCCAAGAAACAACCTGTTATGAATCATTGACAAAGAAATGCATTTGAAACAAGGAATCTCAAATAGCAAGATTCTTGCATGATGCAGTGTGTTTTAGGTCCAAATCTTACATTGGACCAACACTTCTGCATGCACCCCAAATTTGAAATATAGAAAATATTCCTATACCATTAGCTGTGTTATTTTTTGTAACAAGACATGGATATTAACTCCTTTCTTTCCTGACTTGTCCAGCAATGCTTTTTGGAGTATTGGAGCATTGGCCACATCAATGGCATTTTGTCCTTTTGGGAAGCAGAACAGGGAAGCCTGGGCCATGGTGACTGAAGGGGTCCAAGAGCTGGAAACAGTATGACTAAAGTTCTGTACTTAGCTCTGAACACGTAATCTGGACTCTAGGTTACACTGGCTTGCCAAAAAGACACAAATGTAAACCAGCCTTAGTTCCTGCTCGTGACAAGCTGGGAAGAAAGATGATCTCTTTAAGTCTACTATCTTCCCTTGGACAGTCCCTTGTTCAAAATAAAAGCTAAAATAATATTGCTGTGCCAATATGTTTACTCAATAGCCATGTACAGCAGTGAGGCACAAACACTGTACATTCCAGGTGACTGACTGTTCTAGCGAGTGCATTCCTTCAGCCTTTCCCTATACAGTTCCTGAACTGCGTCTATCTGTCTCATACACTGAGAGTTTTTTTGGATTGATGAGAAGTCAGAAGGGCATGTTCTTAGTCTAAATTCACTTATCAACCTTAAGAGCAGACTGACATTGCTCTTGTAGCCCGGTGCTGCCTTTCAAACCATTCTCTTGCACCTACTATTCAGGCAAAGGAGTCCCATATCTTTGCCAGGTACCTTATTGCTCTTCCAACACCATATTCTCTTTACACAATCCTCCTTCAGAGGACACTGTAGCTCAGCAAACTTCCATCCTCCTATACAAATGTCCTTAATGGTCTGAAATATTCCAGTTTAGATTTCAGTCAAACATATTTCTCCTCTAAAATGGAAAGTGGGGAGTTATTCACACCCACTTTATCCCTCTTCATTTTAAGGAAACAATCTCTCTGTGACATGTACAACACAGTTCACCTTGCAGGACGGTGAGGGCTGGGGCTGAGCCTCATTTCAGATCCACTTCTAAAATCTCATGGTCACTAGGAAGTTCAGTATGCATTATCTGCAATGCGAGAATGCAATGATTTTTTTCCCAGCAGCTTAGAAGAGGGCATTGAGGTGAAATGTTACAGCTCTAATGGCAAGTAACCCAGGTTTTCTTTGTTAGGGATAGGTGATATATTTGCTTGTCTATGGAATATTTACCATTCTCTACCATGAGGCATTGAAGCCAGGCTTTCAAATGCTGAGTAAATCTTTATTCTTTTTTCATGCCCAGTTTAATTTATTCCATCAACACTGGCTACACAGAGACATAAATCTTCCCATGGAACAGTACAAAATAGCCAGCATCAATTTGTAATTTCTAATGATTGAGCTAGAACTGGCAAATGGCCAGGAATTAGGGTACTTCATCTTTTCCTTAGGTTTCATATAATACAGTGAAATAATTGGGGTAATCAATTTTGAAAAAAGAAAAAAAAAAAAAAAGCTGCACCTGTTTTGCTCACAGCAGAATTTGGAGAGCGGAACCTGCCAATTAGATACTATGAAATCCTGGTCAGTAAAATGTCTTGATTCAGGTGGAACCAACGAGAGGTCCTGAAGTTCATGGGGAAAATAAACACCTTGAATGTTCGGTGATGTTTCCAGAGTTGTCTACATTCATTTGTCACTGTGGATCTGTGGAAGGACAAGGTCTCTTACAAGGTGTCCAGCTGCAACAACGGAGAAGTGCAGCAAAACATATGGAGAGAGTGTCTTTTTTTTTTCTAGTCTCTGATTTTCAAACTGTACACATTGACTTCTACAGATCTGAACATTTTCTTCAGCTGAGGATGATATCTGAAGAATTTAGGCGATTCAGGAGAAAAGATACTTATAAAATAAGCCTCTTCTTAATATAAGTGCACTTGAAGTAGTCTGGATTATTGTTTTCCCTCCATGTTTCCTGCCTCCACGTAAGAAAATACACTGGATGGAATAAGCTTCTATTGTGAGTGGCTTCCTCATGGTTTTCGGATGGTGGCTGTGGGTAAGCAGTAGCTTGAAACAGAGGAGCTCATGGATAACACACTGAGGAACTAATCTAGGAGTGATGTCAGAGCATACTCAGATCCTCATCTTCCACACTGAGTGGCAGACCTAACAAATTGGAACAAATTCTGCAGTGAACTTAGGTCTTTAATTCCTCAAGGTAAGTACATACTAGTGAGTGGAAAGGGGGGCATGAATGTCCAGAATCAGTCAGAGAGCCCACTGCCTGTGAACACACGTTACATGTCTCCTGCATAACTAAAGGAGCAACTGGCAGAGGTAGTGTGTTGTTACTGTATGAGAACAGATGGTCACAGAGAGACGTGATACATACATGTCTCTTTGCAAGCCAGCAAAAATATATAGATATTCATATTTCTGGCTTGTTTTCCTCATTCTGTGAGGAAATGTGGCCTAAGTCAGTACATTCAACACAATGAATCACTTAGATTTAGTATGTAATCTTTCCAAAATGAAGATTGTCATACAAGAGATCTTCATAATCTGCATAATTTTCAGTTGAAACCTTTCTATGAAGTCATTTGTAAAATGTATAAAAATGGTCCTTATCTGTCTCTTCAGGCAGTATTATAAGGCTGCCTTTACTGGGAAAAGTGAAGAAATGAAGAGTTAGGACTAAAATTAGGCTTTTTCCTAGATTGCCACCTTACTGGCCTTTTCCTGTGGGCCCCCTATATTATCACTACCTGTATCACTGATGTTTACTGTTTTGCCTTTCTATTAAGGATTTCAATTTATCTGCTTGACACATTTTCAGATATGCACTATTACAAGTTCTCATGGTCACATGCGTTTTACTATGTCCAGGTATTATCCCCAGTATAACAGCACCTTCCTCTTTCACAGTTCATTCCTTCTCAAGTTTTTCCTGAAAGCATTAAGATTTCAGAATATTTCAAGAAAATGTTAGAAAAAAATGCCTAGTTTAGAAAAGTAATTTATTTTCCTCTCTCTCTATTTCAGAAATGACCAGACTGTTAAAACCTTATTGGAAAAAAAAAAAAAAAAAAAAAAAAAAAAAAAAAAAAAAAAGAAGCAGAGCATGAACATGGAAAGTTTCAGT
Organism: Tinamus guttatus; assembly: GCF_059628265.1. Lineage (NCBI taxonomy): Eukaryota > Metazoa > Chordata > Aves > Tinamiformes > Tinamidae > Tinamus > Tinamus guttatus. Next base: position 5,716,909 of record NW_028288594.1, on the reverse strand, counting down.
CCAAATGATTAAAATTTGACAAAGCTGTAAATCCACAAAGTGAAGAGCTTACTCTGGAGAGTGTTAACAGAAGTTAAACATGCATCTTGTTATTCTCAACGTTAATTACCTAATGCATTAATAAATGGGTAGGGGTTGTTTTTCACAATGGTGCATTTGGCCAGTACTGCACTTAGTGCCCCTTAGGAATTCAGTCTCTCACAACAGCTGCTGGAAGAAATGTTATCTGCTGGGTTGACACTGCTGTGTTGTTTGGAACTGCAAGAAAGGAGTAAGATCCCATGTAAGGTTATGAACCCCTTTTCACCTTGCATTATGCATCATCAATCTTTAAACACAGTGTTCCTGTTCACATTTAAGCAAATACCATACTGCTATAAAATTTTCTTTCAAAAATCATCAAACTAGCTATAATGGTAGCAAACAGAGAGGCTGATTTGTTGTAATAAGCTCAAATGTGAGATAATGATCTAAATACCTCCACATTTTAGGAAAATGTGCACCTGGAATCTACCCAGGACTTTCACAATGGGCTGAACCAGCTCCTTCAAACTCTGGGAAAGTTCAGACCCACATTCCCACTCTCTGGCTCGGAACCATCTCAGCTTTGATCTTGTATATATTTCATCAAGTTGCACACCACTAGTTCCCAATTGTGGGTTAGATGAATTGCATCAGTAAGAAAATTGCTAAGAAAGGTGTGTAGAAAACAACCATTTTTGGTCCAGACTCACCAAAGAAAGAAAGAAAGAGAAAAAGAAAAAAAGAAAGAGAGAAAGAGAGAGGACATGGCTGGTGATATCATCAATGTAAGTCATTTTCACTAACCCACAAGAGTGAAATGCTGCCATCAGAAGACTTATTCATTCCCAGATAGAAGTTAAATGTTTAAACAGGGGATTTCCCAGTGTAATTGTGTGAAATTCTAAGACCCTATGAGTCTTTATAGTCCCAAAAAACTTTACAAACATTTCAGCATGCTTTCAGGTTTCACACCTTGGAGTTTCACTGAACATGCAATTACAATTAAACAGATCCCAGCTGATGGATAATTTCCATTGGCTTCACATTTGCTTGGGCAAAAATCAAAGCTTGGGCTCCTAATTCCTGCCTCAAATTAGAATCACTTTGAGTTTGTGGTGATATTTCCAACAGCAAATTTGTTTGTTTTTCTCCATGAGCTCAGCCTGAATCCTAGTGATTTGGAAAAATTAGCTAGAACAAACAGCCTAGCTTGGGAGTGTTTCTTAAGTGCCGATATGACACATCGAAGCAGGAGTTTGCATGCCCAGAGAAGCATTGGCTCTCTAAGACATCTCTCGGTAAATCTGCTATAGCATAGAGTGCCTCAGAGTCCTTTATCTATTTAGGGCTTTGAGATTATGTTCCACAGGGCTCCGGTCATATCCTCTCAATTGCCTGGTTAACCTGTATTTAATCCCACCAGACGAAAACAAAAATGAACAAAAATAAAACCAAACAAAAACCATACAGACATAAAATCCTTCAATTCAAATATTTCACATGTTGAATGTAAAAGGGGGGGAAACAAAATCCCAAAGAAGTCAAGGCTAGTCACAGCAACCCAGCTTACAAGGTCACTTTAAGAAATGCTTTGGGTCAGCATTTTCAACAGAAAAGAAGGGCTGTTAACTGGTGAGTGCTGAGCAAAACCAAAACAGCTGTAGTTGTCTTGTACCCTTGTTCCTCCAAATGAGGCCATAAAGGCTTACTAACCTCTAAGGAGCTTACACAAGGAAAGGCCAAGTGAGTAAGGGACCTCATCTTCTTCATTTCATTCATCTTGATCCCATCGCAGAGAAATAACCTAGGGCAGTCTGCTCCTTCAAAGGAAGGTAGCCCTGTGTCCGTAGCACAACTCAGCTCTAATGACTCCTTGGTAAAAATGCAATGGGAGTTTCTTAGTGGGAAACAGTATTAACCAACACCTCCCATTGGTGCAGCCTATTAAGAAGCGATTAAAGACTGTTTACAATGAAGGAGGGAGGGTGTCATGGGAGTGGTATTTGTTTTGACAACCATCCATTTCCCAAAATCCCTGGGAACCATGTTCCTAGTTTAACTACATCGAAATCTCTGAGGTCAAAGAACAGAGGCAAAGCATGATTTCTTTCTGACTCCCTTGTACCACGATCTCCTTTCTCTCCTGCTGCCTCCATCTCTGTCAGCCAGTGTCAAAAAATGACACTGTCTGCCAAAATCCTGAGCTTTCCTCAGAGGGTTGTCTCCCTCCTCTGCTGGGACCCTGTGGCCCATGAGAAGCTACTGAAGCTAAGTTGAACAATTGGCTTCATCCAGAACTGCCTAAGTCCGTTTAATTCTGTTTGTTTGGGGGATATTCTTGTATAAGTGCTATCATCTTTCTATTAAAACATTTTGAGGCAGTTTCTTTACAGAAAAAAAAAAAGAAGAGAAAAAAGAAAAAAAAAGAAGAAGAAAAAAGCATGCAAAACTGCAGGTTGGTTGCTTCATGCCTGGCAATCGTCCAATAGCTAGCTCTGTCCTATTCATTTTCCAGGAATCTTCCTCAAGTAAAATTAATGTTTAGGTGAATTTCTATTATCAAGTCAAATATATAGGGATAATACAGGTTGGCTATTAAATCAGTTCCACTATCCTTGTACAATCTCTGATTGCTACAATACTTAAATGAAAGGGACTTCCCACGTTTCCTACCAGCATTTACATTTACCAAGTTGCAAATGTTTTAGTCCTGTAGTTTATTAAAAAATTCTTAAAAGCACAATCTTGGATTTTGCTTCTTCTTCATATTTTAATTTTGTCATCTTGAGTGCGGTGGCATTGGGTACCTTCACAGAGTTTTGGAAGTAGCAGTACTTACTGGTATTTGCAAACCACTTGGTGTAACGAAGACTCTGTATGAAAGCTGTCCACTCTGGTGCTTGCTGCATATATTCACAGTAAGAAATCACTCACTATGCAGAAGAGATCATCTTAATAGGCATACTAGAGGGGAAAAAAAAAGAGACAGGAGAGACAGAAAGGCTATTTTCATCTCACAGAACGACTCACAGAATGACAAACAAGACAGAAATGTGATATAAGATGTCTGAAACAGGGCTTAAAAATCACAATGAGAACTCATGAAATATAGGAAAAGGCATAATCCTCACAAGTATTCTTCCTCTGGGATCTCCTGCCGACAGCAGGAGTTGAGAATAGTCAGCACATTGCAGGATTTAGCTCAGACTCTCTCTTCCAGCAAAGTAGTTTGATTTTGAGATTTGTAATACAAGTTCTGCTGTTGCAAGAAAAGTGCTTTGAGGGAAGTGCAGTGCTAGGTCAATTCTGGACCTTGCGGAGAGCTCAGGCATCTCAACTGTACAAGGAAAAATGTGGCTGTGAATAGGTGCAATATGCAGTATCTGGAATAATTAACTGCAGGGACAAGATTTAATGGCTTTTAAAAGTTTCCATCACTCAGTCATAGGGAGGTTTTTCTAACATAAACCAGTGACAAATTGCTGGTGAGAACAGAGCCAAAGGAATGGTTCTGTTTCAACATCAGGAGTTAATCGACCCAGCATAATCACACACTTAGGTTATATTTATCTAATATAATTCACTGAGAAAAATTCTTGAGTCAAAATAGCAGGTTTCCAGAGTCAGTCAGGGAGCCTGTTAAATAAATACCATGTTTTGAGGGAAAATATATCAAAAGGAAGTTTCACGTTTCTAAAGTGAAAGGCCTGAGCCCTGGCATTTTTCTCTTTGCTGTTCAATTCCACAAATGTCTGAAATAAGACAGTCTGTTTGCTACTGAAAGCTCCCAATTAAACCAGAAACTGAGGGAATATCCCGCAAGGAAAAGATGGATGCTCTGGTTTGAAAATCTGTCTCCAGCTTGAGGGACAGCACAAAGTCAGCCCTTCGCATGGCCTAGTGGTAACTTTCCTCTCTGGAGTAAATTTTAGTTCCTAATTAGTGAATTTAGCAGTCATCTTCACTCAAGCTAGGCCAAATTAGGGACATGAAAAACCTCCAAGGATCAGGTGATCACAATCACAAAAGAGTATCCTTTAGCTATTTTACTGGTATGATTTATGCTCTCAAACAATCAGCTGTCATCGTGTCTGCATCTAGAGCAAACTTGAGCTGTTTGTGAGGAAATCTGATCAGATACTGTGAGAATTATAGCAGGTGATATAAGAAATTCTGCATGATAATTTACACTCTTTTTCTCAGGCATCTGAGCTAGCATGAATATCTCATTCCTGCCTTAGATGAATATGTCAGCTTTGATTTTCTGAAGTAGAGATATATGAGCCCTTTTCCACGAAACACCATAATTTTCAGACAAATACACCTTCAAGCACTGCTATCAAAAGATGAAAAAAAAATCTCTGGACAATGTTAATTTAGGAGAGCTGTATTTATTCTGAGATTGTTTTTGGTCTTCCTAGCATTCAAATTTACAAACTAGTCCACTGAAACTGGCCTGTCCACATAACTGCTTTATAAGTCCCTATGCTACTGATGGCTGAAAGGGCACATCCAAGGACAGAAATGCTCCATATGACTCTCTTTCACTCCTTTGATAAACCTTAGTTTACAGTCAATTTCAGAGATGGGATTTAGGGATCTTAAATCTTTAACCTGAGACAGGCAGTGAAGGACAACTCCTCTCCTGCAATTTCTGAGCTAGGGCTACATTCAGGGAGGATATGTCTGAAACTGAGATGTTTTTACATAGGTATTAATGGAAAGATTCCTTGAAAGATCTCTCCTTCACCCTGAACTCAAGGAAGTGCCTTAAATTTCAAAACATCTTGCTCTGCTAGAAGGGATTTACATCCAGGATAAATATGATCACTCTTCTAGGAGTAATGCAAATGTAAGATGAGCAGATGATTATTTCCAATAGCGGCTTAGATCTTGTACAAAACAGAATAACAGAGTGAAAGGAATTTTGGAGAGATTAGGGAAGAGGTATCGCTAGAGGCTCCGAATGAAGACAAATGGAGTGGGGAAGAATGCTATCTGGGAGACTGACAAGTATACCAGAGGGGATGGAAAAAGAGAGAGACAGCCAAATCAAGTAACAAAGAGAGTGTGCGACTGATGATCCAAGGACTTTGTTACACGGCTGCCAAAGTCAGAGAGACCTGGAACAATGGGACCCAGGGAAGACCCCTCCAAAGTGCTGACAAGGAAGGAAAGAGGTCAGTGAATGGAGACATTGCCGGGAACCTTGCCTTGGACCCTGCAGGGAGAAATCTAAATGATGTCCGGGTTATTTGAAGAGATGCAAAAAAATGTCCTGATGGGAGAAGAGTAAAAAAGGTTTATGTGAAAAATGAAGGAAAAAGAGAAGTGTTTTTGTCAGATGGGCCCCTTGACAAACTTGCTTTTTAGAAAGATCCACAAACACTATTTTATCTCTCCCAGATTCTTATAAAATATATTCTGCCTAGGAAGTTCTTTGCAAACCATCAGTGTCTCCATGATGTTGTTCATATTCTTACACTTTCTGTGGCTTTATTCCCCAACACACAGCTGAGGCACAGGCTGGAGGACGGAGCAAAGAAACAGTGTAATATGGGCTTATTCCTCAAGCTCAGATGTGGATTAATCATTCTGCCAGGCCCATGCAGCCAATGCAAAACAAACACAATACATTGATCTGTGCTCAGAGAGATTGGTGCATTTGACACTAATGCCTTTTGGTTTAAAATTCTTTATACTGTGGAAGAGGTGTGTGTGTTTTGTCAAAACTGAGAAACACACCGCAGATCGTAAAAAGCACTGGGTCACCCTACAACAGGCAATCTCTATTTAACCAAAGCTTCTATAGATCTTTAAGTGTTTTCCTTTCCCTTAAATCTTCCAAATGTTAATCCACCCCTTTACTTGGAAGATCTCTGCACTACTGCCTAATGTTTATGTTTCTGGAGAAAGACTTAGGGGGTTTTGCACCATTACTGGGCAGCAACTAATATGAGCAGGTACCTTCATGCCTCTTGCCAGTAGGCCTGCTCATCGTCTTTGGCAATACATGCGTCTTTCAGTAGAAATATGATATATGCCCCCCTCCTTGCTGCATTCTAGCTCTCTCAGTAGGTTTATAACTATCAGGGGACTGAAACGCACGACTTTTCAACTTCTGCTTATTTCTGCATTGGGAGCTTGTTCCACAGATACATGTCTGAGACCTGGAAGGCTTGACCTTGGTTAGGTACGTTGCTCTTTATGCCTTTGGTGGAGATCTGCACAGAGCACAAAAGGTTACTTGAGAGAGGTCTCTTGCTGACACAACCTCCTCCCTTAGTAAATGCTGCAGAGGGTTAAATACATAATAAACCCAGTGGGGAATGAGAAAGAAGAGAGGGTTAGCCAAGCTGTTCCTTGTGCAGCACTGCCAAACTGGTTATTTATAGCATCCTGGACCAGAGGCTGCCATTTTCCCTTCTCTAGCTCCCTGTGAGGTGAGAGGCATTTTCACTCTTCCCTGCTCCCTCTCTCATAATTTTGGCAGCTCTTCTCCTTGAACTTGACCAAACGCAGCCAACCTCAACACAGCTGTTTGATAAACAGAAACAGGGGCAGCAGGCCGGGCTTTGAAGAGGGTTTTGCAGAGCAATAACTGAAGGTTTGAATAATGGTACGCAGTTGGCTGAGGGCTTTTCTTATTTGGAAGGACATCAGGCAAAGCGAGAGTTTGTCAAATAATTAACAAAAATGGAAAGGAGAAAGATGCCAAGATAAACAGGGGCCTTTGAAATGGTGCTCACTACACAGCCTCTCTTCTAAAGTTCGGTTATACACATGTGCGCACACACACATACTAAAGGGAACACCTCATACGTGCATGTTTAAACAAGGTCAGTACCATCGTAAGACTGCTCAGGAAGTATCTTGACTGATCCAGGCAGAAAGCATGAAACCACTGATATAAATAGGCTCTTTACCAAGAAATCTCAACATTTCACCCACCCTTTTTGCTTCCACCTTTTGCAATCACATATACAAGCTACAGAAACAAAATGTAGCAATGAAGATGAGAAAAAGACAAGAATAAAATATTTAAAGGTAGAGGAAAATGAAAAATACAAGGAAAAAAAACCCCTCTGTGTGCTACAATCTGCAAAACCCTCAAAAATATGAAAGACTGCCAAGAGGATTTGCAGCCTATCTTGGTAACACAAGATTCTGTCCTCTTATGGAGCATACATGGAAATATAACTTCTTCCAGAGAGATGGGCAGCATAAGAATTTTGTTATTATTATTATTTTAAACAGAGACATTCTTTTCCTTACCTGGGCTTTTAGGACTATACAAGGACATTTGTTTAAGAGGAAAGACTTATGCTGTCCAGATGAATCAATACCCACATTTTTGAGCCTCTGAGGCCTCTTAGGTTTTGGGTTTAATTTGCTAAATTGGTCTTTTGGGCTGCACTTTGTCTTGGAGATCTTTTGGTAAATGAGTTTCAGTCCTACTCATTTACACATCATCGCTTAAAGGAGAGAAAGATCTAATGAAAGCTGAAGCTCATGTTAAGCCATAAAGACCCAATGAAAGCTTGTTTGTTAAGCATGCTTGTACATTGCTAGGTCATGTTTTCAGTATCTCAGGAAGAGAGTTTCCATTCTCCCCTTTATTAGAGTTTCCCACTAATCTGGAGCCTCTGCATCAGCATCTTCTGGCAGACTGTTCTTTGCTCAGTTGTAATTTTTGTCACTGGGGGGCAGGGAAGGAATGTAGGACTGTCCCTTGGCTATTTTTTTTTCTCAGCTTCTAGCACATGCAGGACTTCAAAATTCTATAAGCAATTAGAACAAATGGCTTCTGTGAACTGAACAGGGGATTAATTTTGTGCAAGGTGTTTCTGATGGCTTGCAAATAGTTCCTGAATTTCAATGTCAGTGAGTGCCTCTGGCAATAGGTTAACTAGAATGTTAAAGACAGAAGGCTTGTCTTTCTTTCACCAAACTGACAGAGTATGGTTGTTAGCAGTCCCTGCTCTCCACCTAGCCAGTTTTGGCCTTTAGTTCTGTCTCCACCACCTGGCCAGCCCCAGGCTCTTCGAAGGATTTTTCTACATTCTTGCTGGTGCACTCCAGATCCAGGCTCTGCTCTGGGCTGCATTGAATACTTTCCTTGCTGTGGAGGTGTAGGCACATGTTAATGTGTAGTGGGACCTGGGATTAGGCCCCACACTGGTGAGAACTATGTGTCTAGGCTCCCATCTGCTCCAAGACATTTGGAGATGTGATCAGACCTTGAAAATGTTTGGGACACAAGGGCATTCTGGAAGAGCACTCCAGCACTGTTTGGACTGGCAGGCAAAATGTGGCATCTGCCATCTGTGCTGGTGGAATGGGGTTAGGTTTTCTGGGGTGGTGCTTAACAGAAAGTTTCAACCCCTCCCATGCTTCAGCACTGAATGTGGGCACAGGTTGTGCTGACAGAAGGCAGCCTTTACTGGCACAACAGGCAGCACAGACCAGACCTAACACTGGCAGGAGAAATCCTAATTTCTGCCAGCAACAATGGTGTGTTTTTGGACACTCATCTCAAAGGAAGGGGATTGGGCACCTCTGATTTGCTGAACAGCCCTCAGATGCTAACCACTTTTAGTCCCTCTAGACATGAGCTGTATTTAATCTGGAAACTTCTGAAGTAAAGCACTCCAAAACCTATTACCTCCTTCTGTTCATGGTCCCACCTATAAACTGTAACTAGAGGTGCTACCCAGAGTGAGAGAACAAGATGGCAACATGCAAGAAGGGGCCATTTAAGAATCATGACAAGTCCAGAGGTGCCATGTTCTTGGATTGTCTCAGTGAATTGATAGGGGACTAGCAAAAAGGATGCCTGGGTATGTTGCCTTTCTCCAAGATTTATGCTGGGAGCAAATTCTTTCGTTCACGAGGTCCTTATATGTGAAAAGAAGTGAAATGTTTGTGTCATTTCTGTCTTTTACCTCTTCTTATTCAATCTACCTCACTGTATTCTGGCAATTGCCTTTTTATGCATTTGGAAAACACTGGGTGCAATTATTTAGCACCACTTTTAAAGCAGCTTTGCCTTCCAGAGCAGGTGCCATAAAGTGCAGAATTTTCAATGTGATTTCTTTCCCCTTATTAGAAGGAACACTAAGCTCCAAGCATCCTCAGACTTGGGTATCTAAAACTACCAAATTACAAAGTAATTGTCTGTATAGAACTTAAAGTATTTGCTGAATGCTGATTCACAACTTCATTCCCCTGTTGACAAAGCAATGACATACTGTTATTTATGTCATGATATTTGGGTAATCCATTCCCTGCTCTAGAAGATGTGATAGATATATTCTGTAACCTTTTTTCTTAAAAACCAAAACCAAACCAAACAAACAGGCAACCCCCCAAAACCTGTTATAGGTAATTGCTCCAGTCACCTACCAGGATAAAAGGGGTATACTAAGAATTTGGTAGGGAAGTGAAGACCTATGAAGACATTGCAACTCATGGAGGAGATGACGACTCACTCTGGAGCCTTGGCTAGTCTAGCAGAGATAATGTCATTTTTCAGACATGACCAGCACTTCTGTCTAGCAGACAAGGCCTGCAGCATTGGAGTCAGAAGGGATGAGTTGCTCTCCTAGCTCTGGTGTTAGCATGCTGCTGGATTCTGGACAAGATTTGCTTCTCAATTTGGAATGAAGAAGAGCAAGGTCAGTAACAGCATGGCTATGGAGAGCTTGGAAATGATGATAAAGCAAAAGGAGCTATGTGTAAGAACACCCTAGCTGCTATAGAGCAGTATCTATGGAAGCCCTGTGGTATGTTTGCATAAGCCCAAGCCACCAGTGTGGACATGGACATAGGCGACTTGGTGAAGGAACACGCTTCTTGTCTTAAATTGGGTGCAGGTTCCTGTCTGCATGAATCTGCCAGATGGATGCTGGAGATGATGACTCAATTTACAGACTATCCCATCAAGAGTTTAGCCCTTCATAAGCACAGCATAAGCCTCTTGAGTCTGAACTACAGCCAACAGACTGATGAAGGACTATAAGGTATAGGGTGCTTAAATCTGCTCTCAACACACTCTTCACCCTGTAGTTTAGACCTAATGTAATCGGGGGTGGTTGTCTCGGTGCATCTGAGGCATGCATGGGCTCCCACGCATACAGCCCAGGCATGGATGGGCTGAAGAAAACGTAAGTCAAGGTATGTGTGTGGTTCGGGACCTATGGTGCAACCCTCACCAGAGTAGTGTATCCTTTTGGCCAGTATAGCTAAAGGTGGCTTCAATGTGTGTTGGGGACCCACCAGTCAAGGTGTTAAGTCATCCAGCCAGGTGTCTGGTCCTCCGGCCTGTGAATCCAAAGGATCTGTAGCATTAGTCACACCACTTCGCTGTGGGGCTGCTGGCCACAGAAACCAGCTAGCCTCAGGCACAGTCATACAACTGGCTGTTTGGCACAGCCAGCTCTTGGAACAGAGGTTTCCTCACAGTACTACCATAGCTGGGGAAGTTTATCTGATAATGCTTGTTCTGGATAACCACGGAGCCTGGATTTCAGGTTGGATGACTGGTTTCCCATTATATTTGTTCTGTCTTGTGCTTTCCTACATGAATGACACTGCAAAAGGCACTTCTTTCTCTTAAATCCCTTTCCAAATTTACACCCTCCCAGCCCTACAGGCAGGCTGCCCACTCATATTTAAAGGCACAGTACATGGATACCAGAATTATAGCTGCACAGCCCACACACTCATGTCTGCAGGACAAACGTGCATTGGTAAAGTACTACAGGCAATACACTTTTTTCCTTCCTTTCCTTTTTTTTTTTTTTTTTTTTTTGAGGTGCTATATGATGAAATGAAGATATGTAAGAACCACAGGAAGTATTTATTTTTAAGTATAGGCTAATGCCATGAATGTTATTTGCATTATATGACAGCCCAATGAACCACAATATGAATAAGGAAAGAAAAAAATAGCGTTTTCCTGACCAGTAAATCTCTCTGTTGCCTTCTCAGGTTTCCCCTCAGTGCTACTTTGCATTTCCTTGTGGACCTGTAGAATTAGTGATGTCAACAGGTAACAGACAGCATTAGAGAAGGTTCAGAGTTGTATGAGGACTTGCAAGTAGATGTTGACATATTTCTGAGGAGAAAAGGGTGGGTGGATGTGAGAACTGGGAAAGAAGGTGTTGGTCTGGCTGATGTCTTTCCCTTGATATATAGTTGGTAATTTAAGCCCATCAAAGTGAACTCAGTTTTGATATTCCTGAAACAATACTTTCTTTGTTCAGCTGCAAAAGAAAGAGAAGCAAAATATTCTAGCACAAATATCCTGCTGGATATCAGGCTGATAGAGAGAATCAGGAGCATGGATAACCTCAGTTTAAATGGTCAATGTCCTGGCACATATCCACCTGGATAATGAGAGTTCATCAGTCTGTACTGAGAAGCAGATACAGAACACCCTATGCAGACACAGAGGACAACTGCATTGGTTGTTGCAACTCTCAACCAACTTAGTACCTCAAATCAAGTGTGATTAAGTGCCCTGCTGACCAGCAGTGCCTGCTCCATCCATCTGAGAGTAGGCTACTTTTAGTGGGCAAAATCCCTTTGATGTAATATCAAGTTGGCATACTGCCAAGAAGCAGAAGCCAACTATCCCTCCTTTTACTGAATGAGTCACAAATCCTCTTGCAGCACTTATGACTAGTAGAATCACTTGGTTTTTCTTCTCATTTGAAAGCTGCTGCCTCATAGCAGTCATCCAGGAATGTTACCAGCTCATTTGGTTATGAACTCTTATTCTTACTCTCTTGGTTTTACATTAAGTAAAGTTTGGTTTTCTGCTCACATCATTTGCTGACTTCACCCAGCATGTACTGGCGGAGGAGATTTGGGAAGATCCCAAGGGGTTGATCTGTCTGTGCTGAGCATGGAGAAACTGAGGCAGGAATGGTCACAAACTCTGCTAGCTTGTCCACAGCTGAAGGCTTGCTGGAAGGTACCTTCAGCAGTGTAGTATCATGTAAAAGACCAGGAAGTGGGTTGGCCCTGTGGAGGATAGGCACATAAAGAAGGAAAAGGTGATCCACTGAAAAAATGCAGTGTTCGTCAAGTTGGACAAGTTTCTTCCGTATCTTAAATTACTGAAAGGATGTAACTTCTGGAGAAATTATATTATGATCTCCCCACCCCATTTCTCACACATTTTTTTTTTTTCCAGGAAGGGATGACAGCAACATGCACCATTTGTTAACAGCAATAGCCACAGCTGTATGAACATGGTTTCTCTGTCATGAGAGTAGATGCCCAGCTAGATTCAAGCCAGAGTCAATATGACTCATTGGCTAGCACATCCTTCACTGCATGGCTCAGGAGGTCACTGTAGGTTCAGATCTTATACTGGGACTTGGACTAGTGCTTCATGCTTGAGGAAGGGAAGGAGATGCCGAGCTCCTGGAGGTGCTTCCTATTGGAGGAGAGATAGATTTTAATCTGAGATCTCAACTCTTCCAAAGGTGAGCCAATTATTCTAGGCCAAATTCAGCTCTGGTGGGGGCTCCTTTAGCTTTACTGGGGTTGTACTGGGGATGTCTTTGTTAGTAATTTGGAGGAGTGTGTGCTTTTTTTTTTTTTTTTTTTTTTTTTTGCTTTTGGGTTCTGTTTTCTTGTTTTGTTTTTTTTTGGGTGACCTGGTCTTCTGGATCATGTCCCTTCTGGCAGCCAAACAGGTTCCTGCAGCCAAAGGTGTGTGTATTTGTATAAGCCCTTGCAGAGCTGCAGAAGCTTCTGGCCAGGCCAAAGCACTTTTCTGCTTTGTAAACTTCTTTCCCTCACTGTTCTGCTAGGACTAGGGGTGGTGGGGAATGGGGTTTACTTTTCATCTGTATCTATCCCCATTACTCAGCCATGAAACTCCCTGAGACAGATTAAGTGACAGGAGAGCTACATCTGTCCCTCTTTTCTTGCACAGCTAGCTCTTTGCTGTCTTTCCATCATCAGTTCTGCTTCTAACACTGTTCTCTCCCCAGACAATGGCTGAAGCTGCAGCAACTTGGGGAACTTGGGGCTATGAGCTCAGCAGGGGACGATGACTGAGCAGGTAGACCTCTCCCTCCTGTCATATTAAGCATCTTTCTGGAGCTTGGCTAAATGGTTTTTCAAAAGGTGATGACAGCTGAAGAATACATAAAAGACAGCACTCTTCTCCACAGCCAACTTCTGACTGCTTAAGCCCCTCTTGCCTGATGATGAAGCAGAAGAGAGTATTCAGCACTCTGGATCAGTTGAGCTGGCAGCAGAGTACAGTCACCTCTGGGGTGAAACTCAGGACTATGCACAAGGAGGGGAAAAGATTCCTCATCTCTGAGCAAAACCAGCAGAAAATGAAGGTGAATGTGAATGTGAGTCTTTTCTGAGCACAGCTGGGATACCTCTGCTCTGGAAAAGGGGCCTCTATCAGGTCTTTAATTACAAAAAGTGCACAGCACCTGGTCTTAGGGCATCATCTAAAAGATGAGAGAAGAGTGGAAGCTGTCAGGGGCTCTGTCTGTGGAAATATGCTGAGGTATGAAACGGGGCTCCTTACAGACACAACAGCTGGGTATAGAGTAACCACTGAAAAGTATCCAGCCCTTAATTCCTGCCACTTCTCCCTCCCAAGTGTACATAGTCCCTTTTAATTATTGACTCTAAATAAGTGAATTGCTTCTTTGATTACTTTGAAATTTCTTTCTTCTTGTTTTTTAAGCAAACAGGAATTACTTCTCACTTTATCTGTCATTCACCCACTAACAACCTTGAAGCTATCTGTTAGTTCAAATTGACAGTGAGGTGAAATTGTTCAGAAATATTGTGTTCTTACAGATATCGTGAAAATAGGCAACTAGGGTAGAGGGAAGAGAAACCTTCTGAAGGGAGAGTTACAGCAGGGGAAAAATCTATTTTTAAACCCCAGAGAATCCAGCCAAATGATATTATGCACCAGAGTCCACACTCAGTCCTGCTCTGCTCAGAATGGATTGTTTCTGCATCAGTAAAACAGCAGATTTGACTGGTTGCTGCCTGCCTGTCTCATTCTTCATCTTCCTTCTAAAAATCACCATTGCAGAATGAAGGCAACAGAAATAATTTAAAAGAGCAATCCCAGGCACTACCATTTTGGGAGAAACCTTGTCTAAGCTGGCTGCCAGTTCTTTTCAAAGGGAAAAGAAATGGGTCAAAGTCATTGACTCTGAGGACATTTGAATGGGGAGGAGCAAAGATGGACCAAGTAATCTGTTTACAAGCACGTAAAGGTGTTGCTCATTGGGCATTTTTAAAGCCTCCTAAATCACCAGAATTGAGGCCGGATGGGAGGACTGATTGTCAGACTTTGTCTAGGCTCTGCTGTGCTGTCTGACTGCCTGACTGCGGTATGGATCAAGAAAGAACTTTTGCAGGGACTGCTCTGAAAGAGTTAATGTATTTTACAAGGAAAGCTGCCATCCCTCAAGGTCATTTTATCTTTTAGTTACATGAATTCTAGGAAAGCAAAGATTCCTTCCAAGTAAGTTGCTGGTTTATCCAAGTGATGCTGTTACAAAAATTGTTGTAAAAGATCCAGGTTTTTCCAGGGTATAGCAAGTGTGTGTGGTGTTTAGATTTAGACTGCCTCATGCCAAGTTACTGACTCCCCTTTCTTTTTTCGTTTTATTCCTCCCACCCGCTCTCCCCCAAATCACAAGCCTAATAATAATTAATAAGAATAATAAACAGGTGAATGTGGAAACATTCCCAAAAGCTGTTATCACAAAAGCAATGTCAGTCCAGACGATGCTAGTTTCACATCAAGCCTTGGAATTGTCAATTCTCATTATTTCCCAGTGTTGAGTGCAGGAGGAGAGAATTGCAATCTCTGTTTTGCAGAATCAAGCCCTCTGTTTAATGCAGTGGGGAAACTGAGATGAAATATACGTCTCAGGGGACTCTCCCTGTGTGAAAGCTTATTACAGCTGTAACAAAACCTTCTAATCTGAACGGATTCTGTTACATACATGATATTCTGGTCTTGGGTAAGGGGGAGGGGAATAAGAGAAAGAAGACAAAAAGTTTTAAAAGAAAAAAAATAAAAAGAAGACCTGCATTCAATCCCTCCTTCTCTCCCCCTGCCCTTATTGCCTGTATTTGTTGTTTATACAGTATGTGTTCTTTTCTGCATTTTGACAAAGATCTTCTGAGATCTGTAGGAGTTTTGCTGGGTCAGGGTGTTGATGCAAAGCAAAAGTTACAAACTTGGATGTGCTACATGAGTGGAAAACTGTTTAGTGGTGCTTGGAATATAGAATCCATATTACCAAAGCAGGAGAGCCTAATAAGCCATCTAAAAACAATATTGAGCTGCAGCTGAAGACAGAGAACCATTTAAAATGTGTCATGTTGTCCAATACAATAATAAAGTAGCAGACAGAAGATACCCAAAGGCACAGTCCCTGCCTGAACAAACCGTCTCTGGATCTGTGCTAATGACATATAATGAATTCACTAAAGCAACTGAGAAATAAATTAGTGCCAGGTCTTAATGTACACAGGGAAGTTGTTTCTTTTTATTCAACTTCATTGAGTTAGAATCTATATAAAAGAGACGGAGAGAAGGGGTGAGGGAAGAAAAAGAAAAGTGTGGAAAGATGAAGTGCCTTGCCAAAGGTCAGGGATTAAGTCACTATTCAGTGCCATGTCCACTGAGCCCCACTGCTTCAGGCCATCTGTTTCTTGTTCCTTGTGATGGCTTAATAGGATGGTGTCCACCCAACAGGTGCTTTTGTACATCTTACCACCCCACAGATACTCTGAGGCAGCATAGTCCAGAGATCAGAGACCACATCCATCCACCCAAGGGAGCACAGAAAGAGACTGGGCCATTCAGTGGCTTCATTTTAAAAATTGAAGAAAAGACTTGTGAGACCAGCTCCTGGGTTCTGAAACCTTCCCTGCCCATCGTTTGCTGGAGGAGGCGGGGTGCACTCCTGCTTGCTAGTGATAACTACTCAGTGGTCACAATCCAGGTGCTGGGGGGTTTCAGTCCTCTTTTACTTGTTTTAAAGAGATCTTTATTTGACTCTGTAGAATGCCAGAGCGTTCTGCGGAAATTCCATCTCCCTACCCTTTCTATATCTAAACATGTACTTGGGGAAAACATACCACAAGCATGTAGCACCAGTGATGTTAAAACTTCTGAACTGTATGTAGGTGAAAAGGAAAGAAACTTCCTTCCTTCTGATATTTGTATTCCCAGGTGATCCTATTACTTTGTCTATTGAAGCTCTTCTGGATATGGATCATCCCTTGATTCACATAGTTGGCATGAAGCTGGGGAAAGAGAAGGAAGCTCCCTCTCCAAGTACTAGTTTAGCACTACTGAAATAACAACAGCAAATGCCCTGGTGTTCAGAAGGAATTCTGCAATGACAACGATCTGAAGAGATCAGAAATCACCTGATCCTCCCTGCAGTTCATGTGAAGTGCTCTCTACATGCTGCAGCTTGAAGGAATTAATCCTGTTTTAGTTCAGCTCTCCCATGATTAGCTCCCACTTCTCTCTCCTCTCCCCAAGAAATACAGGGTGGAGATGGCAAAATTATAGGGACTATTATGAAGAGCTTTCCTTTAAAAGCTGCACCATGCTGTGAAATGAAACTCAAATAATGAATGTTTCCAGCTCAGCCAGAGCACTCTCCAAGGTATATTTTTATCTCCATGGTGTCAGAGATTAACTGTACATTTGTCTTAATGGTATCACCCTTTAGTGTTAATGGAAGCTATGTGTGTAAATCCCTGACCATCCAAATGAGAATACACTTTGAATGATCACAATAAATCAGAGTAAGTGGAAGACCCCTGCAGGCCAAATTCATCCCTAGAGCAACTCCTGGGGCTTTTAGGAAGCTCATGCCAAGAAGGCAGTGTAGTATAGCAAAGGACAAATGCAATAAATCGTATCACCTGCTTTATGATTTCAAGGTAGTCATAATGATGGCATTTCTAATTGAAACAGAGCAACTTTTCCTTCAAAAATTACTTGAAAAAAAAAACTGGGCTTGGTCATTTTGGGATCTTTGTGGTGCATACAGGAGCAGATTGAGTTATTTATTCTTGAAGAAAATTTTGCACTTCATTTAGCCACTGCAGAAGTTAAAGACAGACAAACCATTGTCCTTGTTTAATTTGCAGGTCATTTTTTTTTAGGTGATGGAAAGTGCACCTTAAAATACTCTGATGAAAATGGAATAAGTTTCAAACAAGAGGTTTCCTCTTAAAAGATCCTGCAACTATCTGTTGTAGAAATGACCCAAAATTATGTTTCAAGCATCACCAGCAACTCTGCCTTTCGTGAAAAGTACATGAATTCCTATTGCCCAGAGTTCCCAAATAAAGCTGTTTGAGCAGAAAGAAATGAGAAGTGGGAAAAGAAATGGACTTGCTTGTTTTCACTGTAAAACACAGCAATATGGAAAACGGAAGACACTGGTAGCTAAAAAGTAAAAATATCAGTACTGAAGTTGTTCGAGTTGTTCGATGGGAAAAAAGTTGAAATTGTCTTTTGTTGAACAAATTGCTCTGGAGTCTTCCCTCAAACTGGCTAGTGGAGTGACCTCTCCCTTTCTAAGTCACTGGCTTTGAAGGTTGTCGTCTGTCTTCTAGGTGACAAAGACAATGCTCAGCACCAACCTTTCCCTTCTGTGAAGCATACATCCAGCTTGGTGGCAACACCCTTAACTTCTCATTACAACTTTTCAAGGAAGAAAGAAAAAACAAGTCTGGAATGACTACATCAAAGGTCTCTGTGCTTTTCATAGACCAGAAATAATTCAGATGTCTAGTCAGTTTGGAAATCACCTGGTCATCTCTGATCATTTCAATGGACCCAGTGTTTCTGCACTGGGTAAGTCTCAGCTAGAATAAGGCAGCTATTGTCAAGCTGTTTCCAGCAGGCAGAAATGGTTGTGCAGACTGCTTGTTCCTTTGCTGGATATTGGCAGACTGATGAAGGGGGACCATCCTCTCCTCTGCCCACCAAACACTTGCTTTTGTCACCTAGTAGATTTCACAGAATGACAGGAACCACCACAGCTCTCCCTTGAAACGGCAGGTCTTGTTTGGCCAACCCTAGATGGGATGAAGACCCCTCTGCTGAAAGCTTTTTATTTGGAGACATGTTCTCTTTCAAATTCTTTTCCTCTGGTAGATGGGAATGGGACTTGAAAATTGGTTTTCAGACCTACTACTTTGCATTAAATAGAAATCCCTCCCTCCAATATCTATTTCTGGAACTCAAAACTTTTTATTGGTTTGTAGTTGTTCCTGTTCTCCTTCTTGACTCCCCCTGTACGACCAAGGCTGAAAAGCCAAGTACCAAGAATGAAAAGGGGCAGGAAATATTGGGATTGTCCTAAAACTTATTAAATTTCCAACCTGTTTCTGCAATGTGAGAGATTATAAAAGTCAGCTGGGAATCTGAGAGAGATCTGCATCTAAATAGAAAGAGGCTGTTCCAGAAACCAAGCCAGGCAATTGCTGTTAGTATCTCTCCATTGACTTCGGTGGCACTGAACTGAAAAAAAAAAAAAAAAAAAAAAAGACTTACACAAACCTGAATAATCCAAGACCTTGGGGACAATGCCAGGAAAGTGAACAAATGGGGCTTTTTTGTTTCCTCCTCTGAGGAGGGCCTGCTGCTAAAAGCAGCTCTTCCGTCCTGCCCTCCCTTCTTTGAGCTGGCAGTTCCACCTGTTATGAGCCAGGAGTAATCAGAGAGACGAATGGCACAAGCGGTATTTTTACAGGATGAACCCACCAGGTCAGCTGGAGGCCTGCTGTAATCCAATACCGGGTTGTGACTGCACACAGGCCCCGTGCAAGGCTTGGGGGAGGAAGGTGGTGAAGGATGGGCAAAGGGAAAGCGTGGCAGTCCCAAAGGAGGCAGAATTTAGCTTAGGAGACTTCGATTTCCCTGCGGTGCCCCTGAAAAATGAATAGTGGGGATTGTTGATGAAATGTGTGAGCCAGGGCTTGTTTAAGGGGGAGGACAGGGGAGAGGGATGGGGCAGAGACAGGGGCAGTGGGAACACCACTCAGATGAACAAAGAGCACATGTGTGTGCAGGCAGCCTGTGCCCGCTCCACATGGGAAGGGGGTCACGGAGAGATATCTGTTTCTTCATTCACCTGCTTCTCTCTCTCTCCTTTTGTGTATAGTAAATGAGACCCCTATTGCTTCAAACTCCCCCGTCCCCACTCCTCCTGGTACCACCAGCTCTGGGTCAGCCCAGTTCTCCTAGGGCAGCCTATTGTCTGGGTGCTGACAGAGTCCCCCTGCGCCTCCTGTGTGGAATCAGAAACTTGTTGCTGGAGAGGCTGCCTGAGGAAGAAACACCTGCAAGGAGCCACAGCTGTGGTGGGAGCTGCTCTCCTAATGCTCTGTTTAGGATTACAGCACTCCAGAGCATCACATTACCCCAGTGGCTACACTGAAACCTGGTATTAATTCACATTAGCAAGGATCACATTTAGCATGTTGAGAGGGGGAGTACTGTTATTATTGTTTCTGAAACTGCTGGAGTGAACTCTTGGGATGGGCCTTTTGTTAATCCTGGCAGTGGCCAGAGGATCTTCTCTGTTCCTGCTTGCCACTGGCCACCAACCCTGTGTCCTCTTGCATGAATGACTTTAAACGCAGCAAGTCACTTTCACAGCAGGGTTACTTTCTTTCTTTCTCTCTCTCTTTTTTTTTTTTTTTTCCTGATGTGCCAAAGTCAGTAACTTTAAAGAAAACTTCTGCACGCCATGGAATGTCTTTGGATTGCACAGCAACAGAATGGGATCTTCTAACACTGGGAGGGCAGCTATAGGGCGGTGAAGAATCAGATCTTGCCATTCCCATGATGGATTGTGCCAAGATGAGAAAGAGGGAAAGAGAGTCCAAGGAGTTAAGAATAGCAAAGCTTTGGAAGAGATTTGTGTAAAGACGGTATGGAGTTTTCCTTGCTTGATGGTTTTAAGAACATCTCTCAAGTATATCTGATCTTGTCTTTGGACAGGGACATGGCTACTTGTATTTCAACCTTGTTTTCCCCGCAGCCATTATAAAAGTGAGGTGGAGTTACTTTCCTCACCTAAAAACTTTGTGTGGGATACCCTTATTTTCCTTTCTTTACCACATATCCCCTTCTTTACTGGATGGTGCTGAGGCTGTTTCTATCTAAGGAATATAGAGATTCCCCATGCTATGCATCAAGAGCGGTATGTTAAGTCATCCCTCTGTGGCTTCATGATACCATTCTGTGGTTTTTCCAAGACAGGGGCCATTCCACATATATAAAATAGACTCCTGATTCAGCTTGAATCCAGCAGATCATAAATATTAGTAATAACCATGACTACTCCATGATGGTGTTAAATATCAACTGAATGCCGTTCTACAGTCTTGGAATGGAGATGAAAAAAGAGGATTTGAACAGAACTCTTCATAGGCTGCAAAACTCAAATATATTAACAATATATATGGTTTCAGAAGTATCTTAATAGACTATTAATATCTGCTATGCTACAAAATTTTAAAAAAACCCCACAATGTTTAGATAGATTTAGGTTGAGTAAAACAACAGGGTCAATTAGACACAAGGTCTGATGCTATATGCGGTATGAGTAGTGAAGAAGGAAGACATCTACTACTAACCCCTGAATGACATTAATTTGTGTAGAGATGAGAGAACTTCTGACACTTGTTAGAATGTAACCCCGTGCTTGGAAATCTTCTACATATTCTACATATCTGTCTTTCTACAGATTTGTAAAGATAGAAACGGACTGCATGGACCACCAAATGTCATCTCATTACCTCTTTTCTAATCCTGAATATCTCATTTCAGAGAAGCAGCCTTTTTGGAAAGTGTCAGAAGATAGGAAATCAAGAGCTTCGAGTGGTGTCTTATTCCATTTAACCTGGTGAACCCTGATTCCATTCCCCGGCTTCCTCAATGGGAACCCACACCACCCCAACAGGGACTGTATGCACCACAGGAGAAGGTTAATCTTCACGAGTGTGACTTCTGAAGATCAAAGCACAGCAAGATACACTGCCTTGTTTTGTGCATGCCACTGCCACTCTCAGATGGCAAGCTTTGCAGAGCTTCATCATCAGTCAGTTTGGGACTCTGTTTATGGGATTACAATAACTGACTGTCAGAGCCTGGCTCCCTCTGGAATCAGTGGAGAAAAGTAGCTGCCGCATGTATGTGAGGGCATCTATTGCAGGGAGTCCGGATATAGCCCTTGATCTTTATTTCTCTGCTGGGTCTCTTGAACCATCTATTCTTTGCTGGTGCTGTGTTTTTAGCATTATTGCTCTCTCTTTCCTCTGGTCTCTGACACTCAAATTTATTGATGCTCATTTTAATTCTCCCTGGAGAAAAAGAAATAATAAATCCCGCCTTCGATATGCACATGTGTTTTTCTGTGGGCTCCCAGGTTTACACTGTTGTGTGTGCAAGCCAAAGGCAGGTTTCTGCCAAACTGATTTCTCTCTTCAGTGTGATAACACTCTCTGGACAACATGACTTCATATAGAGCAGCGTTAAAGGGCTCTCATCAGAGTTATGGCCTACCCTCTCAAAGGCCAACCTGCCTGGGAAAATCCAGCTATTCCAGGAAAAATTAAAAGACAGCAGGAAAATCTAAAGATCTGGAGAAGTCTGTTGGAACTATCAAGCCATGGTCTTCTAACATGGGCTTGGATATATCATCTAAAAACGATGTGTAATTCCTATATACGCTGTTACAATGTGATTCTAGGTTTCTGTGCCCAATAAATATTTAGTAGCAAAGAAAGACCAATAGGAGAGGCTTAGTGGTGAGAAATTTTCTCTTGGACAGCATTGGACACAATTAGGCTTTAAACTGTCCGGCTTGTGGATTTTGACATGTTTGTGAGGACATAATATATTCCCAAGACAGGAGGGGAGGTGCAGCAGAGAGTACAGATGGAGCTCTTCCAATGAGATATAACTGCAGCTCTAATTGCTCCTGATCATTTAAGATCACTTGTCATTTCCTTCAAGAGGAGGCGATGATAGACCAGTGTTTGAATAGGATTCTCATTAGACCAGTTAGTTTCCTTATGCTTTAATTTTCTGCTTTCATCATCAGCTTCAGGCAGAAGCCTTCTCTTCCTTTCCTGAGCATTTGCGAACACTGTTCTACAACACAGCTGGTTCTTCTCTTCTCTAAATTACACGAGGGAGCAAATATCTCCCCAACAAGCTTCTTGGCTGGATTTGCTCAGAATTAAGGGTATGGATGCATTGTCTCATACCAGCAATACAAACAAAGCAAAACTGAAGGAACTTTGTAAAACATAATATAGAAAATAACATAGTGCCAAAACACTGAGTATCACTTAAAAATGGAAAACAAACAAAATGAAGTCAACTTGTTCTTTTCATCAGGACATACACAATCAAGTTGCCTGACTCTGGCATTACAGCACAGAAAATGCAGCATCTGTATAAGTGATGAAATTTCATAACCCCTCACTCCCATATAACCTTGCTTGATTTTGACACTTGTGACTTATGATAGGTTAAGAGGTCAACCCTGAAGCATGAGTATTGTTTCAATCATGCTGCTCCCTCTCGTGAATTACGTTAGCAAGGGCTTGGTCACAGTTATCCGCGCAACAAAGAAATATTGTAGTAAGAAGTTGCACCATGGTAGGATAGTTACTGTGGCAATGTAGTTAAAATGCCTGAGAGAGTGATTTTCATTGTCGAAAAGTCTACATAATAAAGTTTAATGTAGTCCCTGGGACACAATTTTTTTCTTAGGATTTATGAGCAGAGCTTGGTGAGTGATACATATTTTGGTCTGGTCACCAAAATGAAAAATCAGAAGGGGGAATAAAGCTCAACCAAAACAATGATCTTTTGAGTTTATGGATGAAAAGATTGATTCTGAATCAGAATGATTTTTTTTCACTGCACTGAAACTAAAAGGCTTTTCACACTTTTGGGTTATTTAGACCTTTTGACCAGTTGTTTTCTTCTAATGCTTTTAAATGTATGCAGATTTTTATTTGCAAAGTGGCATTTCAAAACATCTCTAGAAGTTCTGTTTCAAAAACATCTGACAGCTTTTGAAAGGTGAGAAAACTGATAGGTTATTTGGCCAAAACCTTTCACCACACTTAGCCTGGTTTGGCAATGTCTTTGCTCCTGCCTTAACACCAGCTTTTGGAAGATACACTATTATTATTAATAATCATAATAACAATAATATCATCATCCAGCTGTGCTGAGAAGGCTTGGGAACCAATCCTAGATCTGCTAATCTCCTATGACAAATTTTTTCAACCCTCTGGGTTTCTGTTTTACCTTCTAGTTGTTGGCCTTCTTATCTAGTTAGATTTAAAGTAATAGCATCAGGAACTCTTATATGTTCAGTCTGTTATTTTTACACTGATTCCTGGATTACTGTTTCTGCTGTAATATGGTGGTTGATTTTTTGCTCTATGCCCTCATTCCATCACAGTGAACATGGAAGTGTCTCTGTCCCTGAAGATAACTCATTCCAGTTCAGAAAGGTATTGAGGGAGCAAAATCAAATAGGAAAGGTTTCTATGTGTACTATGTAGACAGAGATTGTATTGTATTATTAGGATCATAAGTGAGTGAAACTGAACTATGACTTAAGGTCATTGCAACCAGTCTTTGCTCAAGAATGATTGATTTGTATGTGGAATAAGATAGATTCAACAACAGAATCTCCGTCAAAATATTTGTCACATGCAAGACAAGTAAGGATCTGAGGAGGCCGAATGCCTCTTCCTCTGAATGAATGAATATAAGAAATAAAACTGAGAGAACAGGAATGAAACAGGGCCTTTATTCCACAGAATGCCTATTTTGAGAGACTTTATTACACGACAGTACATCACTGGATGGAGGAAGGAACCACCTTCACAATTTCCCAGAGTCTATCTCCATGCTTCTGCTTAGGAAGTAGTTTGGGAAGGGAGGTAATATGAGAGGGAAACAATATTACACAATGCATGGAATATTAGAGACAGATTGGGAGCTAGCCCTGGCAGCCCAAAGAAATGCTGATAGAGAATCAAAATACATTGGAGGCAAAATGCTCAGCAGAAAGTTTTGGAGACCCTCTAAGATCCTATCTAATAGTTTAATTTCTTTATGTATCTGGGCATATAGGTCTTTGGGTATGTCCTTATCAAGCTATTGGGACTGCATCAAAAGATACCTGACTGCTCTCTCTCTTTCCTCCATACTGCTTGATGACATATTTGCTCAAGCAGCATGGACCTGCTGCGTAATCTTGAAACAGGGTGCCTTGGCAAGAAGCTGCAAGAAGGTTATGGGGTTATGCAGAGCTGGAAGGTCTGGGTACTGTGACAGGCAGCAAAGTAAGACCAGCTCTGCCCCAGCTTCAGGCCTTTTTGTTTTTTCCTGACCGTGTCTCCCCAAAACAGGATTAAAAGTTGGGTTTTGAAGACAGACCATTTGGAAAGTCCACTTCAAAGGGTTCTGTGACTTACCCCAGCTGCCTGGAGCAATGACTTGTGAATTCTGCTTCCCATATAGCTGCGGAAGTTCTGGACTCTTAAACAGAGCTCATTCACGGATCTTCAGAGCTGGCGTTGTGGGGAAGGAGGGAGAAGGGGCTGCCTCTCCAGAAAGGTTGCTGTCCAAAGCCTGGGAATGGAAGCAGGTTCACTGTGGTGTGAACAAAGGCCTCCAGGCATACGAGAGAGCATCTGCTCACCAGCTGATGGTAGTGCACCTGCTGAACAAGTGCAGTCGGTGCTATTGCCCTCCTCACCTCTGCTTTCTGCAGACTCAACACCTGGTTATCCACACTTCCTCCAGTGGCATTGCCAAATGCCAGTCCTAGCACACGGGAGAAACACCTTGCAGGAGAAAGAGGAGCTGCTGTGCGCTCAGTCATCACTGTCGTGACAAGTACATCAGGAAGAGGCCAGTTCTAGCAGCGAGCTGCACTGTCAGTTTTCAGATATTGCTTGCCCTGATGAAGAAGGTTGGGAAACCAAGACTTGGTTAAAGTTTCTGTGTCCATGTTGAAGCCTAGATCTAAATCTTATTGTGGAGGTGGCTGCCCCCACACCTAAGGGGGGTGGCGGAGAGTGGCTGTTTTTTTAACTGTTGAAATATTTCTCCTGTGACTGGTCACCAGGCCTGGCATTGAAAGGATGATTTTGAGTTGGAGAAAACTCCTTTGTGGGTTTTGTGCGAAGAGTGACTGAAACTTGCTACTGGTTCATTTCAACTACGTCCACCGAACCGTAACTTACTACCACATACAAGTTCAGCAGGAACATTCCCAAAACCCCTGTAGAAGAAATTTACGGTTGCTCAACGCTCTGTTACTGGCGGCCACAACAGTGTGCACTCCACATGTCTTTGTAATCACTTAATGACTCATTTCCTTAATCTCTCATTTCCTATAGCCCTATTACAAGCAATTCATAAACCCAGACCCATAGCCGTTCCCCTGCTGTAGTCAGGAAGCACTGAACTGCCTCTGCATCTGGTTGGCTGGCTGAAATACCCCTCTCTATTCCCCTCTGAACTTTTCACTAGACCCTGTCTTTTGCTGCAGTGACACCTACTGATGAGGTAAGAGTGTATGAACTATACGTTCCCTTGTTGCCAAACCCAGCCAGCAACCACTTCCTGGCTCTAACCAGATGTTTCTGCTCTCCTTGAGCAAATTTCACACTACACTGGGAGAAATTTTGCAAAGTCTTGGCTTTAGTAAGTCAGTAGCCAGCAGACCTGAATAGAGATTAGGGCAGCAGGAGGAAAAAATTCTTTGTGTCCAGGTTTCTCCTTCAGTCCTGAGTGAACCATCACCCAACTGATGGCTTGGAAAGAAAGCCTTGCAAAGCCAGTGTTCCCTGTAATGCTATGAGCTGTTTGACATGGAAAGCATCAGAGGAACAGCCTGCATGTCTTTGCTTTCATCAGTGTGTTCTCTTTTGTGATGAAATCATAATCACTGACAGGAAAGCATACCCTTGATACCTCCTCACAATGCCCCATGGTGATCTGAACAAAGGGAGTGACTGAGAAGTCAGCTTAAACCCCACTGAAAGATGCAGCCATACCAAGGATATCTTTTATTGAAATGCATTTTCCTTCCAAACCTCAGCCTTTTCCCTAAAATCTCATTACTTGTCCTCCACAACTCTTCTGAAAAGAGGTTTTATGTGGAGCATTTGAGCGCATGATGCTCTAAGTAGAAATGGAGATTATGTGGACAAATCCTTTCATGTTGGATGATAGCAGGAAACTCCATGTTGAGGGATTGGAGGTCAACGGTTTGCAAAGTTCTTCAGCTTTTTAGGATATTCTATTATGCCTAATGGGGACATGCGTGAGGGACTCACAGAGTTCCCACAGAGCCCACAAACACAGTCAGCAAAATCCTCCCCACAAACAGGTTTGTTCCAAGTATGCTAGAGATATTACAGTTCAGGGGAAGACCTCGGAGTGGTACACAGACAGACTGACAGATGAGTAACTTTCTAGTGTCTCATCTGTTAGAATAATGCAACAAAAAGATCATGTAGCATGAAAATCTTATCCAACTCCCCTTATACACAACCTGACGGGGTACTACAAAGAGCTGCAGTGTTTCCAGCTGAGAAACCACAGTGTTTGCCCTGAGATCTTGCAGTCCTCCAGTGCAGAAAGCCATGCCATCGCAACAGATTATCTGTGATTCCCAGTTTTCGCAGGCACAAGAGGTCAGTGCCACAGCGCCTGCAGGGAATGTGACTTTTCAGCTGTCTCGCTCTCCCCAGTAAACTTTGACCTTAGTGCAATCTACTATCAAAGAACCAATTATTCCCAACACTCATATATTTTTCTCCATAGACTCAATGGCACATGGTTGCCAGGGGCAAGACATCATGCTAATCAAGGCAATAATTCAAGGAAAGGCAGCGGGGGGCTGTCATGATCAGGAGCCCTGGGTTCTGTTTCTGCCTCCAAGCTATGAATACGGACTCAGTCCTGCCTTCTCCTTCCTCCCCTTCTCCCCCAGTCGCTGAGCTGGTCCCCTCCTGATGTAAATTACATGCAGAAATCAATGGAGATATGCCAAGGGACACCAGTACTCTTGTCATACTCAGGTTTCCCTATCACCCAACAGTCTCCTCTTAATAGAGGCACCATTGTTTGGTGCGTATTTCTCTTTCTATTTCTCAGCACCTGGAATTAGCTCCCCTCTGGCTCTAGATATCCTTTTGGAGCAATGGGAAAAGCAGTATCAGGAAAGGATTGCTGCTTTAGTGGGTTGCGGGACAAATGAGGAGGTTACAGCCCCATGAGACATGCAAGTATCCCACAGCTTGCCAGCATTCACAGCCATGGTTTGACCCCATAGCCTGTTGTACCACTAGCCACACATGCTGTGAAATCTCAGCACCTGAACTTGTAGAAAGAATGGCCAGATCAAAGGTCAATCAAGGCAAGAATCATGACTCCAACCATGGACATAAGGGCTGCCTATCACCATCCCCTTGCATAAAATGCAGTTAATGTGCAAGCAAATGCATTAAGTGTCACAAAATGACTGAAAACATAGTTAACTTGAGGTCACCAAAATCCTAAAGCTAAATAGAAAACACTTTTCCTAGTTGGGCTGAATATTGGCCCAGCCTCAGAGTGGTTGAATATATATACCTCAATCAGTACTTGGATAGTACTGATTCGATGGATTAGAGGTTCTGTTTCAAGTGCCACAGAGAGATGCACTCCCTGGGGCTACTATGGTACCACTACATAACCTCAAATTGTGCAAGCTGAGGAGATTTCACCTTGCCAGCTCCTAAGAGGAAAATGTTTTACAGATATTTTAATATGGCTTAATAACATTGACTGTTTTGTCACCGAGTCTCAAGGGCTTTTTGAGGCACTAGTGCGGAGTGGTGCTTGAGTGTGCTGGAAATTCATTCATCCCCTGCAGACAGGTGGGGTTAATTCAGACTCTATCAGAAATCTGAGTTGGGGAAGGGGAAAGAGAATAAACACATGGACGAAATGGATGTTAAAAGGCTGGCTGTACAGTTGAAATTGACAGGTAGGCTTACGATTCAATATCTTTCGTTTCCCTACAAGTGTTCCAGGTTTCTTTGTTGCTAGCTAAAAACACCTACAAAGTGTGTGCAAGCTTCAAATCCCACTTGTACTGCATGGAAGCAGTTGCCACACTAAAGGAGTTCAGGGTTATTCAGTGCACATCCCAAGGTGCAAATCATCTGAAATTCAACCTTAATCACTATGAGTAATCAGGGGTTAGCTCTCAGT
Organism: Tinamus guttatus; assembly: GCF_059628265.1. Classification (NCBI taxonomy): domain Eukaryota; kingdom Metazoa; phylum Chordata; class Aves; order Tinamiformes; family Tinamidae; genus Tinamus; species Tinamus guttatus. The sequence goes on along the minus strand of NW_028288594.1, from coordinate 5,688,525 downwards.
TCCTGCTACAAGAGAAAAAAACAGAAAATCTGAAAATACCAAAGCTTTATAAAGATAGAAAGTCCAAGTCAGGGATGAAAACCTCCTATTTCAGAAAAAGACAAGATGTTCAGATTATATAGTACTCAGACATGCTTATATGAGAAGTGGCTTTGTCTTTCAAAGTAGGATACATATGTTTCCATCTTTCTGCTTGCAGATGAAAGAGACAATTTCAATCTAGTAAGTCTGATTTTAAAAGAATGAAGATGCCAAATCCTCTTTCCAAAAAGAATCGCTGAGTATGAGAGCTGAATAGCAAAACATTACAACTAAAATGCCTGCTTGTCTCCTTCAATATTAGTATCTTTAGAGATTTAGAGTTGCTGTATGCAGAAAGGAAAAACATTATTTACCAGTGCTTTCAAAAAATGGTGAAGAAAGGTAGAGACTGGAGTGTGCTCTTTTGCAACTGGAGTCCAGGGCAGATGGAAAAGTCATGATCTGCACCTCCTGCACCAGAGCTGAAGTGTACTCCCACCAATGTCATGACTGCTAGTACAGGGCCATCAAAGGAAATGAGCCACTAATCCTGAACCCACACCATTTTATCTGTCTGGATTCACAGCCTACTTCCTCCAAGGTCATATAGGATCCCTGTAGAATTTTTGTCTTACTAGTAAGGTCTCACTCATGCTCCCGATTCTCCAGCTTTTGAATGCAGGTAATGGATGTCTTTTGACTCCTGCATGTGTGAAGATTTGAGTACATGATTCAGAAAACCTGGCCATAGATAATTCAAATCTTAGAATTTTGAAGGACTCTTTTCTATACCTGTCCCACATGTCTTTGTCTTATATTAATTATGCTTCATTAATTGCTTTGATTTTAGTTGGAGTCCTAGGAGATAAAAAACACATGAAGCACTTTCCAAGGAAACCACAAGTATCTCAAGCTGCCCCATAAAATGGGCCATTTTTCTTATTCCCAGACTTGGGGAAAGACAGTGAGCACATCCTGACAAGCGCTGAGGTCTCTGCAGGGACCGAGTCCCTCCCAATTAGCTCGCTTCCCAAGAAGTTGTATTCTGGCTGGGTGAGACCTTCAGACCACGCAGGAGTGAAACTGTTGAAAGGAGGAGGTGTGTGAGGGGGATGTGTTTCTTGCATTGTTTCTGGGAAAAGTCATAAATCTCCACACATTAAGATCTTCCATATGCTGCTTTTTCAATATCAGCTTGTCACCTCAAGCTGTCTGACATGGACTGTCGGAGGAGTCTGCTTTGCTCTGAATATTTCATTCACATCCCACCAGACTTCAAAAAAGGTTGAAAAGAACAGTAGAAAATACAACACAGAAGGACAAAAACAGACTGTGAATCAGCATTAAGGATGAAACACTGCCATAAGAAGGAAATAAATAACCTAAAATCAAATCAAACACAGATTACTTTGCTGTATATTTAAAGCAGCCAGTTACTTTCCCTAGTTCCTTCAAATTTCCTTAGACATCTAGCATCCGCCTAACACTTGGAGATTTGAGACTTGGTACCTTGTTGTTCAGCAGAGAAGCTAGCATCTAGCAGATGCATTATCAGCACATTTATTTTTCAGGTGGACAATATGACTATGCATAGGTCTAAGCCATTCTGCTCTTACTGGTCCTAGCTATCTGTTAATGCTCAAATGTAAAAGTTACCAAAGTGGGAGGCAACAGAGCCAGCAATGGGAGAAAAGCAGCACTAAAAGTTGAGATGGGTGATGGGTTCAACTCATATGTCTCAGAAGCATTGCAAGTTCATACCTGTAAGCTCAAGTTACAGGTGCTTAGCTTCTTTATGGATGCTAAAACTGGGCATTGGTTCTGCTTTTGGATCCCAGCCCACATCTTGGGTTGCTCTAAGCTCTTGGGTTTGATGGATGAGACTATTGGAGATGCAGATACCTTATGATTTATAAGCAATGGGCATCACCAGAACATTTTTTTTTCTTGCTTTCTTCATTTTTCTGACTTTCTGAAGAACAAATGTTTTATAATGTTGGGAATGAACGTGCACTACAAACCTGCATGTGCCGGATATTTAATGAAGATTTTACCAGCTCTACTTTCTCTGGAATTTGGAAAGGAACTCAAACAAAAAGTGAAATATGTGTTGGTTTCCCTTTAAAATGTCCTCCCAGAAGACATGTGGTTGAAACTGTGGTCTAGTCCAGTTCAAACTGGAAAGTTAAGGTTTTCCTTCCTCCAGATAGCTATATTTAGGGGTAAAGACAAATGAGCGCGGCCTTCTGAGGGAGTTTTGTTATCTTGATATTTGCATGCACCACTGCTGTAATATCTCAGAACCTATGGCTCCTGCAACTAGATCCATCTGTGAAAGTGATTATATGCAGTAATTACTAGAAGTATCAGGGCACTGGGCCGCAGTGACTCAACAGCCTCTTCTGGTCTGCGGTTGCTTTTTTCAAATATAGCTAAGGAATTCCTTGCCTATGACAAGGAATTATAATCAGAGATACCCACTTGATATGGAGCCCTTTGTACATATCAGGGGTACAGCACAGGATTTGTCCCCAGGCATGGACATATAAGCCAAACTCTTTTGTACATGGAGGGCTTATTTTTCTGATGTGGTGCAGATTCTGAATTCTCCTCAGCCCTTGGCCTCTGCCAGCTACCACTGGGAAGAAAAAAAAAAAAAAGAAAAGAAAAGAAGCAAACTTCTACTTTGCTCCACTTGGCTTAGCCCACCAAACCGTTCCACATGGAGTCAAAACCAGCTGTCAAGCAGTAATGGATTTTTTTTTTTAACTTTCCATGATCATTCCTGAGCTGAAGCTGAACTGATAACCTTAGAAACTGTCTTTTAGGGCTGGCTGTGGACCAAGAATGTCATTTCACAAAGAAGTGCTGAGGGTTCAGAAACAAGGTTTCACTCCAATGTGGAATGAAGCTGGGACATTTTAAATGCTGTCAAGAGACTGTGCGTGCCCGTGCTGCCTCCAGCTCCTCCCCAGATTCCCCACCTTCCTCCTGGAGAGCAACGGTCTGTGGTGTGCCAAACACCAAGCTCCGGAGCTGGTTCCCTCTCGCTCTGCAAGTCTGTACACCCAGAAATTGATTTGATTTGATTTGGGGGTAGATGATTAAAAAGCAGTCCAATTTCTTGCATCCCAGGCAGAGGTTTTCACTCTTTGGAGCGGCAGAGAGACCATCCAGCACAACCTCCCTTTGGTAAAAGGGGTGAGTCCAAGAGGGTTATCCTCAAGGGAGTTACCAGCTAAACCAGTTGTCTACAGTCCCTAAAATTCATGTTATCCCTGTGGTACAGACTCCTGCCTCCTCTGGTGACCCACACATTGAGCCTACTTTTTATGTGGCCTTGTCCAGACAAGGGGCAGAGCCATCTAGCAGGCAGTGAGCAGACAGTGAACAAGCGCCTCTTAAAAGAGTGGCAAGGTGAGTTAACTCTGGTTTGCACACAGAAAACTGGTGGAATAGTTGGAATACAGCCAGAACCTGAGGCTGAACCTCCCCATTTCAAATCAGCATCTACCATCCTCCCTCTTTTGACCAGAGCTGCCACTGGGGTAAGAGACACTTATCTCTGAAACCAACACATTACTATGAAGCCTCTGTTCTGATAACAGCAAACAACAATTATTATCAGAAGAACTTGAGCAAACTCCATTGTCAATCATGACAAGATGGTTCCATGAGTTCCCTGGCAGCTACTGCTGCCAAAACATACTCACTCTGATGAATAGTTAGTAACATGGCCAGTTGGGTCCTGTTACAAAGCAACTCAGCCTAACAATAGAAGAGCCAGTTTTAATGCTAATATCCTTCCAGGAAACATTCAGGAAATCCACAGTGATGCCATATTGCTCTGAAGCTCAAATGTCCCCCTCACTCCCATGGCATTTTATGTTTTATCTTGAAATTCTTGAGATTCTCTTAAAAAATGGTCTTTTTTTAAGGAAGATGCAAACTTGCAGCAGACCACAGCACAACCTGCTTCTGTGTTCATTCACCTTCCCCCGTTTCTCCTCACAAGTGTCAAGAGAAAAGGCAAAAAAGCAGAAGACTTCAGATTACCCACTTCATCAAACAGCCAGGGTTCTGCTAAGAGTTTCTGTGCCCTCCCAAGTATGTGCAGCTGAAGAAAGGGCTGCTAGAAAGCAAAGCATTAAAGGGCTTCCATATTTATCTGGACGCATTGCTGAGTGGCTTGCATATGTTCCCCATTGCTGATCTGCACTCTATTAGGCTTCTTGGTGGATCTGTACAACAATACCCAGCCTTGCGTGGTATTGCCACATTTCCAGACAAGTAAAAATCCAATTAAAACTTTGAAGGTTTGTTTATAGCTTGAACCTTCCCTCAGTGCATTTGTTCCTTCGCTTACGTGCATGAGAATGAGTGTCGAGGGCGGCAGTAATGTATTTCCTAAAAGAAGTACAAATTTGCAGAATCATTTCTGCTGACTTATCTGACAGTAGCTCATTACCCTGCAAGGGAGAAACGCAGGTCTAGACTGCAGGATATACGTGTGGGGCGTGCAAAGGAGAGGCAGAAAAGAGAAAAAGTGCAATATTGTTCTTTAAGTGACTTATTTCCTTCCTCTCAGATAGCAAACAGAATTTTAACGATGAAACCTGCTAACAGCTGGGCCTAATTTGGAGGTTATTTTTATGGCAAGAGCAACAAGACAATAAAAGGCCAGCCCCAAGTGTGGCTCAGTTCAAGCCTTTGTCCCAGCAGACCCTCTAAAATAGTTGCGATTCGACCTCCGCTATCCCATTGCGTCACCTCTGCCTAGTAGGCGCGTGTGTCACACGGACGTGGTCATGCGCTACGCCTCTCCTCCAAGCAACGTGGCGACCTCTCTAGCTCCCAGCTTAGAAAACGACAAGGAGGGGCCAGGGCCTGTGAGGTTCATTTGGGGACTTTCTGGAAAATATGTCAGCAACTACATTTATACGCCATTGGGTTTTGAAAACTTTTCCTTTCTGCCACTGTTCTGTGCTTCTCCATCTCCATCCCCAGTGCACTCCTATCTCAATAGGAGGGTTATCCACTGTCCTGGGGCTGTTCATGCCTGAGGGGAGTTTCACAGATATGTGTTACCACAGGATGCACGGCACTTGCTGTGAAGAGTTTCAGTCTGCTGGGACTTTCAGAAGGACTAAGCCCTACTCAATGGACTCTTTTATGGGATTACTTCCATGTGGACCAGAGCTCAGAGGGGTTGATAAAGTTGCATGGCTTGGAAAACCTAATTTCATAGTCCTGGCAATTTTTATAAAAACGTGTGTTTGGATCCCACCCCTGCCCCACAACACATAAACAGCCTTTCACAAATATCATAACGTCACATAACTTTTACAGTTTGCACAACCAGAAAGCACTGCAGAAAAGATGTCAACAGCATTCCTCATCTTTCTGCCTCCATTTCTCCCTCCAACACAATCTGCGCTGCCCCAGTATGTGCTACTTGTGCATATAGCCAGGATGGCCCCAGAGAGCCAGCAGTGGGGCACAGCGCAGAGCAGGAGTCCCACTTGCCAAAGCAGGGTCTCACACCATGGAACGTGACAGACACAAGCTTAGCATCCTGGCGCTGCTTCTAGCTTAAACAACCACCACAGGTCATTAAACTAAAGACATCGGCTCCGGGGATAGAGGGGAGCACCAGCTGAAGGGCAAAGAAAGCCTCCTTTCATGAGCGAGAACCAGCGCCTCTTGCGACGCTGCCATATAAAATCATGCAGCACCTGTTAGATCTTTTCTCGCTTCACTCTCAAGGCACAGGAACAGCTTGGCTCTATAAAAGCCCCGATGTGTTTGTTTTCATTTTGAAGAGCTAATCCAAACCCCTCTCCTCCCAAAGGATATGGAAGGAGGGGCTGGAGGGGGTATTTTTATTTTTTTCCTTCTGCTGGGGAAACAGGTTGGAGCTGTTAAAATAATTGGCAGCAGTAGATTCCTGCAGATTTCCTTGGCTGCATTTTAAAATGGAGAGGTTTTCTTCTTCTCCCTCTCTCCCCTTGTTTTTTTGTCTTCTGATTTAGCCATAAAATTGCCACTTATGACATTAACAGTTGCAGAAGGCAGGAGTTTTCCTCATTAAAGCAGCTCCACTCATGGGCTCTGGTAATGTCATTTAGTGGGAAGGACTTTGCCAAAAGGCTATTAAACCAGCTGAAGACTCACACAGCAGTGTCAGGAGGTTGCTTTCTTGGTTACTTTGGTAACACACAAGCAAAAGCTTCCCTCTCTTTTCAGGACAGGGTGACAGGTCCAGTTTCAGATCTGTCCCCATGCTCCCATGCTAGTCTTGTGAGGGAGTCTGCAAAGCAGCAGGGGAGGATGGCAAAAGGTCGACAGACTGTGTCAAGCCTGTTTCCAAAGCGTATGGCTTGCTGGGTAGCTCAGCCCTGCCTGGCTCCTCCTGAATTCAGCCAAGGCCTGGCAGTGTGCAAGTATGCAGCTTTACCAGCCCTCAGGGCCCACATGTCACTTAGGCCATCCTCAGGGACCTGGTTTTCATGTGGTTTTCCCAGCAGTCTCATTGCTCTGTTTCTTTAACAGAAAAGATTTCAAAGGGCTCCTCTGTCCCCAGCAAATTAGAAGCAGTGGTGTCAGATCAGGTAGTGGCTGCTGCCATGTCACTTTGCTTCCGTCCCCTGGTGCATGCACTGCTCTGACAACACCTTGTGCTGAGTTGAGCAAGTCCTCCCTACAACAAGTCCTCTCAACTGTACAACATGACTGAGGAAAAGAGGAGAGTGAGGAAAGAGTTCTTCCCAAGTGCACCACCAGCCTGCTCAAACTCCTCTTGGGGAATTAAACACACTATGAAAAGCTAAGTGAAAAAAAAAAAAAAAAGGAAGCTGTTATGGCATGACAACTCAAAAGATGTGTCATTATCAGAACTGTTTGGACTCCCTTGACTGAAGAACATTGCTGGCCAGACCAGAGTCACTGGCATTTCTGCTTGTTTTCCCCTCCATGTTGCTCAATATAACAATTGTACAAACATGCCGGTGAGCTGGACCTGAATTTAGCTCTGGGAGCTGAACATGTTCTGCTTTGGGGCAGTGCATGGGTGAAGAGCTGTGCTCCTTGGCTGGGCCTGCTCTTTAGCGAAACACAGCAGCTGTGAGCGGTCAGAGCTGCAAAGCCAGGAGCGCAGCCTCCTAGACCTTTGCTTTGAAACTCTAGCAAATCTCTTATAGAGAAGAAAAATGTCTGCGAGCACTGCTTTAAAGAACAGTGAGATACTTGTTCATCACTGTAGAGGGGACATTATGTTCAGTGGAGGCGTTTAGAGCACAATAAGCAGATGAGGGACAGACATGAACAGTTGGCATGTGTACTCCTGAGACTCAACCCTCTCTCCCACAAAAACAGTACCAGACAAAATCGTATTAGACAATGTAAAACTGAATGAAGCTTTCATTCTGATTCTCCATCCATCTAGGCCTCTGCTTTGTTACAGCCTCATTAGGAGTCCTCACACCCTGTCTGTCAGATCATCCATCCAGGCAACCTTCTGAAAATCAGGCTCCCATACTCACAGCAAAGGAGGTCAGAAATGCTGGAGGGTCCTCTGCTGTCTCCTCCATCATCAGCTCCTCCTACTCATCCTTTGAACTTTCCTCCTCTTTGGCAAGAAATTTCGAAAGTCAGTTCCGTGGCTTTATGGACAGATCTATATAAAATAGTGACTCAGGGTGCGCTCAGTTGCTGGCAGAAATGCATCAGCTACAAGCCAGTTAAAAATCATGAAATAGAATAGTAATAATTAAATAGAAAAAGAAAACATTCTGGACTAAAACTTTTGGATTAAAGTCTTCCAGACATGTAAGCAGTTTCTGACATGTTAATTTCAGAGATAGCCCCAAAGAGTTTCCTTATGGATCTGTTGTCCCCCAAATCCCCAAAAGGGACTCGAGTCAGAATTTCTCTGTTTTTCCAGGATGCCATTATCTACCTACTTTTTGTAGCAAAGCTGATTTTAAAATAAAAGGTAGCAGGGATAGGGAGGGTGAAGATGAAATATATTCAATAGTTATTTCTCAGCACCAAATTCACAGCTGCAAGCAGGGATTTTAATTCCATGGTTTCAAGATGGTCCAGAAAGCTTCCTGTTCTGAATGCCTGGAGGACATTTCTCTGCTCATTGTCAAAAAATGCAATTATTTTGGTCACTTTAAGTTACAAGTCTGGGGAAAAAAGAAAATTGTGATTTCAGATGCTTTTTTCTCCTCCCAGAAATTAAAACCAGGGTCTGGACTGGTGCATTTGAATTTATTTATCTTTTTTAAAATTAAAAGAACCACTTAAAAAAAAAAGTAGCAGCTACTGACTTTTATTTTAGCTAAAAGTTTTTGGCAAGTGCAATGCTAGTTTTTTTTTTTTTTTTTTTTTTTTAAGTATGGGAACTTAGGGGCAACTTGGTGTGAGAAACTTTCCCAAAGAATCTGTGTAAACCACACCAAAACCTCACAAACTGAACCAGTCTGGAAAGGTCCGGGAGTGAAAGGAAGACGCATCTGCAGGCAGGCTGGGGACACTCTGTGGTTTTCAGCTGTCTGAAAGCAGATGCAGAAGCTCCTGCACCCCTGCAGGTGACAGAGGTTTGGTGCAGGACCTGCCACCGTTTTGGGGGTGTGCAGTTCGGCATTTTGCAGCTTCCCAGGGAGTGTGCAGGGAATCTGGGGAAGTGCAGAGCTCCCTCCTTGCAGGCAGGCTGGGCACCTGGCTCCTCCAGGCTGCCGGGGAAAGTGCCAACCAGGTCCTGTTAATATTGCAGGGAGACGTCTAAACCTTTAGGCCAGAGGGCAAGTGAACCTGTGAAACTTCTGTGTGGACACCAAAGAAATATCCGTGGATGACGTGCCTGGAATATCTCAGCAGCTAGCTGTGACTGGGCAGGCTCCAGAGGCCAAAGGACAAACCAGGACAGATTTATAGGAGCATCTTCAGTGATGTGAATCGGGAAGGACCTCTGAGAGGCACGCGTCAAGGAATGGTCAGCGCAACCTCTCTGCTAAGGCAAGGCTTTTGTGGGGGAATTCGTAAGAACATGAAATTCTTGTTGCAGCTCTGCTCATTGCAAGGCTCCAGATAAACTCCCTGCTGTCTGGCCCAGGCTCCCATATACTCATCACCGGAACAGGGGCGTTTTCCTGACAGTGCTTCAGGTCTATGCCTCAGTCTCCCTGGAGGGAGTTTTGGAGCCTAAATACACCAAATATTAGCCTTCTAGACACTGTCACACATCTTTCCCCTCCTTGCTCTAGGCAGGACTGCAGCACAACCTGCCTGTTCATGCTCCTGCAAGTCCCAGATCACCACACCTCTCTCGGTGATGCTGGCACCTATCTCAAAAGCAAATCTCTCATCTGGCTGCCGTTATTTTCTCCTCTGACGACCTTCAACTTGTTTCCTGTTCTGAAGAATTTTCAACAAATATGTCTTTCTTGCTTTGTCCTGTAAATTCCCTGTGACCATGGGAATGGTTCCTGACCCAGCTGGCAGCTCATATGCTCTTCTCATTAAACTTTGGCTCGCATCTCAACTGGATCTTTAGGCAACATCCAGGTGAGCACGGCTGGGAAGGCGCTTTTACCCATCTCGAAGATGCAGATGGCATTGCTTCCCAGCCTATCTTTTACTGGGCTAATATCCCGTGTCTCTGCTAAAACAACACCCCTCCCTACTGTCTCTCCTTGAATCAGTTCCATTTATATGAATGCCTCTCCAAACCCCTTTTTTTTCTTTCTGGGGACACACACAGAGGCAGAACACAACCTGAGGAGGTCTGCAAAGTGGCTAGTGAGGGGAAGTCTGCACCAAATGACAGAAAGCTGGAATTTACAGCAGAGATTATTTTAGGGAGCCTGAGCTTCTGATGCAACCTGTTAGAGCATCTGGAATATTTTAGCCACTCAGAACCAGTTCTGCTTTGAGTCCCATCCTAGATTTGTGCAACAGCCTTCAGAGGACCCTGTGTCATATGGCTGAATGGGTCACATCTGTTTTGCGGCCCAGAAAGTTTGCTTAGCATTCCTTGCATGCCTCTCTGCACCAGCTGGAATCACAATACTGACCGCAGCCTGTGCCCACCTCATGCATGTGCACCTTGATGGAGCCACAATATCACCAAAACATTGTTTGATGGAAGCTGCTGGGCAATCTGCAACCGTTCCTGCAAGATGGAACAAAATCAGGGAGACTAGCTGAGGGGACCAGCACCAGGTCTCCTGTGGACCAAGTTTTGCCTTCTTACGGAACTGAACATCCCTGTGAATTCTGCAGGTACCCGTTATCACTCAGAGCCCTAAAGCACTGGGAGATTGTGGCCTGTGAAGTCAAGAGGATAGACCACTTGAGAGCCTTTGCTTTCTGGCAAAAGCTTACAAAACTCTCATTAAATGCCCAGGAGAGCAAGTGTTGTATCTCCCTGTCCTTCCAAGCCTACATGGTGTGTCCAGACTAGAGCTGCAGTGAATAAAACAGGGTGGAAGATGACACAGAGGCAACAGCTCTGACCACAGAAATGGGCATCTCTGCTGCTACTTAAAGGTACCAGTGTTAGCCCAGAGGGACGATAAGAAGGCAAAGGGGGGCTGGGAGAGCCATTTTTAACCACTGAATAGAGTCACTACAGAAAAAACTTTTACGGCTGCTCCTGAGGATGACTGGAGTGGAGGGGTGAGAAGCAAGTTGCTGTGTGCATGTGCACGCAAGTGCTTCAAACAGAGTGCACTGCAAAGTGTTGACTGCATTTCGAAGAATGCGGTTCAAGGCCATTCTGGGGATTTCCCTGCTCTCATGAAGAATTTAATTTCCCTCTGTAGGGCAGGAAGAGTCAGCAAGGAGTCACTCAGGACACTGAGCAGAGCAACTACAATGTGGATGCAGCAGCTTTGTTGTGTCCAGCTACACCAAGGTATTTAGGCACACTGAGTGTACTTAGGACCCTGACTTCTGCAGGTTGCACCTTTGTGAATGTAGTCCTAACAGAACTAGAATTGGGCATCTCTGCTAGATGTACAGTGACAGGCCCCAAATATCATGCGAGGGAGGGGGGAGAGGTAAAAGGTCGTCTTTGTGCATTAAGGTAGACAGGCAAGAGCTTTCACTAACAGGGCAGATGGCAAGGCCAAGCTTGCCAGACCTCTACCCGTTTCTAACAGAAGAGAAAATATGCTTTTCAAATCAGAGATCTTCCAGATTTAAAGTGAAAAAAAGCAGAAGCAGAAAATATGCACAAAAAAAGACTGTATCCAAGCTCTGTGAAAGATTATTTCCCAGAAAAAAAAAAAAAAATCAAAAAATCCCAAAAAGCCCCATTCTGAATATGAAAGAAATCTTGGCACCAGTTCTTACAGTCCAGTTCATAGGGTGAGTTCTGAAAAAAATTTCACCTCAGTTGTGGAGTGAAGAGATAATTGGAGAGGCTTTGAAGAGCAGGGTGAGTCCTGCTCAGTGCATCTTAACTCAGTAGCCCAGGACTGGGAGATCTCCATTCAGTTCTCTGTTACCAGTGCCCTGCATGACCTTAGGTAAGGAATTTACTGCATCTCTGCCATAATCTTCATTTATGCCACAGGTGATAACAGTATTCAAAAAGCTCTGAGTTCATTAGCCAAACTTAAAAATCTACTTAAAAAATATGTAGTTTGGGATCCAGCTGAAATGTTTCTAGTAAAGGGTGAACAACAATAAAAATGTTTGTTTTATTTTGAGATCAAAGATAAATGCTACATCCAGTCCAAAAGAAGCTATTTTGTTTAACTTTTAAGGTTTGGAAAAAGGTGAGGGTAAAAGAAAAGTATTATCTTTAATTAATAAAAGTTAAATATAGCCACAACTATGTAACATTTCAGAACAAAAACAGAAATCATTTTTGAGATGTCAGACTTTTTTTTTTTTACTATATAAAAATAGGCAAACTCAGGGAAATAATTTGACAAAATTCAACATGAGCTGTGTTAGTTGAAGTTAATAAGCATTTTTTTGGAGGAAAAGAATAAAACAGCATACACACTGAAAAGAAATCATCAGTGCAAAATGAGTATCACCTCAAATTTGAAGGAGTTTAGGGAAGGTAAGTGCAAGTCAGATCTATGAAATCTTCAGAAACTAAGTGACGAGATGCCAGATAAGTGTCTCAGAAAGACAGGATTTGATTGTCAGGGCCCTGTTCTCACGGAAAATAAAAGGCTCCAGTTTCTGTACAATTATGTACAGACAAGACATGTGTTTTCACTGCATGGCACCAAGCCTGGAGTATATTTTTTGCTCCTGATTTACAAGGAAAACTTGGCATGAGGGTGACCCACACAGCAAGAAGCAGGCAGATTTAAGACAGATGCAGGGAATATTCTTTCAGATTCATAAACCTTCTGTGGCAAGCATAGCCATTTTTGCTCCAATCTGCCTACACGATACCCGACGCAGTGGGGTTCACAGCTTGGCCTGGGGTTCGTACGTGTTACACCTGTGGACTTATACATGAAAAGCAGTTTGTGCCATTCCACCTGTGCTGAGAGTTTTCAATAGCAGAGCTTTTGGATTCTTATGCTCTATGAGAAAACATGAAATTTGGTTAAGGGTGAGTTCTTGATTGCAGCAACTGCTGAGGTTTCTGTTTTGGGTATTTTTGTCTCATTGCGTTGTCTCCATGTTCTTCCTTTCAAGGCTGCAGGGCTAGGATGCTGGGAAATACTCCCTACCTCAGTTCTGTTCTGGACAATGGAAATTCAGAGGGGTGGAGGCTAATTCTACTTCTCAGCTGGTCTGAGTCTGGCAGTGCGGGGCCTGCAGTGACTCAGAGCAGCCACCAGACCCAGAGACTGTCAGAAACAGAGGGTTTGCACTTCTCCCTGCTGGTCCTGCCTTTCCCACCTTCAATGCTCAATCCCTCAGGACCATTTTGCCACTAAGTTAGCCACATCACAGGCAGTACATGAGCAACAACACATGATGGCTCTGATTCCTCGCAGAGGATGGTTCAATCCCTTGGTTCTTCAAGATACGTTGTTTTCACCATTAGTCTTCATGTCTGTGGACCTCCACTGGCAAACAGCCCATTCACCATCTTTCGTGAGCAATAACATAACCAACACAGAGAATTAATGTTGCTCATTTAAAAAGGAGGTTGGCAGTTAGTACCAGGAACAGCTGTGCCCCTTTTGAGATTTAACCAAGGTCTACAAACAAGCCAGAGATGCTTTGAGAAAAAGCTGGCTAGTCTGACTGACATTTTCTTTCTGTGTTCCCAAGGAAGACCCTCCCCTCAGGAAAATAAACAGGCATAATTACTCAATACTAGTACCATTTCAAACTATAAAAACTGAAAGCAGTTTTTTTTTTTTCAAGCAGGTCTCCAGGTAGTCTAAACATGTGATTGTTTCTCAAAACTGTACCTCAGAGATCTGTCCTTTCTTAGTTAAAAAATCAAGTCTATCACATTGAGGAGGGAAAAAAATATATTTTTGTCCCCAAACTTCACTAATACTAGCAAAGCTCTGTGCTGTCATTTGAAGTTTTCAAGTAACAACAAAAGAAGTTTACTTCTGTGCGTTCAGGGTGGCCATGTCTGTGAAGTACCACACTCACAGAAACATATATGTGTGTGTGTGTGCATACGAATATAAAAAGTTTATGCATACAGAAACTTACACCTAAGTATACATTCCCTCTCTATATATTATATATATATGTACATATATATACACTGCAACTGCAATGGGCTGAAAATTCAGGCTCTCAATATTTATAACTTTGGCTCATATCCCAAACAAAGCAGTCCTATTGCAGAATCGCTATTTGTGGCAATGGGATCTATGCACTCCGTTTTAGTTCTAATCCTAGGCTAGCTGGCAGACATAAGGTTTTATAGGAAGCAGAACAACTAATCCATGCTGAAGTGCAATGCAGAAAGTTTCCTAAGTATAACGTCCCCTCAAAAATATGAGGGCTCAAATTAAACCCCTAAATCCTCTTTATCAAAGTCAGCCAAGCTTGGAGATGTTAAATTGATTATGTGGCCAACCTCTGTGGCACAGCCTCTTAAAACAGTTGGAAACCTTTTGGGAAGGGGCTATCAAGGAAGTGAAAAAACAGCACAGAATAAGTAAAACTACTGATGTGGAATTCTTCCAGAGCTCAACGCTGGAGTCAAATTCTCAGAGATGGGCTGAATCCACACAATCCAATCCAGAATTTGAGGAGACTTGGCTCTTGCAGTGAGACTCTGAACCATCTGTGAGGAAAGGAAAGGGTGAGTCCCTAGCTGAGGCATATCTTTGGGTTTTCTCTGAATCTAAACTGCCATGACACTGAATTCTTGTTCCTTGTCCCCTCAGCAATATCCCCTAATGTGGTGTGTACTCTTTGGTCAAGGATACTTCCATCCCTGCTCTTCCTTCCGAAGCCATGGCTGCATCTAGCTCTACTCTAGTTCCTGGGCTATATTAAACAATCAAAGAAGGGTTTCATTACATTCTGTGAATATTGGCTTAGGGCCAAGTTTAGACTTGAGATCTGCTTACAAAACTTTCTTCATACAGAGAAGTGTGGCCAGATCCAGGCCTTATATTTGGACACATTTCTCCCAATCAGGGAGAAACTTCCAGTGGTTTAGATGATGAGTCAGCAGAAATATTGGGAATTAGCAAGGGTTCTTTGTTTTTCTTGCCCTTTGAACTTTGAAACAGGCTCAATTTTTTTTGCAGCCTTAGACAGTGTCTCACGTGGCCTCTCAGCTGAGATTTCTAACAAGAGGTTGCAAACTGTGCTGGGAGTTTTCTGTGACTTTGACAATTGGCCCAGAAAGAAGGACGCTGAGACCTATCACACCCTTTCCATACAGGATCCTGAACGGACTTGCAAGCAGAGGTCCTTCTTACTGAAGTGCAGCTCCTAGAGTCAAGGCAGTAAAGCAGGGAGAACCCCATGAACACATCCTCTGTAGACAAGTTCTTTGATAATATTTCTCTGCTGAACAATCAGTAGTCCAAGGGTTTTTATTTTTTCTTTAATAATTCTGAGGGAATTAATTATCTGGAGAGAGATAAGAGGTTACAAAAGTTCACATTTGTGAACCCTAAAGTAGGAACGAGTTCACCAGTTTTTGCCT
This sequence comes from Tinamus guttatus, assembly GCF_059628265.1. NCBI lineage: Eukaryota > Metazoa > Chordata > Aves > Tinamiformes > Tinamidae > Tinamus > Tinamus guttatus. The sequence goes on along the minus strand of NW_028288594.1, from coordinate 5,673,386 downwards.
TGCTAAAGCCCATATAGTGAAGAAGAAAGACCACAGAGCTGCAAATTGAAAATCTAAAATCTTTCTACAAATGTTGGCTCTCATGGTACCTTCTGCTTCTATAGAACTGATCAAAACCTGAAGTTCTGATCCCACATGCTAAATACCTGTATACTGACAAATATGCCCACCTATCTAGACCTGCTTCTGACTTAGAACCTCAGTGAAGACTCAAAGTAGTCCCTAAGTAAGATCATTGTCATTTGAAAGCTAGAGAAAAGATGCTTGAGAGAAATTAGTAGTCTATCTGGAGGTCTACATTAAAAAAAAAAAAAAAAAAAAGTATTGCTTGGAGAAGATTCTCTTTTTGTACTGATGCCCTCATGTCCCCTCATGTCCTTGTCACTGATAGTTCGGCACCTAAGACTTGGCTGTAATTTCCTCCCAATTCAGAGTATCAGATGAAAATGATAAAAACAGGGATTCCTTTTACATTCTTCTCTGTGTCCTGACTTTCTTTCTCCTTTTTTTTTTTCTTACATGGGACTTTTTAGGAGAAAGTGGTGTCTTTCTTGCATCTCTGATGGGGCATAAATTCTGTGAACTGCAGTCTAAGCAGCTTTCATGCACCCTCAGAAACCTATAAATGGTTTTAATGAATATTTACTAACAACCTTTTCACTAACATTTGCCAAACTCATTTGAAAAAGAGAATGAATTTTCTGTTAGAGGAACAATTCCTAGCAAGGAAGCCACAAGCCCCTTTGTGCTGTCTTAAAAAAATAAAAATAAAGAAGGAAAGACAAAGAAGAAGAAGAAGAAGAAAAAGAAAAAGGAAAAGAAGAAGAAAAAGAAAAAGAAAAAAGGAAAAAAAAGAGAAAAAGAAGCAGGGAGGAAAGCATCTGTAAACTATAGTCTGCAATTTTGGCTTTGGAGCTCAAGATAATAAGACCACTGACTGACAAATTCCAAGAGTATTTTCCTATTTATATTAGCTTATATTTATTTGTTCAATATGTGAGGATGTGATTCCTTGCATTAATCATTAACTTGGTAAAGCTTTTCCTGCTTCCTTGCCAACATTTAAGAAGAAAAAAGGACGCACACCAAAAAGAAAAAATAATCCAAAGTTTCCATGTTGATATAAGTAGTATTACATGGAATAAGCCCCCCCTGTAGGAAGGGGCAGGACAAGTTGTCAGGACAGGCTAGAGTTGTGTTGCATTTTATTTATATCGTTGTTGCTGGGAGATATGCAAAAAGACATGCAGATGCTCTCCTCATGGAAACAAACAGGCCTTTCAGAGAAGGTCTGGAGAAAGCTTTGTGAGCTGGGTTGTCCTTACACTCAATCCTCTGTGTGGAATAACCTAAGTTATCACTTTGATTTCTATGTAAAATTAGGCTGTTTGAGACTCAATCTCCAATTTTCAGGCTTAGACTTCAGTGATGGGCATGATCATGACATACTCCTTGACTCACCTCTCTTCCATACCTATGGGCCTCTTTGGAGATGCCGCTTGCATAACAAGTTGCTTAGTACTATAGCATCAAGGTCCTAAGCCATTGAGTATGCTGGAGCATACAGTCTTATGTTTTCTGGAGCTGTTACTTAAAGCTCCATTTAAAGTTACATTTCTGGTTTTGCTTTGTGTGCAGACAGCATATCTAGTCTTGACATCGAAGCCTCCAAGCAGCCCCTGGTAGCACAGAATGTTCTGTGTGTCCAAGTTCCTCCTCTGAAAAATAGTGTTTGTTTTGTCTGTCTTTAGTGGAATGCTGATCCAATTCAGGCCCCAGAGAATTGCTGTGGTGTAAAAGAATGAGTGAGAGGTGGAATAGTGACCTGTATCCATCTCCTGAAGAGGTTGGACTCACCTTATTCTGTGATGGGGTTAATGAGTACATCTATCCGGTGCAAATGTGCAATTGTTTCCATCAGTTCTCTGCACCGGTGGGAAGAAGAGAGCAGCTGGAGTGATGCCTTCCAAGAAGCTGGATGACAAATGAAAGAGGAGAAGGAAAATGAAAGCCCTATATTGGGTCTTGTTTTCATACTGGCTAAAGTGGAATGGAGACTTCAAAAAAAAAGGAGACTTTTCCTTCCATCTAGAAAAAGTAGAGGAATAGAATCAGTCTTGGAATAAATTGCCTAGAGGATCTATGTGAATTAACAACCTAAGGGTCAGTCAAAATACCGTTCATCTGGGTTATGTAAGTAGAGCTGATTTCTCATTAACAAAACCTGAGACTATTGCTGGGAGAGAGACAAGGAGATCTCTCAGCTATTCATATGACAGCCTGAAAAATGAAGGATTTTTAAGAAAGGTTCTGATTTCACACAAGCAGCTTCCTTTGCACAATAAACATTCTGATGAATGGCTCTCATGACCAGAAGGAGGGAAGGTAGTTTTTTTTGCATTGCTTTTCTGTTGAAGGATAGAGGTGGCTTGAAGACTGATGATTTCTGTAAACAAAAGTTAGGCAAAATATAACCCCTATCTAGACAATGATGTCTTCTTCTCTTAGCAGAAATAGATATGTGTCCTAGCATGTGTTACTCAAGCAGTATACCCACTGACTTTAAATTGATCTCACACTTTGAATTGAATCATCCAAGTGAGGAATGGAAATCTCCAACAAAGCACAGAGGCTTTTTCTCTGCCCATGAGGGATAGCTCATTGCACCATGTTCTTCAGAACTTGGACCAGTCCAGGATTCTGTGATTCAGTGACTCAGTCAGGTTTCCATTGCCTCCCTTAGGAGACCAATCTGCTCTTAGGAAAGTTTTCCTCAAGCTGATTTTTCCTTTGCTCAGTCTCGTCCCATTGCTGTTAGTTCTCTTCCCCACATCTTGCATTAGCTCCTCTCCACCCTGGACCTCCCTGAATGACTGATCTTTCCTCTTGGATGATCTTCAGTTATTTACACATCATTATTTTTCTCTCTTGCTAAGTGGTCTTGTAGCCCATAGTAATGCTTTTGCGTCATAATATTTTGGGTCTTGTGTTTATCTGGAGTCATTTTCTTCTTTTTAAGAAAAAAAAAGTCAAAAAAAGTAAATGAAAAACAAAATCAACCAAATTCAATTGCAATTCATATGCCATCTGCCCAAGTGTCTTCCAGAGTACTTTTATTCATGACTGACATAGAAAACTTTTTCTTCATTTGAAAATGAAGAAGCATAGTGGAAATACTGGCACCACCTTATCTTTTCTGACTCTAACATGGAGGCATATGAACACATCAGGGATTCATGGGTGTGTTACTTTGACCCTGTGAAAACATAGTTAGAATAAGCAAATATCCTTTCATCTTAATTTTCTTTCTTAGAACTTCTTTTGGTTCATTAATAAACATTCCCACGATTACCTTGCATATCTAGAAAACTGACCTTCCCAAAGGATTTTTCTATCTTGGATGTAAGATACATCTGTTCCTGTTCTAGCAGCAGTGAACAGAGGTGCTCTACATCCCATTTAACAGATATCAGTTCTTTGAACAGGAAGACGCATTAACAAGCAGGTTTTAAAAAAAATGTTATGAGGCCAATGAAGAGATCTCCAGGGAATGATTCTGGAACTGGTTAGACATGTCTAACTGTTTGGACATGGGCATCACCTTCTTTAAATGACTCTTCACTTCTTCACTCTTCACTCACAAATGTGAGTGACTTGCTTAGCTTGCGGTATATCTGTAATATAGATATCTAAACTTAGGGCAGGGAGAAACACTGAAGAGTATGAGTTATACTTTAATTGGCCTCTGTAAAATGGCAATTTAACAACAATGCCTCCTAAGGGGGGAAATATCTTACAGACAATCACTGCGAAATGCTTGAATGCTTCAGACACAGAGGAAATAGCTGCATTAGATGCATTGGATTGTCATTCATTCATCCTTTCTCTCCATGGTGCTTTTGACGTAGGCAATTCATACACAGGAGGTTGATAACAGTCATAGAAGCACTTCATTCCTTCCTTTGGAGTGGGTCATCATGTCTATTTCACAGCAAACACTGCAGCTATGCAGAAGCTCTGCCACTAAAAGTGCAAGTCTGTGGTTTTCTGTCCTGGAATCCGTGGATTATTCCTAGGAGGGCCATGAAAGGTCACTACAGTAAAATAGTTAATCTCTGCCATAGTGCGACCCATTCATGTGACACTTCTGACCAGAGTCAATGCCTTTGAAAACTCGTAAGAGGATACACAAACTGAACCACTGCTGTCACTAGTGCAGGTCACTACCATCACAGCTGCAGCAGAGATGGTGAGGTGTCACAGCTGCCTGGAAATTGTCCAGGATCTGAGAGTTAATGATGTCAAAGATTTAGGACTTCAGCTTTCAGGAATTAAGTTCATCTCTGTTTCTCCTTATAGGATGCGGTGGTCTTACCATTAGTATAAGACCCCAAGGCCTCAATTGCTCAGATGTTACCACTTGCTGACACTTTTTCCTGCAGCATACTACATTCTTTTCTAAACATCTGTTTGCACAGAAAGATGTGCTGAAAAGACTGTGCTAATTCATTTACTCCCATTTTGACATGGCATTGCTGAGTGATTATATTAGCAATGCTGATGAGTTTTCTTTAAAAAGGGAAGCCTTGTGGAACAACATGAGACAGTCACTATTGCAATTTTATTCGAAAGAAAGAGGGAAAGATCAACCCCCCAAAAAGCTCACAGCATATCTCTACCTAGCAACAAAAAGGCAATCTCTGAACAAGTCCGAATTAAGTTAGGAGCTAATGATTTTTCTGTATATGTTAAGAAGTACGGGTGTATCCCATATCCAGTTTGGTGAGAACTGGACACATTTCAGAGCCCTGGAACAGGCTGCCCGGAGAGGTTGTGGAGTCTCCTTCTCTGGAGATCTTTCAAACCAGCCTGGTTGCCACCCTGTGCTACGTGCTCTAGGTGCCCCTGCTGGAGCAGGGAGGTTGGACTAGATGATCTCTAGGGGTCCCTTCCAACTTCAACCATTCTGTGATTCTGTGAACTGTGTGAACTGTATAAGGCAACAAGACCACAGAGCAGCAGGCAGTAGCAGGGAGACAGGCTGCCTGGTATGAGGTAGCATGGCTGCATTCAGGCACCTCAAGGTGTAAAATCCAGTTATCCTGTCAAAACAGGAGTGGCTGGGGCTCAGCACTGCATGATCACAGCTGAATTTCTTTTGCACTTAGCACCAGACAGAAGGAATAGTTGCAATTCATGCAGAGACCAGGAATTCAAAAAAAAACTGTGCTCCACTGCAGGTCTGATAACCTATTTGTTCTATGTAAAAAAACCAAAAAGCATCTGTGTGAACTTCTGGTACATAGTCAGTATTTCAGTTTCCACTCTTGTACAGGGGTTAGAAGGTAATTTGAGGCAAACCTCTGGAAACCTTATATTGTGAGGATCTTCCAAGCATAAGCTATGCAAATTATGGCCATGAGCAGCTTGTTTGATTATATCATTGCTTATTATTTGGAGCCTGCAGCCTTTCTATGGCCTTGAAGTTCTGCATCTCTAGAAAGCACGTCTTCAGAGCATTTTTGGCCACTACAATGAAATGACAGCAAAAACTCTTCTTAAACTAAGCCTCTTCATTTTTCTTCTCTTTTTATTTCTTCTTTATTTTAGGTTGCAAATTTAAGCAGATTTAGAAGAACTTTGTTTCCACTACTTTTACTGGAACTTATTGCTCATGAAAGGGCCTAAACTGACAGCTCCAGCAGCTTAGCTTTAGTTGCAGAGGAGCAACTGCAGAGGCTGATCCCTGAGGCTCTGGCTTCCAGGCGGGCAGGCGGCAGGTGGCACCCCCATCCTGAGCCCAGCTCTCCTCGGAGCTGGCGTGCTGGGCTGGCGCGGTTGCATCAGTGCTACGTGCCATGGCACGTACAGGATCACCTCCCCTGCGGTCTTCACCAGGCGTTTCGGACATGGTTGCTTTATGTACACTGAACACTACTTTAAGCCCAATTCCTGGAGGGCAGGTGGCCCTCGCCACATAACCACCCCTATCAACTAGGTCCAAGAGCTTGTCAGGGCAAGACTGTCTTGAAAACTTGCCCTGGTTTCAACCGCAAGTTCCCAGGTTCTTCTCTGTTCCTTCCTCTGCAGGCGCAGAGTAAATCTGCTCTCTGAGGGCACTGCAGGCTGAAAGCTACAGTTCGCCCAGGGCTGGAAGACGCAGTAGATAATCTCCCTGCTTTCAGAAAAGTGAACTGCTTCCTCCCCACAGCACCCCACTGACATTCTCCATAGAGATTAATGGTGCAGACAGATGTGCCCCCTGCCAACAACTGTGCTGATGGGAGAAATTATTTCCCCCTCATACTTATCACGCCTCTCCTGCCAACAGAATGTCTCCCGTTGTGTGCTCCCTTACCCGTTTGAGTCACCATAAACTGGGTTACTTACTACTTAAATGACAAGGTCTTTGAAAACCTGGTCCATTTGGACTAGGCACAGGTTGGGGAACTTTCAGACAAGCAGGTCTGCTGTTGTTTGGATCTAATAGAGATCATGTGCCCTTTCTCTTCTAAGGGGCTCATGGCTCAAATAACATAGGAGACATATTTCCCAGAGAAGCGTGTCAGGGGAAGTCTGTCCTCTTTCTAACTACATTTTTTTTTCCCTGTGGGTAAAGGCAGAAGACTTCCCTGGGATGCAAATCATAATCCTCTCCGCCTTTCAGAGAACATCTGTGTAGGAAAGCTAGTTGCATTAATTTGGCCACTGTTAGGACTTAAGAGTGATCCTGTATGTATATATTTTTTTTCAAGTAGCAGAACAGGCCCTAAGAGCAAGCATCATTTGAGACTGCAGATTTTCAGCACAATCTCTGTGTGGAGTTGCTTTCTTTTTCTGTTGAGTGCCATGTTTATGAAAGAAGTGCTGAACAGGAGGGATCATGGGTGCCCCACGCAGCCCTAGACATCATGCAGTTGTGACAGGAGGAAAATATGTATGCGTTAGTGCACAAGCAAAAAGCTCATTGCTAAGCAAAAGCTTAGCCTATCAGTCTGTATATGATGCAATGGTCTGTCCTATTCCTTTAGTCTGCATGCCACTGGTCAGGCACGACCGTGACCGGGGCATTGAAAACACAGTGTCCCAAGCTGGGAGAGAAGCCAGGTAACTGAGAGTGTGCTAGCCAGCAGAGCCCTGGTTCATGGGATCTATTAAAAGCAATTTTCTTCACTCCTTTCATAGCAGCCTGGTTCATCTTCTGTTGCATGCCATGACAAAACGCTGTTTCACGTGTCAACGTGGAACAATTCTTTGAGACTTATATTCATCTTCAAGGCAAGCTTGACTCAATTTAGGGCTCCCCAAGGTGCTGGGGTAACAGTTAATGTCTTGAAGAAGAGCTCCAGCTTGCAAACATAGCACTAGGCAAGTCAATGTACTTTGCCTCTTGGATGCATGTCAGGCACTCACGGCTCTGTGAGACTTGGCTTAGGCTTCCAAGTTCTCTCCCAGGGAACTCATCAGTAGAGATAGGATCTCTCTCCTTTGTATGTGCAAGTTTATATTTTGCTTTGGACCCAGAATCCATACAGATATCATATTTGATTTTTCACAAATCCACACCCAGTAGGTGAATGGATGAATCAGAAGGAAGCTAATCATACTATTTATTTTCTTTTCATCTTCAGCTGTCAATCACCTCTGCTCTTTTGTAACTCTGAGTTCAGTTGTCTCAAGATTTTTTTTATTATAATTTTTGTGTTAATTAAATTTGGATTCCAGGTTTAACAAAAGTGAAAAATGCACTGCCTAGGCTAGGAAGCAGGAATTATATAGCTATTACATGAGTCCAGCCAAGGGCAAGTGATACCAACTTTTCTAGAAGATTTAACAGGCCTAGTAGAAAGTAGATAAAGAAAGAGAGAGAGATAAAAGTGGAGAGAGAAAGAAATCCCAAGATCCTTCTCAACTTGCAGTTTTTCTAGCTTGTCTGTTCCATATTGGGACCAGAGGTAGGGGAGCAGATCTCTGCGTGCTCTGGCACTTTGCAGGTTTTGTTTAAATCAGCGTATGTTTCCCCACATCTGTGTGTCTTAACATATACATGCCAGCAGAGCAGGAGAAAAAACATATGTTCCCATCATTGGTCCACTGTTTCTGTACATGTGGGTAAAAAATGCATGTGTGGGGCACAAAAGAAATGGAGGTGTGTGATCAAACTGTTGCTATCTGATATACACTGGAAGCAGTTAAAGGCACTGAATAAGGTGATATGACAGGATAAGTGTTAACCTTGAATGGCTTCCCTGTGAAAGTGCTCATTTTTTTTAGTCTATCATTATAGTTTCGTAAGCGGTCAGCCATTGGGTTAGGTGCCGCGCAAGTCACAGTAAAAGGGCAATTCCTGCACAAGAATTACAAGACAGATTAAGAGAAGGAGGTGGATGAAGAAGATAGAAGAAGAATGAAGGTTATGGGAGGCCCTGAAATCACCAGAAAGTTGATGGCTGAATAAAATCTTCTGGCGATACGTTCTAGCTCCTTACCACAGGGCCTTCTTTCTGAATACGTAAAACACACACACGTCTTCCCATGTGCACACGTAGGTCAGCGTGAGGCCAGGCACCCTCTCCAAGACCTCCTTGGACTGCCTGGAAGTGGCTGGCCCCGATGGCTACTGGCAGAGGGAATCACACGAGCACTCCCTCATCTGCTCCGGCACGGCGTCAGCCAGCCCTGCGCAAGCAGCTGATCCAGGTGGTGTGAGCTAATCCAGCTGACTTTTGCTCGAAGCGGAGCTGACTGCCAGCAGAACTGCGGGAGAGGTAATCTTTGGCTGGGGAGCTGCGCCAAGCATCTGCAAGCTGTAATGGCTTCAACTGACACAGCCACTTGCCGGCTGAACATCTGCTCACAGCTATTTATAAAAGATAATTGGTACATCGTCATGGTCATGTGCCTCTCTGGCGTGACACGGAGCTTCGCTCGCAATACCGCTGCCTTGAACCGCTGCTGCCTTTTCTTTCCCTCCCCTTGTCTCTGTGGTCAACCTTGCCATGAGCAAAGGGCTGGCTGGGCTCAGGGCGGAGTGGAGAGGGGAGCCATGCAGGGGGTTGCGCAGGGCCAGCTATCACCCTGCTCTCTGCAGTTTGTGTGTATGCACATGCACACGGTGCCTGGGCACAGCTGGGGCACAGCCATGAGGGCAGGAGCACTCACATGAGGCTGGTTGCTGCAGCACGATATCTCAGGAGTCTTTATGTTCAGGTGCTGCCAGCTTAGGTAATTGCTCGAGTCCCAGCCAAGTCCCTATCTGCATGGAGCTTCCAGTCCATAACACCTTGGCATTATTCTGCTATCATGAGTCAAAGCACTGAACAAGTCAAAAGTGCAGAAACGTGGAACGAATTATCTTTATAGATTGGTTTGTTCAATATCTCCATCTTCTCTGACTCTTTTCCTTGTGGGATGTTTCTTTTTCAAAATGATGAAGATTATTAGGCCTGTGGGTGAGCCATGATAGCTCTGTTCAGATGGGGTTGGGAGTGATGGATGACTATTCTATGTCTCCTCCCCCTTCTAAGTTAATAATAGTATCCCACCACATCTCTTCCCTAGATCTTTATTCCAGCCTTGGCTTGATCTCAGAGAAACATCTTTGCACTAGGAAAAAAAGGCAATCCCTTCCAGACAAGAAGGTATCTAAAGAACAATAATAAAATATTATCTGTTACTCACTAGTCCCTCTAGGCACAACAGTGATTTCTGTTGGGGCCTGAACCCTTCAGGAAAGGGTTAATCAGAAGTGTCCCGGGTCCTTGGAATATTTTGGAAGAAAATGACCATTCATGCAAGGAGACTGGGTGGGAGCTGGTTGCTGGATGGTAACAGCACATGGCTTACATAGCGTTAAGCTTGCATCACTCTTTCCATTATAAATCCTGAGCCCATTTGGGCTCCAAACTATCAACTCAAGGATGAGCAATATTTATTTTCAAATATTGTGCAAAATACTTTGTGTCTTTTTGGAATCCCAGGGTGATGCTGTGGCGGGGATGGAGGGGGAAGGAGGGTGAGGAGGGAGAGCCGGGGTAAGGCATTCTGGATCCTTTTTTGCATAGAGTCCAAACAGTTTTGTGCCTCAAGTTCCAGACCAAAATGGGCTTAATTTTAAGCAAATATTTATTCTTTGTTCAGTCAGGAGGGCTGAGGCAGAAATAAAAGCATCAGTGTTTGACCTCTAGCAAGCAAGTTCAGGCTGTGCAAAAAAATGCATGTAGTGGATGAACCAGACTCCAGAGAGAGTCAGAGAGAGAGGAAAACACTGTGCGGTGGCCTGGAGCTTAAACTAACAACAATATTTATTTCATGGAAACTCTTAAAGGGTGCCCTCAGGTTGTGTTTGGTGCTTTACAGGGATGCAGAAAATGACAATCCCTCTTCCAATTGCAGTATCTAATTCTGATATTGTTCAACCTGTATATTGCTATGGCTTGTTACTACAATTAGGTCCCCTAAACCTGGAGCCCAGTGTGGAATTTCAGCGCCCCAGGCCTTGAGTGTGCTGCACTGAGTAGCAACCTAATTTTCATCCAGGCAATAACTGAGCAGCTACAGTCTACACAACAGTGACAGAAAGTTAGTCAGTGCCTCTATTTCTTTAAGTGGAGGAATCACAATCACCTCTGCAAGGTAAGGATTCCTTTCTTCTCAGTTCAGAAATCTTGTCTTCGGAGTCAAGGTGGGATAATAGCACAGCTGCTTGCTTGGGGTGTCTTCCAAAGAGCCATGAAGAAGTGAAGATGTTTTCCAGCAGTGTCCAGTTCCCTGAGGGGATGGGACACCCTGTAGACCTTGGGGCCTTGTTCTAAGTTGAACATGAGACCTGTTTCTGCTGGGGTTTTAGTTGCAGTTGTTCTCTAGAGATAACGTGCAATAGCACTTGCTTGCACAGAGGCTTCATACTGATATTTCAGTTTGAATAAACAGTCACAATTTAATAAGACAACTTCTTCCTCCGTGATTAGAGATACATCTTCAAGTTTCACCCTTCAGGAAATACTGTAGGACCTAAAAGTTTAGAATGTTCTCTGCATCCTGAATATCTTGCATTGCAAAGGGAAGATGCATTTCTCTGGTTTATAGTTCAGGAACTGCTGTCTGTCTGTATGAGGCAGAGAGCTGGTGACACACAACAATGCTCCAGTGCCACCTCACATAGGATTTTAAGGTCTTTTTGTTTGATTTGTTTTTTAAGGCAAAGAATACTTTAGAAGAGTGTAGATTTGATCTTTCCTTTTGAGATACTAGTAGAAAAAGTCTTGTCACTTTGTGATTGGTTTCTTCAGACCCTACATGAAAGAGCAATGATCTTCTTTGGAAGATTTCCTCTTACAATTCCTTCTCCTGCCCGAAGCATCTTCTCTTCCAAGTTGAGACAGCAGCAGCAAAATTTGGGGGGGGCAGAGTTCAACATGAGTGATTCTGGCTTTTTGTTTCTCTCCCCTGCAGTGGCTGGGAGAACAGGCAGCAACATCCAACAATTAAAAAAAAGATAAATAGATGTGGGATTAGTCTTAGAATGATCACATACTCTGCCAGAATCTGGAAATATTTGTGTGATCAGACGCCACAGAATTTAGAGCAATAAGGACTGATTTGCTCTCCCACAACCCGCCCTGCCTTTACCTCCCTTACTGTTACTCCTCCACCCCTGCTGTTTCCCAGTCCTCCCAGGTTCCAGGATAAGACGCACAACATTTTATTATTCAGTCAAAACACTTATGTGACCTTGGAGGTGGAAGTGTCTGGCCAAATGACATCTTAGCATTTACTCAAGCACACCCTTCTCTCTTCCACAGCCCCTGTAGGTTCTATGGGTCATAGCTGTTGTTGTATTTGTGTATTTTCTTTTCTATAACCCCTCCACTTAAGAATGTTTAAATTAAAGGTTTTTCCCTTTCAAGATTTGTGTCAGTGAACAGTTGAAGAGTGAAATGCAAACCTGCACAGAAGAACCGCTGGCAAAATCTTTGAATGCTGTGCATCTGTGTGAGAAGAGAAATGTCAGGAGTAGTTAGCTAAAAATGAATAGCCTTGATCCAACCCTGTGATTATTCTCCTGCCAAGTTCTCCAGTGCTCACTGGATGATCCAGCAGAGCTTTGGCAAGGCTCTCTGTTACAGCTTTCTTCCTCTTTTTTACCTGCTGTCCAGTTTAATTGGGAAATTTTGAGATAGTTCAATAGGAAATGGCCATTAAGGCTTCAGGTCGCACTACAAACAACAGTTTAGAGTCAAAACAAATTTAGATCCACCACCACAACAACGTGGTGTGGAGCCAACCCAGGATGAACTAGGGGTGGGGTGCGTGGGGGGAAAATCACTGCTTTTAGCTTCCTCTGAGTTGTTCTTGTCCCTGTCTCCATGCATGCAGAGTTGTGGCCCCTTACAGTGAGTTGAGTGCCTGAGTGCCAGGCACACGGGAATGGTGAATGCCTGATCCTTTCCAGACTGTGCAATGACTGCTTTCATCTCCCTCTCTGGAGCTGACCACCATACACACTGACAATATCACCACTGATCAGACATAACCCCTACAATCAAGAAGCTTTGTCCATGCACAGCAGGCCTGTGATCTCCCTTGGCCTTTTGCTCATCCTACGGTCCTGGAACCTGAGTTGCACAAGTCATTCCCAGTTGCCTGGACCTATTGCTACCTATGAACAGCTAAAGCTACACACAGCTTTAATTTTTCTGATGTTCCAGCTGCAGATTTGCTGATGCTACCTAAAAGATGTGTTGCTTTAGAGACAGATATATATATAAGTATATATTTGAAGTGCATTGAGTTGCTCCATGTTTTTCCCATCCATGATTTTCATGTCCCACTCAGCCTGACAGTATATGCCCTTTTTATTCAAGAGGCTCATGCTGACCTGCCAAGAAGGCTCCATTTAACACTGTCCAAAGATGGACATGTTGCTGGTGTTTAGCTGGAAGTGAGCAATAGCAGTCAAGCCAAAGTATAGCAAAAGCCTCACTCACAGAAAGGGAGGGTGCTATTCAAACTGTGACAAACTCTATGGACTAGGAGAAGCAGTCCAGAGTCAAATAATACATGTATTTCCCCCCATTTTAAATATTCTTCCCTTCTTCCCTCCATTGCCTCTAGCCAGAGCTGCAGAGGGAGGTAGCAGTATCTGGCAAGCAGTATTTTACCAACTACTCAAAATGTTGCACCTATGTTACAAAGCTTTTAGGTACTCCAGGATCACCTTGAGACCTTATCCAGTCTTCCAAGTTACCTTAGCTCCAGGGAATAAACTCAGCTGGTGGGAACTATCCCAGCCACTAGATTAGGTAGGCAGATAGAGTCTTTAATATACAGTGAAGACAGAGGGCTGCATTTAACTCCTCACTCAGTGGTGATGAGGCAAAGGACTCATGAGGTTTGGGTTCAAATGCTAGATTCCAAGACTTTCTTTCTAACCTAATTCCTTCAGTGCAGGACAGAACCAACCTAACAGAATCAGGACCCACAATAATAATAATAATAATAATAATAATAATAATAATAATAATAATAATAATAATAATAATAATAATAAAAAACAGCAACAAAACCTGATTGTGCATCATTCTCTTTCATTCATTTGCGTGTTTTCTTTTCCTTCTCTCTTCACATTGCAAAAGCATTATGCAATGCGCAGACCTGTGCTGTACCTTTGGAATATGCCCAATGGGCTCCACTTCCTATAGCAACCTTAAAATACACAGTAGGAGAATGTATTTGGTGGGGAGAGCTTTCTGAGCTAGTCAGCAAAGGCAGGACTTCTGGTGGTTGCCAGGTGAAGTCAGAAGGTAAATTAGAAAATAAGCCGTAAGCCTCTGACTTTCAGTTGAGGATAATTAACCACTGCAAGACATTCACTGAACACTTGGTGAAATCAAGGCAAGGAGTTGTCTTAAAATTTGCATGCCCGTTCAACCACAAAATTACAAGCATAAAAGTGGGAATTACTGCATGAGGCCTTCTGGCCCATGAGAGGGAACAAAACAATTAGATGATCACTTTTTTGTTTGTTTGTTTTCTTTTCAGACTGTAGAAATAAAGAATCTTCTTAGGAAATATGAATAAAAGACTTCAAAAGGTGATTTTTAACAAATCTGTTATTTTTTAAAACAATTTTTATTTAAAAAAAAAAACACAAGTCAGTTGTCCTAGAATGTTTCTGGCTTTCTGAAATGGTAGAGTAGGTGGTATCAAAAGGTGTCTTAGAAAAGTACCAGCTCAAAAAAGATGGTATTTGAGGTGAGACAAGTAGATGGGACTTCTTTTCCTCTCCTCTCCTCTCCTCTCCTCTCCTCTCCTCTCCTCTCCTCTCCTCTCCTCTCCTCTCCTCTCCTCTCCTCTCCTCTCCGTAATTGTCAAATTGTCTTTAAAGTTCATTTCACTGTCAAAACCCTTCTTGTTTGACACAGGCAGCAAACGGGTTTTCAAAGAATGGAAATTAAATAATCATTCTTGTTTTTTCACCACTCAGATCGTGCTCCTTATGCCATTCCCCAGGAGCCATATTTTCTGGAGTTTTGTTTGATATATTGCTATCTGTGCTTTGTAGTTTCCAATATAATTTCTTTCCAAGGACATCAGACTTAAGATCCATTCAGCTATTCCAGCTCCTGCACGCCTGCTCTAATTTTGTGGTTTTGTACATGTGGATTCTAATGCAGTCTTACAGAGCTCACAACCTGTCTGGATGAATGAGAATTTGCATGGTCTGACTGAGGGAGAGGAATGATTTCATGTTGATCAGATTTAGAGTAGGGATTTTATTAGCTGCATAGAGAAAATTCAATTCCCCCTAAGTTCTGGGGCAGCAATGACTGGTTCTCTTTACAAGTGACTTTTATTATTGCCTGGTTTCTTCACAGATAATTTGGTTATACCTCCGGATTTCTGCAGGGAATAAGGCAAGGGTGCACACACTGTTACACTGGGAGTAGCAGCTAGATTGCACCACTATTAGCTTCAAGGCCTTCCCACACTAAGTAATGTGAACTGACAGCATATTTGACCTTAGGATCTCTTCTACACCTCAGTATCAACACAGTGCCTGTGCCCTTAAAGATGTCCTTCAAGAGGGCTCTTACAGGTTCCTCAGATCTGAGGGACCCAGTTCACCTGCAGTTTATGTCATGTTGTATTCATGCCATTGCAAACATACCATCCTCTAGGTTATGTTGCGTTTTGTAGAAAAACTTTGCAAAGTGCTTTAGGTTCTCAGCCCCAGGGTTTGAACCAAACCCCTCTGGAGTTTTCAGGCCTCCTTGGAGTTTCCAAGGAAGCCATTTGGGAAGCATTTCAGGGCAGAGTCAAAATGGTGGAGGAATGACAGCCCAGACACCCCAAGGGCATCAGGGGAGAAGACCACCCAAAGCTGTGCTGCTTCTTTGTCTTGGCCTACAATGCAATGCAAGAATACTCAGAGAAAAGTTGGTTTATTTATCTCCACTAGCATACTGCTATTTTAAAATGCACCAACAGTTAATACAGACAGTAATTTTTAAAGAGTTATTCAGACTTTGTGTCAAGTTCAGGACAGCTGTAGGGAGTACCGAGATGTTCAGAAGTACAGATATTTTTTTCTTTAACATGAGTTACAAAGTCAAGGTGTGAGACTGAAAGAATTTCTACTGAGGTGAGCAGTGCAGGCTTTGAGCTTTTACCAGAAAAAAAAAAAAAAAGCAAACTTAAAGAGGAGAACAAACTACTCAGAGTAGAATGGCTTTATAAAAAAAGAGAGATGGGGTGGAAGGCAAGCCTCTGGCCCCAGATCATCAAAAATGTGTTTCCCAGTGCAAAAGAAGGAAAAGGAGAGGTATTTGTTCTCCATACAAAGCAATGCTTAGTAGTGCTGCAGCAAGGGCGGGGTGTGGTGGATACCAAAAAGGAGGCAAATGTGCGCAAGCCCTGGAGGGTGCTGCGACTGTACAACAAAAGGAGCTGCAGGCTTAGTTTGGCAGTGACTGAAAGGAGAAATATGGTCATGTGTATGCCTGGGTACTAAAGTTTCTCTTTATGGCTCTGTTTTAGAACTACAAGATTAAGGTCCTTTCATGGAGGAAATGGGACACTGACATACCAGTAAGAAACAGGGAGCGAAATCAGTCCAGACTATGAAAGAGTTCATGTGTCACCATCCTTGTAGGAACATCTGACTTCCTCATCTTTTCTATAAGTTATCCTCACAATGCCCTAATGAAGTAGGGAAGCATTCACCATGCTTTTCAAGACAAACAAAGCAATGAGTAGATTCAGTAATTACCTTGGGGAATTTCCTTTGTCACTACCCACATGTGTTTTCAATGTGAAGCTGGTTTCTGGCTGGTCTTTGGGTTACTTTGATGCACCAGATCATATACTTCAGCTTGCAGTAACCAAGAATGGGGATCTTTCTTCAGTGGATGATAAAAGTCTGCAAGTTACTGGAGTAAGTTTTATTACTGGATATTAGTGGTTCATTCTGCAAAATTCTGAGTAAGAACAAGGAAATTCCAAACCAATTATGTAGCAGAGAAAAGTAGCAAAATCCATCATAGAAACAAAGCCTTGCAAATTAATCACTCAGCTGATGCTCTTTTTTCCCCCACTCACATGAACAGGACCCTATGTGGCTAGAGGAAAAAATTCCCAATAAAAAGCTTTGGTTTTGCCTACACAGCATAGACTGATTAAAGGCCTTTTGCTGTGTTGTTATCCTTTTATTAGCATGAATCTAATAATAATAATATCACCACAAGTATATTTACATTGCTGATGCCAGAGAGCCTCCAGGCAACTTAATAAAATGGAGCTCAAAGAGTGCTTGATCATTAATAGGACAGTGTGCTGAAATAAAACTGAGAACAAGGGTGAACTAAAAGCCAGAGACCCATCTCCAGTGCATGCAGGCTAATAATAAGCCAGCTAAAATGTCTGTTCTCTTTTAGCAGCAGTTCCAGAGCACTGTGTATGTTGAACACAATGGATGTGTTAGCTATTGGCATCTACAAAATAAACAGATCCATATATCCCAGTCTTGGGCTTCTGAAAACAAGATACTAATCTCTCTCTGCTCAGAACTCTCGGGCTCTGGGATTTATCATAAGGCCAAACTTGTTAAAGGGCAGAGAAAAGCCCCAATTCAAAGCTGTGGAAAGCAACAGACAAGCTCCAAATATTTCAGGTGGGTTTTGATTAAAACTACTTTTCTGTTGCCTTTCTATTTCACTCTAGCACAAAGACAAACCATGAGATGATCTTGAAAGCAATACCAGTTCCTTCCTGTCATTAAGAAATTTCATCTGACAAACCTAGAGACATAATGTGACCTTTGATTGTTATGCACGTCATAGATTACACATAGCCAAATTCCTCATCTCCCGTTCTCCAGCAGTCAGTCACTGTTGTTGGCACTTCATTACTTTTGAAATATTCCTGCTCAAACAAGGAGGATGGGCCACCTAGATGAAAATCTCCTCTTGTGTCTGCTTAGCACCTTCCAGTTGGCAAAGGAAAGAAATGTCTCTTTCCTAATGGTTTGACCAAGATATGTCATATTTCACCTTTACTCTTCTCCTCTCCTCTCCTCTCCTCTCCTCTCCTCTCCTCTCCTCTCCTCTCCTCTCTTTTCTTTTCTTTTCTTTTCTATTTTGAGAAATAATAGAGAAGTGGAAGGGAGAGACCTGATGTTGACGCAGAAGTCCATGGAGCTGAGCAGTGAGGAGGAAAAAAGACTTTGCTCCTGTGGAGATTGAATTCTGTCTTAACCTCAACCTGCTGTGGACTTTCCCAGCATGTCCTCCATTTCCCCTTGCCTTTTGGATCCCATCCCTATCCTCTGTGGGAAAATGCTGGCAGCAGACAGCTGCGAGGGACTAGATCCAAGAAGTAGCTCCATGCTCGAAGCCAGATGTGTGGCAGCAGAACATGGAGGAGGAGGCAGAGAGGAAAGGAGTTGGGAAGGATAACTTTGAACAGCTGGAACGGAAACACTGATGGAGCTGTTTATCCTGTGCCCATGACAGGGGAGGTGAAAGGACACGAGACCTAAGCTGATCTCTGATACCAGGTAGTGCCCCATGTGCAACTTGGGTAGATGTAACGGCTGTCTAAGAGCAAAGTGTAGATTCTACTCAAACCATTGTAGCTTTGAAAAGTTGGAAGGGGAAGGGGGGGTTGTCTGGCATTTTTCCAAAGCAGAAGAATAATGCAACTCAATAAAAGTTTTAACATGCTGCCACAAGCAGATTTGCTAACAGGATCATGTCGCCAGTCTTTTAACAGTACAGTAAAGGAACCGCGTTGCCCAGCGCAGACTGATTACACCAAGTGCTCTTTTGTGAATTTTAGGACTGTGTTAGGCAGGTTGTTGGTGAACAGCACTCAAACTGAAGCAAGTTTACCTCCACATCAGTTTTAGGGAGCCATTTTTGCCAAGTGTCTAGACAAATACAACCCCCCAAACATCCCTTTTCTCTATCCAGTCAGAAGTTAAGGACAATGAAAGTTTAATAATCTCCCCTTGGTACCAGACTAACTGTTTGAGGTTGCTGCTACACACAAAGAGGTCTCACCACCAGAATAGTAAATATTTTTAATATGTGAATTGATTCCTAATTAAATTAGGTACAGTACAGTTAGGGAAGATGATAATTACAATATGGCTGGTGAGTTTCTTTGCTGCAATTCTCCTTGGCTATATAAATCTAAAGCTATTAGCTCAAAATCCACAAACAGTGCATGGAAACACAGTACAGTCAGAGTGTGGATTAACAGAAATATTATCAAAAATAATAACTAAAGTTCAGCTTTGGAAAAAGCAAAGATTAGTAAAATAAAAAAATAACCAGCAGTTGTAAAATGCTGATCATTTGGAAAGTGTACAAGGGCACACTGAAGAATTCCTGTACGAACTCTAGATGTAGCAAGTGCAAGACACACCACACTGAGTGATATGTACTCTGTTATCTGTCCAAGATGAAGGCAGGCTCTACAGATGATGTATTTTATGGTACAAGCACGTGATGAAAATGGGCAGAGATAAGGCTGAACTTTTCCGTTGTCCCTCTAAATTGCCTCAAAATTAGTGTTACGTGGACAATGACTTTTTGTACAGGATGTTTTATTTTAGCTTTAATCTCAACTCCTTCCCTCCCCTCCACCATCCTGGATCTCTGGGAATGAGAGTGGTTCTCACAGGAGTGCTTTCCTGTGACCCAATTGTCTAAACAAACAAAAAAGCATAAAAGGTCCCCACCTATGTCATGCTAACTCAAATTATTTTTTATCTTATTTGAAAGGAGATGCCAAAAATACACATTGTTTGTTTGTGGCCAATGATAAATGGACCACGTGGTCCTTCTCTCAAAGAGCATGAGGCCAAATCACAAACTAACTAAACATCATTGCATATGTCCTTGTCTTCAGCAATCTCAGCATAAAATTGTTTTCTCAGCTAATAAAAGGTGTACTTCATTCCCTGAATTCTAAATGTCCTTAAGTAGAGAGGTGGCAGCAGGCCTCCATATTGCAAAGAAAAGTTGTCTGACATGGTGCTGGTTTTAGAGAAAAGTAACCTGGATGCTTTTACGGGGCTCCAGTCCATGACAAGGGACACTGATACAAGTGAGCTGAATTTCATATCATTCAGTGCATGTAAGGAAGGAAGGAAAGGTTTTGTTTGTTTGTTTGTTTTGTTTTTGTTTTTCCCAGTGAATCTTCTCCTTGCCTTTAGTGCTTAAGAGAAGTAGCTGAACTCCGTTTACCCTCATTTACTCTCCACCATACCCGGTTGCTCTGATTCTGATTTGCGGTTGGTATCTCAAAACTTCACAGAAGAAAAATGAAGCCACAGCAGCTCCTGTGTTTGTGACACACAAAAAGTGCAGCTTAGTGGAGGGATATTGCTGGGTCACTTGAAATTTTTGAGCCATGTTTTTATTTTGTGTGAGATTTTATACATTTCTGTTTGCCTTGAGGGCAGTCTGTTATTTATGAGCTGATTTTCATAGTTAATTCATGAGGAACAGCATGAGTGTCAGATATTCAGGACTGTCTTCATATCATACAATTCATTGTTTGTCTGGAAAGTGTGTTATAGCCTGTTTGTTATCCCATGTCGGTTACCCTGTGTCTTTGAAAACTGTGACCATACAGTTAGTAAGGGGGTGCGACATCCTATAACTCTTGGTCCAACACAAAACAGTAAGTTCTCTGCCAGACACTATCAGCCACTGCCAGATGATTATTTATCAGTATCACGTGTTAAAAGGAAAAAGGACAGACAAAGAAGAGCAATTCGGCAATCCAGCTCTCCCTTTCCTCCTCTCTCCCTCTTTTTCTCTAATTTTCCTAACAAATCTGAACATTATCTTTGGACAGGAGATCCTTTGTGGTTATTTTAAAGAAGGGGATTTATGGAACTTCTCTACAACATTCTAGAAATAAAGTGAGATCAGTTTGCCCATAATATAATTAATCTCCCTCCTTGTTAAAGCTCTTGTGCTCCTTTAGTGTGGAACAGTATTTCACCTTCCCCTAGAAGCCAGCAGCATCCAAACCAAGCCCTTTGTGTAACCGCTGGCCATTCTGAACTCCATCAGCTCCCTCACCCCACCTGCCTTTTTCATCTTCCCTGTGGGAAGACTTTCCCATTAGCCAAAAGGAAGTTTTTTTCTTTCTTTTCATATGTCAGCATAAGGAATTAAGTGCAGCAGGGAGATTCTGCCATGTTAAAGGTCAGTTGCATAAGTTCTCTTAAATGGCAATTAAATGATTCTATGACAAACAGGATGCACTCAGTGTGCAGACATCAGCTCCGACCTTGGGACCTGGGAGAGTCTGGGAAAGAAAAAAACGCTTTGGGAAAATAAACATAACACCCAAAACTGTAAAAGCAGATGAATCAGCAGAGAAACTCTATCATTCTCCCTACATCTCTAGGGAAATGCAAAATGTAAAAACACTTTAATTTCTTTCTCAAAGAAAGAGGCTGTCTTCAGATCAGCTGTTCATCTCATGCTGTTAAAAGCAACCTGTCGAATTACCCAGCCCAAGTCCTGTGAGTGAGCTAGCCTTTCCTTTAGCAGTTTGAGGGTAGAAGCTGAGGGTTGAGGGTGTTTTAAGGACACATGTGGTAAGAGACAAATAATTCTGAGATGAGTCTGGGAAAAGGGTGACATATGGTTACAGAGTGATACTTGTATAAGAGAAGAAGGAACAGTTCCTGCTAAGAAGAGGGCAGAAGAACCTGTCCTGAAACTGCTGTTCCAGCCTAGTAGTTGTACAGAAGCTTCAGAGAAGTGTTCAGGCACATATGACATTAGCTCCACAAAGAGACCTGGTCTTACCCAGAGTCTTAATAAGATGGTGCTGACAAATAATGTGACCTACCTTAAAGAGCTCACTGAGCACAACATGATGAGTAACGGAAGGAAGCAATAAAATCGCAATGAATAAGGATAGAAGAAAACCCTTCTCAC
This sequence comes from Tinamus guttatus, assembly GCF_059628265.1. NCBI lineage: Eukaryota > Metazoa > Chordata > Aves > Tinamiformes > Tinamidae > Tinamus > Tinamus guttatus. The sequence goes on along the minus strand of NW_028288594.1, from coordinate 5,651,916 downwards.
CAGCTGGTTCCAGATCTGAAGGATCTGGAATGGATTTCATTTAGGAAGAAAAGGGTGTCAAAAGATTTCCCCTAGACAAACTTTGTCCTGAGAAAGTATGTGAGATGTACAGGCTTCCTCAGATGAAGTGACTGGGCGCAGAAAGTGGGGGAGATGCAATATAGGTTGATCTATGATAGGAAAGTTCTGAATTTGCAATGAGAACAAGACATGGAATGGGCAGGAGTTGGGGGAATGAATAGTAAAGGTTGAGTTGAGCAAAAAAGAAAAAGAAGAAATAAAACAGAGAAGAAGAGAACCTTCGTATTTCAAGGGGGAAAAGAAAAAACTTTGAATTACTTTTTGAGGTCAGGTAAAAATCTCAGTAATCTGAGGACAACAGGGCTGGGAAGCACCACCATCTTGAGCAGTAGCACAGCACAGGGCACCCACAAAATGATATCAAGAATGAGAGGGGAAGAGTGAAATTACGGAGGTAAAGAAGCCAGGCAGGACTCTCCCCTCTCATTCTCCTCCCCAACTCTTTACTTGCCAGCTAAGACTAGGTGACTTTGGAAAATATGAAGAAGGGGATGGGGAAACAAGATTTGCTTGGCAACATCAAATTTCAGCGCTAGAAAGAACTGAAGAAGATCCAGAGGATGAGTTCCTGACCTCAAAGAGAATCCTGAGGGATATTTCAGTCATGCGTATTTCAGCAGGCAGCAAGACATCCTGGCAGGAGATGCTGTGGAGAGGGAGAGACTGAAGTGAAGAAAAATACTCTTGCCTAAACTAGGGCTGATTAATGCCTTAGGAACCAAGAATCTGCTCTCTAGTTTTGCAGTGCACAGTTATACACTGCTCTGTCTATGGCAACAGGTGAGGAATAGGTAGTAGACAACATCCTTCTTCAAACCTGTCACGAGCCGTTAGTTCCGGAGGTTCAAGGAGAATGTTAGCTAAAAACTCCTCTGCATCCCCTCCTTTCTGATGTTATTATCTAAGTTCCAGCTTGGGACTGGAAACAAATGTAGAGAAAAGCTTGCTCTTGTTATGTTAGCCTGGTGTTTCTCATGAAGACATCACGTTTTTACTAGGCTAGCAGAATTGGGAGGCTCTGCAGTCAAACCATTTGGAACTGAGCAGGAGCAAGCCAGCAGATGATAGTGATAATGCACCGCATCAGGCAACGCTTTGATCTTGACACCTGGTTCCACGCTTGAGCCCTTTAGCCAACTGCAGCATCCTGGCAGCAGCAAGTATACGACTGAGGCCCTGTACCCTGGGGATCTCAATCTGTAGTCAAGATCCTATAGCAGAGGAGTTCAGATTTCACCTGGGATGAAAGATGTGAGGCTCCAGCAGAGGAAACAACATATTCATTTTCTGTTGCACCGCTCATCAAATATGCCCCAGAATAAATATCAGAGTCACTTTATTTCGTCTGAGAAGAAACAGCATTTATCTGCATTAGACAGAAGCTTAAGAACTGAAGAAGACTATTGAAGTATTCATCCTATTGAAAGAGAAGAGGGAGTTTGAGTCAGAAGAGTATAAATCAGCAGAGCTGGAATTCAGACAGGATGCTGGCATTTGCACCAGAGCTACAATCAAATGTACTAGAGAATTTCTAAAGACCAGAGCTGGTCAGGAGCTCAGATTTATATCTATCAACCCAGAACAACCTTGAATACCAAACAAGGGTGTTGGCTGACAGTTGATTCAAGGAATAAAAATGCCACCTTTGGTTACAGTGCCTATAGCAACCAGGCAATTCTCTGTAGGTTTCCCACCCAAGCAGCTGTCCAATTTCTTTATGGGATTTGACAGGATTAGATGACCCTGGAGATAAGAGTAAAGGTCTCTTCTGAATCATATTGATGAAGTGGCGGAGTTCTCTATCCTAAAGTATAGGGAAAGATAATGTATTTTAATTGGAACAACCAGCTCAATGGAAAAGAAAATTAAGCGAATTTTAGGGGATCCAAGTCCTTCTATAAGTCTAAGATAGACTCAGCAGATCCAAACTACTTACAGGTGCTGAATAGGAAACAGAGATCCTTATTTTAACTCCCAGTTGTTTAACTGAGAGTTATTTTTGAATAGCTTTTTTTTTTTTTAATCTTCCAAGCTTCTTAGCCTACATTTCATGGACAATAGGAAAGGAAGGACTTATAGGGAGATAGATTTTACATTCTGAGGTGGATACAAGGCTGTTACTAACAATTATCTACATACCTAAATGTTCTCCTTGGATACATCAGCTAATCACCTCTCCTTCATGGATTTTTAAAAAGTCAGCACTGGTGTCAGACAGAAAAACTCATTTTAGAGTTGAGAAACTAAGGCAAGGGCCAAATTAAAATAGTATCTTCCAGGGCTGCCAAAACAAACAAAAACAAAAACAACAACAAAATTGTTTTCTTTTTTTGAAGAACATTTCCTTTCTGGGTTAGTATAGTTACTTCTCCGGTTTAATACTCTTCTGTAAGACCTCGCCCCTGTGAGTTTTTGCAGTTTTTTTCTGAGTCCATAAAATGGGGACAACGGCAAAACAAGAATATCCCTTTGTAACAGAGAGGGAGGGTACTGTATTTACTGTATTTGCAGATACACATCAAGAGAGGAGAAGTGCAGGGTGGGAAGAAAGAGAAAGAGGCAGCTTTGTTCTTGCAGCGGTTTGCTCAACAAAGCCCAGACTGTTTCAGTGATAGTGGATTCTGCATGTTTATTCCGATAATTTATGGTTTAATTAATTTTGGGGTGAGATAGCGAACATGTTCCAGTGCCAGATCAGGTGAAATATGATCCTAGCATTTCAAGAATTTAAGCAGCTGAGGGGGTTGACTGAATGGCACCTGAAATCCAATAAAAGCCAGCACAATGGGAAGGCCTGGTATCTTAAAGAAAGATCTTTGAAGATTTTAAATATACCGAGCAGGGTGGCAGAGAGGAGTGGAGCAGGCTAGATTCATCCAAAAGTTCAGACTGCCATAGTGCCTTATGAAAACAGTGCTGGCTTTCCTTGCCTGGAGTTCTGCATCTGAGGATTTTTTTTTCTGCATGTTTTGGGATTTCCACTGTTCTTTTAGGAAAATTAGGAACATCTCTGTCTTTTCTTTTTAGATAGTGATATATTTTGAAAGTCTAGCTCTTTGGTTAAGAGATCACAGAAACTGAAAATGTAAGAAACTCCAAATATTTTAAGACTGATTCTAATATCCCATGTGTTAGTAACACTGTATGCATATATTTTATATATGAAAGTCTGTGCATCTCTAATCCTGTTTAAAACACATGACAATATTTCACAGCTGCAGTTCTCTGCAGCTTCTCTAACTATGTCGGAACAATTCACAGTATTTGTTCTCTCCTCTTCAAAATAAGGAAGTGTTTATGAATGAGGAAGGAGGTCACAGGACAAAAAAGAGTGAAATAGTAAAAATAAAGACTGAAGCCCACATCTACAGTGTAAGCTGCTGCTCTAACCACTGCACAACTCTTGTCCTAGGAAGAGGGACAGGAACTTGCAGCCATAGCACTGAAGTGGGACTCTGGTAGTCTCAGGCTGGATCCCCAGCTTTTTCAGTATACATGTAGATGAGGTAAGAGCAGGAATTTAAATCACTTACCAGAAATGCCTAGATCTGCAGAGGAAAGTGGGAGGAGAGTTTGGAATTACTTATAGCATCTTACTGCATAGAGAAGGGGACTGTATGGATCATGCAAGCCAGCCCCAGTATCGCAGCCTCCTTGCACCCTGCTGCTTGCACAACCATACCTTGTCTCTCACAGAAGCAGGCACTGTAGCTGGGCATCCCGGGCCTGTCCTGTAGGGAATGCTGATGTATGCAGACACTGTGGGATGCCTCAACTTTTACTGACAGCAAAAGAGCAGGGATGTAAGAAATCTTTCTCTGGAGTCTGTTCTTCTATCCACAGAGCTTGTCCCAGCTAGTGACCTGCAGTATTTGGCAGGGGGGAAAAAGTAAATAATAAAAAAAACACTTCCTTTCCCATCTCCTTGTGGATTTTCCCATAAGCTGGTTAGGTTACAGTTTGTGCTGCATCACACAGTACCTTTTCATTTTAGTGTCTGGTCCTGACCTTTGCTCACAGCACTCAGTCTCCCATGCACACCCTGCTTACTCTCCTTTTATAATTTATGGCACACACTGTACACCCATTTCCTTCTGCCCTTAATTCTCTTGCATGTGTTCTTGTTATCTCAGCTGCTCAATAGATTTGCCATATTCTAGCTAATGTCCAGGCCAGTTCATGTAATGGTCTCTCTCTCTGACAATATTCCACTATACATGAGGGATTTGCCCAGTCTATGAATTCACACAGCTTGATAGGACTTCTCAGCATGGCCTATAACCTTCCCTCTGGAGCAAAAGAGAAAGAGATCTGTGTATGACATATGTCCTGCTTAGCTTTTGGGGGCTGTAGGATTTGTATATTTTTTCAACCTGTCAGTCAGATTTCAGTGTAGACCCTTTCCAAACTGAGAAAGTAGCTTGAACATGGCTTTTCCTCAAAGGTCTGCCCTTCCTTTGGAGACAGGAGACATTTAGCCTTCTTTGATTAATGCTTCCCCTATTACATGGAGCTATAAATGAGAACTTTGCTGAAAATGCTCCCCAGTCACTTTCTGATTAGGCTCAAGTCAGCCTGTGAATCTGTAGTAAGAATTTACTCCCCCTCTGCTCTGGCTTTGTAGAAAGCCGTGACAATGTCCCAATTGTTTCCACTGAATTTCAGTTTCCCATTTCTCCTGCAGACCCTTCCTCTCTGCCTCCCCTAGCCAGCAAACACCTCAGACTGCTTCCTTCCTCGTGGAAGAGACAGGGCTTGAGGGAAAGATCTGGAGAGCACTTGGCTCCCACTGAAGGACTGGGGAGTAGGAGAAAGGCAGTGAGAAGGGATGTGGGATGGAGGGCAGCAGTGCAAAGGGAGGCAATGCTGTGGCCAGCCAATGACTTCAGCAGTTTAAAAGTATCTCTTACAGTGGGAATTTGTTACCTGAGTAGCAGTGGGGCTCATCTGTAGGAAAAAGATGGGTCTTGATATGGCACCTTGCCCTGTTTAACAATAGAGAAGCTAGAGCTCTGGGAATCCTGCAAATGAACTTCTGGGGATCAAACTTCCCTCTCTTTCTGGTTCTCCACAGCAGTGCATGTCTTATGATTCCTGATCACATAAAATATTGGTCTGAGGCCTTCATTGACCAGCTTTCAGTGATGAATCTTGTGCATGGTGCGAACAGATCTGATGAAGGAAGAGCAGCACTTCCTCTCCTTGCTAGCTAGCCTCAGAAATCCCAGTCTGTGTCCCACCCACATTCCCTTGTTCCCCCCTTTCTGCCCACAGCCTCAGCCGTGTGTCACACATCTGCCTTTCTGCAACTGGCCAGGAAGAGATGAGAGTCTGCACACTGACTGTAACTCTGCCCTTGTTTATCCAGATGGCTTTTCTGTGGCAGAAGTTATCAGGATGATGAATGCATTTTCCCTTCAGGACAGGATCCGTTTCCTGGGATGCATCACCTGGCTCTTTCTTCTCAGGTCATTTCTATGAGCATCTGAACAGCTGTCTTACATTTCTTGTGTCTTTTGGTATTTAGCTGAAGTTAACTGTGTGCTTTGGGGAGAGAGGGGAAAGCACAAGAGGAGAAGAGGAGGAAACTCCCAGAAGCAAATCAAGATGAAGGAAGGTATATGTCTATGCCTCAACCATGAAGGTAACTGGAAGCTATGGAATGGTACCCCAAGATAGCTTTGATCTTGTGTCCTTATATGAAAAAGACACATAATTGCCGGTATCAAAGAATGATTGTGGTCTGAGCATCAAAAGCAGGGCAAGACAAAGTATGATGAAGACCATGCTGTTATAGCCTTGATGAAATACATCTCCTCAACCACCATCAAGCTTCTGGCCATGTTCCTCTTAATGCAGCTCATAAGACAATTTGCCTTATTTTCATTCACAATACACTGCTGGCACAGCTTCATCCCAGTATCCACCATAACCCCCATGTCATTCTCTCTTCAGATAGTTGCTTCCCGCACAGTAGGAAGACATGGAATTATTCTGTTCTATGGTTACTTATTCATGAAGACTTTGAAGTTTCTGTTTGTTCAAAAATATTAAACATTCCCCCTAATTTAGTATCATATGCAAAAAAGACGGGAATACATTCTGTGCTATTATCGAGGTGACTGATAAAAATATTGACCACAAACTGACACTGGAGATATTCCATTATCTACTAGCTGATACTTGTGGACATCAAGCCATAGAATGCTGCTCTCTGAGCCCAAAACCACAGAAATTTTTTGTCCTATCTAACAGTTGGATCATGCAACCCACACTTTTTCAGCCTCAGAACAAGGATGGTATGGCAGACTGTCTCTAAATCCTTAATAAATCAAGATCTGTTATATCCACTGTTCTCCTCTTGTCCACATAGTCAGTCATTTCACCACAACGGGCAATCAAGTTGATTAAGCATGATTTACTCTGGTAAATCAATGTTGATTTCCCCTTATTTCTTACAGCATCTTTTTTCAGATCCGATGTCAGCTTTTGGGCTTTCCGTTAACATAGCTCTTAGAGGGAGCAAATTTATTGCTCAACACACGTTGAGGTAGTCTTGGAAATTTTATCCTTCTCCCCCCACCTCCAAAAAATGGGGTTTTACTCCTGTCTCTTTTATCTCTGGTGGTTATCAATGGAAGAAATTAAACTAAAAAGCTTAATTTTAGCATTTCTGTTGTCTGTGCAGCATTCATTAAATGCCTCTTAATAAAATGTTTCAAACTCCTGAGAAGTTATGAAATAGAGATGCAAAGGTGCTTACTTCAATATCATTGCAATCAGTCACTGTAACAACTTCAGGAAGACAATACTCTGCTTTCCTAAAAACATTGAAAAGGTCACAGCATGGAAGAGAATGGGAATTTAATGAATCTAACTGACAGCAGCCTTTTCCGGTCCATTTCCTGTAGGCATGTGATTGTCATGATTTCATTCCAGACCCTGACAGCAGCAAATAGTGACTCATATGAAAGAGGAAAATTTCATCCTTCTCCATCTCTTTATGCCGAATGCTGGGGCTCTGGTTCTTGGCTCAGTGAAATCAAAGTGATGTCTTGACAATTATTGCAGTGGCCTTAAGTACTATGCAACTTGCTGGAGAAGCTTTACTTGTAAAGGCTTGACACAAATAGAAATATATTTGAAAGTCACCAGCAGATGAAGCGTTTATTCTGACTACCCCTTGGCAGTAGAAGAGAACTGACCATATGGAGATACTCAAAAGCGTTTCACCGCCCTTCCCAGTTAGAAGCTAGAAAGGTGTCTGTCAGCTGGGACTATTATGCTGAGTCTTGCCTTCATTTCTTCATTCTTCTTGTAATAAATCAGTAAAATAAATAAAAGAAGAAGCTGATAAACATCCTACCACTGTTAGGATTACTATTTGCTTTCTGTTGTTGATGGCTTGGGGCACTAGAGTCTGCGGATGTTCATACTATGAAATAATTTGAAAAAAAAATCTAGTTTATTCAGCATATTAATCATGGAATAGAATTTTCTGATGCTTTCCTGTCTGCTAGTTTGGGGAAGATTTCTTACTTTTGTGCATATTTGTTTGGAAAATGTATATTTGCCTGCCTTTTGAATTGTTTTATTGGTTTTAATCAGGGCAAGAAAATCCAAGATGAATGTTTGCACTTCTAGGTTGAAGGCAACCAGATTACAACAAAGTGATGTCATCCAAAAACAGCTCTCCATAGAAGTCAGAAACTGAAGCACCTCACCTTCTACTGCATGGGTGACCATGGGTCCCACTAAAGGAATACAGCTATAAGAAAAGGTATCACAAAAATAAGATGCCAGGTCTGTGCCATAAAGCCCTCTATCCTCCAGTAGGTTCTGGCACAGAAGAAATGGATTCCAGTATCTTCTGCTTGTATTACTAGGCAACATGCAGTACTTTTGGGGGAGCCAGGTGGCTGCATTCAGGGGCTTGCCTCCAGATTAAAACCAGATATATATCAAAAATTAAAGCGCCTACATTGCTGTGGCCTTTGGGAGATGTGTTCATATTCCGGATCTGGCTTGCAGAGCCAAGTGACTGGAACTGGTTTCATCCAGGCTGTCTGTAGAAGCAGAGCTCAGATGGGAACCAGTCATTGCTGCCCAGTACCCAAGTTTTCTGTCTTGCACAGACAGCTGACTATCTCCAGACTGCAGCCAAAGGAGCAGCCATCATGTGCGCAGTGCAGACAGTCAGGGAGCTAAACTTACACTGGAGTTTCTAGTCTCATCCGTTCATGAGATTACAGGCAAAGCCAAAACCCACTGTGATATTCTTGCCAAGGGTGAAGGAAATCAATAGGCTACAGTATAGACTTACACATGGAGACATACCAAGTGTGCTTGGATGCATGGTTCCCAAATTAAACAGGGGAAACAAACAGGTCTCTGTTGCAAGTCTGGGAGTTGTTTGCAACATGCTTCTCACTGTGCTTGTCAGATTGCCCTGGCTGACTGGAACTGTGCCACCTACATAAGAAGAACAGCAGTCTCCCAACCTCATCCTTTCCACCTCCTTCTTCTCTTCAAGGAAAGCAGAGCTGATAAATGCACCCAGCTTGGGGCTGTGTCCATAATTGCAGCTGGACGCAATGTTGCAGCTAAGGCATTTCTTTTACCCTGTCCCTAATTTGACTAGCTAGACAGAGATGCATTTGGGCCTCTGGGTTCAAGCAAAACTGCAGAAATCTTCATGGTAATGGTGAAATGTAACTAGCACATGCCTCTCTCTAGGAGCCATAACAAATGAAGGCATTTTCTGTCACATGATAAACTCAGCCCATGCCATGCAGGTAGTACTGATGATTTTTTTTTTTTCTATTTAAAGTATTCTGGGAACAGAGGCAGTCAGTAAAGTCCTCCCAGAACATTAAGAACTTGGACATGCAGAGGAAAACTGCAACAAGAATCAATTCCTGTTGGACAGTTATAGCAAAAACACAAACAAAACAAAACAAAGCAAAGCAAAGAAAAAAAAAAGGCACATAAAAAAACAAAAACAACAAAACAAAATAAAATAAACCCAAAAATTACCACCAAAAAATCCATACAAACAAACAAACGCAGAGGAGTAAGAGGAAAAACAACTTCCTGCTCAGAAAAAAAGACCTGGCATCATAAAACTAGCAATGTCTCAGTGTCCCCTTAAAAGGCTACGTTCTCCTCCCTGGCTAGGAAAAACATAAAAGGTTATGTGTAATAGCACCCTCTGGTGAATCTTGTTACAAGAGTATCACTGGTCCTATGAATGGAAAGAGGGATACAGCTGCAAGTCGTCCCAGAAGAGAGATGCAAGTGTAGGTGACACTTTAGGGATAGAGGGAAAAGGGAAAAGAAGAGACACCTGCCCTCCCACCCCCAGAAGCAAATAACACAGATCCATTTGATCCTGCCAGGAATCCCCAGCTGTGCTGGCCTCCTGTGATACAGCTGTTGAGGTATCTCCGATTCAAACTTCCTTGCAGAGAGAGGATATGCAAATATTTCATAGGGACTGCCTGGCTCTCCCTTTCGTTCTTGGCCTTTTTCTTCCTAGCCCACAGACTGAGAGACTACGCAGATAGACTGGGGGAGTGCAGTACAATGCATTTGGCTGGAGGTTCCGCAAACCAAGGCATTGCTGGAATTACCCAGAGCTAATTTAGGCTCTGGTCAATGCAAAGTGTGTGCCAGCTGGGGAAGAGCACATGGAGTTTGCCACCCAAGGTGGATTAAACCAGCTTGGAAAATTTCACAAGAGAAAGCATTTCTTTGAGACAGTCTCAGCGGCTGGCTGGTAATTGAACCATGAGTAGATCTGGCCTGTATGCAAATAATACATACGCTTACTCGTGCATTTTCATCTCAGAGGGGAGAAGAAAGTAGAGAAGGAAGGCAGCTCTGTGCAGGAAGAACAACATTTCCAGAAGCAGAAAAATGCTTTGACTACATACCCATATCCTGGACTTTCTAAAGGTATTTTAAGGCCATCAGAAATGTAGAGGAAGGTGTAGGGAAACCAGCATAATCCCCTACAGACCCTTTCTGCTGACGCACCATTTCCAGGACCAGTAAGAGATTGAGCCCCCAAATGCAAGTCTGTTCTGTTCTCTTTGTATTACTGGGTTATAACCAGAGTGCTGACCCTGAATCTTTCATCCCTCTTGCAGGCAGACACTGGGGCGCTGCTCAGTTCTTGGTGTGCATATCTGTAGCATGCTCAGCTTTGCTTGGACTACTCTTGACAGAAAAATATGGACCCACGTTAGGAGAGTCAGCTTGAATCGGAGCCTTCCCCTCAAGACAGCTCTAGATCCTGGCCTATTTTATCTTCTGAATAAAGAGCATGCCTGGTGAGCAAGTTTGGGCTCAATGCACACTTAATCCCTATCGCAGACGTCTTCAGAGACCAGGATTTTGCACCACAACTTTTGAAACTCTTTCTTTTTATAGATTTTTACACTCTGCTGTTTTTGGAACTTCTCATCACAGACAAATGTTTTCTACATGAAGACATCCCCTTGGACTTGCGGAAGGGAAAGAGATAGCACTTCTGATACGTGATCATCTGGCGTCTCGCAGGGGCCAGTGGGAATCTGGATGGCTCAGTGGCTAGCAGATTTAACAAGTCAACCCCTCCTATACAAGCCATGCATGTAGGGAAACTAAAATGGAAATATGCTCATCTGATGTGTGCCAGGTTATAGCACTGGGAGGCTAACAAGGTGGATGTTGCCCATGGACTCCTCTTAAGAAATAAGCTTTCTTTTCAGCATGGCAGCTGGCTGGAGTTGCTAGTGCAGCAGGCAGCCTGCACAGCTCTCAAACACCCACCCGGAGCAGTTAGGGGTGGTCTCAGGGACTCCTTCTCTTCCCTCTTTTTTTGCTCTTTAGCCTTCCTCCCTCATTCTCACAAGATCTTTTTGCTCCTGAAATCTTATGGTTTTCTGAGATCTGCAGCATTTGCCCTGAGGAAGGGCTTTTTCTGTCCCTCAGGATGGGCTTCATCCTGAGCAGTGTCTGCATCTGCACTGAGGAAGACAACATACATAGTAGATATTTCAGATGAAAATATCAGCAACCTGTCAAGGAAATAAATCGATTTTCAAAGCCATCGACAAGAAGGAACACAAAGATTCACTTTTTTTTTCTTTTTTTTTTAAAGAGATATTTGGAGACTTAGGTAAAAATCTAAAGGTTAATTGTGGCAGATGTTGTACATAGAGAAAAGAGAAAGTTCTTCCACTGATGGTTCCAACCAAGTGAGAAACGAGATCAGAGGAAGGGGAAAGTACATCTTCAGAGCACTCCAGGGGGTGAGGGAAAGACCTAGAAATAGAAACTAGCTTCCTTGATTCTCAATCTAATATAAGGGGTCATATCTTCCATAATACCTCATTTTCCCCCTGAAAGATATTCCTAACTTTAGATATTCCTGTTACTCACTGAAAGGTCCATGCTTTTTCAAAAGCTTGTTGTACTTGGCACAAAGTGTCTAGTGCCAGAAAAACTCATCAATTACTCCTGCTTGCTCTAAAAACTGCATGCATGTGTGTGTTTGTCTGGAGTCCCAAAGAACAAGCAGAATATTTAATTTCTCACTTTTTCAGTTTCTCTTCATGAAGAGATTCTCTAAATCAGATCATATTGCTATTTTTTTTTCTGGATTCTGTCTTTTCAAGTATAAGAAAAGACATTTGAGCAACATATCACTCAGCATTAATGATTCCTCCTTGATTCTCTCTTGACCTGCAAGAGATCACCTAACATTTCTAGCATGTTCTTCCTGTCTCTCTGCACAACAAGTAGGTGTGTTTGACTAAGATACCTACAATGATGAGGTGGTTTGCAAAATCCTGTGGTTGACTTGATAACTGTTCCCTATTCAACTAACTACACCAATGAGTCATGCAGAAATGCCGACGGATAGATAATATGGAGGCTAACTTTGCTCTTTGAAGAGCCTGACTCCTTCTGAGGAGAGGACTAGCAAAAGCCAAACCCCTCCCATACCCAACAAAGAAAGTTCCCCACTGAGCTGCATCTAAAAGTACGTGGTGTATACCACTAACAAAGTCTCTCTCATCGCCTACTACAGCCAGTTGCCAGATGAGCTCTACTGAAAAGAGAGGTTGCCTTTTCCCTCTGTCTTCTTTTATAGATGCTTCAGCTGCCTAGCCTCACCTCCCTACCTCCCTATTCCCCTTGGTCTTTAATCAGCCTGCCATTTAGCTCACCTGGGATGCAATTAGCCAGGAAGCTCTGCTAAAGAGTTCATTACAGAAAGATATGCTTATCTTCAATTTTGAGTCTACCCAGTCACACCACTACACCTCCCACTGAAATGGCCTTCCAGGTACAGAACTACATGTCCCAGAAAACTGTGAGACTAGGGTTTGGGTTCATAACACTTTGCCTGATGGGGAAAAATACTGTGTCCTATATAAAATGACACATGATCAATGACTATGTATTTTATTCTCAGTAGAATAATTTACAGGCACAGCATTCCAATCCAATCTCAGAACCAAAACAAAAAGGTCCATTAAAAATCAATAGAAAGTTAAATATCCCACCACATTTTGCACAGCATAATTTCTAACTGAACACTTGAGTATTTATTATTCCAAACCAGCTACATCTTTTTATGCTCAGAATTCCCCATAGCAGTGCAGAGCTAGTAAACCTTTCCACCCCATTTTTATTTATGAGGGGGGAAGCTGAGGCACACAGACTTAAGAAATAGGGCCAAGAATAGAACTGTATCCTGCCAGTGTGTTATCCAGCATCCAAATTATTGGACAATACTGTCTCCTCTGTTTGTTTTTCTTTTGGTAAAATAAAATATTGTTTGCAAGTAATCAAGGGAAGTAAAAAACAAAAACCAAACCTCAGAAGGCACAAGCTCAAACTCCAGTGTGTTACAATAGCAAGGATAGATCCTTCCAGACACTGGAGAGTCATATTGCAGCTGGCATAAATCTGCTGATACTGTGCAGGATGGATCCATTTTGGGGCGCTTTCCCTTCATTCAGTATAACTAAGTTGCATCAGTGTCAGTCACCCATGCCCATTTCCGTATTCTGCACAGCAGAGCTACATACCGTTTTCTTCCTTATGATTTTGCTTTATTATTTCTATTACATCAGTGCCCTGAGGCCTTGGGATAGACCAGGTCTCTGTTGTATTCATTGCTGAATTTACACAATGACGTGCAATTGTGGCACTGAAGTTCCTGAAACACAGTATGCTGTGAGCTGGAAAGGCATTTGGAGTAATAAAAAAGGGAAGTTAATGATAACATGCTCCCAACCAAGGCACAGTGAAATCATTGCGAATTCCATTATGGGTAGGTGATTTAGCTTTGACGGTGCATCACTGCAGGGAACAACCTTGATGTAAGCGTCATAAAGCTTGGCATAGGGTCAAACCCATACGCAATAATGCTAGAGGGCCAAAGTGTTTCGGCAGATCCTCCCTGGACCCTTCCTTTCCCTTCCAGGCTTATTCCTCATCAACTCTCTCTTGCATAAGCTGAACATTGCAATGCTTGAACATTGGAGCTGTGCACTCGTTGTAGCTGGGACACCACAAGGGTCGTTATGGCAAGGGTAATTCTTGGGTTTTCGTCTTCTTCTTCTTCTTTTTTTTTTTTTTTTTAAAAAAAGTCTTTTTATGTTTCCTGGCTCTCTTATAGGTCAAAGTTACACCCTTGTTGCAACTTCATTGTGGTTCATTTTTCTTGTGGTCTAATTAAATCCAGCACCAGACAGCATTCTGTGTTAGCAACAGCAAGAGGAGGAGGCAGGAATCCTGCGATCTAGGAATTGACAGGAATGTCATGGCCTGAAAAGTGAAAAATCATAGCAGACATAAAGGAGCACTGGGGAAATGGAGGAAGAAACTAAGGAGTGGCATTTAATGTTGTTTCAGTGGCTTATCAGAATATTGATAGTTCAGGGTAGATCTGGGTGGGGTAGGGGAATGCAAGTTCCTCCAGTTGTGCACAAGGCTCCAGATGAGTCCTTGCCATAATGCCTTTGTCGTTAACAGAATTACGTCAAAATTGCAAGTCCCACAGGATGTGAAATCAAATTAAGTGCTATGTGCTTAGGAGGTGGAGGCTTTGGTAGCATTGGAGATGATGGGGTTCCAAAAGGGAGTATCTAAGGACCGTCTAAAGGGCTGAGCCCCTCTAAAGTGGTGCACTGCTGCTGCTGGGAAGGAGGAAAGAAAGCAGCAAAATCCACTTGATTTTGCACCCTGATTCACAAATCTCTTGTTTCTGTCTTGGCAAGTCCCAAATCACATATGAAGGAGCAATGTTATTAAAAAATCTCAACTACCAAGCTAAACAGAATTTTATGCTGAAAATAGATTTTTCTATGTCATGAATCTTTCTGTTTCCTGAAACCTTTTTAATGCTGCTCAGCTACGTGATATTTATTGAATGGTCAGAGCTGACCTTCTATATCAGTAACTGCTTGGGTCTGTAAAAACTGACTCCTATGAGAACATGCTGTTGAGCTAGAGTAAAGGTGAAGAAGAAAAATAGTGTATTAGTTTGTGAGTATGAATGAATTTTTGAATCAAGGGTTCATTATTCATAATACAACTATTTGTATATCAGCTTTTGCTGAGAATTTCTGCACTCTGCAGATATTTTTTTCCATATGGACTAGAGTCCCAATCCTAGCCTGGTGAAATAAGGGGTATAATTCTTACTGGCCTGAGAGATGCAGGATTTGTGGTGACCAAGAATGGAGAAAGCTATAACTCTCTCACTGCAGTGAGTATATGTTGAAGTGATTTAAATGCTGAAATGTGGTTCAATACTATCATTATTAGCCTGATAATGGTAAGGTCTTGAATAGCACATGTCCCACACCGGTCAATATTTCTACTTCTGTATGCTGACATTGCTAATATTTGCTTGTATCCCATTAGCTCCTAGATAAACTATCATGAGAAGAAAGGAAAAAGTAGCTGTTCTGTAGTCAGACCTACAATCTATGATCCTATATCCTGTATCAGACTGTAAGGGAAAAAGAGCAAGAAACTAAGAGTTATCCAACCCTTGGGTTCTCATCTCAGCTGCCACAGTTGGTAGTTTGGGGATTTTCTTAGCTGAAACCTTTATCTTGAGTTGAAATACTCTTCATTACACCTCTTGCTTTCTTGCTTTCATATATTCTATTAGCCAACAGTAGCAAAACACAGTTGCTGCAAAAACTTAGTCTGTGATGGCTGGTAACTGCAGTCTCAGATAGTGGATACTTGTAGGGGAAAGGAGATTTGCATCAGCTCTGCTTAATTGTCTGAAATGTAGACATCTAAAGCTGAGCTAGTCACCTTGACTCCTTTTACACACAGGGTAGAAAAATGGATTTCTTCTTTTCATCTGTGTCTGAGATACATAGTCCAGGGTGAGATGTATTCTCCCTCAGGATGCATAACTATCTCCATAGATAATAATGGAGTCTAAAATTGTAAATTCACTCTTCAAAGCCATTATCAGTGAAATCTGGCTGTTCAAAACCAGGGAAATTTGATATTTATTCACCAAATGTATATCTAAGCCATCGTCACTGCCGTTTACCTGGATACAAACTTCAGGTAGAGAGTTTCTTGGAAAGCAAATAATCTTTCTGAAACACAACCTCTGCCAGAGCCAGAACCATGGAAGATTGGAAGCTGAGGAAGCTCTGGAGAAAGTTCACAACACGTTTGCAGGCACTTGGTGTCCTGAGGCATCTGCTGATCACTGACACCAGCATAACTGGGCTGTGGTCTGACTGTAAAGGCTATTGTTACATTCATGTCTGGAGGTGTAAGGAAGGACGTAAGAGCCTATCCCATCACTCTGAGCAGGAATTACTACTTGAGGAATTCCAGCATTTCAAAACATGGTTTTCATTTTTAATTTGGAAGGAAAAAGACATATATTATTATTCCCCATGCAGTGGAGATTACTGTTTAGTTTTCAATATTTATTTATGGGGGAAAAGGGACAGAAAAAATGAAAGGGCCTTTTTTTGACCAGTTTCTGAAAGGAAAAACAGAAGCAAAAGAAAAGAAGAAAAAGATTATCCAGTTGTCCTGAATCCTGGGAATTCCAGTGCTATTTTCTTGGATCCCAGGACAACTGGGGAATCCCTGCAATTCAGGGAAATCCCCCACTTCAGTGCAGTTTCCTGGTGCCAGTGGGGATGCCCACAGCATGCAGAGTTGCCAAGAGCTCAGCTGCTTCCCAGCAGGATGCTGATGAGGCCAGGGAGTCAGGACTGTTTTTATTAGCAAACCTTCATACTCCTTGGAGGACCTCTGTTGAAATAAGCCACTCCCAAGATGTTCTGAACCAAGGTACATTGTCTTCTTCCCTGCCCCAAGGAGGTCATGGTTTCAGTAGAGAGGAACAGGTAAAACATGGGAAGAAAGATGTAGGAGGCCCAACAAAGGGAAAAAGCTTTCCTGGGGTCACGCAACATGTCAGGCTTAAACGCAGCCGAAGAACCTTCAACAGTTGGGTCCCAGTACACTGAGACCTTGTCCACTGTTCCTTCCAGTCCATCAAGACAGTCTGGTGGCTGACTCTAGGCAATAAGGAAAATGGTTTCCCTTTGAAAATCTTTCTGGTGAGTCATGCTGCTTTTCAGCTCCTAGCACCTTTTACTTATCCCCTGCTTTTATTTTTTATATTTTTATATTATCATTATATATATTTTTCCATCACTCTTTTCCTCTTTTTTTCCATTCTACCTTATATGACTCCATTGACTTAGGCGGTCTCCAAACCTCTCCTCCAACATTAGCACATAAAATCATTTCCCTTGTGAGGAGTTTAGCAATGTACAGTGATTCTAACTGAAAAAAAGGAGTGGGAACAGCATGGATTTTTTTTTCTTCCTTTTGTTGTTTTCTTTCCACTTCTACTGGTTAGTTCTGTTGACATAAGATTGGCCAGTGTTTACTTTTTGAATGGAAAATGGATTGAATGCTCCTTGCTGGCCTCCAACATCAGCTTGGAGTCCAGCCCTCTTGATGCCATGGTTTCTCAGTTGTTGCAGCAACAGGTTTGTTGTGGTGATGTCTAACTTGGTGGATAGTCTGACACTATCTGTGTTAGACTAGTCAGGAGATGCAAAGTGCTCTGATGGTAGTGCCAAACCGAAGCTATGGACATTAGAAGACGTCCAGAACACCCAACTACGAAATCCTTCAGAGCTTGCTTTGTGACCGGTTAGGAAAAGAGAAGAGTAAAACCTAATACAGACACTGTTGCCTTACAAATGTGATATGCAGTCCTTAACAAAGTTTGCATCTTTGGAGATCATTGGTGTTCCAAAAGAATGGGAGGGAGGTGTATTTGCTGTTAGGAACAAAGGATTGATGGATTGGATGAAAGATATTGTCTTTACATGGCAGACACTAGATTAGGTATGTTTCAGGGAGGTCTTCTCGGACTCATGGGAGGGGACTTTGTAACTCTGTAGCCCATGTTGCTTTTGGATCCCACGCTGAGATGGCTGGCTAGCCTGGGTCCTAACTCAATGTGTTCAGAGCTAATGTTTTTTTCAATTTTCTGCTCAGTCCTCTGGATACATCCTCTGCTAATGGTAGCCTCAAGACTGTGCTTGCCTCCTGCCCACATGCTAAGCCTTTGACTGTGGTCTTTCGCATAGCTGGAGAGCATCCTTCCAGGCAGGTAGGACTAAGCATGGTCAAATCTTCCAGCTGGATAGAACAGGAATTGGCATGCCCGCAGAGGCGATCTGCAGGCAGGTCAGAGGCCCTGCAAGGCAGACCAGAGTGCAGGGTGTGGGTGGTACCCAGTGCAGAACAGATAGTGTCTAGTTTCCCTCTGCAGGGGCTGAGAAGCCAGGGAAAATGCCATCCTCATTTTGTGGGGCAAAGGATAAGTAGTGAGCAGTTGTAGATGGTCTCCTACACCCTGCTGGGCTCATCCTGGGGAATGCAATGGCATTTACAAAATAGTAGTCCATTTCCCAGAAATCTTAGTTTTGCAACTGATTGCTGTAGTCAAGAGACCTTCTTTAAAATGTCAGCTGTCCCATGAATTTGGAAGGGATGGAAATGCACGTTCTCCTGTTCCTGAGAGTCTTACCTTCCCCACATCCCTTTAGCACGAGTAGAAGATTTTGTTTGGCTCATACTCTCCTAGCCAGAAAATCTCCTCATCTCTTACCAAGTCTACCTAGATCAGAGCTGCATATCAATCCAAGTTCACTGAGAGGTACTGGTACATTTTCAGAACAAAGCACAGTGCTATGGAGGAGGATGATTTTTATTTTTATTTTGTGCCCAGCTGAGATCAATCATCTATTCATTCAGGAATCCCACTTCTGGTTGCAAAAATATTCTGTGTACCATGGAAAGATAAAATCTTCTTGGGGAAAAATGTTTTTCCTAGTGTGAATGCATGTTGAACCCAGTTCATCCCATATCTCAGAGATATTGTGAAATAAATAATAAGGGTGTAATTCTAGCAACCTTGACGTGATTTTAGCATTCATACCTTCTCTATCATCTCATCTCACTGTACTCATCTCACAAATTATTCAAAGCACTGTACATTCCCTCTGTACTCAAAAGTCCTTTGGGACTTTGGTGCTCAGGGGGCTAAAAAGAAACAGTTTTGCATGTTGAAAATACCTCAGTCCCTCTTCCAGAACTACGTTTCAAGATCTGCACTTGACTGACCATTTTTGTCTGCACATATTACAAATTCCTAGATTAGGTTGTTCAGATATTTTGAGATCTTTTAGTCTAGTAACACAGTGCATTTAGAAAAGCATGTGAGAGCTACCGGTTCTCGTTCAGCAGAATATCAGTATTTCTGAGGTCCAGGGTAATGAACCTGCTGATCCAAATACTTCTGTCAAATTCAGAGGAAATCAGCTTTATTTATATGATTTACAAAAGGATACAAAGGATCGTTTTATTTAGGGCGTTCGGGTGGCTGCCCCTTAGTCAGTTCCAGACGGCAAGTGATGATTCCATGCACTCTCCCGTGGGAAATGGCAGCCAGAAAGCATGCAGACTCCAACACACCAATGCCTTACATCACCTGTGCTCAGAAGCAACAGTCCTTACAACCAAAAATGATGAGGTGAATTCATATAGGCCGGGTCCACTGATTGCTACAAAGTATGATGTCTGCTGGACATTCAGAAGAGGCAGGATAGAATTTCCATGCACATGCTACCTTTCCTGTGTAGGAAATGTACATGGATGTACATGTGGTAGACACATCTGTGATGGACACACCTCTGTTCATCAAGTCTGTACTTTTCTGCACCTGGGTATAGCCTGTCATTCAGAGCTGGGATGTGCCACCTTGGGGTCTGCATAATTTGCACAAGAGGTCCAAAAACAGCATTGTTTTTTCTACCAGTGGATGGCTTGGACCATCCAGACTTAAGCAAAGGCAATGCACAGCTCTTCTGTATTTCCTGATCTTTTTAATTTGGAGCCCATACTTAAGTGCCATAAATCCTATTGTCATTATGTATATTCCTCATAAAGCAATATCCACACGTAATCCTCTTGTAGCACATTCCTACTGATGTATTGTTTGATGCTTGCAGAATCAATTCCTCTAAGGATGTTTGTACATAAGTGAATCATGACAGTAATCCAGATTTATGTTCCTTAATTACTTACAGACAATAGGGTATATGACCACATTTGCCATCCTGACTGAGATATCTTCAATACTTTCTCTGGGCCAAGCTGTCCAAGATTTACTTGTTTTTTTTTTCTCCATTAGACCTCACGCAGGCAACACTCCCAATTACTTCAAGAGGAATTTTTTTCATTAATCTAGCTAAAATCAGATGCTGACCAAAAGGAGTTTGCTTGTGTATGGAATGAATGAAAACTAAGTCAGGACAGGAAAACTTGTTTGTCATATTATGCTATCACTTTCTTCTTGTTGACTTGTAGCAATAGCTTGTTAATATGTTCATTCTCGTTTGAATTCTAAAATTTCCTGTTACCTCACAGGGACTTAAAGTTCTTCTGAACATCTAATGTTCTCTTAAAAATTCCCTCCTGTTCTGAAAAAAATCACCCATACTTCAGAATAAAATATAAGTGCTGAGACCAAAGCACTTACAAAAAAAAATCAGAATTTTCGTCCTGCAGTAAATTCTGACATTTGAATGTTTGTTTTCATCCCCCATTAAAACAAAGAGTTGAAATGTCAAATCATCTTGTTTGACATTTTCAAACAAAGCAAAGCATTTCAACATTCCTGAAATGAAAATGTTTTCTTATGTTGTGTTAAAATCACCCCCAAATGCTCTGTTTCAAGTCACATCAGCGTTCAAGCTGTGCTTTCCCCCTGTGCCATGGCCTTCTGGGAGATGTAGTTTGGAAGTTTGTTCTTGCAGTATGCATTCCTGGGTTGTGTGAGCTGTTTTATGCCTAAAGATGCTAAAAAAAATCCAGATAATCATCCTCTGCAGAAGGCTACAAGAGAAACATCTGCACTGCATTATAGGTTAGCAAAGAGTGTCCCATCTACTGAGAAAATCTCCTGAACTTTAACCATGCGCTGTTACTGGAAAGTAATTTAATTTATTATTGAACTCGTCTGACTCAAAATGTTTTGGGCCAATTCAGAAATAAAATATTCTGACGCAGGCCAGTGATTTTTCTCTTTCCCAGTATACATGTATTTTCCCCCCAATTCTACTTATCATTTTAACAAATAAACATAAAAAAATCCCAGGAGGAAAATTTTCCCTTTGAATTGTGAGTTAAAAATGCTACATGTCTTTATTCACCTCCTGGAAAGCTGGGATTTCCAGAACTTTCTTGAGGCTCGGAGAAAGAATCCAGATTTGAAGTCACTCCTGTCTTTGGTGTTTCTCATCAGTGATTTAAGGCAGGTCATCAGGGTTCTAGGTTTCTGGTTCTCAGTTTGGACTGTATTGCCCTTTCCCATTGTCGGCCATGGATTATGAGCTTCTGGCACAGGGATGCATGGACTGTATCTTTCAACACATGTGGAGATCACGCATCCTGTGTAATAGGACAACATGAATTACAAATATTAGTAATAATCTCAGACTTCCCATACCTGATGTTCCTGTGGGTGCTTAGCAGCTAACCATAACTTTGTCTGGCACCGTGATGCTGCAGGATCTGAGTGAAGTGACCACCAAAGTTGGCTCTGTTTTGCAACTGGCAGTTTGAGAGTCTTGTAGTCTCATTCCTTTTGTAGGTGACCTTCTATTTTACCCATAGAACAAAGAGGTTAATGCACAGACTTATGGCACAGACTCTTAACCTTTTTGGTCATTTCAAGCAGATTTCCACCTCCTTCTTTGATATTTTGCTGGAGATGAGTGTTGGAGGACACGGCAGGTAACACGGTCAGACTGATGACATGTTCATAATGTCTAATGACCACGAGATACAGATTTCCATGAGATCATAGTTACTCTCACACATATTCATTACAAAGAAGAATTTAGGCAGGAGATCACCATTTTTTTCTCCTCTGGCACCATTCCTGAACCTAGGCAGGGAGAGCACAAAACTTTCTGTGTGTAAGTTGCTAACTTGGCATTGATTTCCAGAGAGTCCAGAATATTGTACCTGCCCCCCAAAAATGACCCACACGCACCTATCCAGCAGGAAAAAGTTTGTAGCTCTAGACCCCCCTTTTTCAGTTGTGCAAGCAATGATTTTGGTAGGATGTCATCTTAATTCTCCGTAAAAGTAGTAGATGGTGATTTTCTGTGAAGTGGAACTGCTCCTAAAATATGGCCAGAACATTTGGAGTAGTGTTCATCATGAATGTTTGGGATTTGCCAGATTGGTCCCTCATGTGGAATGAATATTAACAAATATTTTAAAATAGAAAATAGTTTAAAACAAGACATATTTTAAAATAGCAAACATTTCATGAAATATTGTGGCAGAAATAGTGGTGGAAAAATATTTCCTTGCCCGACAGGAATTATTGTCAGGACACATTATCTAATTGTTCTAAATATTCATTGTACATAAAAGTGGAAAAAAATCAAGTTAATCAAGTAAAATTATGTCAAATCAAGAGGAATCAGGGTGATTCTTCGTGAATTGATCTGCTACTATGATTAGTTGTGTATCCAGTTTTCATCCTCCAAAAAAACAAGAATGACTGCTAACAACTATAGAGATCGTCTTCGCACAGCACCGTGGCTCATATTTCCTTCCCTTTAGGACAAGATCTGACTTTGTGAGGAAAGAAGGTCTAGACCTCCACCTATCTGGAAAGAGGAGGAGGAACATTGTTCCATACATCTGCAAGCGACACGGATACTAGTAAACAAGAAAGTAATTCTTGTAACTAGGATCAAGCTGGAGGGTGTATATTAGGATGTTTTCATGAATCCTCACAGATTATCTCCACCAAAGAGAAGCGAAAAAAACTGAATACAGAAATCCTATTCAATCACCCCATTTTTCTTTAGCTATAAGTGAGACAGTAAATTTGTGATGCTGATGCAGAGCTGCTTGAAATAATTCTTTGTAAAATCAGTGATAGTTTTCTTTAGCCCTGCTCAATATCCCTCTGAACATACAACTTCTTTTTATGGTCCATTAATTCTACTGTGAGGAATCTGACCACCACAAATAAACTTTAGAGCAACTGCATAGCTAGGAGTTCCAATTATACAGACCTTAAGAAGATAATTAAATAAATAACAAATTCAGTTCTCTTCAGGTCAGTGGATGCTAATCCTCCATCTCACCACTTTCTTCTCCCTCACATCCATGAGTCAAAAATAACCACAGTGGGGCTATCCCAAGCAGCAGCACTGGGCTACATGGACTAGGGATGGTTGAAATCTCTAGGCAACTAGAAGTAGTGCTGTCACGTAGATGCCCACTTCTCTGCATTAAGTAAGAAGGGTTTTAATTTTGTTGAGTACTAAAGTTGGGTGGACTGCTTACCTTCCCATGCCCTTCCTTTCTCTGAAGTGCACACACTGCGAACATCTTTGTACAAGGCACCCAACTTAATTCATTAGAGAGGAGTTGCATATTAATAAGGGCAGATATATAACTGATATCCATCCTGGCACCTCTCCTACAAGATACTTTGTGAAAACAAACACATTCTTTGCTGACTTTCATTCTGTGGTTACGACCAAGTGTGTGAGCTTCTCTAAAGAGAATTATGGAGATGTATCCGTTGTTGCTGGATTCGGATGGTTGGAAGCTGAGTGCTGTTGTGGTTACTTTGGTATTACTTGAGGAATTGTTTTATGGAGAGATGAGTCATATTATTGGTGGAGCAGAACCTGACCCCAGGGCTTGCAAGCAGTGGGAAGAACAACCATTGCACCACCCTCTAATAACACACAGACCCAGGCAAGGGTGCCGGCCAGCCAAAATAAATTAATTGCATCATCTAGTGGACATTGTGTTATATCAAAGCCTCATTCTCCCTCTAATAAGGGTAACAAAAATGTCTCCATTAATTGCTTTCGCTTCAGCTGGCCAGCTTGCACCTTCCAGCTGGGAACCTGCTAATGACAAGAGCTGGCGGAGGGAAATACTTCATTCCAGAAGCCCTAGCAGATTTATTTTAATTTTTTTAAGTTACAGGAACTTTGTGTTTCCTCATCATGGCTGTAATATATCAAAGATTTTATAAGACTTTGGTTACTAATTTACTTTCTTTACTGTTGTTCTACCTGATAATGTTCAGTAGCAGATGAGCCATTATGCTGGGATGGAGAAGTAGATGTGGCAGAAATCCCTATCTCCTTCTGTCACCAGTATGTCCCAGGACTGAGAGACCACAGAGTCATGTGGGCATTCATAGGACAGAAAATAAAATAAAATAAAATAAAATAAAATAAAATAAAATAAAATAAAATAAAATAAAATAAAATAAAATAAAATAAAGGACTGTTAGAGCTATAGAGCATTTGACCCTCAGCCAGAGAGGTTTGATCAAACAAGTGATGGAGGGAGAGAGTCTTGGTAGAGTGAACTGAGTAGCGTGAACTGAGTAGCATGTCCTAAGCCATCCTGGCATGGATAAGAGCATGAAGCAAAGTAAGAGTTAGAATTAGAAGCGTTGATAGGGAAGAGGCTGCAAATGGTGCAAAGGTGAAAATGGAGATACTGGCACAGGGCAAAGGTACTACTGTCAAGAAGTGCAAAGTTGAAGGAACAAGCAAGACAAAAGTCTGTTAAGGAAATCTGTCTCTTCCTCCACCCAGACTCTCCAGTATTTGGCCAGATCGCACCAGTGTTCTTGATTTTCATTCTCTAAATTTCTCTAATCCCTCTTATATAAATTCTTGCCTGAATTTTGATCCACTCAGTAGTTTTTTTCCATTCTGACTTAATTACCCTTTTCCCACCTGCCTTCCAGCCCACCCAATCCACCGGCTTTTCATGCAGCTTCCATTCTCCCCTGTACTTTTCCTCTCAAGGCTTTGTGTTTGCCTTGAACTAAAGGTCCTGAACCTTTCTTTCAAGTACTGAGACTCAGTCTATCCCCCTGACATCTCTGGTGCTTTATACTTAATTACATGATCAAAGCAGAAGTTCTCATTGTGTTACTCTTAACAGGGGTGAAACATTAGCATGGCAGATGAACAAAATAAAATTTATGTTTAACACTATATTTTTGTGTTCAGTAGAGATAATGTGATATTGCTTAACATGTGCAATGCTATCACAGACAAAACTAGGCAGCAGTTCTGAAATTCATACCAGACTGGGTATGACCATAGCTAGAGAAGATCTATAGTAACCATGATCTGATGATCAATTAATTCTGCTGATATAGGTAACAATGAAAAAAAAGCCCCTCTCTTTGGGAAACCCCGGGCAAGGGTCCGAGATACCAGTTTTATATTGAATCACTGTGATGTTTTTAGATAAATCCTCTCAACTGATTTGATCTTCCCAGCCTCATTTCTCCCTCTCTTTAGGCCTTGTAATAATAACCTCCTTTCTGTTGCGCCAAATAACAGCCTATTTCAACTCCTTTCTGCAAGACCTTTCAGCACTTGTTTGCTTTACGTACACTGACTTACTGGGATGCCTGTTGAGTAAAAGAGGATGGACCAGGTGCATACATTCAATCTCTATTAACGTAATGCCAATAGCAAGTTCCTTCTTGCATGATTCGAGTGGGAAATGAATGCAAGATGAACTGCAGAGGAATCCTGTAGTGATGGAATCAACCGAGCCAGACACTGAGGACAATACCATCTGTCTAACTCACTCAGAGACTAATGGTTGTGGGCATCAACATGTGAATCCCTGGGAGCACAGAAGAACAGATGCTGCAAACCCTTTGAGGTTGACCCATTGCTGAGCAAAGTCTCTAGTGCTTGGCTCTGCCTCAAGACAAGCCTTGAATTTTGTGCATTTATAAGAGCAGAAGTCAGCCCTGATAGAATCAGAATGGGTCGCCTGAAATGAAAGCTCAGCATTGGGTGTGTAGCTAAAAAACATGCCAGATGTCCAACTGGGCAAAACATGAAAGAGTTATAAGTGGGTAGGAGGCATGAAACAAGCCTTTCCTCATTGCTTGCTATACAGCTGGTTGAAATGTGTCAATACAGGTATTTAAGAGATTTTGCCTTGAGTTTTGGACTTTACCTGATTCCCATTTAGACGTATAGGTGTTATCCCATCATGAAACTGGAACTATCATCTGATGTGTGAGAAATTGGACTGCCTCATAACTGGGATGAATATATATATTTTTTTTCTGCAGAAACAGCACTTGAAGGAAAACAAGGCCCATAATCACAAAATGGCAGTGCTAGGCATAGACCTCATGGCAGACCCGAAGTTTCTCATTCACCTCTGAAACTAGAATAAAAGTGAGCTGGCTTGTTGCAAGTAGAAGATGAAGATGTGGCACAGTAGCAGATATTGGCAAATAAGTGCTTATTGTAAAACTGATTACTATGTCTTATGAAATGGTAGTGTCATGCCAAGTGGAAGCTATGCTCATAGAAGCTCATGAAAACAGAAGCCAAACCTGATTTACAGATCTGGGCAAAGTATATTCAACAGAAGCTATTTGTCTTGTTTGTCTTCTTAGAGCAGTAAGATGGGGTTCAGCAGAACAAAGATGTTAAAATTGAACTGGAAGAACAGGCCCAACCATCCTCCTTTCCCCAGCCCCTGAAAAGAAACCTTCCTCCTCACAATACGCTTATACACATGCACAGAGACTTTTCCTCAAATGGACAGAGACTCTTTGACGCCAGAATAAATAAACTGCATCATTTGATGGATTTTATCTTCAATGAAAGTGCACCTCTCCCTTTAGGAGAAAAGTTGTAAAAATGTCTTGGTTAAACATGGAAGTTCCAAGGTGGCTTTTCTAACTGAGAAGTGAAATGGTTGGAAAGTGACCTCTAGGTTACCTTCTTTTAGTTCCCTGGCCCTAAAGTTGATAAAAGAATTCCTTATGAGAGCAGAGGAATGTCTTTTGAAACACAGTAAAAAGGAGGATAAACACAGATGCTTTCCATTGTCAGAAAGGAGATAACAGGTCAAATGGAAATGCATGCATGATTTTGGGGTGGGGAGAAAGGGCTAGTCATAGGCTCTTAAATTGACATTTTCTTATCAGCAAACAAAGGACAGGAGAAATACAATCCAAGAGGGTTTTCCCCTATGTGTCTGAGCAGTCAAACCACTGGCTTGGTTTACTCACCACAGCTGGTACTGTTGATACACCAGGCCCTGCAAAAAATACTTGAGCAGACCTTGCCCAACAGGATGGGTCAAACTCAAGTGCTGAATGAGCCCAGGAGAATAAACTTTGCCTGTCTCACACTTCTTTTAAGAACATTCAGATGCTCCTTGCACCTTAAAGAGGTCTCAGATCTCTCACTTGCATTAGCAGGTCGCAGAAGGGAATCCTATCAGTACTTCAAGAACTCTCAGAGTAAGAAGAGACACTCAGTCTCTAAGACTGTGAGGTGAACAGCTCGGTTAACATATAAAATTTTTATGAATATTTTTTTGTTTAGCAGAGGGACAGTGCAGAAGCTCCTTGATGGGCTGAAGTGGGATCTATTGACTTCAATGTCATAGCCAAGTCATTTTTCTCCTGTAGGTGATGGCTTTCAGGATCATCAGATGGACTAGAGTCCATGATGGCACCGTCTGCCCTGCTGTGCTTCCCCAGCTTGTCCTTCCTTTCCACAGAGTGTTCACTGGCACTGGAGCTGCCTTGTCACCTTTCAGCAAAAGTGTCTCCAACCAAGGAAGCTGTGGTAGGTGGAAGAGTTATCACTCATCATCCGCATGCAGCCGACCGTGTGCATGCTCCTTGTCTGATCTACTTGTAAAACACCGTCACTCCAATCACCTTCCTGGGAGAGATGTGGGAAGCAGGCAGCTTCCAGTTCAGCAACTAGCCTGCTGAAATGACTGGGTAAACCTTAGCGTTTGTCTTTTCTCCTCCTACCCTTTTGTCTGGCTTGTATCTCTAAACCATAATTCTTCAGGGTGGGAAGTCTCTCATAATATATACAGATCCTAACCCAACAGAAGAAAATGCAACCCACAGGTACAATTCCAGCAGAAACACTGGCAATAAAAATCTGATGATACCTTTTGAAAAGGTCCAAATATTAAATCTTTCATCCTGAGTGGATTCTAGTCATGTATTTATTCCTTTAAATTATGTTGTCATTCTAGATGATCATATTCTCCCCTTTTGCTCTAAAATTGTGATAATGACATTGTCAGCTGTTAATTACGGGGTGGTGTTCTGCAGATAGACAAAAAATGGCCAAGAGGAGTCTGATGTGGATGAAATGTTACATGAATCCTAAAGCTGATGGACAACACTTCCCCCAAAAAAATTCTTAAACAAGCCCTCTACTCTTGCCTCAAAAAAGCAATGTAAGGGTCTGACCACATTTATTCATTCTTTTGATATCACAAACAATGTCTTTCCCATTTCCAGTGGCTGAAAGGACATGGCATTCTTTGTCTGGCAGCAATGCCTGTCACTATCCAGACAAACAGACCTAACTCCTCTGGTCCACTCCCTCTCTTCCTTGCTCATGGGGCAGCAACCCTATTCTGACATAAATCCCTGGAAATACAAGAGAAAGAAATAGCTGAATTTTCCCCCTCCCAGGCTGTGTTGAGGGGGTGAGACAGGTAAAATACACCAGGCCACAGCATCTAATATCTATGAGATCAAATTGTAGTTTTCATCCATCTTGGAAGAGCCGATCCTGCCAGTTTTCCTCTCTGATGGGTTGTGTGTTTGTTTATTTTTTGACCGTGCTCTGTTTTATTTTATTTTATTTTACTCTCCCTCCATGGACTGTGAATGTTCACAGTGACTGTAAGACAACTCTCAGGATCAGATTTACAGCTGCACAGAAAGCAGGATTGCAACTATTTATAGCCATCTCCAGTTTGTTTCATCTTCCTACACAATCAATTAACTTCAGCTCCAACTAATTTTGCAATCAGCCCAAGAAAAACATCTCTGGCATAATGGCTTGTTTTCTTCTTCTTTTCCCTGGAGCTATAAAAACTTCTTTATCCAGGTTCTACACCTGAATACAGCATGAGTTGGTCTCATCCTCTGTGCCTTTTGCCTTTTAGCAGCTTCTTTCTGGTTGACATGACAGAAGAACATTTGCTTTACATGAGCCCCCTTTTTTCCCTCTCCAATGCAGAGAATACTTCATGGTTTATTTTACCATTAGCTAATTGCAAATACAGCAAGCGTCTAGACAGGGGAAAATAGCTTTATAAATCAACAGGAAGAATTTCAAGGTTATCTGAAATCCCACACAAATACTTTTTAAAAGATGTTCAGTAAGCATAAATTTGTGTATAGAAACAGTATGCTAACCTGAAACTCATGTTGAGTGCACATACATTAAATGTAAGAGTGGAGGGGAGGGAAACCTAGGATAAGTATGTTGTAACCATCCCACAAACAAGGAATAAAACAGAGTAAATTATAAACAAAATAAATTAAAATTGAAGATATAGTGAAAAGAAATGTTGAAGATGGTGGCCAGTTGGGGCTGTTGCTCAGTTCATCATTACTAAAGACTTTGGCTTCAAAATCTGGATAAATTTGCTCCTCCTTCTAAGATAGCCATATTTTTCTTTCTTTCTAAATGTCATAGAATCATAGAATCATAGAATGCTTAAGGTTGGAAGGGACCTCTAGAGGTCATCTAGTCCAACCCCACTGCCCATAATTTTCTGCTGTTCTGCAGTGCCTGCAGCAGAAACCTTACGCCCAAATATCCCTTGTCTCATTATAAAGAAGGTCAGGGTAAAGCCAAGTTCCTTTCAGGGAAGCTGGTGAACGTCTATTCCATTCTTCTGTTTCTGCTGTCCTCCACTCTCTTCTCATTATCTCTTACCCTTGTTTTGCTCGTTTTGGTCTTGCTGCAAAAATTCGTGGAAATAAATGGCAGCGTCTACATCTAGCATTCAGTATGTGCCTACATTATGCAGTGAATCCCTATGGAGAAACATGTGAATCAACTCTAAAATCATTAACAACACCTATAGAAGCATTATTGTCACATGAGTGTGTGACCCTACACACTCATGTTAATTTGCCTTCATTGTAAGAAGAATTACTATTTCTAGGACCTGAGTAAATGTCTGTGTAGAGCAAAGCAATGTCAACCTCTCCTGAGATAGTCCAAAAATCTAAGATTAAAAAGGCAGTATAGAATCAGTTGAATCTTACAGCATATCTGCAATCACACACTGAAGAAAGGAGGCACAGGGAAGGGAATGAAGGCAAAAACTCTAAGTCTTCTAACTAGTCGTTGCTGCAGACCGAAAGCTCATGAGTGATTCAGATGGCATAAGATGGGAAGACTCATTAGTAGTTTTGAAGATGTACCAACATCTGTGATGATCCGGGTGCCAGAGCTCCTACTAGATTCCCAAAGTGGAGGGATATCTTCTCAAGTACAGATGTTGACAAGATGGTGTAAGGGCAAGTCTGAGGTTCTTTCCAATGCCTTGGAAAATACGTAGTCATAGGCAATGTAACTGGAAGGGCTGTCAAGTTGTCCTCTAGTCCATCCATATGATAGGATCAACAATGCATAAATCAGTCCTGATAGGTGCTGGATAAATACGTACTTAAAAGCTTCCAAAGCTTCCAGCTATGAAGATATTACTCCCTCCATTCCTCAGCACTAAAGTAGGTACCCTGTGGTTATAGACCTGATGCCTTTTTCCAGCACGTGGAAGAGAGTATCTAATAGGGTTCCAATCGAGCAGCAAGAGTTGTAAACCCAGGACTTTGCACACTTGTTTTGGTAAGTTAGCTTCCAGAGAGTCGTGTACTGAGAGCATTGTCCTGTGGGAGTTCTGTCTCAAAGGATCCTTCATCTCAGACATGAGATTCCTGTGGTTTTTCAGTAATTCTACATGCCTCAGAGAACTTGTCTAGAGAAGCAAAAATACTGTTTGTCTTTGTGGGATAAACTATTGGTTGCTTTAAAACTATTACATCTCTTTCAAAATGCTGAAGCTCTTTTGGCTTTGTTTTGTTCTTTTTTAGTTTCTTGTTTTGCAGAAGAGAATGTCCAGAGAAGAAAGTATGTATTGAGTACTCACTGAGGAAAGAGGGAGAAGGCTTTTCCCTTAGATGGAGCAACAGCTGCAGGACAACCTTTTCCCTTTGAGTTATCATGTGAGTTTGTAGTAGGTGGGTCAGAGTTAAGGGCAGAAAAATGTAGATTGAGATGGGAGAGAATGGTGTATAGGGAAGAGAACAGGATAATATGTTAACAGGTTTAAAACAACAACAACTTTTACACATAGGCTTAGAGCAGCTGCCAGTGACCCATCTGTGGTACACTTTTTGGTTTCCATGGTCCTCAACTTGTGGTCCGTAGGTAGCTGAAAACACACAGGAATATAGAGAATATTCCCTTTAAGTTTGGTAAGGTACATAACAGTGTACAAATATTTTAGGAATCATTTAATCCATCTGTATAAAAGCCCATTTGGCCTTCCTTTACCTGGCAACTATTTTCTGATACTTGTGGGACTTTTCAGCTTTCTGGAAACAGTCACGTCCTTGCTATACCTTGCAATGCTCTGTCTATACTACTATAAAGTGGCATTAAATGTGATAGGAACTATGACTTCTTCCTCTTGATAATAGTAAGTGGAAGCACACACATTTTATTCCCCAGTGCTGCAAGCTCCCAAGAGCAGCCATCATTCATCAGACATCCGCAACAGCTGTCTTTCCTGCCAGGGTCTATTCCAAGAAGTCACAGCCTCTAAAAATCTTTAAATTTCAGGGAAAGTTGATACTAACCTCCATCTCTGTAATGAGTCAAAGGGGAGTTTCTGAGTCTTGAGAAAGGCCAGATTATGATGCAAATTATAACTGGTCGCATGGCTGTGGCCCATCTTTGACTTTTGGAATAGTTTCTGTCTCTTGAGTGAGAGGATCTGAGAGCTGAAGGTCATCCCCATCTCCAACCCAAGCTGCTGCTAGGTGTGGAAGTGAAGTCAATTCATGGACAGAAGAAACAGTCCCAGTTCAGAAGGTTGTATGTATGTAAAGGAAGCAACTGGAGTCAGTGAGGACTTTGTGGCATTCCTGGAGAAGGAAGAAATATTGGCTGCTGCTTCTCTGACCTGGTAATTTGGCTGCTAGCCTCATATCTGTAACAGTATGTTTACAGAGGTTGCTATAGTAGTTTAGCAAGTTCTTTTGAGCTGCAAGTGCTTTAGATCTGCCACTAACACATTAGGATGGCTGTGGGAGATAAACTCTCTGGCTGACATCTGTGGAGGACAGAAGTCAGAAGCGGCATTTGCTGTTTTGCATCTCAAAGTTGTTCCAACTACCATTACATTAAATCTGGGAGTTCCCCACCCCCTCACTCCCAGCTGTTCACTCCCCTCTCCCTTCCTCATAATAGGGGAAAAAAAAAAAAAAAAAAAAAAAGCAGCATGAAGGGCCCAGACCATGGTCTGCAGCGACAGAGGTAATCTCCCATGGAGGAAACAACGTGGTATTGTGCAGGGTCAGGGTGACAGGCTACCACAGGAACATCAGATGCATCTAGTCTTCCTTATCAAACCAGAGGCTCAGCTGCTGACACCCTTTGAACTCAGTTCTGCTCTACCTTGCACTTCATGTTTCCCTTTGTAGATTGATAAAGAGTATTTAAAAGAGATGTAAAATCAGGGGGGAGATGTAGAACCCATTTCATTTAGTCTAAGATCTCCTTGCTCCAGAAGAAATGTGTCATGCTCAGAACCAGCAGAACTTTTCTTATTCATTTCCATGGCCATGGGCATTA
Source organism: Tinamus guttatus (assembly GCF_059628265.1). Taxonomy (NCBI): domain Eukaryota; kingdom Metazoa; phylum Chordata; class Aves; order Tinamiformes; family Tinamidae; genus Tinamus; species Tinamus guttatus. The sequence continues at coordinate 5,619,508 of NW_028288594.1, read as the reverse complement.
TCAGACACAACACACTTGTTACTTGGCTTTAACTGAAAGACCAATCTGGTTAAAAATCTTGGTAATTTGTAAGGCCAAATGAACTTGTTTCTAACCTGGTGGTAGGAGTAACTGATGAAAGGGCTGTCAATGACTGTGACCATAGTCCTTGTTGGTTTGCACACAAAATCTTTGATGTTGATTTGCCTTGATCTTTCTCAAAATCTAGTCCAGCTCAAATAAATATGCCATCTCTGGAACCCAGTTTCTGAGATACCCCAAATACTGTATTTGGTAAGTTAGCAAACCTATGCAGCAAATTAGTGAGCTTGTTTTGTTTCAAAATCTGTTGTTTGGCATTCTACTCTCCTAAACCAGTCATATTTTTTTTCCATCTGGAGGAGGGAAAGAAGGCCAGATGAAGTGGTGTTAACAACTTAACTCAGACAAAGACTTCTTTAGCCAATGAGCTTTAACTGACTTCAGCTTGTGTATGTCTAACAATCTTGTAAAATAAGCTGGAATGAGCCTGCTTAACATTTGGATAAAAGACTTCTGAGAAGAACATTGCTGAGATTTCTGTACTAGTTTGGTGTTTGTACTGCACACTGTAAAATATATTAGGAAACTAAAGCACACTTTTCACAAGGGCTAAAGATGTGCTTCAAAGCTCTGTCTAGTTTGCTAATATGGTAACTTCTGTCTCCTTCAATTTCCCACATAGTTTGATCTTGATACGACATTCTGCTTCACTTCCTGCTCTGAAGGATGAGCATTTATCTCTGCTGTGAAAGAGCGGCTGTTTCCCACACCGAAGGTATCTGTATGATCCTTGCATTTAATATTTCAGGATAAAATGCAGCTACCTCCACAGGATTGCACAGCTGCCTGTGTCACTTCAGCCATGTTCAAGGCTCCTGAGACATAGAACAATGTGATTTGATAGAGGATAAGAGCACTTTTCTGGAAAATCTGCAAAAGCTTAAGGCTAATTTCTGTTCCACTCCCAGAGGCTCTTCATTTTCATCATGAGGATGCTATGTTGAAGCTACTGGGTGAGATACTGGACCCTGCTAACAGTAGTCAGTTGATCACCTCCATATTTCCACTTATTTCAGATGCTGCCATAGTCGCCTTGAGATTCCCATCTCATGAGAGAAATTTCTTTTGGAAGGACATTCAGAGAAGAAGGCAGCACTCAGCCAAACCTCTCCCATGGCACTCACAGTGTCAGGCAGATCAGCTCATTCACATGCATGAAGAAGACCATGTGATGGCACTTAAATAATAATAATAATAATAATAATAATAAAATCTACTAGCTTCCACAGCAAGGGGTGGAGGTGAGGGAGAGAAACTTTACACAAAGGCCTCAAACCTATGAAGGATTTTGTCAGCTCTGCTACAACAGACAGAGCAGGAAGAAGGGATAAAGAGCTCAGTTTTCCCAGGAGGGATTTGTTACATACCTCTATTGTTTCTTTCAAAGTTTTCTTTGCTCTACCTGGTGTAGGCACTGGATGTGGGCCAGGTGCCCTATGTGCCCCTGAATGTGAATCAGCCAGGAGCTGGGGGGAAGCTGAAACTGCAATATAAGCAAAGCTGCCAGTGCACTACTTGAGCTGCCAGTGTCAACCCTGAGGATGAAGGTTATTCTCCTGGTGTTTGATGCCAGCTGGCACAGCCTCCTTCGTCTTCCTTCACACCAGTGTTGTTTGCTTCCCCCTCCCCCTCTCCATCCCAGTATTTTGCCTTTGAAGTCACTTCATCAAGAAATTCTTCCTCTGTCAGGATTAGTCTTCCACCCGCCAGGCCATGAATGGCCACCTTTTTGCATGTCTGCAGCAAGTTGGCAAAAAAATGGAGCAGAGATGAGTGGGTAAGCCTAGTGGAGTTCTGTGGTACAAAGAAGCACAAAGAAATCCTACCTAAAGCAGCACAAGGCACCTAAAGCCCAGTTCCATATTGGGTATTTTCAAAATTGGTTAGATTTCAAAAAAATCTCTAAGCCATAATCTCCTATGGCCAGATTCTGATGGAAGAATTTTCCCCTAATGAAATCTGTGGTGAGAGCAAACCTCTAGGTTCCTGACACTTAAAGGAACCTGGATACTTATTTCCTAGAAACAGGAATATGTCTGATCTGGGATGGAGTCTAGAGGATGTCTTTTTCAGTCTATTGTGTTGAAGTTATTGTATGGTGCTTGGATTTCTCTGATATTCACTGGGATACAGACTAGTGATTATGGGATTGGCACATCTGTTCCCATGATGCTAAATTCTTTCCTATAAAGCTGAACCAGCTGAATATGAATTTTGACAACTGTCTGGATATTCTGATAGTCTGGTTTTCCTATAACTGTGTAGGAAGTATCTATTAAATCCCAGATTGATTTAAAACCTGATGATACAGGACATCTTCCAGGACTTGTGTGTCTAAGATACTACATATGAATTAGGAATTGGATAAACGCCTTTGATTTTTTCTGTGAGGAAAGAGTATTAGAGTAGTCTTACAGAAAACAGTGCTGATTTTTGTGCAAACAGCCTACCAGAGCTCTTAGTAAAATGACACATTCATATCCGAGCATCTCAAATGGAACAAGACATTTCTTTGGTACCTGGTCAGATGTTCAACTGCCCCCAGCAGGCGAGATCATGTGGCTGGGAACCATTTGAGAGAGACACTTGTCTAGAGGAAAGCAAGGATAAGATGCTCAGTAAGTCTGAGGCACGCTTACTAAAGTGAATACATCAGAAGCTTCAGCTCAAGCTGGTCCCAAAGAGAAGTTTCTGCTGGTCTCTGAAAGAAACTCAGAAGCAATCAGTCAGGCTGCTTTTGTTCTGGCTGCTCTGGTGTGTTCTCCTGGATGTGGGCAGGAAGCAATGAGATGTCTTCTAAAAGCCCAAAGGAGGCAATCTTAATCACAGAGCAACACCCTGTAGTGACTGGGAGGCAGGAAAAGTAGCTCCTATTTCTGTTGAGAACTGATTGTCTTGATCCTGAAGATCTGATGGTTTTTTTTATTTCTTGTCTTATACCTGTTTATACAGGTATGAGAACCATGTCTTAATATACATGCGACCACCGGACTAGGAGAACTGAGATGATTTTTTTTTCCATAGCCTGTCATGGTTTCTCTAATATTAGTTCTATCTCTTAATACCATTTACTTTTATCCAAAAAAGAAACAAACAACAATACACCTCAAAGCACAACACATCAGGGGAAATACTAGAACATTAGACACCAAAATATCAGATGGATTCTCTTGCTGTCTTTCACCACTCCCTCCATGCTTGACAGGAAACAGTATCCTGGAAATCTGCTTTCTGTTCCATTCTACATTCCTGCAGCTTTAAATACAGTCAAGCCAATTTCATTTTATTATTAAAAAAAAGGATCTAATTCTAACATTGTTCCTTTGTGGCAGAAACATAAAGATTTGCACCTTCACCATTATCGTTTCTTTGAGACACAAACAAGGAGTCTTTCCAATGGTGTTTCAGTGGTGCAAAATAAGGCTGGAGTAAAGGTCTGAATCATCTTTATTGCAGGTTGGGAGGGGGACCAGGAACTGCAAGCTCATATGCCAAGTTGAACAGCGAAACAAACCTTTGTTATTGAGTAATAAAGTCATGAAAATTGGGGGTTTATTGATGAAAATGTTGACAGACCTTTAACTTCAGTGGTGCTACTGGGCACTACTATATATAAAAAAGAAGTCTTTCTGCACTTAAAAAATTTATTAGGTGTAATTTTTCTTTTCCTTTTTTCTTTTTTTTTTTTGATTTCCACATATAGAGTATATGCTAGGGAAACAAGAACACTTTATGCCCTATGAAACCAGAGCACTTTTTTTTTTTTTTTCTCCTAGAGGATTTTTTTTTTTAATACATGCTTTGTTTGTCCAGCAGTGGCATGTCTGAAAGTCCAACCCACTTCTGCAAAATTCAGTGGGATTGTTGGCGAATTTCAGTGCAGTCCTGCAGCCAGCTTGGAAAGTCACTTGCTGATGAAAGGCACGCACCGAAACAACTGTCTCAGACCAAAGGGAAGAACCTTGTTTCCTTCTCTTTGAAACTTAGTTTACTCTATCCCTCTCATCAGTTTGTGCATTTTCCCGAATTAGATCAAATCCTGCCAGCAAAAATGATGGAGGAAATTGGCTGATTTTTACCCAATTATGAAACTAGAAGGCTGCCTCAGGGCCCCAAAAGCAAGCTGTTGCCTAAAATTGACTCCTTAATTTCTCCTGCTGTATCAGCAAACCCTCCTCTGTGACTGCAGGTCCCCCAATGGATGGCCCTACTTCTCAGTGGTTTTCAGCAGACACCCAACCTCCTTTTTCTGCACCAGAAGGTAACACCACTCTTCTCCCATAGCTTCCTCCTCTAAATGCATGACTCCTCCTTCGCTCATTACTCTGGAGTAGGAATATGCCCAGGTAAATTAGTTTAATCTTTTGCAAAGAAGCTCACTGCTTTCCTAGCTGCCCTCTCAACTCACAGAAGCTGGCAGAACCTTCACTTGACGGTGGTGTTCTCTTTGTGAGGAAGGAGGAGAGCACTGGAAGGTGTTTCACCTTCAGCTTCTTGGCTACTGCTGGTTTTGGGCTACAACAGTTAATGCCCTGGAAAACCCAGTGCCACCCCTTGGAGGTCTGAATCAGGCTGAAGTCTTCTCTCCTTCCCTGTCTGAGGCTGTGGAGGGGCTGAGGGATGCGGGGCAGCCCTACTGACATGCAGAAAGCCAGGTTTGCCACTGACCATGGCTCAGAGAATAGCTCAGAGCCTGGCCCTGCACATGGGCTTGTTGAGAAGGCCTTTGGCCTTATGGAACAAATCAGCCTGAAGTAACACAGACCACGCTGAAGATCTGCAAGTTGTTACCCATAATGATTTTTCGGAAAGGGGGCTGGCACCAAAACACTCTTCCCTCCCCTCTAGTCCAAATTTCTCCCCCTTACTTGTCCTTTTACTCCCTGGTGCTTTCAAGCAACAAAGAGTATGTGAGGGTTGTTTCCCTCCTGTTGTGAGTCATCAGTAACCAGCTCAAGAGCAAGGCACAGTGGAGCTGTGGGGAAAACCTGGCAGAAGGCAGGGGAAGGGGGGAGCACTGGTCCGGTTCAGCTGTGCCCATCCTCCCCCTTGTGCACCTGGCTGGGATGGGAAGCATGGAAGTGAAATACTGTGAGCCAAAGCCTGTGAAGGCATTTCTGTTCCAGCCTGTCTTGCCGACACAACCCAGAGGGAGGGGAGCACTTCCAAGAGCAAAAAACTTTGCCTTCACCCGAGGAGGCAGCAGATGGTGTAAAGTCCTTAGAGGCCCAGCAACTACCTGGCTTGAAAACATCTTAAACACCTCTCTTTTTTCCCTAGGTAGTAAGTGTCCACCTGCTTATACCCCCTGATTTTTCCTTGCAATAGCAAATAGATTCCTTCATCATTAAAGCAGGAACGTGGATGAGGACATTTGGAAGTCCTTATCTCTCCTATTTGTAATGCCATACACAAAGCTGTGGTAGAATAAAAGCAGCATAGGGCTTGAGGGAGCATAAATTTTGACTTGAGGGTGATGAGGGGTGCAGAAAAGCCTGCAGAAATGTTTGACTGTACCTTTTACTGAGAGAATGAAGAACTCTTCTCTGGGGCTTGTTAGAACTGTAACTGCCTAATTGAGAAGAGCAGGATAAGATGAATATTTTATGAGGGTTTTTCCACAGGGCTGTTAACATTTAGTGAACAAAAGACATCCGTGATTCATTTTCCCTCTCACAGGGGGCAAACGAGTTAACAGATGTAAAAAGGGAATTAAAAAAGGATGCTTCTAGCCCTGAGAAGAGCTGTTACCTTTACCAGGTACTTGAAAAACTGGGAAGCCTGGAGTTCTTGCCCCACCTATCATAAGATGTGGATTTAGGGTAGAGCTGCTGACTTAAGGCAGAGGTTCAAACCTCTTTTCTGTCCTGCAGTGCTTGGATAAGTGCTGTTGGTCACTACTAGGCAGTAGGCGTCTAAATACCTTTGAGAGTCTATGGCTGTGTTCTCCTTCTCTAAAATGGTAAACGAAATCTGCCATCATCGTCCTGATCATCTTAGACAGGAAGCTCCTGCACTGTGGTCAGCATGGCCCAGTTAGTCATGACCTGATTCCAGGTACTTCCCCACTGCTCAGCCGGCACAGGAGATGGAAGCCTGGATTGCAGGGAGGGCCCTGACCACACGGAGAGAGGAAGCAGGCAACCCTGTCTGCAGCAGCTGCCAATCCCTCTGCAAGATTGTGAGGAGGGAGGGATTAGTAGCAGTGAGGATGCAGAGGTGTTATCTCTCTCTTGCAGTGCTGCAGTGAATTGGCTCCTCTGCAGCATGCCTTGTCACCCCTGTGGTAGGGCGGTTAGGCAAAGAAATACCTACCTCCCAGAGCAGGTGGCCTTGAACACCTCACTCATGCTGCTGACTCTGCCAGTCTACATACATGTCCTGAAATTTGTTCAAAACTTTGGATAGGTTGGTCCATACTGGGTCTGTGCCCACTCCATTCTTAATGAGTGAATGAGCATGGCATGCTCCGTCTCACCCCTGGCTGCACAGCCACCTTGCACAGAGCCTGAGGATTGCCTACCTGGGCTTTATTTTCATAGTGCATACTTCAGAGGATGCCCTCCAGGCTGTATCAAAGCTGAATGTCCAGCTTAGCTATATGTCTGATGATGCTCATATTGAGGGCAACCATGAGGCAGGCTATAAAAACACAGCTAGGCATAACCTTAGCAATTGTTTCTTTCATGTATATGCACACGCACAAACACACTTATTTCTTATGTAGAACACAAAGCTGTGCACAGAGTGCAAGAAAATGCCATTAAACTAATATTAACATTTTATGTGAGGTACACTGCTAACTCCATTATTGGCATTGACACTGATGACTAACTTTTCACACCTCACCTTTCTCAATCAGGTTGTCCAAGGCCCAACTCCAGAAGAATGTGGCCATCGCTCTAGTACCCAGACATTTGTAAAACCAAATATGAGCCAGCTGTACTAAAATGTTCTAAAAGACTGAATGCTGATTTTTTTCCTACTTTATTCACATTGTGCCTCTGTGTTCAGAAGCTCATCTCTAGTAAAAGCTGCAAAACCTGTTGTTACAGTCTTCTCCAGAGAACCACATCAAAGCAGAACAGTGAGATGATGACCAGATATATTGGTGCAACTCTAATCCTTTCCAATCTCCAGGCTTCCCCTCCCTCCCACTAAAACTGACCACAGGTCTCTGCTGTGGGGCCAATACTGCTTAGCCTCATTTTAATCCTATTTTGGAAATCCATTACTACTGATTTTTAAGCACACATCTAGGATTAAATACAGATCACACGTGGGGAGAAGCTTTTCAAATTGATAGTAGGAGACAGACATGACACAGAATCCAGCAGTAATGCATGGAAAGTCCTTCTTTTGAGTTCATTCTGTGTCCCTGGAGTGTACTCCATATTTCAGGAATGCTTGCACACCTGCCTGTGCTGGCCTAATCTTTGTTTTTCTCTTGAATAAAGTGCAATACTCAGGCTTGCTCACTGTTCTGACTTTATTCTCCATAGTGATTTTCTGCAGTCATCTCTCTTCTGATACTGAAGGTCTAAGCCTGGCTTCCTTCCAAGCTTGAGGGCCTAAGATGTTGGCATGGGTGTCATCACCTCATATCACAACACCAGTGTCTGCCAATTGCCACCACCTTGATCCAGCTTTGACTCATCTCCCTTATTTCTGTAGCTGAATACCATGATAATGGTCACTAGACAGTTAGCAGTCCCATACTTATTTGCAGCTCTCATAGTCCTTCACAAAGCAAAATTATCTTGCACTTCCCCTCACCTGCACAACACCTTCTTCTTCTCAGGACTCCCTGTCTCAGGCCCAGTCATATTAGGACTTAGAGGCAGACAACTAAGGAGTCTCACTGGTGTATGTGGCAGTTTTGCCACAAAAACAGACATTTAAAACCAGTTCAGCAAAAACAGTACAGAAAAAAAAAGAGAGAAAGGGAAGATGTTCTACTGAGACCCTGTCTAGGATTGCTACCTTGTTGCTTGTCCTTGCCACTTTCAGCTTTCTCTCTTCACAGAAGTGAAAGGGCTTACTGATATGCCCTAGGACTCGTCAATAAATGAGGCTACTGGATTCAGGAAAACCCTTATGGTTCTTTTTTGTTGTTGTTGTTCTGTTTTTTTTTTTTTTTTCTCTTTTGAAGCTTTCACACACAAAGGGAGACCTCCAGTGTATTTTATTAATGGGCATTCACTCAGCCTTAGTGTCACTACAGACAAGATTCACCTCAGTAACAGGATTGAGGCAGAGATATTCAATCTTTTTTAAGATCATGTCAAAGAGTCATAGGATGAGTATTTGGAAGTACTCGTCTTACTCTGCAGTTGGGTAGAGAGACTGAATCACTTGCTTCAGCCCAAACAGCTCACCATATTGCAAACCTGTGAGTCTAGTCTGGACAGAAAACTTGGCTGGGAAACAAGTTTTAGGAATGTTCTGGAGTATGATGGTGAAAAAGCCTGGCCCCATATTATCTATTATGCTGGTCCTAACTGTTCTTCTATGTTCACACATCCATTTCTGCTTCCTTGCAAAATTCGGAGACTAAAATCGTGCAAGAAAGTTGGCATTGCTCCTTCCAAAGTGAACCTGACAGCAGGTTCTGGAGTAGCGTCGAGGGGATATGGAGGCAAAGGGGTCTCAAAAGTCAGGCTGCTGGTTATTTGCATGCACAAATACTCAGAGATTGCATGATGTAGAGCATGCCATGTCTCAGACAGCTGCCTGGCATACACTGCTGTGGAAAATGTAAAGCTAGCCTCTAAGACTTTGTGCTTGGATTGCTCTAGTGGAAGGCGTGCAGACGACTTTTACATCTTGTGAAAGCAAAACATGGGAAAACACTGAGTGCCTCAGATTCAGATTCTCTCTTAAATATTTATTAGACTAGTGACTGAGGGGCAAAGGGGAACAGGACTCAATACACACTGTAGAGATGCATAGAGAAAGTCTCTGGATAGTCGATTCATTTTGTGGCTTTGAACCAAACACGAGTCTCTCTGTTTCTCAGTTGTCCCATTTGTGAAGGGTGAATAAAAATGCTGAATTAAGAGTAGTGATTTTATTTAGTGGAAAAAACAAATACAAGTGTCATGAAAAGGCAGTTTTTGTAATATTACTTACAGCAGAACATATTATTATATACTAATTTTCAGGAAGTTGGATGATATCTGCTTAAAAAAAATAAGAGGCTAAGAAAGAAATATTTCAGCAAGACCTAGCATAAAATGCTACATGACATATGATAGCAATACACTGAGCATAAAGGTGAGTGGCTCTATTTGGGTTGGAATGCATTCAACCTTTCCCCAGAGATATATCAAGAATGAAATTGTTACCACATTTCAGCCTCTGTTCCAGTCCTTTTTTGTAGAGTGATATGCACTTATTTTTTGCCCTTGGGACTTCATCATTCCTGAAAACGTTATTATGTGATGCTTGTGAAAATGAGAGAGCATCAGCATTTGTCAAAGAGAGGCCTAACAGAGAGCTGAGCACTTCTCCCTAAAACTGGTTCTGCCAAAGTAACTAAGCCACAAAATGCATTGTGCACCAGTGATAACCCACACTCAGCTTCAGGATCCCCTGTTGTTACCTACAGCTCTCCCTGGTATTCTGTGGTTGACTTTTCAAGGTCGTTAATGCATAAACTGAGCTGCTCGTGAACTTAGAGTTTCTTCAGTCTTGAACTTCTCTTGAGTATGGTCTGCTGTTTACTTCAATTTACAAGGAGATATAGCGATATATGTGTTCATACAAACATATGTATATATACAAATATATAATGTATATAGGCAGCATGTATGTTTTCAAAGCTCTCACATATTAGTTAATGCGGAGTACTGCACAATTAATCATTATCTGAAAATTCCAGATCGACTTCCGAAACTGCATCTTTTCTGGGATTTTCTGGGAAGCTGAGTTTTTTTTTTTTTTCTTTTTCATAAAAAACTTTATGAAACAGATGGCTTGTGTGAAATATTGAAATGCCACCAATTCAGGACTGATAAAAACAGATAGTTCCACTGAACCTGGTGGGTGTTGCAGGAGAACTTGCAGGAGAAATAAATAGGGTGTGAGGCTGCCACTGCTAGTGGTTATTACTTTGGGGGCCTTTTTTTTTTTTTTTTTTTGGTGATGGTGGTGTTATTTTCCTTGTGTGCATTTATTTTATGCTTTTTAGTTAAGCTTAGATATTCTCACTGTGCTGCACTATGCTCAAACTGATAACAACAAATAGTGGTCAAATAAGCAGGGTATACATGAGCCCTGCTACCTCATCTTACTGACACAGGGCTCTGTCATCAACTATCACTACCTTTCCTCATCCATTCGGTGATTGAACAGTACAAAATGACACCTACTACATAGTCTTGCAAAAGGGAATGTACCAGAAAGCTCCTGAAAGAACCACAGTGAGAGATATAGGGATCGAACCATTACATATTTTACAGAAACTGGGACTGGGCAGGGTTTAGGGGAGAGCAGGGAGAAATTTGGAGCTTTTTTCAGGAAAAAAGAGGCAGCCCTGATTCGAGATTGACATTTTACTCATTTTTTTTCTTAAGAAGCACTTATCTGGGACATTTAGGGCATCTAGTTTCCACCTCTTCAGTTTGAGATGATCTCTTTTTAGACCATCTAAAGGCCAAAATGGAGTCAAAATGTTTCAATTTCTTTCTAAAAGAGAGTATTTCAAATGGACCAAAAATCTTCCCTCAAAAATCGTCCCTCACACCATCCTCCTGGACAAACTCCGGAAGTGTGGGATAGATGAGTGCATAGTGAGGTGGATTAGGAATTGGTTGGTTGGCAGAGCTCAGAGGGTGGTGATCAGCAGTGCAGAGCCTAGTTGGAGGCCTGTAGCTAGAGGTGTCCCCCAGGGGTCAGTCCTCGGTCCAGTCCTGTCCAGTTTATTCATCAGTGACCTGGATGAAGGCACAGAGTGCTCCCTCAGCAAGTTTGCTGATACGAAACTGAGGGGAGTAGCTGATACCCCAGAGGGCTGCGCTGCCATCCAGAGGGACCTGGACAGACTGGACAACTGGGTGGTGAAAAACCTCATGCAATTCAACAAGGCCAAGTGCAAGGTCCTGCACCTTGGGAGGAATAACCCCAGACACCAGTGCAGGCTGGGGACCGACCTTCTGGAGAGCAACTCTTCGGAGAAAGACCTGGGTGTCATGGTGGACGACAAGTTGACCATGAGGCAGCAGTGTGCCCTCGTGGCCAAGAAGGCCAATGGGATCCTGGGGTGCATTAAGAAGAGCGTCTCCAGCAGGTCAAGGGAGGCGATCCTCCCCCTCTACTCAGCCTTGGTGAGGCCACATCTGGAGTATTGTGTCCAGTTCTGGGCTCCACAGTACAAGAGGGATGTGGAGCTGCTGGAGAGAGTCCAGCGCAGGGCTATGAGGATGATCAGGGCACTGGAATATCTGTCCTATGAGGAGAGACTGAGAGCTGGGCCTGTTCAGCCTGGAGAAGAGAAGGCTGAGAGGGGATCTAATCAGTGTCTATAAGCACCTCAAGGGAGGCAGTGAGGAGGATACTACTCTTTTCAGTGGTGGCCACTGATAGAACTAGAGGAAACGGCCAGAAACTAAAGCATCAAAAGTTCCACAGGAACTTAAGGAAAAATTTGTTAACAGTGGGGGTGACAGAGCACTCGAACAGGCTGCCCAGAGAGGTTGTGGAGTCTCCTTCTCTGGAGATCTTCAAAAGCTGCTTGGACGCAGTCCTGTGCCATGTGCTCTAGGTGATCCCGGGTGTGCAGGGGGGATGGACTAGATGACCTCTAGAGGTCCCTTCCAACCTTAAGCATTCTATGATTCTATGATTCAATGATCTTCAATTAGTCAAAAAGAAAAAAAATCCAAACTTTTATTTCCATATAAAATTGATATGAAGCTGTTTTTTTTTTCTAATTCCAATTTGAAAAGAACTTAAAAAATATTTTCCTGTCATGGCCCTGTTTCTATACCTCATTTTCTTACCATGCTAGTGTGGTATCAACAAGAACAGATGCACAATAGGTGGAAAACAATGTGGTTAGTTTATGATTGGAAAGAGTTCAAGAGATAGTTCTGCTTTTAGGGAAAATTTGCCATTTAGAAACATCTCATAAAGTCACCAAGAAGCCAGCAAGCAGATAACAAAATTATCCTCAACTGGAAAATTAGCATTGCGACTCTTATATTTTTATTTGAATTCTGTAAATTAACTTAGATTTTTTGATTTCTCAGAGTTACAGGGGACCCCTGGGATCGTTCAGGTAAAGACTGAATCACTTCATATTCAATCAACTCTGCTAAAACATATTAATGAAGGAATTCCACATATTGCTGTCGATGAAAAGAAGGGGCAAGAGCCACAGCAGACTTAATAGAGTGAATGACAATAACTGAGATTCGAGAAAGGGAGAGGGAAGAGGGAGACCACTTTTTATTTGGAAGGGCAGCAAATCCCAAACTCAATAAACAGAAACATGCCTATGGGCAGCAAAAATCTGACCCTACATGTCATCAGGTACATCAATCTCTCCCCTGCAGTGGTTACATTTACTAGATTTTGACTAGCTACAAGGGAATCATAAATAGGTGAGATATAAACACTTGTGGGCATCTAGAGATTAGATATCAGAGTCAAAACGTATGAACTAGTCTCTCTGAAGGAGAAAATTCTGAGTGACAACTAAGGGTTTGTTGATGACTTTTTCACTAGGCAGTCCAATTACCAACTGTAATTGATGTATGTCATATATGTTATATTATGTGAGTTTCTCTCCCTTAGTACCTGAGTCCTCCTGCATGAACATCCTTCCAGATGTTTCTACAAAATCCTGTTTAGCCCTGTGATGCAGCTGGAGTCCTGAAGGACAAATAAAACATCAAAGAATTAGGAAGCAAAGCCTGTCACTCAGCTATTGCCAAAGCTCTCTTAGACACAGGTGTTAGTAGCACAAGAAAGAAGGCCCAGACTTGGGCTCAGGGCTCAAGGTACAGATTTTGTCCCACTCTTCCTTTTCAGTTAATTCAAAATTTCAGGAAGACATCTCAAAATTAATCGCACAATGCAAATGAAGTCCAGTATAAGTACAGCATTCTGGGTGAAGTCACTCCTAGTTCACACAAGGGCTGATGATACTGAAAATGAAATCACAGCAGCCAGGTTGAAATATACTGTTGCCTGCCCAGACGTAGTGCACTGGGTTCTGAGTAACGTTCTCTGAGTAATCTGGAGGGGAGTTCTCTTGGAAAAGGAATAACAAGCTAGAAAAATTCTTTCTAGAGGGTTTTAATATGGAAATGTTCTGATCTGGTTGCTAGGGGAATTAATGAGGAAGTGGGCAGAGGCAGGTTCTGCAAGCATGCCATGCTACAGGAATATAGTGAGCTGTTTCCTTCTGCTCAAAAAATAATATAAATGGGATGGTCAGGGAGCTTTCCTAGCCAGGATTTTACTTAACAGAATATTTCCGAATGGAAAACAAACACATCCATTGGGTAGCAGTAGGTAGCATGGAGGTTTCCACTGTCATTCCCTTGCCAAAACCACATGAAATGTCCTTTGCCTGAGAAGATGGTGGCATGTGAACAGCTCTTCAGAGACTGTGAATTGTAAGAAATATGCTAGAATGCCCTTTCCCCTGGGCAGAGCAGGAAGGAAGCCACTGGATGGGTGTAGGACTTCAATAGTACTTTACAAAGGCCCTAAAACCTCTTTAAAACAGCAAGACTTTTTTTTTTCTTCCTTTTGCTAGTGTATCAGGGATTAGGATTAAAAACAGACAGGTTGCAGGAGTTTACTGTAGCCAAAGAGCCTGTCCAGAGTGGGAAATATACCACTACTATACTAATGATGGATTTAGGGGCTGCCAGAGGGTAAATACAGAAAACATTAGTGCTGTGAGAGGCTTCCTCTTTACAGGAGACTTGAGCTGGCAAAAGTAGCTGCCAAGGTCCTGACCGAGCAGATGACTCTGTTGCTGGGCACACATGTTAAGTGAAGGCTGTTGCGATAAATCATGCAATGCACAAAATCCCGTGATTTGTATTTTTTTTTTCTGAGACATTGAAGAAGGGAATTGTCTTCATATTAAGGTGCCTGTCAATTTCAGAAAGATTTGTAAGTAATGGCTGGATCTCCCCTCCTTAGTCTCTCATAGACTATGCCCACAGAGTAGTGCTTCAACAGTTCTGCAAGAGGACACCTCCCTTTTCTCGGGTCATATGTGTATGATAGATTCTACTTGCCTCATATCCCTTTCTTAGGAGGTGACTCTCAATGGCTTCCAGATGACTTGCATTCTCTTCTTTTTTTTTCCCTTCTCTTCTCTGCTCTGCTTCTCTCTGCTCTTTCTGCTCTTCAAACCACACATCTCCACTGTGGTTTGAAAGGAAAACTGGTAGATTTTTCTTGCATTATCAACCTTTGGAATCTATCTTTCCATTGTTTAAGGTCTCCTCCTTAATATTCAGCAGTGAGATGTGTAAATTGCACATTTTTAAAAACTGTTTTAACCGTTTACCTTCATGTACGACATCAAGGAACAAAAAAAAAAGAAGAAAAAAACCTCTTTCCTGCCCTAATCACTTCTAATTCCTACCAGTATATACTATTGTGATATATATATATATATATATATATACACTACCTGGATCATAGGTTTGGGGCTTTCTCCTCTGAACCTACACATCTGTCTGTGTCCAGTTGAGGAAGAATAACTGTGTTTCCCAGAACTGGACCTGCCTCTGTTAGTTCCAGTCAAAGACAGGAAACAAAGAGTAGCTTTTTAAACTGTATTTAATACTTACAGAAAATAAATAGATGCATGTGTTCTCTGTGGCCCACGATGGCCTTTTCCTGAGAATGCTTGTTCATACTTAACTTTGACAAGCAAAAGGTGGTTTTCCAACAAGCGATCAAGTCAGGCCGGGAGCAAAGAGAGGAGAGGAGCCAAATAACCTGAGCAGAGGGTGGAGCATGAGCAGAATGAGGACTCATCAAGTGTGTAATACAAAGGTCTTTCCTCCACACATCCAGTGCTTGTCCTATAGTTAGCAGTCAGAAGTTCGTATGGAGTTGGCTCTACCGGTGCCACCCATCTGAGTTGAATTGGAATTGGGCCACTAGTGGGGGTCTGTTTTTGATTAACCTTCTTATTCATTCAGTGTCAACCAGCTTAATTTTTTTATTACTGCAGAGAGAGAGAAGAATTAAAGAAGGAGTTGCCTGGCATGATGCGGCCTGCAGCTGTTTCATCTGAATTTCAGAGCGCAAGTATGCAAGAACTTGGCTAAAATGGAAAATGTTAAAGGGGGATCGGGTACATAAAACACAGCTGCTACTGGGCAAGGGTCTGACTCCCAGGCCAGAAATGTGGGCTGCAATACCCTCTTGGAAGCTTGGAAATAACATCTGTATTGATTAATGATTGTCCTTTTTCATTTAGCCAAACCCTGTTTTCAGACACCTGGACTTTTTGACTGAGCTTGAGATGCAGCTTTTCTTTTACCCTTTCTTTCCCTCTGTTTTCAGTTTTACTTTCCCATTGACAAAGTAAAATTCACTGGCATTGGGGAGACTACAATATTTTGCTCTTGAATCTGTAGTGCTTGCACATGGGAACCAAAAATCACTGTTCTGTTCATTGTTTCTCTCTAAACTGAAAGGAGCTTCCTTAATTCAGGTCACCTTGGGCTTGACCTTGCCTCACGATGAAGAGCTGCTGTCTAAAGTCACTGTAAAATAAGAGTCATTTTTGTTGCTTCTGGTTTATGCTGACATCTGTCTAGCTTGAAGCAGCCAGTTATGCCCACCACATAAAGCACTTTCACAAGCAAAGCTGATGTAGCTTCTCAGAAGACTCTTCGTAATGTTGATTGAGTGGGCCCCAGAGCCCAAGCTTGGTGAGTGATGTAATCTTTCACCTCCAAGTTCAACCTGGAAAATTGCTTTCAGGGCTATTACTTTGGCATCTTTTATGTGTTTGAAATTCCAGTATGATGAAAATAAGGAAAAGAAATAAACAGATCTGCAGGAAAAAAAAAAAAAAAGAGAGAGATGGACAGAAAAGCCGAACATTGTGATCCTTGAATTGAGTTTTGTTTACTAACTAACTGCAAGAAATGAGAAAGCAGCAGTTTTCCAGGTGAATGATGCAGAAGCATACATGGACTTCATATTTTTTCCAGAGATTTGAACGGAGTATGACATTTCACTGAACATCTGAACATTACATTCATACTATGGGCTGCGTAGTATATCTTGGAGCCAAAAGTTCTCAGACAAGGGTGTCTATTTCTCTGAAGCCAAATCCTTACTTGGACACCTAAAATTTCTGAACATCCACTGTTCTTGCTGATTTTGATTAGATACGTGTATATTCAACACTTCTGAAAAATCCATCTGATTCCATTTCGGTGCCTGTTGGCAGGGAAGTCTACACTTAAAAGAAGAAAGTAGAGAGATGAAGAAATGAAAAATAACAAGTATTCGTAATTTGAGATGTTAGACAACTTTAGGATCACTTATTGGTTTATCCAAACCATTCTGAATTGCTTTAGCTTCATTAATACTCTAATTGATGTTAACTAATTTGAGCTTAAATGTTCTTAATGTTCTAAAATTAAGAGCATTTCTAAAATATATTTTCAGCATGGATTTGCTATGTTGATTTCTTGTGCCTTACCTTAAGGATGTTTTGGAACATCGTGCCCCAGGACTTGCTTTATTCATTACACTCCAAACAGAAACACGACCAAGAATGGGGGCATCTTTCTCTGTAATCATTTCTCCTGCTGGTCACAACTAATTCCAAGGACAACAGATGGAAAGCAGAACCAGAAAATGCTTACTGAAAATATTCCCACTCATTGCTTTCAGTACCTTTGTGAAGAGCAACAAAATGAATTTAGTGTGTGTCCAAGGATTATATCTGAAAGCAGCTCAGTAACAATGGAAGCCAGATGACATTAAGAGTAAAAGAAAGAAGCCATCCGGCCACTCATCAGGTGACAGGTTTCCCAAGGAGCAAAGCTGCCAAGATAGGTAGCTGTGAAGCATGAACCACGTGATCTTAGGGTTCATTTGTCCTTTAAGCGCCTGTGTCTCAGTTTCTTGTGTCTCCTACCATTTGCATTCTGCCTTTACTCTTCCTTCAGGCAAATTCCATTACTTTTACCAGAGGAAGTACTGAGTAACAGCTGAGTCAGGTTCTGATGATTTGAGTGTGTGATTCTACACGAGACACACTGCAGAAATATGCTACACTGAGCAATGGGTTTGGGAGCAAAGGAAAGGAAAACCCCAGCTGCAGGTGCACCTCCTTCCCCTCAGAACCAAAGGGCTGAAGAACTTCTTAATCTTTCATAATATTTAGCTTAATACTTTTCAAGAGGGAGGGGGAAATCTGAGCATCAGATTATATAACCTTAAAAAAATGTGTTTCTACTTAAAACCTAATCAACATCTCCCACATCAGACAGTAAATGTGGTGCTGTTGAGCGGGATTATTCCTGATCTCTGCTTTGTCTCAGCTGTGGATTAAAAAGTGTAATGTTATCCTGTTTAATATTTTAACCGTATGGGCTGCAATTTCATGGGCAATTATATGACAAGAGAAGTGCTCACCAAGCCAATCACAACCAAGAAGGTCATTATTTCTCTAAAAACCACCCCCAAATCTTCGCCAACAGTAACATGGGTCTGTCTCATCACCTCTGTCTGCCACAGGCCTTTTTTTTTGAAATCTTTCAAGCCCTTACTAAGCCACTTTCTTGCCCAACAGTGCAAGGAAGACTGGAACTCTGGCTTGCACCTTCAGAGTAGATACTTAGTGTCAAATGCATACAGCTGCACATAAAAAGTCATTCTCAATATTTGAAGACCACAAATGAATTGCATTTAATAGCCAATCTTCTTTAATTTGCTTATAGATGGTACTCTTTTCTGTTAGGTAAATCTTGTACTCACATTACAGTAAGAATGACAGCTTGGAAAAAAAATAATGTGAATGTTAAGTTGCGTGTTCAGAAACAGTCTTGTTCATGGTAAATGGACAGGTCTCCTCGGATCACTGAATGCTTTGGGTCAGTGTAGTTCCCAATCCAACCCCGGAGAGTGCTGCAAAGCAGAAGTCTGTCCCATGAACTTATTTCCAGACTGAAGTTTATCCTTGCATTTTTATTTCAATGGCCTGCTCTGAGCAACTTTGGTATATTTTGCAAAGCTGGGTTCCTTGTCTCCTGCATCAAGACGTTTTTTTCAGAATGGAAACTTGATTCTTTTTCTTCAAGCTTTTGCTGCAAGTGTATTATGGTTTGTTCCTTGTTATATCTCATGGTGAAGTATTGCTGTGCAGTCTCTCAAGCCACCTGTAGTTCATCCCACTCATCATGGCATTTCATCTAGGATAATGTACCTAATTGCTGCATATAACGAGTTTTTAAAATAAGTTGCAACAAATGACAAAACTTGGAATTAAATAAGGGTGGAAATCGATGTCTTTACTTAGACAAAACTCACGTGCAAGCCAAAGGGAATTTGGCTTAAGAAAAGAATTCAGAATCTGACTCAATAATAAATAACTGTAATAACAGTAATACTACATCAGTACAGTTCATGCAGAATATAGAGCCAACTATCTTTTTTTTTTTTAGAGACAGAAGATTTGTATAATTAAATGGAATAAAAGCCTCTGTACTAAATGGAAATATATTTAGGTACAGAGCACTCCAAGTTTATATGTATATGGATTTGTGAAATTGAAGATAAGAATCATTTGATCTTTGTTCTAACACCTGCAAAGTCATAGAGTAGTGCAGATAAAGTAGTGTGTATGCTGGCTGGGTTTTTGAGTTCCTGGTGGTTCACTGTGATGAAGGCCAGAAAAGCTGAGCTCTACTCCAGCTCTACCCCCCCCCCCCAAAAAAAAAAGAGGTACAGTAATAGTAGAGAAAAAAAAAACATAATTTCACATAGTACCTTAGTGGATGGCTAATTAAGCCCTGGGCTTAGTTGTCCAAGATGGCTGTTTCTTATAGCTCTGCTTTTTTTTTTAAGGATTCATTTGGATCCTCCGGTAACATTTTTGAATGTTACCAAACAAATGTAAATATAATTGTATAAAGTATAATCCATGGAGTGGTATATCTGAGCTCATGACCTCCACATGGCTTTAAGAATCTAATTTATATAGGATAAAATACTAACAGGCTACAGATCATCTTTGCTTCCTTATTGATTTTCTGGGTGCCAAGTATACACTTGCATGGGTTTAAAACAAAAATGAATACACACAGAGCATGAATATTAGTGTAGGTGATTTTCATTTCCAAGAAATATGCTTCTCAGCAAAAGTACATACTGCTCAGCTGTAATTTGGAAACTGGTTAGTATCTGTAAAATAAAGAATATCATCATGAACTTTTAGCACTTCAGTAAGAGAAACTTTCGGTTTTCCTTTTCATGGACAGTAGTAGGAAACATAAGAATTTCTAAAGATGGAGAGAAAGGACAGCATTTTAATTAGATTATATACACAAATAAAACTCTCTCTATATACACACATGCAAGTTTTTATACACACTTTTTTATTGATATACATATATCACGTAACATATACATGTATATATCTTGGCAGCCCTGCCCACAACTTGTGATATCACGTAGTATCACTTAATATACACACAGTTTTTTAATGACTAGACAGCGTGCAATTTCCCTTGGTATAGAGACAGAATTTGGAAAGGGGCCAAGGAGGCAGTTTTGCTCCAGAGAGGATGCACAACTGTATTTTGCTCAAGTGACTATATAATATGTGCTCCCATTGTGCATGGTATAGCGTCTTCCAAACCACTTTCACCCTACCCTATTGGCACTGCTTTGACAGTTTTGGAGACGGAATGACTATCCTTTAGCCTGTTGTGTAACTAGACCAATGACTGCTGTCCAAGGCTGCTCCGAAATCCTGATCCTCTCACCAAAATAACCTAAGTGCTAAGAGGTAAGGACTGGAAAACCAAAACAGAAGTTCTCTGAATAAAGGGGACCTTTCATGCACAGCTGGGCAGCTATTATTTTGCTAGTCACAGAAAACTGATGTCAAGGAAGGAGAAAACCTGTCTCTTCTCATTAGGTTTGAATTAAAACTTTTTTTTTGTATTTCTCAGACTACTGGAGAATATTTTGTGCACTTTATGGAGTTTGTAACTAGATAGAAGCTGATACAATGGAGGATTTCCAAGAAAAGGAAGGTTAAAACAAACCAACCAACTTTATCCAGTGTTACTCGGAAAAGGAGATGATATCACAAGTCAGAAACTCTGTAAATGACATTTTTACCAGAACACAGGCTTGTGGACATACGGCTCTAGGAGAAGCTGGAGTCTTTTGTGGAACAGTTAAGTACCTCATGAGTTGGAAATTGTACCATCATCCAATCTTCACATCTTTAAACTCTTGGCAACATGGACTCCATGACAATTAAATGATAATTCTGAGGAATTCACCACAAAAGGCTCTCTTGCATGAGCAGGCAAAACATGCTTATTTGTAGTTTGCATAGATTTGCCTAGTGAGTCCCACGTACTTCAGTTCTCACTCTGAACTAGATGCAGTACAGTTTGGATGTCTTTCTAGTACAATGAGAAGTTACAAGATAAATTCAGGAATATTGATTGATCTGCATGTTACAAACAGGAATAGAAAAGAAAGAAAAAAGGAAGGTGGAAGTGTATAATAATTGTCTTCCAATATGTGGAAAGTTGTTACAAAGAGGATAGAGGCGACTTTCAGCACAGCAACCGGTGAAAACATGAGTGACGGGACAAGAATCATTTACAGCAAAGAAGATTCAGTTTGAAATTAGGAAGTAACTAATTACAATGGGAACAAAAAATCAGGGAGCTATGTAATATCTTTTTCTTGAAGCTTTTTGCTGTTTGACTGCTGTCTACACAGTATGTGCACTATATACATCTATTCTGTCTCACTGCAGTGAGGTGAACTAGGGTTTCTCTTGAAATCCCTTCCTGCTACACAGTCCCACAATCTCCAGAATTTTACAGTGCATAAATAATAATCTAAGACTATGTACTACATTGTGGGTATCTAAGTTGAGGTCTTGATTTGGCTCAAAGAATGTCAGACAGAAAGCAGTAATTGAGAAGATCAAGTCCAGAACAAAACCTCCCAGGAGTTTAGATTAATTCAGATATGTGACTTTGATTCTGCAGGTATTTTGGCTGGCTAGGAAATTAGGTCATTAAATATCATTATCATTTTAAAAGTTGTTTATGGAAGCTCCCTAGGTGCTTTCCAGGTATTCAGCAACTCCTGCATACTGCTTAGAAGAGCTGGCACGTTGGGCTGCTGTCTTCCCAAAGTCTGGGGAGGTCTAGCTCTGTGGGTTTGACTATAATATTCTGGGTAACAATATTTCAAAAAATGGAAAATTAATTAGCACAGCCTCGCCATCTCAATAACGGACTCCATAAGCCTACGACATTCCAAATCTTTGGAGAATTGCCTGGGTAGGAGGTAGAGCTCCGGCTAAGCTAGAGCTAAGGCTCATCCCGCTAATAGACACTTTTCAGATAACATTAAAAAAACAGAGAGAAAGAAAAGAACTTGTATCAAGTATAAAAATCCAGATGAGAGAACAAGCCTTAGTGTCAGGTAGAATTTCTCTTACCTTTTACACACTTTCCATAATTGCTCTTACCACATCAGATAATTACCTGGGTCCTTCTGTGTTTTAGCTAGTTGTGAGCAGGGCTGCCAAAAGCTTGCAGGTTATCTTTGCTTAAGTATCCAAGTATTAAAAGGCTTAGCCAAAGCTTATCTAAGATTCTGGAGGCTTCTATACTGGCCTCTCCATCACCTCCTTTTGCAGGATGCAAAATCTGTTCTCTCCTCAGTCAATGGTGGCCATGGACTTCGAGAAAATCCAAAGGTGTCCTGCTGTATATTATCCAGTCATTTTTAAAACAATGTTGATAACAGTAGTAGTACTATTATTAGAGATGGGCTTTGCCTCTTCAGCTGGAGTCTAGGCTGAGCCTTCCCCTGCAGACTCTGATTTAATTTGATGTAGATTGATTACATGATGGTGCCTCAGCAGCATTTGCACCTAAATCTGAACTCTGGAAGAGTTCAAGCATGGGTTGAAGCATGGGAAGCATGGGAAGAGCTCAAGCATGGGTTTCAGACTCCATTCTAAAATCCTATGTTCCTGCACCAGTCACAGAATTATACAGTCTTTATTTTTTACCTTCCCTATCTTCCTGGGTAGCTGATAAAAAAATCAAAATGGAACTTTACCAAACTTCCTGGCTCAAAATCATCTGTCGGATGAGAATGCACCTAGCCCTTATCTTCTGCGATGAACAGCTTTGGAATTATTTAACAAGAAAAATGCAGCTGCCTGAGGATTGTGGGAGGTGAGCCAAAATGAGCTCTATTGAGGTGGGAAAGAGAAATTATCAGCAGGGTACCAAAAAGGAGAGGCATGTCCAAATTTGTTTCTGGGCCTTCAGTCCTGCCATCCTCCCCACTTGAAATCTGATATTGCAAAGTCCAAAACAGAGATACAGAGCTGAAACTTTCTATGGCTGCAAATACCTCCCCTTTTCAAACTGTTGCAAGTTCCATTTCTCAGTAATATATTCCTCCTAGAATAGCATGAATCTATAGAAATGCATAGAAACCAGGCTGAATCACCTAAGGCATTCAAATAATACTAGTCTGAAAGCAATAGAGAAGTAGTTAAAAAAACTTGTTGTGTGATCGGTTTTGTTTGTTGGATTTCTTTGGATTTCTTTTTTCTTCTTCTTTTGTTATTTTTTCCCTCCCTGGGCTTCTTCTGTTTCCTTTTCAATGTTATCTTAAGCTTTCAGGTTCCCTTTCCCAACCATCTCCTTGGAAAATAGGCTGTCCTTTCTAAGCCATCTCCCTAACGATCAGTGGTTTAGAAATGTTTGTTTTTCAAATACTTTAATTGTATGGTCTACCCAGAAGTGATCAGCACTGAAAATTATATTTCAGAACTAAACACAACCAGATGGGGAGAGAGCAGCCAGCCATTTGAAAAAGCCTAAAAAAACCTTCTGAGCTCCCCATGTGGTTTGGTTGTTCACTGGTTAATTTCATAATGATTTCTCTTGCAGATGGGTGAAATTCATCTGGGTTTATATTTATCTATCAGAAGAAAGAGACAAGCTTTCAAAGATGACTTGGACATACTAATATCCAACAGACTGTGGGACTGGTATAAGTGCAGCTATCCCTGCCTTCAGGGAAACATAAAACCTTTTTCAGAGGCAAAGTTTTTCTTTGTAACACACTCACACTGGGTTCTTGGCTTTCATTAGCACTTGCTCATTCTGTTTAAAGACAGATTCCTCTCACCTTGCTTTTGCTCTTAGGTGTTACTTGAATTACTTGATTTTTTTTTATTCAGAGAGAAATGGGAGAGCACACGGTGCCATAGGAGACACATTTTTGCTGTTCAGAAGGTACATTCAGTGCCATCTATTTTACTTATATGGATTTTATAATGAAACATATATGCACTGTGCAGTGCCAAATTCTTTACAAACCATTGGTTATCTGGGTGAGTTTGTTCTTTCCTCTTGAGAGTATTATGAAGCAGGACTTATGCCCCATTTTACTCAAGCAGAATTTTACTTCATCATCACAGCTTGCCTGTAATGTCCCTAGAAGATGCCACAAAGTGATGGAGGACATGTGGCAGCCCGGGCCTTCTGTCACCCAAGACAGTCCTTATTCTCTCCCTATTCCCTCTCTTATGGCTGAGACTGGGACACATCTTCCAGAAGACTGCACTGATATCAGGAAACAATCTTGATGGCCTAATATCAGTCTTTCCTGCTCTGAACATTCAACGACATTTGTTCATTCTCCTATCAGCATGAATGCAATTTGGAGAACATACAAACTTCTGGACCCAACACATTAATATTAACAGCAAAAGTCACTATAAGGAAAAGGATATATAAACAGTCAGTTATTGATAGTGCAAATTCTTGCTGACACTTGGAGAGGAGTGTGCAGGCCAATCCCTGTTAGTGATGAAAACAGAGTACTTCCATGCCTTGGAACTGCTCGAAAATGTTTAAAAACTATAGCTAGCGAAAACTGCAGGGAGTGGACCGCCAAATGGGTTTGTTTCTGGAAATCTTCAAAACTATATCCTTCCTCTTTACTTGTTGTGACCAGGTAAAAGTAATCCATCAAATTATTTGCCAGAGATTTACATAACCAGCTAGCAGTTGCAAAGTGCGGGAAAAAAAGAAAAAATAATAAAGAAAACAGGAAGAAAAAAAAGAAGAAAAAAGTGCTGTGGTATGTGTGGATAAGGATGGGCAGAAAAGGAAGTGGAAGGAAGCATGGTAATGCTGCTTGTCCAGCCCTGTTCTTGGGCAGAACAACCACATTTGCAGAGAAGATAATTTTGCCCATCAGTAAAGTGCTGGAGACACAGTAAGTACACTTGAGAGAGACATTATATACAGCCATCAGAAAAGGAAGAATGTTGACAGGCAAGAGACTAATTCAGTTTTAAGACTAAAAGAAAACATTGCCCTGCTTTCCTAGGTATCGGAGACTACAGCGTTTCAGCTGCTTGCTCTTTTGTTGAGTCTTCAAGGTCCTTGTTTTCACCCTAGACAATTTTTCATTGCTTATTATAGCTCTCTATGATAGCCTTTAAGGCATAGGGAATTATAACTGCTGGCTCCTGCAAATTAATAGACAAGAGAGAAAGAGCCTGCAGTCCAAAGCAGAAAGAAAAACCTTTAATAGGTCTGAGGGCTGCCCTGAGAGAGGTACTTGAGGTGGGCTGGTGCACAGCTGCTACAAATCAAGGCCTTCCCAGGTCTCACAAGGCTTGACAGATGGAGCTGGGGAAAAATCGTCTTTCTTCTTAGTTCCATCAACAAATGAAGTATCGCTGATTTTTTTTTTTTTGAGGGGGAGTAAACTAATAATTGGTGGAGGAGAGGAAACTTAGACTAACTTTAGACCAATGGGAAATATTTGACTCTGTTACGAATTGGTACAACAGCTTCTAAATCTTATTTTAAACTCTTTTTTTAAAAAAAGTTGACTTTAAAATAAAATATGGATTCAAAACATGAAATAAAATATTTTGATTTGATGATATCAAAAAACAAATTTTAATGAAATGAAAAAAGTTCCCAGTAAAAGTACCTTTCATCGAAACTGTTACCTAAACTGGACTCAAGCTCGCAGATAGCTTGTATTTCCCCTGCAAACTTCAAGTCAGTGAAATTTCCATTTTCTCTTACATAATTTACCTCACTCTACTTAAGAAAGCAACATGCCAATGCCATTTTTGTACACATTTTGTCACCATAAAAAGAGTCAGCATTCTACTCCTAATCAACACTCCTCTCTAAATTACTGTACTATTTATTGCATTGTTTCTTTCATTACAGTGTTCATAAATTACAGGACTGACAAGAATTTTGAGATCTTTTTCCAACCCATCTATCTGCCCTACTTCAGGGTCAATTCCAGCTGGTTTGTTCCTACAGATGTTTCTCTAGTTTGTTCTTTAAGACCTCCAGCAATCCTCCAAGGAGAACAACGCCTGAAGCAATGCACTAGAGTGATTCACAACTACAGAGATTTTTTTTCTCACTCCTGTCTGTTGCTGAATCACTCCTCCTGTTGTTTAAGCCCATGACTTTGGTCTGTCATGAATCACAGAATCATAGAATGCTTAAGGTTGGAAGGGACCTCTAGAGGTCATCTAGTCCATCCCCCCTGCACACCCGGGATCACCTAGAGCACATGGCACAGGACTGCGTCCAAGTGGGTTTTGAAGATCTCCAGAGAAGGAGATTCCACAACCTCTCTTGGCAACTTGTTTCTGTGCCCTGTCACCCTCACCCTCACTGTTGAGAAATTCTTCCTTAAGTTCCTGTGGAACTTTTGATGCTTCAGTTTCTGGCCGTTTCCTCTAGTTCTGTCGGTGGCCACCACTGAAAAGAGGCCAGCACCATCCTCCTCACTGCCTCCCTTGAGGTGCTTATAGACACTGATTAGATCCCCTCTCAGCCTTCTCTTCTCCAGGCTGAACAGGCCCAGCTCCCTCAGCCTCTCCTTACAGGGCAGATTTTCCAGGCCCTTGATCATTCTTGTAGCCCTGCACTGGACTCTCTCCAGCAGCTCCACATCCCTCTTGTACTGTGGAGCCCAGAACTGGACACAATACTCCAGATGTGGCCTCATCAGCGCTGAGTAGAGGGGGAGGATCACCTCCCTCGACCTGCTGGAGATGCTCTTCTTAATGCACCCCAGGATCCCATTGGCCTTCTTGGCCACGAGGGCACACTGCTGCCTCATGGTCAACTTGTCGTCCACCATGACACCCAGGTCTTTCTCCGAAGAGTTGCTCTCCAGAAGGTCGGTGCCCAGCCTGCACTGGTGTCTGGGGTTATTCCTCCCCAGGTGCAGGACCTTGCACTTGGCCTTGTTGAATTGCATGAGGTTTTTCACCACCCAGTTGTCCAGTCTGTCCAGGTCCCTCTGGATGGCAGCGCAGCCCTCTGCGGTATCAGCTGCTCCTCCCAGTTTGGCATCATCAGCAAACTTGCTCTGTGCCTTCATCCAGGTCACTGATGAATAAACTGGACAGGACGGGACCAAGGACTGACCCCTGGGGGACACCACTAGCTACAGGCCTCCGACTAGGCTCTGCAATGTGGAGAAATGTATCATTCACTTCCTTTATTCATCATCCTTTTATATAGCTTCAGTCTTTTTCTTCTCTAGGATAAATACCTCCTCCTCCTTCTCCATGGTCCTGTTTTCTAGACCTCTAACTTAATCACTTGCCTCTGAACTTTCTCCTGTTGATCGGCATCTTGTTTGGCATCTGATGTCCAAAATTACCCGCAGGACTATGGAGAACCGTCCAGCTGAGGCTTCATCAGCATTGAGCTGCGGGAAAGGATTACTGCAGATATTTTGCAGGCGATGCTTGTGTTTATACATCCCCCACGCTGTTTGCCTTTTTTGCAACGTTACGACACTGTTGACTCATTTTCAGATAATGCTCCACTGCAACCCCAGATCCCTGATACCCTGCCGGCATTACCTACCCCATATTTGGGAAACTGATTTTTCCTGCTTAAGGAATGAATCTTAGTACTCATTCCTAATGAACAGCATCCTATTTTCTTTTTCCAGACCATTTCTCCTGTCAAAATCATTTAAAAACTCCCCTAGTGCCTTCCTAAAACATTCATGACTCTCAGCTTAGTTTCATTTGCAGACTTAAACAAACTGTATTCCATCATTCAGTCATTAATGAAAATATTGAATAGCACTGGTAGCCCAAACAGGTACCTACAGAACTTCACTCCTGTATCCTTCCTTTTTTTTTTTTTTTTTTTTGGTAAGACTTTGATAACTACTCTTTGAGTAAATTGCTCGTTCACATTGACTTTCAGAACCACCACTTTTGACAGAAATCAGTCCTCTCTTCTGAGAACATCTCCCTATTTTTTGTTTCTTTCCACATAGTCTTCTATTAAAATACATTTTATTTGAAGAAGCTTAGTTTATCAAGCATCTTGATCAGGACTTCTTTACCTTTTTAAATCAAAGTCTCATTTAATTTTTAGGGCAGAAAATATCCTCAGAATATCTTGTGAAGTGCTGAAATACTGTTTTTTATTCTCAACTAAGTTAAAGTAGGATAAGGTTCAAATTTTCACCTATTTTTCATCTTTTTCATTGCTTCCTAGCATGACAGGAATGTTGTGTGTGGGAAGGTTGTTTTCTTTCTATATATATAGAAAAGAAATCTGTGCTTTTCCTTTGCAGTTTTATCGGAAAGTTTCATCTTTCCTTTCAGATCACTGATGAAAACATTTGATACTGGGACTAGATTTGATCCTCCCAGAAGATTTCATCTCCCCTTCTTCCTCTTCCAGAAATCCTTTATTTGTAAAAGTGTCCTAATGCATAAGTGTTTTTTACACAGCTGTTTAATCAGTTCTCATTAAGTGTGGAATGTGTATCTATTAGAAGAACTTTGTTTTGAAATGAACATTTAGGACAAGATAAAGGACACATAACAGCCCATTATCTCTCCACAGTAGCATCTGCTATCAAAAGCCCAACAAATTGCTGACAAAATTTGTGATCTAATCAGAGAATTAAGTTGTGTTGGTTCTACAATGCCCCTTTCCATGAAACTTTGTTAACTGTCATTAAATAGACTTCCTCCTCTAATTTTTAGTTATTTGACTGCCAGTTCTGCTGCTGCTTCTTTTATTTATTTATTTATTTTGCCCAGGCTTGGTGTTAAACTAACCCATCTACCATTAACTGGTCATCTTACTTGCCTTTTCTGAATATTGGCACAACATTAGCTCCTCTGATCTCCTGGAATTTCCTGGATAGGCCAAGATTTATTTGAAACTAACATGGGTTGGCTAGAGATCTCTTCAGACAACCATTTTAGGACTCTTGGGTGCAAGTCATGCAGGCCTACTGATTTCAGAATGTTTATCCCTCGCTGGGGTTGTTTAACATCATGCTTAGTTACTAATGGACTGGGAACTCAATTCATTATTCTCATGTGATTTGAATGCAACATCCCACTTCTTTCTAAATGTAGAAATATCTATCAAACACATTTAATTTTGCTATATTATTGCTAGAAAAAAATTTACTACTCTCATCTAGTCATCTCTGATATGGCACAGTTATGATGTTGTGAAACCTCTGCAGTTATCAATGCACAGGAAAGGAAAAAAATATTAATTGTTTTGGTCAGTAAGTATAAATTGTTTCTGCTGGATCCCATCTTCCCATATTTCCTTCATGGCCACTTGTAAATGTTAAGGTGCTAGATCCATACGGTCATGCCACCACCTGCTTAGAATGACTTCTTTGAATCAGAGCCAAGATGGAATGACATGGAAAAGTACTGTGGTATTGTTGCCTGTAACTGCATTTCATTAATAGATATGCATGCCCAATGACACCCAAATTCCAGATCCTTTGTGGATATAACAGTCACCATAAGAGGCCGTAAGAGGCAAATCCCTTGTGTCTTTCATCAACGGATCTGTTAGACATTTTTTTTTTGTAGATGAATGGCTTTTTCCATTTTTAAAGATCTGAAAAGCAAGTCTTCTCAAGAAATTTGTTCTGTGAAACTTGTGTTTTCCTTCAATGACCATTATGAACCAAACTTAGGCTTTAGGCAAAAAGTACAAGATGCTGAAGAGAAAAAGAAAGTAAAGGTACTAAACTGGACGCCATATATTTAGGACCTTGTTGTTAAGGACAAGAACCTGGTGGGTATCATAATAAAATGAGGAGGTTAACTTTTTGCTAAGTATTTTGCAAAATCAGACTAGCTCATGTCAAATCACTATTATATGTCCAGTCTGGACATGGCTAATGGACATGAGCCATACCAATGAACATGAGAAACATGAAATAGGAAAGTGTAGGGAAGTATAGTCAAAGTGGATTTTGACTAGTCCAGGTTAGGAGAATGACCTGTTCAGATGACATTCATTTGTTTGCAGTCTTCCCAGAAAGCTGTTCTACCCTCAATTACCACCACTTAGAGTGCAAGCTGTTCCTTAAGCTTCCTGACGTTCATTAGCTCACGAGACTTTCAAAGGAGATCAGAATAAAATATCTCTTACTCTTTCTGTGACCTTGCATATCCTTATTACTACTTAATGGTCTCTGGAGATTCCTCCAGCTAAGGAGAAACTCCAGGTGCTTTCATAGGGCAAACTGCCAGGTGTTTTGTGCTGTCTGGGCACTATAGGCAGTGTTGGAGATCTCATCCAAGAGCTGGTTATTCTCCATGGGGAAAGGAGGAGGTCTCTTTGGGTTTGGGCTTCACATTAAAGCTGATGCTGAAGGCTCACCTGCCTTTGTTCAGCCAGCTGCACTGTTTTTGCAGGTGCAGAGAACTGAGCCCTGAAGGGTGGAAGGGTAAACAGTCACAGTCCTGAGCAGGGAAACAACTGCCTGGTAGAAATGGAAGGGTTAAACTAAGTGAATTCTCACGGGGGGAGGGAAAGAAAAAGGAAGCTCTATGCTATGCAAGTTTCTCTTGGTGTATTATACATGAATAATGGGTCCCCCTGGGGTTAGCTCCTGGGTTCGGAGAAGGATGTTATCTCGTCTAGACATATGATCTGAACATCCCCAAAGAGCTGGCGCCTGAATCTCACACGAGACAATGCTTCTCCCTCTGACTCCCATGGGATATATCCAAAAGATTTCTGTTTCAGAAGTACCTGCAGGTAGATGAGAGGAGAGAGTGAAGGTGGGAACAGAAATTCAGACTACCCTCTATGGGTGTCATTGCTTTTTAACCTACATGATATTTGGCCTCCTTGAACTTTGCAGGCAGAGACTGTGTAGTTTCAGCCCCAAGGATGCCTAATACTAGAAAACATGAACATGATGCCCTCCACGGAGCCTGGTGCCAGCTTCATATGAGTTCAGTTCATGTTTTAAGTGGGCTTTGGACAAATTTTAAGAGATTTTCCACCAGTTTGTGATGTCAGGAAGACAGTTTGTGATTCTCAATGGATCACATCTATCCTAGCGTTTCTTAGGATCACTTTCACTAGTGAAATCTCAGGACTGGGAACCTGTGGGTTTCATTTCACACTTACATTGCTACCCAGAGAAGATCCTCTTACATTGCTACCCAGAGAATCCTCTATGCTTCTAAATACTCTTTTTTAAATGTGAAGAGAATCCATTATCCATTTTATTTGAGAACCACACAATACTTGACTTATTTTACTCTCTGTCAAATCTACTCAAAAAATGAACAGGAAAAAAATCCTCTTTTTACTTCACAGATGCATTTGCAGGAATGACATTAAAGCAATGTATTGCAATGAATGGAAAAAAATACAATATCCCCCTAGCTTCCTTTTAGCAGTTTTCCTTCATCTACTTTGTTCAACAGAAAGACTCAGGGGTGCTGTGAAGCTCACAGAATTCAAGGGTGATCATCCAGACTCTAATGTTGGCCTTGGTCTTGCTTTACCATTAGTAGCTTGAAGCCTTATAGCTATACCTGGGACAAAGAACACCTTTTTATCTGTGGATGTTGTGTCCTCCTTCAACATGCCAAGATAAAAACTTATTCACAACGAACTGGTTGCTCTATTTTCAAGAGGTGATTTGATACTGGAAGCAAAACTCTGATGGGCTCAGGTCCTCGCATCTGCAAGGCATTTATGTGTGTGCACATCTTGTTTTCTCTCAAACATTGCACTTAGGTGAAATTATTTAAGGCTGAATGAAAAATTAACAGAGGAAGAAAGGATAGAACAATGTGTGGAGTCCTCAACTGTGTCATCAAAAGTTGCCTTCAGCTTTGGTATTACCAGAAACACATTATTCAGGACTTGCTGGAAAGAAGCAAAAGCCAGTGGGGACTCTTCTGACTTTACAGATTGGAGTTTGAATTCTCGTTCTTTTTGAATGATTCATGTAGACAGTTGTTCTCTCTCATTTGTTCTCTCACTGCCTGTTTTCCCAAATGGGTATAACAGCACTTCCATGCCTGTCTGTTTCCTGCTTGTGTGCCAAAGAAAGAGGCCCTTTACAAAGGTCTACAAGAAGTCTGCTAGCCTTTAAAAAGAACAAGAGAACAAGCAGATGGTTTATTGTGTTCAGATCATGGAACCACATCAGAGAGTTCAGAAACAGGACAAGTTCAGAAGTGAGTTGCCGATACTGGTTTGAGAAGAAAATTCCAGTGCACATGGCAGGATGATGCCACAGGGATATAAAAAAACAATAACCCAGAGTGAAAGGCAAGATACAACAGAGAGCTAGAATACAATGAATAAGTCTCAAAAGTGAAGGTCCAAGAAGGATACTGTACAGATGTGAGCACATAAAGAATGAGAATGTGCTAAGATATGATGAAAAAATGTCAAGGTGCTTGGAGATTTCAGGTTGACTCACTGTCTCTAAAATTAAAACAACTTGTCAGTTGAATACCTCCAAAAATCTGGGTCACCCCATGCCTATGTTTTTATATCCACCTCCTGACTAAACCAGAAAGTTTATTAGTGATGCATGCTTGCTGCGGCAACTCATTTTACCAAAAAAAAAAAAAAATCTGTATGCTTACATCTGAACAGTGTCCTGTCAGTGATGAACATGGAACCTGTCCTCACACGGCTTGGACTTCATTCAACATAGCTACCCACAAGTGATGCTGTGAAATGAGTTTGTGGCTCAGCACAGTTCCCACTGAACAGGTGCTCAGTTCAGAAAGCATGGCATTAGGACAAAATGACATTCAAGGTAATTAAAAAGTGACCTGGCAAAGGAATTTTCCTTCCCTTCTCTTCCCTTCTCTTCCTTTCTCTTCCCTTCTCTTCCCTTCTCTTCCCTTCTCTTCCCTTCCCTTCCCTTCCCTTCTCTTCTCTTCCCTTCCCTTCCCTTCCCTTCCCTTCCCTTCCCTTCCCTTCCCTTCCCTTCCCTTCCCTTCCCTGTCTTTTTGCTTCCTTTTTATGGTGAAAACAGGCTTAAATTTCTCACTTCATAAACACACAGCAAGATCAAATCTGACTTTCTTTGATTTTTCCCACCTCTTACGTAACATGAAGTTCTTCAGTATGAAGAGGAGAGAGACTTTTTTCTTTAAGAGTTTTCTCTATTCAGCTGTAAACAATATTTAAACATTCTTGCCTGTCAACCCTCAGTGCTCTTTTCAGTGACCGAAGCAGCTCTGTAGGGAGAGAGGTGTTCACAAGAGCTCCTTGTTGGGACACACTCTGCAC
The DNA here is from genome assembly GCF_059628265.1 of Tinamus guttatus. Lineage (NCBI taxonomy): Eukaryota > Metazoa > Chordata > Aves > Tinamiformes > Tinamidae > Tinamus > Tinamus guttatus. Next base: position 5,586,569 of record NW_028288594.1, on the reverse strand, counting down.
AGCCTCCTGCCACACTGTAAAGGTTAGTGTTTTGGTTTAAACCAAAGCATTTTTTTTCATCTACCTAACAAGCATAGTTCTTTATGTAAGCCCACATTAATACATTTTGGCGCTTTGCCTGCCATCCGTTCACGGTTCTGCTTTTTTTTTTTTTTCTTGCAGCTGTAGGCTTACCTTGCAGACATCCTTTTGAGAAACACATATAACAATTTTCCCCAGATTTCACCTTTCCCTTTCATGAACCATATTCATGAAGGTCAGGTCCTTATGTTTTTTAACTCCATGGACAAAAGACCAGGGGAATCTGTTTGCAGCTGGGCTCTCTGCTACTTGTGCATGAAAGAGCCTTCTAGCTCCATATGCCATTCACCTGGCTACTGTGAGTGATTCCAGGCCAGATACATAGCTATCTTCCTTCTTCTTTTCTCTACTTCATCTAGGTTTCTAACCTTAACCTATAGCTGTAGGTTTTTTGTTTTGTTTTGTTTAATCTAATATACTTGTATTTTCTAACAGCGTGGTTGGGGGGATAATCTCTGATAATGAAGAAGAATACACAAACAATCCACCACTCCCAGAGACAGTGAAACACTTGAAAGTTCTCTTGGGGCAAAAACAAACAAATGAAAAACAAGCAAAAAAAACTATTGTAGCCTATCTCTCTCTGTTTTTCTTTTTTCATTTTCTCTTCCTTCTTTGCCTGATTGCAACAAGAGAGCAAAATAGTGCATTTCATTGCAAGAAGATTCTTTCCTACTATGATTCTTGGAGATTTTACAGCACAAATGTAGAAATGTTTTAACTAAGGGAAAAAGATGTCACGATGAGGCTGTTTTGAAGGAGTGGGTTTTCTTAATTTGTTTATGGTTTACAAATGCAGTCCCTGGAGAAGCTGTTCACTAAACCCATGGCCTCAGTCTAACTTTGGACTTTGCAAAGATATTGAATTTCCTGTCTTTGCTCCAAGAGAGATTATTACTGAATGGCTATTTTATTCCTGTATTGCAGGATTACTTTCTAAATTTGCCAATTAGCGCTTGTCAATTAGTGCTGTCATGTAGTTCACAAAACCTGAAAACCTATTCTTTCATCTGGAAAAATGAGTGCCTTCAGACTTTGCAAAGATGTCTTAACACATCCCCCATCCCTCCTGGGTTTTCTGGCTTTTTGTTTACCTTTGAATTTTGTGAAAGGTCAAAACATGAGCTGCATTGATTTATTTATTAGAAAAATAAAAACAATAACAAATGGATCTTCCTGGCGAGAATACAAACTGTTGTCCAGGAGGTCAAGTTCAAAATACATTTATTAGATGACAGTGTGAGTAACCATGTTCCTGTGCTAGCCAAGCCTAGCTCAGTATTAGTGCAAACATGTCAACCTCTGTGTGAAGCCTTCTCTCCCATCTGGGCCTACACAGCTGTAAAGTCAGTGCATCACAGCTCAGGGGCACTTTAGGGAAAACTTTCCACTAGAACTTATGGAAGGAGGTCATCCCCCTAATTGACCCTATTCCCAAGGAGGGTTGGGGCTTTTTGTCTTGTTTGCAGCTCATGCTGGAAAACAGGAAGTTGGGCAGGTATCAAGTTAAACCAGTAGGAGGCAGGTTCAAAACAAACACAAAGAGGTGGTGCCTCTTGTAGCAGGTAATCAGCTGTGGAACAACTTGCCTCGGGAAAAAGTGATTGGATCAGTTAGAGCTAAAAAAAAAAAAAAAGGAAAGAAAAAAACACAAATGAAAGAAAAATGTGGAAAACCATTAAATACAAAGACATCCAACTGGCCACAAGCTGCAAGAAAAGTCTGAGGAAATAGTGTTACATGGTTGCCTTCTTGTACTCTTCTCCAGGTATCCTCTGACGTCCAGAGCCAGAGCAGAGCTACTGTGGCTGGGACAGCTGTTTGGCTAGAGCGGCTATGACTGCTCTTCTGCTCATGGCATACTCACTGGAGTGATAGATCCTGTCTTGAAGCATCAATAGCAGCAATCCCAGCCTTACACAGCACAATCTTCCAATCTGTTTCCTCCCAGCAGATAAGGATGGAGGTAGAAGTGTTTCAGCACTAACTGCCCTGCATTGCTCCAGCTGCACTTCAGTGGCCTAAGAAGAAAGCTCCTAGTCTGGCACAGCCCTTTCATTGCAGGAGGGTAGACTTTTATTCAGGCAGGTGGTTAAATGCCTCAAAACATTACAAGCACACGTGTCCCAGGAATGGTTTCCAGAGAACGCAGTTTGCCATCTCTTTTTTCTTTTCTTTAGATAGTTCTTCCTGAACAATCACTGAAAAGGCATAAAACAAGAAGCACTTTAGCTTAGAAGCATAAAAAAGAAAACTTAATTTTGAACAAATGAGGCAAGGCAGAGCAGTTCTTTTTCATGCTTTGCCAGAGCCAAGTAGAGTTCAAGCCTTTCTTCCTCAGTAGTCTTCCAGACCAAACTCTAGTCCCTAAACATTGCAAGCAACACTGTCATAAAGCACAGAACCAGCCGCAATATTGACGTTCATTATCAGCTTATTCAAGCAGGCTATGGAGTTATTACTAGAAAGGGATCCAAACCTGCAAAGCTTGAAATAAGATTTTACTCCAAAGCTAAAATATCCCTAGTGGACCAGGAAGTTTCAGTTTAGCACTTTGATTCAGCCCCCTTATTAAAACAAGCCCAAACCTGGGAAATTCAAATCTTGATTGAAATCTAAAGATGACCTTTATTTTTACTATTTTTTTCCAAAGGTGGCTGAATCTGGGTGTCCTGGCTCTGAATCACACAGTTACTTTCTTTGCCTTGACAGGCGGTCTGTCCATTCCAAGGTGGGCCGAACATTTTTTCTCCAAGCAAAGGATCTAGAGAGCTGGGTCACCCTGTTTATCATGCAGCAGAGCAGTGTTAGTCATTGTGCTGGAGATGGGTGGGATGTCTCAGCAAGAAGGAAATCAAGGCGCCAGATCCGATATTAAAATGGGGAGGGGCTTTCAAACTGGAAAAAAAAAAAAAAAGGAGAGAACATTAATATTTTAAAAATGTACTTGGCAGGTATTTCTCTGCATCCCCTCTGCTGTTATTGCTGATCTGTGTGTGCAAATAACTTGCTTTTTCTCCCTTGGGCCTGGAATGACTTTCTGCCGAGTTCTGCACTGAAGTTTGAATTCTAGATGGGCCTGAGCCCAACCCCACCACCCCCGAGCTCTGGATACAGATTCTGCTCTTGTGGCTCAGGCCCCATCTCTTGCTATAATCCTAGGCTAATGATTTCACCATCTACTGTCATCACGCCCATGCCTGGAGCTCCCTGCACTCAACATGCCAGGCGCACATGCTCCTTCTCCTTTTAAAAGCCCTCTGGCCATAAAGCCCACACAGGCTAAGGAGCATCAGTAAAATCATGGTCACCTAGATCTTGGCCCTGTGCTTGGGCTGGGAGAGGTGTGGGGGGCCTCCTTGTGCCAAACCAATACATTGAACCAACATCACTGGAGGAGGGAAGTCCGCACCACCTCTCCATGGCACAGGATTGCCCCTTGCTGACATCCTTGCCTGCCTGCAGCTAGAATAAGAAGCAAGATTAGGACACAGAGGGTGTGATCAAGTCTTCCACGTGCTCAAGAATCTCAGATTACTTTAGCGTCTCCTGGTGGCTATTACTAGCCAGTAACATTCAAAGCTAAACTTGAGCAGGAAAAAAGAGACCAGGACTGAAAGCTGCAGTGCAGTTTCATGAAATATGTAACATGTTTCTCAAGCGTAACTGAAGACCAGGTTTAAATACAAGATCTACACCATCTTCCTGTTTCAGAACCAAACTTTTCTCAATGTATCCCGGAATATATCCAGGCAAGTCAAGCAAACACATGCCATACCATGACTTCTCCTTGGAACTTTGCAAATAGACACCAGCAATAATGTGAACTTCTGTAGTAACAATCACATCACTACAGAATGATCACTACAGTATCATTATATTACACTGGGTCTCTGGCATACAACCAACAGGAGAATTAAAAGGTAGCCATTTTATAGGTGAGGAAAATGAGGCAGAGGAAAGGACTCTCTCTCCAGCATCTACCAGCCTGTGCAGGCACGTGCAGAAGCGAAGCAGCAGGTGATGCAAACCTTTCCAAGAGTTTTTCCTCTCAGCTAGACGGTGAAGGGCTGGCAAAGCATCACAAAGCTGGGGAAGTCCATTGAGATGATTGCTGGCTGGCTACCTTGACGGGACCTCTCTAGCCTGCTGTCAGTCTACCTTTCATGAGGGTGAAAGAGCCTTAGGCGAGGAGAATCCTGCAGGCACATCCTCAGAGAGGATAAACTTGAGCTGTGAAGAGGGAACTTTCTTCCCTCTGAACACTGCCATTTTTTTTCTCTAACAGTGCATTATCATCATCCCTAGAAAAGTCTTATTTCTTGCTCAGCTCTGAACCTTGAACATTGTAGTGTCTTCTTGGCAAGGAAGGAGTCCATGGCCATAGGAGTCCAAAGAGAGTGAAAAAGGCTCTGCTACTTTATGCCAGCTCCTGATCTTCTTTATCTATGCATCTTATGTTACGATTCTCCATAGGATCCTGCCTGGCTCAAACCTCCCTCTCTTGTCCTCCCAGACATGAAACACCTATAGTTTGTCAACTGGGTATGTCCAACAAGCAAAGGAAGAGGTGAGTAGCAGCCTAAAAAATGAGCCACACAAAGCAGTATTTACAGAAGGAGGCATAGAGTTTGACTGCAGTGCTATAATCTCTTAGTGTGTTGCAGTAAACAAGCAATGTGCTGGCAACAATCAAAGAAAAAACACCCATAGAGAGGTCCCCTGTTAGCATAGGATGATCGCCATTCAACAGGACTGTGTATCCAACATCAGACCTCAGAGAGTCTATGAGACCATCACCTCAACCACTTCCCCTTCAGAATGAGAATTTAGAAGGGTTTCCAGTGGGGCCCCTTTACAATATTGCATTTATGATCCCTCTTGCAGACACAGCTCTGTTGCTTGGATCCTCTGAATTCATTGTTCACTGCTAGGCCACCAGTTCAGCTCTACTCCAAGACAGAGTGAGTCAAACTTCTCTTAGCCAAAATGAAAATAAACTGGAATTACAGCCCGGTTCTGAGAGGACAGATATTCATCACCTCAAATGGCCCATAAACTGTCAGGCCAGGGAAGCTGATTTCCCCAGTTTTCAGCCTGAAACAAGGATAAAGTTCTCATTGTTTTGTTCTGCAGATAAAATCAGCAAAATAGGCAGGATCTGGGGGTAAGTTCTACAAGAAACCCAATGTGTTGTGGCTGACAACAAAATGCATAAAGGTCTGGCCAGCCCTTTTTGTTGCATGTGCAAAGGAGGCCTGCTGCTTCCAAGGGCATCCCTACTCCAGCATCTCCCAGGTAAAAAGTGTGCTGCTTTCAGATGTTGGAACACTATGGGGTTAGGCAGGGTTGCTGTGGACTGATTGTCAGCATTTGGACACCTAAGAAGATAAAAATGCTCCAGAGAGCTTACTCATCTCATGAGCCCTGTACCAGCCTTAACTGAAGTCCTTATCCAAGTCTGGACTGAGATCTCATGAAAATGCACAGAGAGAAGGTGTTGAGAACCAGACCACTATAAAAACAAAACAACAACCAAAAAGAGACCTCTGTAAATAGTATTAAAAAATCAGAAAAAAAAGAGGGCCTACACAGATTGCTTATCCTAGTTCTAGTTTCAAACTTCCCTTCCAAGGAACATATACACACATTTATATATATATATATGTATATATTTAATTGTGCATGATGCTTACTTGCTTGTTGAAATAGCTGGATGAACAGCTATCCTGCTGTGCCTGTTGGTAGCAATTCAAGAGACTGCCAGCATCAAATGTCTTTCTAAATCTGCTCTTCCAATTGATGGGGTTTCAGAGAATGCCTTACCCAATGCATGTATGTTTGCATCTGTTTCTCATGCCTTTCCAAAATAGAATTCCATTCATTTCTCTCTTGAGAAAAAATAATAATATAAAAATAAGCCTACAAAACCTCTCAAAAATAGCATTTCGGCTTTTGACTTGTCCTTAGAGCTGCATGTGTGTTTTGGAAAGGGAAAGAAAAAATTGCTGAGGCTTTGGAAAAGGTCAGTAATAAAAAATAAATCTTGCAGACCCTATCAGCTGCCAATTTCTGCTTTCCTCCATGAAAAAAAAGGGAGAAGGAGGAGGGATTGCAAACTCTGAAACTTTGGGAGGAATAACAACAACAATAATCCTAATATTGTACAGCTTTTATACAGTGTGTTGTGTCAGCAGATCTCAAAACAGGCTTGCAAAGGAGCTTCCAAAATAATTACACTGTTTTTCCAGAGGACAAAATATCTTGGCACAATATTACCAGCCTGGTGGCAGAGATAGGAATAAAATTACAATCTTTGAAGGTTGAAGGCACTTCTGAGCCAGGACACAGTGTCATGTTTGCCAGTTCTAACCCTGACTAACACAGATATGAGAAAAATACTGAGGGGGAATGGGGCAAGATTAGCGGAAACTAAATATAAATATTTTAACAGTTTTGGGGGAAAGGCTGAAAAGTTGATAGGAAAAATAATGGCATGGGCACTACTAATTCAGAAAAGTGGAGTGACTGTCCCTTTATTCTTGTATTCCTTCTCAAAAGTGTGTGATACCAGCTGTTTCTGTGATAGCTATGAAACTGTCTGGTAAAGTACCTTTCTCTTATTTTAGAATCAAGTACCTGCTGCGCTAGGCTCTATGCAAACCATCATCAAACAAGGCAGTCCCTGTTTCAAAAATTCAGAGTCTGCAGAAAGTATTTCAGCACAAGGAAGTAACACAATGAAGGGTATATATTTAGAAGTATTGGTCTGCTATTTAATATCCAGTCCCACAGAGAAATGTTCTGTAGTCATACAGTGATCCATTTCTTCATCAGAAATTTTAGAAGTGATCATGACACCATGAATGTGGCTGGTTATTTAAAATGGGCATCAGAAAAGGGAAGAGGGTAGAGAGGATAGAGGCAGAAAGGATCTGAAGCTACTGTGAAATGTGTTAATAAATTCCACCCAGGTATTAATAAATTAGAAAATCTGATTAATTTTATAAATCTTGAAGCGCCCAGGGAGTGTACTACTGCAAGGAAAAAGGTCAGAAGTCGCATTCTCCTGGTCTCAAATCTTTCACTTATTTGAAGAGGCTATGGGGGCACCAGGGCTGCATCCATTGGGGTGGTGAAGGAGAACTCCATTTTGTGACAAACCAGTTATGTTATGCAGTGTGATGACAGACAAAATAGTGTCTGATTCTGATTAAAGCAGAGGTAACGAATGACCTTAGCTATCCATGTAAAATGCTTTTGTGAATTTGTATCAGTCAATTGTTGACCACAAATCAATTCAAGTGACATCAATCCTGGCTATAATTTACATTGTTCACCATTACGAGATGAACTCAAAGCTTATGCACTGTTAAGATATTAATGAAACTAGGTAATCAGGAATTTTGAATCAATAAATTCAGTTTTGATAATTGCAAAATAATGTGTAAAATAATGCTTATGGGGGAAAAAATCACTATCCAGATGAGCTATAATTTAGCTATTCCCATTCACAAAGAGAACTTGGAACTATGACAGACCGTTCTCTACAAATATCAGTTCATTGCTCAGTGGCAAAGAGGTCAACAGAGCATCATGAATTATTAGGAATGCAACTGACAACAAAACATGTAGTTTCACTGTGGCATAAACTAAGGGTGTTCTCACCACTAGAAAATCAACTGAAGATCTGGTCCCACCCCACTAAAAAAGGTTGCTATAAAACTGGTAAAGGCATAGTACTACAGTTTTGCCAGGAGGCATTGAGGATACTAGAGAGCTTTGACTTGAAAAAGAAATGATTGAGGGAAATATGATGGAGCCCTACAGAATTATGAATGATGCAAAGCAGGTGGAGAGGGAACACATAGTAATTACTTCTTATAATAAAGTTAGCAGAACATGAGTGAAGTTAACAGGCAATAGATTAAAATTAAACACAAAAGTACCCTTTCACACAATCCCTAATTAAATGAAAGAACATTGCCACGGGGTATTGTGGAAACCAAAATTATACAGCAGCTCAAAATATGATTAGTCCATTAATGAAATGTCCTTTAGTGGCTGTGAAGTCCAAAAACTTAGGGAATATGTTTTGGTGCAGGATGACTGTAAAGAAAAAAGACAGCTATGAGAAGGATCATCCTGTACCTGTCTTGTCTCCTGCATTCCTTTCCCAGGCATCTCCTGTGTTCCTTTACCAGATGCAGGGCACTGGGTTAGATAGGGTCCTCTGATCTGATTTCATACGACCGTTGCTCTGTTTTGTGCTAAACGTCTGCTGTTGGTTCCAGGTGGCACCTTGGCAAGAACTCAAGGTCTATGTCCCAGTTATGTCAGAGCAAAAGTATTAATGCATACGAGCAAAAGTATTAATGTGTATGACCCACATTATTCACTGTCTGTCCAAGAAAAGATTTTTTTTTCACAGTTCATCAGCAATGGGCACTTGCCGTTAGTTATCTTTAATTTTTGCCAGAATCCACAATTATTGATGGCATACCAGAGATCCAAATGGAAGATTTGTTCAAAAGGAAGGCTCTTATAATTAATATGACAGCCACTCTGCAGTGCCCATGCTATGGAAATTCTTTCAATTAAAAGCCAATTTTGATTACAGCTCACTTTAACATTTATTTTTGGGTTGATGTCTCAGCACTCATTCTGAAAGGCACTAGCTAGTTGGAAATGCGTAATGAAAATAAATTTACCCTGATTTAAAATACACAAGTTACTGTTATTATTTCTAACCTGTGCAATTGTAAATGTCCTATAATCATACAGCTGGAATGAATGTAGGATGTTATATTGTCCAACTTTGTTCTGCATGCTGAAACCTATGAGTGAAATGACCATTCAAAAACTGGTTTCCTTACTTGCTCTGGCCATTTTTTAAAACTGTGTTAGACATACTCTTGCTTTGACTACTTAAATAATTAATAATGAATCGGTGCAGTAGAATATGTTTTGCAGTGGGGGTTTGAAGGAGATGTATATCAAAGACTACATTTTCTGCAGAATCAAAAGCTTTCAGGATGTTTTAGGTCCATGCTTTTGCAGAGAAAGGAGGTCAACATTGCTGGATCTGCAAAACTTCTTGTTTTTTGGTCTAATCCAGGAGATCTGGAAATCTATGTAACGATTCTCCTTGCATGAGGCTTTGAATTAAGCCCTTTTGCTCAATTGTGTTAGTTCAAGATCTCAGTCTCTAGAGATACCACCTAGACAGAGGTGAAGAAAGGAACTTGTTAGCCTCAGGTAAACTGAGAAAGATGAATAGTTGTTCCAAGGCAAAGATCCAGCAAAGAATCTTTGTTTCTTCTTATCTGTTTAAATACCTATAAAATTAAAAACAAATGATTAGAATTCCAGCAATCAAGAATGTGATCTCCTTTACTGCTGGAGGTGCTTCCCTGCCGTTGATGTAATTAGCAAGCCAGAGGTGAGCTTTTGGCTTTGGAAGCCTCACAGATTTTTAATGGTGACAGCTGTTCCATGAGTTTTCCCTTGCTGGAGATGCATGATGTTTCTATTGCGTTTTTCTCTAACCTACTCCCCTTCCTTGCAAATAGAAACAGCAAAAGAAACAGGAGATTCAAGGAACATTACCAGAGGAACCTTCAGTTTGGGAGCTAGACTTTGCAGCCAATGACCTAATAAAGCTGACACTGCATTAAATATGGTTCAAACTCATATCGACAGCAAGAAGTCTCAAACTTTCCAGCCTCAGGTTTTGGAACCTCTCCCCTTCTTCTCCATTCCTGGAAGTTCCCTTAATGGAGCAGCTGAGCTAGTAATCTGAGAATGACAAGACCAATTCTATTAAATCTGAATGTGAACAGGGAAGCTTCTGTCCAGTAAGAAAAGATCGGCCAAGAATAATCAATCTTTTGCTCTCTTTGGCCAAAGGAAGCCTCTGTGATAGATGATGAGGAAATAGCACATGCTGTTTATGACTGTACTGGTTATAGGGCACACGCCATCTGGGCAACCCACATGGTCTTTACACCCAATGGCTCTGTGCCATTACATCAATGCCAGGCAGTCATGTCTGGGTTCCAGGCCATGCTCTGAGCAATGTGTCTCATGGCTCAATAGGAGTTATGCTGTTCTCAAATGTGTGCTGGCTGTTAGTTTAGCAGCTGTTGCTCTCTTATCAGCCCTTCTTGGATGCTACATATCAGCTAGTTTATTGTTTCCAAATTTGGTCCTCCCTTCCCCATGGTGTTTCTTTCTCACCCATTGGAATACTTCACCTCATGAAAGCAAGGATTGCATGTCTTGGTGCTTGAATTTTGCAGTGTGGTACATTCCCTTCTAGATGAATCATTCAAATCCAGCCTGGCTTATTAATAAATGCAATCAGATAAGCATTCTTAGTAACTTCACAAGTGGTGCCTCAGTGAGATCAAAGCATGACAGTGCCATCTAGAATGAACTCCCTGCCAGACCCTTCAGACCAGGGCACAAGTACAATTTTAAGTGACCCTGCATGTGTGTTACTAAGTAAAGTTGCTGTTCTTCCTGTGAGGAACAACAGAGGCCTCTAGGCCCCATATCTGCATGAATACTGATACTAAGATGGATAAAAAGCTACCAATCTTTCCATCTTCCCCCGGGGAGAATTTATGAAGGTTCTGCCAAAAATTACTGATTATAACCTATCTAATTTAGCAGTAGAAAAGAATTGTTGAGGAAGAATTGTAGCTTCTGCTGATAGGAAGGGTGAATTCATGTGGAGGCATCTTTGCATCTGAGGGGTACAATCCAGTGACAAGTAAGTTGGCTAAATTAGAGTTTGAACTAGGCCTTCAGAACAGGGAATCTCTCCAGCATTAGTTTCTGTTGACATCTATCTCTCATAACCAGTGTTTGCAAGTACCTGAATTTCTCTTTGTCCCAGCAGAAGTTAAGCTTTTTCACAGGAGAGTTGGTTGGTCAGGCTTTACTGAAACTAGAACAATGTTTTTGCCTCCCAAGGCAAACTCTAGTTATCATCTCGTGACTTACTAGATAACAGTATTTCCAGCTGTACAGGCAGTAGGCAACAGGACAACTGATGAAGTTAAACCTTAAAGAACTTTCTTCTTTTTCCTCCATCATTATTTCACCCATGATTTTATCATTAGCAACAAGTCTCATTACTAACAGTTCAACTATAATATGCTCCAATGACCTTCCCAAAGCTCTTCGGTGGTTGTTTCAGAACTGTGGAGTATGGCACATCACCATCTTCATTTTGTAGTCTACCTCATACAGTGATGGAGTCCCACAAATGATTCTACTCATCCCAAATCAACTCATGGATCCCTTCTGTGATGTTCAAGACTGTCTCCAGTAACAGCTATCGTAGTAATGTTTTGTTTTGTTTTCTGGGCTTAGCTGTATCACAGTGGTCTTTGATTCTAGTGTCCACATATACAAAATATTATTTAATCCAATGGTTATTCTGAACTGCCCATTACCACATGAAGGCTTTTGGTCCCCATGAGGAGTTCCTTATGTCCTGGGAATGGTTTCTGGGCATGAAATTAATTCTGTTTGACAAAGCCAGTCTGCTGTAGCAGATATTATTTTCTGCTCTTCTATATAGCTGCTTTTCAAGGTCCACAATCTGTACACCAGACCTTCTTCCTCAGAAAGATCCATACTTTTGGGTACTGGCTTTTTTGGGCCTGTTTTCATGGCACCAATCTAAGCTGTGCCCTTCAGGCCAGGCAACAAGCCTGACACCAACCAAATGGCCTGAAATCCCTCCAGTCTGAATCCCTGTCTGGAGCTACACTCTTCTACTACATCAGTCTTTAAAGACACTCACTATGCCCAGCCCAGCTGCCTCCGCATTTCCCAGCTGCTCTTTTGGCAACTGGTATTGGACAAATAAGCCCACCCCAGAATTCACTTCAGAAGCAGCTTGAGATCATGTGCCCCAAAGGCAGATGGGATTTGTGGGCTGTGTGAGCTCAGACTGCACTTCTGCAGTCATAGGTGATCTATCAGTGAGAGCATGAATATCTAGACATAGATCAGGGGAGAGCACTAGCACTCAACCCACTCCTTGGCCTAGGCTCCCTGAAGACAGTGTTTATGAATTTCACTTCTTCCAATGGTATCTTATGATCTTTTTCCATTATACATCTGCTCTTTGCCAGCTGGGAGGGCATCAGGGTGATTGTCAAATGATCCACTATGACCCTGGCAGTGTAGCTCAAGAGGGACCAGGTGCAATTGTCCTTGCTGTTCCATTCTGGATGGTGGTCTGACAGGCAAGGAGGAGGTGTATGTGCTAAAACTGAAGCCGAACAGTGAGTGTTTGTTCGTAAAATTTACATTTGCACAGCTGAACTTTCAGTAGCATACTAGCTTCAAAACCTCTCTTTTTTTCCTCTCTCCTTGCAAACATCATTTTTCTATTTTTCCTGCTATGTCTTCTTTAACATCCTAAAGCAAATGGGTTTGGATTTAACATGAGGGTGTGGATGTAGCTGGCGCCTTTGATCCCCTACCCACCCTTTCCTTTCCCCTCCCCAGAAATCAAAGCTGGAGAGTATCAAATGAAAAACTGCACAGCACAGGCCCTGATCTGTCAGCGTTTGGGTTTGGATCAAACTTGTCCAAAGTTGCAGATGCAGCTGGAGATTGCTGGTGGTTCCAGCCACTTTCTTCTTTTCCTCTCTGAGAGCACTAGGTCAAAGCTATTTAGAGGATATAGTACAGTTTTAAAACACCTATGCTTAGCAGTAATTAAAAAACTGTTAATTCAAGACATTTATAAAAACACAGGCAAAATACAGCAGAGGGGTGTGTAAAAGCTCTCACTGAACTGCACTTTGCCTCCTTTCTGTTTGACTTCTGCTAAGGTAGGTATTTTGTGTCTGCTTCATCAAAACAATAGATACTAGGAAAAGAGCTCGTACACTGTTTCAGCTGCATTAATAGTTGTTATTGCATTAAAAAGCAATGTGAAGTCAGCGAACTTTGGAGAAGAGCTTCCATCACAGTGGAATACGAAACTTAGAGGACATCAGTGTCAATGCTTAATGAGGGGCAAGAGACAGGAAGGATTTATTCATGGCAAACTCTGCAGAAAAATTAGTCAGTTAGCTGAGGTTGCATCATCACAAAGTTTCCATAACTTCCCATGCTATTAAAGGCCTTTCAGTCAGAGGACCAGTTTTGAAGTCCTCAGGCATTGCTGCTGTCCAAGACTTCACCAACACATTTTCTACAGGTGCGTGTTTCTTGCATGCACATGATAGATGCACATGCATACTTGCACGCATGAGTTCCTGATTTAGAGCACAAAATGGAGGCATCTTTTTGATGGGGCAGGGAAAGAGATCTCTCAAGGAGATCTCAGACCCTTGAGGTCTGAGAAGGTTTGCAACCTTGTGCTCCCAGGTGGAGTTGAATTTGCAAGACAGCTCAGTGGCAGAAAGCAAGCCAGCCTCCCCATTGGAACTCCCCTTCAGAGGGTGTGTTCGAAGCCCTCAACCAGCCCAGCAGCCTCTGTGCCTCTCACTCCTGCTCTATTTTTCATTCATTATTTCAGGTGTGCAAATTAAACCACAAGAGGAGGGAGAGAGGTCCCTGCCAGTAGGGAAATTAATTAGGGTTTGGGAGATAATGGTTCAAATCTGAGCTTTCTTCAGTGATCTTCCTTGCAACCTTGGGCAAAACACTTTGGACAGCATCCAGGCTCTACACCATTGTGAATGGTGTTGTGTAGAACAGAGCAGTGACAAATGGTGTCCAGATAAACACCTATCTTGGAGGTTGCCTGGACCCAGCTGCCTCCTCTCGATTAATGCTACTTTAGCTGTCACGGACTGAAACATGCCACTCTTGGCAGATCACACTTACATCCCAGCTGCAGGTGTGAGTCTGCAACGTGGCAAGTCTCAGTTGCTTTGCCTGCCCCAGGCCACACAGTTGGCACTTAATAAACAAACAAATACATGTGGGGGTGTGATTAAAGGAACTGCTGGCTTGAATTTGGGAAGTGTGACTCCATGACAACGAATGCAGGGGAGTTTTAAAAAGCATATAAAGGGAGTTCTGGATAAAGTTCATTCTCTCCCTATCACTTTCTGGTGTACTGTACCAGCCCTGTTTTGGGTGTCAATAAAGATAGCAAATACATGTACAATATACACATGCATAAATTGCTATAAGAGAGTCTTTCAGGTGAGCTGTTTCAGAAATAGGTATTTTGGAATTTCTAACACTGGGATGACATTCGGATTTGCTGAAATGAAACACAGGAATGCTGAAAACAAAATTATGAGAAACCGTTTTATTTAGTTCTGTCCTGGATCTGATGCATTCTCACTGCCATTGTTTTTGAGCTCCTGCCAACAGGGCATAATATAATACAGCTACCATCTGTCTGGTGTTGTTTGCTCTTTACCCCTTTCCCTAGGGACAAGCATAAAGTTTTGTCTGGGTGGGTTTGTTTTGCTCTGTGTGTTGTTGTTGTTTTTTTCTTTTTCTTTCCTTTTTTTTTTTTTCCTGTGTTTTGTTTGTTTTGGGGAAAGGGAGGAGTATATTGGTTGTTTGAACAGGGAATGTCACAAATAACGTTAATCATGATCAATGGCTGGATAGGCAGAGCTCAGATAATCTTTTAAGAGTTCCCCGAATGCAGTCTATTCTCTGGTGGGGCTACCTACCTTCTGCGATGCCCTGGCCATAAGCAGCACCCCAAGCTATCCACAAACCAAGCAATACCCACTTGTTTTAGAGAAGACTGGAGCAAGGGAAGGAAAACCAGCATTAGTTTGGTATGGCCTTTGACATTTCATGATGACTGTGTTTGCAGTATCATGGAGAAGTGACTATCAGCAGATGATACATTTTTGGCTTTTCAGAAATTATTTCCTGAGATTCTACTCCAAAAATCATTGCTCTTGGCTTAGCTATAAACATTGTCTCATGGAGACAGATGTGCCTACTTGGATGCAGCAAGAGTCTCATTTAACATATTTGTTAATCTCTGGAAATGGAAATAAGCAGGCGCTTGATGAAATTTACAAACAGCAATAATTTGGGAGGAGTCCCAAAAACAACCATGACAGAAAAGTAGAAGAAAGGCATTTTGGGGAATATAATTTTGGAGTAAGTAGTATAAAGGAAGGATGCAGTCTAATTCTATTAAGTGGCACCCATAAGAAAAGGAAATAAAGAATCAATGAAAAAAAAGAGCAAGCAAATAAAGGAAAAACAGACAAAGGTGATGGCAAATATCAGCTTGTGGCATGATTTAGCAATAAAACAGGTTACTGGGAGTAAGAGGCTGCTTGATCATGGAATTCAAAGAAACATCTTTATATGCTGAAAGAGTTGGAATGTATGATATATGTGGGAAGACTAAAGATGTGAAAATTCAAAAACTATGGAAAAGACAGAAAAACAGACTTTGGATAACCAGGGAAGGAAGATAAAACACCTAGAGTGCAGAAAATGGGAAGAGATTTGCTAAGAACAATGTAAGGAAACATAAGCAAAAGAGAAGGTAGAGCCAGATTTTTCTTCCTGTCAGTAAGATCTGTGGTACTATCATACAGTTTTCTAACAGAGCGCTGGGAAACCCAGCATTTGGGACTGTCAGACCCCATCCTGAGACACAATGCAGGTAATACCCGTGCCAAAAATCCTCTAAGAGCAAGGAAGCTGCCAGAGAGCCAGTGTTGGATCTCCAACTTCTGTGACTTGGTAACCGCATGGAGCAGCCCCTTTCTGTTTCATTAAACAACTTGCAGATCTTTTCTTCTCACTCCATTCTGCAGTTTAAGAAGGGCCATATCTTGTCCAGGACAACTAGCTATTCATACACAGTCATCTGGTCATCTGTAGTGAATCTAGTCTTATGGACCTTACCTAAAAATGGCTTGTCTACACTGTTAACCTTTTTAGCCACACCTCTGGCATGGTTGACTATGGCTTCTAGTATGGCTAAGCATACACCAGACTAAAAGATTTCATCAATGTTTCAATTCATGCATTTGTATGATTTATGGCTACAGGACACCATGATAATCATGTCTGTTGTACTGCGCAACAGAGGCCAATTCATTTCCACCATTAATTCCAGTCTGTGCTCCCTGCATGAGCCAACACATGTTTTTATGCATTAAATAAATACAGGGTAGAGGCTAAGTGCCTGAAAAGGATATTAGGTAGGTGGTGTTCAGAAATGCCAGAATCAGGGCATTAATATTTTCGTTAGCTCTTCTTTATAAACACTGGATTTTGTGCTGTCTTTCTGTCAAGGGCATACAATAAACTTAGATTTGGCTTGAGAACTGTTAGATAAATAGTAAGTCATTTCCTCCTGAATGTCTCTGGTTCTTGATTACGTGTGTGTCACTGTGAGTGTGTGAGCATGCATTTTATTTTGTTGGCTTTTTTTTCTTCAAACTTTCAGAAATCTTCCCCCCTCCTCTTTTTCCTTTTGCAGGAAGGCTCAACATCTCAGTTGCTTGTTTTATAAGGCAATGCATCATCTCTTCTCATTGCCATTAATTAGCCAGGGTAATATTTTCCACATGAAGTCACAGGACTTGAAATGAACATATTTCGGCATCAATTAGGTCTCCGCTCATGTGAGGGCCCAGCTGCACTTTAAATACTATTTATATAATGGTAATGAGCCAGTCATCACCATTGCTGGCTTCCAGCAGGTTTTGTACAGTGCCTGCTTGAATATGATTAGAAGTGTGTGGCTCTTCATCTCCCCTCTTTTTTTTTTTCCTTCCCAGAAACTATGTCGAATAAAATGTACTGGTTTTTAAAGGCATAAAAGGAGCTGGCAGCAGAAAATCGGATGTTATTCTTGGTATCCGTCATATTTTCTTCTATTTTCTTTGGAAAATGTACCCATGAAAGGCAGGAGCTCCTTCTAATATTCCACAATCTACTTTTTCCTCCTCTTTTTTATGGTGGTTGGGGGATCTGGGGGGCTTGTTTATATTGTTTATATTTGTCTTCTTTCCTCTCACATACACATTATTTTAGGAAAAAAAATCTTAAGATATCTATACAACCAGCACTGGTAGATGATATTATCAGAAGGATACAAAGAAAACAAAAAGTTTGGAGAAGCTCTGGCAGCACTCAGTGAGGATTAGGTAAAATCCACATGGATAAAGCAAGATCTGACCTAGATCCTGAGGTCTGCATCAGCCGCAGTCAGAATATGAGTCTAGAAAAGTTTAGTTTCTTTTGAAAGACAACTCTGTGTTGTGATGTATGCAGAAAACCTGCCTGGTGCAGCTGTGAGTGAGTGAGTTCATAACTAGGTAACGTAATCAGAGCAATCCACGTGGTCTGTATGTGCATCCTGAAGACTTGCAAAATATTCTCTGCAGCGTTATTACGACAGTCCTATCTCCTCTCTCTCTCTAACGAACACAGAGTTCCCGTCAGCCTCATAGTCTCATGCCTCCCAAGCATTCCTGAATAAGACCAGCATTACCAGCCACCCTCCCTTTCATGGCACAGGAGAAATATCTGTTCTTCAAGCCTGTGTCACTGCACGTACAAACAGCCGATTAAAGGAAAGGCAAGTCACACACTGTGCTTTACATTTATAGTGCAACAAAATTCCTGCTCTCAGTTGTCTGACAAAGAGTTCTACAAAATTCATCCAGTTTCCAGGAAACATTTATCTCTAGAGCTCCTTTTCTGGGAAGTGGCAGTGCCATGACTTTGCTGAATCGTAGTGTAGAGGCAGGATGAACGGTCGGAGAACAGGAGGGCAGAGAATCCCCTGCACAACTCTAAGGATTAGGCAAGCATAGCCATGATATCATGACCCTAGTCCCATGACCCCAGGAGGTCCCCTGGGGGAACCCATGACCCACCATGACCCCAGGGGTCGTGATATCATGACCGCTGCTGGCTGGGTCCAAGGTGTCTTACATGAAAAGCCATTCTGACAATCTCTTGCAGGTCACTTGCATTTAGGCGGGTCACAAAAGCTACTTGCTCCTGTGACAGACACTGAAAAGCCTTTCATGGAAAGGCCTATGTGCCTTGATAGGAAGGAACATAGTCAACTTTTCTAATAAATGTCATCACAGGTAGATGTTCTAGTTGAAGGTTGAACAACGACAACAACAAAAAATATAGGTCCTGTCATCCCCAGGTGGGTGTGAGGAGAAAGAAGTAGGTGTGTCCTTGAGGCTTCCTTTAGGGAATATCAGCAGAGTCCTGAGAGCACACCCGAAAGGCAAATTCCTGAGGGCAATTAAATGGAGGTTGGCCACCATTTTGGCACCAAAACTGTTCAGATGCCTTTTTAACAGCGGAGTAAATCTGTTTTCTGAGTCAGATCTGGAATTCACTCCCACTGGTTGGGCTCTGAACAGGAAAAAAATGTGTTTTTATTCCCCCTTGATCTGAGTCTGCCTCAAGGAAATCTGCTGTCCAGTCTCACTCAGCATCTCCACTTCTGGAGAGGCAGACAAACACAGAGGCCAAAAGGAAATATCATCTAAATGTGGCCTCCCAACCTCTTGTTGCTTATTTCCTACACATGTTTCATCTATCTGTAGTGAAAACAAATAATAAACAAAAATACTTCCTAAATCCCAGCCGTCAGCCATCAAAATCAGAGTGGAAGGCTTGGCCTCAGAGAAGTCAATGACACTTGATTTCTTCTTCTTCTTCCTTTTTTTTTTTGATTGCACATATTTTTATTTTCATTTTTATCCATCTTCCCTAATTGCAGCAAAGACTGCTTTTTAGCAGCAGAGAAGTTTAAAGGCTAAGGTGTGCAAGGAACATGAAAGTAATAATACAGTAATGGAAGCTCAGTGCATGTGGGGTGGAGGAGAAAACCTTGTCTCACTGTGTATTGGAAATAGTTTCAGGATGTGATTCCCACGGCGGGAGTGAAGTCTATGCTATTTTATCAAGTTACATATCCTAAACTGCAATTTCAGCTTAATCTGTTCTCAAGGTTTTAATGGCCAAATGCTCAACACCAAGAGTATCCAACTCCTCTTCCTTGTCTCTTAGTCTGATTCCCAGGACTCTGTAAAAACCACAAAGGCCAATGTGAGATATGGAAAAAGAACATATCTGAAACAGAAGACACCCTGTGTAAATCCTTAGAAAGTATCAGGGAGCTTTAGAAAGAGCAAAAAATGTTTTATTCCAGCTCTAACTGATCAATTTTCTGGACAGACGTTTGAGCTAGTGAAACCAACCCACGTCACTGACTGAAAACAACACTGGTGACTGTCTCCATACCCTGCAAAAGCAGAAAAACAGAGGGGAGCAACAGGAAATAGGCCAATCTGGCAACCATCTTGTGGTTCTGCTGAGAGGGAAAAACTTGAAAGAAAAGCTGGTAGTTTGGGATGGGTTTTATCTATGTCCAAAGTCTCATGATGTGGACTGAGCTCTATCAACAGTTTACGTGAACAACAGAAATTCTTTTCTGTCAGACCCGTCCAGCCTTCTCTGTGTCTCTTCCATAGAAATACAAGTGTCACAAGTATCTTGAACTGGAAAGGACTATTTGATTGACTATGACCAGATCATAGAGATTTATAGCAGTGTGACTGCAAAACTTATCTAATCTCTCTTCTCCCAAACTTTTTCTTTTCTTTTTTTTTTTTTTTTTCATTTATAAACAAAGCTTTAAAACTTTCTAGAGAAACCTAGGGGAACTTCATCCAATTGTGATGCAGGTCAGTGGGACATTAGACACATTAGCAGGACCAAAACTCTGTGGAGACACAAAAAGGGACAGCCAGATTAGCAGCAGTTTTATGTGCCCTGTGTCTTTCAAACCTTTTTCACACTGAACTATAATTGATATTGGTAGTGCAAGGAATATGAACAGCCATATATCTGAGAGCCATCTGAGATGACGAAAAGGAGAAGGTGATGCTATCCCATTTTACACCCCAAAGATGGTAAAACTAGTAATAATTAACATGAATGAAAAATACAGAGGTTCAATTTATGCGTAAGATACCTAAAAGGAAACATAGTAAAAGTTCCATAATAAAATAATTCCACATGGAAGGAAACTGGGTGTCCCTTTCATTCTGCTAATTCTATTCTTTTATTGCAAAGAAAGAAAGAAAAAAAAATCTTATCTGAATAGCTATTGCATAAAAACCTGGGAAGGAAACAACATTATAACAAAATAATAAAATCTTCCATGTGAAAAAATATGCATTACCTGAAAATAAATTGTAAGATTTTCAGTTTGTTGATATGCTTGTGACCTATGATAATGCTTCTGTATCTGTAATTTACCATAGAGGATAATTAGACAGTAATATAATTTCAGTTTATTCTACATAGAATCAAAGCTGCGTTTAAGTGAGACAGATCATTTAAAGATAACTTGGTCAGACATTTTTGTTACCATGGAAACAGCAAAGTTCATAGTTTTAAAGCAGGGTGGACCTGCTTTAAGCTCCAGAGATTCTTAACTTGTGGCTCCAGGATGGAGATTTCCTTGTTACTCTGCTTTTCCATAATACTGAGTGGGAAAGAAATCCTGGGCATAGTGATGAGAATTCTCAAGCATAGGTCAAGCCTAGCTGAGTTAGTCTGACCTCTGGGTGTCTGCAGTAGAATTATGTGAGTATGTGTGTCTGTGTGCACATGTGTACGCACACACAGAGGCAGTACTCATCATCTGTCCGATGCTTCAGACAAGCCAGTTCAGACCAAACCAAAAATAATTACAAGTCAAGTCATTTAAGAGTATTTAAACCTGTGGAGAAAAAATGAATAGTAATTGGGACTTTTGTTCACCTTGTTCATCTTATTCATTATTTGTTTTTCTTAGTTGTTAGCATGTTGTGAACCTGGTTTACACTAGTCTTTGGGACTCTGTGACATTGCAGAGAATGGCACAAGTAAAGTGATTTATGCTCTGCAAAGGAAGGGGCAACTACTCTCTCAAATTTTATAAGACTTTTACTTCTGATCTAAGCTGGAATGGTTTTATAACCAGTATGTCCTCTTACTGAAGGTATGCAATTTCATCTGGAAGGCATCTAATAAAAGCTCTTTTAAAAGTTCCCAATTACTATTCACATTTTCCCCACTGGAAAAAAATGGAGAGAAAAAACACGAAGATATTTGGGACCTGAAGCACATAAAGTACACAACAAAGCACAGCAAGTGGTGTTTGTTTGACCTGGAAAGGAGAAATGGGATCAAACTGATGTTTTCAGATATCTAATAGGGTATTACAGAGAAGATGGAGACAGACACATGTCAAAGATGCACAGCAAAAGGACGAGAGTGATGGTCCCATTTTGCCTCTTGTTAAATTCTGACTGTAAATCAAGAACAAAATCCATACAATGACAATGCCAAAGTACCAGGAGAGCTTCACAGACAACCTGTGGAATCTCCATCCTTGGACATACTCAGTATTAGACTGGACAAGGTCCTGAGCAGACTCTGAAGTTGGCCATCCTTTGAGTTGGGGATGTTGGATAAGATGACCTCCGGAGGTCCCCTCCAGTCTAAATTTTATGATTCTGTATTTTCTCATTATAGCTGTAAGCTTAACAGCCTGACTCGTTGTCTCAGTTAATAAACAATTACATTAGGAAATACAAATTAAGCCAGTTAACAGGTTTTTATGGGAAACAGTTCCTGTCAAACTGACTTGATATCTTTATTCGATAAAACTACCAGTTTGGTGGCTAAGGATAATCAGGATGATATAATAGACTTCTGTAAGGCAGCTGACTTTGCCCTGCAGGATGTTTTAATTAAGAAACTAGAAAGAGGCAAAATGCATTTGGCCTGCATTCAACAGTTCAGAAATGGATGACTTGTGGAACTCAAATGAAACTATAAAACAGAGAATTCTTATGAAACAAAAGCATTTCTGGAAAGTCCAGCTGGCATCCATTCCTGCACCTCTGTTCTTTAAGGATCTCAGTGACCTGGAAGGAACTGTAGCACCACTACCTACAAAGTGTTCATAGCACATAAAGATTTATCACGATAAGAAAAAGACTGGGGAAACAGAAGATAGTAAATAATGAAGGCTGGTCATTGATACAGGTTGGCTTGAATCAGCCCGTAAGCTCAGTGAAAGAAAACACAATGTGTTTTAATGCATCCGGCTGTAAAGTCATCCATCTAGGAGCAAAGAACGCAATGGTGCTTATTCACAGGATAGGAGACTCTACACACAGCAGCTGCAATTTTGAAAATAATTTGAGGGTCTCAGTGAATACCGTGTCAAGAAGGTTGAATGAGATTTCTGGAAATATAAACAAGACATAGTGAAAAGAAGAGTGGAAATAGAGTACTCTATGACTACTTCACTGATTACTACTGAAATTCAGCATCCATTTTTGGTGTTAACAATTCAAGCAGCATATTGACAACTTGCAAAGGGTTCATGGCAGAGCTGCTTGATTAGTTACGTTGTTGGAAAACATCTCTCAGAAGGAAATAATTAAGAATACTACATGGAGAGAATCTCAGAATTCTAAAGAAGAGTTCATCATCCCCTGCAGTCATGCTCACCTGTTCCCTGCCCACTGTGAGATAAATGTTAGTCATGTCACTTCTGACATATGTTTTCTCATCTACTCTTAAAACCTCTTTTTTTCTGGAAACATCACAAACTCTGTTGATATTTAAGCAACCTCTGCCTGAATTATCCCTATCATTAGAAATCCCAGCATGTCTAACTGACATCCCCCATACTGTGATACATAATACATAAAAGAAAACTGCATTGAAGATGGGAATAATCTGTGTACTTCTTTGCTGAGGTAAAACCAGAAAACATGGTTTGAAGACAACTATCCAGTGTCACTTCTCTTCTTTAGTCTGAAGACCTCTATTTGCTCACACTTTTTCCCATCAGCCTCAGTTTTGAAGTTTTGACAGTCTCCATTCTAAATATTCTAATATTCTCTAATATTACATACTGCTTGGAGGTGAGGTGCCCCATAGGAGAGACAGTTCTCCATGTGAGGCCTTATTGCAGCTTAGCAGAATAGAATTTTTATTCTGCACATTTTGAAGGTAATATTTCTATATATCCAGTGTAAAATAATGCTTACATTTTTCTCAGTGACCTGACATTGATATGTCCTGACTAAAGATTTTGGTGTCAACTCCGTCCACAGAAAAAGCTAAATCAGGAATGAACCTTTTTTTTTTTTTTTTTTCTTTTTTCCTCCTTAGGTGATGCTATTTAGTTCAAATTATAATTATATCTTAAGTAAGAATGTGCCAAATTAAAATAATATGTTAGATGGGGTAAGACAACAATGAGCAGTCATGGCCATAAAAATGAGAAGTCTCTTTATACCCCTGAACTGATAACACAATTTCTCATTACTCCAAGAGCATGGGTAAAGATAACTCCCATTTTCTTACACAGTGGCAACACTCAAAATCTCAGAGCTGCTGTATCTCTAATCCATGAACAGGAGGAACAGTGCAAAAGGATCATGACTTAGCTCACACAGCTCCTGAGCAGTTGGATAAAGAAGTGATGGCCACGCAGCCTGTTGCTGAGCTGGTCTTCAATGCACTTTTCACTAGGAAATCCTTTTTTCCTATCCTCTCTTTGCTTCCTTGGCACTAAGTGACTTACAAAGGAAAACAGAAAATTCATATGATGAGGGGAAGATACACTAAGGCTTTTCTGCTTCCAGCAGTCCACCCAAAAGTACAACTCAGGGACAGGAAAAGGATGATATCATGAAATTTAAAGCCTGATACTTCTAAAGGCATGGAAAAGAAGGAAAAAGTTATTATTTTACCTGATCCAAATGGATGGTACAAGCTCAGAAGCCAGAAATCATATAAAAAGAACAAAAATCATACTTATTTTACTTTTTTTTTCTTCTTTCTCTTAGTTCTGTCAGGAAATTGGGACAAGATGGAGCCCTTTGCTCCTATCCTTCTCCTACAACACTTTTATCTGTCTGATATAATCTGCTGGAGCTGTTCAACCTATGAGGTTACTTCTTAAGGGGCACAGTTACTTCCATTTTTTTAAGTGCAGAGGAGGGGGCTTTCTCCTAATCTTCCTATTTGATGTGCAAATGTGTCCCCCCACACAAAGGCACATGCATTCCTGCTTCTGTCAGCAGATCCTGCCTCCTCCTTGCACGCCTCTCATGTGGGAGAGCCAACACCGTGTCTCAGAAACACGCCTTGGTTCCTCCCCTGCCGCAGTCCCAGCAGTGCCAGCATAGAAATCACATAGGCAGGAGAGAGCAAAGAGTATTTGGGCAGGAATCTGGTGTAGAGGAGATATGGTCAAGGTGAGGGAGGGAGGAGTGTCCGTCTGTCTGTGATACTTACCCTGAAGAGGACCCTAGACATTTAGGAAAGTTGTTCAGCACTTCTCTGTGTGGAAGTCTTCTTGCAGCATTGCCAGGTTTTCATCACTGGTATTGAAACTCCCTGTGGAAATCTTGCCTCGGGCTTATTACCTATTCACGTGTGTATATGCACATGTATATAAATGTATATTTATACATATATATGTGCATGTGTCGGTCAAAACAGCTTAGCTACTTGCAAGGCAAGGTATCAATGGAATAAATGCATGAACTCATCGCACTGATTTGCAATGTGTCAAGGACTCAATGGCAATTGCTCCTTTTGAAGGCCTGACTTTCTGTGCTACTCATCAGGCATTTGAGATATAGAGGCTGAGACAGCTGTTTTGTCAAAAGTTATGTTATTTGCTATACCTGTGAATATTCACCCAAATTTGCCATATTATTTTAACAGACATCCAGGACTGCCAATGCTCTGTCAAGATTTCTTTGATTTTATGACATAAAAACTCTCCAGAGCCCTTCCTGAGGTCAGCTCTCTCACAGTTCCTAGGATCACTCTGCTTTCCATGTGCCATCCCCAACCACTGATGGCATGTTTCACCTCCCTCCCACACACTTCCCATCCATAGCAGAACCACACATGTACTGTTTTTCTGGGGAGAAGGAACACAGACTCAGTAAGACATTCTCTGGAAATGGACACTCAAATGTAGTTTTACCATGGAAGACGTAATGCAGCAAGGAGGCTTTGTATGGCATCCAGTCAGTAAGGCCCAATAAAGGATAAAATGATAACTATGATAACTATCTCTACTGAGCTGTTCTTCTTACAAGAGCATGGTGCACCTTCAGGGTGGCCATTTCTTAAATGTTAAGGTGTATCTTAAAGATTCCTTACTAAAGCTGGTATGTTCATATTGAACAAGGACTGTCATTTGTCTAATGTACAACCTAAGGACGATTCCCCTGGTTCTAGTTTCTGCCTGTGTCAAGAAGTAAATTCTTAGCTTTTCTAAGCTTATTGGAAATAAAAGATGTAGTCATAGTGGGTGAATTAAGCAATTATTAAATAGCTCTTTCAGAGCACTGGTTTATATTTATAAAATCCAGGGTCACTACTGGAATACTGCATTGGATTATTTCTCTTGGCATGAAATTTCCTTTGGTGTTGTATACAGGGAGCATTCTGCATTTTTAGTGTTGAGTCAGGAAGACTACAGTCCACCATGTGCAAGGTTTGATAAAAGGTGTAATGGTCCAGAAGGGCACAGAGAATATATACTCTTGCCTTACTGACCTTGAGAGAAAAACCAAGGCAATTTGAGATCTTCACCATAGTGAACAAGTCAAGTCTGAAATTCCAGGCTTGAAAATCAGCCTGCTTGTTTGCATTAAATCAAATGTACTCCATGGATGTCAACAGATGTCATAAAGCTTTCTCTCCCTCTCAAAGTCACAGGTGAAAGTACCATCTGTGTTGGGATTTAAGGCTTGGATCACATCTTGCTTGGGTTTAGAGACTTTGCTCAAACCTGAGCAGCTGCAGAATGGAGAAAGGAACATCACCCACCAAAGACTGCATCCAGGAGTGGTGACTGGTTCAACAGCAGCACAGGAATGCACAGGACAAGGAGAGCAGACCAGAACTGCTACTTTAAAAAAGCCACCATCAGGCCAGCTGAGATTTTCAGATATTCCTTTAAAATAGTAGTGATAGGCATCTAAGCTCCTATAGAACAGAAATTCATCTTTGTGATGAATTTAAGTCTATTTTGGGAAGATTTCCATGCATTACAGTTCCCAGTCACCAACCCAACTAGCTAAAACTCTGGTTACTGGATTCTACACAGACATTGGCTTCTCTAAATCTCAGCTTGCTTATCTGAATTACTGTGAGCTTGCCATCATCTTCAGGAATAAGGCAGGGGAACAGCGTCCCAGAAGCTGGGCTGTGTTCGCTGAGTGCATGTCATTGCCCTGGCAGATGGCAATCACCTGGCTCTCCTAGCTGCTCCTAGTGACACATAGCCTTCTGAGGCCTTGCTGAGGACGAGGGCTCTGTTCTAGTTTCTCATGAGCTCCAGAAAATGGATTGCCCTATTACAAAATATTCTCAATGTTTGTTCCAGGCTGCAGCATTTTGTGTTTGAATCTATCCTCCTATCTTAACTTCACCAGGAAAAAAACTCTGCACTGGAAATCACAAATACTTCCTTAACAAACCCCACTGCCTGCAGACCAGGCCGGAGATACTGATCATTGCTTAAACAATGCACAAAGGATTTAAGTTCCTTTAAGAAATCTATTCCCTCCTCCCCCCACCAAAAAAAAAGTCATACCTTTCCCATATGTGCGTTACGTGTTTCATATAATTTATTGCACACATGGTAAAAATATATATGACAATATATAAAATACAATTTTTAAAAGAAGAAGAAAAAGAATTGTTCCATTGTTCTACTGCTTAAAATATGGGACACTACACGATATATGCTAAAATTATAAGAATATGTTGAAAATATTTTATGTCATTCCATGTAATATATTTGAAGTATCATGACAGCTGCTATGGACTATAATATGTTCCATATTGTCTGATATATTCTAAAGTCTGTGTAATACATTTTATGAAATACATGGCAAATGAAAAAATGTGCCAAAATTCTATGTTGGTTGAACTGAGTGACTATAACAAATAAATATACTCATACATTCATGAAAAAAAATAAAAGGCATGGTTATCCCTAACACCTTTTATGTTCTTGTTCATTGACATACGGGTAAACAAGCTTTTATTTATGGCAAACAAGGATTTCACAGAAACCATGAATTTACCCTGGTACACAAAATCTTCAATTACTGGTTTGAAATGATCAAATGTGGAGTGTACATAATACCCAGTGATTTACATAACCTAATGAAAACAGAAAATAGAATGAAACTAGACGATCAGTCACACTTGCAAGAGCCACTTTACAAATACTTCACTGAAGCCATAAAACTGCTTCATGAAAATCATCCTTCACACAAATGCCACAAAAGAGCACCCTCCCCCCACCCCAAAACTTAATGTATTGTTACCAATTGCCTGACAAATTATTGTGCTGAAGGGCTTAGAATATTATGTTCCATTCCAAAGCAAAAATAGAAAACCGTAGGACCAAGAGGCGGAAAAGATTTATTAGCTTCCTTTTCTTTTTTTTCCTAGCAGCCCAATCAGAATGATTCCCCATTGTACAAGTAGTGGAAAAAAAAATGTTGTTTTGCTTGTGGTGCTATACAATATGACGGGAGCAAGGAGGACCAGATATAGTAAAGGCTGCATCAGAGGGAGGGAGCAGCGTTCTCTGCCTCCACTGGGAAAAGGAGAAGCGAGGAGCTTCTGTTGCCACAGACAAAGTATAAGCTAGATGTTATCATGATATCAAAGCCCTTGAAGAGAATATCTGGGGATTTGTGCTACCTCTTTTGCTGGAGTTTTTACATGCCACTTAGAAGAACATCTGTCAGCTGGACTGATGCAGGAGAATGAGCTGAGATAATATTGAAGCATCATCTCCTTCCAGATCATTCAGTAACAAGGTGATTATCAAAATGCTCAAAATTTCTGCATCAAGAGAATATCTTAAGTGGCTCGATATGCAAAGTTTTCATAGCTGTACCTTCAGAATAGGCTGTTATCGTTTCTGCTGTAGTCAGGCATGACCCAGAAATGGTGCCGGCTGTAAAAGGAGATTAACCAGTTTGGGTGAGAGGAAAGACAATTTTATGGCTCATACACTCAGCCAGAATTCAGGAGATCTTGACTCTAATTTGCTCACTCCTTGCTTTCTTGCTCACTTGTTTGATCTTTAAAATAGAGTTCCTGAGCTGAGCTGCTCCCAGCCTTTATCTAGCTTGACTACCAAGCAGAGGAATTCTTCTTTACAATGCTAATGTGCAGCAGCTGGTACAACAGGGCTCTGCTTCTTACTGCCTGATCTTACACCCCATTGCAAATCAGTTCTCTATTTGACCATTCTTACACTCCAGCTTTGTGTTCTCCCAGGCTTCCTGGATTATTTTTTTTCTACATTGAAATTCATCTGCTCAGGTAGCAACTTATGTTAAACTCATGTGTAAGCTCTTAAACAAACAATTATTTCTTGATGCTGGGGATACACTGTTGCTTCTTAGCTTAACATCCTATGTGTGGAGATAGTGGCACCCACATCTCTGTAACCGAAGTCTGAAAGGGTGCACCGTAATGTCTTTGTGCCTTGGTTTTCTTATGGACAACAGGAAATGAGAATGCTTATGATTCAAGGGGTGAGGTGAAATTGTAGGAACATTTGATATTTCATGGCTTAAGATAGAACAATTAGTCACCTAAGACTAATTGTCAGGATTAGTCACTTAAGTGCAAAATACTCTAAATGTCTGAAAAAGGCTAATATCGCAATTCTTTTTTGAAATGCAGTCAAAATCTGTTGCTGAATTTTGGCCAGATTTATCAACTTTACGTGCCTATGGTTCATGAAAAGTAACAGGGCTTATGGACATGTTTAAGTACTTTGCAAGATTGCGGTGGACTTCTGTACATGTGGTGAGACTTTGTTGATAGCCCTTTCCTGTACGTGTATGGGTAGAATAGTCAGAGTTAAGAAATCATGAACCAATTCACATTTTAAGGCCCAGAATACACTTATCTGTCCAGTGAGTCACGATTTCCTCGCTGTTACCTATTAATAACCCTTGGAGGAACTTTTCAAGCTGATAACCATTCTGTATCATTTTTGGCATTTTTAGCATGTTTTTGTTCTATTCCCCTATTTCCCCCAGTCCCCCAAAGGCAACCACATTCCCAGAGCCCATGTGGAGTAAAGAGATCGCTTCCTGCCCTTCCCATATTCTTGGTTCCTCCACCCTTTCCAGACCAATAGGACTAGCATGGGTACACCATGAAAGATGAATATAGGAGAGGAGTTATCAGGATTGTACTTGAAAAATATTCTACCTCACAGATGTATAAGAGAAAAAATATGAAAAAGACATGGAAAGCTGAGGATGAAATCATTTCCAGGTGCAGCCCTTGCCCTGATAGAGCCAGAACCCTGCTGCCCCTCCAGCAGAACATCTCAGCTTCTCAGAGCTCATTAGGATCTAAAAGAGGGTCACAGATAATAACTGTGTGCCTTAAATCTTGTCCATTTTACAGGCTTCATGTCTCAAGCAATCAAAGGCAGCCTATGCTGGCATGGCCCAGTAATTAGCCGGCTGTGCTTCCAGCTGGTTTGCAGGCACATGGTAGGTTAAACAATAAATAAATCAGATTAGGCTGAAAGCTGTTAAGCAAGAGTGGTCCTGGCATTCAAAGCCATTTCTTCAAAGTATTGCAGATCAGCGCTCAGGTTTTATTTTCCAAAGCCTGTTATCATGGGTATGGCTACATTGTACTTTGCAGACAGACACAAGACCATTCTGGCTGGGCTTTGAGTAGGAGCCACAGATTGGCTCTAGACCAGGAACAATATAACCTCTTGAGAAGCCAGGTGTATGAGCTCTGGTTGGCTTGTGGCTGGTACAAAGCCTGGCTGGAGCAATCTGCTATCTTTTGTGGAAGGAATTTTCCTTGCATGACCTGGGGAAATACTTGTGCTCACTTGCAAACCTCACAGCCTCCATTCATATGAAGGGTACCAGTTCTAACTGTTTAGTGGACTCTTGTGTGTCAACTGGAAAAGCTTTTCCTCAGGAGCTCAAGGTCAATGCATGAAAAAAATATGGGCAGTTTCTTTCTTAAAATCAAAGAATCACTGCAGTTTATATATAATGAGGAGAGGGAACGTAAGATAAAACAGGCTTTTTTTTTTAATAAATAAAATATATGTTGCCTCTTTCTCTGGGACCTAGGGATTTAAGAGTAAATGGACTGCAAGCTTTGTCTGCATTCCAATGGAGCTGACTCTGCTGTTTGCACTCAGACATGGTCCTGCCCTCTTGTTTCACCCTAGAAAAGAGCTCCAAACCACCTCCACCCTGTCCTACAACACACCTCCAGAAGTCCTTGCCCATGGTCTCTTATTTTTGTGTCTTCCATCACAGAGAGGAAGGAATCAGAGATGTCCAAGGCAGGCATATCAGTGAGCCATAAAAGACAAAATAAAATTCATAAGGTCATAGGAGTTTCTGAAAAAGAAAAGAACGCTGTGTGCAAAAAAACTATTGGTATTGCAAGAGTTAGAGTAAGTGGAAAGGGAGCACTTTATTTCTGAAAATACTTAGGAAACTCTAAGTCATGGCAAATGGTTTTTTACCCCATGTTTACCAGTTTCCATGGGAAATTCTTGCTACATAATTCTCACTGTGATGACATCCACAGGTCCCAGTCCCAGACTCCTTATCCTCAGTGCTGTATAAACAGAGCTGAGAAAGCTAGTCCCTGGCCACAGAGCATATAGTGTCATAACACAGGAGAAGAAGGGATAAGGAACAGTGATGTGGTAGGGGACTCTGGCATCCCATTTGGTATCACCTTTTTTTCCTTTCTAAACCTTCTTGGAGAAGCAACCAAAAAATTTAGAAAGAGAACCTGATGATGAAGGTTGCCTGCTGCCTTCCTAACGCGGTCAGTTGGGGATCATTTCTGTAGCAGTCAAGATGCTATTGATCTTATCCCAAATAGCCTAGTTTTCCTCGGAGAAAAACCTGTTTTTTCAATACAGGCAAACTCTCACCAAAATAACTAATGTTCTACAAGGCTAAATGATAGTGTTATAAAGCACAATTTTTTTCCAAGTGCAGGCAGCTTCCAGTCAATTCAGTTTCTTCCCTCATACCTCCAGGCTGCATCTTCACCTTGGGGTAAAAAAAGAAAGATATGCCAAAATCCAAACGAGCAGTGCTCTTTCCCCAAGGAAAGTGCATACTTCACAGTTAACAGATTGCCTGTAGAAGCACTTTTCAACCTTTCCAGGCTGTTTTGTCTCCTGGAGTGGAGGGGTGTTCATTGCCTGTTCATAGTACCTCACTGGCCAGGCATGCTGCTTTGGTTAAGATCTGCTCTACCCAGTGGGATAAAAATCCCCCTAAAATTATTTTCAGATGGAAATAATGGGTTCTCTCTCACTATCCCTTCTCTCTCCCTCCCCCATCACCCCTGAGGAATATTCATCATGGGTTACATCTAGAGATGGTTGAAAATGGTTATGTTTTTATCTTGTTGGAAATCTGACAGAAATCCCAACCCCAAGATGTGTTTTTCACATAAAAAAAAAAAAGTTCATCATTTAATTTTTCCATCAAAAAACAAACTAAATAATTTCCTCTGAGGAGGGAGGGTCAGAGCTCAATAGCTTAAAGAGTCCTATCTGTGCCAGCGTGGCTGTAGTCTTCTCCCTTTCTTCCCCAACAAGTGCAGAAGAGGTTTGCTGTCAGCGAGGACGTGCTCAAAGGCAGCAACTAAACAGGCCAACCTGACGTAGTTTGTACTTGGCAGCAGGGAAGTTGGTGCCTTACTTGGTTTTGCTGCTCTGATAATAGTGACAGTTTGGGATCCCACCCTTCCTTCTTATCATCAGCCGATTCTGCCCTTATCTGGCTGTGTTCAGAATGGCTCCTTAAACTATCTTTATCAATGACAGATCTTGCAGGGGATGATGGGGATATTTTATGGGCTTGGCAGTGAGAGCTGGGGTGGTGCTAAATCTCCTCTCACTTCACTGACCCCAAAAAATAAAACTGGTGAAGCACGCATACACAAATCCCTTAATTAGCCAATGCTGACATATCACATTACAAGTGCTAAGAGGAAGATGTTAAATAAGGTTGTTTTTCATTCACTGAAGCAAAAGAGACAGTGCTCAAGATTTCAATTTACCCTGTCTCTAAGACATTAAGTTAAATTCCCAGAGATTCACGAAAAACACATCTAGCTACACAATCCTCTCTGTGTATCTTTATAGGTTATTTAAAATCTGTGACACAATCCTATATTGTCCCTATCTCAGTTTGTTCCCCCAAGTCCTTGAAGCAAAAAGACTAACTTTGGACTGCATTCAGTACTTTCAAGAAGCCAGATTTGCTGTCCAAGCAATTGGGCCAAAGATTAAGGACAGACAACTCAGTAATGTCTTATCGGATTTTTTTTTTCTCATTTCCCACATCATCCTTCTCTCCTAATCTCCAACTCAAGCTAAAAATCAACTTCTGATCCAGACTTCTTGCAGGCAAGAAAAGGATGGATTTTTCTCAGTTCCAGCTGACACTAGGCCACTTTTGGGAATCAGTCAGCAGAAGTGGTATAGAATATAGCTCCGTTGCAAAATCTGTGTCTCTTCTCCACGGTATTCTCCATCTCCTTATTTTTGCCTTCTCTTGTGGGTAATGAGCAAGCAAAAGAGTTTCAGTACTTTCTATCTAATTTCACTTATGAGGGGTTGTAAGGAGGTAGGAAACTCAACAGTAGCAGAGTAATTAACTACTGCATCATTACTGTGTCATGCTACATGGATAAGCCAGATCAGATGTAGAAGCAGCAGATCTTGCCTTTTACTCAGAAAGCTGTTAGGTAAGGCACTAAAAATTGGCAATATATACATGCATTTTTTCACTGTTTCCTTACAGTATTTTTTTTTTTTTTTTAGTATTTCAGTATAGTAGGAGCAGGGTTTCATCTTTGTGATTTTAGAAAAGTTTAGAAGCCTTGGATTGTGGACTACAGGACATCTGACTCACACAGGTAAAAACTCAGTGAAATGTACTGTTGAACTCACCCAAGCTCAAACAAGAAGCTTGGGGAAAAACTAAGTCTCACTGAGGTTTTTTTTTTTTTTTTTTTAAACCAGCAGACTGCCATCAGACCATCTTTTTTTAATTTCATCTATTTCTGCCTGTGTTACCCTATGGATATCCTCATAATTATTCCCAGGGTCTTATTGCTCTCCAGGGCCTCTTTCCCAACTAATCTCCATTTTGGCTTTTGTCTCAACCATGATCCTACAATCACAATAAGCTGCCATTCAGCCTGACTGAAATCAGAACTGTGATGAGGCAGTTTTCAAGCTCCTTTATTTCTCAGAAAGCTTCATGACAAAATTCTGATCTCTGCTGTGATGGTGGCTTCAGTGGCTTGTGCATTGGGTATGTTCCCTCCCAGCACACAGCAAACAGCTACTTCACAGCACAGCATGTATAGAAAGACAATTTTAGGAGTTCCTGGTCATGATCCACCAACCACAGGCATTCAAAATCCCCAGGGATTGTTGACAGTCATGGCCAGAGCTCATTATTAGGAAGCAGAAGCAGTGAGTGACTCTGCATGAACTTGGTGTTCCTTTTACAACTTGGAACTTTGCAATTGCCACTAGAAATAAATGAACTCCTTTACCCCCAGTTTCTTCTTCTTTTTTTCTTTTTTAGAGAAAATAATATTTGGAGATTTTGTCAATGACATATATCTTCTTTTCAGTAGCTGTTTGCAGTTTCCCAGTCTGCAATGGAATAGCACACCATTGTTTTGTGCTGGTTAGTAAAGAAAATCTAAAAAAATAATCACCAAAACAAGCATATTTCTTCCTATCTATGCTTCCCCAGTGACCCATGACCGAGAATAAAATCTTATTTGTTCTGTGTCATCTGACTGGTCATCTCCATTCGCCTCCATCTCTCTTGAACGCATATGTAACATGGCTCTATTCGAAACCCCTCCGCCTAAGCAAGATTAATGTTTGCATGGGGGTGAGAAGCTGGCTCACAATAATATGAGCTTTGACAGCCTTGCCTTGTCACTGTTCTAGAGATGGGTGCGAGATACATTTGGTACATTATTCCCTTATTTATTTATTTATTTATATTTGAATGTCTCAGTTCTTCTGAAGCAAGCGTTGGCTGTAGGCCCACTGCCAGATGGAACTGAGCTGCTTTCTAAGAAAAATATGAACAAGGGAATTGCATTTTGATGTTGTAATTTCTTCTTAGGGGTATTTATTTTCAGTGCTCTTTTCCCTCTCTCTCCTCCCCAACCTCCGGAATTTGGTGTACAAAAGTCAAAGAAGCTATCAAACTTCTGTTGTTGTTGCTGGTTTGGTTTGCATCTGGTTTCAATTGCCAAGATGTGGGGCAGACAGCTCTGCAAAGGGAAATCCAGATTGGGTATGAAAGCAGTGGCAGATTGCTTCATGGTGCTCTGCACCACTGAGCCTTCTGGATTGCTCTTTTCCCATATTCACAGTCCTAGTGCTACTGGTGAATCTGGGCATAAGTTCTGCATGTGCTACTAGGACAAATCAGAAACCATTAACTCATTTCATTTGTATAAGTTAATAAAGAGCCATCAAGTGGTAACTTTGTGTCATTACCAATGCAGGTTAAATTAGAAGTGGATGTTGAAGGCTCTATATGGAGCCTTCCAACCCAATTCGTTACCGTGCAGGCCAGCTCTACTTAAGCCAACAAGACTACTTTGAGTTACACCCTCTAAAAATGTACCAAATTAATTTGTTTTCCCTGATCAGTAAATATATTTCAAAAGTTTAGACAAATGTTTTCTCAGGTAAAATTGTTCCTCTTTGTGACTGAAAAATATCAAAAACTCCCAAATGTCATGCTACTCGGTTCTCTCAGCATAAAACCAGACTGGGGAGGAATGAGATTGTATTAGTGTCTGGTTCTTCCAGAGCATGTACTAGAAGCATATTATTTATATTCAGTATAGAGACAGAGAAAAACATGAAGATCAAATATCTCTGGGTTTGACATCTTTTGCAACGGAGGATGACCATAATATATACCTATTTCCTGCTTTAGTATTGCTTGAAAGAGGGACATGGGTAAAATAAAATATTGCCCTTACAGGAAGCCTTACAGGGAGCTTTATAAAAGCTCGCTGTGTGATCAGGTTTTTCTTCAAAAATTTGGTGCGTGTCCTGGGTCTTTATGACCAATAAATCTTTCACATGAAAAAAAAGAAATCTTTCACACATCTTTGCATTTCTCTTGATAGTGCGAAGGAAAGATTAGAGATTCATTATCAGTTGATTTATCTGATTTCCATCATCCTCCACAGAGACTGAGGAGGACCAACTTTGCACCTAAAAGCAATATACTTTATATACGACCAAAGTGTTTTCTGATTTACAAAGTGTTTTTCTGACTCTCTCAGGAAGGAGGAGCAGCGACATCATGTAGCAGTAAATTTGCAAAAAGAATAAACAAATTTAGCTATTTAGCCTTTTTTTTTTTTCCTCCCTGCTTTTTGTGCAACTGAGATGGTCAGAGTCACCAGCTAAGCTGAAGACGTAATGGACCATCATGGCTTACAAAATATTACAAGTAGAATCAATATATATTATTTGCTGAAAAAAAAATATATATTTCATCTGAGTCCAGAGATTGCAGCACACCCACCTCAGAGGATGCTGCAACCTCGGCACGCTGCTCTCGCCCAAGTTCCTGCTGCTCCTTCCTAGGGATCAGACTGCGTCAGTGAAAGTGTGAGAACTCGCTGTAGTTTTTGTTCTGAGGTTTGGTTCAGGCTGTCGCAAAGTGCACGACCCTAAGGAATGCTCTGTGCCACTGCTGTCAAACTCTATGCTAGAGGGTGACAATACATTCTGTGAACACGTTGGAGAGCAGGTGCCTTGTCAAAGGATAACTGGAGGCATTCATTTCATAAAGGTCCTACATTTCCAAAGGTCACTTTTTGCATACCATTTGTTTCGAATCTCTTGGTTGCTCGTTTAGAAACAAAAAAGGTGCCAGGAAAGAATAAGGAGATGGAGTGGTTTGAAGGTAAAAGGCAAGAATGATTTCATGCACCCAGAGGTGATACCAGTTAGGAGAGAAAAGTAACTTTTCTTTCAGACATTTTTTCAGGTATGCATAAGCAACCATAGGACTAGCGATGCTCCTTCCCCAACTAAGGGCTTGTGCCAGTGTCTTTGTCCCAGTTTCCCCAGCTTAGGGAAAATAATTCACGGAAAGGAAAAAAAGGAGCCAAGAGCATCTAACATTGTTAAAGGAGGAATGAAAAGTAGATTTCAGCAGAGTTTTTCTAGATAGTAAAAGTTTGAAAAGTGTGTTGGTCTTTGACTGATGCCAGTACAAAGCAGTTAGAACAGTGCTGATCTAGTCCAGGTACATCTTGGTATCTTAATTTACGCTCATAAATAATAGTGTTAGAGGAATCTGTTCACCATATTAATGACTTACTCTTCAAGGGTCTCAGACGTAAGCATAATGCATTAGGGAAAGACATGATTAGGACAACTGCTAGTCCCGCAGAATTGATTCTAACTAACAGCACTATTAAGGACACTGATATATCCAGGGACACTCACAGACATAGATTTCATTAGGCCTCATCCCTTTTGTGCCTGGTAGGAAGAAGCTGAATACCCAGACATCCCATGAAACTGTAGCTGGAACCCTGAGATTTGATACAGACTAAGCAACAAAATGGAAGTGTACCATCACGTGGTGACGGTGTGACACGTTCCAAGGAGATCACAGACAATTACACTTACAAGTAGATGGACCTGCTTATGTACAATGAAACTATCTAAATATCAGTGGACTTTAGAATAACTAAAATTCTTCCAGAATTGCTATCAAAAACAAGGAAAATTACTTCTAGAACAATTTAAAGTTTGCAGTTTCTTGATTTGGAAAAAAAAAAAAAAAAAAACCTATTTTTATAACCTAAGTAGACAGCACAGAATATGAACCTGACTAATAAACCAGGATTGAAGTGTACCAAATAAAGTGGTTTAGTTTCAATCTCTAAACCATGTAAGATATACAAAAGGGAAAGCCATTTTTTGAAAAATGAGTACAAATGCCATAGATGGTTTAAATTACTTCCTTGATGTTCTTTCAGAGTTGTTACTAAAACAGGAAAGGATTTTTCAATACGGGATGTTCATCCAGAGTGTCCCTTTTTAATCCTGTTCACAAAGAAACACTCACAGCTCTCAGCTCAACCTGAACCCACCAGGATGTTTATTCACTTCTACCGCTCTTTGCAGAAGTACCTTGTGCTCACAGCACCACAGCCAGTAGCAAAGTTGAAAGCAATCCAACTTGCTTTCAGTAAGGTAAAAATAATCACAAGGGAATTGTTTTATCTGAGATAAATTGATCTCAAAGACAGGCATCCAGAGGCACTCAGGATAGCAGTGCCAAGCCTAAGCTCTAGAATCAGTTATATAAGAACAAACCAAGAGACACAAATAACAATGAGATCTCTTGGTTCCTCTTGACCTGTACCACTTCCATGTTCCATAGGCAAGTTGTCCCTGTGTACAAGTCCTAGGTGAAAAGAAATTAAAACCAAATTAATTTGTTAAATCTGCTGAAAGGGCTTGCCTTCAGTATTCAGGTATTACAGTTTCACATCAGGCCTCAGGTAACTATAAAAATCTGAAATTTACTTGAACTCATTTAAGAAATGTTTATTTCCAGAACAGAGTTTCTACAATTTTGGGACTCATTGTTCTAGCAAAACTTGCTGCACTATTATTTTCTTTGACAACACAAAAGGAGAGAAATTTATCATCTAGCAGATTGTTTCAGTGCCTACAAAGACGCAAATAAAAGATTCAGAACAGTGGTTTGCAGTTTCTGCCTCATCTGTCAGTTCCATGCATCTCTCACATCAATGCATTTGCTTTCTTTCCCTGTGGGTGAGGTGCTGGACAGCTAGTATTCAGATTGCTATGACTTCCTAACCACATATTGCTCGAAAATGTAACATTGGAAGCTATTGCCCAGAGGCAGTCAGACCATTTTGACAAGCATGAATTCACAACATCAGACAGACACTAAATTGAAGGCAGGTATTTGCCAGCTTTTCTCTCTTCTCCACACTTTTTGACCAGCTGTGCTATTGATCTAGCCTCACTGGAGCTGTCCACAGCTGCATTTCCCGCATAGCCTTTACCTGCATAATATTTATGATATCCTTTGGGACCACTGCTTACCAGAGGGAGTCATTTGGCTGACTCTGCATGGCAGATCTCTAGACCATGACAGGTGCAATCAACACAAGATAACTTTCTTACTAGGACTGATTTACTACTACCATTTTGTGCATGACTGTTTAATGAGTCACTCTGAAGGTCTACTTTTTTGTTGCAACCTTGTGGACCAGGACACTTGTGATGGAGGTGGGTGGGAAGAACCCTTTTTGTTGTATGTGGGGCAAAGCTGATACTATGAATCTTGACCTATGGTGTAAAGGGAATTGTGGAGTGCAAATGTTCGGTAATACCCATCTGTCTGGGCTTCATTCTAATTTTCCTGACATCTCTTCATAGGTAAATAACCATGCAGTTGTTTCAGAATGCTACCAAGGCATCTTTCAAGAACTGCTGAAGGATGCTTTCAAGGCTAAGCTTGAAAATGGAAACCTACAAATTAACAACCCCATAGAGAAAAAAACTCAAGGAACACTATATCTGCCTCCAGAAACATAGCAGCCATCCAAAGCACCCCCTCAAGGGTGCATATACTGTCAGACCTCCAGACACTTACATAATTGGTGCTGAAGAGAATATGCTTGATAAACTCAGTACCCACCACAAAACATTGAGCAAATAAGGTTACAGAGACAGATATTGTAGATGTAAATTGTCCTGTGTATATCCTGAAGAATATATACAAAACATATTACAATATTAAAAAAATGCTCTACAAACAGCATGTTAAGCTATCACATTTTATCTTAGATTCAAACCTGTCCAGAAAATCATGAAACTACAGTCTTTGCTAGCAGATAATAATGTGTGATAAATTGTTCTCAAACTCTCTTTTTGAATTTTCCAAATTGCCCTTGCCTCACCAAATTCTTTATTAGAACTAAAATTTTTCATGTCAAATATATTCCAAGTTGAGCAGAAATATGCGAAAGCAACAGATTTAGAACTTGCTAACATATGCTGATACCAAACAGAATAAGATCCCTGTTCCCATCCAATAGAAACCATTAAAGCTTTGTATCATGTATGTACTCATTCCAGAACGTGATCTGTTCTATCCAAAGCACCAAATGCCCTCATGGAAAGTATGTGCGTGAAACCAAGCAACCGCTATGCACAACATTCACACAGACACTCCACAAAAGACAGAAACACTTGGTGGGAGAACGGTTCTAAAAGAATAACTGCTCTCTGTTTGACTTCTTAGTCTTGATGTTCAAAGATATTCCACAAAACATCTTCAAAAGATGAGCTTTGTATGTCAAATTCCTAACCCTACTCCATTCTAAATAACATAGACACAGTAGAGTTGTTGGTCTTATGTCACGATTTTCCCCACAATTTTTCCTGATAGCAGCGGCACGTTGCATCTGTCTCTCATCTCACAGAATTTACCACTTTTGCTAGCATATCCTTCTGTTCCATAGGTACCAAATATGTTTTCCTCACCAAATACCAAGCTAATAAACATAAATTAATTCAAGTTGTAAAGCAAGGTTTTCCCACACTTATTAGCTAGAATTTTGCTTCTTCAGTCTCAGACCTCAGAAATGTTTTGCCTGCTTTTTCTTATCAGTTGCTCTCCCCAGGAATGTTACCTCTCCCTACAAATTCTGTCTTGCTTATTTAGTTATATGGTTACTGGATCTGTAATGGTCTTGCCATCCTGTCTGCACAAATAAAATGCAGACAGCTAATAGAGTTAAGTCTTCTATTTCTCCACAAAACACATGTATCACAGATAGTTCATATTTTCACAGAGAGGCTGATTCAATCCTTCACACACTCCTTCATGGGCCTGCTCACAAGGATGCCGATTTCCCCTGAAAGCTTGCCCTCCAGTTTGTTAACACTTTGCAACAGAATAGGCAAGGAGAGATCCCTGCTGCTAGACCAAGGTGCAGGTTTAAGGGAAGAAGGGAGAATGACTGCACTTTCAATCACAGTCTTCAGCCATTCTGTCATAAAATCACACTGCTTGCTTAACACAAGTGTTGGTGATCAGATTGCTTTCATTTTCTTGCTGTTCTCAGTCCCTGTTATTTACAAGGTAATGCTATAATGACGGTGGACATTGATGGAATTATTTTCTTAAGATGAAATAAGAAAGTGCATCACAAAGTGCTGCCAAGTGCCCTTTTATCCATTCAAAATAGATTCTTCCCTGTAACGTGCAGAAATTGGGAATTTGCAGAAATTACTCAAACTTGCTGAAGTCTTAATAGACCAAAAGACCAAAAATTAATTAATTAAAAAATCACAGTGACATCAATCCATATATCAACATGTAGTCAGAGCAAACATGGCTGAGGGCATTTCTTTTGAACTATGGTTTGGCTGCACTAAGAGGTGATTACCCTTCATAGGTTGGAAGTACCAATGCGATCAGACATACTGAAAAAAGATGGTTTTAATTTATGTCATTCAGTAATGTAATCAGATAGCAGGCTGCATGTGTGGGAATTATGAGATAATTCTTGGAAGCTAGCTAATCATGTCACTGCTTTTCAGAATTCAGTTTACAGCCTAAACCCTCCTGGAATTTATTAAGATGGACACTGATGCTTCAGGTTTCTCCACTCCAAGACAGGCACAGAAATTCCTACATCAGAGAATATTGACAGTCTCCTGATAAACTCCTTGAGTTGTGCAGGCAAGATGATATAAAGGAAGAGAGAATCTTCCTGATATAAAACTAGCTGCACAAACTAAAATTTCTTCCTGATCCTTCCAACCTCAACCATTGTGTGATTCTGTGATCCAGTCCATCATATAAGTTGTGTATCCTGCAGCAAAGGGCCATGGCTCCCTTATTGTTTTCCTAAAGCTTACGATGTGCAGCGTAGAGTTATAGACTGCAAAGATCATCTTTTCTTCTGCTTGGCCCAAATGGGACTCTGAGAAATTTTCACTGTGAAAGACAGAACAGTTTCTAGCCTCTGGGAATATCATGGATACAATCACCTTACAAGGATACCAGAATCACTGGCTATTTCAAATGCTTTTTAAACCTACAGCATGGGCGGCTGCTGATGAAGACAGCTACTTCCCAAAAACAGAATCTTGGAAAAGTTGATCGGTCCATGATCAGTCACATATCCTCAAAGAGCTTCACTAGAGAAATAGGGAATAGCTTTCAATCTATACATTTTAAACAGTTTGCAGGCATGAACTTTTCTGCTGTGGAATCATACATTTCCTAAGTGTTATTCCTATTTTACAGCTGGTTGAAATGAGAATGAAAAGATCATTTGCCCCAGGGAATTCAAAACTTCCAGTTAAACATAATTTGTCACATTGAGTTGCAGAACTTAATGTTTTCTCTCCAGGCTTGGCAAGATGACAAAGACTCCTACATTCAGCAGAGCAGAGAGAACAACATTTTATTCTTCATCCATTGCCTTTAATAAAGACAACCATTCAAGCAAAGCCTTCTGCATATAGAGAGAGAATTTATGCAACCAAGGCCTCTGCTTCTAGCAGGTGCAACACAGACTGCTAGGAAGGGTAAGAAGGGTTAAAGCAGTGCTTGGTTCTGGAAGATGTACAGGAATCGGAGAAGCTGGAGGAATTTGCTGGATCCTAAAGTGCATGAATTTAATAAATTATCCCATTCTACCTAGAGAGGCTACAGCCCAAACTATGCACATGAGGGAATAGTGAGGAGCCAAGTTACCGCAGGCTCAAGTGGACAAAGGTGCACTAGGGAATTGCAGCTGATCTGGGGAAGTGAACTAAGTTTTTCCTAAGCCCCAGTTCACTCCAGAGAAGGAAATATCTGAAAAAAACCTTCCACATAGACACACAACTTTTTCTCCCCTTGCTGCAAAAGGGAAGAGAAGAGGATGGATGGTTTTTTTCTACCCTACCCCTTTCTCTTGTTCTGCAAGTTCATGAGATTTCAGTTTCATCTGGCCCAAGGGCACAGCCTTTGGTGAAATAAAGATATTTTTCCCTTTCTTGAACACTGTAACAAGTGATATAACTTACTGGTAGAAACTTAGTGAGGCAACAAGATTCACAGTATTATCAGCAATCTCTTTGAAATTTTCTTGGGGGAGCAGAAAAAAACAACAGCAACAACTTCTCACTTGAAAGAGACAAGAAAACACCAAGTGATATAATAACTAAATTAATTCTGTTTTTTTTTTTTTTTTTTTTTGTTAATTACTTCCAAAGCTTTAAGGGTTAAAACCAGGCTAGAGGCCTTTGTATCCAGCCTCTCTCTAAACTCATGCTCAGCTAATCCATGTCAGCTGCATCTTCCCTTGCCAATAGAGAGGTGAGTGTGAGGAATTTCTGCATGTTACTTATTTAGCTATTACCTTTTATGGTAATAGTTAAATAAGTAACATGCAGATAGTCTGTCTCCCACTGACTCTCTGAGTGCAGACGGGTTGGCAAGAGGAAAACCTCAAGCAATCCTGTTCTGAAAGCTT
Organism: Tinamus guttatus; assembly: GCF_059628265.1. Lineage (NCBI taxonomy): Eukaryota > Metazoa > Chordata > Aves > Tinamiformes > Tinamidae > Tinamus > Tinamus guttatus. The sequence continues at coordinate 5,543,783 of NW_028288594.1, read as the reverse complement.
TAAAACTTAGGCAGAGGGAAAGAGAATCTGACAAAAGAAGCAGACACCTGTGAAGTCTCTGCTTGGACTAAAGCTGCTACTTTCAGGGCTGCTGCTTAACACAGGGTATTGTCTCTGTGTAAAATAGCATCTGCACATCTTACTGGAATTTGGGAATCCACTGATTTTTTTTTTTCCTCACTTGTGTGTTTATTAAAAGCCCAATGAGTCGCCAGTCAAGAAAGTGCCTTTTTTTTTTTCCCCCCCCTGCAGTTGTCAAAGCAAAACACAGGAAAACTCTGATCCGGCGAGGAGTCTGGTCTGAGTCCATGAGGCATAGCCTTGGAGAATAATGCTCCCGCATGGGCATAGGGAGCAACGACTCTCCAGAGGCAGGCAGGGGAATAAGATACGTAGGTAATGGACAGCTAATGGGCAAGGAATGGATCACAAAACTAAGGAGTTAGGTGGGCAAGCTCGGCATGACGATGCTGTGCAGTGCAGGAGTCGGCCAAAGCAGGCAATCCAGTTAGCCAACACCAGGCAATGGAGGTCCAAAATCAGTTTCTCTAAATGCCTCAAATACCAGGCTATGGAGGCATTTGTAGCCTCAGTATACAATCTTCTGCACATAGCACAGACCCCGTGCTGGGTTATGCTCCTTCACAAAGCCAATGCTTACTCACAGATTCTGGATAAATTTGTGAAGTTAATACAAATTTGTTACTGCTGTGCTGTAAAATGCCTTTTTGTCACTGTTTATTAACCTTGGCCAAGAAGCATCCATCAGTCTAGGAACAATGAGAGGTATTTAAATTTAATGACAACGAGGAACATGCTAAGGAGGTGATTACAACTAGAAGAACCTGACTTTTTACTGACTTGCAGAAGACGGCTTTGGAGAGTTGGAAAGGGCAAAAAGGTGTCAGGTGAACATGTCAGAAGAGGAAGGAGAGTCAGCTTGGAAGGAGGAAATAGTAGACAGGGTTATTTAGTTAGGGAAACCCTGACTTAACTATGAGACAAGCAAAGTCCACAAAAGAAAACACAAAAGGCTAAGAACAGACAAATAAGCAGAGGAAGACCTTGAACGGGGTCAGAAACTACCAGGGAAGACACTGTTCAGGAAGTTATGCTAATAATGTAATATGCCAGTATTGTTAAGTAGGGGCTAGTGTTTCATCTTAAAAGTAAGAAGAAAAGCTAAGTTAGTAACAGGAGTGTAAAAAAAAAAAAAATATATATATATATATATATATATATATAATAATCACACCACAGCTTCACAAGCAAGATGCCTTTCACACATTTCAGGTATGGGGTGAGGAAGGGAGAAAGAAAGGGGCCAAGGGTGGCCAGAAAAATGTAGAATGGGTCTCAGAATAAAAACTCAGGGTAAGTTGAGACACATGTCATCAATAGCAAGGAACCTGAAACAAAGAAAGTACTGGAGACTGCTCAGATTACAGGGGACAGGGGCTTAAAGCATAAGGGTGTCCTATCAGCAGAATGGCAAGGACTCTGCAGAGTTTCCCCAGAACTAAGACACTTTGCTCCATCCCTCTCTCTCTTGTCTGGATTCAAAGGAGGCCTCTGAAAAGGCTCATGGCCCTCTTTGCCAGTGCTGACTCCAGGAGAAAACACACTTCACATCAGATCTGGGCTTTTCTGAGCACTTTTACAATTCCAGCTATTTCAGTATTTTAGCACAAGTTGTCTGAGGTGTGAACGTCTTCTCCAGCACAGTGACTCATGTGGTTACAACCAACACATCCTTCAGGTGGGCCCAAAAAAACCATGTGTTTTCTTCATTGACAACAGCTTGTCAGCACAACTGATGCCTTGGTTACCAATCTCTGCACAGAGAGAATAGGCCAGAAACTGAAAATGAAAAGGCCAGCCTGTCTGGATCTGGAATGTGATGTGTGTCCTTGGTAAACATATTCAGAACATAAATCTCCACGGAAGTCACAATACATGTCTCCTTTTCCTCTGTGAGCACCCCACAGAGTCACTCTTCCCAAAAAGGAAAGAGAGTGTCTTAAAGTCAGGGATGAAACAAGGGGAAAGAATAAAGATGACTCTCACTGCTCTCTGTTTCTATGTTAAAAAGCAAGAGCAAATGCTCTGTTTAGTACAACACTCATTGACCTGATACCATAGCAGCACATAACCAGAAAAGACTGCACTACTCCTAACTTTGTATTTTGCTTCAGTATGATCACAGAAAGACCTGCTGGTTATTTCTGTTTTTCCTGGAGGCTCCAAGCAGTGAGGAAATTCAAATGTGTGGAAGCACACCCAAGAACTGACGATCACTTGAAGCAGAGATTGGCTACAGAACTGGAGGCTTGGTTTGGCCAAACCTCATCAATCAGACTTTGTTTTTGCCAAACCAAACCCCACACCAGAAATGGTTTTGGAGTCAGCTTCCATTTTCTTGAAGCCACCAAAGTCCTGGGGTTATTCAAAGGTCTCTGTATCTCCCATCTACAATCTAAAGCTTTTTTTTCTGGAACGTGTTTTATCCAGATTGCTTTGATATGCCAACAAAAGATGAGAGGCCAAGGTTGTCTGCGAGTTTTTCAGTATTCCCCTGCTCTGGACATGACCCAGATACTTCAGGAATAGTCTTTCAAGTGGTGGTTTGGCCCTCGTAGGCACAGGCGGTTCTGGGAGGAAGAAAGTCTCATGTTCATAGAAAATAAGATTAAGAAACAAAAATATTGAGCAAATGGCATTGAATCTGGAAAAACAGGCTCAAGTTGGGGTAAAAATTCCAGTTGTTTTTAAATGAGCTAATTTGTTCTTTCCTGTACATCAAATATGGGAAGAAAAGGGGAAAAAATAAAAACAAAACAAAAACTTCGCTTTTTAATCTGACAGCTGCTCCTTCTGGAAAAAGGATGTTTTTATGCTTAAAATATTAGCCTGGGACATACAAGGGCTGGGTTCAGTGATGTGCCAAAAAGTCCCTGCATTACCTCGGGCAAGCCACTTATCCCTTCCCAGGTCCCTTCATATAAACTGAGGCTAAGAAGACTTCCCTTTTTTTAGAATGTCTGCTCTTCCTGCAGACTTTTTGGAACAGGGCCTAACTCTTATATTCCTATATGTTTGGGCAAACCCTAGCAGAAAATATGGCTACTCTTCTAGCTGGAGCTCAGAAGCGAGAAGGTGATCCAAGTCATTTTGAACAGCCATTATACATTCCGCAAAGTCCAAGTCTGGGCTAGCGTTTTCACTCAGACCAGTCCTAGACAGTAGGGAATTTATCATATAAGCAAGGCTGTAGATGTCACTCTCCCCTAACAGGCTTTCCCTCTCTCTGCCTGAAACGGTGTTGCAGGTTTAGGGTATTGTCAGAAAGCACTTGTTCACACTTGCAGGATATTTAGTTTAAGAAAGCCCACAGGCAGCCTCAGGTTATTCTGCATTCAGAATATACAAAATACCTAAAATGTAAAGGGGACTTCCTTCCAAGTACCACTGTGATTTCATATGAGGTGCAGGGCAAGTCTTTACCTTGAATTCAGGATTTACAAAAAAAAAAAAAAAATTACTTTGAGGGAGGGGTTAGGTTTTTTTGTTGTTGTTGTTTTTAAACGAATCAGGAAGACCACACACATGCAGCAGTTTCTCACCGCCCATGATCTGACATGCCACTTAACCCTTGTGGTTTACAACTAGTATTCACCACACTGCTGACTGAGAGCACTGAATCTCTGCTCCCACTAGGGAAAAAAATCCCCAGGGAATTCCCCAGCTAGTGAGATCTTGCCCATCAAAATTGAAGTGAAGCACTGGAGTATTGGGTTTTGGAAATGGGCAGACCTCAGGTGGGAAAACAAAGTCCATTCTTTCACTGAACCAGAATCCCTGTGTTTTCCATGTCTGAACTCCAAACTAAGCTCAGTCTGAAGCAAGAAATAGTAAGGACTTGGGAAAAAGCCAGTCACACTTCATAGGCACTGGTAGCTTTAACAATTCAGGAACAAGTAACTTGAGACAGGATTGCTTCAGTCATCATAGCCTGCCCTCAGTGAGGGCGTATAAGCCAGGGTTGGAGCTTATTCTAAGGGCATTCCCTGACCAAACAGTGGACAGTCACATCCCAGTATCCTCTAACGAATACCTGTAATTAAAGACCAGATTGTGCCAAACCACCAGGATAGAAAAAAAAGCAATCAGGAGGATCACCAGCTTTTCCTATAAGAGCAGAGAATGTATCATGCAGTAGTTATTAAAAAGCAGGTGAGTCTGCAGATAGTTCTGTAGACTGCCCACTGTTGGTGGTCACATTACTGAGATCCCCTTTTTGCTGAAGGGGATGTCCTTTCAGACAGAAGCTAGAATAAGTATAGAATAAGCATTCCCCAGAATATTCTCCCTAAAAAGTCTCCTAGGACCACTGCTCTAGGAGTACTTATGTCCCAAGCTACCACACACTCATAAGAGATGCATGACAGTTTAGGCCTGTTGGACAGCAGTATTCATGGATAAGATTTACACACACCTTGGAGACAAAAATAACCTCATGGTGGTGAGCATAGAATGAACTGTCATTGATGCTTTTGGTCATAGCCACATGCAATTTAGCGTGCGTAAGGTGAATATCAAGACATTCAAATAGCTGTAGAACTTCATCTGCTTTGTGTCAGATCAAAGGAAAACAAAAGTTTACTCTGGTCTCTTAACAGGAATGAGCTGGTCAACATCTGCAACAGAAGATTAACTCCCATGTTTGGAGATATTTGGAGACTTGATACACGGTTTGCAGTCAATAAAATTCATTTTCTCCTTTTAATCCATCAGTACTCCCTCCTCTGCCTATTGAAGCAAGATTTCTAAGAGGAGGCCACATCACTACTGAGACCAGCTAACATAGCTGGAAAAAAAAAATCCAGACATGTTTTGAGGCCTATTAGCCTCTCAGGCTCTAATATGTTTGAAGAACCTTAGTTCTTCAAAGATGTTAAACGGCAATAACACAGTGACTGCACTGAGCTCTGCGGAGATGTGAGGAGCACACACTGACATCGGTCAGAGGGGTTTGGGCCTTGATTATGATCCTTCCTTCCTCTCTGCCTGGTTTGACTTTGGATGCCTAAATTGGCTATAGCTCAGGGCTGTTGCCATAAGATCACTCAGCAGTTAATCTTTTTTTTTTGCAAAGCTGTTCCTTCCCATAAGAGTAAACACCCACCTTATCACACATGCCCCAGCTAGGGATGTTGTCCAGCTCCCCACCTGCTGCCCTTCCTCTGTTTAGCAGCCTCCCCTTTGCTGCCATTCCCCCTCCCGTTGTCTTGCTAGAACATGCTGCGCTTCAGCTGCCCTGCGGTGATGCTCAGGGACATGGCCTGGTCTCACCACCCGAGCCTTTATCAGGAAACAGCTTGTTCCCTCCAGCACTGGGAACACGCTGAGCTGACAAGCAGCATCTCAGCCCCCTGCTCCAGGGCAAATCTCTGTCTGGGTGCCCGCTGGAGTGTGATGAGGCTCTGAGGTGCCTTTAATGAAAGCATGAAGGACTCCTGGCTGGAGGTGGAAAGCACGCAATGGCAGGAAGAGGGTCTAGGCCTTTCCTTGTCACAGGCAAGTTGCTGTTCACGTTCCCTCACACTACGTCTCCCCATGAAGTCCTTTTTCATCATCCTCCGTATAGGCCCCAGGGTCATCCTCAAGGAATCCCCTCATGAAGAATGCAGCTTTCATAACTCCTCTTTCCTGCTAATGAAAAACTAGGCCCTGAAAGTGCTTGCTTCTGTTTTTAATATGGCATTTTTATTAGCAAGAGACCAGATCCACAGGCTGCATAAAGCCATATAAATCCCATTGAAACCACTTCCTGTTTAGTTCCTGTGAAAGCACAGGACACTCCGTGATGTTGCTTCCTTTCCTGTGCTGCAGAACACACAGTGGGAAGATTATTTGTTTTTAAGAACTCTCTTTGACAATGAAGTCCAGAGATATACGTTATCTCGGGATCGGTCCCAAAAGCTACACTACAAAGAGCCTCAACAGAGCCAGCACTGAAAGACTCCCCAGATATTCCTCCTGCTCAGCAGAGTGCATCATTAGACTGTGTGTAGCTTGAGGCAGGGATGATGATTTAATCCTATATAAAATGTCAAAGAAGCTAACACAACAGACCTGTGCTCTTTAACTCTCTCTCCAAGGGGCTACACAATACTAAGTGTATTAATTCCTATTTGCTTATGTTCCGTGCTGCAGCCATAAAGAAATAAAGGACAGAGTCCGACCTAATGTTATTTCCCAGCAGCATATTTCATCTGTAGATGTCCAAGCTCTTTAAAATACAGTGGAAGGGAGCGGGGAAGGACAGGCAGACCTACAGGAATGAGAGACCTCATTGAAATGAGATGAAAAGCAAATCAAATATTTCAGATGAGAATTAATTTGTTGCAGAGTTAGAAACAGGCCTCATGCATCCCTTTGTCCATTAAAACCTTCCTGGTGCAGCAGTAATGCTGGGGTTGAGGTTTCCTGCACTTGAGTCTCCTCACAGCCTCTGTCGGGAATTCAAGACTTGCTTTCCCCTGAAATTTCAATGAGTATGCACCACCTTTCCTTCCCAGCACCCAGTTCCTCCCTGAAGCCTGAGAAGGAGTTTGTGTGCTCTCTCTCATTCTTCGTATCATCTTTCTCTCATCTCCTCTCTCTGACCAGGTAGTATGGACACAATTAATTATCTTCCTCCAGAGAGTACCAGAGTCATTGCAACCTTTTATTGATAGAATTTCTTGTTACTTTCCTTGACATTTGACACTTCCAGCTAATTGTTTGCACATCATCTTGTTTTTCTACAAGAGACAGCTGTAGCTATGAAATGCTGAGAGGACTAGTAAAGCTGTTTTCTCTAGCCTTGTCTCTCATCAAAATCTTCAATTTCCTATTGGATTCCACCCTCCCCACCCCCTCGCCCTGCCTTCATTTCCCTCTCTGTTCTAAAGCCCTGCTCACACCAAGAGCTTTATCCTTGTATTTCCCTCTCTCTCTCCTACTTCTTTCCTCCCAAATTCACACCAGCACAGGAAGACACAGTATTCATATCTTAAGCAGTAGAACCCCAGCCCTGGCGTATTCAAATTACCCATGGGGCCTTCTGATGCAGCTGATGACCAGATGATCCTATTGCCATTACTGCCCTGGATGACAAAGAGAGCAACATGGGGTGGGAACAACAGCATATTATTTGCTTAGTGTTTCTGTCCATGGCCAGCAAAGACTGGCCTACTGAGACCAGTAGTTAGCTTGTGGTAGCAACACAGACCACGATAAGGAGGGCCATAAAGTTTCAGCTCCTCCTTCTCCTAGTGTATTCCCCCCTGGGACTGAGTTGTTAAACTACCTTCTACACTCTGCTGTATCCCATTCTGTATTCATAACACATTCCTACATCCTAGAAATATTAGTTATGTATTTTGCTATGTACCTTGCACAGTCACCATTCTATGCAATGATTGAAAAGGCTGCAAACTTTACAGGCTTTTTTTTTTTTTTTTTTTTTTCCCCCTCCATCTCTGATGGGATCCGTGCTGCAAACCCTGAACATAAATGATACAAATCAGCCCTGAAGCATAAGTAGTTGCAAACAGCCTTTAGGGAAAATACTCTTTTAGAAACCTCATCCCCAGACTCCCTCCCTACAAAAATAAATAAATAAAAATTTGGCAAATTCCTAAATGCATTGAAACATCTAATCTGCAAATCATGTAAATAGGAGACCATTGTATTTCAACTGGTTGCTCTCATATCAAAAGCAACAACATGTTTCACAAGTGCTTATTGTTCCAGAACAAATATCAAGAATTAATTGAAAGACGTTAGACTAGATAAGTTACAGCAAGGCACAGAATACCTCTGCTATTTGCAAGAGCTCTTCTAAATACAACATACATCACAAAGCAAATGCCAGTACTGCCTCTGTCTGACTTGTCCAGGTTTTAAGAGATTACATCTCACTGTGCAATTTAGCAGCTCTTGCTGTAAACATTCATTTCTCTCAGCAACACAGAAAGCCTCTCTCAGGTAGTCAGTACACCACTTCTAGAGCTAGCAGTGCTCTCTGTGGTAATCCTGCCAAAGTAAACAGCAGTGAAACCCTTCCCAGAAAACACCTTTACGTCTTACAAAGAAATAAAGTGTCCTGGAAAATGGACACTAAGGGGAAAAACAAACAAATGAACCACTGTGATCAGAAAAGCTCGGATCGCTTATGGGTGAAATTGCCTTGTCAGTATGTTAGGGATTAACTGTGTGTTATGGTATTAGGACTTCTGTGCCATTACAATCACCCAGAAATTATGCGTAGAAAGGATTTACAGCCCTATGCCTCTAGGTTTGTACTAGCTCTTTGGACTGTTTCTTTTCTTTTGTCCTGTGATTACAGGAATTTATTGCTTATGAGATCGAAGGCCTGGTTCCAAGGAGCCAAAGTCAGTTACAAGGCTGTTAAAACAGTAGCTTGCCCTCACAGCATCTTTAGTACCTTCCAGAGCCCGCACCAAGCTGTTTCCAGTGCATCCCATGTAATGAGGAGAGACCACAAAGCCAAACCATGAACCCACCATTGCCTCCAGTACGCATCAGTCACTGCTGACAACACCTCCCCAGAGGACCCTACAGTGCTGGCCTGCAGAGTCAGCGATGCCCATGTCCCATGGCCGAGTTCAGACGACACTGACAGTGTCATCTTTTGTTCTGTTCTTCAGCCTCTGCTGATCCCAAATTCTCCCTGCTTCATTTCACAGTATTGGCATTTGAACTTGCAAACTGAAAAAGAGATGGGAATAAGCTGTCTTCTTTTCACCCAGACATGGAACTGAGTAGGGAAATCCAACAGCAAGACACTCTACAGGCAGGTTGTTTTCCCTACCAAAATTCACACAGGCACCTCCTCCCCTCTTCCCCCCCACCTCCAACTCTTTGCAAAGGATCTTACTTACAAATATATAGCTTACTAACCTTTAATTAAAAGAGGAATAGAGCTACTAAACTCCTTCTCCTGTGTCACTCAGACTATAAAAGTAACCTGGGTTTCTAACACAGGTGAATGTATCCTTAAAGAATGGACTCTATCTAAACCAATAATTAACCTGTGGCAAAAATCCTATTTCAGTTGGTGAGTAGAGCTGTGTCAATGGATTTATGAAGTGACATCAGTCCCAAGGCTCAAGTGGTAACTTTTATGTTTTCATGGATCGTTTAATAAGCTGTTCACTTCCCTCCTCTAACCCAGACTTTATTAAAATGAGAAAGATGCACTCAAGTGGTTTTCCAGAGAAGACAAGCTATTTAGACTTGATACTGAAAAGCAATTCCCCATGGTAAGGAAATGAAGAACTGCAAAGTGCTTAGAGAGACATATTTAATGTTTTAAACTCTTACATTGCGTTAACAACTAGCATGATCTTGGCTTTAAAGAAATAAATGGATTCTCAGGCTCCCCTATTTCAATAACCCCCCAACAGAAATTCATCTGAAGCTTGATTTTTTTTCTCCTCCCCAGAAGATGGGGAAGGGGTATTTGTTTAATTATTTATTTTAATGAGATGCAACGGATACAAGATACCAAGGTGTTTTATAGGGTCATGTCTAGAAGAGAGAGAGCAGCTTTGCCCTCACAAGTGTAGATGGCTATGCACTGTAACATGAGGGGAAAATACAAGACTGTAAGAAGGTTGTTGCATAAGGTGAGCAGCTATAGTGGCCAGACAGGGAGAGATTACCAACAGTCCCAGAGACAAGGAAAATAATAAAGAGGAGGCAGGAGGGGGAGAGAGCAGAGGCAAGTACAACTCACAGCTGAAAGGCAGATTGGACAAGCATGGCTAAACTCCTTTTCCCAATTCTATTGCCAATTCTTTCATTCCTGATATTTTCTTGAATGACCACAGGATCCCAGCCTTGCAGAGACATGTCCAAAGGTGTTCTAGGTGGGCACCTAGTCTGCCTGTGCTTCTTGCAGCATAAATTGGCAACGGCTGCGTGAACAGCCCCTATCAGGCTGATCCAGTCATTGCTGGGATCAGCTTCTGAGAAGCAAGACCAGGAGGCCTGCAGCAGTTGCTTTGTTCCTAGGCTCAAAAAAGCACAGGAAATATGCGAGCATGCTTTCTGCCAGCCATGGATGCTATTTTGCAGCAGATCTAGCATGTTTGGCTTCCAGATGCACAGTGAGCAGCAGTCCTTCGGAGCACACGCTTTCACAGCCTCCAAGCAGATGTACATCCCCGGATGCATCTAAAATCTGCTCAGCTCTCCCCGCTATGGATCCCTATGGAGAGCTGAGCCACTGCATGAATTTGAGTCAGAAGACAGACCACCGCTCTTCCTGAGTGGAAGGCTGTGGGAGCTCATGAAAGCAGTGGGCACACAGGCTTTTACAGGCACATCTTGCCCAGAATTCTTGAAAGCTGGACTGCTACCTGAACTACACTTTTCATATAACTAACAGAGGAAAGGTCCAACCTGTGAGATGTCTCCTCCCCTGCCTATGAAAACATGCTTAATCATGCAACAGTAACAAGGCAGAAGAGTAAAACAAGTAAGATGTGGACTAGCCCCCCTAAATCATCTAAAGTCTAGAAACCATGATTTGTCAAAGCACCAAGTTCACTTAGCCTAGGACAAAAGACAACAGAAGACTGGGGATTGCCATAAAAGGTTATGGCAAAGAGGAAGTAACAGTTTTCTGCATGCCCCTAGAAGCATCGTCAATTTAGATTAAATATGAAAAACTCTTGTTGCAAGGAGCTCCAGGGAAAACATTGAGCAATGAACTGAAATACCACTGAAGCACAGATTAGTCTGGTATCTCTCAGGCACAAGCTAGGGAGGAAAAAAAAAATCTGACTACAAACCAATGAAATGCACTGCACAACTTCTTTAGGTCCCTGTCAATCCATTTCCTATTTTTTTTCTCAGGGTCAAATTTTGTGTCAAAATCTTTCCCACTTTGAACTATTCTTGGACCACTTTAGGATCAGAGTGAATTATCAAAGGGACAAGCCTAAAGAGTATTCTTACTACAGGAAAAGGTATTTTGGTGAAGAGTTCGTATAGCATGGAGGCAAAATCCGTCACCTTTGCCTGACTTAGGCCTGAGGAAAGACTCTGATGCTTTATTTTGGATTGTGACATGCCTGAGCTTTTTCTAACTGTATGTACAATCTTTCCTTCCAGAAAAGTCTGACAGAGACAAGTCATGGGAGACTTGTTCCAACTTGTTCTGTTTACCTTGCTCAATTTGAGAAAATATTCAGAGATCCAAGCAGAATATAGAAAAGGCAACACTGACTTTAGAGTTACGCTCACCCACAGATTTTAATCTAGAAGGTGCATAGAGAGTTCATAAATAAACAACAGTGTTCATACTTAGCATAGATAGAGATTTCAAACTGGGAGTGAAAACATAAGCAAGTAGGCATAAGCTAAAGCCAACAAGGGCTTAGATCAACTAAAGAATCACAATACTTGAAATCAGAAGGGCACCTATGAGCTGTTTTCTGAACTCCTGTATATATACAGACCAAATAACTGAAATGAAGCTTTTAGCATCCAACCAGTAAGCTTTATTGAAACTAAGGCAGAATTTTAAGAAAGCATTCATAAAAGATTCCAAGTTTGGGAAATCCCACCACAAGCCTATGAAACTTGTTACAATGATTAATCACCTTCCATTGTTTAAAAAAATAATAATCTGAAATTTATTTCTAGACTAAATTTGTGTCAAATATACTCCCAGCTGCTAAATCTCATCAAGCCTTTTCTGCTAGAACAGGATTATTCTAAGTGAATTGTGGTCAAGAAAGCACTCAACAGTCTAATGGGGCTATACTGTAAAGTTAAAAAAAAGTTATAAAGGTAAAGAGGAAAGTATCACATCTTATATACTGCACCTGCTGCTCTCCTGGCTTCAAGCTGCCCTTGCTGACTTGACCAGCTGGGAGAAATACAACATATGGCAGAGGGAAGTCAACCCAGAACAGATTATGAATGAGAAATGTTTTATGGGTATTGTATATGATGAGCTCTAAATGAACTATCAGCACTGTGTTGTTAGTTGCTATACTGTTTTAGTCCAAGTTTGTGTCCAGCAGGGGCTTTTTGGCAAAACACCACCACTGTATTTTACATCTTTCTCTTTTTTTCTTAAAAAAAAAAAAAATGATACTGCAGCCTGCCTTCCACTTTCTGTAGCCTGTTTACTGGTTTGGCCTGGTAAGATACTAGGAATCTCCTGCTCAAAAGGGCAGTGAGCAATAGAGCACGCTATTCAGAGAGGATTTCTGAGACTTCCCTGGAAAGAGGAGGCTCTGCAGGAGTTCCTGAGACAGCATGGAGAAGTCTCAGGTCACCAGAGATGGCAAACTCTGAAAAGTTAGGCTATTTATTCATTACTTTTTTTTTTTTTTTTTTTTTTAAATAACCCTCCTCTTCAGTTCTGCAGTTTGAATAAAAAGAAATTTTGCTCTAGGAAATATGTCTGTACTGTCTACGCAAGGTCAGCACTCAAGAGGGGCAAATATAACCTGAATTGTCCCACATTACCACAGTAATCCTTACCCATGCTACAAGCCCTTTGCCAGGCCAGAAGAGGGGTAGAGATGTGCACTGCTCTGCACTAAGGATGACAAGAACCAGATTTGAACAAAGCAGAGGAGAAAAATGACCATTTGGCTGTAGTAGCATCAGTTGTCATCTGCCCCTAATTTGGGATGGTGCCATCATCTCTTCAGCATAACTTCCCTGAAAGCACTTATTGCTGAAAAAGAGACAAGAGATGACAGGTGCAGAATATAGTGATGGAAGGGCAGCTATAGGGACTTGGTTAAGAGCGTGAATGCCAAGAGCTATTAGAGCTCTTAGATAGGAATGGATAGATGGATGGATGCATGCATCTATCAGAGAACCAGCTGATTCCACTGAATTGCTAGTTCTCTTTTTCATCAAGAGAGAAAGGAAGTAGGAACAAAGCAAGAAAGCTAGAAGAATAAAGGCATTGCCTGGTCAGTACTGAGGGAGGACCCTACAAGTGACCAAGAGAAGAGATTTTGTTATTATTTTCATTAACAGAGAAAAGTACTGGGAAGGAGAAGAGTTTTTCATTTAGATAATATGAAAAATTAATCTCTTTGGGAGCTGCATGGAAAACTAACATAAGAGATCTATTCTGTTCCATAGTTTGGAGTGTATTTGAACATGCATTTCTGGACTGTGCTGGTCCCTGCCCATGACACTTGAGTCAGAACAGACTTTACTTGATCTATTCCTCCCAAAGCAAAGGCTATGAACAGTCATACTTTGACTTGTAAATGGAACAAATTTCCTCTTACATCAGGAAAAAAGAAGAAACAGGGACTTGTGCCTGCCTGCGCCGCCATGTCATTTTAACAGAGTCACTTTTAGGAGCATAAACACCCACTCAGAATTAGTACAAATGTTTCCTTCATCAGGTTGCTCTGACACTAATGGCTAAACCATATTTCCATGGTGCACATCCAGCATTCCAATTGCACGGCTCTCCCATCACTAACAACAGCCAATGCATTCAAATGAACAATTGGCAATAAATAAAAATGACAAGAGCAAATTACAAAAGCGGGAGCTGTGGTCTGGGGAATACTCACAAGCCAGAGAAGCATTACAGTCCTTTCCCCTTTAGGTCACTAGTATCGACTAACACCCTGTTTGTCAAGCTATGCTGACTCTTTCTTGTCTTTGGGCCTGAGGAGCCTATAGAACCACAGGGCTCATAGCCAGTAGAAGATCCCCCTCCCCTTTCTGTAGGCTAGTGTTTTTCTTTCTTAAGAGTCTGCTCCTCACTCACATACCTCCCCATGCACATACACTTTTCTCATCTAACCTTACTTGTAATAAATGCAACGATGTTCAGTTCAGCTCTTGACCCTTCTACTTAAGCAAGGTGGTAGTGCAGTGCATTGGACTCAGTTGTATGGCCACATTTTTCATTGGTGGTGTTCAGCCTTATAAATTCATAAAACTATAATAACTTCCAATACTATATCAGCATATGGGCAAGGACAACTTTCCATTCAATCTTTCAGAGCTCCATGCAAAAGCCATCCAAAACAGGTGAATCGGATGTTGTCATTATGGAAACTTTTAGACTCTTGTGGTTGTTTCTAATACTGAGGTGTGGAACAGCAGAGCAAATATTTCTGTGAACTAGTTTTGATTCAACTTTTATAAAAAGGTTTGTCCTTCTGGGCCTGAACAAGAACCTAAGCATTACCATCCATTCCTCCATTGTACCCAACAGTTCTCAAAAAGCAAATTGTCCAGGTCATCCCAAGATCACTGCTTTTGCCTGCATATGCCAGGATCAATCTCTCTTCTCTCTGTCTTAGGAGAAGGAAGTTGCACTAATACAGACTGTCTCTTCACATCTAGACACATAGACTGCAACACCAGTAATCACCATGGCAAGTATAAACTGAACACTCTCTATTTGAATCTACAAGACCACCTCAATCTTACTTCAGCTTAATCCCTGTAAGTCTCTCTTGCACAAACAGAAATATTTAGGTGGCTGAAACACTAAGATTACTTGTAATAAGGACCAGTATTATATTGCATCCCTCTTTGGGGTGGTTCCAATTATCTCTTTTACAGTTTAAGCTTTTGGATGCAAGTTATAGACTTATTTATTTTGCCTTCCTAGAAAAGGATAAAAAACTTCCATGGAGATCTGAGGGGTCCTATTCACTGATCTGCCATTGCCAATGACATGAGTGGCAGTAGGTGACAAGAATAAGCTAGTAAGATCCAGAAGAGAGAGGAGTGTAAGTGTCTAGCTACGGTTCAGATGCTTGCATCAAAAGTTAAGTGCCTGATGCTAGCCAGGAAAGTCTTAAGAAAAATTTTAATGAAACTTGATATCTGGAGCCAGTTAAATCAGTGCTTACCATTATAGAGCAAAAGAAAAAAAACAAACAAAAACACACACAAAACCCAAAAAAAAACCCAAGAACCAGCCTTAATGTTCTCAATGAGAAACGTAACAAAATTTGGCACATATACTGTTGATGCAATGACTTCTTAAGATCTCACTGGAGATCAAATTTTAAATCACTTCACTGCTGCATTGTATTAAAGCAGTTCCAAGGTCACTTTAACTTAGCAAGCTTCAATATGGCATTTCAAGGATGCTAAACAATATTTTTTCTAATTTTTTTTTTTTTTTAAAAAAAAACACAAGACACACACACACACTTCACCCCTTAGTAGGTCTTTCACCAAGACCTCCATGCCTCCAGATCGTCCAAAACAAAAGTTAAAATCTACTACTTAATAAGGAAGCACAGGGAGAAAGGAAAACAGCTAGTTGTTAGTAATACCCCTATGTATGGGCACCTACAAAGAATCATAGAATCCTTAAGGTTGGAAGAGACCTCTAGAGATCATCTAGTCCAACCCCCCTGCACACACAGGGTCACCTGGAACACATGGCACAGGACAGCATCTATCAGTAAATTATTTCTTGTAAAGGGCAGTAAGGCTTCACAGTGAGCTAGTTCACAGAGGTGCCATTAAGGCCTCAAAGTTCACAGAGGTGCCATTAAGGCCTCAATGGAAACTGGAAAGGGATGATTATATCATAAATGGCAAGAATATACTTGTGTCTTAGAGTTCTTTCATGGCTTGTACAAGTATTCCCTGACTCCCTTCCTTTCAGGGAACGTCTACAAGGAGGGATCAAGTCTGAACACATTTATTATCACACCTTGAAAGTGAACTCACCAAGCACAAAACAGAAAGAAGGAAAGACTAATTTGCTCTCAAAGACTCTTGATTAGGAAAGATATTTTCAATTATGTGTGATTGTTTTATTTGAGTATTAGATGGGTCAAAATCATTTAATCTGTCAGTCAGATCAGGTCTTCATCTCACATCTGGAAAAGGAAAAACAAACAAGAGAATGGAAGGTACTGTTCTCAATTACAGTCCTGTAGGCAAATAATAATTATTATGTTTTTTTTACTATTATTAAAGGAGAAACCTCAGAACAATCCACATAAGTGATCTGTTAGAAACCATGCTGTATGAACTTAAGCTTAGACATCAATAACCCATGTTTCCTAAACGAAACACCCAGCAGTTTTCTTTTTTCCACTTTGTTTTGACAGGAAAAAAAATAAAAAAGCAGCTGTGGACACAGAGGATATTCAACCTGTGGAAAATTGTTTCCACCAAAACTTTTGGCATTTCATTAAAAAATACTGCACCTCTCCCTTCCCCCAGTCCAAGCTAAAGAATTTATTTTCAAAAAAAAAATTGTTTTGTCATTTTATTATCTTAAAAAAAACAATTGTTTCTATCAGAAATGGATTTTGGGATTGTCAATTTTTGGCACCAATCAATATCTAGTTTTTTAATTTTACTTAAGAGGTGATATTTCCCAACTCCTGACCAATGGCCATCCAACACTTTAAACAAAACTTGACCAATAAGTTACAACACAGAAATCTGAAGATTAATTTCATGCTTTTCCCCCAAGTCATCAGGCCCTAAAATAATGAGATTTGACTACTGGCATTTAGAGAAGGGGCCAGCTTATGGAAACTAACTTCTGCTGCATTGCATAGAAAGAGTGAAAGCTGGCAAGACTCATGGGCTAGCAAGCACACTGCAGAGATGAGCTCCAACACAGAACTTTAATGGAGGAAGATTTTTTTAAGGTCACTTTAAAAACCACTTAAAGCTTCAGTATTGCATCAAAGTGCAGAACAGTTATCTAAGAGTGGAAGCAGCAGCATTGTCACCCAGAGCCACATCAGTCACAACTTCGCAGAACAAAAACCTCCTTCCTCTTCCACGTTCCTGCCACACTTTGAATTACTCTCGGAAAGACAGTGTTCTTGCTATGAAATATTTCCCTCATGCCACGGCAAGCATCTGCTGAGCAACCTCTCCAAATCTTGGGTCTGGCAAGGCAAGTTAGACAATCCCACTCATCAGGTTGGGAATCCCATGTTAAGGGTTTGCTGAGCCCTTATCTCACTGCAACGAACAAAACAGCCATTGCTTTTGCAGTGAATTATGAGTGAATTTTACAGGCTGAAACTCTAGGTACACCCATTCTTCATGTCAAAGTCCTGTGAAGAATTGCAGCCTGGTGGAAAAGAAAACAAAAATCAAACACTCTACCATCTAATGAAACTCACAAGTTTCAGTGTGCCCACCCACAACGGGGCCAATCTAAACTTGTCTGACTTCAGGATTGATGTTGGCCTTGCACACAATGAGTAGGTAAACTTGGCACCTTGCTGCTTTTCCAAGGCTTACGGCAAGCCAGCTGGATACTCTTGCTGCAAGACAATGCAGCCTCTTTGAACTAATTTATTGGAGCAGAGGTCATCCTGATGTGCAAATACCTCTTCTCTGTCTTTGATAGCTGCTCTGTCCTGAGTTGGAGGGGAAGAAACATTTTTGATCATGTCAAAAATCTTTTGATCTGTAGCAGAACATGGTCTGTTCATTTTCTGCACTGCTTCTGGTCAAGCCCACAAACAAACTAGGTTGTTGAGTACTAAGCTTTCTATACAGATGCCAAGTTCTAAATAGATACTAAGTAATAGAGAATTTACCACATCTTCATATAACTCCTTTATCAAACTAAGGAAACAATTGTAAAGAAATTTTACATTCTCGGACTTCTTACATCTATGTCTGGGACTGGATCTGGTAATTTCTTCATCTGCAGTTACAGTTTATTGGCAGTGCTCAAGTCACTCTTTAATCTTTTCTTTCATAAAACACAGTTACTTAGCTCCTATATTATATGGCTGCAAGGTCTTTTCCATACATGAAACTGATACTAATGATAATGATAGGTGCAACAGCCAGTGCACCTAAATTAGGCCAGTCATATGTAAGATGCTCCTAATGGTTTAAAACTGTGCCAGATTTAAATAATGACACAGATGAAAATTGCTTAGCCATGTAGATTCCTGAGGCAAAATTTGTAGGAAGAAGTAAGGTTTTAATTAGACTAACTGATATAGCTGGAAAATAGCAGGCACGTGCTTTTGGACACAAGCCCTTTGTCAGCTCTGAAATACAAGTAAAACACTTCAGGCTAGATACAGGTTGAGAACAAGTTGCTTTGACTGATTAACATAATAAAGTTAAACTCAATTTGAGAGAAAAGTGTGCTTTGTGTTGTAATTCCGCAGATCATTATAAGGGAAAGAGCTCTTAAATTCCAATGTGCTGATATGCTTAGGACAGATTTTGTTTTACCTTTTGCTCATCATAAAACACCCAGGAAGCATAACTGAGTAGACCAAAGTTCAGTTGATGTCTATCACACTGCTGCCGTGTCTGGCTGCAGGTTCTGTATTTGGGAATGCAGACATCTTTAGCAACCCCAAATAATCCCTTTCCCTTCCCATGACAAAACTGTGTTCACTGGATACAAAAGAGGTGCCAGGGAAACTGTTCCGCCAAATACCAGTTTTGTGATGATCTAAACGGACAAGCCCAAATTCACTTTACTGGTTTCACTTGCACTAGTTTTAGAGAAACAATCTCTATGTTTTAATGGCAGGAAGAATCATTACATCATCTGCTCTGATCTCCTGTAAAACTGCACTTTGTGTGCTTTAATAAAAGCCAACTGTACAGGAGCAGGTGCTCCAAGACTGACCCCTTCACTTCTAAGTCAGTTTAGAAGCCTTCTGTTGTTTTCTACGTTTACTTAAATATTTGCATGTTGTAACACTATACAATATGCAGACAATGTCCTGACCTGAACCCCCTACATGGTGCCAGTATCACAAAAGCAAATATTTATACAAACGGTTGTGATAGCGTAAATAATGAGGGAATAATAACTGAGCAGAGAGAGATAGAGATTTCCTGGAGGTTAAATGCCCAGCCAGGAGAATTGATGCCCTGAACTGATCTTGGTCAGTTACTAAATGTCTTGCCACTGGCTGCTATAAATAGATGATTTTTGCTACTGTTATATAGTGAAAATGGAAAATTTACTATATACTTAGAGCCCTTTGCCATACTGCTTTATCTCTGGATTGCAATTACCATACACATCAGAAAATAAATGTTTATAAGGCTCTAGCCTTAAGTAGTTGGAATATTTCCTCAAAAAATTCCCATTTCATGTCAAAACTTCTCAGGGAGTTATGGACCTCCTGCTCTGAATGACCTGATGCTTTCCTGAAAAAAGAAGGGTGAAGGGCTTTGTTTTGAGGTCCCATTTCTGTCTCTCTGAATAATGTTATTGCAGGACCTGAGGGTCACCTGGCAACATTAAGGGAATGTTTGATTATCCCAAGGAAAGAGAGTGTCCCATTCAGGTGACACTGATGAGCAAACCATGTAAGATTCAAGATGAATTTGAAAAGCAAACACTTAGAAGCTTGGACATTTCTCTGAACCTAGTCTGGAGAAAACTTCAGCACTGCTGCCAGTAAAACTGTTTCAGAAATTTTCTTAGTGTTTTGCTTAATGTTTTTTTTCCAGTCCCTGCTCAATCTTGCTGGCCACAGGAAATGATAAAAACAAAGTTATTTGTAAAAACTTAGCAGAATACCAACAGTTATAAAAGCCACAGTGCTGGAGTATGTACATTCATATGCACTGGTCAAGAAAGTTTTTGAAAGCCTGATAATTAAGTTAATTTGTAACAAGTTTGGGCATGGCTCTTGTATAGTCTGACTTAGACCAATATCCAACATCACAATTTGGAAGAGTACTTTCTCCTACACACAGCTTGCTTTCTTTAGGAAATTCACACCATTTTGGGATCTATGTTATAACCAGACAACTCCAACACCATTTCTTGATCCTTATTTCTTCCAGAATTGGTTAGTCCAGATCCAGAGCTGATAGGCAGAAGAGATAGGAAAGGTGCAAACAACACTTGTCTCTCAACAGTAAGCCAGCTGTTCTCAGTTTAGATGTAGGATGGCACAACTGAGCCCTTGGAAACATATACATGTGCATACCCTGCGGGGACAGAGAGATTTGTCATTTTTATTGAAGGCTGGAATATATTTGGAAGCTATAAGTCTGCAGCTATCCTATATCAAAAGCCATTTCATAACAAAACAGCATAGTGGCCCATTTATAGAAACAACATACTGTGCTCTAGCTGCTGTGAGCTAGGACCAAATACACTCCCTGCCTTCCCAAAAACACCACAAACATGACCTTCCCCCAGAAGGGCTGTTTCCATAAAAGTAATACAAGTGAACAGAAAAACATTGCCCTGGAAAAGGAAGTCAGGGATACAGAGGCAATGTTTTCATCCTAAAGTTGTCACATGAGATGGTGTCAAGCAGGAGAGATCAGCAACCAGTGGGAATATTTTGCAACTATGTAATATGCTAAACTGAGATGGACACAAGGAAGTTTGATGTAGGACAGGCATTTATTTTAGAAAGGAAATCTGAATCCCGTTGGAATAGCTGCAGTGGAATGAATCCAACCAGGAGAAGAGCAGGGTTCATAAATAACAGCAATCTCAGGATAAGCAACAAGGAATGGCTGCAAAATCCATTCTGATAGCAGACAGAGGCTTCCAAAATGATGTTACTATGAGTCCACAAGGACCTGAGGCTCCCAAGACCACCAAGGATATCTGAGTGCAACTATATGAACTTACTGAAGACAGCACTTGACATCCCTTCCAGCTCCTTCTCCTGCTGTTCTCGTTTGACCTAGGGCTGCCAGCATTATCCAGATCTACCTCTACTGTGTTGCTGATTCTACTCCACTTTGCCCATCACTGCAGAACACAACTCTGTCTTAGTTTGTTTTCCACTCTGGCAAACCTGCTACCTCTCTACCATTCAGACTAACATTGACAACTTCACTCTTCACAGAATACCCAGAGATAAGCTTTTTGTCTGACACAGCTTGCATGCATCAATCTGCTTTAATAAAGGAAAGCATTGAATTATCACAGAATCATAAGGAATCTTATAATAAGGATCTAATTTTATAATAGCAACCTGCTTGAAGCAGCATTAATGTTAACTTTAACAATGAGTGAGTCCACTGCAGGATGTCACTGAAAGGCACAACAAGTTTTGTGTGTTTATGTACATGCACACATCCATATATATGCACACACAGACATACACCTATATGGATATATCCCTCCTTGTCCAGACCTCAATCTTCAGATTCAAAAATGCCATAAGAAAAACAGTGCTTCCATAATGCGCTTTGCAGACACAACTCGTCCCCCCACCCCACACACACACACTACCCAAAACAAGATAAATATACTATATAAGCAGGTTTGATTGGAAAAGAACAAAGTTATTTGCTTGGTTAAAGTCTGAGGTATTTAAACTGTCTGCCCTCAGCTTGTTTTTGGAATGGTTCACTCTTCACTTGTTGCCGAGTCATAAGAAATATCACTCAGAAAAAACACATGTCAATAATAAGATTTCCCAAGAATAAAATGAAACAAAATTAATAGCTTTCCTATGGCATTGTTTATTGAAAGATGCTTCTTTTTGAAAAAGACCAAATAGTTGGGGACTAGAAACACATTATTTGTACAAGAACTTTCAATCTAAGAATCCATCCTTCATCTTGGGAATTTATTTCAGATGAGGACCAAGCAAGTAATTTCTGTCCTCCTCTACAGACTTGTCTGGTAATAAGAAACATATGTACAGCTGGAGGGGTGTGAGGTTGGAATAAGACTGGCAGTAGAGAAGTGCACATTCAAGAGCAGATGGAACACTGCTTTTTATTAAGAGAGAAGCAGATTCAAAACACCTGGCAGAGAGGTGCTTAGGTGTTTGCTTTTCCCTTCAGTCTCATGAAAGCCATTGTGACAGTAAAATGAAAACACGACAACTCAAAAGAAAAAAATGTGTAAACAAAAAACAGCTAAAAAGTAGAGAAGCTTCTGTAACAACCGAGAGAAACTAAGAAGCAAACCGATGCTGCTCAATGCATGGTGAATATGACAATTTTGAAATAAAAGGAAGCAGGGCTGAATTCATTTGGAAAATATATATAATATGATGTTGCAACTTATCTAACATATTATTAGAAAAAGCCATTAGCTGCTTACAAGGTTATAGCTTACCAGTGTCCACACTTAGAGAACGACCCTATCATCACATAAACCTTGAAATATATCTAATAAAATAGAACAAATAATAGTCATTTTGTTGTTGGTTAAAAAAAAAAAAATCGAGGACTTAGAGAAACTGGGTACGTATTTCCTGATCTCTTTCCTGATCAGAAAAAGAGAACAGATTTATCAAGTCAGATGACTACTGGAAATATCTGGGAAATGGTTGTAATGGAGATTACTAGCTATGATTCCATAGAAGAGACTGAATCAGAAATACTCAGTTTTACAGAAACTTCCATAGTGTAAAGATTTCCATAAAAAAAAAAAGAAGATGAAAGCAAGCTCTGAGCAGAATGCCTTTGATTAAAAAGGAAATGATAGAAAAAAATACAAATTCCAAAATTAAGTTTCTCAAATTTAACATGAGTGTCTTGATTATTATTTTTTTTTTAAGTTCACTCTGAAAGCACTGTTACACAAGTTGATCCTTACATTGATAAACACAGCAGCATTATAAATAGAAAGCATTCAAGCATATTAAGTCTTGTCTTTTAGCCTACTCTAGTTGAAAAGTCATGTACCAAGAAATAATGACACGAGACTGCTCCAGGGACAGGTGGGAAGAATAGATGGATGTCGCTCTCATACCAATGCTAACCTCAGAGCTAGTCCCCTGAGCTATCTCGGGCTCATGCACTCGTAACTTGCTGTGATTGATACTGCACATTTCTTTGTCCTTATTACTGACCAAGGCAGTAAATTCCCATTATGGAAGGCAGTCAAGTTCAAGATGCTGCCATAATTCATAGCAGCACTAACATAGAGGTTACCGTAGGTCACAAAGCAAGACTATGGCACAGTAAACCTATATCTTCACTAGTCAGCTGCAATGTCTTTCAGGCTGAATGAGCTTTGCTTACCCTGTATCAACCCCTTCAGCCACATTCTTCTCTGAGAGCCAGGATACCTGATCTCCTGTCTTGCGAGATGTTATGAAACTCATTGGCAAAGCACATCAGCCCCTTCTCAGGGTGGGGAAGGTTAGGGTTAGAAGCCGAGAGGGGTGGTGGAGGAGGTCCTTTAAATATACAATTCAACCCAACAGTTGACCTGTACAGAAGATGACTGTAAATGAAAAAGATTTTTTACAATTAAAAATAATAAACCCCTTATTTTGTCCACACTTTGGAGACCTACCCACTGAAACACACCAAGACTGCACTGAAAGCTTGCTGATGCAAAAAAACTCCAAAGCTCTGGTTAGCAATAGATAACACTGCTTTAAGACACACCTAACAACACGCAACTTTCAACTTATTTCCAAAACACAGAAACAAAGCTCAAAAAAAAAAAAAACTGAACTCTTTCCTTTCTGGACAATATTCACAGCCTCACACTTCTTTAGGTTTTAGGTCCGCTGCAAGCAGATACTGAAAAACTTAGCACACTCCAGCTGCTTCACAGCAAACTCAAAGCCAGTTTCCCTGATGGTTATGGGGAGAAGGTGAAATCTTCCCATTTGGGCTGCCAAATGTGGCATATGCTTTAATTCACACAGCAGGAGATGGACAATGCAGTCTCCTCTGTACACAAAGCAACTTTGCCCAGCCTAGGTGGGTTGGAGCTCATGCTGAATAGTTTTTTGGACATACAGAAAACATGCAAGTGCTTGATAGAATGGAGAAATTTGTAAGGATTTCTCAAGTTCACAGATAAAGAGAGGGCAAGGAAGAGAGAGGAAAAAACAAAACAAAACAAAAACACAAAAAACAAAACCAAAGATAACTGCCAATTCCTTCAAGGCTTTTGAACATTCCACCAAAGGTCTGTCAGGTTGCACAGGAGAATGTGCAAGTGCAATCTGCTAAGGCGTCTTCTGAAATGAGAAAGAAAAAAGCAACTCGAAGATGTCCAAATATGCATACAGACATATTTCAGGATAACCAGGATTAGTAGAGTTTCTGACTGGGAATCAGAAATGCAGGATGTGCAATGTTGCATTTTAAATTTCACATTAAGTAACACATCCTACAAATTTCAATAGCAAGTACATACGCTCTGACTGGACTGTATGCATCCCAAGGCAGAATGACTCAGAGGAGAAATACCCATGACTGACTAAGAGTAAAGCAGTGCATAGGGAATCATCTCATTCTTGTCCCTAGGCAGACAGGGCATATATTATCTAAAAAGGCTTTTATACCTTTTATATCTATAAACAGAAGTCAAAATGGACCATCAAACATGCATACAGGCATATTACATGGTCTGGATGCAGGATGAATAGTTACTTACTAAGTCATCTAAATTTCCATAAGCAACAGACTATAGAAGACATACCTCTACCTTGCGGATTTCACTAGTATTCAACCTATGTATCCCATTTGATTTCATCCCATTTGCCCTTTTTATAACCCTTGAAGCAGAAGGTTCAGTACGCCCTAGAGTCTCTGGAGATTTAGGGACAGGAGAGACTATTCCCTTAATTATCCTATATCCCAGTGGTATATGTCACAAGACAATTTATAGAAAGCTCCTGGCCTGATAATCATTAACATGCTGTGTGGAATTTATTAAATTCCTCATCCCACAGTCATTTAATCAGCAGTATTATCAGAATGAGATATTTACCCCACTGGGTGGTACAGACCAGGGCAGGAAAGCATGCCAGGAACAGCTTTGCTGACAGTGTAATTTTCTTCTCCTCCCTTTCGTCAGTAGGAAGGGTTAGGGTCCCAGCAACAGAGCAAGGTTTATTCCATGTCTTATATTCTGCAAGAAATCTCTATTCCAGATGCATTTTGATCCATGGCCAGTTTAATCTGCTTATTGACTATTAAACTGTGTTCATTGTTTGCACTAGATCTTTAAGTAGTCTTTCTTTCTCCCTCTCCCAGATCCATTTTGGATTTTTTAAAGAGATTTAGAGATGGACTGAGGGCTGGCAAGAGCCATTTCCTCCTCAAAGTTAAGCTCTCATGACACTAGCCCCTCAGCACTGCCTCCAGCCTGGCTGGTTATGCCTCCTTTAGAGAGGCAGTTCAGTCAGTCTTCAAATTCCTTGCTGAGACTGCAAATTGCAACCAGCTATTGTTATTACTTACATTTCAGTCATGCCTTAACTGTGACTTGGATCCCAGACCACTGAAAACTGTTTTTGTGAATATTGAGCAAGAGTTTCTATTCCTAACACTGCAAGGCTGTGCTCGTCCCAATTTATAAAGTTTCTAAAATAGAGGAATATCAGGTGAATGAAGAATCTCTCCTCACTGATTTGTAAGGATTCTAAGCAGCTACTTTGCAGCTGACTTTCCAGAAAGAAAAGCTGTCCTAGCCTCTGCTCCCCTTTGCTGTAAGCCAAATTATAGCCATAGAAATATGAAGTACTTTTGCTCTTTTTCACTGGAGACCTGAACAACTATTCAAGCATCTGCAGTATGCTGTTTCAGATATATCTCCATTCAGGATAGATGCCTGGAGCACAGCTAAGTTGCTGTCCTGAAAGTTCATTTACCTTCATATAAACACAAGGGAACTGTATGGAGTAATAGAGGGATGGAGAAACATCTGGCTAGCCAACATGTGGGCCACAAGAGTAATGAACCCTGCTTTTTAATAGGTAAGTCTGCACCTGCACAAGACTTCCAGCTTCTGCACCAGCAACAGCTCCTGAGAGGGATAAATAATTAAGACAATAAGGCCAAGGTGGAAAATGGCTGTGATATTTGCTTTCCTTAAGAGCACATTAGGGACATGCATAAAATCAGACATGGTTGAGTTCTCTCTAACTGAACTTTGATTGACCTCAGGCACCTTCTTAACTGAAGAAACTGGTGAGTCTAACCCCTGTCATCTGAAAAAGCACTAATTATTCTTTGGCTGGTTCTAAGGCTTTGTGACTATCATCTGAAACAGAGATGCTAAAAAACAAACATGACTGTGACTCTAAAGTACATGGGCCATGACCCTTGCATTGCATAGCCATCCTACAACCTCCTGCTGTGCTTTCACCGCTATTCTCATTTGCAGATATTCGGCATTCACAATGCCAATGACAACCTGACTCTGGGCCCTGGAAGAGCCTGATCACCATTGCACCAAAACACATAAATTTTTTTGCTGCTGTACACCATTTTTGGGGGGACAGGGGGGAATGACAACTACCTGCTAGTCAAAATGGCTTCCTCCAAAAAGAGCATGTCTGACACTGATCAGCACACCAGGGACAGCTCTTATTTCAAAGAAAGATATGTTTAAGGAAGTCAGATTTTGGAAAGGTGGTCTCAGAGGGTGCACAAAAGATACTTGTTGAAATGCACACCTTAATTATCTAAGTTTCTCCAGGAACAATAAACTATGTTGTAAACAAGGGGTTTTGCTTAATTTGAAAACCAACTGATGCTCAAGTCCTTCTTTGAATTTTGTGAAGCAAACTCAAGTTAAACTTCCAACCCTTCTGTTAAAGACCCCATCTGAGAAAGCATGTCAAAAGCCTGGGGGCTTTTCACCAGCCTTCCAGATCCTTTTGTGCAGAGCCACCAACACTGATCAGGTTTCACACCCACAAGAAACAGGCTGGAATAAATTCAAGGACTCAGAAAAGCACTTAAGAGGTCAGCTTGTTACAAAGGTGCAGTTTAGCTGGGAAACCAACGATGAAGGCCTCTTGAAGAATGTTCATAGTATTATAGCTTCCAGTATGTATTAGTCTTGCGGAAAAGTTTTCTTGCTCTGGGCAAATTCAGAAGAGTTTTACATAAAAATGAATCAAAGAAAAAATAATAGATAAACAGAAAAGCAGCAAAAAAGGCCCACAGTTATCAAAAGGCCCAAATTAAGGGAGAAACTCAGCATCGTACCTATTTGTTTCCCCAGCAGAGAATTAAAACCTAGATTTGTCTTTTTTTTCCCCCCCCCTCCTCATTAGTAACATACTCATTTCAGAAACTCTGATTATACCCCCATCCTCAGCAATGGTTATCCATATGATGCTGAACAAGCAAATTACCACTGTGCCTCAGTTTCTCCAGTCCTGAATAGAAACAATTAAAAGAGAAGTAAGAAATAGAACATATGCAGAACATCCATAGCATGTGACATTTGTATATATCACTACGTTGTTCAGAGTAACAAGAGTATCCAAAATAAGCTAATCAAACTATGTCAGATGAAAGCAAAACAGAAAAAAGTATGCCAGAGTGATTTTAATTCATGGATGTTATGTCAATGTTTTTTTTTAAAAAAAAAAAAAAAAAAAAAAAAAAAAAAACACTCAACACATGATCAGATGTTAAAGAGAGCTTGGTACTCAGTATAATCTGCAAAATAAAGAAAATAACTAATAGTAGCAATAATACCCTGGATTAAATGATCAATTTCTAGCAAAACAAAATAAAGCATTTAAGTTTTTTATTGTTTTCACAGATATTCAGAGTACCAAAGAATCTCCTTAGAGCCACCTGAAATTTCACTATCAGATGAAATGTGTGGTGAGGTAATGGTTCCATTTCTCTCCTAGGAAGGTGTCTACAGGTGAAAAGAGAGAAGTCATTCTTAGTTTAAGATTTACATAATGGTCACATCAGCCACTAGTACCTTATTAGTAGGAGATTCTTTTCTTTGGAGTTTTTCCATAGCACATTAACCATGCTCAGATCCAAACGCATCCCAGTTCTAAGCTTTTAATTAACAAGCCTACTTTGATATATGCTAATATAAAATTCCAGAGATGGGACAGCAACCACAAGGCTATTGAATAGGTGAAATGACAGCATCTTCTTACTTGCCTACAAATGACCAAGAAGAGAATTTTCTCAAAAACTGCATGCATTTATAAACATGTAAATGGCTAAGTTAGCTTTAACCTAGTGTTTCGGAGACTAAAGCTGCTTATTCGGTTACCCCAAATGATAAACTGGGCACAGAGATGATTCATACTCTTTACTGCAGCTCATGGGCTATATTTGCTGAGCAAGTTAATTGTAAACATCTGTCCTGACGGGTCACTGACTGACAGATCCACAGTAATCTTCATCTAAGGAGGTTCTGAAATGTAAAATGGTGTTCTGGAATCAAAAAGGCTGGCTGTCTTCTAGTGAGTCACAGCAGAGAAATGCAGTACAGGTATAAGCTCATAAAACTACAGTGACCTGTAGAACATGGATGCGGAAACCATATCAAGGAAAAGCCCTAGTGCCACATAAACGCTGTCTGAAAAGCACCAGCTAATTGCAAATCACAGCAAACCACTAAAAAGGGAAGTATCTTTGTGAAGTCACCGTGTGTAGAAGTGAAATGAAATGCTGCAAGCTGCAAAGTTGAATAAGCTGCATATGGAAATTGCCATTCAATACTGCTTTGCTTGATAGAACACAGGAAAGAAAAGGTGGTCTAGCTTTGGGGTGGAGTATAGAATTTGGAAACTGAATTACAGACCCTGGTTTTGCTGAAAGAATAGCCTGGGCCACTTCACCTGAGATGGGATGTGGACAAAGTCAATTAAAAAAAAAAAAAAAAAAAAGTGAGGGAAGAGAAAAAGCTGTTGGCCCTCTTCTAGGTGCTGTACAAAGGTAGTGAGACCAGAGCAACTCCTTTACATTCAGCAATCCACATACCCAAAAGCAGAGAATTGAGAGACTCAATTCTCGAGTTCCTGCTGGGCCTCTTCATCAAAGTGGAAACACTCAGAGACAGACTTAGGTTCTCTACAACTGGCAATATACTTGGGAAAATGTGACTTTTTCTAAAAGAGTGACTTGGGTAGCTGACCATCATAAGCATGTACCATTCATATCATAAACGTGCAACACTATACTATGAGATGTGAGCTAGACTTAGAAAGCCCTAATTAGCTTCATATATTACCTTAAGAAGACTTTGACCAGGATCTTGAATCCAGCTTGGATATCCATATTCTAATAGTGGGTAAAACAGTCATCAATGGTCAAGAACAATCTGAAACCTGGAAAACATGCTCTAAACTTAAAGGAATACAGACTTTTCTCCATCAAATCAGGTTTCTTGAACACATAAGATACACAGAAGAACATGGGAAGCAAAGACAACATGAGAAGACTACTTATTTCAGCCAGCAAATTCACAGGGACATTTGGGATGATTACCCCTTGTTCTTCCTCCTCCCCTCCCCACAGCTTTCACAAATCTAGATTAATTAAGAAGCACCCTAGGTTTTGTTTTCTGTGTTTCTATCAAGAAAGCATTTCACAGCTCCAAAGCAGTAGATTCTCCACCACTTGAAGGCACTGCAGTGAGGCTATATAACATTATAACAAATGTTTCAGCTTGTTCATTGCAAAACAAAAATAGATAGATGAGGAGAAGGGAGTGAAGGGTCAGAAAGGCAATTGTGGTGGGGGTTGTGAGGCAATTAAATGCATTTACACCCTGAGGCCAAGAAAATCTTGCTCTTCTCCTCCCTGTACCACCTTCATCTCCAAGGTCAAGTATTCCTTCCAAACTCTCAGAAAATCTGAGCAAAAATATGCTAGACAAGCTTCACCATGTTATCACCAGCAGATTTTTCACTCTTACTTTTATAGGGAATCACAAAAATGATTGACTTCTGGAAAGGGTTTGTGACCTGAAGAGACTGAAAAACTCTGTCCTTGCTGAGCCAGGAATTAGGGACTAGAGTGAACCCTAAATCAATTAAATGTCATGAAGACATATAGATATTACAACTAGCGTACTAATCTCATATTTAAGCATTCACATGACTATTTTACAGGAGTAATCACTGAGCTCAAATTGCTCAAATGATTAATAAATTGCAAAGTTGGAGCCTACTTGCTAATGGGCCTTTTTTAATTGTGAATTGTAGTCAGAGCGATGTGAAAACACAAAGTATTGCTATATATAAATGAAGCCAGTAAAAAATACATTCCTTCTTTTTCTCCAAATTCAGTGAAAGTATGATGCAAAAATATATATTCTAATTTAGTGCAAGGCTGTATGTTAAAGTCTAATTTTTCCTCTACAATAAATTTCTTACACCAAGATTGAGTCAAGTAGTTTGAGCAGAAACACACTCTCCCATGGATGAAAAAGCAGTTCACTTGTTTTCAACACATACTGATTATACCATGCCAAGCCATACATGCAATATCTCCTCTATTTATGTAGCACAGTCAGAAACCCTTCAGGACTTGATTCACAAATCCCCTCTGTACTCATATTGTTGTCCCAAAGGTCAATTCCTTGACTTCCCAAAGCCACCATTAAGCTAGAGTCCTCCAACAAAAGAGAAACCACAGCAGAGGAAGGTTTCCCAAAGACTTTTAACAATCTAAAGAAGATGTAGAAACTGAGAAGAAAAGACTTAATTGAAAGCCAAAAGCTGATTGGGTTTTATCCCCTGTTATTCCTGACTAAAGTGCATGAATACAAGTCACAGTATTAATGATCACCTCTCCCCTTCTGTGAGGGGCAATCCAAGCACAGAGCACCTTTCTTCCAAGACAAATGCCTGTGTCTGGCACTTCTCCATGAACTACCACAGGGATCTTGCCACAACTACACCAGGAGCGCGGCAGTCATGCAGTTCAACCTGACATGGCTCAAACTGGGGGATGCAGCAACTTTCAAAGGCTTTTTCTTCCCTGTTCACAGCTTCCCCTCCCCTGAGCATCAGCTGAGAACACTTTACATGCTGTTCTGTTAATCTTTTTTCCTCCCCAAGGGCTTAACATAGACTAAAGTGTTTGCATCGAAGATGGTAAAAGCATTGTAGGCATTTGTTGTATCCCTACCTCAAAAAACATAAAACAGCAGTTTAAATCAATCCAGAGTATCACCCTTCTCCAAAACCCCCTCCCTTATCTTCCTTTTTACTACATAGTAAATCCTACTCCCTCTTCTTCAGTATGAGTCATTTGTAGCTTTCAAAGAAAGGGATAGGATGCCATGGAAGGGAGGCCATGGTGCTTTTGCAGATGGCCAGTTGTTATTTTCAGAGAGAGACAAGAATGCATACAAGGCCAGTAACCTTTTACTATGGTCTGTGCTTTAGCAGGATGTATACTGCCTCAGGTTTGGCAAACCATTGCACCGAGACTAGAAAGCAACAACAGATTTGCTTCTCCCTCTGCTGAATTAGATAAAGCAAGGATCCTGGTGTGCTTTCTAATCTGCTGGACTTTTTGCACAGTTCCTTTAGAAACCTGCAGCCTAACTCAAAGAAATGTACATGCTGCACATCTGTGAGGGGATGCACTGAAGTCATTGCCAGCAGACTGGAAAAATGGGCAAAAGCCAGTATTGTTTCCCAGGCTGCTGCTTCATTTCCAGTGATCTGTTCTTTAGTCAGGAGACTCCCTGACTGTGCTCATCCTCCTAAAGCTATAAAAATTGACAGTGCAAAGACAGGCAGAATGATTTCATTAGAGCAATACACAGAGAAACTTCTAGTTTCACCCTGAAAATTGCAGGGAGTTTTGGTGAGAATATTGCAGGAGTCCCTGCATTCAGTGCTCCAGTATCTGGATATACAAACAAAACATTAAAGTCCAGCCTTGCTTTTTTTCCTTCCCTGTGTCTCACTGGACTGATAATAGCAAAGCCATCCTTCCTGGCCCCAAATCTAAGTTGCACCCATCCTCTTCCCTCTGAGCAAAGCATCTAAAATGAATGCGAACTCGTCCCTTTCTCTTTGTATGTTGTGACCTTCTGGGAGAGCAGCGCTGAGCTGATGCCAAAAACCACAAGCTAGCTGCTGAGTGAATTTGCTTGTAAAACTTAACAGCACATTATCTCTGTGGCATTTACTATTAAATGTGCAGCTATCCAGGTAAACATGGACTGAATCCAGGCTCTTTATCTTCTGTACTGTGGAGGTAGTTCTCAAAGAAGGGCTGTCAGAATGTCAGCCTCACTGTCAATTCTTTAAAGCCTGGGGTGGAGACAAGGCAGGGAGAGGTTTGGTGTAACAGAAATGCTTGGCAGGTAGAAGAAAGGTTCCCATACACCAAATAAAGTATCATGGAGATTTGCATTTTGCTTTTTGGCAGAACTGGACTACAAAAAGTAGGGAAGCATATTAATGAATTTGTTGCTGTGAGTGGATATTTCAGTGTCTAGATTTTATATGCAGTCTGTACAGAACATATTGTTTCCAGTGTCCTCGCACTGTCACATGATCCCACAGCAACAGATGCATGGTGTGCTGCATGCTGGGAGTGATGATGGTAAAGGTTTACCTTGGAGTCATTTTCACTTCAGATTCCTAAATGGCAAAACTTCAGCCATGAAGAAATCTCTAACTTTGCTCCTCAGGGACCAGAAAAGATGTATCAATAAAAAACAGCAATTAAGAAAGGGTGTTTGACATCCAGGAGGCTCCGAGAGCTGCCCAATAAAACTCCTTTCCGAGAAATTAAATAATAGGCTGCCAATGAAAAGGAACATGACCATTGAAATGGGGTTTAAAATTGGGGAAGGAATCAGCCAGTTACAAGCACCTTGTAAATATCCAATCAGAGGGAGCAAAAGTGATGGGGGAATTTTTTTGCCTAGAGAAATTTGACCACAAGCTTTAATAATGTCTTCACATTTCACAAGTCCTAATAACAACTTGTGTTCATATAATGCCTTTCATCCTGGAGAAACCCAAAGTGCTTTACAAGTGACTTAGCAAACTATATAACAATATTCACCCCCTCATTCCCTTCAGGGTTGAAAACTGACTGCAATTGGCAAGATTTCCCTTTTGGTTTCCAATGTTCCATGACTATTTCTCTAGGCCATTGCTGTTATTTCTTTGTTTTGTTTTAATAGCAAATTTGATAGCATGGGGAAAAAATGTCAGCTCTTTTCTCAAGGACAGCTGCATGAATATAATCAATTTGGGAAGTTCGGAAAGAAAAAGAAGTTTCATGTCACCCCAATGCAAAAAAAAAAAAAAAAAAAAAAAAAAAAAAGTCGGTTTAGTTTTGCTTTCCAAAGCATAGTTGGAGGACATTCCACAAAATTCAACTTGAATGAAATACAGAATGTTTGATTTTCTGTGAAATAAGAACTTTTAAAATGTTTTCTGAAGACTGAGGTTGATCAGTTGTAAAGCAAAACAGTTTTAAGTTGGCAAGTGGAAATGAAGCATTTTGATTTTTAAAAATGTAATTTTTCCCTTGGATAAAACTTTGAGAAAATAAGGAAATCTCACCTGGCATTTTTCTTTGCCAGGAATTCACAGCGTTGCCTAGGAACAACATGAGAGCAGGATAAGCATCACTGGTTTCTGCTGCCTTTTTCTCACTGTCCACCTGGATTAAAAGATAGCAACTCAAATACCCCAAGATGCATTTTCCCCTCAATTTATTCACTTCACCCTGAAACTACAAAAATGCAAATATCCACAGCTTCTTGTGGCCATGGGTTATGCAATTACTGCACAGTCCTCAATATGCCCTTCTTATGGAAGAGTTTGCCTCTATCATCTACTAGAAGCAGAACACAATAGCTAACATTTTCATAGGTCTAGTGGGTATGATACATCTAAAGGATATAATTTTCATGATGTATCGTAGTGTATTTCTCTGGTGAATTGATAAAAGACTAATACTGCTGAAAGGGCTTGTTGGATCACCAGATACTGAGCTCAAGAGATGTTCCACATGCTTCTGGAGCAGAACTGATAAATGATAACCAACCTATGAAAAGGAAATTTCTGCCCCAATTCCTCCTTAAAAGGGAGAGAGAGAAAAAAAAAAAAAAAAAAACAAAAAAAAACACTAAATTCAGAGGTGTTGAGAAACACACTGAGCAGAGTGCAAAGGAAAAATGGCTCATTCATGCAGTCTTTACAAGCAGCTGGGCTTGAGCTGAATGGGCTTTTGCTGTGTTCTTTGTGTAATGGTATATTATAAAAATGTTATTAGAAGGACAAATATAGGCATAGCAGGAGGAGAAGAGGAAAAAAAGCCCAAAATCTTGAAAGATAAATCAGTTTCTTGGGGAATGAGATTTTAAGTCCCCCCCTTTTGCTTTTCTCTGAAGTGTCGGATTTTTTCCTCTGCTGATTGGGCAATTTAGAGCAGCAAAAAAAAAGAAAAGAAAAGAAAAAAACTTCGTTCCTCTGAGCGCAACAGTCTCTCACATCCTTTTCTGAAGTCAGCCTGCTCAAACATACATCCGTTGCAGGGCAGCTGGTGTAGAATAGAATAGAGAGATAGTGGAAGAAACTCTCCACAAAATAAGTCTTTGTTGACTTTTTTCATGTTACAGGGTTCTAGAAAAAAGATTCAGTTTAAAAGAAAACACATAACCTGAAACATAGCTGACAACACAGAAAGAAAACATACATTGATACTTCACAGAATACTACAAAATTATCAGAAGGAATTTTTAACCTCACAACTCTTTTGCATAAGCCAGATGTAAAGATGAAGGAAGATGTAGCGGGTAAAGCTTCTGATAGACCAGTTAAGACACCTGCCCTTGTTTTCACACATAAAAAATATTCAATACATGAATCAGCAGTTAAGATTTTAAATGCAAACCACTTAAAAACAAAATAAAAACAAAACAAGCAAAAACCACTTTTTCTCACTTAAGATTATTATTTCTCCCCCCTCTCTCTCCTACCCCCCAATTCAACACAGTGACCGCAGATGGATCACCTGACTTAAATTCTGTTTCTTCAACTGCAGCAGCCCTTTGATAGCTTTTCTGCTTAGGGGGAACCACAGGTCTTCCACTTTATATGTTCCCACACAACACACGCTGCAGGACTCTCCTATTGCACAGCAAAGTGGAGATTTGTAAAAAAAAAAAAAAAAAAAAAAAAAAGACCAAAAGCTACACCTCTCTGTGTCGTAGAAGTTAACAAAAGTCACAAAGAATGACACAGATGCCCTGCTCTTTTATGGAGTTTGCCATATGATACCAGAAAATAGACCTTGTTTCCTACTGCAGAGGAATACAGAGGAAAGTTTCACCTTGGAGAAAGGTGAAACCTCTCTTCCCCTCCCAGCAAGCCGATTAACTCTAAACATCTAAGAACAGCAATACTAATAAAACCAAATTTTCTCAGGAACATTCTTCAGCGTGAAAACCAAATGGCTTTGACCAGCTTCTAACTTCTCCCAGACCCTCAAAACAGGCTGGCTACTGAAAACAGATTCCTGGAATAGTCACTGGAGTAGTCTCTGAACCATACTTAAAAAGAACAAGTTATACACTATTACCAGGCACAAACAAAATCATGCCATAGACCGTTCTAATAGTTTAACACTACAGACAATCTCACTACGGTGCCTGAAAATACTTCCAAGCCTTCTCCCTCTTTCTGGTAAGGATGCAGTCCAAGTGGACTCTTGAAAAATTTTTTATAGATTTAGTTGCCATTCAGTGTTACTTCCTTAACATACACTTCATTACAAGACCTTCCCTTCCTCTTCCCCCTGCCTCTACCAGTACCTGAGGCCTGCGCAGACTGTTGTAATTCAACATATGGGCTACGCGGCAATGCATGTGTGAGGCCCACAGAATTAGCCACCAAACATAAACATGGATAACCATAACAAATTTGCACTCAGAGGCTACTCTGCAATATTGGTGTAAAGTTTAATTGGCCTATAAAACATTTCTCAGCAAATAAAATTAATACCTTTGAATATGCACAGGAAATAGACCAAACACAGTTGAAGCAGCTTCATAGCTAAGTCATTCAGACACCTCTCTGTAGTATACACTGACCAATTCCATCTGATCTAACCAATATAAATACTTAATAGGGCCTAAATAAGGCAAAAAAGGATATAACATTCCACATACCTTTATCAGTCCCTTTCTCCATGAGGCTGCAACAAAGTGACTTTCAGGCTCTGTCTTCCAGATCATTCACCTTATCTTTGAAGACAATAAAGCTCTGCAGATAGCAGACTTTCATTATTTGCAGTAAGTAGCAAAAGAGAATCCCATCTTTGCCTAGAGGTTCTGAATATTATCTCAATACCTATAGCAAAAATTATCAAAAAGCCTAAAGGCTTCAGGCTGGAAGCTTCCTGAGAAATAAAGCAAACAGACTGGTGATTGCCTGATTGAAATAAATAACACCTGATTCCTTCCAGGTGTGTCCTTCATCATTAAACCCTTTTCCTGCCAATAACCCTAGGTTTCTCCTTTTTGTCTCCTATTTGCAAGTCCTCAGTGTCTCCTCATGTTTTCTTGCTTCCCTGAGGACTACTGTACCTTGAACTTCACTCACTTCTGCTAGTTCTCTTCCAGATATATATTCTGCAGGTATATACATATTGCTGTTTGCCCCAAAGTTGCTTGTGTTCCAAGTGTTCTCCAGTTAAGCAGCTTCTTTTTTTTTTTTTTTTCCTCTCCAAAGTAGCAGGAAATTTTCACTAAATTTGATGAAACTTTAATGGACCTTTAATAATTGTGAGAAGCAGACAGATAGACTAAAAGCACAAAATGCTTGTTTCCTCTGAGTTATTTATTCCAAACCTACTTGGATTTTTGAATAGGATTTTATTTGTCAGAAATTCAGCAAGTAAATAAACAGGTGGTAAGAGGAAAAACAAGTATGGTGCATCATTCACCAAGTGTCCAAATAGTTTGTGTATGCTTGTGTGAATTCACACCCAGAGGGGGACACCTTTCTCACAGGTGGTATTGACCACAATTGTCAAATGCGGAAATTGTAGGTCCACTGAAAAAATACTTTTAACAGTCCATTGGCTTCCTCTCTGCGCTGTTGGCAACTCTACCTTCAGTTAGCTTTGAACACATCCTCCTCCCACTACATCTTCTTGGTTATCAATTAAAAATTAAATTCCATTAGTTTTCTGGAAATAAAAAAATATTTTAGATACCCTGAGAAGGCTTCTGAAAGAGATGACACACAAGGGCAAATCACCATGTAGAAGACAGATCACTGGGATTTGCTATGACAAAATGTCCAGGCAAGACAAATGGGTTGTTTAACCAAGCTATACTTTCCCGTGCTGAAATAGGCCTTTGCTGGTAATGGTACATAACTTCATTAAATGTATTTTTCTTGGCTGGGGCCATGGAAAAGAATGCTTTCTCTTTCTCTCACTCTCCTTTTTTTTTTCTCCAGCCACTGCCTCTCTTGTCAAAGATTAATAAAGTGCTGCAATTAGAAAGATTGAAGTAAAATTATAAAATGATCTGAGCATCAAATCAATGAATACTCATTCCGGGGATGAAATAAGACTATAGCTCATTCTAAAAAGGTTGGCATGGCTTGTTTTTACAATCATAGAGGCATAGGAAAATGCAGCTGTTTAGGTTTTAGAGAGATCTCTTGCTTTATCAACTCACCTATTGCAGAAGTTATTCCGATGGATTTTCATCAAAACTAAGACAAATCCATATAACCATTATTCCTAGGCATGCATACAACACCTGCAAATGGCAGTACATGTACACATAGGCTGTTTTCCATCCCTTACATGTTGTCTCTATGGGCTCTGCTCATCTTGGCCTAGGTTGTTTAGACATCCTGGCTTGACCAGGTCACAGAGGACATCTGGTGAGCATATATCCAAGAGAAAATATTCAGGAGGCTTTTTCTGACTTTTCTTCTTCTTTTTTTTTTTTTTTTTTTTTCCTCCAATCAACCGCAATCAACTTGCACCATGAAAAAGAAGTAAGTGTCACGATCTTAACTCAGACTCCATTGTCAGGTCTAGTGACTCCAAGCAAGAGTTGTCCTATTAGCCCTGGTGCTATTTCCTTTTCCTGTAACCCGCCACAGGACAGAATTATCCACTTCCTAAAGAAAAGCCAAACAGCTTCCCACATATCTGTTCTGAAGATGCTTGTATTCACACAACTTGTGGTATAGCCGCAATTTCACTGCCAGCTGGAATGCCGAATTAAAAGACAGTTCACATAAAAGCGGAGGGCTCAATGCACACCTTTTTCATTCTTTCTTCTGAAATATGTGTTTTGGCATCCTTTATTACTTATGCATCAAAGCCTAGGATTTGGGCTTCTGAAAATGGAGAGGCATCAGCAAAAAAAGCAATTTTATGCCTAAAGTTTTAAACATGCTCTTGATTTACATTCTTGACTACGAACTTGACTATTTCTGTGACCCTCAGAAAGTTATTGAACTCACTATGAATTTATCTGTTTCTCAACTGAAAACTCAAGGTAATAAATACTGTTATGACATTATTAGATGTTTGAGTCCCGAGACCTTTAGCATTGGGGCTATCTCTTATAAGGACGTGGACAGAAGATGCCAGAACAATCAGTACTGGGATCCTAATGTAAACATCTAAGGTTACAATAAATTTTATTTTAACTATGGAGAGAAGCATTGCTTTGTAATTTCAGCTCTGGAAGGCTTTCATAGACCCAGCTTTGCCTGGGCTTCAGTCTGTGGTCTTGTTGATGCTCTGTAACTTGTAAATCAGACCAAAGTTCTTCATGGCCATTCAGGAGGTGCCAAATTATCCTCCAAATTGCAAGCTAATTACCCTTTGTGCAACAGCATACTCACCAAGTTTAACAGAATGGTTGTAAGATTGCTGAGCAGAGAACAGCTACCGAGGTGCTGTCTAGAAAGATCCTTATTCTCTATCAGACATTCATTTCTGGAATAAAATCTTTTTGAGATGATAGCATCATCTTGGACTTGGCATCTTAAATTCTGTAGATTAAAATTTGTTAGGTTACAGATATAAGATAAGATACAGGATAGGATTTGTTAGGATACAGATATAAGAAAAGTCAGCCTCAGAGGGTGGACCTTGAGAGATTTAGCTCTACCTAGTTTCTCCTACAAATATTTTCTCTGTAATTAACCAAGCAAGTAACAATCCAGCTGGCACTGGAACAAATTATCCTTTATTCCATTTATTCATGTGATGCACATATGTATCCCCCAAGCTTTCTCCAACAGAAGGCTGCATGAACAGTAATGAATATCCATAAGCACTCAGTCTACTTGTCTAGGTATTTCTAATTTAATTCAAATGTATTTAGATCTATAAGTCCTGGCCTGCATCCTCAGGACATTTCAGTACTTGATTACACACACTGAATTATTTCTAAATGCCTCAAATGTTGCACTCTATAACAATTCCTGAGAAAGCTCCAGAGCATAACAGAAAAACAAGATTTCTTGCTAATGAGGTTTGTACACTCTTCCTAAATTAATTTCGTAAAAAAAAAAAAAAAAAAGACTAGTTGTGAAAAAAGACTAGTTGTAAAAATATGACTGGAAAAAATGAATGGTAATAAAAGTGAAAGAAAGACAAAACAAACCAAAACAAAAACTTCCTGTGCTCAGATCCAGAAAATAATCCACCTCGAGAAATCTTAATAATAAATATATGTTGTTTGCAAAGATCTCTAAGAAGGTACGGAAGGGGAGAGAATTTATTTTGCTTAGCCCAGAGAAAACCTTAAAGTCAGTATACCTTAAGGCAACAAGCAGGTCATAGTAATAGCAACAACAACTTTCAACCCAGTGAGCCCATCTCTTTTGCTTAGAATGAAGATGTGGCTATAGATCAGGCTTGTGCAAAAAATATTCAGTAAGAACGCCAAATTTAAAGATTCATTTTCTAAGTGTACAAGTTTCTCCAGCTCTGTTTGAAGACAAACTGAGCTGGGTGAGCTTGATCTGGAGAATCCAGGTAGGATATAGAAGTGCACAGAAAACATTCATCAATTTAATACAGCAGAAGAGGGAAAAATAACACCTCTGGGTATAACATGCCCTACAGTTCATCATGTTGTCAAAATTATTTTGTTGGGCACAAGAGGTACTACTACTGTCATTCTCTAAGGCTGGAAGAGCTTTGCAATAAAGGCTGAAGCCTGCCAATGTGGGAAGCATGTGTTGCTGATAAGAAACAGAAGTTATTCCCATATTCTGATGACCATTGAATACAAATTTCAGTTTGCCTTTGCATTTCTTTAGCCTATCTCAAGACCACAAAACAATTTTCATATATTTTCCTATAAGAGGCACAACCGATTTTCTATGGCAATTTCTATTACAAATTTTCTATCACAATTATTTGTAGTTCCACCTACAAGAAAATGGAGGATTTATCTCAATGGAAACCTGGATTACCAAAAAATCATTTGCTTTCTGCAGAAAATTCCAACTTTCGTCCATCACCGCAAATGTGTCATACGGACATTTTCAGTGGACAGCCATGGCTTCCAAACAAAGAAAAATATTTCCACATTCCTTAAATGAAGTATTTAATTTCATTTCTATTTACTAAATGCTCAGTGGCTGCCTTTTCAGCTGCCATAAGGCCTTGTGACAGTTACCATCTGAGGGTTTAATGGCCCCCTTCCCCATTTGGATTGACTGTCTACCTAGACCACTGCACAGTTCACTCGTGGCCAGAGTTTTGTTAAGAAAATGGGGGAATGGGCACAGCCTGAGAAAGACAAGGCAATACTGTCATGCCTCCAAGATGTTACAGCTTGTTGCTGTGTCTAAACAACTGGGAGAGTGAAAGGGAAACTGATGCTGAATGCAAGAAAAAGAGCAACGCTTCTAGCAAGATGTTCTCAACTCTACAATCCCAGTAGCTCTTCTGCATTTTGACAAACATCAAGCTTGTGGCACTTACTGTTGGTGGGTGCTGCTTTCTTTCCACACACTCCCGATTAGATGCTAATAAAAAGAGTGATGACGTGCATCTTTATTAAATGTTTTGTTTAGGATCTGTCTTGCCACAGCTCTACCACAAGAAGAGAGGGGAATAGGCTGATGTTTTGACTTATTTTTTCAGGTTCAGAGTCTCCTGCACAGATTGCAAAGGGTTTTTTTTATTATTTTCACTGAAAGCAAAAATCATCTCCCTCCCCTGGAAAAAAAAAAAAGCCACTTTTTGAAGTAATTCTATTGATTTTTGGCTCAATGCCTTGCTCCATTTGGAAGCCATATTGCAGTGTGAGCAAGGAAACAGCCAATAAACGGGGGCTCTGGTATTTGCTTTTCTGGAAGCTCTAGGCAAAACCCATAGCTAACACAGTTAATTTGAGATCCCAGAAACATCTGCTTTCTTTTCAAAGCTGTAATGTTTTTATTTTATTTTTGCTCCCCTCCCTCTCTTGCTCGTATATGCATCTTTATGCACTGGCTGCTAGGAGGGAGTTGAGGAGGAGCTCTCAGCTATATAAGCAGAGCAGAGGGAAAGCTGAGCTCTGAAATCTCTAGATAATTATGCCTGGCACCTAAAGGCTGGAGCAGTAATGTTTATATTTCTTTCACACTCTATTGATGGATGGCGTGCTGGGGGTGTGAAGTCTATTTTCCTTTTTCCCATCGCTGTCCAAGTGCTGGAACTGCAGGATGGGTTTTTGTAAACTCAGTTTCTCTTAACAGATGTTGCCTTTTTTTTCTGGGTTGGGGGGATGTTATATTAGCATATTACTTTAAATTGAAGAGCCACAGAGCAGTGAAGAGCTGTTAAGAGTGGATTGTAACTTTAGACTGTCTCCAAAGATTCTTGCATATGCTGACCTGGCAAAGAGACGTTGCAAGCTTTTATGTGCCTGAAGAGGTTTGCTGGGTTTGATAAGTTCTCCCAGTTTACTGAGCTCCTGTCAGAATTTTTAAGTCACTATGTAAGTGTGCCTATTAATATGAATTTGTATCTCGGCACATATGAGTATCTAGACATAGTCTGTAAAAAACTGGATTGTGGTGAAGGCTCCCTCACCATCAGTTTTGAAATCAAGACTGAACATACCTTTAAAGTACATTTTATCTGCTTGTTGTAGTTCAAACAGAATTAATTTCAGAGATTAATTAATTTCAGATAGCCTCTTGATTCTTTTGCTGTGCAAGACACACAGATTATATAACTAATCACAAAGGCCTCTTCTCACTTCACACTTTATGAATCTAATGAAATATATATTTTCATAAATATACATAGATGTGTGTGTGTGTGGTTTGTGCGCATATATGTAAAAACTTCATGTATGAAACAATATATATTTTGAAATATTGTTTGAGTTTTACTACATTATCTTCCCAAATAGAAATGGCTAATTAGTCTTAGAAAACAGTGACACTAAGGCAATTCAGAGGGTCATTTTCTGTACAAATAAATAAGATTTGGTATAAATAACAAAGAAGAAATGAGTCTTTGAAAGGAGTTAATATATACAGCAGTTTTTACTGACCACGAAGCAACAGAAAATCTGCTCCCAGGTCCTGCCCATTCCATGTCAAATTCCACCTATGATGCTGGCAACTCACTTTAACCCAAACATCAAAAGCAGCATCCCTACTGCACTCCAAGATTACATCCTCTCAATACAACATATATTTGTCCTGCTGAATGGTAAACTTCTCTGTTGGATTGTTTCTAGGCCTCTCTTGTGCAAAAAGCCACAGTATTATTTAATGGATCTCTGATGTGTAGAAATATGCTAGAAGTAGGTTCACCATATTCAGTCTTTCACCTCAGCCTAAATAAGCTTTTGAACTCAGATTTCAAGAGTTGCTTTATTATTATTATTTCTCAAAATATATTCTAAAGTTTTTGAGAGGAAAGAAGCAAGAATTTCCACAGAGTGCCTTCTCTGTTTTGGTCTAAGTTTTGCAGCTTTTTCAGTGAAAAAGTCAAGTATTAATGTTTTAAAGTTATATTTATAAATACTTACATGCAAGTATATAAATTCTTATATAATTATATACTTATATGTTTCTCAGTTTAATAACTCTTTTTTTTTCCTCCTAAGCAGACCAACTAAAACTATGAGCCTATTTACCAATCTCAAAAGCACATTCTTCATTTTATTTTTTTTCTCAGCAAGCAAGTAAAGGAGATTCACACGATTTTATGGAAGAAGCACACCAGGAAGGCATAGGAGGAGCAAAGTTTTACAGGCCACTAAAACAGTGATCTGAAACCAAAATGTGGAAGCTCCTTCTCAGGTAGAAAGCAGGTTCATTCACTGAAAATGTTAATTGGCTACATTCAACATTCAAACACCTAAACATAGTGTTGGTAATACATAAATAAATGAAAGCAAAGCCACAATATATTGCTTTGGGCAAACTTGGACTACACTCAAATGGAAATGAATAGAAAACCTGTGTGGTACCAGAAGCAAAGGGACAAGGTAGAATCTCAATGCACCGTATCTCCAACAAACTGCCCTAATGTTAGTGCCGCCCTTCTTCAGATGCAGTCCCCAGGGTGAAGCTCCAGTCCTCCTCAGGGCTATGAAACCCAAGGGATGTCGCTATTAGATTAGAAACAAACACAGTTCTCTGAGAAAGACTCCTGTTCGATATGTGAGCCCAAAATTGGAAGGGTAATGTAGGAG
Source organism: Tinamus guttatus (assembly GCF_059628265.1). NCBI lineage: Eukaryota > Metazoa > Chordata > Aves > Tinamiformes > Tinamidae > Tinamus > Tinamus guttatus. The sequence continues at coordinate 5,500,375 of NW_028288594.1, read as the reverse complement.
AGTTGCTGAAGCTGTGTGTCTGAACGTGCAGACTCAGATTTCCCCCTGCTCTGAAACCCTTTCACTGGTAGGAAAGATAGAGACCAGTTGTTCGAAGGGTTGTTTTGTCATGCTCTTCATCTAAAGGCTATATATGGATAAAAAAATAAGGCTGGCTTTACTAGTTGGTTTTCAGTCACCACTTAGTCCTTTTATTAACTTCCACCCCTCCCTGATAAAAACCTAGTGTTTATAGAATTATTTTCTTGGTAAAATATTTGCTGCTTTTGGATGATAATTATAGCTGGTCAGAAACCAGAATTTCCTTTCCTTAGGATACTCTGGCATTTGAAAGAGGAGAGGTTTTATTCCAAATTGGAACAGAAAGCCAACATTGTGAAACTTCTTGTGAAAAGAACACACTAAAAATTTCAACAGGGGACCATTGAAAGATTTCATTGTCATAATATCAAAGTATGCTGTCCAGTAAATGAAAACATGTTTCAGTGAGATAAAAAAAAAAGTTGTGTTTTAGATTAATCATTTGATTCACTTAGACTTTCAAATTATGTTCAGATAGTAATAAATTAGTAATGTTCAAATAATAAAAAAGTTTACATGAGTGCTTTATACAAACAAAGTGAAAGAAAACAACAAAACAAAGGGCAGTTATTAAACTGTCATTTATACCTATTCCAAAAGTAAAAATAATCTCTTTCCTGTGGCAATTTTTTTAGGAGAGATTATTTCCCCTAGATTGACCAGATTGCAAAGGTCATATCTTTCTTGTTTTCTGAAGGTTAACCGCAGGGCACATCATCTCTTGCCAGGTGGAAAGGACATAAGAAACATGAGGTTATTATGGAGGGAGCAGAAGAAAGGAACATCTGGAAAAGAGGACACCATTCCACAGGAAAACTGACTTCAACAGTTCAGCTAGTTCATGCAAGAACTTATTATTTCTGAAGATATTGGCTTAGAAAAAGAAGCACTGGCTGGGATGTTTGATCCTGTAAGCGGTGGTGAAGTGGGTAAGAAGAATTTTTAAGTCTAACAACTGAGGGTGGCATGCCAGCAAAGCTGGAAGATTGAAGGAGACCTGGAAACTGAATCAATGCAACCTTGGGCAGGAAAGTTAACCTTTGTGACAAGACTTTCCTGTGGTCTGGTAAGCTCCATACTCTTTAAGCATCCTATGGAGGTGAGACAATCAAGTCATTTATAGGTCCTCAGGGGTTAACAGCAAGTGTAGATCCTAACTGTTTTTGAGGTCAGGGAGGGGGGATATTTTACCGGCTGGAATATAACTGGATGAAAAAGTCTGATTCTGAGCTTCTGTGCACATTAGATTCTGATTGGAGTAGAAGTCTGACATTATCCATTGGTTTCAGCTGCTGCAGTTTCTATAATGTTGCCCACACCAGCCCCAGGACTGTTGGAAAAGGACAGTGTGCCTCTGAGAGCTGAGGGAGACGGCAGAAACTGCCACATCTGCACAGGAGAAGTTCAAAACTCTCAGCCAAGGTCACTGCTCCTCATGCACTGGATACTATATGCACACATACTGGGGAAAAGTATTTCTGATGGCAAGGCATCAAAAATCAAAGCATTGATCAAAGGAGAAAAAGGAGTAAAAGATTGCTTCAGGTCAGCATCTGGGCTGAGACCAGATTCCTCCACATCCTACTCACTGGACAATGCCTACAAGCCCCAGAAGGACAGCTAGACCTCAATGTGCTGTCTGCTCCAGTGCTTTGAAGTGGGATGTGTTCAAGTGAGCCGACATACTCAACCCCCTTGCTGGACTGATAGATTTGATGGAAACTTTGGGTCATGGAGGAGGGCGCTAGATTTCTTCATGTGCAAGTGTTACAGACAGATCACAGGAAACCGCCAAAGGGATGTGAATGAAGAGGCTGGAAAATAAATTTCAATTATTTTCTGGTCTAGTACAAGCCTCCACCAACTCCAGTGACTTTACCTGACTTTTGGGGACTTTGTCCAATGTGAAAATAGGATAACCAAGATAACATCCTGCCCCTTTATGGCAGAAATAAAGAAGCCGTTAAAGTAACCAGAAAGGCAGATAATAACATTGGCACATTGTATCCTTATGATAATAATTACTTTTTTATATATATTTTAAATTTTTCTGGCATATTCATCTCAAAACATTATCTTTTATTAATTCACTGTTTATCTCTATTTTTGTGTGCTGTCACAGAGAGAGATCTTGTAAGTCACTGCTTGGTACAAAGTAAATGTTGTTCCCCTCACACTGAAGGTGTGTTTGTACAAGAAGATCGTAACTGTTATCAAGCAGGCTGCAGGAGGGAACTCTGCTAATCATCATGACTTGCAGCATCAAGTGCTATTTGGGCAGGCTGCCCAGCAGGCTGAGGTGTGCGTATGTGTGCGCATGGGTGTACGTGTGTGTGTGTGTGTGTGTGTGTGTGTGTGCTTGTGTGCATGCATTTCTTTGCCTGCTTATTATCACGTTGTGAGTTGCCATTTAGGAGATCCTACTGCATTCCAGAAAATTACAGTCTGTTTCCAAACATTTAATAGAAAGAAAAAATTGAAGTTGTACCCCTTCTTCCTTTTCTTCCAAACCAGGGAAAGATTGTCTTGTTGAATTAGATTTGGCACTCAGATGGACTAAACCACTGTCACTACATGGGATGACACTCAGGAACTGTTTCCACATATCCAATCAACCTCAATGGCAAAAAACACATGCACAGGGCTGAGTAAGGAACTGTTCAGGAAAGTTCACATTGGAAAATCAAGGTCCTTACACTGGCAAGCAAATTTTCACACAAATATTCCCAGACAACCACAGGGTATAAATACAACTAAGTTTTTTTCTTGACAGACAAATCCATCTCTTCTGGCACAACTTTGTTTTCCCTTGAAACTCATCTCCTTTTTTCTAGAAAAGTATCAAACATCCCCCTCCCCTTCCCTATCTGCACTCAATAGTTCCCTTATGCATTAGGACTCATGCTCATCTGACCTCCCAGTGGTGTAGAATTGGGAACATAATTGGCCCAGATTTCCTCTCCATGCCAAAAGAGAAGGGAAGCACCTCCAGGAGATGACAAATTGACCTCAGAACTGAAATCTCCATTTGGATCTACCAATCTCCATCTCACAGATGCTGATGAAAGTTCTCCTTGGTGGGTCACCTTGCCTCATTGGTTTTGAATGTCAGATAATTAGAGGAAAGGCCGAAGGGCAGATTCAAATTAGTTTTGTAGGCTGGCATATTCCCTTTGGCTGTACTTTCTCCTGTTATCACTTTGCAAGTGGAAGCAGATTTCATGACTATCTCAGCCAGTTCTCACATGGTGCAAGTCATCAGTGATGCAGAATCGCAAATTGTTGCAATTTGTTCATTTCCTACGCACATACACATCTTGTTTCCTGGAACAGCAGTTGCAATAAGCTGTATGCACATAATTCAATATAGCAGGATCTACGAGTCCTGAGAAGTGTTCCCTCTGTCCACCACAATAATGATCGGTCATCTTTTAAAATAGCCAAACCAATACCTCAGCCACTACTTATCTCCAGAACTGTTTGCAGCTTGGCACCCCTCACCTTTAAGAAATGATGCAACATGAATGTCGCTTTCCAACTTATGCTTTCTTCACATCATGCCCCTTTTTAGTTTAGTTTTGTTTTTAAGTTATTTTACCTTTTTTCAATTTCCTGCAACTATCTAGCTTACACACAGCATGAGACACTGGAGTAGTCTTTCAAAGTCAGCTCTGAATGCTGCCCCAAGATGTCACAGATGCGTCCTTTCCACTTGCTAAGGATTCATGTCTGATCAGGAGTGCAAGGTAGATGCAAACTTCAGGGCTAGTTCAGAAATTTGGCATAAATTTAACAGTTTTTTCCTTTCACTTTCAATACCTCTCGAAATCTGGAGAGTAAAGCATAAAATTGGTTGCATGTAGGAGTCTATTCAAAGAACATCTTGTAAATGGTTTTTATTATAATGTTAAAGTTAGAAGAGTTAATTCAGCTTTCAATTAATGCAGATTCTTTCCTGGATATAAATAAATATATGCATGTATATTTGGCAGAGACTAGGGAATATCTACAAAATAATAATAATGGCCTGAGCCAACAGTGGGCCCCTTAGTGAATTGTAAGTTATGGTCAATGAAAGCTTTTGCTTGGGTCACTACATGGCAGAAAATGATAGACTCTAACATAGATATGCTGGTAATCCCACAATAACAGTTCTATATGTACACAGATGCTGATCTGTTCAAAAGGACAGTGTGTTTTTCATTTTCCAACATTTGGCTAAGGAAATCGTGTAGTGGTTATGGATTGGGTGACTATCACCCTGGTCAGCTAGGCAGGTATGATTTATTTATCAGCTTTGCAGCTTTCCACAGAGGCTGGGATAGGGGGGAGGACAGAGAAAGCTGCAGAGGAAGAAGAAGAAGAGAGTGGGGGAAGGGAACAGGGAAAAGCAAGATTTATATCCAGATGGGAATGTTGAGACAAGGGTGGGAGCTGCAGCAGGGAAGGAACGTCCACAATGAAGGCTATTCATCAACCTTTGCAGCAACACTGCCTTGAAATGTAAAGAGCTAGAAAGTATTCCTTTAGCTTCATCCCTGGGGGTGCCTGGGCTTCCATGGAGGAAGCAGCTACACACCAGTAGCTGAACAGTATCAGGCTCAAATATCTCATACTGCAGTTGCATCTGGCTCCGAGGATCATAGAGGCTTTTTCCCCCCTCTGAACCCCTTGTGCAATGGTAAAAAAAAGTAAATGCAGTACCTCCAGACAAGGTGAATTGCAACAAGAGCAATATTAATGAAATAAAGTCATAGAATAAAGTCATAGCATAGAAGGTTGGGTACTGTTCAAAAGTTTAGGATCATAGAATCATAAAATAATTCAAGCTGAAAAGGACCTTAGGAGGGCTCTCTGCCAGCCCCCTGCTGAAAGCAGGGTAAGCCGTGAGATTAGACAAGGTTGCCCAGGGTGGAGTGTGAGTTGGGCCTTTAAAACAAGAAGAGAGAAACCTCTCTCTACCTTAATATCAGGGGTTATTTTCTCAATATAGTAAATTATCTCATCTTCCAATACTTTCGACCAATTGAGATGAGTCTGTTATGAAAGAAGAAAGTTTGGCCTGGCATCTTTAAGGATTCAGATCTTTCTTAATTACAAAATGGGAGAAGAAATTACAAAATAAGCAAATCAAACAAATTACATAGAAATTAATACATATACTTATCCTGAGTATATGCTAAAGTTTTTAGGGGAAAATTAGAGTATACAATTTCTCTGGAAAGTCTCCTAATCTATCTTCTGCATCTGCTATGCAGGAAACTCTGTGTGCTGAGATTCCCAATGGCGTAAATTGCCAGAGTTCCACTGATTTCAGTAGGATGAAGCAAGCTTAACAATCAGCCGAACATTCAGGTCCAAATACTTCTTTTTTTTCCCTTTGGTTGCTCATGTAATTCATTTAGAATTTAGACATTTCATTTTGAATATGGCCAAGATAGAAAGAATGCAGTTAATTCCAATAAAAAAGAAATGCAACAGGAAGTGTGCTGATTTTTGGAGAACTCAAAGGCTTATCATTTCTTGTAGCACCAAAGTGCCAATATCTATTTTTAATCAAAAACATAGCCTGCTTGCATAAAGAACGGCATTTTCCCTACCCATGCAGTTCCACAGTGGAGTCCTAGATATTGCTCTGATCTCATGTAAAACCATTTGGAAACCTTTGCAATTTCTTCAAAAATAACTTAAATCATTTTTTTTTCTTCAACAAAAAATCCTGTCTGTGCTCCTATTAAAATTTCTGCTTACATCATTCCTCAGTTCTACATCTAGTTCTACATCTGTTGAAAGCCAAAATCTTCAGCTAGTCCAAAATCTTTTTCTGAATATATGGGTAGACAAGGGGTTTCCCATAGACATCTGATTAACACTGATGGAAGCAAGACATATTTTTGCATTGTCTGATGTGGTCAGGGTACTGTAGTTGAGCAGTTCCCACTGCTTAATTTTGAGCAGCACCTACCACCGCTACTTTTGTTGTGTAAACTGAAGAGATCCTACTCACAATTGTCCTTCTCCAGACCCACAGGAATTACTATGGCTCTGTTCTGTATGCTGTACGATCTTTGTCATCGTTTTACCGTGTGAACCCCTAAACTGAACACGATGTGGCAGTATCATTTCTACTAAGATAATAGTACTTCTCCCATTCCTTGTCACTTCTTTTTAGCTCCTTCTGACCCTAAGCTTGTTTTCCAAGGTGACCTCTAACAAGCTCTTGCAGAGCCATCGCTTTCTAGAATGCAGCCACCTTGACCAGATACCTTTTCTCCTGTTGATCAAGGCTTTAGTTTCCCTGTTATAGCTAATGATAAATTCTTGTTTCCTGTAAGTACTGTGTGATCCAACCCAAAAGCCTCAGTTCAGTTAGAACAACCAAGGCATGGTGATTCTTGTGGGTCTAATAGGATGTTTAAAGGTTTTGGTGACTTTCACTATGAGATCATATTGTCAAGTGGGGTGTGTATGTTTCTAAAGAGCTCTCTAAGAAAAAGTAAAAAAAAAAGAAAAGAAAAAAGGCCATCTGAAAAGACCCTTTTGACAACAGGATGGCTGGAATGGTTTTATGTTTCTTGGCTTTATCTCATAATGCAATAACGAGTCTAAGGTTAGGCGTGTAGGTTAAGCCACGTGGCTAAAGTCACAGAGAAGTCAAAGTATTCTCTCAGTATAATGACTCAACCCACCCTGAAATAAGCAGGTTTATTATATCCTACTGAGACAACCCATTGAGTAGAGAGATGAAGTATCCAGAGAAGAAACCTTGGGAGAATATCTTACAAAGAAGGTTTCACTGTTCACTAGCCAAGAAAGCCCAAATGTCCTGTCATAGCTCATAGCACATTAGACTTTGGTAGCACTGTCATGACTTCATCCAAAACTCTGTGAGCCTCTGTAAGATAGGCAGGAGGGTTCTCCCTTGAGTAGGAATAAGATCCGGTCCAAATGTGTAATCAGGATTCCCTGAAATGCTCCTATACTGCTCATCAAATCAAATCTCAATAACTTAGAGGACTGAGATCAAGGCACCTGGAGAGAATTTCTATGACTCAGACTGTGGAGGTAAGTTGTTCAGCCAAGGCAGTGACCTCAAGAGAAGAGGACCTGAAAGGGAAAAAGTCATAGAAAGTGCAGACAACCATCTTATGGCCTTACTTGTTCCTCACAGATTCCTCATGTGAGTGACCTTACATTAGAATGACAGCAAATAACTACCTCTCATTGAAGAAATTGCTTTTTTTTTTACTCAGGTAGGGATAAAGTAGACTAGTTTGAACAAGTACAAGTAAAACATTTCAACTTCATTATTTATGGCAATGTCTATTTTTCTCACAAGCTGCTTTAATAAGCTGCTTTAAGAAAGGGAGGCAGTGAGGAGGATGGTGCTGGCCTCTTTTCAGTAGTGGCCACCGACAGAACTAGAGGAAATGGCCAGAAACTGAAGCATCAAAAGTTCCACATGAACTTAAGGAAAAATTTCTTAACAGTGAGAGTGACAGAGCATGGGAACAAGTTGCCAAGAGAGGTTGTGGAATCTCCTTCTCTGGAGATCTTCAAAACCCGCTTGGATGCAGTCCTGCGCCACGTGCTCTAGGTGACCCTGCGTGTGCAGGGGGGTTGGACTAGATGATCTCTAGAGGTCCCTTCCAACCTTAAGCATTCTATGATTCTATGATTCTATGATTAATATCACAATAACACATTTATTGGAAGAATTTTATATGAAATCCAATATGCATATTTCTAGTGATTAACTCAGATTTTTCACCAGTATTTTGATAATTTCTGGGGTATTTTGACAGATACATCTTAGAAGAATTTCATTTCCATGCTGGCTATAAGCAGAGTACATAGGAAATTTTATCTCCTTCCTCTCTCCAAAACTCTCAAGATTTTTCAGTTTTTCCCTCCCACTCTAAATCAAGACAAAGACAAAAATCTTGTGTTCAAAAGCCAATTATTTAAGAAGTATTGCATCAGTCGAAACATTTCAAAGTTGGTCAAATTCCAATTTTAAGCCTTGATTTCCCTTATTAATATTAAAAAAAAAAAAGCAGCCAAACCAAAAAATCCTCCACCTTCCTTTCTGTTTAGAAATGCTGGAATGGGATGTTTCAGCAAATCTCAAAAGCTCTTTACTTTCAAATGCAAAACTTGGTCATAACTAGCCCTTTCCCACAAAGATGGATCCATTGGATGAATCTACAAATTACAATAGCAATCAGTGAATCAGTGCTTTTTAGTAAATTCCCTGAACAGCTCTCCTTAAAACAAAAAGAATGTTACAAGATTTCCTCTCTCTAGGCTTGCAGCATAATCCAGCACAAGCCTACAGACTCAGTTTAGGGTTAAGGATATGTTGCTATCCATAGAAATTTTCTTTTAAAAAGGCATTCTGGCTGTTGAACAGAAAGTAATCGACAGTGCCTGTTGAAAAGTCACCTCACTCAGCTTGAGGTTTCATGTAGTTGTGGTTCTCTTGGACTTGTTCATCAAGGCCATGCACACAACAGCGGTGCACCAAGGAATGAATGAATGCTTTGTGTTTTCTGCCTCTGGAGAGCTACATACAGATGCTACTAGATCACAGATATGCTGGGTGGTCTCTGCCTAATCCCTCTGTGTATTTTCCCCTCACAGAACTATCATTCAGTTAGTTTATCCAAAAGCTGAATCTCCCAATTCCTAAAGCACCCCCATAAAGGACTCTGATTGAGGTTGGAAACAGAGTTCTCTGGGAAAGTTCAAATAGAATGTCCCACTTTTGGTATTTGTAAGGCTGTGTATATTCCCACAATTGTTTTTATACCTCACTGAACTATTCACAGGATGAAATAGATATGAAATCTAATAATCTTATGGTATTTTCTGCAACCAAGTAGTGGAATACCAGGAAAAAGCTGACTCCCCAACTCAATGACCATCCCTCAGAGAACTGAAGAAGGCATGTATATTAAACACAGAAAGCAGAACAAAAGCAAGTGTAAAAGGAGTTGCATGATAATCCAAACAATCTTATTCCTACCAGCCTGTGTTTGAAGTTAGAACACAGGTACCACAAAAGCATTTTGTCAGATGTTTTAGACCTGGCTATGAATCAAAAGTCATACTGATAATGACACAAAAATGTGCCCATTTCTTCTGATCTTGTGTAGAGTAAATACTAGACACATGGACTCATGATGTCTCAGGCAAATGAATCCCTAACTCTGTGAGGAACTCTACTGATGTAAAGTTTTCCTGTCCTCAGAGCTCTCTCATGCTGGAGCCCATGCTATCATCAGACTTTGTTCAAGGTAATAGTGAAATAAATCAGAGGGATATGGCACTGACTCAAGCTGCAAGCACAGCCTGGATTTTCCCAATCCATCCACTTTTTCTCCTGCCAAATGGGTGGTAATGGCAGTCTTTTAGTAGTCTTTAGGACCCTTTCAGGTATCTCTTGAAGAGACATATTATTTCTGGGGTGTACCCATGCTGGAGGCTTAGCTGGACACTGGTGGGATGTATTTCATGCCTTACCCTGTGGAGGCAGCAAGTGAAGCCAACCTCCTCCATGAGCTCACGACATCTGAAGCCACAGCTGCTCTAGCAATAGGCTGTGGCATCAAGAATAAAAAATTGTCGAGCTTAATGCCATGCACTTCCGTCTTTTAAATGTTGCCTATGGATGAGGAAGAAACAAATTCTGAGTGTTGTCTGTTGCAGCTGACAAATGGATTAGGAAGTTAAATCAAAGAAAGTGGATGGAAAATGAGACAGGAGTATATAGTTTCTAGTGGGTCATTGCAGGTTTAAGCAAGACCTTGTCATGGAGCTGAGAAGATAATAACCCTGCAACTAGAAGCTAATTCCCAAACGGTTACTGAGAGCAACTTACCGGGCCATGCTGAGTGATCTTGGATTCATGGGATCCTGTTGCCTTTACCAAGCAGTGAGAATCTGGAGAAGATGGTTGATGACAGCCCAAATGAAACTTTGAGCGTTAACAAGGATCCATGGCCGACAGAATTGGGAAGCTAGACTCATGTGACTTTCCACAGGCGAAGTCAGTGAATATTTCTGGCTTCTATATTATCTTTACAAAACTTTTTAATTAAGAGGTTTACCGGGGGAAAAATATTTTTGAGAAGCTGGATATATTAATTATTTGATAATATTAACTAAAGTTCCACAGGAACTTAAAGAAAAAATTCTTAACAGTGAGGGTGACAGAGCACGGGAGCAGGCTGCCCAGAGAGGTTGTGGAGTCTCCTTCTCTGGAGATCTTCAAAACCCACTTGGACGCAGTCCTGTGCCACGTGCTCTAGGTGACCCTGTGTGTGCAAGGGGGTTGGACTAGATGATCTCTAGAGGTCCCTTCCAACCTTAAGCATTCTATGATTCTATGATTAATAAAACCAAACATTAATAAAATAAAATATTAATATTAAATATTGGTAAAATAATTATTAGTTATTCGTGGTGATAGTCTTCTTTTTTTTTACTACAGCATTAGCACAAGTGAAAATGCAGTCTCATACCTCAGAAATTTACAGCTAGAACCTCAATAGTCTTCTGAAGGGCATGAAAGGGTAAAGGAAGAAAAAGAATTAGTTAGGGTAGTCCTAGGGTGTAGAGCTTCAAAAGAAAACGTAAAGCTAAGAAGTGGAATTTTTGGCTTAAACCCTATCATAGGGCTTCCTGATATGTATTTGACCTTTAAGTGGTCTCTCAAGAGATAAGGGGAGATCTTAAATGCTTGGAACATTTATATTAGATTGCACTAAATTCCTGAGAAAAATGTTTGGCAGGGAGCTAACCTTCAAGGGAGATAGATGAGCTAATTAGGTTCTTTTCCATCTCCAACAACTGCAGCTTTATGTGTTGCCAGAGCTGTGTGACCTTAGAAAGGAAAGTGTGGGACATATCTGCAGTGATGTACTATACATAGTGTTGTATTTCTGTGCACAGCATCAGGTCCTCTGGCACTGAGTTGGATTAAAAAAAAAAAAACACTTAAAATAAAGTACTTAAGAATAGCAAGGCTAACCTTTTCAAAGGGAGCTGATGTAACTGTCATTCCTTAGACATCAGCATGTCCAGTTTCTGAAATACCATTAAAAATAGCAAGACATTTTCACCCTGCTGCCTACTACTGGTTAACAAAATGATCCCAGCACATAACCACTTGTTAGTCTAAGAAAATATGGAAACGTTTTACATACAATATCTCACTGTTGATCCCTTGCTGTTTCTGTCACACCACTCTTCACAAGATAAATTTTCTTGTCTAAAGTGACTCACTTACTGAAATGAATACTCTGCCCTCCTTCTCCCTTGATATGTTTCCTCTTAAATTTCTCAATGGATCCAAAATTGAAGCAAAAAGTGTCTAAAGTGTGGTTATGGCTGCCATCAGAAAAATGACTACTCCCCAGAAAAGTGACACTATGCGGGTTTTGATTTATTTCTCCTCAATCATTCCCAGACCAAATCTGCTCAAGTTACATATCAAAAAAGAGGATGTTCTCAGCTCCACATGCTACAAAAGCTGAAGTTTTCTTCTTTTCTGCTTTGTAACTAGTGAAGAAAATGTGTGAGAATATTGCCAGTCTTCTTTTTCATGAGTATTTTGTCAATAGTTTTAAATGTGGTTATGAAACAAAAATTTGTAAGATCTCAATCTAAATTTACTCAGTCTGAATGCACATCAGAAGCCAGCATTTGTATGCCTCTTAATTAGCACAAGGATGAACCCATCCCAAGACTTACAGACAGGTTTCTGACAATGCAATGAATTCAATACCAAAGTGAGGACAGTAAACAGGATATAATCAGTTTTTGCAATCTCCATGCTGCTTGTCTGCAGTTGAAATCCTGAGCCAACCAAAGAACAACTCATTAAAAACAATCAACAAAATGGTAAGCTCGTCTGGTTTGCAACAACCCAATATTTGACTGCACCAAATACCAGGTGAATTACTGCAAGACAAAATACCTGAATATGAAATCGTCATCATTTTGGAAATTCCAAATAAAAGAAGTTCATCTTCAGTTTGTGCACAGAACTTCTGATAGATTAGCTATTGATATGAATAGTTGGGAATGAAAATTACAACCAGCTCTTCAGAATTGCTGATAATCTCTCAAGCACAGATGGGACATAAAATTTCTTTAAGCCACTACTTCATCCTAGTCAGGAAAAATCTAAAGTGAGACTGAATTTGAAGGATGATCTCAGTTCATCCAGAATCCTGTCCTAGGACCTGTATTATCATAGCCATAAGAATAGAAGGACAAGAAGGAGGTCTCTGAACCAAAGCAAGTCAGAAAAAAACACCACCACTACTGTTCTCACAAGACCAAACCCAGATGAGTTTGAATCTGAAGTAGCTATCCCATTAATGATAATTCTTAAGATTTTTGTTTGTTGTGTAACTATATTAAATCAATTTCTGCTCTATTACAGGAGCACTTAACCAAGACACGGAGAACACGGTGCTGTTTTTTCAAGTTATAAAAAGGTCCAGCTGTTGCAAAAGTGTGTAATCATCTGGCTAATAGTTCCGCAGAGAGAGAAAGACAATATTTTTTTCTTAGACTTGCTTGCCTACTTCAGAACAACCTATACACTTCATAACCTGTACATTTCATCATAATTCCTACTTTAAGAAGTAGAAGCTGTAGATTTCAAACTATGTACACATAGGGAACAACTGTCTTACTTGTCATTATAATAATCAATTAGAAAACTTTGAGAAAGGATCATTTAGCTCTGAAGAGCAGAAGATTTTCACAACAGGGAAGTTGATTAAGTTTTCCCCTCTCTTTTCTGTGCCTTAGCATACAATTATTGCCTATCACATATTGAAGTCTGACTGTGGGCAAGACAGAGGGAAAATTATAAGATTTTATACAACATATTACATACCAATAAATTCTTCCGGCCAACCATTTTTAGTATCCAGTAGAATTATGGCTTTTGGTTTTCCAACAGAGAATTCTAGGGTATTTTGTAAGTGTCCTTGGAGGACCAGGACAGAGAAGTCAGGTATGTCATGAAGTATAGTTGGAAAACCTCCTGTTCTCTATACAAATCTTGTCTCTGTATAAATCTTGTCCTTTTGCCATCACAGGCAGAGCAACACTACTAGGAATAGATGGAAGAAATCTGACAGTTTTGTTCCTTTGGAACAACAGAACTTTCTGACATAAGAATAACTTTCATGTGGGACAGACACAACTTTTTCTGGGAGTGGGTCCAATACTTTGAAACAAATCCCCACAGACAGAATAATGATCCCAAACCTTGCCACACACAGGTTCATTCACGTGGCAAGTGATTTCTTTCTTGTCTCCTGTAATGTGAACATGCAGAAATGCTATCCCAGCTAGATGCTGCCCTACTCCCCTCTCCCACCTTTCTTTGAAATGTTTAATGCATTGTTGAAAATTGTGCCAACATGTATGAATATTATCATAAGAAGAGACAGTAGGCAACAGAAATATGCACTCTTAGCTCAATTAATAGTAAAATCATGTGGAGGGAGAGAGGGAGGAAAGGAGGGAGGGAAGAAGACAAGCTTTACAACACACAGACCTGTGGATGAAAATAAACATAAAAGTAGACAAGATCCAAAGTTTGGTACAACAGAACAACAGATTTATACACAGATCAAACACTCAGAATGGTGTGTACAAAAGCCGAGGCAAAGGTAAGGCTGATCATTTTTGCTAAACCGCTGCCTAAAAACAAACAAAAAAAGGCCCATTACTGCTTCAACAAAGTAAAGGGGGAGAAAAATAACAGAAGGCAAATGTAGGTCCTTGTAAATCAAGGACCGATTTTTCCTTTTTTTTTTTTTTCCTTTTTACCAGGACACTTTCTGGACTAGTGGGACAAAATAATGGTGAGGAGGAAGGCAGAGCTGTGAGTCTGAAACTGGAGGAAAAATGATAGTTTGGGATTCTTTCAATAGTCACTGTTCTCCTGCCTGAAGAAGTACACACGTATTCTGAAATTACTTGTTCTGGTGAAATTTTCAGTTATGTGGAAGAGATACCAGTGTGAAGAGCTCAATTCAACACCCAAAAATGATTCACAGACACTTAGTACTTCTACATCCCAGCCTTAGGATGCCCATGACCAGTTCACCAGGAACACAGTCTATTCACAATTTCACAGTTAAGCGATGGCTCTTATTTCTCCCTGACCTTACCTATTTGCCAAGAAGATGCTAGAGCATCAACAGCAGCAACCTTTCAGCAAGTATTTGGGGGTTGGACTAGATGATCTCTAGAGGTCCCTTCCAACCCTAAGCATTCTATGATTCTATGATTCTATGAAGCATTTCATGTTTGCACAATAACATGAAACTCCTACTAGTAGTCCTGGCTTGCAGCAGGAACCGTAGGGAATACTGTCTGAGACGGCCACTCTTCCAGGTGGTTTTTGACCTCTGCTTGCCAGATGTGGTTAGCATTAGTCAGGATGGAAGAGGCAAAAGTGGTTTATGTTCTCCCTCCCAGTTCTGCATTTATTCCAACTGGTCCAGCATATACCTTAAGATTTTTTTTTTTTTTTGGGGGGGGGGTGGTTTGATGGGCAGAGTTCTATCTCATGTTATTAAAAATTCCCTCCCATTGGCAAAACTTTCCTGTCAGCTCCAGAGCCAGCATGAGGGTAGTGCACATCAGCCCTGCTTTGATGGATGGCAGGGCAGGGAGGAGCGACTGGTACAGGCAGGAGCTGACATTGCTGTACTTATCCTAAAGAGCTGAGCACTGCAGATAGGAGCCAGGGAAGTGCTGAGTGACTATGCTGCTGAGAGAGAACAGGCCCTGCCTTATCCTGAAGTGGGAAGATCGACCAAAAGGGATTTTGCTGTTTCAAATTACAAGCTGGTAGCTCCAGGCAATCACGGCTGGGGAGGCTGCCACCTCCTGAAATAGCAGGGAGAGCAGCATGCTCAGACTGGGAGCACCAAGCGTGACATTTAGGAGTGAGGGCTGCTGCAGGACTGCCTCTGGCTGCCACAGTCCTACCCCGCTAAGATGCTACACGTCACAGCCTGACCCTTTCCTCCATCCCCTGCCCACCTCCTCTAGGGCCCAGGGGAGAAGCGTGCAATGGCTTAGCCCCACTGCAACAAGAGCCAGGCCAAAGCCTGTGGTCAGGAGTCTTTTCCTCTGAACACCCCTCTCCCCACCTCCTCCTCTGGCTGAACCCAAAGACTCCTGCGGCACAGGAATTTAAATATTTCATTGCCACCCTGCTCACTTACAAGAGTGCAGCAACTGGTCCTAATGCTTTAAACTTCCCATTGTCTTTAAAACCTTTTTGTATCGTCACCAATAAAGATTGCCTGTCCCAAGGGCTTTTCTGCTCCTCTGGCTGGGTTGCAGCGGTGGGGTGGGGGTGGCAGGATGGGGGCAGGGGAGGGAGAAAGGCTGGAATATTGCCAGGCTTTAAAAGGCTGCTTAAGCATTTTTCTGTGGCTTGCAGGGTTTTACTCAGCAAAGTCTCCCAAGCCACAAAATGTGCCCCTGCTTGTATAACATTACAAAATCAAGATGATTAGCGTGTAAGCCTCAGCTCTCTGGATGGTGCCCTTTTTTCTCTGGGGTGTAACGATACATTATTTGTCCCTGTCTAGTTCTTATCTTGTTAATGCACTGTGTTATTTCTGCTCTCTCCCCTTCCCCACTCCTACAGGCGCACCTCCCGCACCTCCCTCACTTGGGTTAATAGAACAGGCGTGTGCCTTTAATCCTTTCCAAAGCTCAGGACTGTACATGGTGTGAGCGTGCACCACGCGTGCATGTTGGAGAAAAGCCTTTCCCCTCCTCTTCCTGCCTTCCCTGTTCAACTTGGCAGACCGTCTTGCCCCACAACTTGCAAAATCTCTCAGCCACTCCAGGTCCATGCCCCATTGGATAGCGTCATGTTAGCTCGGGGCTCAAACCCTGCCTGCCTGCATGGCTCATATCCACAAAGGCTCAACAGAGCATTTCATTTGCTCTTTCTCATCTTCATGACTCCTTCTCCACCTAGAGAAATAGCTCCAGTTGGACCAAAAGAAGAAAATCTTCAAAGCCTCAGAGAAGCTAAACACAATGGGTTAAGAAAGAAATCTTGGGATATAAGGGAAGGAGGAATTCACTTTGGAGTTAAAGCAAGAAGGGGAGTGAGGTACCCGGACTGCAGTTTTAGATCTCCCTATGGCTTTCATTAAAGCTTTGTGGACATCACATCCTGCTGAGTCTTCACTATCGTGTTGAACAATATCCAACATTTAGTTCCCTGGTTTCTCTTTACTCCCTATCTACCTATAGAATATTTTAACTATAGAATATTTTTGCCTGCTGCTTCAATCATAAACTCCCTGGATCATGGTTTGTCTTTTTCCTTTGGCATTTATACAGCATCTGGCACACAATGATCCATGGTTTAGCACCTCCCAGGGGCTTGTGTGGATTCAAACCATCCAATGGGATAAATAATGCTGCGGTGAAAAAAACAAGGTCAGAATCTAACTTTTCCTCATTGTGCTGCATGTCCCTGCCACTAAACTGGAAAAAGAAATGGATGCAGGCCATCTGCTAGTGGGCAGCAATGTACTATAGAGTTTGCTGACTGGTTGAAATGCTCTAATATCACTTACTAGAAGTGCTGGGAATAACAGTGTTTGCAAACTACAAAGAGATACTAGATTATGCTGCTGTCCTCACTAAGTCCCTCCCGGATGCTCTCTCTGATCTTTAGCTGTGGCATCCCTATTATTTGACGCTCAGAATTTCCAGTGCTCAGCGTGGGGCCTGCAAACAAGGCTTTGATTGGTATCATTAAAGTTTTTGAGGAAGCATTGTCGATTCCTAGCAATATACCCCTCCCAGCACCTCAGCAGGGAGAGAAAAGGAGTAGGATGGCAATTCGCATTGTAGGCACGCAAGAGAGAAGAGAATGGGACTGTTTGTGACAGCCTGGGTTTGAAACACACATAGTAACACACTCCAGTGCAAGAAAGTGAAAAAAAAAAAATGTTGCCCAATGAAAAAAGCGAAATTCAATCTGAGTTAGCCAAAGGAATCTGTCCCACAAAGTTCTTTCCTGGGGCTGCTCAGTGCTCTCTCTGTAGTAACTGAACACCATTGGCAGGGTTCTCCTAGCAGTCTCTCTCTTCCTCTTCCAGGAACTATTACCCCCTTCCTGATTTCATTAGAAATTACTGTATTTATTTTGTCCTGACTGGGGAGGAGGGAGGAAAGGAAGAAGAAACACTCTGATTTTACCCACTTGAAAGAAGATTTTTTTTCTCTTTTTCCCTCCACTCTCCCTAAAAGTTAACCATTAAAGTTTCCATGTTCCTTTTCTCCTCCTTCAGTTAGTAACTGGAGTCATTGGTGTCTGAGCTAAGGACATGCTGTTACCCAAACCAGACATAGAAATTGGCTCAGTCAGAATCTGAGAGACCACTCTGCTTTGGTCCTTATTCTCCTGCAAGACCTCAGGGGCAGGTTTTTATTGCACACCAGTGCCACCAAGCCTCGGTAAAGAAAGGAAGACAAACTTTATCTAAATTCTTCTCATTGGTTTCAATAGATGCATACAGAGGCCCAAGACCTAATATTCCCAATTTGCAGTAATTTCTTCTTGCAATTACTGCACAAAGCACAAAGGAAAATATTGCATTTGGTATTTTGAATAATAGTGATATATAGCCATGTTACACAAGAGGAAGGGAAAGTGCAGAAGAGGCCAGGGCAAAAGAAAGGCATGAAATAGATATTCAATACTACCTTTAAGCTCAAGAAAAGTAAGTTTTTCTTCTTGTCCCTAAAATCCCTGTAAACCATGATGATGACTTTTATACCATTTGGATGTCCATAAAGTTGAGAGTAAAGAAAATCCTGAATAACTCTAGGTGATCACATCAATTTTTGAAGATAATTAATACTTGCAGACAGGCAATTAATTCTGCAATTACTTCAGTGTTTGCACATACTCAAACATTGCTCAGCAAAAGTAGACAGTATGTTCAATCTGAAATGGCTTTTTTTAATGCCTGTAAAAAATTCATGGAAAAATATGTCTTGCGATTTTTAAATATCTGACTGCTGAACATTTGTAAATATTTCAGTTGAATATCCCACTTGGGAGCAAAAATATTTGTAGTATTAACTTCTCTAGCACTTGCCATGGGTTGATCTCAGAGTGTTTTACAATGGAGGTGAGGACCAGGATCCCTATTTCCCAGATGGGGAAGCTGAGGCGAGGAAAAGCAGCACGTTTCTTCTGAGTACACTGGCAGAGCTTATACTAGAGTCACGACCACTGAAAGTTCATCCATGCTTTACTTGAGGCCTCTGTATGCTGTGGCTTTCTTCAGCAATTGCATCATGAAAAGTGATTCCTCACCTGCAAGAATTGAAATTCCTAGTATTTCCTCATTCCCCTGCTGAGAGAAACCCTGAAATCTCAGCTAAAGTTCCTGACACAGAGAGCACCTCCTACTTGCCCTCACTGGTCTTAATCTTGCAAGCTACCTGTGTCATCGGCGCTTTGCACTAGTAGATCCTCTGCTGAACTCAGCTCTGTACATTTGTTACCACTTAATCCAAAACCTGAGTACTGGGAAGAAGGATTCAAACTGCAGGACAACAAAGAAGGAGCAATGGCTGAGCACAGAAGGGGATACTGGGGCCAGCGCATTTACCTCAGTGGTCAAAATATTTTGCCAGACACTGCTGTGTACTGTGATTTTCACACTGTAAGCAGGTGATTCAGACCTAGAAACAATTTGTAAAAAGATATAGAGCCAAAAAAAACATGATGTGAAAGATAACTGATAGCATCATCTGAGTTTGCACAAGATAAGAAGCTCTTCCGATGTTTCATGTAAGCAAATAGACAAATATATAAATAAGCCTCTCTGGGAAGACAGCAAAAAATCCAGTGGTCACAAAAGATTTTGCATCAAGCATTCAACCCTGTCATCAATGCAAGTCCTCCCACAGACCGCGAGTGAGTATGTGTGTGTGTGTGTGTGTGTGTGCGCGCCTGTGCGTGTGTATTTGGTTGCTTAGACAATAAAGGACAGATTTCCTGGCGCTTGCAAAGAAGGGGAATGCTGAGCTATGCTAATCGGCATCATCTGGTGAGCCTGCCCTCCCCAGCCATTTGAATGAAATCCTGGTGGATTCACCGCGTGCCATCCTCCATGCAGGACAGTCTGGTTTCAAACTGGTCGCCTCACTGCAGCCCAGGTTCTGTTTGGCAGCCAGCTGCAGCCCTTGCCAAGAATCCTCTCTTCCTTCAGTGCATTTTTTTCTAGCTCTAAAATGAAAATCTCAGATGTGGAGAGCAGGGCTCGAGGATTATTTGCATTGGAACTAATCAGAATGTTTCAGTGCAATGCAAACTGCCCCTCTGCAGTAGGGAGGACTGTAGCTTGCAATTAGCAATGCTAGAAGTGCCATATACAGTTGCCCCATCTTTGACGCAGGTATAGAAAGTGATTCTTGCTTTTTCCAGAGAAAGGAGAGGAAGTTGCAATTCCTTCTAGCTGTAAAAATATGTCTTTCCTGTTGGATGTGTTAAATACCATCCCAGTCTCTCAGTGTATATAAAAGAGACTTAGTCAGCTGTGTAACACCCTTATGTTTACAGAAGATACCACTAATTAAGGCACAAGGCCGTAATGATCTGCTTGTCAGATGTTAGAGTTAATTCCCTTGCAAGGCAGTTATGTCTAACCCAGACCTTCTGGGGCCTTCAGTAAGCAACGTCTGGTCCTTTACACCAGAGGGAGAGTCAGCCCCTGGCCAGCCAGGGGCCTGCTGATATCTGAGAAAAAAAACCTGAGCTTGTGGAAAGGCCAAAACTGAGGGCACATGTATTCCCCTCCCATGCAAGTCTATGGGCAGAGAGTGCGCAGCATGTGCTATGGGGGCTCATCACAGCACGTCTAGGAGGAATCAGCAAAAGCACACGGGCAGCACCTGCTCCCTCCTTTCTCTTCTTTTGTGCTATCTCCTTCTTGCTTTGAGCAGGCTTTCCATGTCCATTCCCTTCCATTCTGCTGCTGGGACCTGCTGGCTGGCGCTCGGGGACGGGCTCTCTGGAGGGAGGACGGCTGCCCGGCTGCCAGGGCAATGGGACCTCGCTCCTCCGAGGAGGCTGCCGAGCTCTCCGCTGATCGAAAGCAGATGCCCCCGAGATCGCACAAGTCAGCGTGAGGGTGTGCAGGGAAAGGAGAGAAATTTCCAGGGATAAATAACACTTGGACATGTCCAGAAGACAAGGAATGAAGGTTACACTAATATCATATCTAAACCTCCCTCTTTTTCAGCAGTGGATTATACAAGGGCTGGACTGCAGACGTGGAAAAGTTACAGCACTCTCCCCTGCCCTGCTGTTGCAGTTGCATGGATAAATTGGAACAGCAGTCATGGCAAACCTGATTATATTTGACTGAGTATATTTTTAATACATCTTTGTCATTATTCTAATCACAAAATTTATGTGGGCAGCAACACTGGACAACCTTGTGTAATTACACACAGTGCTGGGGTTTATCAAGTCTGCCTGTGACACACAGGGAAAAGTACACACACACATACACACACACACACACACACAGGCTGGGTTTGCCACCACTTTGCTCCCTGAAAGGGAATGAATCCAGATGGGAGAAAATGTCTGTCTGTTCTGGCGTAGACGGAAGAGTGGCAGGACAGGGTGGATGAAAAATCCTAGAATATCTTGTGCTATCTCTTTCTGGAGGAAATAACTTCCTCTGTTTAGCTGAAGGTCCAAAGCGGATTAACTCTAGGACAACAGACAAGCAGTTTGATCAGTGGGGACAAGAAGAAGCTCTCACTCACTAGGCTAGGAAAGAAACACATGGGGACCCTCCAGCATGGAAAGTCTTTTTTTTGTTTTCTGAGAGGGGTTTGGAGCTCAACTTTTTAGCGCCACATCACTCTAAGCTTTTTCACCCCAAGGGTGAGATTTAGATTTGTAGCACTATCCTTCTCCTGTGCCACCCGGTTAACCAATTCAGCTTGAGGCAGCAAGGGAACAACTGCATGGCCAGAAGGGGCATGTAAGGATTTTGCATGGCATTGCAAGCCCCAGTCCTGACCTGATCTAAGAGTCTGGAAATAGCCTTCATGCTCCAAGAACTACCCTGAAGCAACAGGTCACCTTCACTGCTGCTAAAACTTCTTCCAGCTGCCAGCTTCCAGCTGGTCAAGCCAGCTTTGAAACAAATGAGCCACAGAGACAGAAGTTTCCCACTCAGCCCCAGAGATAAATTCTTCTTAGCCATCAAGTGGAAAAACACTGGCTTGCCTTTCACCTGAAACTCAGAATCAGTCTGGGCATTGCAGCAGAACTGGGTGTACCCCTTTGTTTTCATTTTTAACTTGTGTCACTGGACAAGGCCAACTATTCCCTCAGAGGAAGGAACCCTTCAAATCAAAACATGGGATTCTAATCTGGCAATTGGTGCAAAGCTCTCCTTACCAAAACCAATCCAAGGGGTGGCAGGAGGGGGAAAGTGAATGAGAAGCAGATGGCAGGACACAGGTCCCAGAGGAACAATGGCTATTTCTTCTGTGAAAGAAATTCCCACCAGGGAAAGGTTTGGAAGCGCTGACACTTTTATGGCATTCGGTTTTATTGTGCAGAGCATTTTTTACTTGTTAGTTATAGTTTGTCTTC
Organism: Tinamus guttatus; assembly: GCF_059628265.1. Classification (NCBI taxonomy): domain Eukaryota; kingdom Metazoa; phylum Chordata; class Aves; order Tinamiformes; family Tinamidae; genus Tinamus; species Tinamus guttatus. Next base: position 5,478,582 of record NW_028288594.1, on the reverse strand, counting down.
TCTAGGCAACACATTTCTAAAGGGCAAGAGACATGTGCCCATCTACCGCAAGAGAGACAGTGATCTGGCAAGTACTGAGCCAGACATTACCTGGCCTAAATCTCTCTCAACACAGAAAGTGTTGGTCTTCTGCTAGGAAAATCCTTTCCACCAGAATGAAGGACCAAGACTCTCCACTTCCATAACATAGGATTATCTATAATGAAAGACTAGCATGCCCATGTGTTGTCTGAACTCTTGCTCTTCTAGCAGACAAAACACAAAAAGGTTAATCATGTTCTTGAACACTGGCAGATTTTCCTTTCACCATCACATATGGAAATTATCTCAGTTTCCTCTTTAACCCCCTTTATGAACCAAAACTCGTCTTCATGTGCTGTTGTGAAAGATCTTCCCAGCACTCTGACATTTTTCTTATGCCTCTTCTCAGCCTACTGCAAGGGAAGTCCTAGGCTATTTGTCTGAGGATATCTAGCAAGCAGATGCTTTCTCCTCAGGACTGCCAAGAAAAAAAAGAAAGCACTCACATATACATTTAGCTTCTCCTTCTCTAATTCCTTTTAATGCAACCTACAATCCCACTATCTGGGTTAGAAAACTCATCAGGTTTCAGTTCTTGAATGACTATGTAGCAATTGGAAAGTCCTTTAAGAAAAGTCACCAATGCTATTAAAGCCCAACATAGAAGAAAGATGTCAGAGATGCAGATATAAAAGGAGATCCTGTGGAAAAAAACCAAACAAACAAAACCCTCAGGTCTAGGATGCAGAAAAGCACTTCGTTCTGTGATATTGAGTACCTTGGAAATACCGGACAATAGTAATTAAATCGGAGTTGAGAAAGAGTGTTGATGTCCCAATTCCTCTCCCTCCATCCCTCCTGATATGCCAATGACTTTGTTAGTTCATCTAGGTAATCAGATAAAAGCCAGTGGCTAACAATGCTGTGCATAGAGATTTGGAAGAGCTTTCTGAAGAGAATGAAACAAATAGAACCACTACCTTTCAAAGACGTTCTGTTTTTTTTTCTCCTTAGCAATGGTAAGGTCTCTGGGATACTGGAAGGTATTCTTACCTCTCCATTTCTTATAAATACAAAGATTTTCCCATCACATGAACAACAGAATATAGGGAAAGAAGACATATTAGCTTTTGAATTGTCCTTTTTGTCCACAGAATACTTTGGCGTGGCTGCGAACCCCTGTTGCGATCCTGCGGGGTCTCCAAACCATGTGAATATGGAGGTGTTAACAAACAGCTCACGCTTTTTCCTATTGTGATCACAATCTACTCAGCTCTAGCAGCGTAGAAATGTTGCATCTCCCCAGCTCTGTGCAGGAGGCAAAGCTTCAGGGAAGCTTGTCATTGCAGGAAACACTGTTGAGAAGCTGGAGCTCTGGAAGACCATCACGTTCTCAGAGAATGAACTCACAACGAGGCAGGCACAGAGCAAGTGCATGAGGAATGCTTGTCTATAAAGAGCTTTGAACTAGCTGCTTTTCTCAGTAATCAAATGGTGAGCCTTGGCCCCATGAGATTCAGAACTGTTCTCTTTTCTTGAGTGCTGTCAGCAATGATTTAGAGCAGCCCTGTAAGCAAGTTGCGCAAAAAAGAAGAAAGACACCCCCCACACCCTCATTGCCCAGTGGCAAAATGTTTCAACTCTTACATTCCAACTGCTGTCTACAAGGTTTTCACAGTTTTAAAATAAATTGACTCTGGAGTAGAGGACAGACAGTAACAGGGGCTTTGTGTGAATAGGTGGTGGTGTTACCGTGGCACCTGACAGACTTCCTGAGACCCTTTCCAACCTGTCCTCTCTGTTGTCCCCATGTCCCTTTCCTACACGGCCTTCGCAGGTCGCTCAGAACAGCTCGAAGTCTGGGGTTTTTCTTCTCCTACCTGGACAACCCAGAAACTTTCTGAAATTAAATTTTTTCTATCAGGGTAGATAGCCATCATTAATATTCACCTTTATTGAAGCTGCTTTGTATTTCTGCAGGATTGTTCTCTTGTTCAAGACTTTTCCAAGAATTAGTAGAAAGGCACATTGATGTCCTTTGAGCTTAACCATAAATGAGATAAGTGCATAAATAATCTTGAGGTCTACATTGTGATTATTGATCAGTTACTGTAGAGTCGACCAGTTTTATTGTTATCATCATCGTATGTATGTTACTATCGTTGACAAAGAACACGTCAATGAGAAAGTTCCTCTTGTGTTGATTTCTTCTATGTGTCTGTTAGTGCCCTCTGATGAAGAACTGCATGAACTCTGCAAAGAGATATGGCTACAGCAAAACAACTATGTGGGTAACAGTTTGGACCATCCCAATCTGAGCATTGTTCCTTTCCAGAGCACTGCCAGGAAGTTACTGTCTTGACTGAGCACAAAATTCAGGCCCAAAGAGCCAAGTAGGATAGAGCAAACACTGAAATTGCAAAACATAAAAAAAATACTGGATTATTCAGCAATCAGGCTGTGAAGATGGGGGAAAAAGTGCCAGAGGATATGTATCTCTAGTCCATTAAATACAGTTTATTTGAAAGTATTTTACATTTTATTAAAGTAAAGCAGACAGGATATAAGCACTATAAACTTTCCCCTGAAAGTGAGCATTTCTGGCATTCCATTTGCTTAAGTTATTACCTTTTCAAGGGCCAATTAATCCTTGCCCCTCCTAGTTAACAGAGGAAATGGTATGTTTTGTGTGTTTCACTTCCCAGGCAGGCCAGTGCTTCTGCAAGACTAGCTCGATCTTTCCGTCTTGTTTTGCTTTGCTTTCTTTCCTTGGGAATCTAGCCCTGTGCTTCTACCATACGGCAACTTTTATTTCATGGGTTGTGTTGCTTGAAGTCTCTTTTGACAACAGTCACATTTTGTGTGAGATGGCTGGAAGAACAGAATGGTTTTGACTTTTTACTAATGAAAGTCAATTGCAGCTTACATGTCTCAATGCACCAGAGGAAAAAAAAATGCCTTTAAGAGGAAGTTGCAATTTTAGGAGAAAAACGAACAAGTCAATAAGCAGAACCGATGGAAACAATGAATTGGAATGCTTTTTTTTTTTCATTAGAAAATGCCATTTTGTCCAAGAACATATTTTGCAGGAATATGTTTTCAATAACAGTAAATTATTCCAAAATCAGACTTTCACTTCGACTTCCTTGGAGAATATCATCAAGCTTGTCATTTATTTGAATTGCATTTTTATAATTTAAAATAGTGCTAATACTACTTTTAAAGCCATTTTCAAGTCTTTATATAGAATGCATTGTATTGTGCTTCGACTATACCAAAATGAAATAATTCCATACAGTCATTTCAGTATTCCAGAAGTCAAGAGCCTGCAGAAGATGCATTGTACTATTCATTCAAGGATTTGAGGTTTTAATCTTTAATCTTTAATCTTAATCTTTTGTGTCATTTCAGAATGATTTATTTAAATTTGCCCTGTATTTCTGACAGAAGAGGAAGTGCATTCCTGACACCCTGATATGGTTTCTCTCCTATTGTTTGAAACTGTGGGCATCCTTTCTGCTTTCCATTTTTGCCATCCATATGAAAAATGTTGAAGGGTAAAGTCAAGGAGCCTGCTCACTTCCTGCAGACAGGGACACCGGGGTCTGGCTGCACCAGTGTTAGGTGACGTTAGGTGAAGATTGCAGGGAAGGGGACGGGCAGAGGGAGAGAATTGCAGAAGATGGGAGATGGACAAAAGAGCAGAGGTCAGTTCCTCTCTCCTGCTGGCATGTGAACCATCTTTTCTGAGGCTAGTAGGATTAGGGAGCTACAACCAAATTAGTCTTTTTCATTGCCTGATAAATCTGAGTCTGCTGACATCAGCAAAGGCATGTCTCTGTAGGGCATGCATTGCAACAAGCAAAGTTTTGTTTCCAGCATCAGAACTGATGCCCAGTTCAGATTTCCATTTGACATGTAGGCCTGTTTGGAGTTCAGTCCGCTCTCCCATTCTTTTGCTGTTGCACTAGCAGGATTAACGACTCCCTCCTTAGTCCAACAAAACAGAGTGCAAACCTCATGAAATTTGTTGGGAGGTTGTTGTTGTTGTTTTGTTTTGTTTTGTTTTGAGATGCTGCTCATGGGTGAAGCCTGATTCAGATTCTCTCATGTCTACCAGAAGTTATGCTTACCCTGAACCCTTCCTCTTACTGAGGCTAAAAAGTTTATGTTTATTTTTATTAAACCTATGGGAACGTACATGTTTTTAAGATCTGTGATCAGCCTGCTAAGTACGGTTGAAACTGGACAGGAATTCAAAAGTTTCAAGGAGGAGAGACAGAGACTGACAGAAGCCAATGCACAGACTGATCCTGACTTTGCTGACTTAAAAAGTATATATAAAAAAAAATCCCACTGAGTGCTTCTCTCTCTTGCTGATGACACTGGATATTAACTACCTGAAAACCATGAGTAGATGCTTTTTATGATATATGCATGATTACTAAGGTTCACTTATGTTCCTGGTCTAGAACTCAGCCTTTCTCAAGACTAGTCCAAGGCAATGCTAGAAAAACACATATTGGCTAATATATCTCAGTGAATTCAGCATAGCTTTTAATGTAGGCATTTTAAGACTACAAGCAGTCACCACAAAAAAATCTGCTGAATAACTTGGAATTTAAAAAAGAGATATCTTCTTCCCCTTCTCATCTACTGCCTGCAGGGCAGGTGAAAGCTGACACTTCCACGACTGCAAATTGCTGCTGGAGCTATTGAACCTTCCCTTCAAAGCAGATGCTCTTCTTTTCTGCATGACAGCAGAACACATGCCCTGACCATCTCCAGATATTTTTAAAAGATGGATTTCTTCATCTCTTTTTTTATAGCTGTATGTGTTGAAATAAATAGATTTAACTTAAAAGAGGAAAAGAATGTCTACAATGGAACAGGCTCCTCCTGAAGGTAATGGAGAGATCTGGAGAGCTAAAAGGAATCTGTTTTCTTGTATGAAAGCAGAAAGCTAAATTAAAGACAAAGAATCCCAGGGAGAACTTCTGAATTAAAATTAAGAATGCCAACAGAGAACTACCCCAGTAAAAGGTTTCAGGCCATTACCCTGCAGCTGCAAGTTTCCTGACAACTCATATCATCTGCTCTTCAGCTATGTAGGAATTCAGTCCATTCCAGGTCACCCAAGGATAACATCCTGAGACTTTGGACTCTGTTGTAAGAAACTGTTTCACAGGCAACCTTACTACCGCAGCCTAATTTCTTCAGTTTGCTTATTAAGATGCCCCAAGTTTCGCATCTGTAAGGAACAAAATCAAAAACAGAGACCACTCCAACCCTCCCCCCCTCAATTAATGGCCTGTCATGAAAACAGAAGCTTTAATGTCAAGAGCAGCTCCCCAATGAATGAATGTCACAAATATGTTTCTCAGAGTTTGAGAACTTCCTGTTGCTTTTTATTTCCTCCTTCAGTGGGTGAGCGATGTGACAGTGCAGTATAATTATTCTTTTTCCACTGTCGGAGACGCAGGACAACCACATTACTCATGCACCGCAGAGCCATGAGCAAGCAATGCAAGTCCTCCCAAAACAAGTGGCAATAAAATTTTCTCCTCACCATGCCATCTCCAGAGCTGATGACATATCTTTGTTTGCCTCTATTCAGATTTATGTGAGTTGACTAAGCCTCTCTTTCCTTTCTTTGATCTTGATCACAGACAAAATGATGTCACTTTTGGCCACTAGGTTGGCACCGGGCACAAGCTTAACATCAAATGAATTTTATCGATAACTAGTGACATGCTGGCAGTGGATGCTTGGAAACCCCTCTTCAAATAGGCCTGTGGTCAGGGTAGAGAGTGCAAGAAGTTATGCCCAGACCACTTGTACCTGATTCAGGAGTCTCTTTCCTACCCAATCCCCTGTTTTTACCTGTCTTGTCAATCAATCTTGTTCAACCACATATCCTCCAATATGTAAGAGTATACAAATCTTCTGCATACACACAACTTCATAGTGTCAGAAAACGGAACTACTTTTTTGCCTATAGATTCCTGCTTACCTGCCCTGATAGGTGAGGAAAATTTGATTATTTCAGAACCTGCTGAAACATTGAGATGTTTTGGCTGTTCAGATCAATGGAGTGCAATTCTTAGAACTCTCAGCTCTGATCCACACCATCAGCTTCTGTATTAAGATTCATTATGTCAGGATTTATGGAGGTAGCTCTTAGAGTAGTTAATATCAACCTCTTGAAAAGCTGTGGACTTACTTGTGCTAATGATGTGGAGGAGATTTCAACATTACTCTGACAAAAAGGAACTTTAACTGGTTGTTCCTCTTGCATCTAGTTTTGACTGTCTGGGCATTTGCCCAGAAGACTACGCATGAAAATAAAAATAAAAGGGCAATTTCTAGGTAATGGCTTGTACTACTGGGTTGGGACAAACAGCTGCTCAGTGGCTTAGCAAAGCAGGGAGCCAATTCAGGGGAGCCACTCAGTAGGAAGGTCTCCAGAGCATGTGCATGCGGCAGCACACGTAACTCTGCATGCACGGCCATCACCTCCACCTCCTGGAGTCATTACAGCAGACCTCAGTCTGGACCAAGTAGTCGCCATTCAGCAGTTTCAGGCCTGAATTTCAGTTGCTTCAGTTCGCTGGATAGGGTACAGTAGCTTGTCACACTGCCACAACTCTTCTGTGGAAGTTGCATTTCTTCCTTGTGCCAGCTTTATCTCAATTTTTTGTTGTTGTTGTTTGCTTGTTTCTGATTGTTTTTTTTCCTGTATATATTTGCAGTGATTTATGAAGTAAATGATGGGAAGGCACTGGAGTTGGAGTACACGTAAGCTATGTGCAGGATTTGTGGATAGAAAGTGTGTGAAGGAAGTGTGCTACCCACCCACCCAAAATGAGGTCAGGGATTGGATTTCATTATGTGGTTTTTTTTTCTGTTTGTTTTTCTTTTCTTTTTTTCTTTTCTTTTCTTTAGTCCAGGACTGACCATTGTAATATGCTGGACTTGATCTCCAAGTCTCTCCCTGCCCTTCTCTGTGTGTGTGTCCATATGTCTGAGTCCCTTGAATGTTTATTCTGCAGCAGAGAAGTGCAATGATTTCTGGGCAGGATGTCCAAAGATAAATCTAGCTTGTGGTGAGAGTTAAAAAGATTACCGTAAGGCCTTGTTTACAAAAGAGTAGGATCAGCTGCTGTTCTTGGAGTTTGTTTAAAAATTCTTTTTTTTAACCATCCCTCTTTGTGTTTAGGTTTGTTTCTCTTATTAAATAAATAACCAGTAAGGTCTCCATTGATCATCTCCATGTTGTCTGTGTGTGAAGAGATGAGAGAGAAAGAGGGAGAGAATTTCATATACTGTAATTAACTTTTCAGAGAAGCTAGTGTATTTCTAGGAAAAAATTGTTAATCATTAGAGAGTAGCAGTGTTAAATGCAGTCTGGAGCCAATGCACAAGGCCTACTGCAAGTAGACTTAATTGGTGATACAAAGGCCCTCTTGGCAAATAAAAGTGAGGGGTGACACCTATTATGATATGTAATTTTCTTGTGAGGATATTCACACCCTATCCACACCTAATTTTTCCATCTTGATGCCTTCCAGACAATGATCTGAGCAGCAGCTAATAACCTGAATTTTCTTCAGGAGGTGTCCATCTCCTTCCAACAACAGTAGTGCCAGGAAAGGACAACTAGACTAACAGCAAGTATAAGTAGCCTGATAAGTAAAGTAGCCTGTCTGAACAAGAAAACCTTTCTAGCTTTTTTCAGACTTGCTATTCTGACAGGTTGATGAAGCTTCTTGAAGAAAATAAGGATGAAGAGGAAGCTAATGCTGACCTCTGTTGACAAATTAATAGAAGAAAAATTCAAAGATAGCTTTTGGTTCAGTAAGCTTTTAGTCTGTAAATCACTTCCCATTGTAACCTTCCTTCCTGATGCAGTATCCTGCATGCTTTTTGATCCCTAGGTACACACATTGTAGACACCAGCAGAAATGATAGGGTTTTCCCCAGCTCACACAGAGTCTTTATCGATATTGACTCCATGAACACAACTTTCCCATTCATTAGATTGGCTTCCTGGTGAAGACAGAGTCACATTCTGGGGTTCAGTCCAGTTTTTCAGAACCCTACTGAAATGGGGCCTATAGGACTGCATGTCCCTTATTCTCTTATAAATCAAAGAAATTGCCATGAATTCAGGCTAAACTTTTTTTTTTTTTTTTTTTTTTTAACCTAGGAGAAAATTAATTGAATCTCATTGCATCCCTCTTGGATGCAGATGGGGCTGGGGGAGGAAAAAAAAGTCAGTGCCTTGTTTAGCTTGGTGTCCTAAAAGAATAAAACATAAAAGCATGGGACAAGAAAGAAGGCGAGTATCATTAATTGTAAGATCAGAGCATTAATTTATTTAAATTGTAAGTGTTGCCTTTTAGCAAAGTAGTAGTGATGTCTGATTCTCCAAAGCTGGTTTGTTGTTAGAGCCATAGTCAATTGCAGTGACCTGAATGCATCCTTCAGTGTATATGATGTCTTTATCAATGTCTACCAGGAAATAATAAGCAATAGGTTGCCAGTCCTAGAAGAAACAGAAGCTGCCCACACTCAACTTCCAGTCCAGACAGAAAGATCTGTCTTGAATGACAGAATATATTCTGTATTATTCCTGTCCTAAACAACAGCATTCCAAACCAGAAGCTATAGTACATATAATTGACTTGCACTTCACTTTTTTGCAAGCTAAGAAAAAGATCTGGAAAGAGTATCTTTTACAAAATCATCTGGTGGCATCACAAGACAAGATCTTTATAGCTGATAATTTAAACCATTAGAGCTAATGTGCTCTAAGGGCAGAGAGCTCCTTTCATTTTAAATTAATAATTTGTTCAATCAAATGGTTATTCAACTCTACAGCACCTGTTACATTTACATACATTGTAAATTTAAACAGATAATTGTATTAACTGGCAACTTCTAGTTGAGAAAATGGAAGAATGGTCAAACATGTTATCCATTCCTCACGTAGCTTACCAACAATTTCTTGTCCTTTTCGAGAATATCCTTGTAATGGTCAAAGTGGTCATATCAAGGTATGTCAAAAGTATTACTTTAAGGTCATGGCACTTCAGACCGTGTTTAGCACCAAGAAAGATGACATTTTCCCAGGAAGCCTATTTGAAGCCTAAATGCATTCCTATTCTCTACACTGCCAGGCTGGAATCTTTGCGAAGGCTTTAGTGGGATTGAAGCAATTTGTTTGCCTCATGCCAGCCCTTCACTTGGGGTTAACATCAACCCCTAGATTTCCTCACTCAGTGCCAGCAGTGGCAAATAAGTCACCTACTTACGATCCACTTTCAAAATATTGCCAAGCTATTTTTGCTACTTGTGAGGCCTGTTAGAATCACGGTTGGATGTTTATTTTTTACCTCCCCTCTATTCTTTCCCCCATCAGGTCAGACAAGTGCAGGAGGGAGGCAGAGACACTCGAACACTTTCTGGTTTTCTATCTCTAATGGCACCATAATGAAGCTGACAGACCCGTTAGGATTAGTTTAGTGGTGGAATTAAGCATCTGGACAAAAATTGGATATGATGGATTTTCCCCATTAAGGTTTTTGGTCTAAGCCCAAGATAAATAGTTATCAGTGTAATTACAGGGTGATTATGGCAAGTTAATTAATGGTATGAAGCTTTATTTACAACATCATCTCTTTCCCCAGAGATTCAGATAGCTCCGTCCCCTCCTTGCCCTCTACCTTCTTTAGTGGTATATTTTTGCACAGAAACTGACAAGCTCTGGAGGATTCAAGCAGATGCTTACTCTCAGAAGGTACAAGGATGCATTGACTAAAGAAACCACCAGTTTGGCCTCTAATAAGAAATTCAGCAAGGCTGTATCTGCTCAGAGCACTAGAGAATATGGCCCTGAGGTATTTCTCAGCATTCAAAGTTCTTCAGCATACAGGACTTGATGGAATTGCAATCATGATGGGGAGAGAGATAAGCCACTACCCAGGTCTGCATCTGCTTCCCCTTCATATGAAAAAGCGTGAACAGTCCAAGGCCAACAGAGGAGGACTGTGTCATGCAATGACACAATGGGGAATCCTTGCTCCCCACTGAAACAGTTCTCATTCCACAGGACTTGGGGGACTTTCAGTTCTTTTCAGATCCTAAAGATTAAAGCAGCCACATACGCTAAATTTTTGACTCAATTTACTAAGGAGACAAGGTTTACATGACTGATATGTCCCCTGCTTTTGGTCAGTTGTTAGAAATACTGGCTAGCTAAAACTGATAAGCAGAAGTCTCAAACCACTTTAAGTTAACTCTAAGTAGGTGGCCTGTCAGAGAAGAGATACTTATTCAGTGCTAAGAAATAGGACACAGTATGAGCTCAACACTGCATTAGGCATCAGAAAAGCCACTTGCACAAACAATATTCAAGTTTGTGAAAAAGATTAAATCATGAGTCATAATTCCTCCAACATGCATATTTCCTGGTGTCTAATCAGGGAGCTTGGCAGGATGTCTTAGCTGTTATGGAAAAACAAGCATCAGATAAAAAGTATTAAAAAATAAACCTTGCTGAAGATTCATTAAAGGAACTGCCACCCTAAAAGTCCATTGAGATGATCTCAGGCTTTTGGTCACCCTAGTCAGTCATGCATTCCTAGCAGAGGTATCTTTATGAATGCTGCCAACCTTCTTCCTTCATTTAGAAAGTTTCTTTAATCCTTGCTGCCTTCAGGCTTCTCCCTTGCAAAACCATTCTGTTGTCTGTCCACAAAGCAAACCAGCTCCCATTTTAAAGACATTGCCATTTTGAGCTACTCTCTCTCCTCCTTCACTAATTGTTTCTGAAAGTCTTGGCCTAAGTCACTTGCCTGCATCTGTGGCAAAGCTAAAAGTGAGTCTCAGGAGTCCCATCCAAATGTCTGCCCTATAAAATCATCCTTCCTTTATGAAGGTCAGCAAATCCCTTTCCTGTGCTCCAGAAATGATGGGGTATTCCATTAGCCTTTGCATTGCCACGGCAACCCAGCTTCCCCAGAAAATAATGTTTATAAAACCCGATAATCCTGCATGTAATTCAGACACAAAGCTGCAGTGCCTCCATCAGCCACTCAACCAGCTCTCCTGCACATGTTGTCTGACTTCTCCATTAGAGCACCATTTACTCTGCAGCTTGCGGACATTCATCCACGTCTGACTTCTCCTGCTTTTGGGATACATCCAGGTTTCCCCTGCAGAGCAAGGGGGAAGCACAGCTCAGAGGCAGAGGAGAAGTGAAACACCATGCTCTACACCCTTTCCTAGATGTCAAGATCTTAAAGGGCTCTGGCTGCTGGGAATATGCAGGGTGAATTACACCTCTTGTCACCTTTTGTATGGGTCAGGTGAATAACAAGCATGTGACTCTTCTGGGGAATACTAGCAGAGAAATTGTGTCTCGTAGTGTTGGACACAAGGAAAGGACACAAATCTCTAGCCATGATTATGGCTTTAGAACTGAAAGATTTGCTGTATATAAAAAAAGGAACAGACATTCACAAACATACCCCAGACAATGCAAATCCTGTATCTTAACTGTCCCTGACCTTTTCTGCGGTCCCTGCAGCACAAAAGCAGAAGTTCTCTCTTTGGTATTAAAAAAGCAGAGCTCTATGTCACCCAGAGGAAATACGCCATTTACAGCCCATGAGTTTGTGTATTTGATTCAGAGTCCTGGAATGAGGGCTGTTGTGCTGTATCATTCCTGTCTCACAGAGAGCGCTCAGAAACCATTACAGCCAGACAACAGAAGGGCAGAGCACAAGGACAGAGAAAGATCCATGAATCTGGAGGGAAAAGTGGGATAAAAAAAGAAGCATCAGGTGTCAGCAGGTGACCTGGAGTGTAGGAGAAGTAAGAGCATCCAGGTCTTTTGTGGGAAGAACTAGGTTTGATGCAATATTTGTTTGGATACATCACAGTATCTAGGAGAGTTTTAATAGTGCATAATATTTTAATCCGTCCTTACTAATATCCTTAATATATGTCCTTACTAGTCTGGGGACATCCCACCTTAAAAACCCTGAAGAACCTACTTACATATGTGCATGCAAGTGTACCAATTTTAGATATGGCTTTCTGCATTTTCAGTGAATGCCCATGAAATTCACTGCAGATGGTGTGTGATATCCCAGGTATCTCCGCTGCTCACAGGTCGATATGGCATATTTATCCATGTGTTTGGCAGCTCACAAAGTGGGCTGTCTGATATCAGTGTATGTCAACCTGTGAGGACATACGTGGAGTCTGAATTCCTATAAGTCTCTTAGTTCCAAACCCCAGAAGATCCATCAAAGGATCGGCATTTAAAGTTTTCTCCCTTTCTTTCTTTCTTTCTTTATTTGTTTTTTATTTTTATTTTTTTTTCAGACTGTCACTCTCACCACTGAACTGTCCTTCCTCTCTCAGAGCTCAGAAGCACAGTTACTACCAAGGCACAAATTATCATGTGTCAACAGAGCCATGGTGATGAACCCAATGCAAGGATGGTTTGGTAGACATCAGGTACTAGCCAGGAAACTTGGCAATGCTTTAATTTGCTAGTATATGCACTCATTTCCTCAAGTGGGGGCAAGCAAGGAATTCATGGGGAGAGAGGAAGGATGACAACATCAATGCTCTCTAATAGGCTGGAATTGTGATCTACTGTAGAAAGACTGCACTAGCTGGACTGTAGTTCTTCCCAGATAAGAAAGGTGAAGTCATTCTTGGACGATTTGGGAATGAGAAAACAAGGGTTGAGGAACACCACTGGAGTCCAATCTCCTTTCCTAAGGCAAGATTTAGCTCCATTAAACCATTTCTGCCAAATATTTTTCTAACTTCTTAAAAATCTCTAATAACATATATTCCACCCCTTCCCCAGGCAAAGTATTCCAGTATTTAAGTGTTAAAAAGTGTTTCCTAATATCTAATATGATTCCTTTTTTGGTGCAGTTTAATCCTATTACTTCTTGTCCAATCCACAGGAGACCCAGAGAACAATTTATTTCTCTTTTTTAGCCTCAGGCAGCACAAGGTAAAACATGTTAGCATAAACTTCAATAAGAAGTGTGCAATATGCAGGGTAGACAAACTCCGAATACTTAGCCCAGGGAAATCAGTGCTGATGTTGGGAACATATAACAACATCCTTCTCAACATACTTAGTTCACAATAAAGATGGATAAGTTGCAAGTCTCAAGGCATCTTTGACCTATTTCCTGCAAAATTGCTTAGGAGAAAAAAAATACTTGTCCCCAAAATGGCCCATACTAAAAAAAATATAGAAAGCAAGGTGTCCCCAAGAGGTTCCTACTGTCTCTAGAGTTCTTTTAGTTCCCCTTTGCTGTGCCAAGCAATCAGGAGGACTAATAAAAAAAAATGTACAAAGAAAGGAATCTTTGTGGGCAACTGTTAAAAGAAGGTTGAGTGCTTGTATTTATTTTTCTTTGGGGGAACATTGATGGAAAGAGAGAAAAAAAAAAAAAAAAAAAAAAAGAATTGCTTTTAGAATAGCCCAAAAGCTCCCTACTGACAGGTTGGCCTCACCCTCCCTTCTCCAGCAAACAAGGACTCTTTTCAAAGAGAATCACCTGGCCCATAAATTCCAATTTATGGTAATTTAAGAAAACAAATGATCAACTCCAGCCTTCAACAATGTTTTGTCATGGCAGGATTATCAAGGTAATTAAAAAAAGAGAGGCCTTTCCTTGCCACTCTTTTGCAGGTGGGATTCCCTCCAAGAATGCTTCCCAGTTCTGTGGCTTCACTATCCAGAACCTTCAAGAGGCTAACCTAGTACAGAATGGGATTTAAAAACACTGAACACTAGGAAGTGTGCTGGGGGTAGAAGTGGAAATTAAGTGGTTTCTTTCTTTTCACCTTCCTTCTCCAGTTGTCTGTAGCAAGCCCTCAGAGCATCTATATTTAGATCAGGATATATAAAGAGTTGCAGATGCACACTTGACCCAGGAACATTTCCCATTTTCTATTAAATTGACCCATTTTTAGCTTCTGTGCTGCTTTCTTTGGTGATCTGGGATCTGGCCAAGCACACAAAAATGGGCTTTTCAGGGCCACTTTACTGAATAAAGATCTTGCCTGACACAGTTACAAATGTGGTGTTGTAGTTTAGACAAACAGTCATGCTGGATTCAGCAGGAAGATGGTTCAGAAGTCAGGGTAAAACACTTTGGCTTTGTGCAGCAGAAGAGTAAAAAGGATAGGGGCATTGCATCCATTTCAGTCCAAACAGACTGACCTGGGTCATTTCTGGCACAGCACGTCTCCTGCTCACAAACATTATTCTCTTTTTTGTACAGGGAAAGCCTGCACCAGAAGGTAGATTATTTTTCCCTCTTCTTCTTTTTGGGAGGTCACTCCCAAATGGTAAGAATGCCTAAATGGCTTTCCTTCTCAAATGGTCAGAAAACTCCTGCTTCTATCCTGTTTCCATTTATTCCTGGCCATATTTATCTTCATTCATCTTCATGAAATATTTTTTTTTCCTACAACTTAAATAGCTCTTGCCCCTTTCTGGCATCCTACTCTTGCCAGCCTCAGTGTACTCAGAGAAAGTTAGTCCATCTGTTCTTAACCATTTTGCTAGAAAAAGCAAGAAAAGTTCCCTGCCTTGTCTTGTGAAATAGATTCTCCAATGCAGCACAGCTACAGCATCTGCATGGTCTCAAATCCTCATCTCTTTTTCCACTTCGGGCACCTTTTCCATCACTGCCAGCCAAAATATGCCACCAAGAAGCTAAGATGAAGCCCATAAACTTGTACTCTGCAGGCACCATATCCTACCCACTCCCGGCAAGACTATATCCCAATTTCTGCCAGGCCAGCCTGTCTGGCTTTGATATCATGCAATCTCTGCTTCTTTGGATGACTGGGCAGGTAAGCTGGAAAGGGCTGGAGAGCAGCAGGCATTAGGTAGGGGTGGGAATAGGGATGAAACACTCAACTTTTCTGGGTGCTGGTGGGAGCAGGGTGGCAAAGGAAGGGTGTGGATATATCTGAATTTAGAAAGACCAGAAAAGGGTGATACATCCTGGAAAGTGCATGCCAGCCAAGGCTGAGTTTGATCATAGGAGGACCTTGAGATCAAGTTTCCATTACATTCTCATTCTTATTTCCGAATACTTTTTTGTTTTGTTTCCTTTTGTTTTTTTTCTCTGGGAGAGAGAAAGTGCTAAATAAAGAATATTTTCATTTCTCGTTTGAAATTTCCCTGGAATTTTGTGATAACTGGAAAGAAGCGGGAGATCTGTCTTCTTTCTTTAAATATTTTTTTTCCTGAGTGATGGATCTCTTTCCCCACCCCTTTCACTTCCTATCCAGCTCTGCTTGACCTATATTTTCTGAGGCATTGGTTAAGATTTTAGATGTCTGACTTAGCCTGACTAAAATGAATCTGGTTTCCAGAAGACAAATACACAACGCTTTTTGAAAATCAGGTTCGCATTCTCTCTCTCTCTCTTAAGAGGTCCTACATTAATCCCTCCGTAACAGCAAGGGCCAAAATCTCCAGTAACTGCTGCAGCAAATGTTGGTCATTATCTTTGTTTAGTGAAGACAGCAATCTAAGCTTTGAAACAAACAAACAAAAATATTTCTCTAAAAAAAAAATCCTGAGAGATGCCAGAATATTTATTCCTAAACAAAACTTCTCTAATGCAACCCTAGACTTCCCAAAGATGAGTATTGAGAGCGAGCTTCATAGTATGACATCAGTGAACAGATGGCAGGCAAAGCTGTTGGCAGGGTGATGAGAAAGCTGGCCATTTATCATGGAAAATGTCCTGATAAAAAGGAATGCACTTATTTTATTCCATGGTAATGTTTATAAAATTCCTTTCCTGAGGCTTCTTCGAGGATCTTTTCATCATTTTTATATTATTATTAATAACAAAACATATAATTGGAAGATGCACAAAACTTAACATTTTAAATTCCTCAGAGGAAAGGGGAAAAGACTTCATCATTGGTACAGTCGATTACCTTGTGATGATTTGTTGCAAGCTTTACAGTTACAGTCGGTGATAGCATGGACATTCCTTCCAACAGGTTATTTGTATAATTATACTCATTAACTGACAGACCTTCACCTTTCAAGGGAGAGCGCTGGAATACAAAGGCATGAACTGATATTGCCGAATTTCTGTACTTTGAGAATCTCTGAATACTGATGGGCCTTAAATCTTTGAAAGGAAGATTCTCAGCTGGATGTAATTCAGGGTGGGTCCATTAAGCAAGTGGCAGAGAACAAAGCTGGATTAAAAAAAAATTGTATTGTTGAGAAGTAATTCGTGTTTGAAAAGTCAGGTTCTAGGTGTAATGAGAACTATGTTCTAGTTTAAGTAAAAATTCTGCTACTAGTTTTTGCTGGGAATTTTCAGCAATGAAGCAGGGCAGGAAATCATCCAGGAATAGGTTCTTCTTTAGGTAATCCCTACAAATTCTGTGAGACAGAATTTCCTAGCACAGGACGGGAGGAGACACAGGATCCTCTGCTATTCTGTTGGAGAAGGCTCAAACCCTTGTCTCCCAATGCTGTTAGCAATATAAGCATATATACAAACAAAACTTAACAGGCCAGACAGCACACACTGAGGTATGCACACCAACAGTCTTTCCTGAATCACCAGTGACTGCTTTTCTCAGTATGACCTGCATGGAGACATGTCCATGAGCAAAGGAAGATGCTTACAAGGGACATCAGAAGGTGTAAGAGCAGGTCTCATGGCCTGTGGAGGTCCAGAGGAATTAAACTTGAGTATTAACAGTGCATAGGATCTGCCTCTCACTGGCTTTGGCTGCCCTGTACTCCTCTTTATCCAGACATCTCTGTGGGGCAATCAGAAGCTATGGGGAAAGTCAATCTCCTAGTCAAGGTGTATTCCAGTCTGGTCACCTGTATCTTGGGTGGGATTCCTCAACTCTGTCACAGCACAGTCACATTTCCTCCTACTCCTCCATGTTCCCCTTATTTGCACGAGCTTGAAACAAAATATGCCTTGCTAAACCCAGAACTTCTTACAAAATAATTTTACCTTGATAAGACAAGGTGTATAGATGTGTGGTTTGGATTATTCCCAACATATTCCCTTCATACGTAGCCCTACAGAACCAAAAGAAAAAAAAGTGACCTGACCTCAGATAATTTAAAACTGATTAAAGTAGGGGAACAATTCATAACAGTAAATGAAGGATCATTATCGGGTATTCTTTATCAATTATCTCCAAGCAGCTTATAAAAGCAACAAATATCAGTACTGTCATCGTACAGAGAGTGAAGCAGAGGTGGATGGAGGTCAAACAGTAGACTCATGGTTGCAAAGCTAGAATTGCTAACTAATAGAGCTGGGAAGAAATACTAGCTATTCAAAGTCTTTGCCTGCTCTTCGTTAATGCCTGATGCATTGTGACGATCCTAATATAAATCTGAAAAAAAAAAAAACGAGTTTGTTCCAGGACAGAAGAACGTTGGAGTCAAAATGTTTGCTATGTTTCAGTACAAAAACACCTGGGTAACCACATTCCCCTTCCCACCCATCTAGCAGTAAGTGACAGAGAGGGCAGCTGTGATCCCATGCTATCCACTCAGACCAACAGGCCTGAGTGACCTCCTGACTTGTTGCAGCACTATAGCTAAACAAACAACTTGCTCTTCCAGAAACCCTCAGGGCAGATTCCTTGGTGGGGACAGTCTATTTCCAGCATTTCCATATCCGGATCTGGAAGTCATTACATCCACCTAGTCCTACAGCAAGCCACCATGAATATATCTAAAGTCTGTATCTCATCCTGAACACCATGCCAGAGACCAGCTGTGTCAGAGAGAACTTTTTTTCTAATATCATCCCAGACCGAAAATTTCTTAGATACAGAAGACTGGCTAGTCTGGGTGAACCTCAGCTGGATACTGAACTCACAGCGAACTGCAGGGGCGAGCCTGGAACCCAGCATGTAACCATTTTGCGTTGCTCCCTCCTTCCTCTTTTTCTCAGTTCTGAATTGTCCTCGATTTACCTGGAGATACATTAAGAAAGCTCTTATCTTTGGGGGAAAAATCTCAACTTGGAAAAGCCACAGGAACTATAAACTATACTTCAGCAAATTGCCTTAAGCTCTCTGGCGTACTGTGGTTTGATACCATGCCTAGTGGACCATTCCTGTTGTTTAAATTAATCAAAAAAAAAAAAAAAACTTCGATCTGCAGCATTTTCTGCTCCATCACTGATATACAGCCCTGCTGCCCTGGAATGACTGTAAGAACAACAATAAAATCTAAAAGTAACAACAACACCATGTTTAATTTCAAGCTCTGCTGTGATCACTTCCCTGCTCATACATTTCTGATCACTACATTTTTTTCTGCCAAAAAAGCTTCATTTTACAGGAGAGGAATGAGAAAAAAATAAGAAAAGAAGATGCAAAAGGAAGATTTTTAAAAAGTAGCCAGGATAATTCCCCATAGATGTTTTGATCTTTTTAAATAACTTGTTCTTGACAAAACTATATTTTGGTAGCCCTCTGCAGGAGAGTGTCTTCTGGAACAAAATCATATCACCATGGAAAAGAAGAAGTGCAAGATAATATTATTCTTTTCTATCTCTAAGGACAAAGGAACTGTTGGATAAGAAAATCTATCTAGGACCAAGAGGATTCTCTTTCAGGTTTACTGCAGTGTTGTTGCTTCCTCTCAGATGCAGGGAGCAGTAAAGGAGATTATTTCCTGTGTCAAAAGCAGGTTCTGCTAAAACACAGCTGGATCCAGAACCAGCCACTGGAAATCACTTCCCCAGCAATTTCCTGATGCTTTTATCCCCACTGTTGGGAGTCGTGCCACCAATTCAAGGCTCAGCAGGGACTTTGCCTCTGTCTTCTGCTTGTTCACATCCACCTACAGACATCCCATGCTCATGTCTAAAAGCTCCTTTGTGCATTTTCCAGATCCAGTTAGCATTCCTTTAGCAGTACAACCCTCTTCTTTTTTGCTGGGATAAATAGGAACCTTTAGTGCTCAGCAAATTAAATTTATACCTTCAACAGGAAATGTCAACCAGGGTTGCAACTATCATTTAGCTTACCAGGATATTCCCAGGTTGAGCCCTCCTAGCTCTCATCACATCAGTGTGTGGCACCCCTACTGCTACAGGAGGAAGCCCTGAGATACCTCCTGAGTTCCAGATGAGAGACATGAAGGCTGCCCCAAAGCGTAACACCACAGTCCTTCGGAGTGATCCCAGGTTTTCACCACGCTTGATGTGAGAACAATTGGATGGTTCAATTCATTTCTATTTACCAATATTGGCACAGCTTCCTATTCATGTTCCCCAATTTGTATCCTAGTAAAACTCTAGGCCTTTTAAGTTGTTTTATGTACAGCTGTGTTATTTTCTCCAATCCAGCAGGACTTTTCTGCAGAAGTCCGAGCTGGTTTGTTACCATTCTCCTAGCTCTAGTTTGTTTTGGAAGTGAAACCCATCTGGGGTTACAGAAAGCATGGAAAAATCCACTTTGATCTTTAGTATGTTTCTAGAATCAAGATAGGATGTATTTCCATTTTTCCACCTGAATTGATTACACCAAGTTTCTAGGTCCTAAGGCTGATTTCTATTTGATCTTCATTGAAAAGGCAACTTGCAAGAAAGATGGAATGAAATATCAACTTCAAAACATTCTGATCTTTGAACTTTCTGAATAAAGCAAGCAAAAATTCTTTTAATGAAGGGGCAGCCAGAATACTGCAAGTCTCCATATCTGTAAGCTCCCATGTCTAGTTACCAGAAGAAAGCTTTGTTTAAAAGGTCCCATTTCATACTGTTATATAATATCGAAGTGCATTCAGTATGTATTTGATCACTTTGAGACTGCATTATCTATTTGCAGAGGCTTTAAGTGAAGAATGATCATTCAGCGAATTAAATTCACTTTAAAAGTCCTTCTTTATTGAAACAGCAGCTGAACAGTTTGTAATCTCAACAGCAAGTCCTGAAATTGACATGGAAGAAGCAGAGCTGTGATTTTGATTATGGTGCTGATAGCTGAGCCAGTAACCAAACATTCAGAAATTAGTGCAAAATGATGCCACTAGACTATGAAATGCAACTATTTTAATGTTGACATTTTCTTGCCATTTTGATCTGAAAAGAAAAAAATGCCTTTAGTCATTTAGACTCTAGTTCAAACAGTCCTATTTTCATCTGAATGTTGTTGATGCATATTTCTTGTCAGTAACATGAAGAAAAAGCTTATTTATAGATTTCCCTTATTAAAAATATTACATAAAAACTGTGTTGTTTGCTCAGAAATGGTTCCATTCTCCATCTAAGTTCCAGCCCCTCTAATTTAGAAAACTAAACTTTACAAATTTCAGTCACCTAACAATAATAGTCTGCTCTATGCTTCTTGGCATACAGTGAACACTGGTTTGTAATAAGTGACATATCCTTGTTTAGGAAGAGTGCAGGAGCAGTCCAGAGAGTCTCATGCCCCAGGTCTCGGGCCTCATGAGATATATAGATATAAGATTGTCCTACCCTTAGAAGTCCAAGTGACATCAGTGGGGAGTAGGCTAGAAAAGGATAAGCATGCCTTGCATTGCAGGCTAACCTGTCTCCTTAAGCAGAATCTTCACACTCTTACGTGTCTTCCAAACCAAAGTGTATTTGCTACTTGTAACCATACATTCAGAAGCCTATTGACGAGATTCAGCACAGGGTTTGGTGCTCTGGCTTATTGGCTTGGTGGATCACCTATCAAATCAAGCAAAAAGATTTTATTTTGCAACTCAAAGGGCAGAAAAACTGAACATTTTCCCAGCAAGGACTTGTGCTCTTTAGCTTGAAAAGCAAAATAATTTAATGTAAGACTGGAAAATGCCTTACAAATAAAAGCATAAACTAAAAAAATAAAAATAAACATTAACTATCATGTATCTTTTCCTAGATTTTTCCTCCTACTGTTGCTTCTCCTTAGAGCCAGCTCCAGTGATAAGATGACTTCATTAGACTTGCATTCCGGGCTGTACATGGTTCAGACAGGTGCTCTTCATATGTTTGCATCAAAGCCACACCAAAGAGGAGGTAAATCCCTGGTTTTCCAGGGAGTGCTTCTTTGTCCTATTTCATTAAATTATCACTGGCAGGAAGGAGAAGGTAGTGATATGCTTGACTACTAAGCAAGTATGTGCCTAAAGCCTCATTAACAACTTTTGCTTTATAATCACTGCATGGCT
Organism: Tinamus guttatus; assembly: GCF_059628265.1. NCBI lineage: Eukaryota > Metazoa > Chordata > Aves > Tinamiformes > Tinamidae > Tinamus > Tinamus guttatus. The sequence goes on along the minus strand of NW_028288594.1, from coordinate 5,457,308 downwards.
CAATCCAGCACTAGAAATCTTCTCTGTCTGAAGTTAAGGCAGGACACTTTTTTAGTCCTAATGCAGCAATTCTGCTAGCAGAGCCAGTTCCAACAGAATATATGAATATATATTTTATGTTTTTATGTTTTTATATGAATATATGAATATATGTTTTATGTAAACCATAACTTTTCTCTATAGACTTCAAAGTGGTAAATCTACCACTAAGAAGTGTGCCTTTACTGGAATGGAAGTGCAAGAAGGTCCAGATACTCTAAGCCTGGATCTTCATCCTAGCTGGATGCTGTGCATCCTGCTTCTCCATTTCTGCTCCTCCCCACTCTTGATCCTGGTATATAATGTGTTCAAGAAATACAACCTTTGTTTCCAAGGAGGAATTCTCCTTCCCATGTTTGTCACTTCAATTGCATTACTTCATATTTCATACAAGTATGCAAAAGCAGTAAAGTAGATCCTTTGTTTTGGAACTCATTGAGTTTGAGAGCTTCCTGTCATCTCCAAGCAAATTTTTTCCAGCCCATGTGTCCTATTCTGGGCCATTGGTATCACATCACAGAATTGGAGAATATCTGGGGTTAGAAGAAAACTCAGGAGGCCATCTGGCCCAAGCCCCCTTCTCAAGCAGGGTCATATAGAGCAGGTTGCCCAGATCCATGTCCAGTCAGATTTAGAAATACAATACAGACATGGCTAATTTGGAAATCCTGCAAGAATACCCTGCACAAATACAGCAAGTGTAAGAGCTTCCATGACCTCCAACCATTTTCTATTATTACTTCTGAAGGTAGAGCCTGGCCAGCATACAGCCATTTCCCCTTTAAATTAATTGGAATAAAATGGATAGTCTGTTCCATTGTTCTTGTTAATACTTGAAGTGTTCCTCCATCCCTCAGATGGCTTTGATGTCATCTAACTCCACTAGAAGGGGAAAGAATGTGTGATTGGGAATAATTAACAAGCTAAAAATGACTTTGTCAGAACATTTGCGTTATTCAATTACTTGCAGCTACCAGCTTCAGAGAGCTGAGGCAGTGGCTGAGCACAATCAGAGCCCTTTAAAAGGGGAAAGAAAAGGAACAGTCTTTTGTCAAAGCATGCAGACGAGTATTTAAGAAGTGCAGGTTTGCCTCCTGATTCTGCCTCAGTAGTCTCAGGCACATCACTTAAACTATCTTCACTTCAGCCCCTCACACAAAATCCCCTAGTGACTCTTGCCTCATTATAGCAAAAGCCAGTATTAACATTACAACAGAGCTGTCTCTTATCCTGCATTCCTACCTCACCCAGCATAAAAGAGCCCTGGCTTTTGTCAGTGCCTCTGGGCACTACTATAATACAAATAATGCTCAAGTCAAAAGTCCTCCCGCCTTCCCCCCCACCCCACCCCCGCTCTTCCTATGTCGAGCATTGTTATTTTGAGGACGTGCAATAATAAAACTGCCAACCTTTATAACAAGGACTGTAAGCAATCAATAACCAAAAAAAAAAAAAAAGCCAGCTAACATACAGCTCTTTCTTCTGCCACTACAAAGCAGAAATAAAGACATTTCTGTTGTCCCTCTACAACTGATTTAGTAACAAATATCTTAGTCTCCTCTTTGATAGAGAAAACCAGCACGTGTTATAGAGAGGATTGCTTTAAAACTACTTTATGGTACTGGATATTTAACACAAAAAAGGGTTCTAGCCTTAATAAATTGCATTTCATGCCTGGATTTCCAAGCATTTGAGCTATCTTACCCCTGCAAGTAAGATAGCTGTTCCATCAGCTGTGCCAGAATGTGGCCTCAGGCTCTGGTAGACTTAACCGCTTCAAACTACAGTGAAAAATTCAAGACTAGATTTAGACACCCAACTCACTCCCAGCTCTACTTTAAATTTATAACTCAGAAGATTAGCTTTTGTGCTTTTTGAGCCATTGTGTAGCTGAACAGCTTTGCATAGAGCGACAGCCTGTATGCAAGAACAAACTTAATCTATAGGATATTTGACTTGCCTAAAAAAGACCCTGAAAAGATTAACTTTTAGCACAGCCTTTTGTCTGGAAGGGAGAGCCCCCAGAGCATCTAGCCAAAGCCATCACCTCCCCAACTCTCCCTGCTCCGGTTTTCCTTTTTTTTTTTTTTTTTTTTTTCCCCAATTCCCTGAAACCCCCTACTTTCTACTTCATCCCCTTTGCATCAAAGCTGGACCTAGCAACATCTGCAGCCCATTAACATTATCTCTAGCATCTGTGGTTCTTTGCTCTTATATAAATCCTCAGCTCAGGCCTGCTTGCAACTCATATGATGCTTTAATAAGGGAAGAGGCTGGAGGTGGTTCTGATGGGGGTGGGGGAAAAGATGAGTCCTTCTCTAAGGAGGGATGCTGAGGGGCTCTTTATAGTACTATTGTTAGTGAAGTTTAGGGCTGTGCTCTAGGAAAAATGAAACTTTTTAAAAACAATGGAAGAAGATCATATTTGTCCCAAAGGATTAGAAATTTAGGTAGGCAAATCTTTACTCACGATAGTTATCTTGTGAGTATAGTCCTTAATGCTGTGTGAATCTGAAGGGCCCATGCAAGGACCTGCTATTTAATAAGGGGCTGCTAACTTAACAGCAAGAATATTGCTTCAGTCTACCTCTTATTTTTCCTTTAACTTTTCTGATTTCTTTTATTTTAAATAAGCTCTTTTATGACTGTTTGCCTTCTACCTGTTTGATGTCCCTGTGCTTTTTGAGGTGAGGGATATAGTACAGATCATCCAACTTGAAGTGGTTGCAATGATTAAAACTCTGTAAGAACCGAGCAAAGAAGTTTTTGGTTGTGGTATATGAGGAAGGTTAGGTTGTCCTTGACAACTAATGTAGCCCAGCCTGGTATGCATAAAAACTACTTGCCTTCTCCAGAGGAAATATCTGTGTTTTTTTGAGCTGCAAGGCACCCAAAGCAGTGCAGTGTGACTCAGCACCCTTACTTGGCTATTTCTGTGGAGGCAGAAGGCACTGAATACAGCTGATACTACTAAATGAGTTTGCTGTGGAAGAATTAAATTCTGTAAGGAAAATACATAAGTGATCTTTACACTTGTATTCTGCTGATAAGCAGAGGAGTAATGCTTTCCTAAGGAGTTAATACATTGCCTGTGACCTTGTGGTCTGTCTCAAAAGTTGTAGCTAAAATCTCTGCCTTTAACCACATCCTCTGTTTTGTGTGCTGAATTTGTGCTGCTTTTTGTTTCTTTCTCTCTGAGTTGTGAAGAGAATGAAAGGTAAGGGAGAAAACTATTGGGAAGTGTGGCTGAGAAAGTAAAAATGCAACATATCACCTAGACTGTCCAATTGTCACCAACTTAGAAGGTGTCAAAATGTAAGTGTGGAGTACTGTTAATGAGAGGCTAAAAGAGCACTGGAAATTCAGTCAAACATATGGGGAGAAAACAAATCTTAATTGTTGTGTTTGAAGGGATCTGAAAACTTTGAGGGTCAGACATTGTAGCGATATATATTTAAACAGAAAATTTTAAATAACATCTGACAAGTGCTGATGTCCTGATCTGAACCCTTCCTACTAGCTGAGGAAGCAGTACAAGATGTTTGTTACACACACCCCCACCAGCATGCAACCCCACCACTGCCTGCGCAGGGCTGTGTTCTCTCTTTGCTTCAGTTTAGATTTCTTCTTTGAACTTTAGTTCTCATTATTTTTGGACTTGTCACTTTGTTTGGAAAGATTTATTTCCAGTGTTCCTTCTCTGTTCTTTCCTTGCCTCTTCTCCTCTGGATGCTTTTCTGGCAAAGCCCATTGCTATTTTTTTATGACTTTGTGTACTGTTTCAAAACAGTGTTTCAAAAAATGTTTTTGAAGCAAGATGATCCTGTGTTGCTATGTTCATGCAGTAGCTCTTCCACCTCTGCTCTTTTTTAAAGGACTGTGCCATACTTCTGTTTTTCTGGTGTTCATTAAGAAAATCTGACTGTGAAGAACAACTCAACAAAACCCCAAATCTACTTTCTCCTGTATTGATGCTCTGTTGTGCTCGAGTTTCTACCTTCCCTTCATTTTCAGCAAATTGGGAGAGAAGAGAAATCAGAATTAATTTGGGTGTCTTTCTGTTATCACATACCAATTTTCAAAGAAACGAGTAAAACAATAGTTCAGAGATTTGTCAAATGCTGTTCAAAACATCTGATGGGGAAAGGGGATAGCCAGTGTGATTTCTGAATACTCGCTTCCTTAGGATACCAGTGTTAAGATGAGAAATTTTGTGCCTATGTATCTCAGGTCATGTTGTACCATCCTAGTAACAACTGAATTGTTTTCATTTGGAAGTTGGAGGCTAAGATCTAAACCTAATTTTAGTAGCTCAAAAATCATGCAAGTTTATAAGCACACATATAAATAGACTTGATTGGCTGCAATGGAGTAAGGCTTCCCTATATAAGGTCAGTAGGGACAGAGCTAGTAGAGACAGCAGTTTAAATCTCTTCTGTCTAGTGGCTCTTTTTGACAACTCCTCACTCTTCCACCACTAATCAAGATTAGTGGGAAAAGCTGCGTCTGGGTATTTAATTGATGCATCTTGAATGTTAATTGCATATTGGGTGGGTATAAAGCCCCTACTCTGAGTTTAGAGTAAAAATGAAATCAATGTTTAAAGATCAGTTTTTTGGAGCAAACGCTTGTGCTTCTCAAATCTTTTTCTTTTTTTCTAAATTCAAGATGTTTTTAATAATTTCACTCTCTTTTATGACAGAGGCTTTCTGAAACTCTTATGTAAAATGGTTTAATCAAACTCCCAGATAATGAAAATGACAATAACATTGTTTAAAATTGGAAAACCCAAAAGTAATGAGATGTGTTCTTCAGTGCCAGTTTATCTATAAGAAGTTCCCTTCTCTTTTAGCCTTTGGAATATCTTATCTACCAAGAGTGTCTACTCTCCTCATATAACAGGCCTGTCTCTGACTACATCTCTTAACAAATTTGAGTTTCAGTTTTCTGATGCTGAGAAGAGGGAAGCAAAATTCTACCCTGTATTAGAATGCCATGGGTCAACATTGGGTCTTCATGCTCTAGGCAATTTGCAGGTGGTTTTCTTCCTGCTGACTTGCACATCTACAAGATTAAAAATGAAGTTTCTATTTCTGTGAACTTAATCTAAGAATTCACCTCCTAAATATCTTTCGCTGAGTTCATAGCTAGATGAAAAGACTTCAAAGTGGGGGAGATGCTTCTATTTCTCTAGCTGATCTGCTTTGGCATCTATGCACCCTTGTCGGTAGATCTGTGGGCAGTGGGTGGGCTGCTGTGCTCTCAGAATGCTGCAGTTGCAGGTTGTGCAGCTTACTAGAGATATGGAAATGCTTATGATGGTCTGTGGATGTTTAGTAGCACATTCCCAAAGGAGAGGAAACTCCTGATCCAGACCTGTAGGGAAATCAGTGAAGAAGGATGAAGGGATAAAAAAGACCATATCAAATAGTTCTCTGCAGACAGCAAGACTGTCATAGAATCCTCTGCTGGAATATCTAACTCTTCATCCAAAAGTAACCATTTCTTGCATCTTTTCCGCTGTTAGAAAACTTTGTAAATACCTAATTTCTCTGTTACTTTGAAATTTCTCCATGCTTTCCATCTGACACTTTTCTTCTTTCTCCTGAGCCAGTTTATCTGTGTACTTGTTTACGAGCCAGCATTGCCTTTTGGCTGAAATCTTTTCTCCCCATTTGAAGAATGATTCCAGTCTACTATTAACTTGCTAAAAGACAGACTTTAACTTTTATTTATCTCGTGCACCTGTTCCATCTTTCTTGAACAGAGATAGCTAGAATTGTACACCAAAGTGAGAAGTGTACATTTTAAGAAGGGGAGAGTGCAGGCCTTTCAGGGGAAAGTGATGGGCTCATTCCCCTTTGGTGGAAAGGAATATCACAAACTCAGAACAACTGAGTCTGTCAACATTTGTAGTTCTGTTGCAACTTGACACGCCGTGAACCAGATTCACGTACAGCTGCAAAAATAATTATATTCTTTGTGCAGCAGCACTGCAGGAGTAATAAAGATTGAAAAAAAATCCAGTGATTGGTAGAATAAATGGGTATTGTCAAAAAAATCCCTTGTATTCTGTATTAAAAATAGGCATGTCTCACTTTAGCTTCACCAGGACACAAATGCCCCAATCACTTCTCCTTCCTTTTTGGAACTCGGAGCAGCCTTTCAAGGGTAAAACAGAGAAGCCTGAATTCTAGTGAGACCTATGGAATGCAGCTTGTGGAGGACTTTGTACAGAAGGTCTTTAGCGAACCAGAAATTTGTGCTGAAAAGCAAAAAACAAATATTATCTGAAGGAAAAAAAAAAAGTTAAAATAAGCTGAGGGTGAAAGTGCAGACATTTGGAGTAAGTTGTGTTACTAGTCTACTGGGACAGAAGCTGTGAAAGGAAAGAGCATCTGTCTCTCCATCAGTGCTGTTAAGGCGTTTCCCTGTTATTTCTCCTTGTGGTGTGACATTTGCAGTCCTCAGTGTGATATAGTGCCAAGATCTACCCCAAAGCCTGAATAGCCTCATCAGGATCATCTAGTTCTAGCTAACATCAACACCAAGCCTAACAGAATGTCTCTCCTCCCATACTCAACTGTCTTGATTTCCCTTTGTTATCAATGGCTATCATTCAGCTTCAAATGATCCTGCTACAGAGGAACAATTGGTTTTGTGCGCAAAGGATCTCCCCACTATATAAGCAAAATCTTTGGGACCTAGCCCCTTGCAAGAAATCTCACTTCAAGAACTTCAGAGATCAGGTTTGTGGTCTCTTCCAGGGTTTATGTTGCAGAGGGAGAGTAACACTGGTCTTGAATGAAGGTTTGGGCTTGCATATAACTGTTGGGGTAGCCTGAATGTCATACAGATTGTCCTGTTAAGTTTGACATTTTCTCCTTTCAATGCATCCAGGAGGGGGGGCGGGGGGAAGTTGTCACAGAACTGAATAGAATCTCATTGATAAGTCCTAGGTGTTGTTCCCAAGAAAAGCACATTAAAATCTTCCAGGAATGGATACCGACCTTCTGCATTTGCAGGATGGGAAGTTGTCATGTTAACACTGTTAACATATTTAACTCCATGACACCAAAAGTGGCAGGATAGTAGATGGTTTGTAGAATATTTTTAAAGGTTATTGTGTATCATGGATGCTTTCAAGAGACAGGATCCAGTGCACTGGGAAAACAACTTGTCTTGAGCATCATGTATGTGCAAGGTATTTACCTTCCGTTGTAATGTATTTTGAGCTCAATAAAATGGAGGCAAAGCAAATTTCCCCACATTGCCTTCAGCTGCATGTTTACACTGTGTTGACCAACTTCTCCAGTCCTGAGAGCAGCATTTAGCCCTGTCTTTGTCTGGACACTGATCCAGCTTTAGACATCCTCTCTTTATTTCCATTCTTATCAGCTGCAGGGAGAAGGGAATCCTGACCATTAGCCTGTGTGTTGCAGAGCTTGTTTCAATTCTGTTGACTTTGCTTAGTTCTGCTAAAGATGGTCCCAAAGGGCCCTATCCATTGCATCAGTTTGCTGCTTGCTTTCAGCTGCCATACTTCTGCTTCCAGGTGGGCAGTCACCCAAGAGCAAAGTCAAGCGAACTAGGCTACTAGAAGGCCAGCCAGAGGCTGTTCTTGCAAAAGAAGCTTCACCCATCTTACCCAGAACAGGGTGGAGAAAAAGACAAATTCTCTGTTAGATTGCTGGCAGTGGGACACCCTGAATGCTCTACTTCTTCTTTTGAAAACAAAATGAAATATCATTTCCTTGTGAGCAGGGTGAGAGGGAAGACCTGTTATAGATACAAAGCCTTAGCTGCTTGTGATTTCAATCTAGGTTTCAGGCCTACATAACAGCCAGAAAAGAAAAAACTTTTAACAGTGAAGCTGCAAAATGAAAACTTTTATACTGTCAGGAAATCAAAATGTAAATGTGTCCTGGTAAAGATTTGCTCAGCGTTCTTTCCCCCCCCACCGCCTCTTTATACATTATAATAGCCCTCACTTAATGATGGCACATCATCTTGTTTTTATTCCCTTAGCATATGGGAACTTGCTCCTATTCTGTCCCATGTAAGTTTTAACAGGGGAAGAAGACTTCATCTACCTGCCATAGAATGCTGCAAGGTCCTAGCAGTCAGCTCCAGAAAGCCACACTTGGCTGGTGCTACTCCAAGCGGTAGCGTGAAGAACAGCTAGAGGAAAGGCATGCTTGGTGCATGTTGAACTGCCCAAGAACTTAGCTGCCAAACACTGAAAAAATTTTCCATTGAGCCTGTGGGCTTTTTGAAGTTCACAGCTTGACCATGTTTATATAGATCTGTTTTTGACATTGATAGTACAAGTCCCATTCTTGACAGCAGGACAACCTTTCTGTCCTATTTTACATTCCCATTCTAAGCAAAGGCAATAAAGGTTTTTAATGAAACTGTTTTAAGTTGTTTGTTTCTTTTTTTCACTTGGGCAAAAAGATGCCTTTTTCTCTTTTCCGTGAGAGCTGAACTGTTCTAGTTGAAACTTCAAATAAAATTAGCCTGAAGCAGATGCTCAGTCATGGAAAATTTAAGGTTGAGCCAATTAAGTGTGGCAGCTTTATAACCAATCATAAAGCAGGGGTACTTTTTTGCCAGGAAAAAAAAAAATAGATGCCATCTGCATTGCCTGGACTTCAAAAAAAAGGTGAATAAATGGGACTTTTTTAGGGAACCATGTGCAAATGTTCTCCCTTTCAGTCTCACCCCAAATCCTAACACTGATAAACACAGAGGGCTCAGGGCTCAAGGACCCTACACCTATTGAAGGCTGCCCCTCAGAAAACACTTTAATGCAGACAACCTTGTTATCTACAAATATACAAAAGACAACAGTCTACAGTCATCCCTCAATTCTTCTGAGGCACCAAAGGATGATGTTACAACCAAAGTGCTCTATTCCTGGCTTTGCTCAATGCTTTGTTCAATGACAAGACCTGTGAAAACAGGAAACGTGAGCATCCCTCAGCAGCAATGTGGAGCTCTACTCATGTTCTGTCATCTTTGCTAGGGAAATTGTGGTGGCTTTGCTTCCTCAACAACAGTAAAAGTCCTACAGAGACTTTATCTCCAATGGCTCAAGTCAGTACAACCTCTCTGCTCATCCATGTCCCCAGATATGTGGCTGACTTTGAGGCAGAAAATGGAATTCAGAGCTTTCCTTTAAAATAGATATAGAAAAAAATGAGGCAAAGAAGCGTTGGAGGCATATTAAAGATGTTTTTGCCTTTTATTGCCTCTCTCTAAATCAAACTATTTAGACTAACATTATTCTTTCCAATATATTTATGAGTATGCTACTGCCGTGACTCGATTACACAGGAAGCTTGTGCAGGTCATGTGAGTTACAGCATTTCACTGATTGGCTCTCTGCAGTACGACCCAAAGAAAAGGCTAATAGTCATTATTTTCTTTGTCTTTATTCTCATGGAAACAGAAAGTGGATTTGAGGTGAAACATCTGGTTTGTTTGGGGTAAATATTATTTATCTTTTATTTTCCCATGTCTCTTTACTTATTCATTCTTTTTCCTTTTTTTTTTGGAATAAGGGTCTTATTGGATTTTTCCATCAACTCCAGCAAGATAGAGATATGGATTGCTTTCCACACTCCTTTGTATCTCTCCTCTTGTGATCCTCAGTGTGAATGCCACGTGCATTTGCCGAATTGTCTGTTGTATCCTTGCATGCTGCAGTTGCGGAAGATGTCACTCCTCCAACAACATCATAGGTATTCTACAGACATTTTAGGGAGCAGAGAAAGGAGGGAAAATCTTTTTTCCCAGGAGACCAAAACAAAAGATCATGGTAGATTGAGAAGAAAGAGATACCACTTTGAGTCTAGTATATTGCAGCAGATCAAGAACACGTCACTTGTATATAGAAATATAAATGAGCTTGTATTTTATTAAAATCTCTACCAGACCATTAACAGCTCAAAGTATGTGAGGAATCCTGTCTTCCAAGCTTGCATGTGATCTATGGCTTGAAAATCTTCCCAGAGGATGAGCTCTTGGTCCAAGCAACCAGGACACCAACATTATAGACTTAGTTCCTTCCTTCCTAAACAAAAGGCTTTAGACAGAAGTTTTAGGGTTTGATACCAGCACTGCTGGCTGACAGTCTGTGGCATACAATGTGCCTAAAAACTTAGGACTGGAAGGAATTTTCTTTTTGCTACAAACAATTACACATTGTATGTATTAGCAAAAATAAATCTTGCACCTCTTGCATTCAGTAAGGCTTTTTACATCTATTATTTCTACTGGAAGATGCAAGTTCAACATGCATTTCCAGCCAGATCTATGGCTATCTGGTGGATCTATGGCTGGTGTTCTTCTTTGGAATATTTTCTTTCTTTCTTGACCGTTTGCTTACCTTACGTACTTTAAGAGTAAAATCTTTTTACCCTATCAGTATAAGCCAGCTAATTAAAAATAACAGTTTATATAAAAAAGTCTATGTATTTATCCTTGTAATCCTTCCCTCTTCTGCTCTGAATTCCTTAGTATTGAAGATGGGTAAACAAAATTGTGCAGTGTTGTAGCCGGAGACATGAAACTGTATTTTTGAATGGTGTTATCCGAAACAAAGCGTCTATACCATTTCAGGTTTCCTTCTAGCTTCAGAACTGACCTGGGGATAATTTGGCAGAAATAGCTGCTGAAATCACACTTGGTTTCTAAACCAATTGTTAAAATTCTGTTCCAGCAGACTTCACTCCCTGTGCTAGTTCAGTTGTGTGCTCTCTCTTCCTGATTATTAAAACTAGCTCTAAATCCTGATCCCAACTCCACCAGTTCCAGCTTTCAGCCTTGTTCCCATATCCCACCCTCTTTTAGTGAGCCAGCAGAAGATTGGCTGACATTATAGACCTGCCTAGATTCCCTTTTCTCTCATCTATGCACAGTACCTTTCTTTTTTCTTCCCTCTTCTTGTAGCCAAGCAACCTTTTCTTATCTGTGCTATCTTCCGTTCAGAAGTTCATCTGTGTAATAAGAACAGTTCCCTGTAGCCTTTTAAGATATTTGTGGATCTTGGAACTACTCATCATTTCACAGTCTTGCTCCTAAAAGCATCATCGCTACAAGCAATCAGTAGAATCATTTGTAGTTTTTTCTACCCTTCTCCACTATTGCCACATTCCCTGCATACAAAAGAGCAAAATAAGGATGAGATTTATCAAAACGAGTTAATTCGATGGGAGTAAATATTTGCGGAACAGTTTGTTCTCTCTTCCTTTGCCTGTCAGCATAACTGAAGTCTGCAGGTACAAGAAAATCTCTAAATCTCTCTAATTCAGAGCTAGTCACTGAGTCTGCGGAATAATCAGTCTTTGAATTATTCACTAAATTACCTGTGCACACTGCAGGGTTTAGACCAAGGTAGGGGGAATAATGAAGCCCTACCTTGTACAGGCTTGTAAAATATGGTGGAAGGGGTCATCACCAGAATGCAATGTCTGGAACTGCCTTGCTAGCCAGAATGAAGGGAAAGCCTTTTCCCTACTTGTCCAGAACAAGGTACTGTATTAGTGTGGCCCCTTCAGGAGTGCTTGCAAGCAAATATGTTTAGGAAATTAGCAATTTCTATCTTGCTGCTGTCAACCAAAATACTCTCAAATAAATTCCATCTTCTTGGCTTTCAGTATGTCTGTTTCTGTTTCCTCCATTCCTCTTACAGGAGGAAGGGCACGATCACTGTGCTACCACCATGCTCTCACATGAGCTGGCTGTTTTCTGAGATCCTCCTCGACATATTGTACAAAAGGGACCTCCAGAATTCTTATGTGTTGTCAGAGATTAAATGTGCAGACAAAAACATGTGAGCAGCAGACAAGATTGCACTGTAACAAGCTATTCTCCAAAGACATTCTTCCTCTTGTCCCTTGAACAGGATCTGAAAAAACATCTGGACCAGGATTTTTGTCACATAACTTCAAATATGTTGATATTTTACTTCAGTGACACATTTTGATGGCCTTTCAAAATGAAGCACCTACCAAATGAGGATTTAATTTAGATTTAAGATTTCATTTATTGTCTATTAATAATGTACTACATAATAACTAAAACCACATTTATTGAAGCTGTTGTGATTATGTAACAGACTATTATGTTTCTAATAATTAGCTGGCACCACTCAATTACATATGAATTAAAGAAATTGTGTAGCTTGCTTAGGAGCCAGTGGTTGTGCTTAATATGAATTTGGTGTTAGTATCCAGAGTAACCTCATGCTCTGGAGATGAGGTTTATCCTAGGTGACAGCTGACCACATTTTTGCCTTATGCTCTCATTCTTGACATGTAAAGATCATTCTAAAAACAGGAGAGCAGGAAAACCGGAGACCAGGAATACGGAAAGGAAGAGCCTGGCCCAAGATAACACGTCTGAAAGTCTGAGGTGGAACAACACACAAACATATTCTTCCTCAAGTTCCTGTCTCACTTCATGTAGCCTGGAATTGCACATGGAAATCCTGCCTCTACTGCTATTCCATAACCCATAGGAATCTCTTAACCACTTGCTTAGCATTCCCTTGTGCTGCATCTGTCTCTTTTGGGGGAAAGAAAAAGGAAAAAAAAAAAAAAAAAGCACTTTGAAAGGTCTTCTTTTCATCATGATGTGGAAAGAGAACATTTATGAAATCTCAGTTTCACAGAGTGGGAAAATCGTTTCCCTCTCTGCTTTAAAGCAGATTGATAAAAGACTCATGATAGCAATTGAATGCTGGGGGGATTTCTGATCCGTGCAGCTGTGTGTAATACTTATTATTTTTACAAGTCACTGGAGGCATTTGGTAGGGTCAACATGGTTAGAAATCTGGACCTGAAAGTGAAAAAAGTGTCTGTCATAGAGGCCAGCTTTTAATTGGAAACTAAATTTAATTTTGAGGAAGAGGAAAATACCACACTTCTAATGAGATCCAGGGCACTTCAGAGAGCAGCCTGCAAAAATGTTTAAATGGAAAAGTCCTGTTCAGCAAGACCTATTGTAAATGAATTCTTGATATTGTAGGTAGATAAATGCACTTGAGCTCATGCCACACAAATGAGAAACCATATATGAAATGTGCTGATGATTTAAAGTAAGATTTTGAGAATAATCTTTACTTTGATCAGGAAAAGTGGATTTTTTTGAGCTATTCAAAGAAGTTATGTCAAAGGGTTTTCTTTTCTTTCATAAAATATTTGGATAGTGATTCTTTCTATGTGAAAGTGGAAAGCAGGGACCAAACTTCATTTTAAGTGAAAATTTCCAGTTTTCAAAGATGCTTTTAATTAAAAGACAAATTGAGAGGGTTTTTTTTTTTTTTAAAGTATAAGTTTGGAGTTCTGCACCTTGAATGACCTGTACCTTGTTCAGGCCATTCAAAAGATAGTACAAGCTAAACAAGCTTTGAGAAGAGGTAGTGATGCTTTCCATTCTGCACAAATGAAGTAAAAACTCAAACCCAGATTTTGGCCCAGGTTATAAAGAGTCACTTGTGAAGGAATAAGCTTTTATACTTTGTGCATGCCACAGACAGAGGATGAGGAGAGAGGAAGGAAGAACTGGCTCTGCCTGTTGCAGTATGTGAGACACTGGGGACAACCCTGGAGGTGGGATGGAGACGGATGCAGTGGCCCTAGCACAATCAAAGCCAGGCTTTACTGCCTCAGGGTGAAAAGGAGAGAAGAGGAAGGTTTCCCTTTCCTGTTTTCCCTTATTTGCTTCTCTTGAAGAAAGATAAAACTTTCAGTGGAGACAAACATAATGCCCTTCCCCTCTTTGATTCTTCAGCTAGGTCTTAACCTATCTGCTTAAGTCAAATATCTAAACAGAAAAGGAAGGCATGTGAAAGGTTGTAGGTTCTTCTGTAGTGTCCTCATGCGGTAATTAAATACAAGTCAGGGCTAAAAGGGGTAAGTGAACAGATACAATAGAAAACTTAGGGGCGAAGCATTTAGAAGTACCTCTCTTTCCTTGGGCTGCTACTACAAGACTGAATGGAAGGACCAAATCTGATGAAACCAGACATCCCAGCCCAAACAGAGAACAGGGCGTAAGTGTAATACCTGCTTCCATTGCGCACATTGAACACCACTTAGGTTTTTAGCTGGACAGAACCCAAGTCTGATTTGAGTGGGTTATCACCATATGAAGGAGAATAGTAAAACCACAAATCTTGTGAAACTAAAAGACTTTCATTCTACTCTTTTGCAGCTGGACTGACTTTGTCCCTGCTCTGGATGTGGCAGGAGAAGGTTAAATAAAGGGGAGGAGAGAGAAGGAAATGATACATGGAGAAACCACTTTTTGCCTTCCTTCCATCATATATTCAGTGGATAATGAAATTTCTCAACTGATTAGATGCCCCATTGGTTGGAAAATTTGGAAGCAATCATGAAATTATATCACAAAACCTCAGAGTCATGTACATTCAGCCAAGTAGAAAAACCAAGCTATTAGCAAAAATAGAGAGAGAGAGAAGAAAAGAAGAAAAAGAAGAACTATTTATATTGCAATACTGGTCCTAAAAAATGGAAAAGAAAACACAATGGAAACTTTTCTGCAAACAATTAAGGAAGGGGGAGAAAGGCTCAGGATGGGGCTGGTGTTGCAGGATAAATATAGAATTTATAACATAGTAAGAGCTGTTTTTGGTGGGTTTTAATTGAAACTACATTGCTTGCCCCTCTGCTGCCGAATCTTAGTGCTACAGTCCGTGAGAAAAAGAAGGAATGGGTGATTTTCGTAAGAAGGAACTGATGCATCTCATGGAAAAAGACAATGACTGGCAATGCTCATTGTGAGCACTTGGGGCACTTCAGTAAACAGGGATGTGGACTTGTGCTGTGCTCCACGCCACAGCGTCTCTGTTCCTGACAGACCCTGTTCAGCCACACTGTGCTCCAGAGGCCATTAGACATAGATATAATTTTGTTAAATGAAGCCATTTGCTTGAATTAATGCCCTTTTTCTTTTCCTTTACTTTTCCAATAGGAAGGTTCCTTGCTTGTCAGAAAATACAGCATTGACTTTGTCCAAATCAAAATCATCTACATAAGAATCCAGAAGCACAATGTTTTCATTGTTAGGAAGATGGAACCATTTTGGGGTGAAAACTGTCCCCCACAGAAATCATGACGGCTTATTTTTGCTCTTGGGCTTGGTACTTGACCTCAGAGTTAACAACCTCTCTGTCAACAGCCTCCTTCCTTACAGCTGTCTGCCCTCTCCCCAAGATGCCACTGAAATTCAGTGTCTCTGTCCTGCATACGGAGGATGGGACAACATCCAGAAGGGAGCATTTTTGCTGCAGTGGTCAAAAGATAGGTGTTAACAAGATGATCACAGGAGGATCAGCTATCACTGAAAGAAGGGCAGTCATCTGCAGAGCATGGGCTCTAATGAGCTCAGAGCCACATCAACTTCCCATAATCTGAGAACTTGGCTTACCCTATTGTGCAGACAAAAAAGCAGACCTAAGATCCAGAATCTGGCCCAAGTCTACCTTCTCTCTTTTTTCTTTCTTCTTTTTCTCTTTTTCCTTTTCTTTATTTTATTTTTATTTTTAATGGACTTCAAATGAACCTTAATTCTGTTCCACTGAGAGACAAGTAGGAAAAGGTGGGCCAGGATAAGGTGGGGCAGAGGAGTTAAGAGGAAAAAATAAATATTAGCATATTGCTGGCACATGTGAATGGAAAAATAATTATAAAAAGGCTGAGGTGATCCAAAGCATAAATTGAATCTGAGTTATTCACTTACTAATTACTTTGCCTTGTCCCCATCTTGATTGTGACAATTAGTGTCTTCTCACAGAAGGATTCATTTCCACCCTTCCTGTTGGGATTTGAAATGCTTCACTGGTTTTGATGTCTCAGTATCTCACTATTAATGGAAGCAAAGTATCCCTTCTCTTTGGCATCACAGACATGTGAAATTCACTAACTAGAAATATTTTTATTATTTTAATTTTATTTTTTTCCAAGACAAAAAGAAAATATTTGGCAAGTCCATGCTTACTTGGTGCTGTGGTTTGATCTGGTTCCTCAGAAAACTGGGAGCTGTTCTTTGGATTCTGCAAAGCCTCCTGGAGTGAAGGGAAATTGGTGGCTCTTTGGGAACTTCCTGGAATGTGAAATACCATTTAACACTGGTTTTGTGTCTTCAGATACTTGGGATTTCTGGAATCTGAGACCCATAGGAGAGGATGCACAATTAAATGGGGGGAAAAAAAGAGAAGTTCGTTAAGAGAATTTTCAGAGCAGAAACTGCAACGGAGCAGTTACATTCTCCTCCTTCTTCTTTGCATAAATTTTGAGATCCAATGGAAAACAGACTGGAGCTGGATCCAGGCCTTCTAGAAGCAGAGTTGTATTTTTGTTTTGCTTTCCAACAGCCACTCGACACCCCAATTTTTTTGCCCACCAGCTCTCACTGTCCCACTGGGTCTTTTACAAAATTTAGGTGCCAGCAGGAGCTGAGTTTTTTTAATGGGAATTATCTGGCCTAGTGTCTGGATGCTTGTGGACAAATCTGTCCCATGGCATTAAAAATCAGTGCTGATCTCTAATCTGCTGACATTGAAGTGCTGGCACTCTTACTAGGCAAATCATCAGCAGCAGAGCAAGGCTCAAGTGGGAACAGTGAAACCTTATCTGCAAGATGAAGTAAGGGCAATAGCCATCAAGATTGAAAAAAATTCTGGAAGATCAAAATGACACCACTTTTCTCATATGTTGAATGCATTATCACTGCCTATAAAACCCTATGAGGCTGACTTTAAGATGATCTGTTGCAAAAAAAGAGGGAAAAGATAATTTATTTGTGCTTTTAGCCATATACTTTAGTTGAAAATGAACAGCTTTCTTGAACCCTTTGTAACTTTTCATAAAAGAATCAAGATGCTTCCCAGTTTGAGGGGAATTATTATTAAATATACATATATAGTCATCTTTGCTGTAGAAATGGGATGCAGAGCTTTTTGTTTTGTTTTGTCCAACCTGTTGGATGATTCTCCCCTTGTATTTGGTGGAGAAGTCATTTGTATAGACTACTTACTGGCTTTGTCCCAACTAAGTTGATCCCATAAAGGATCAACTTGAGCCAAATTCTAATGAGACAGTTCATGAAATCACTGAATTGTATTCTCTATTTGCATCACTAACTGAGAATAAACTTTGACCTCCTCTTTCTTGGTCTGGAAGGGTTTCACACTTGTACAGAGAACTGTAGGCTTGAATATTAGCTTTTACAAAATGACAGGTATTCTTGATATGTAGTCTCCATTCATCTCCTCCAGAAGAATCTTCTTTTATTTGGAGGGTTTTTATTTTTCACTTTTTTCCTTAAGGCCTTTGCTACTCACAACATGCCGCTGGCAGCTATAAAGGGAACCCTTGCACAGTCCTTTAACTCTGAGGTGAAAGTATGTGAAATAAAGGAATCGAGAGACAGGAATCTGAGTCTATCAGTTCAACTTCTTATTAATTTTTTTTTTTATGCCTCAGCATCCCCCATACTCTGATTGTTACAATATCTAAAATCCAGAATGGCAAACTAGGAGCTCTGCGGAAAAGCTAGGGAACTTTGTTATCCTGTCTTATTTGACTCTCCATAGTTTAATTCTGTTGCCATGATTTAAATTGTTGATTAGGTTTAAGGCCAGATTAGCTTTTATGACTTTAAAAGTCCTTTTGATGCACTCACAGAAAAGGAAATATTCAATAGTTAGTAAATTTGTGGCCATTGTTATATATCTGAAGGTTCTTAGAGGGTTGACATCAAGGTACTTCTGAAATCAAAGTAAATTCATATAAATCTAAATATGGAGCATGACTTGTGAAATTCAGATTAGCTTTGTGACTTAAGACTTTAGAATTTGCTTTTGAGGCTGTTCAAACTTGATGCTGTCTATTTGCTGGTCAAAATGGTCCCTTTTGAACTGTGCAAAAAATCTCTTGAGAAAAAAAAAATAAGGATGCCTGCAAACAAGAACAAAAGTCCCATAATTCTGTGTAGCCAAAGTACTTTCCTTTCTGTGTCCACAATCCAGCCATGAAATCAGTCCAAACTGACAATCCTACAGAAGAATCCCTTGCCACTAATCACTTGCAGCACGCAACTAAAAAAAAAAGTTGTAGAAAAGTCCAGACTTTGTTCCATTACAGATTTCAGTGGTTCTGTCATACATACACATTACTTTTGGTGGGATCACTTCAGCAAAATTAAGAACACTTCCTTTGACCTATGCAATTTTTAACAACTTTTTTTTTTGATATAAAACCACACTGAGCCCAATTCCACTTTTAAGAATTAAATCCTTCAATTACCCACATTCAAATCCTCAGTAAAGGTTTTGGCTTTACTACTCAAGCCTTTATAACCCACAAAGGAGAGCCTGCACATAAAAAAAAAAAGGAAGAAAATTAATGAACGTAGACTTGCAGCAGCAAGAAACTTGGAATTCCTGTTCTTTGGGAACTTCTAACTTGTCAAAAGTTATTATTCTAAGCTGAAGAAATACTTCCAATGTAATAAATTTTCACACACAAAAATGAAATTTCTAATAATTCTCATTCAGAACTGCCAATATTTTTTTAATATAAATGTGAATGGAGAATTACCAATACTGAGCTATTTCCCTTTGTCTGCTGAATTCAACACATATGCTCAATTTTCCTGAAATGCTGAACTTCTTTTTTCTGAGGTTCTCTATTTAGGCTTTGTAGTTAGAAGGCCAGAACCTCCAGGCTTCCCTATGGGCTAAACTTTTCTGCCCAAACTACACCTATCATAGAGTACCAGACCTGCATGAGTATTCAACGCAGCCCATAATTCAAGCCAAGGGCATGCTCTTTCTTGGAGCTGCAATACTCCAAAGGACTGTGGGCCCATAGCAGAGCCCAGCACTGTGAACTGCAGCTCTCATAGGCCAATGCGCAAATGAAGAAAGGCGGCTCAATGCCATGGTGAATTAAGATGAAAATTAACTATTTCATAAAAATAAAAAGAAAAAGCACTTTACTGGACTTGGATTACATTTCATTTGAATTACAATTCATTTTGCATCATCTTAGTTGTGTTTCTGAAAACTATTCACTTTGGGAAACTTTTGTCAGAAACACTCACCAGTGTAAATCTCTTCACCGCCTTTGCTGTTGGTAGATACCTTCTCTAGTCTGGTAAGGACAAATACAATAAAACATTTTTGGCAATTCGACATAGGCAAGAAGAAGGGAACCAGAGGGAAAGTCAGGTGCTGGGGCCAAACTCCACCAGTGAAAGTATTTAGGGATATTATTTTCGTGACACAACTACAATGACTTCTCTTTATCACTCATTTCCCACCGGCTCTGATACTTCTTTTGGCTGACAAATCACATCTATCCTAAATTTTCTCTTAGTCTTCAGCAAATTAGCAGGAGTTCCTCTGAAGCAAAGGGGGAAGCTGTGGTGTAAAGAGAGAGGAGACTGAAATCAAAGAGATTTCTGAGGAAGAAAATATTGGCTGCCTAGAGTGCTTGCTCTGCTACAGAGCAACAGCTTGCAATTGCACTAGACATATATTCCTATTACACACAGAATTTAAGCTGCCCATTGCAGCTTGGTGAAAGTCCCAGGGCCAGATCCTCTCCTGGTACAAAACAGAATAGCTCCTGCTGGTTACACTGCATGAAATCAGATAAGTGTCTCCCTCTCAAGCTTTCTCTGCTCATATTCCTTTTACACACTATACCCCCAAAGCATCTGACATTGTATTAAACACCACCCATAAGGCTTCCTGTCCTAATCCAGCCTGCAAAGTCAAGCACTCAGGAAGTAAATAAAACTAACTGTGCAAAAGTAGTTTGTAGGCCAGGAGAGAACAAAAAAAGAAAAAAGTAGTATTCATGGAGCACATTTCAGTTTTCATTGGCGCTTCTGGCAGCCTTCTTCTTCTACACATCATCATCGTTGGGGAGACAAAACCCAGGCTCCCTGTTGCGTATACAAGAAAGGGAGACTTCCCTTGTGCTTTGCTGCACTGTGAGCTGTAAATTTCTGAAGAGCTCTGCTATAATCTTTTACAGTCTGCAATCCCACCCTTCAGCTTAATGAAATGGAATGGTACAAATGCTCTCTGGACATTTCACTGCTGACAGTTACCCAAGGTTTGCTTCGGCAGTTACAATAAGGCTATTTTATTGTCTTTTTTTTTTATTTCTCTTGTACAATTTCATGACTAACTATGTGTAAAATGGAAGGAATTTGACTATCCTTTCCTCATCCAATTGGACACAAACTGGACTGGTTCCTTTAGCTCACTTTCAGCTGGCAGGGGTTTGCTTTCTGTTTTCTTTTAAATGTCAGAAAAGGTTAAATAGACTCTTCAAATCTGCAATAGATTTTGAAGACCTCTGGGGGTAAAAACTTCACAAGAGAAACAGTTTATATTAGTTCAAACAACGAACTCAGGTTCAAAACCTGGAAGGCAAGAAAAACAAGCCTGAAGCATGTCTAAAATAAAAATTGCAGGACATTTTTTTTTTCAATTTAATCTCCCAATATCAGAAAAGGAAGAGTTTGACTCCTTCTAACTTTTTTTTTTTTTCAATTTGTTTTATATTGAATTCATGGGTTGGAATACATTCAGCCCACGCAGATCAGGGAGGTAACATCAGTGAGTGATTCCCACCATTTTTTCTGTGTTTGCCTAATTTCCCCACAGAAAGTGGGATTTTCAAAGGAGTTGAGTCCCTACCTAGCTTGCCACATCTCTCCTCAATTGAAAGAGAAAGCAAATGCAAACACTGCGTCTACAAAGCTTAGAGGAAAGTTGGCAAAGCCTCTGGCTTTCACAACTTGCTGAAAAATCCAGCATTCCTCATACCTGCCAAATTAGCTACCATACCAGCTCAGAATTTGCCTGGCAGATATAATGCTTAATTCAGGAAAAGGGCAGAAAAGGAGGCAGCAAAATAGTGCTTGGATGCCTAGAGTTGCCTATTAGACAGATCATCTATAATTGTTTTTGTTTTGGGATACCTAGTCTTAGTTAAATTAGGGTATCAAGAGATTTTTGAAGAGTGTCGTGCGTCTATGTCACAATACCTATGCTTTCAAACATCACAGTCCTCACTAGCATACAAATGCACTAATACCTAGTGCCTGCTGATTGAAAAAACAGCCTAAGATATCTTGTGGTTTTGCCACCTGCATGCAAGCATCTTATAAATGCAGGGTCACCATGTTTTTAAGCCTGTTAGGATGCATCTTACTTTCTTCGCCACTGGCAATAATGTTCAGGATCAAAAGCAGAAACTTTGGCCAGCTGTGCAGAACTTCTGTTGGCTTATGCAAAGAAAAAGTAGGTCTGTATATCTTGCATGTGCATTGTACTTAGACGCAGACACTCAGAACACGTCAGACATCTTGCAAGGCATGGGCACTAAATTCAGTGCTTTGATGAATCTCTGCTTCTGCTTAAGGTGTCCCATTTGCCAAATGGAAAAGAAAAAACACAGAATTCCTTGACACAATCATCAATAACTGAGGTTTTGTTCTTGGACAAACGGGAGAAAATAGAAGAAATCAGAATGTATAACCTCCGTTTAGTCTAATTTATCTTATCTTAATCAGTTTCTGAAATAAAATATCATTCTTTGTGGAATAGATTATTGACTCGGGTTGAGAGTTTTAGTCACATTAGCCAACCCCAGACCTGGAGAGACTTGGAAGCTACAAGCCAAGCCAGGTCTGTGGAATATCAGCCCAATACTCAAAAATCTTACCTTTCAAACAAGACCTGAGACACCTAGATCTAATGAGCTGGAATGTTTTGGAAATGCACCTACGCTGCTTCCCGGTTACCGCTGGTGTGTCCGCACACCATTAAACTCACCTGTCCAACTCTACTCGGTCACCTCTCTGCTAGCCAGTGGCTTCTTCTCCTCTGCAAACCATATATGAGCTGCCCAAGACACACTCCTGCCTTTGCTGTCTTCATCTTGCTTGGGATAAATAAAGTCTGTCCTCTATGCATGTCCCACACGGCACTCCTGAAGGTAGGTTGGGCAGCATGTAGTAGATAGGAAGTGCAGGAGCATCTGAGCAGGAGAGAGATCACATTACAGCAGTGTTAAGTCCCTCACCTCAGCACTCCTGCTAGTGCTTGCTCACTTGAAGAAAAATGTGAGAAGTGGTTTAATTGGTCTCAGATCTGTTATCACTAATGATACCAAAGATCAGAAACAAGGTCCATTAACAGTCCTAATATTTAGCTCATGCATGTGCTTATGAGTACATGGTTTCCTGTATGCATGATTAATGTCATCTCAACATACTCTATTAGCAAAAAAATACGAAGTGCTTTGATTTTTTTCCATGTGTGACTGACAACATAAACACATTGTCAAAAACACTGAACAGATGGTAAGGCACTTAGGAAAGTCTACTGTATTTAAAGTAGTCGCTGGAGTAGTAGACACAAGCAGCAATTGAAAGAAGGCAGTCCTTTGTTTCTATTGGGTGAGATGCAGTGAAATACAGTCACACATTGCCTCTTTCATACAGCAGTAATTCTGCATTTCCACAATGGTCTTTAAGCCAGCCTCTTATCAAAAATGTATAATATATCAATAGAGAATGGCGTAAGGAAGATAGATGGGCACCTTGTGCCACCAGAAGAGGGAAAAGGACAGAGATCCAAAATAACATAGGAGGGACCCTTGCCACAGAGACAGCATATGCTTTTAGGTCATGGACAATGACCTTCTCTGTCCTTCCTTGCTGGGAAGGATGCTCAGTTGTGTCTCTCATGAAGCATTTATTGGTCTAAACACTAAATCCTAAATATTCATCTAACGTTCCTTGAGAAAGGCTGCCTCAGCAAGCAGACTACTCTTTCTCATTATTTCCTACAGATCATTAAAAGCTTCATCCTCCACAGTCTTCCTTCCCTTTTGGATCTTTAAGCGTTCAAGTAATGAGTATGGGTTGAATGAGCACACCAGCTTAACTCCCATGATATGAATGAACTACCTCTGCAAAGACCTCAAACCTGGATCTACAAAAGGAACTTTGCCTTCCATTTTGCTACTTGGAGAGCATGGAGTTGCAGTTGTTGTTCTCCTATTGCATGGAGCCTCTCTCTACGGCAGCTGGTAGGGAGTGCACTATATCCAGGGATAAAGAACCATAGGAAATTAACTACTGTGAGGAATCTGAAAACTCATTCTTCCCTCTTCTACTCTTTACTGTGTCATTTCAACTATCATGTTCTACAGCCACCCCTTAAAAAGTCAGTTTTCCCTGTTTCTTCTAATAGATCTCCTATCTCCTCATCAGTTTCTTTTTTTCCCCTATAAGCTTTATTATTATTATTATTAATTGTTGTTATTGTTATTATTTTTAACTAGTGAATAGCCTATGTCTGAGACCTTGCTGATGCTAGTTCATTAATATTGTTTGTTTCACTATCTCCATATCATAAAAGTTAGACACTTTGTATAACACTAGGCCTTGTTAAACAAACTTGATGCCATTCTGTGGAGTAACTATATTTAAGTTTTGACTCTTATCCATGAGCTAGAAGAAAAACTTTAACTATCTCCAGCCACTTTAGCCTTCAGTCACCACATCTCCCCTGTTAGAATATGGTATTTAAGGCCATGATTTGATACTTGGCACAGCTGAGAGAGCCAGACACAGTCACGGAGGGTAGGATGTGGTACCCTCCAAAAATAGGCATGTTAATGCAACAGACTTCCCCATCCCCCCAGAAAAGCAGTTCTGTTTCCACTGAGGAGACACGAATCCTTTAAAATCTTAGCAAAAGTTTTAACTTAGTATGGTTTGTGAAAACAGCAATGAATATCCAGTTACTGCTTAGCAGCCCTAATTAAACACAGTTCATTAGAGAGCTCATTAGAGATGTCGTATATTTGAATTTCTGTCATTAGTTTTCCTGAATTGTTAGTGCTCCCTATTTTCATTTAAAACAAATGAGCACTAAACAATGTAATACAGCAGAAATGAATTTAAAAAATGACTGACAGATCTCATAATTTTAGTTCAGGGGAAAAGACTAAATGACTGGGTTTAGTGCTGCTATTCTGGGATGAAACTTACTAGGATTCTGTGGTTTCATAACAGATGTGGCAATAGGTATAAAGTCCTTGATGAAGGGATGGCTTCCCAGAAGGCTACTGTGTGACTGAGACATTGCTAAAGCCATGATTTAAAATGAAAGCAATCACTTGGTAAATCCAAATGAAAAAAAAAAAAAAAAAAACATATCAATGTCTATGTTGCAAAAAAAGAAAGGCAGTACATCACACCTTTGGAATAACTGCTCCTCGCCAGGAAAGTTTTAAGGCAGAATTTCCAAAAGGCTGTTCATTCTGGTTATGATAACCAAGCTAAGCAGGCCTGTTGAGGTCACAGGATATGTTGAAAGAGAAGTAGTAACGTAATGAATGACATTATCTCTTCAGATGGAATATATTGATGCCAGCGTGCTGCATCCGGTTCTTAGTTCACACTTGAGAAAAAACATGAAAACACAAGATGTTACAGAACAGAACCACATGATTATTCTGGGTTTAGAGAAATCCCTTCACTGTGGGCGAGTTAAAAAAACCAATCTGTTTAACTGATCATGAAGTCAACTGTGGAGATGAGAGGTGATTTGATTACTCTATAATTACCCTCCCAAGGAAAAATAATAGCAGTTACTAAAGAAGTCTTCAATTCAGCAAAGGAATGCAGGACAGGAAGCAGTAGCTTGCAGCTGAATTAAAATTTGTCATGTTATTCAGATGGAAGATGGTGTATATGTAGAAGAATCAGTCATTTGGAATAATCTGCTTTCAGAAACGATGATGTCCTCTCCAAATAAGATCTGAGAATTTTTCTGGAAAACACTTCCACTATGCAGTAGGCTTTTATTATTTGATGACTGGCAGAAAAAATGCACCTCATATTCACCAAATATATAGGCAATCAAATCAGATAACTGAAATGGTCTGGCCTAGATTCAGAGAAATTAAAACTAAGAACTGCCTGGTACTGACTGAGGCTATGAGAGGTGTTTTAATTTCACAGTAGTACAGTAACCTTGTGCACAAATTATGTTTGACCTCTGCATCCTGATTGTGGTTAATCCTCTTGGGAAAAATGCTCGAAAAAGCATTCATTGAAAGTTTGGCTGTCAGGGTACTGATTGCCTTACTGGCAGCTGAAAATATGGGGACAAACCTTGCAAAGTGATCTGGTATGACTGAAATGTATTTACATGCCTTTTTTTTTCCTTCTTTCTAGATGAAAGTAGTGTGTGACAATGCAAGCTCAGATGGTTCTCCTGCAACAGTCTCAATGGGGCTTTGGCAGACTAGATGCAGTTATTGCTCGATGCATAACTGAAACTTTAGCATAACTGAAACTTTAATGACAGTAGTTAATGATCATTTCATCTGCTGCTAATAAAATCAGTCTCATGGAAATTACTTTCTTCATTCTGTTCGTCTTCCATTTTCTGGGGCACATGTATTTGTGGTACACTGCGTTGAGGGAAACCAAGACCTAGTAATTGGCTATTTGCATGGTGTCTTTTCAGAGCATATTCAATCGGCCGTCTTCTCTTCTTAGCTTCACTTTTGGCTCCATTTGCCAGCAGTCACCTATTGCAGTCGCTCTGGAATATGACATGTCTTGGATTTATCTCCAGTGTAGGAAAAGCTGTAGAAAGCAAATGACATTCTTGATGCTCCTCCTGCAGTGAAATCACCATGTTAGGTTGACTCAGGTTTTATTGCCATCTACAGGCACTATTTTCCCAACATGCTGCTGTCTTTTGAGAAGTCATTGCTAGATGCCCTTAGCTTCACCACCAAAATCTTGCCTTTCAGTCTCCAAAATTCTTAAAAGCTCAAACCAAGATATGAGTGCACGTTTCATCTCTAAAACCTACAAAGCATTATGCATGATCTACTACTTTCCAAAGCATATGGGAGAAATAAAATGACTGATTTAACTGATGTTATTCCTTCCTAATCTACTCAGAACATTTTGCATTTGAGAGAGGAGTTGTTTTCTTGAGCAATTCAGTTTTTTCTGGTTCTTTTCCAAAAGCTAGGCAATCTTGGATAATCATCCATTTTCCAAACACACCAATGCATGGACATACTGTGATCTGTCCCTCTGGAAGAATTTGCAGGATGCGTTTTGCATGTTAAACAGCAAATGTAATATGGAGAAATGTCCTACATTTGCACTTGTTTGTGTAGTGTGATAAACAGATAAAACTAACCAACCACACTATATTTTTTGACTAGTCATTGCAGTTATTCATAGATGGTTGACTACTAGGCAGTTCTTCCATCAGGAGGCCTGGAGCTAAGAACGTTGCTAATACAACAGAAAAATGATCTGTGATTTTCCAAAGTCCAGCAGTTTGTAGTGAGCATGCTCCTGAAGGTCTGATTCCCTTCATGACTGCCTGAACTTGTGATTCAGAGTTGGACGAGATGAAGTCTGCCAATTCCCCCGCTGTGTGATATCCATATAGCCAGTGCAGAGTTGTTTGAAAATGCATTTTATACATGTATACTAGAAATGTATTCAATTCCTTCATTTTCCGCTATTATCACTATTATCCTCACATGATTGTTAAAGGCCACACTCTATTCACATGTTGCAGATACTGGCATCCTTCTAAACAGATTATATCCCTTTTCAGTGAACTTTCTGTTACTTATCCTCTGGTCCGTTGTTATTGCTTTGGTACTTTACATTGCTGAAGATGAATGTTGCTAACACAACGCAGAGAAAATTTTTAGCTTTTCTTCTCTGGAAGGGTCAACAAGTCAAGGTAAAATCAGTGTTGTTCATCTGTGAAGCGACTGAGAGATTTTGGCCCTCAGAAAGTTTGAGCAGGGCTGAAAACACCACAGAAGTTTGCAGACCAAGGTTTGAAAAATAAAAACGGTTAGTTGTGCTAGCAAAGAATTCAGTGCCATGCTTTAAAAGGTAAAATCAAAGAATTCTGTGTGCCATATAAAGTTGAAAGGGAAGCCGAATCCAAAAGGGTTGGGTGACCAGTTTTGAAACACTGTTTGAATAAGATGGATGGATTGGAGCTTGCCGTACTTGGTTTGAGGCCAGGAATAATCTTTTCAAAGCTAGAAATGCTTTTGATCTCTGCCTACTCCTCCTCATCACTGTGAATCTCCAGGGATACAACCCTACCGTGCAATACAAGGGAAAGAAAATGTGCCTCAGAAAAGGGAGAGGAAAAAGGAGGAGGAAGCCAATGAAATAGTATCTGAGAACAACACCGCTGCTTGTAATGACACTGACCCGCTGGTGCCAGTGGAAGAGTTTTGTAATATTTTTCCAGGTCTGCTCCTGTTTTTGATACTGGATGGTGGAGCTGGCTAAGTGA
The DNA here is from genome assembly GCF_059628265.1 of Tinamus guttatus. Lineage (NCBI taxonomy): Eukaryota > Metazoa > Chordata > Aves > Tinamiformes > Tinamidae > Tinamus > Tinamus guttatus. The sequence goes on along the minus strand of NW_028288594.1, from coordinate 5,429,839 downwards.
TCATATACCACCCTCAGCACCCTTCCAGTGGTACTGAAACGGCTTCCATTCTGAGGGACCTGTGACTTAGAAGTAGACCCAAAATGCTTTACAGGCATTTTGTCCTGTCAGGCAAAATTCAGCTAAATTGCTCTGACTTCAGTGGGAGAGTTGGCTCTATAAATGCATTGGGGCATAAGGTCTTTGCATAGCTGTTTCCATCCAAAACGGGAGGCAATTGTTCTGGAGGTGGACCACAATGAGTGTGAGTGTATAGCAGATACGGGCAATAATTTGAGAAAAAATGAAGGGGCATAATCCATCAAATGAGTACAATAGAAGGCCCAAGAGGCACATGGTATTGTTTATAATGGAATTTACACAGTTTAGCTGGAATGACATCTCAGCTCTAGTTTTTAAAAAATAAATGTCTTGTCTTTCAAGCCCTGTCAGACCTCTTCAGCTGCACAGTGCTTCTGAAACCATCTCAAACTTAATTTTGGATCAGTCTTAAGTTGTAAAGACATGGAATTACTGAGGCCCTATCTGTAAAGTGGGGCTGTCCCTGGAGGTCTGTTGTAGCCTGTAAATGCCAAAAAATTAGAAGGCCCCACTGGGAGTACACAGTCATTTCTGTACTCCTATCGTCTTTCTACAACTCAGATGCCACTATGACTGAGACAGATCACTACCTCCTATTGGGTGGCATATCTTATGATGCATGGGAGAGTTTAATAAACTTGTGCTGTGAGTAAGATAATCTCCTGGGACTGCAAATACAGGCTTGAGCCATGGAATATATGTGGCTTTTTGGGCTTACGGTTGTCCTGAGCAACATTCTCCACTGAAAACCCCACCCTGCGCCTGCTGGCGGCAGAGTATAAACAGTCAGTCAGAAAATTCTCGTTTCTTCCTGGCCAGCTGAGAAATTCCCAGTATGGAGGTACCCGCCAGCACCTTCTCCTGTGGGCACCGCACAAGCCATTTCTGAAAGTGACCACAGTGATGGCTGCCAAGAAACCCAGTGATGTCTGAGGTGCCTGAAGTCCCTCCAGGGACCAAGCCCTCAGGGGTGCAGAGCTGGGCAAACCCCAGAGAGATGCAGATATGATAGGCCATGACCAGCCTCTGAATGGCTGAGGGTGAATGGCTGAAGGGCCATCCTTGTTCCATTTAGACCTCACACTAAAATCTTGTTTCCTTTGCAAGGCTGTCCTGTTTGGTCCACTGCCCCACCTCACAGACACACTTGTCCTTCTCATGTAATTTTTGCAATGCCAAAGAGAAAAGTTTGTGGATCAGTTCTCCATTTTCTTCTGCACACATCCAGCCTTAGAGCTACTGTAAATCCACGTTTATCTGTTGCTTGTCAGAACACTATTCATTCTCCAGAAATGGTATTCTTTGGTGTTTGTCATCCTTTTGTGTCCAGGAAAATGCTAATCTTTTCTGCAAAAGAAAAGAATAAAGAATCAATTTGTGCAAAAGGAAAAAGGGGAGAGAGAATAAAAGATGAAAGCAATCTTGTCTTTACCCCCGAAGGCTTTCCTTTTAAAGGTTTTATTAGTTTGCTGACAATGTTAATTTAATGGCATCTCCATCAACACCCCACCCGGTTCACAGATCCTCTAGCCAACTTTTGAAACCAAATTGAATTCTAGGGAATACTCACAAGATACACAGGCAAGTAAATTTCGGTTTGTCACGTTCTACACCAATCAGTGGTGGTATAAAACAAAATATCAGAAAACAACCTTCCCTCTCACTTTTCTTGCCAAAGCCACACCCTCCTGTCCTGTTCCCCACACACACTCTTACCTTAAAAATAAATTCAATAAAAAGGAAAGAAAATAAACCCCGTTTTGACCACCTTGGAAAACCAAAACTTTTGAAAGGAAAACAATTCCATAAAAAGATCCAACTACAATTCAAAATGAGCTGGTTGCATAGAATAAGTTTTCTTGCAGTCTTTTGAGAAAACACTGTATATGTCCCCACTCAAGGTCTGGTAGAGGGCAGCTGCAAACTGGCTGACCACAAAGAGGGAATTTCCCCCTCATTGTTTTATGATAGTGTACATGAGGCTAATAGTGATGTTCAAATGAGACAAACTGAGCACAGGCTCTGCTAAGTGAGTGCTTCCTCCACAACCTCTTGATGCAGAAGCAATAGTAATGGACTATGGAGAAAAGAGGAGGCAGCACTGTCCTCAGCTGAGCTATGAGCCAGCATACACACAGGATGCCCAGGGCCAACACTTAGCAGGAGGTAATCCCTAGCAGATGTTGAGTATCCTGATGACATCTGATAGGAACAGGGAACTCAGTGTGAGGAGGCCTCCCATTCCCTGCAGCTCTGAAGAATTATGTCAACAGAACCCATGGTGCCGAATACCTTTTGTGTGACCTCAGTTACTCAAGGCTCTGGGTATCTTCAATTCTCACTACCAATGCATCATGGAAAGGGGAGCTCTGCAGCGAACATGAGATCCTCAGGTTCCTGCTGAAGTCTTTGGTATCTACAATACTCAGTACCTTTCTGGTTCATTCACCAAATGGAAAACAGTAAGGGAAGACTCTGTGTTATAGCACGGATATGTCTGTCAGCCCCAAATCCTCTTTCTGGACACTGTGTAGGACCATTGTATAAAGCAGAAATGAAATCAAGTGAAACAAAAGCAGTGAGACTGCATCATATGCATCACATTTGGAATCCTGCACTGTTTTGACGGCTAAATGGGAGGTGCTGTGATTAATCTATGATTATGTGACTCACCATAATTATGTCTTGTTGAAATTGAATTTATTGAAGCATGAATCATTCTGCCCAAAGTGGAACCTAATTGCACCAGTCTTGTGGCAGCCATTTAGAGTTTAAAGAAGTCATTATACTGGGTGAAGCCTTTACCTTCCTTACAGTAAAGAAAAGGTTTTTGCCTTCTGACTTAAAAGATGGTGAAACTTGGCTCAGAAACAAGAGATGAACCTATCCCTTGAAGTTCTGTTTGGAACTCTGGGAAATATTCAGATTACCTGCTGATGGAAACCTTCCTATGGTTGTAAAGGTACATTAGTGATTGCTTTGGGTCCATGAAGCTGCTCTCAGTATTTCAATGCTGTATCATTCCCCTCAGCCACGGACCTCCAACAGTTTCACTGTTATTTCAGGGACATGCTCACCAGGGCTAGTCTATGCCCAAAATAAACCTATAATTTACATTGGTAAGAGCAGAGTAGGGAAAAACAGCAAAGATGAGACTGGTGCTCCTGCTGTGGATGACATGCAGGAGGTCAGGAGGCCGGGGAATGCAGTGTGTTTGTGCGGCACCTCTGAACCAGCAGCCCTGCATAGTAGATAGAAAGCTAAGGTCAACTAGGATTTTTTTTTCTCCTTTCCAAGAAGAGATCCACATTTTGTATTTAGTTGTTGGAATTTTTGCATGGAAAAGGTTTTTTTCAAATGGGAATTTTATGGGTAGATGTTTTTGTTCCTTTTTTTTTTTCTTTTTCTTTTTTTTTTTTTTACCAAAAAGCCACATATAATGAAACAGTCTTTGTATTCAGTTTTGGAAGAAAAAAATAACATTTTCTCCTGTGATGTAAAATGGATCCTTCTTCCTACCAGACTTTAGTATAATTATTGCTAGCAAACATGAAGGAGGATAGACAATGGCTTACTCGCATAAGGAGTTTTTTTACAGTTGTCAAATTTCCTGCTCTATTTTTAAAATTCCTGCTGCTGCTGTTGTCTATAACACAGCAGTAGAAAAAGGGCCATAATAGCAGTTAAGATTAAAGTGAGGATGAAAGTTGATGCTAATAAATAAATAAATAAATAAGAGCAAACTAGGAAATACTTTGCAGCCCATTATGTCCACCCAGACAGACAAATTATGCAGGGCAAAAATGGGGGAAATAGTCTTTGCTTTCTCACTTAATGTCAATTCAGGAATTGGTCATTTGTTTCTGGAATGAAGGAAACAATCCTTCCTCATATCACTCAACCTCAGTGCTCTGTGTCGGCACTATTGTTTTCTTCTGACTATATTCAATCAATAGAAAAGAGATGCAGCAGTCCCATCTGGTACATCAGAGGATGCCTCTTTGTTGGGATCGCATCTGGTTTATGTTCACACTATATCTTGGAAGGGAAACATTGAGACAGGGTATTTGCTTGGCTATTGCAAATTTGTTACTTATTTCTAGCAATGTACCCATGCAAATAAACATTCAGTCCAAAAACTTGGGCTTTGTGGACACTGAAAGAAAAATAAGTATGTCCTTTTTTTTTTTTTTAAAGACTCTATGGATGTGTGTATGTCATATGTGATTAGTTAGTTATCAAAAAGTTCACCCCTTCAAAAGAAGAGCCTGTTTAAGATATAACTGTCAGTCATTTTCCTCAAAAACTTACTCTCCAGAGAAGATTTCATTTGGCTTTCATGGACCTTGTCAAACAACTTTCCAGTTTTCAGTCTGTTACTGGAAACACTAGTTCTTGTGTTGGTTATACAAGATACTTCGATTTTTTTAATGACTTGACCTGTTGACATCTGCAGCAATCATTGTATTCTCAGACTTGCTGCAGTTTGTTACAGAAAAGATGTCTGTCCATCATGGTTTCCTGCTTTATTTTTGTTTGTTGCTCATTTTGGGGGGGATAGAGACAGGGAGTCACTTTGGCTTTTTTTCATTGTTAATATTCAGTTTCCAGGTTAAAATTAAACGGCAGGGCATGTTCTTTATGCATGCAGAGGTGACAAGAGGAAACCTTAGCCAAGAGCTCAGAGCAAATGATTGTTAGTGACTACCTGTGTTTTCTGAGGCCCATCTATTCTTAGTCACTAGACCTTCTTGAAATTAATCTCAAGCATAGTGCCAGGACAATCCAGTCCCCAAACTAAAGTGTTCATTTCTAGCTTCTCAATGTTGCATGGTGTACATTCAGGGGAAGGTACACAAGCAAACTTGCTCCAGAATGTGTCTCCTGTTTCAGGACCTGGGAACCAGCCGTGCATTTCCCTCTCTGCTGAGTGATGTACAGGCCCAGCCCAAATGGACAGCAGAGACTTGTGTCTCAGTAAGCGACACCAAATAACCTCTCAGATTTTATTTTCTTTCTGGTTCCCTGCACCTGCCAGATGGAGTTGAAAGTCATGGAGAGGCAGAATAGATGCACAGAGAGTACAAGTGTTTTCAGCGTTACTGCTGCACAGCCAGAGGGGTGAAGTTGTGGCAGCAAGTAGAGGAGGTCATTCACATGCCAAACAGATCTGTGAATGCCTGCTCTTTCCAGAGTATGATTTATGCAAACAACAGTGACATTTTAGGCTCTCATTAGGGTCAAGATAATATCATTCAATCATTTTGAATGCTATTCACTGCACAGCTCTGCAAACGTAGCTAAGACTAGTAGAGTATGAGTCTCCCCAGAATATGAGGTCACTCTTGATTAGCCAAGGAAATACTTTTTGACCTATAACTGTCCACAATCTCCACCTCCACAGAGGCCAATTTGCTGATCTTCTGACAGGACTCCAATTTTTGGCATCACTTCTATCCTTTCACTTCTTTCAGTCATAAAAAATACTTTCATGTATTTTTTTTTTCTGAGAAATGTGTAACCAAAAGTTGCCTTGAGTGTTTTGCTGATATTGTTCTGCTTCACGTCTTCTTTACCACCATAATGACAAAAGAGAAGTGAGAAAGTCCTCTGAAAAAATCCCTCCAGAAACACTTAAAGCCAAAAAAGCAACTTTTTTTTCCAGCCATCTACCATTAGTTATCCTAAAGTTGCCAGCCTCCACCTCAGCACTGCAAATATCTTCACAAATCGAAACTTTTACTTTAAATTGGCTTTAGATTTCCCCAAGAAACCGAGTTTAATGTGATCATGTTGTCTGTGTGTTAGCCCAAACAACCTCCCGCTAACAACTTTTTAACCTGACAGGAGGGAGAAGGCCTGAAATCTTGTGCCTATCATATTTCACAAAAACAAGCAAGTGGAGAAAGGAGAGAGACTCTCTTACTCAGGGATCACACCTTTTATTAAACACTGGAGAATCCATGCAAGTGAGAGACTTTGGAAATGAGCTTTCATTTCTTCCTCTGCTTCTGGAGTGACTTTGTCTGTGAGTTGTCAGTGTTCTTGCTAATTACAGCCCCCTCCCATGGGCTGTATCACTTTTGCGGCAAGTGTGAAATTCTGCCCTGGCCTTCATCATCTCACGATTCACCTTGGGTCAGGCCTGGCAGATTGTGCAATTTTTGCGGTCTGCTCCAGTGCAAACAGGAAAAAAAGAACCCGAGCCTCAGTTTTTACAATGTGCAGCTTGCGTGCAGGAAACGGATCAACTCGGCAGCATCTCTGGGACATTTATTGCTCTCCGCCTGCTCGCTTGCCAGCATGGCCCACGCCATTAGCTCCAGTGTGGAGGGCTGCGAGCTGCCCACACTCTCAACACGGCCTCTCACCTGGCTGGCAGCAGCTGAACGGGCCTGGTGGAGCCCACACGCCCTTGCTGCGAGTGGAGGTGAGCTTTCTTTCCATTCCAGACACAGAAGGTGAGCAGTGAGGTACTCCTGCTTAACCTTGGCATCATCCCAGCCCAGAAAAGAGCTGGCTCCAAGCTACCAGTGAGATCTGCTTGCTTATTTTTGATGGCAGTTTGCAGTCAAATGCTACCGGCACAGCCTACTTCACCCTGGTCAAGACCATATGTGAATTCACCTCTGCCTAAGACCTGCTTTCCTCACCAACCTGTTCAAATCAGCCCAGCTGCTCCAACCTACTGCCCTCCTGGTCACCTTCTGGGTCAAGTTCCTCTCTCTCGAGGTGGAGCCTAGGGGCACAGGGCTACCACCTTATGCTTTTTTGCTGAAGTGCTTATGCTGAGGTGGGATGAATGCCCATACCGACTGCAGCTGTGTGCTAAAGCTGTTGCTGTGCAAGTCAACGCTATGTCTCGCTACGAGCCAGGCCCAGGAAAGCAGAGGCTTTTACCCTCAGCAGAGGAGCTCACCAGATGCAGCAGAGCAGAGGGAAGAGATCTCTGACACTGGCAGCTGGTGGGTTCTGGCCATCGGCAAGGAATGCAGCTCTGCCCCCACAGGGAGAAATCTCTCCCTGGAAGCTTCCCCTGGGTGGGACCTCTCATGGTCTGCAGTTTCCACCTACACGCTCTTTCCACCCTCAGACAGCACAGAGCGACGCACGTGTGCTATGCTAGGGCAGAAAGCTGTCTTGTGCCCGCCTCCAGCATGGGGGAGCAGAGAAGGCCACCACACTTAAGATAATATTTGTGGCCACTGAGTGCTTCTCTGTTCAGCTGTAGAAGGAACAGTGCCTGAGGCCAGGAGTGCAGCCAGGGCAGCAGTGCCGCAAGGCCACACAGCAGAACCGGAAGGCAGCCGGAGACATTGTGAGTCCCAGCTTAAGGAAGTGAGTAAATTTGAGACAGACCTTTTCCTCAAATGGGAACCAGGGACCTACAGAAAAATACAGTATATGGAGGTGTTGAGCCATGGGGAAATTCTTGAAAAACGGGATTATGCAGGAAAAGGAGCAAGTGCTAGAGAAGTGGCTGATAAAAGGGGCAGTGTTTGATGTGTGGCTGGCCTTGCTGTCTTTGCCAGTGACACAGCACTTTGTGTCACTCAGCTCATGTCTCCTCTGAACCAGAGTGCTGGCTGAAGAACTGAATTTGGCAATCAACCTTTGTTTCTTTTTTTTTTTCCTTCTTCTTCTTTGTTTAGCTTTTGAATGACCAGGAGCAGCTAAATGGTAGCCTTGTATTTACTACCACAAGGTGTGAAATGTGCAAAAGATCCTCTGGAGGTTTGCACTGGCCTGAATCACTACCAAAACTTCATACAGAAAAATATGGAAAGAGGAAGTTGCTTCTCCCCCCTCCACTCTCTCCAACCCTTTGCCCCGAAGCTTTTCCCCTCCCTGATACATCCTCCTATGAACTATCATCACAAACTGCTTCATCTCTAAATCTGTGCCACAAAACAAGCATCTACGTTTCTTTATGGTCTCTTGCAAGATGCCAGGGTCCCGTGCTCTTCCTAGGGGCGCTGACTTCCTACAAAACTACGAATCCCACAAGGCAGATGGTGGAGCTTCCTTTTATCAAGAGCATGGCAGAAGTCCTTCTTGGGAGGCTTTATGGGAGATGTAGTCACTCTGGTTTCCAGTCCCCCAGGGCTAAACGCAGGCTGGGTCAACTCCCAGAAGGCAACGTCCTGCAGAAGCGACACGTCCGGCGTGAGCCCCACGTTGGGGGAAGAGATCCTGTGCAACACTGTGTGTCACGGCTGCAGTGCTGCCGTGTCAGAAATACTGAAAGATTCCGTTTAAATGTCAAAACAAAGCATTTTGACATTTACAAATAATAATAATAATTAAAAAAAAAAAAGCTCTTGACATTTTCTTCAGAATGGAAATCAGGGATTTTTTTTTCTTTAACCTCATGTTTTGGAATTTAAAACAAATGTTGAAATGTCAGAATTTCCCATGGGATGGGAATTCAGATTTTTTTTTCTAACCTCTAATTGCGATGCTTGAAGTTACTCCTTACAGCTAAGGGACCTACCGTCAAAACTGCAGCGCTCTACAGGCTCAGTCAGAGGAGGAGAGTTTCCTCCTTTTGTTCTCAATTTTGAAATAGGAGTTTTTCATGCATTTCCCTATTATCTGATAAAATTTTGCAAAGAAGTAGGCAATTCCATCTAGTAACACTGTTTTATGACAGAGCAATCCCCTCTGCTACTTAACCCTACCTAAATCTCAGTAAAATTTCTTAGGCAGGAAAAAGAGCTTAGTACCCCTCTTGGGACCAACTGATAAGATATATCTCCTTTTAAAGTTCAGGCTTTAAAGGTTGTGAGCTTTCACACATGACAATCCTCTGGTTAGCACACAGAGGTGATCTTAATTCTGAAAGCTGGCCAACATGTTTCCTGGATATCTCCTATCCCACCCTAATAACCAAGTTCTGACCCATAGCTTCTACCCTGTCAGCAGAAACCGCCTCGTACCTAGGGAAAAAAAAAAAAAAAAAAAAGGCAAGGGAAATCTTCAGACTATTGTGTAAATATGAAGACATGAGAGACATCCATCTTTATCCAAAGGGGTCGCTAATACGGTCAAGTATCAAATCCCTATTAAAGAAGATTTGGCTCTGAAATGCCACTGCAGGTCCAAAGGGGATGCATATGATGAAGTGCTGCTTTTCAAGAAGAGGGTGACATACAGAGGGTGAGGAAGAGCATGTTGCTGGGACTTAAAATAGGGTTATCAAAAAAAAAAAAAAAAGTATTTTCTCCTTGAGCTACCAGGCCAGGATTCTAAACTGTTTGACTTTGGTCTCAGCAGACTAGAAACAACATCTGAGCTTTGGGGTTCAGAGTCCCCCACCAGTAGAGAACTATTTTGTCTTAGTTCACATTCATTAACGAGTGCTGTTCCTCCAAGCTGTGCTGTTGAAAGGGTGAATGTACTTGATGACGATGTTAGCCTTGCATAGGAAATATTCCACTCAGGTGCACGCCAAAGAGCTACTGAATATGACAATAGATCTGTCTTATGAGGCTGATCAGTAGCATTTGTTCTAGGATGAGTGCAAGAAACCTCCTAAGCAAAAGATGAGTGAAAATTCTGATTGACAGAGTAGCTCATATTCCATAGGTGTACAATATTATTTCATTTTTGTTTTAAGATTAATTGTTGCAGTCCCATATGCTTAAGCTCTTACTGAATGTGACAAGACTTCATAACCGTTCTCAGTGCCAGTGAGTTCCACAGGCTCACATCCTGTAGAACAGATATCCTAAAGAAAAAGAAATCAGTAAAAATAGTCATACACCACAGGTGGCTTGCCATAGACCTAGCAAGCAGTTGTGAGGAAGGCTCACTGAGATACAAGTGTTACCATCTTTCTTCAAAGAAAAACACTTGTTGAGCTGCAAACAAGAATTCAATGTGATCTTGCTGACTACTCATTAATTTACTAGTGCTAGCTCCAGAGCACATTCCATAAAGGCTGTGAGTAGGCAGGTATACTGTGTGGTGTTGGACTTTGGTTGTCAGTCAGAAACCTGTGGAACAGCATTGCCTACACAGGGATGTGCAGCATAGTCCATCTGAATTAACTAGTGGAGTGAATTTCAAGCTGGTGGTTATACTGCATTGAACCCCTTAATAGAGTATTTAATTTGGAGTTAATGTGGCTTCAATCTTATTTACCTTAATTCACCATGGAAATGAAGTTGATGACTCAAAGGTTACAAAAGTGTCCATAAGATGGTATTTTAATGAGCTTAGGGAGGAATCGACTTGTCCAATTTATTTTGGTTTAAATAATCTGTTAATTTGCTTGAAAAGGTTAATTTAGATTCTTTTTTTCTTTAAGGTTTCTTTTTTCAAACAGTTCTGGGTAGAAACCATTTTTTTCATCCTGTAAAAATTTCTGAGACTTCAGAATTTTTTCAAGTCCCTCCACAGGATCAACCCAAACCCTTTTGTAGTGGTTTTGGTTCATTTAGCTTGGATTTTTGGGGGGGTTTGTTCTCTCTTGCCTCCCTCCCCTGAACAAACAAACAAAAAGTCACTCTCCTCTCTGGAAAAGTGTCATCTGGGTAAAATAGCAAAGACATCAGCTGAGGAGGGAGCCATTGCTCCAGGGAAGTCAACACAGGCTTGAGACTCTCTTTCAGCTGTTTATGTGTATGAATAAGATGGTAAGATCTCTAAAGACATCTACCAAACCTGGGAGGCAGTCATGCTCATTCCAAGATGTATGTCCTCATCTCTATATTAACCGCTTTCTGATCTGAAAGCCTCTTTGATCTATCGAGAAATTCCATCATCAACATGAGAAGCCTGACTTTACTGAGTGTTTGGATTCATTTTATTTCATGGCAGTATTTTCTCTCAAAAAAAATTTGAGGGGGAGGGAGGGTTGGAACATCAGTGTTTTCTAATGGCCACTCATTTAGTCAAAAATCCTGCCTCTCTGCAAGCTTTTGTTTCCTGGTTTGTGACCTTTGTATGTCACTACCAAGTAGTGTCACAAGAATTACACTCACATGTCTGGGTTTTAATGACTACATTCTTCATACAGGTTGGTCTAGAGGGATAAAGCTGTCATATAATTGAGCTGACTTGGACCTAAAGGAAGAATGTAAAAAAAAAAACAAGGATACCCAGGATAAGTACCTAAGTAATGTGTTGAGTGAGGCTAGACAAAGGTCAAACAAATCCTTAGGCTTGTTTAAGGTTGTTAGGCTTAGGTCTTAAAGAATCTCATTCTGACTTGCTAATGATTTCTGCAGGACTGATGTGTTCAGATACCTTGGAGGGATTTGTCTCTGACAGGAAAATTATTTGCATGAAGATGCACACAGCTGAAAGAGCTGAATGACTAACTTTGAGCAGGAAGTGTAGACCATAAATGAATAGAACTAATATGGAATCCAGTGATCAAGCCTACATTAAAATTAATGACAATTCACAGCCAAGCTGCTGTTGTAAGTGAATAAGGTTTTAGAAACTCAGCTTCCCATTCAAATGTGCATTAGGAAGTTAGGGTGAAACCATGCATGTCTGAGAAGTGGCTTCTCAGTGAAGATCACGAAGGAGAGTGCCTTGCCAAAGCCACCTGACTTGCCCAAGCCTAAAGACTGAAGTCAGATGTGGACACAAGACAGGACAGCTCCCTGGGTGGCCTGTGATTTTCAGTTATTTGGACCATTATCTCAAGAAAAGAATATTACTGCCTCCTCACTGTTGTGATCTGGAGAATCTTTATCAATGGGAGAAGTAAAGGGCCTGCCATTAGTTAATGACAGAGCTGCAAATGGTTCCAGCAATAGAAATCAGATAGAAAGTCAATCAGCTAACACATCTTTCTGTTTTGAGGAAGGTAACAACACTGCATATCCGCAGTGTTGCCCAGAGCTCTGACTTTCCAGGGAAAGGAGGAGTTTGCAGAAGGATGTGGATTTAATGAACCATTTCTCCAAGGTGCCTTAATGCTGCTTCTCAATCACAGCTGCAGCTTTCCTGAGGGTTAACACTTGTATAGGATCCTTTATATAGTACCCATTGGTTCTCTGGGATAAAGCAGCTTCCACCTGAGCATCAGGAATGTAGCTGCAAAAAAGATCAAGACAGGACAAGGATGATTTAAGCTGCAGGATTTATCTGCATAATACATGCTTATGTACACCCCTAAAAACACATGCTTCCATGGGACAAGATAGTTTATTTAGGCAAGAACTATCCAGGAATGCAAATGTATTTGCATTGTGTCACATTGCACCATATCTTCATACAGTCATCCCATTGTGTGTTCTTCCATTAATTTTCACTGCAAGAGAAGTCTTTGGGTCACTGAAAATTCAACTGAAACAGTGCACGAGAGTGCCCATACTCTAGGTGGACCTACGCGCTCCCAACAGAGGTTAGGGAATGGGGGAGCTTGTTTGGATAGGTGGAGCAATTGCGTATTTGATGCATTCCTTTGTGTCCTTGGCCCATTTGTGGTGTGCTCTGAAACCTCTAGTAAACTTGATAAGGAAGCAGGAATGGAAACAAGACTGTAATCCCCAAGGAGGATGGGGTAGGTAAAATTTCAGTCTGCCTACGCTAGTGTAGAACACATGAAGGAACAGGACAACATTCATAAAGCAGAATTGGCAAATTAAGGGTCAAATAAAAAACATAAGGGCTTTCCCCCCACCTCACCCCTTTTTTTTAGAAAAGGGGACATTTGAGCCAACCTTACAGGAAAGAACCCAGAGAATTATCTTTGCCATTCCTGCTATAGCAGCCTGGAGACCCTTCATATGTGCTGTCATCTTCTCCCTCCAAGTCTGTGCTGAAAACCTACTCTCTGAGGGTTATCTGAGTGCTGCTAACAGGAAGGCAGCTCAACATTTGTCTTACAGCACAAAAAGACACAAAAAAAGATGTACGAGGGTTTTTCTTCTGATGCTCATAAAACTTGAGCACTTATTCGCGAAGCAAATGCAGACAGTCCTGGGACCTGTATAAAAGAGTAGCAACTGGCTGCAGGTACCATAACTTAGAGCACATCCCACACTAAAATGGAGAGAGCTTGGGAATAAGAAATACAGAATCATAGAACTGCCTCCTCTAGCAAATTCCCAGTGCCCAGAGTAAGGAGAGGTGACAAGTAAAGGAAATTAATTGAAGAGGATGGAATGAGATCTCTGTGGCCAGTCAAAGGAAAGAAAAATATAAAGGGGAGAATTGGAGTGCTTAAAAGCAGTTAATGCCTTACAGTAAATCTTGCAACATTTGTTTGTCAGGAGCAGTTCTGTTCTGCACAAACTGCTGTTGCTTGTAATTTCCCCTTTCTCTTCATGTTTCCTATTAGGGATGCTCACTCAATGAGCTCTTTTATTTTCCATTGGCTTGCACTCAGGGAAGAAAGCAAGCCTTTCCTCCCCCTCCCTGTGCTCAGTTATTGTGGTGGGGAAGGAAAGCAAGAGGAATATTTGCAATTTTAGGGAAGTAACAAAGACAATGTAGCAAGGCAAAAGTAGCAGGCACGTTTGGAATCCTGTTTCCAACTGGTCCAGCTGAGCCCTCTCCTGGGTGGTTTTTTTTTTTTTTTTTTTTTTTTTTGCCCAGGTTTGCTTACATTTCAGGTGTTTACCAGTTCTGTATCCAACACTTTGTATGCCTCTGCAAGCACAGCTGAGTGACCTTTGAAGTGCGGTCATGAATCTTATCCCTCTGCAATTTGAGCCCATGGAAATTGAAACCCATCATCAGAAAACCTGGTACTTACAAATCAGCTGCAGCTTCTTGGGGATCCATAGGGCAAGCCATAGAGCGCTCCTCTTCGGGGCTTCACATCCAACTCTCTGTATTTCCATCAGGATAATGGATTTGGATCAAGGGCTGTGAAAGGTTGCTTGTACCTTATAAAGAACATGTACTTAAAGATTTCAAAGACACTTGTGCTATCTGCGTAATCATTTGCTCTTCCATATGCCAGAGTTTGGAGGAAAGATTTTTCGCAGATTCCATGGAAATTTTACCACAAGTCTGGAAGATATGCAGATTCTGCTTTATCACATAATTTTTCCAAAGCTATTTTCACAGTTTTTCTTACCGTTCACCAAAATCTGATTGTGTCCTGTGTTTTCGCTTTGGATGTGTATTACCCTGAGGTGCTTAAATCCAATATTCCCTGCTAGAGCTTCCCTCTAATAATTACAGAGCCCTAAAAATGAGACTGTCTATTCCTGATGAATGTGTTCCCAGCAGTATTTTCCCAGCATTGTTTGTAGATCCCTTTTTTTAACAAAAAAAAAATCACTGCAACTCATTTAATGAGAGAGGAAATGAGAGCTCCTTTTAAAACTCATTTGTAAAATAAAAGCAAGTAAAGATGCATCCGTATAACCTGCTTGTGCCATATTCCAGCATAAAGAAAAACCCTGGAAACAAGTTTTCCATAATACAGTTAAAATATAGACACTTGCAGCCTGTAGACAGAGATCTTGTAACCAAATATGATTCTCAGGCTATCATCACCTCTAACTAAAATAATAAAGACTGAATGATTTCCAGGTTACTCAAAGGCAATGCTAGTTGGAAAGACCAAGAAATAGTTTATTTTTGTCTTTTGCTTTTATTATTTAAGTTTTTTTCAAAGAATAAATCTTCATTTTGGGGAAAAAATCCTTCAAGCCCTTAGTTCACAGGACACAAAGTAAAAAAAAAAAAAAAAACTGTCTATTTTTATTTTTAAATAATGAATGTGGTTTAATTGGTCACTTAACAGGAATGCATTGGCCTGTTTGGTGCTGGTGAAATTGTGATGAAGTTAAAGAAAAGGAGAGGTACTGTTCTTGCCCAAACCGTCCAGTTTATGAGCCATCTGGTACTGGTACGAAAAATAAAATATGGCTATCATGCATGATGTGTTCCGCTTTACTGATGTGGATCCAGATGCTATAAACCAGTGAGGTGGAAGGTCCTGAAAGCTGATTACGTGCCACTTAATGAGTCCCAAGCCAATGAAGAAACCCTTGACCTTGTGAGAGCAGCAGCTGTATGAATCTCCTACTGTTTTCAGCTCTTTTTGAGAGGGAAGGACTGGTGCTATATTTAGAGGATTTCATTGAACA
This sequence comes from Tinamus guttatus, assembly GCF_059628265.1. Classification (NCBI taxonomy): domain Eukaryota; kingdom Metazoa; phylum Chordata; class Aves; order Tinamiformes; family Tinamidae; genus Tinamus; species Tinamus guttatus. The sequence goes on along the minus strand of NW_028288594.1, from coordinate 5,414,690 downwards.
TTTACACAACATTGTACAAGCATGTGAAAATACAATTTTTTGTGTCTTTTATTACCTGAGACATAACAACATAGAGGACAGTCATGAAGTCAGAGTGAAGCGTGAGGGAAAACTTGGGAAAGGCGTACCTAGCACAGCCTGCTTGCACGGTGGTAGGTCTGACAGACTGGTGTCCAGATGTGGGATGTGAGCCTTCTTATGGGGGTGTGAGATCCAGCTGTGCACCATTAGACTTGCCTGTGAACCTTTGCCCAAAGCCAACACGTACACCACCAGAGTCTGGTGGTTGAACATCTCCGGATGGGTCATTTCGATAAAATCTTTCCAGTTAAGTCTTGACCTAGGCCATGTTTTTAGCATTTTCTTGTGTAAGCACAGTTTACAAGTGCAAATGTGTGTTTCAGGCATTGCATGTTGTATGTACATGCAATCTGCTTGAACACATGGGATTTTTTCAGAGCAAGACCTTTTAATTGATGTATTTCTTTCTAATGGATGTATTGCTTTGCTAGTAACGTTTGCATCTGTCTTATGGAGGCTCAGATGGAGTCCTGTTCTGAAACATTGTTCTTGTTGCAGGTCTGGAGTCTCTTGCAGACAATAAGCCAACAAGTCCTGCCTGCTTTCTAGACTGTATTCCATTCCATACAAAAAGATGACTGATACTTTTGCAATCCATGAGGTGATTTAGTGAGCTGGAAGGCAGAAATGGGAGCCTCGGGACAATCTGAAACTCGTCTACAAGGAAGCCAACTGGGTGAAAGGGAGGACATCGTCCTCCTATTTTTCATGCTGGCCTGCTGTATGAAAGTAGAGTGGACATAACTAAAATTGGATGGGGAAGGATCCCAAATTGAAAGGTGTCCAACAGCCAGTATGAAGTGAAAAGATATCTAAGATGTCTATCATCAGCCAGGGAAGCTGAACCAGACCTCAGCCAATCATCCTCATGAGTGTTGAGGGCATGGCATGAGTACATAACCCACTCAGGCTGTTAAAATTACCTCTAGATCTCCTTTTTCTTTACAAAATTAGCAATGAAAATGTAGTCACAGCAGTATCCTTTTGTCCAACTAGGTTATCCTGTAAAACTCGTGCAGGTTAAGTAGCTAATAAATTGATGTGTTATTCAAAGGCCATTTTTCATCAGAGAGATATTTTTTCCTCTTCTCCTTTTGTCTCTCATTTTATCATCAACCTTTCTGAGCTTTGCTGTAGTCACATGATAGTCATTGATTTCTTTGTTGTTGAATAGATAGAGTATCTTAAATACTTTCTCTGAAAATTTTCTACCTCTCCATTTGCATTTTTCAGGCAACTGCAAGAGCATTCATAATATTTCACAAAGGTGCTTTGGGGTTCTCTGGCAAAGGTTGGTCTTCTATAACTTTCTAATTCCACAATTTGTTCAATTTTAGTGCAAAAAGATGAAAAAAGCTAAAGACCAAGGCAACAAATAAACATCTCCCCAGAACAGACTTCCCAGTGATATTCCTGTGGTCTGTGTCTAAAACCGCAATAGGTTCAACTCACAGTTGTCAGCCTTATTCTACTGCAATGACAGCTCCAGGGTTTCATTTGGCACCGTATTTATTTCTGGAAGCTTATTCCTGGAGAGTGGACCTGAGCTCCTGAGAGAAATTACGGGATTGTGGGCTTGCTATGCTGCAGAGACAGCAATCTCCATGGAGGTGATGAAGAAATGCATCTTGTCACTACACTCCCTGGTCCATAGGCAGTATCCACCTTGTTTTAGAAGATTATGACTAGATTCCTCCATGAAGGTCAACATTCCTCTATTTTCCTGCCTTTTGCCTCGTTTTAAGGGCAGATGTTACTGATTGCAGCATGGCTCACATATGCAGAACCCTCCATGGCTGGCACCACGCCATGGATCAGACCCATCCAGGCTGCCCATGGCCAACAGCCAAGCCCAGCTACTCACCTGCTCCGGGTACAGCTCTCATCTGATAGTCTCAGGGTATTTGGCCCTGGTTTCACTCTGATCTTATTTGTGTCCTCCTCTGAAGGACCAGAGGACAAACAGTCACTCAGGATGAACTGACAATAATACTGTTACGTGGATGCAGTCAAAAAGAACATTTTGCACAAATTTTGCAAGAGTTTTCATCTGTGGGATTCTTTCAGAACTGGGTTGGACTTAGCCTGCTTTTATGTGTATGCTACAAACAGAAACAGTCTCAGTTGAAAAAAAAAAAAGCCTCCTTTTACACTGTTGTGCTGCAAAAAGATTGTTTTCTTCCTGCAGCCTGATTCAATTTGAAACCCAGCTTTTATAGCTTCTATCTGTATAGGCTTCCAGTAAGACTATTCTCGTCTGGGCAAAAATGGGTTTGAGGAAGTTTTACCACAAACCCTTACATACTTTGATATGACAGTATCCATTGCACTGACAAAGTCAAGGTTAAAAATAGAATTTACAGGCATAAGTTTGGCATTCAAGTTAACTGCAATATTGCAAAACGATTTAAAGTCAGCAAAATAATGTTTAACATGTCCCAGGCCCCAGATCTCCTTGGAGGAGTGAAAAAAAAAAGAAGAAAAAAACTAAGCAACCACAGCATCAGGTCAGATGGTAATTTACTGCTGCCAAGCCTCCTCCATACAAAATTGTTGCAGATGCTTCCTGGTCAGTGACAGTCTAAACAAGCAGCGAAACACTTACAGCTGTAAGTCTGTGTGCCACCTATTTGAAACAGCTTTCTGGAAGGGAAAGAACATGTTGCAGAGAGGAACCTGATGAGGTGAACATCCTTTGGCAGGATCAGGGCAAGTCTGGAGTTAAAAAGAAAGGTTTTGATGAGGAGGCTCATGGGCGTTTTATGTGTTCCTAAAAGGGAGGGTGAGACGGAGATTTTATTGCCTCTTCACTGATCATATTTGCAGTGTTGCTTATAAAGGATGCGGGGGATTCCTATCAGCTGCACAGAGGAAGGTGTTGTTTTCCTTGAAGCATAGTATGAATTCTGTGTTTTTTTTCCCCTGTTTTTCTCTGGGTGGTTTGGGGCTGAGCTGTAGTTAGAGGCAGGATGTGGTATTAGAGAGCATTTTCACTGGTGCCTAGCAGGTATATCCTATTCATGGCCTGCAGATGCCAACTGCCAGGTTTGGTATCAGTAAGAATTTTCTTTTTGTTTTCTCCCCATTCAGCGTATCTGGTGTGGGTTTTTTTAGAGAGATTTTGCATTTCTCTATAAATCAGGGTACAATCTGTTTCCTCGGGACTCCCACTTTAATAAGCACCTCCTGAAAGTGAAGGGACCAGCACCTCAGCCTGTGCCAGCTCTCATCATGGCGCACCGTGGGCCTTACAGCCTTTGATCACTGAACAACAGGCATCAAGCCTTCAGATGGACATGTGTGGAGTGTGTGGAGAGATGAATGGCAGTTCTGAGGATGCTTTTCAAAGACGGGTTTCTACAGGGTAGCCTGAGACTATCAAGATTGGGTCTCTGCCATTCACTGTGTTTTCAACTGTTCACAGTGTGTTGTAATTTGGGATAAGACTCACAAGACACCAGAACTGAAAAACTTCAGTAAAAATCAGGGTAACATTGTACTGGAAACTCATTGAATATATTACAGACTGACTTCAGAGCACGGGCCATTTGCTAGTCTCCCTAGTGCCTCCTGTTACAACACATACTGCTTTCAGTTGTTTACAGCTTTGTCAAACCTGGACATTTAGGTTCTGGCCTGTTAATAAACTTCATTCCACAGAAGGAATGAAAGCACTTGAAAAAGATCAGGAAGGAAGTTGTTAGAGGAGCCAAGAAATGCAACCAGGTTTTCCAAGCCTATGAACCATGTCTTAACTCTCAGGCTATTTGTCCCCTGCTGTAAGATTCATAATTTATAGCGTCGGATGGGACTGGAATGCAGAGGAGGAAGATGCTCTGAGAAGGTTTAGTTAGGAGATCTTTATTCTAGAAATAGTTTTTCTTGCACAACTTGTATCCACTACACCTCACACCAAAGTATATCTGTATTCTTGCCCCATTCTTATGTGCTGTCCTGTCAGCATCTGTAGTGACTGCTCTCCCCACTGAATTCTTCAGAGAGATAGGTCCGATCCTGTCCACAGAAATATAATAAAACCAGTTGCATAGGGAACAGTGACTTGGCACCAGGAACAAAAGTGAAAAAGATGGTATGGAAGGGTGAGGAAGGCAGACCAGAAACCCACAGCAGCACCTGGCCTCTCCATGAGGGTGTCCATGGAGCCGGTTGGTACTGCCCAGTGGTCTTCAGTCAAGTCACGAAAAGGGATAAGGGAGACCCCACAACTGCCTCTCTTTCTCCTCCTCCCAGGCTTGGAGGCCTGTGGAACCCTGAGGCTATGGAGGGTTGTGTATTTTATATATCCTAGTGGAATGTATTTTATATCCCCTGTGACTTCACAGGAATGGGGCGGAGGAAGAAAGTGCAGTCAGAATCTCAGTGGAAAGTCTCTGAGTGTAACATAACCTGCAAAATCCTTTTGTAGTACAAATGAAGGCAGCCACCTCTACAACTGGATGGAAGTTTGTCTATGAGAGTAGTGAGCCCTGTGGAGAGCATACAGGAGAGTGTCTGGGGAAGGGAGGATGATGAAGAGAGGGAGGGTGTTGAGGATGAAGACAGAAAAATATTGCACGGAATTCACTTGCAAACCTAGAAGGATGCTTGTAACTTTGAGGACACTGTGACTTTGAGCTATTTGCCAAATATCAGTGAAACTGGCCAGCAGGTGTGATGACTATTGGAAACAACATTTGCAATCATGCGGATATATAATTACCTAAGTTTGGGTATTGGGGTTTGTTTATTTTTTTGTTAGAAAAGCATAATAAAAAGAAACATGGGCACATTCTTTCTGTGATTGCATTATGTGTGAATCCAGGTAACTAGAGCTATTTGCTTAGACTGTCATCTGAGTTCATTCACTATGGATTTCACTTGCATGTCATTCAGTATGGACTTTTGAAACTGCTTCTTGTTGCAGCTGCACTTTGTCAACCAGGAGGAAATTCTGTTATCTGCAGCTAACCAAAACACAACAGTTTCAACTCTCAACAGCTTCAAAAATACATTTTTGGAATACCTTTTCCTTTCAGCATAGTGATGAGAAAAAAAAAGAAAAAAAAAAAGTTTTGAATATTTCTGCAGAACGAAATGGTATCAAACAAGATATTTGTGGGACAAAAAAAATCGATATAATGATCTTTTTTGGTGGTTGCACATGATTACAATGTCACGGGTCTAAACAGCCCTTCTAATGAAAACTTTAGCCTGGTTTCAGAGTCAGAGTAAACCAGTGCAATCCTGTGTGCTGAAAACATTGATATGGCCATGTGACAGTTAAGACTGGAAAACTCGGTCATCTGAAGCTGAACGGCTCTTACACGTTCCCTAGTTTTCAGCCAGATCAGTCCCCTAACTGCATTCATCATGAGACCTCAACGGCGCCACTGCTGCTGTCAGAGCAGGAAGGAGAAAGGAAGTAAGAAACGTGGGGCAGGTGGCCTGCGGGTCAGATAAATACCGACTTACTGCTTCAGGATATTAGTCATGAACATACATGGACACATCACTGCCATGCTCTGGCTTCAAAATAGTACAATTTTATGATATTTTCTTATTTTGAAAATACGCCAATGAGCTCCAGTTCAAATTTAAAGTGATACATAAATCACAAAAGATTTTGACTTAACATACAATGCCTTTCCAAAAAAAAATTATATATATGTTCACTAATCTGGCCAAGAACTGTAATAAACTGTCAACATCAGTCTTGTTCACTTAATTTTAGGCTCTTGCTAGTCCTCACACGAAGGTTCTTCAACTATGAACTCTAGGCTGGTGGTCTGTGGAGATTTTTCTCTTCCTATGACTCTCTTTTTCCTATCTGAATCTGATAAACCTCATTAAAAGTACTCAGTATCCTACGGGATAAAATGTCATGCCTGTCTTCATGAAATATAGTGCTCTGAATTGACCCAAGAAAAGCCAACTCCATGTGGGAAGTTTTGTAGTCATTTTACTGCATTGCAGAGCACAGCTAATAAGTCCTTTTGAGAAGTAGCTTATATTTGTTGCCACTCAGCACCTTGTGATTCTATTACCAAGGCTGTTGGAGAAGTTTGGAGTGTGGGGCAAAGCATGGGGGGC